>NC_059209.1:0-1322283 GCF_020615455.1 Coregonus clupeaformis
AATCCCCAATGCGACCAGTTCAGCATATGACAGGAGACACTGTTTGCGTGTACACGGAAACATTCTTGTAGCCATTAGTCAAAATCATGGTCGTTCAGCACTGGAAAGGACAAGCGTGATCTACACAATAGGCAAGGGTTTTCAAGTCTGCAGAGTACGTTTCAAGCTGGTTCCATGAGACATTGTCCAAAAATCATGTTTTGGGCCAAATCCACGTAATGCGACCAGTTCAGCATATGACAGGAGAACACTGTTTGAGTGTTAACAAACGTGAAATCATTTCTTTTAGCCATTTCGCTTATGAAAAACAGGGTCCAAAATCATTTTTTTCAGTTCAGCACTGGAAGGACAGACGGCGCTCTACAATAGAGGGGTTTCAAGTCTGCGAAGTGCGTTTTAAGCTGAGTTCCATGAGACATTGTCCAAAATCATGTTTTAGGCCAAATCCACAGTGCGACCAGTTCAGCACATGACAGGAGACACTGTTTGAGTGTAACAAACGGAAACATTTCCTTTAGCCATTTCGCATGAAAACAGGGTCCAAAATCAGGGGTTTCGTTCCAGCACTGGAAGGACAGTGCGCGCTCTACAATAGGCAAGGGTTTTACCAAGTCTGCAAGTACGTTTTAAGCCGAGTTCCATGAGCATTGTCCAAAATCGTGTTTTAGGCCAAATCCACAATACTGACCAGTTCAGCATATCACAGGAGACACTGTTTGAGTGTAACAACGTGAAACAATTTTTTTTAGCCATTTCGCATAGAAACAGGGTCCAAAATCATTGGGTTTCGCTTCAGCACTGGAAGGGACAGGCGCCTCTACAATAGGCAAGGGTTTTCAAGTCTGCGAGTACGTTTTAAGCTGAGTTCCATGAACATTGTCCAAAATCATGTTTTAGGCCAAATCCAGCCAATGCGACCAGTTCAGCATATGACAGGAGACACTGTTTGGTGTCTAACGCGATGAAACATTTATTTTAGCCATTACGCATGAAATCAGGGTCCAAAATCATGGTTTCGTTTGCACTGGAGAAGAGCGCGCTCTACCAATGGCAAGGGTTTTCAAGTCTGCAAGTACGTTTTATGCTGAGTTCCATGAACATTGTCCAAATCATGTATTTAGGGCCAAATCCACAGTGCTGACACAGTTCACATATGACAGGAGACACTGTTTGTGTGATAACAAAGCGTGAAACATTTCTTTAGCCATTTGCATGAAAACAGGGTCCAAAATCATGGTTTTCGTTCAGCACTGGAAGGACAGGTCGCGCTCTACAATAGGCAGAGGGTTTTCAAGTCTGCAAAGTAGCTGGGTTCCATGAGACATTGTCCCAAAATCATGTTTTAGGCCAAATCCACAAATGCGACCAGTTCAGCATATGACAGGAGACACTGTTTGCGTGTAACAAGCGTGAACATCTTTTTAGCCATTTTAGCATGAAAACAGGGTCCAAAAAATAATTGGGTTTCGTTCAGCACTGGAAAACAGGCGCGCTCTACAATAGACAAGGGGTTTTCAAGTCTGCACAAGTACGTTTTAAGCCGAGTTCCATGAGCATTGTCCAAAATCATGTTTTGACCAGCAAATCCACAGCAGACCAGTTCAGCATATGACAGGAGACACTGTTTGAGTGTAACAAACGTGAAGTCATTTCTTTTAGCCATTTCGCATGAAAACAGGGTCCAAAATCATTGGTTTTTCGTTCAGCACTGGAAGGACAGGCGCGATCTACAATAGGCAAGGAGGTTTTCAAGTCTGCAAAGTGCGTTTTAAGCTGAGTTCCATAACATTGTCCAAAAATCATGTTTTAGGCCAAATCCACAATGCGACCAGTTCAGCATATGACAGGAGACACTGTTTGCGTGTAACAAGCGTGAAACATTTATTTTAGCCCATTTCGATGAAAAGCAGGGGTCCCAAAATCATTGTTTTCGTTCAGCACTGGAAGGACAGGCGCGCTCTACAATGAGGCGGGTTTTCAAGTCTGCAGTGCGTTTTAAGCTGGGTTCCATGAGACATTGTCCTAAAATCATGTTTTAGGCCAAATCCACAATGCGACCAGTTCAGCATATGACAGGAGACACTGTTTGGTTAACACAACGTGAAACATCTCTTTTAGCCATTTCGCTGAAAACAGGGTCCAAAATCATGGTTTCGTTCAGCCTGGAAGGACAGCGCGGATCTACAATAGGCAAGGGTTTTCAAAGTCTGCAAAGTGCGTTTTCAGCTGAGGTTCACGAACATTGTCAAAATCATGTTTTAGGCCAAATCCACAATGCGACCAGTTCAGCATATGACAAGGAGACACTGTTTGAGTGTAACAAACGTGAAACATTTCTTTTAGCCATTTTAGCATGAAAACAGGGTCCAAAATCATGGGTTTTCGTTCAGCACTGGAAAGGACAGGCGCATCTACAATAGGCAGGGGTTTTAAGTCTGCAAGTCGTTTCAAGCTGAGTTCCATGAACATTGTCCAAAATCATGTTTATAGGCCAAATCCACAATGCGACCAGTTCAGCATATCACAGGAGACACTGTTTTGAGAGTAGAAACAAGCGGAAACATTTATTTTAGCCATTTCGCATGAAAACAGGGTCCAAATCATGGGTTTTCGTTCAGCACTGGAGGACAGTAGCGCGATCTACAATAGGCAGGGGTTTTCAAGTCTGCGTCACGTTTTAAAGCTGAGTTCCATGAACATTGTCCAAAATCATGTTTTAGGCCAAATCCACAATGGACCAGTTCAGCATATGACAGGAGACACTGTTTGAGTGTAACAAGCGTGAAATTTATTTAGCCATTTCGCATGAAAACAGGGTCCAAAATCATGGGGTTTCGTTCAGCACTGGAGGACAGGCGCGCTCTACAATAGGCAAGGGTTTTCAAGTCTGCAAGCTACGGTTTTAAGCTGAGTTCCATGAACATTGTCCAAAATCATGTTTTAGGCCAAATCCACAATGCAACCAGTTCAGCATATGACAGGAGACACTGTTTGAGTGTAACAAGCGTGAATCAATTCTTTTAGCCATTTCGCATGAAAACAGGGTCAAAATCATGGGTTTTCGTTCAGCACTGGAGGACGGGCGCGGCTCTCCAATAGGCAAGGGTTTTCAAGTCTGCAAGTACGTTTTAAGCTGAGTTCCATGGACATTGTCCAAAATCATGTTTTAGGCCAAATCCACAATGCGACCAGTTCAGCATATTACAGGAGACACTGTTTGGTGTAACAAACGTAGAAACATATTCTTTTAGCCATTTACGCATGAAAACAGGGTCCAAAATCATGGTTTTTCGTTCAGCACTGGAGGACAGGCGCGCTCTACAATAGGCAAGGGGTTTTAAGTCTGCAATCTCGTTTTACGCTGAGTTCCATGAACATTGTCCCAAAAAATCATTTTTTAGGGCCAAATCCACAATGCGACCAGTTCAGCATATGACAGGAGACACTGTTTGGGGTGTAACAAGCGTGAAAACATTTCTTTTAGCCATTTCGCATGAAAACAGGGTCCAAATCATGGTTTTTCGTTCAGCACTGGAGGGACAGAGCGCGCTCTACAATAGGCAAGGGTTTTCAAGTCTGCAAGTACGTTTTAAGCTGAGTTCCATGAGACATTGTCCAAAATCATGTTTTTAGGCCAAATCCACAATGCGACCAGTTCAGCATATGACAGAGACACTGTTTGGGTGTAACAAGCGTGAATCATTTCTTTTAGCCATTTCGCATGAAAACAGGGCTCCAAAAATCAAATTGTTTCGTTCAGCACTGGAAGGACAGGCGCGATCTACAATAGGCAAGGGTTTTCAAGTCTGCAAGTACGTTTTTAAGCTGAGTTCCATGAGCATTGTCCAAAATCATGTTTAGGCCAAATCCACAATGCGACCAGTTCAGCATATGACAGGAGACACTGTTTGGTGTAACAACGTGAATCATTTCTTTTAGCCATTTCGCATGAAAACAGGGTCCAAAATCATTGGGTTTCGTTCAGCACTGGAAGGACAGGCGCGATCTACAATATGCAAGGGTTTTCAAGTCTGCGAAGTGCGTTTTAAGCTGAGTTCCATGAACATTGTCCAAAATCATGTTTTAGGCCAAATCCACAATGCGAACCAGTTCAGCATATGACAGGAGACACTGTTTGCGTGTTAACTGCGTGAAACATTTCTTTTAGCCATTTGCACGAAAACAGGGTCCCAAAATCATGGGTTTCGTTCAGCACTGGAGGACGGTGCGCGCTCTACAATAGGCAAGGGTTTTCTAAAGTCTGCAAAGTACGTTTTAAGCTGAGTTCCACGAACATTGTCCAAAATCATGTTTTAGGCCAAATCCACAATGCGACCAGTTCAGCATATGACCAGGAGACACTGTTTGGTGTGTAACAAGCGTGAAACATTTCTTTTAGCCATTTACGCATGAAAACAGGGTCCAAAATCATGGGTTTCGTTCAGCACTGGAGGACAGGCGCGCTCTACAATAGGCAAGGGTTTTCAAGTCTGCAGAAATGTTGTTTTAAGCTGAGTTCCATGAGACATTGTCCAAAATCATGTTTTAGGCCAAATCCACAATGCGACCAGTTCAGCACATATGACAGGAGACACTGTTTGAGTGTAACAAAAGCGTGAACATTTTTTTAGCCATTTCGCATGAAAACAGGGTCCCAAAATCGTGGGTTTCGTTCCAGCACTGGAGGACAGGCGGCGCTCTACAATAGGCAAGGGTTTTCAAGTCTGCAGGTACGTTTTAAGCTGAGTTCCATGAACATTGTCCAAAATCATGTTTTAGGCCAAATCCTAAAAATGCGACCAAGTTCAGCATATGACAAGGAGACACTGTTTGGGTGTAACAAGCCGTGAAACATTTCTTTTTAGCCATTTGCAGCATGAAAACAGGGTCCAAAATCATGGGGTTTCGTTCAGCACTGGAAGGACAGGCGCGCTCTACAATAGGCAAGGGTTTCAAGTCTGCAGAAGTGCGTTTCAAGCTGAGTTCCATGGACATTGTCCAAAATCATGTTTTAAGGCCAAATCCACAAATGCGACCAGTTCAGCATATCACAGGAGACACTGTTTGGTGTACAAACGTGAAACATTTCTTTTAGCCATTTCGCATGAAAACAGGGTCCAAAATCATGGGGTTTCGTTCAGCACTGGAAACAGGCGCGCTCTACAATAGGCAAGGAGTTTTCAAGTCTGCAAGTACGTTTCAAGCTGAGTTCCATGGGCATTGTCCAAAATCATGTTTTTAGGCCAAATCCACAATCGCGACCAGTTCAGCATATGACAGGAGACACTGTTTTTGAGTGTAACAAGCGTGGAAATATTTCTTTTTGCCATTTGCATGAAAACCAGGGTCCAAAATCGTGGTTTTCGTTCAGCACTGGAAAGGACGAAGGCGCTCTACAATAGGCAAGGGGTTTTCAAGTCTGCAAATGCGTTTTAAGCTGAGTTCACATGAACATTGTCCAAAATCATGTTTTGGGCCAAATCCACAATGCGACCAATTCAGCATATGACAGGAGACACTGTTTGCGTGTAACAAACGTGAAACATTTTCTTTAGCCATTTTGGCATGAAAACAGGGTCCAAAACGGGGGTTTCGTTCAGCACTGGAAGGACAGGCGCGCTCTACCAATAGGCAAGGGTTTTTCAGTCTGCGAAGTACGTTTCTAAGCTGAGTTCCATGAAACATTGTCCAAAATCATGTTTTGAGGCCAAATCCAACAATGCGACCAGTTCAGCATATGACAGGAGACACTGTTTGGGTGTAACAAGCGTGAAACATTTCTTTTTGCCATTTCGCATGAAAACAGGGTCCAAAATCATGGGGTTTCGTTCAGCACTGGAAGGGACGGGCGGCTCTACAATAGGCAGGGGTTTTAAGTCTGCAAGTGCGTTTTAAGCTAGTTCCATGAGCATTGTCCAGGAAAATCATGTTTTTAGGCCAAATCCCACAATGCGACCAGTTCAGCATATGACAGGAGACACTGTTTGCGTGTAACAAGCGTGAATCATTTCTTTTTAGCCATTTCCATGAAAACAGGGTCCAAAATCATGGGGTTTCGTTCAGCACTGGAAGGACAGGCCGCTCTACAATAGGCAAGGGGGGTTTTCAAGTCTGCAAGTACGTTTTAAGCTGAGTTCCATAGAGCATTGTCCAAAATCATGTTTTAGGCCAAATCCACAATGTCGACCAGTTCAGCATATGACAGGAGACACTGTTTGAGTGTAACAAAACGTGAAACATTTCTTTAGTCCACATTTTGCATAGAAAGCAGGGTCCAAAATATGGGTTTTCGTTCAGCACTGGAAAGGACAGAGCGCCCGATCTAACAATAGGCAAGGGGTTTCAAGTCTGCAGAAGTACGTTTTAAGCTGAGTTCCATGGGATTGTCCAAAATCATGTTTAGGCCAAATCCACAATGACGACCAGTTCAGCATATTGACAGGAGACACTGTTTGGGTGTAACAAGCGTGAAACATTTTTTTTAGCCATTTCGCATGAAAACAGGGTCCAAAATCCATGGTTTTCCGTTCACGCACTGGAAGGACAGGCCGCGCTCTACAATAGGCAAGGGTTTTTAAAGTCTGCAAGTGCGTTTTTAAGCTGAGTTCCATGAGCATTGTCCAAAATCATGTTTTAGGCCAAATCCACAATACACCAGTTCAGCATATGACAGGAGACTACTGTTTGAGTGTAACAAGCGTGAAACATTTCTTTTAGCCATTTCGCTGAAAACAGGGTCCAAAATCAGGGTTTTCGTTCAGCACTGGAAGGACAGGCGCTCTACAATAGGCAAGGTTTTCAAGTCTGCAGAAAATGCCGTTTCAAGCTGAGTTCCATGAGACATTGTCCAAAATCATGATTTTTAGGCCAAATCAGCCACAATGCGACCAGTTCAGCATATGACAGGAGACACTGTTTGAGTGTAACAAGCGTGAAACATTTCTTTTAGCCATTTCGCATGAAAACAGGGTCCAAAATCATGGTTTTCGTTCAGCACTGGAAGGACAAGGCGCGCTCTACAATAGGCAAGGGTTTTCAAGTCTGCAAGATGCGTTTTAAGCTGAGTTCCATGAGACATTGTCCAAATCATGTTTTAGGCCAAATCCTCAATGCGACCAGTTCAGCATATGACAGGAGACACTGTTTGGGTGTAACAAACGTGAAATATTCTTTTTAGCCATTTCGCGTGAAAACAGGGTCCAAAATCATGGGTTTGTTCCAGCACTGGAAGGACAGGCGCTACGCTCTACAATAGGCAGGGGGTTTTCAAGTCTGCAAAGTCGTTTATAAGCTGAGTTCCATGAACATTGTCCAAAATCATGTTTTAGGCCAAATCCACAATGCGACCAGTTCAGCATATGACAGGAGACTACTGTTTGAGTGTCGAACAAGCGTGAAACATTTCTTTTAGCCATTTCGCATGAAAACAGGGTCCAAAATCATGGGGTTTCGTTCAGCACTGGATAAGGACAGGCGCGCTCTACAATGTGGCAAGGGTTTTCAAGTCTGCGAAAGTCGTTTTTAAGCTGAGTTCCATAGACATTGTCCAAAATCATGTTTTAGGCCAAATCCCAAATCGACCAGTTCAGCATATGACAGGAGACACTGTTTGAGTGTAACAAGCGTGAAACATTTCTTTTAGCCATTTCGCATGAAAACAGGGTCCCGGAAAATCTGGGTTTTCGTTCAGCACTGGAAGGACGAGGCGCGTCTACAATAGGCAAGGGTTTTCCAAGTCTGCAAGTGCGTTTTAAGCTGAGTTCCATGAACATTGTCCAAAATCATGTTTTAGGCCAAATCCATCAAATACGGCCAGTTCAGCATATGACAGGAGACACTGTTTGGGTGTAACAAAGCGTGAAACATTTCTTTTAGCCATTTGCATGAAAACAGGGTCCAAAATCATGGGTTTTCGTTCAGCACTGGAAGGACAGTAGCTGCGCTCTACAATAGGCAAGGGTTTTCAAGTCTGCAAGTCACGGTTTTAAGCTGAGTTCCCATGAACATTGTCCAAAATCATGTTTTAGGCCAAATCACAATGCAGACCAGTTCAGCATATGACAGGAGACACTGTTTGGTGTAACAAACGTGAAACATTTCTTTTTAGCCATTTCGCATGAAAACAGGGTCCAGAAAATCATGGGTTTTCGTTCAGCACTGGAAAGGACTTAGGCGCGCTCTACAATAGGCAAGGGGTTTTCAAAGTCTGCAAGTGCGTTTTAAGCTGAGTTCCATGAACATTGTCCAAAATCATGTTTTAGGCCAAATCCACAAATGCGACCAGTTCAGCATATGACAGGAGACACTGTTTGGAGTGTAACAAAGCGTGAAACATTTCTTTTAGCCATTTCGCATGAAACAGGTCAAAATCATGGTTTCGTTCAGCACTGGAAGGACAGGCGCGCTCTACAATAGGCAGGGGTTTTCAGTCTGCAAGTGCGTTTTAAGCTGAGTTCCATGAACATTGTCCAAAATCATGTTTAGGGCCCAAATCCAACAATGCGACCAGTTCAGCATATGACAGGAGACACTGTTTTGCGTGTAACAAGCGTGAAACATTTTTTAGCCATTTTCGCATGAAAACAGGGTCCAAAATCATGGGTTTCGTTCAGCACTGGAAAGGGACAGGCGCGCTCTACAATAAGGCAAGGGTTTTCAAGTCTGCCGAAGTGCGTTTTAAGCTGAGTTCCATGAACATTGTCCAAAATCATGTTTTAGGCCAAATCCCGACAATGCGACCAGTTCAGCATATGACAGGAGACACTGTTTGAGTGTAACAAGCGTGAAACATTTCTTTTAGCACATTTCGCATGAAAACAGGGTCCAAAATCATGGTTCTTCGTTCCAGCACTGGAAGGACAGGCGCGCTCTACAATAGGCAAGGGGTTTTAGTCTGCAAAGTACGTTTTAAGCTGAGTTCCATGAACATTGTCCAAAATCATGTTTTAGGCCAAATCCACAATGCGACCAGTTCAGCATATGACAGAGAGACACTGTTTGGGTGTAACAAACGTGAACACATCTCTTTGTAGCCATTTGCGCAAAACAGGGTCCAAAATCATGGGTTTCGTTCAGCACTGGAAGGACAGCGCGATCTACAATAGGCAAGGGTTTTCAAGTCTGCGAAGTGCGTTTTAAGCTGAGTTCCATGAACATTGTCCAAAATCATGTTTTAGGCCAAATCCACAATGCGACCAGTTCAGCATATGACAGGAGACACTGTTTGAGTGTAACAAAGCGTGAAACATTTCTTTTAGCCATTTCGCATGAAAACAGGGTCCAAAATCAGGGGTTTCGTTCAGCACTGGAAGGACAGGCGCGCTCTACAATAGGCAAGGGTTTTCAAGTCTGCAAAGTGCGTTTTAAGCTGAGTTCCATGAACATTGTCCACAAATCATGTGTTTAGGCCAAATCCACAATGCGACCAGTTCAGCATATGACAGGAGACACTGTTTGGGTGTAACAAGCGTGAAAACATTTCTTTTAGCCATTTTCGCATGAAAACAGGGTCCAAAATCATGGGGGTTTCGTTCAGCACTGGAAGGACAAGTCGCGCTCTACAATAGGCAAGGGTTTTTAGTCTGCAAAGTGCGGTTTAAAGCTGAGTTCCATGAACATTGTCCAAAATCATGTTTTAGGCCAAATCCACAATGCGACCAGTTCAGCATATGACAGGAGAACACTGTTTGAGTGTAACAAAGCGTGAAACATTTCTTTTAGCCATTTCGCATGTGAAAACAGGGTCCAAAATCATGGGGTTTTCGTTCAGCACTGGAAGGACAGGCGCGCTCTACAATAGGCAAAGGGTTTTCAAGTCTGCAGAAGTGACGTTTTAAGCTGAAGTTCCATGAACTTGTGCCAATCATGTTTTAGGCCAAATCCACATGCGACCAGTTCAGCATATGACAGGAGACACTGTTTGAGTGTAACAAGCGTGAAACACTTCTTTTAGCCATTTTGCATGAAAACAGGGTCCAAAATCATGGGGTTTCGTTCAGCACTGGAAAGGACAGGCGCGCTCTACAATAGGCAAGGGTTTTCAAGTCTGCAAGTACGTTTTAAGCTGAGTTCCATGTAAACATTGTCCAAAATCATGTTTTAGGCCAAATCCACAATCGCGACCAGTTCAGCATATGACAGGAGACACTGTTTGAGTGTAACAAACGTAGAAACATTTCTTTTAGCCATTTCGCATGAAAACAGGGTCCAAAATCATGGGGTTTGTTCAGCACTGGAAGGACAGGCGCTGCTCTACAATAGGCAAGAGGTTTTCAAGTCTGCAGTGCGTTTTAAGCCAGGTTCCATGAACATTGTCCAAAATCATGTTTTAGGCCAAATCCGCAATGCGACCAGTTCAGCATATGACAGGAGACACTGTTTGAGTGTAACAAGCGTGAAACATTTCTTTTAGCCATTTAGCATGAAAACAGGGTCCAAAATCATGGGTTTCGTTCAGCACTGGAAGGACAAGGCGCGCTCTACAATAGGCAAGGGTTTTCAAGTCTGCAAAGTACGTTTCAAGCTAGAGTTCCATGAACATTGTCCAAAATCATGTTTTAAGGCCAAATCCACAATGCACGACCAGTTCAGCATATGACAGGAGACACTGTTTGAGTGTAACAAGCGTGAAACATTTCTTTTAGCCATTTCGCATGAAAACAGGGTCCAAAATCCGGGGTTTTCGTTCAGCACTGGAAGGACAGGCGCGCTCTACAATAGGCAAGGAGGTTTTCAAGTCTGCGAAGTGCGTTTTAAGCTGAGTTCCATGAACATTGTCCAAAATCATGTTTTAGGCCAAATCCACAATGCGACCAGTTCAGCATATGACAGGAGACACTGTTTGGAGTGTAACAAAGCGTGAAACATTTCTTTTAGCCATTTCGCATGAAAACAGGGTCCAAAATCATGGGTTTTCGTTCCAGCACTGGAAAGGACAGGCGCGCTCTACAATAGGCAAGGGTTTTCAAGTCTTGCAAGTGCGTTTTAAGCTGAGTTCCATGAACATTGTCCAAAATCATGTTTTAGGCCAAATCCACAATGCGACCAGTTCAGCATATGACAAGGAGACACACTGTTTGGGTGAAACAAGCGTGAAACATTTCTTTTAGCCATTTCGCATGAAAACAGGGTCCAAAATCATTGGGTTTCGTTCAGCACTGGAAGGACAGGCGCGCTCTACAATAGACAAGGGTTTTCAAGTCTGCAAGTGCGTTTTTAAGCTGAGTTCCATGAACATTGTCCAAAATCATGTTTTAGGCCAAATCCACAATCCGACCAGTTCAGCATATGACGGGAGACACTGTTTGAGTGTAACAAACGTGAAACATTTCTTTTAGCCATTTACGCATGAAAACAGGGTCCCAAAATCATGGGGTTTCGTTCAGCACTGGAAGGACAGGCGCGCTCTACAATAGGCGTAAGGGTTTTCAAGTCTGCGAAGTGCGTTTTAAGCTGAGTTCCATGAGACATTGTCCAAAATCATGTTTTAGGCCAAATCCTACGACCAGTTCAGCATATGACAGGAGACACTGTTTGAGTGTTAACAAGCGTGAAACATTTCTTTTAGCCATTTCGCATGAAAACAGGGTCCAAAATCATGGGTTTCGTTCAGCACTGGAGAGGACAGGCGCGCTCTACAATAGGCAAGGGTTTTCAAAAGTCTGCAAGTACGTTTCTAAGCTGAGTTCCATGAACATTGTCCAAAATCATGTTTTACGCCAAATCCAACAATGCGACCAGTTCAGCATATGACAGGAGACACTGTTTGAGTGTAACAAGCGTGAAACATTCTTTTAGCCATTTCGCATGAAAACAGGGTCCAAAATCATGGGTTTCGTTCAGCACTGGAAGGACGGAGCGGCGCTCTACAATAGGCAAGGGTTTTCAAGTCTGCAAGTACGTTTTAAGCCGAGTTCCATGAACATTGTCCAAAATCATGTTTTAGGCCAAATCCACAATGCGACCAGTTCAGCATATGACAGGAGACACTGTTTGGGTGTAACAAGCGTGAAACATTTCTTTTAGCCATTTCCGCATGAAAACAGGGTCCAAAATCATAGGTTTTCGTTCAGCACTGGAAGGACGGAGCGCGCTCTACAATAGGCAAGGGGTTTTCAACGTCTGCAAGTCGTTTTAAGCTGAGTTCCATGAACATTGTCCAAAATCATGTTTTAGGCCAAATCCACAATGCGACCAGTTCCAGCATATGACAGGAGACACTGTTTTGAGTGTAACAAGCGCGAAACATTTCTTTTAGCCATTTCGCATTGAAAACAGGGTCCAAAATCATGGGTTTCGTTCAGCACTGGAAGGACAGGCGCGCGATCTACAATAACAGGGGTTTTACAAGTCTGCAAGTACGTTTTAAGCTGAGTTCCATGAACATTGTCCAAAATCATGTTTTAGGCCAAATCCACAATGCGACCAGTTCAGCATATGACAGGAGACACTGTTTGAGTGTAACAAACGTGAAACATTTCTTTTAGCCATTTCGCATGAAAACAGGGTCCAAAATCATGGGTTTCGTTCAGCACTGGGAGGACAGGCGCGCTCTACAATAGAAGGAGTTTTCAAGTCTGCAAGTACGTTTTAAGCTGAGTTCCATGAACATTGTCCAAAATCATGTTTTAGGCCAAATCACATAACGACCAGTTCAGCATATGACAGGAGACACTGTTTGAGTGTTAACAAGCGTGAAACATTTCTTTTTAGCCATTTCGCATGAAAACAGGGTCCAAAATCATGGGTTTTCGTTCAGCACTGGAAGGACAGGCGCGCTCTACAATAGGCAGGGGTTTTCAAAAGTCTGCAAGTAGTCGTTTTTAAGCTGAGTTCCATGAACATTGTCCAAAATCATGTTTTAGGCCAAATCAAAATGCGACAGTTCAGCATATGACAGGAGACACTGTTTGAGTGTAACAAGCGTGAAACATTTCTTTTAGCCATTTCGCATAAGAGGGTACAGTCAAATCTGGGTTTCGTTCAGCACTGGAAAGACAGGCGCGTCTACAATAGGCAAGGGTTTTCAAGTCTGCAAGTGCGTTTTTCCAAGCTGAGTTCCATGAACATTGTCCAAAATCATGTTTTAGGCCAAATCCACAATGCGACCAATTCAGCATATGACAGGAGAACTGTTTGAGTGTAACAAGCGTGAAACATTTCTTTTAGCCATTTCGCATGAAAACAGGGTCCAAAATCATGGGTTTTCGTTCAGCACTGGAAGGGACAGGCGCGCTCTACAATAGGCAAGGGTTTTCAAGTCTGCAAGTACGTTTTAAGCTGAGTTCCATGCAACATTGTCCAAAATCATGTTTTGAGGCCAAATCCACAATGCGACCAGTTCAGCATATGACAGGAGACACTGTTTGAGTGTAACAAGCGTGAAACATTTCTTTTAGCCATTTCGCATGAAAACAGGGTCCAAAAATCAGTGGGTTTCGTTCAGCACTGGAAAGGACAGGCGCGCTCTACAATGAGGCAAGGGTTTTCAAGTCTGCGAAGTACGTTTTAAAAGCTGAGTTCCATGAACATTGTCCAAAATCATGTTTTAGGCCAAATCCACAGCGACCAGTTCAGCATATGACAGGGAGACACTGTTTGGGTGTAACAAGCGTGAAACATTTCTTTTAGCCATTTCGCATGAAAACAGGGTCCAAAATAATCGGGGTTTCGTTCAGCACTGGAAGGACAGGCGCGCTCTACAATAGGCAAGGGTTTTCAAGTCTGCAAGTGCGTTTTAAGCTGAGTTCCATGAACATTGTCCAAAATCATGTTTTAGGCCAAATCCACAATGCGACCAGTTCAGCATATGACAGGAGACACTGTTTGGGTGTAACAAAGCGTGAAACATTTCTTTTAGCCATTTCGCATGAAAAACAGGGTCCAAAATCATGGGTTTTCGTTCAGCACTGGAAGAGGACAGGCGCGCTCTACAATAGGCAAGAGGTTTTCAAGTCTGCAAAATACGTTTTAAGCTGAGTTCCATGAACATTGTCCCAAAATCATGTTTTAGGCCAAATCCCAATGCGACCAGTTCAGCATATGACAGGAGACACTGTTTGGGTGTAACAAGCGTGAAACATTTCTTTTAGCCATTTCGCAATGAAAACAGGGTCCAAAATCATGGGTTTTCGTTCAGCACTGGAAGGACAGGCGCGCTCTACAATAGACAAGGGGTTTCAAAGTCTGCAAGTACGTTTTAAGCTGAGTTCCATGAACATTGTCCAAAATCATGTTTTTAGGGCCAAATCCACAATGCGACCAGTTGCAGCATATGACAGGAGACACTGTTTGAGTGTAATCAAACGTGATAAACATTTCTTTTAGCCATTTCGCATGAAAACAGGGTCCAAAATCATGGGGTTTCGTTCAGCACTGGAAAGGACAGGCGCGATCTACAATAGGCAAGGGTTTTCAGTCTGCAAGTACGTTTATTAAGCTGGGTTCCATGAACATTGTCCAAAATCATGTTTGGCCAAATCCACAATGCGACCAGTTCAGCATATGACAAGAGACACTGTTTGAGTGTAACAAGCGTGAAACATTTCTTTTAGCCATTCGCGAAACAGGGTCCAAAATCATGGGGTTTCGTTCAGCACTGGAAGGACAGGCGCGCTCTACAATAGGCAAGGTGTTTTTCAAGTCTGCAAGTGCGTTTTAAGCTGAGTTCCATGGACATTGTCCAAAATCATGTTTTGGCCAAATCCACGAGCGACCAGTTCAGCATATGACAGGAGACACTGTTTGAGTGTAATCACAAAACGTGAAACATTTCTTTTAGCCATTTCGCATGAAAACAGGGTCCAAAATCATGGGTTTTCGTTCAGCACTGGAAGGACAGGCGCGCTCTACAATAGGCAAGGGTTTCCAAGTCTGCGTACGTTTTAAGCTGAGTTCCATGAACATTGTCCAAAATCATGTTTTTAGGCCAAATCCACAATGCGACCAGTTCAGCATATGAGAGGAGACACTGTTTGAGTGTAACAAACGTGAAACATTTCTTTTAGCCATTTGCATGAAAACAGGGTCCAAAATCATGGGTTTTCGTTCAGCACTGGAAGGACAGGCGCGCTCTACAAGAAGCAAGGGTTTTCAAGTCTGCAAGTACGTTTTTAAGCTGAGTTCCATGAACATTGTCCAAAATCATGTTTTAGGCCAAATCCACAATCGACTCAGTTCAGCATATGACAGGAGACACTGTTTGAGTGTAACAAGCGTGAAACATTTTTTGCCATTTCGCATGAAAACAGGGTCCAAAATCATGGGGTTTCGTTCAGCACTGGAAGGACAGGCGCGCTCTACAATAGGCAAGGGTTTTCAAGTCTGCAAGTACGTTTTAAGCTGAGTTCCATGAACATTGTCCAAAATCATGTTTTGGCCAAATCCACAATGACGACCAGTTCAGCATATGACAGGAGACTACTGTTTGGGTGTAACAAGCGTGAAACATTTCTTTTAGCCATTTCGCATGAAAACAGGGTCCAAAATCTGGGTTTTCGTTTCAGCACTGGAAGGACAAGGCGCGTCTACAATAGGCAAGGGGTTTTCAAGTCTGCGAAGTGCGTTTTAAGCTGAGTTCCATGAACATTGTCCAAAAATCATGTTTTAGGCCAAATCCACAATGCGACCAGTTCAGCATATGACAGGAGACACTGTTTGAGTGTTTAACAAACGTGAAACATTTCTTTTAGCCATTTACGCATGAAAACAGGGTCCAAAATCATGGGTTTCGTTCAGCACTGGAAGGACAGGCGCGCTCTACAATAGGCAAGGGTTTTCAAGGTTCTGCAAGTACGTTTTAAGCTGAGTTCCAAGACATTGTCCAAAATCATGTTTTAGGCCAAATCCACAATGCGACCAGTTCAGCATATCACAGAGAGACACTGTTTGAGTGTAACAAGCGTGAAACATTTCTTTTAGCCATTTCGCATGAAAACAGGGTCCAAAATCATGGGGTTTTCGTTCAGCACTGGAAGGACAGGCGCGCTCTACAATAGGCAAGGGTTTTCAAGTCTGCAAGTATGCGTTTTAAGCTGAGTTCCATGAACATTGTCCAAAATCATGTTTTAGGCCAAATCCACAATGCGACCAGTTCAGCATATGACAGGGAGACACTGTTTGAGGTGTAACAAGCGTGAAACAATTTCTTTTAGCCATTTCGCATGAAAACAGGGTCCAAAATCTGGGGTTTCGTTCAGCACTGGAAGGACAGAGCGCAGTCTAAATAGGCAAGGGTTTTCAAGTCTGCGAAGTACGTTTTACGCTGAGTTCCATGAACATTGTCCAAAATCATGTTTTAGGCCAAATCCACAATGCGACCAGTTCAGCATATGACAGGAGACAGCTGTTTGGGTGTAACAAGCGTGAAACATTTCTTTTAGCCATTTACGCATGAAAACAGGGTCCAAAATCATGGGTTTTCGTTCAGCACTGGAAGGACAGGCGCGCTCTACAATAGGCAAGGGTTTTCAAGTCTGCAAGTGCGTTTTAAGCTGAGTTCCATGAACATTGTCCAAAATCATGTTTTAGGCCAAATCCACAATGCGACCAGTTCAGCATATGACAGGAGACACTGTTTGGTGTAACAAAGCGTGAAACATTTCTTTTAGCCATTTCGCATGAAAACAGGGTCCAAAATCATGGGTTTTCGTTCAGCACTGGAAGGACAGGCGCGCTCTACAATAGGCAAGGGTTTTCAAGTCTGCAAGTACGTTTTAAGCTGAGTTCCATGAGACATTGTCCAAAATCATGTTTTAGGCCAAATCCACCAATGCGGCGAGTTCAGCATATGACAGGAGACACTGTTTGAGTGTAACAAGCGTGAAACATTTTCTTTTAGCCATTTCGCATAAAAACAGGGTCCAAAATCATGGGTTTTCGTTCAGCACTGGAAGGACAGAGGCGCGTCTACAATAGGCAAGGGTTTTCAAGTCTGCAAAGTGCGTTTTAAGCTGAGTTCCATGAACATTGTCCAAAATCATGTTTTAGGCCAAATCCACAATGCGACCAGTTCAGCATATGACAGGAGACACTGTTTGAGTGTAACAAGCGTGAAACATTTCTTTTAGCCATTTCGCATGAAAACAGGGTCCAAAAGTCATGGGTTTTACGTTCAGCACTGGAAAGGACAGGGCGCGCTCTACAATAGGCAAGAGGTTTTCAAGTCTGCAAGTACGTTTTAAGCTGAGTTCCATGAACATTGTCCAAAATCATGTTTTAGGCCAAATCCACAATGCGACCAGTTCAGCATATGACAGGAGACACTGTTTGGGTGTAAAAAAGCGTGAAACATTTCTTTTAGCCATTTCGGCATGAAAACAGGGTCCAAAATCAGGTGGTTTCGTTCAGCACTGGAAAGGACAGGCGCTCTACAATAGGCAAGGGTTTTCAGAGTCTGCAAGTACGTTTTAAGCTGAGTTCCATGAACATTGTCCAAAAATCCATGTTTTAGGCCAAATCCACAATGCGACCAGTTCAGCATATGACCAGGAGACACTGTTTGAGTGTAACAAAGCGGTGAAACACATTTCTTTTAGCCATTTCGCATGAAAACAGGGTCCAAAATCATGGGTTTTTCGTTCAGCACTGGAAGGACAGGCGCGTCTACAATAGGCAAGGGGTTTTCAAGTCTGCAAGTACGTTTTAAGCTGGGTTCCATGAACATTGTCCAAAATCATGTTTTGGGCCAAATCCACAATGCGACCAGTTCAGCATATGACAGGAGACACTGTTTGAGTGTAACAAAGCGTGAAACATTTCTTTTAGCCATTTCGCAGTGAAAACAGGGTCCAAAATCATGGGTTTCGTTCAGCACTGGAAGGACAGGCGCGTCTACAATGGCAAGGGTTTTCAAGTTGCAAGTCGGTTTAAGCTGAGTTCCATGAACATTGTCCAAAATCATGTTTTAGGCCAAATCCGCAATGCGAGCCAGTTCAGCATATGACAGGAGACACTGTTTGAGTGTAACAAGCGTGAAACATTTCTTTTTAGCCATTTGCATGAAAACAGGGTCCAAAATCGTGGGTTTCGTTCAGCACTGGAAGGACAGGCGCGCTCTACAATGGCAAGGGGGTTTTCAAGTCTGCACGTACGTTTTAAGCTGAGTTCCATGAACATTGTCCAAAATCATGTTTTAGGCCAAATCCACAATGCGACCAGTTCAGCATATGACAGGAGACACTGTTTGAGTGTATACAAGCGGCGAAACATTTCTTTTAGCCATTCGCATGAAAACAGGGTCCAAAATCACGGGTTTTCGTTCAGCACTGGGAGGACAGGCGCGCTCTACAATAGGCAGGGGGTTTTCAAGTCTGCAAGTACGTTTTAAGCTGAGTTCCATGAACATTGTCCAAAATCATGTTTTAGGCCAAATCCACAATGCGACCAGTTCAGCATATGACAGGAGAGCACTGTTTGAGTGTAACAAGCGTGAAACATTTCTTTTAGCCATTTCGCATGAAAACAGGGTCCAAAATCATGGGTTTCGTTTCAGCACTGGAAGGGACAGGCGCGCGCTCTACAATAGGCAGGGGTTTTCAAGTCTGCAAGTACGTTTTAAGCTGAGTTCCATGAACATTGTCCAAAATCATGTTTTAGGCCAAATCCACAATGCGACCAGTTCAGCATATGACAGGAGACACTGTTTGAGTGTAACAAAGCGTGAAACATTTCTTTTACCCATTTCGCGCGAAAACAGGGTCCAAAATCATGGGGTTTTCCGTTCAGCACTGGAAGGACAGGCGCGCTCTACAATAGGCAAGGGTTTTCAAGTCGTGCAAGCGCGTTTTAAGCTGAGTTCCATGAACATTGTCCAAAATCATGTTTTAGGCCAAATCCACAATGCGACCAGTTCAGCATATGACAGGAGACACTGTTTGAGTGTAACAAAGCGTGAAACATTTCTTTTAGCCATTTTCCGCAGAAAACAGGGTCCAAAATCATGGGGTTTCGTTCAGCACTGGAAGGACAGGCGCGCTCTACAATAGGCAAGGGTTTTTCAAGTCTGCAAGTGCGTTTTAAGCTGAGTTCCATGAACATTGTCCAAAATCATGTTTTAAGGCCAAATCCACAATGCGACCAGTTCAGCATATCACAGGAGACACTGTTTGAGTGTAACAAGCGTGAAACATTTCTTTTAGCCATTTCGGCATGAAAACAGGGTCCAAAATCATGGGTTTTGCGTTCAGCACTGGAAGGACAAGGCGCGCCTCTACAATAGGCAAGGGTTTTCAAGTCTGCAAGTGCGTTTTCAAGCTGAGTTCCATGGACATTGTCCAAAATCATGTTTTAGGCCAAATCCACAATGTCGACCAGTTCAGCATATGACAGGAGACACTGTTTGAGTGTAACAAGCGTGAAACATTTCTTTTAGCCATTTCGCATGAAAACAGGGTCCAAAATCCGGGGTTTCGTTCAGCACTGGAAGGACAGGCGCGCTCTACAATAGGAGGGGTTTTCAAGTCTGCAGAAGCGTTTTAAGCTGAGTTCCATGAACATTGTCCAAAATCATGTTTTTAGGCCAAATCCACAATGCGACCAGTTCAGCATATGAGAGGAGGCACTGTTTGAGTGTAACAAACGTGAAACATTTCTTTTAGCCATTGCGCATGAAAACAGGGTCCAAAATCATGGGTTTTCGTTCAGCACTGGAAGGACAGCGCGCGCTCTACAATAGGCAAGGGTTTTCAAGTCTGCAAGTACGTTTTAAGCTGAGTTCCATGAACATTGTCCAAAATCATGTTTTAGGCCAAATCCACAATGCGACCAGTTCAGCATATGACAGGAGACACTGTTTGAGTGTAACAAGCAGTGAAACATTTCTTTTAGCCATTGCGCATGAAAACAGGGTCCAAAATCTGGGTTTTCGTTCAGCACTGGAAGGGACAGGCGCGCTACAATAGGCAAGGGGTTTTCAAGTCTGCAAGTACGTTTTAAGCTGAGTTCCATGAACATTGTCCAAAATCATGTTTTAGGCCAAATCCACAATGCGACCAGTTCAGCATATGACAGGAGACACTGTTTGAGTGTAACAAGCGTGAAACATTTCTTTTAGCCATTTCGCATGAAAACAGGGTCCAAAATCATGGTTTTTTCGTTCAGCACTGGAAGGACAAGGCGCGCTCTACAATAGGCAGAGGTTTTTCAAGATCTGCAAGTACGTTTTAAGCTGAGTTCCATGAACATTGTCCACAAAATCATGTTTTAGGCCAAATCCACAATGCGACCAGTTCAGCATATGACAGGAGACACTGTTTGAGTGTAACAAGCGTGAAACATTTCTTTTAGCCATTTCGCATGAAAACAGGGTCCAAAATCATGGGTTTCGTTCCCAGCACTGGAAGGACAGGCGCGCTCTACAATACCAAAAGGGTTTTCAAGTCTGCAAGTGCGTTTTAAGCTGAGTTCCATGAACATTGTCCAGAAATCATGTTTTAAGGCCAAATCCACAATGCGACCAGTTCAGCATATGACAGGAGACACTGTTTGAGTGTAACAAGCGTGAAACATTTCTTTTAGCCATTTCGCATGAAAACAGGGTCCAAAATCATGGGTTTTCGTTCAGCACTGGAAGGACAGGCGCGCTCTACAATAGGCAAGAAGGGTTTTCAAGTCTGCAAGTACGTTTTAAGCTGAGTTCCATGAACATTGTCCAAAATCATGTTTTAGGCCAAATCCACAATGCGACCAGTTCAGCATATGACAGGAGACACTGTTTGAGTGTTAACAAAGCGTGAAACATTTCTTTTAGCCATTTCGCATGAAAACAGGGTCCAAAATCCGGGGTTTCGTTCAGCACTGGAAGGACAAGGCGCGCTCTACAGTAGGCAAGGGTTTTCAAGTCTGCAATGTCGTTTTAAGCTGAGTTCCATGAACATTGTCCAGAAATCATGTTTTAGGCCAAATCCGAATCGACCATGTTCAGCATATGACAGGAGACACTGTTTGGGTGTAACAAAGCGTGAAACATTTCTTTTAGCCATTTCGCATGAAAACAGGGTCCAAAATCATGGGGGTTTCGTTCAGCACTGGAAGGACAAGGAGCCGCTCTACAATAGGCAAGGGGTTTTCAAGTCTGCAAGTACGTTTATAAGCTGAGTTCCATGGACATTGTCCAAAATCATGTTTTAGGCCAAATCCACAATGCGACCAGTTCAGCATATGACAGGAGACACTGTTTGAGTGTAACAAAGCGTGAACATTTCTTTTAGCCATTTCGCATGAAAACAGGGTCCAAAATCATGGGGTTTCGTTCAGCATGGAAGGACAGGCGCGCCTCTACAATAGGCAAGGGTTTTCAAGTCTGCAAGAGTACGTTTTAAGCTGAGTTCCATGAACATTGTCCGAAAATCATGTTTTAGGCCAAATCCACAATGCGACCAGTTCAGCATATGACAGGGAGACACTGTTTGAAGTGTAACAAACGTGAAACATTTCTTTTAGCCATTTCGCATGAAAACAGGGTCCAAAATCATGGGTTTCGTTCAGCACTGGAAGGACAGGCGCGCTCTACAATAGGCAAGAGGGTTTTCAAGTCTGCAAGTGCGTTTTAAGCTGAGTTCCATGAACATTGTCCAAAATCATGTTTTAGGCCAAATCCACAATGCGACCAGTTCAGCATATGACAGGAGACACTGTTTGGAGTGTAACAAGCGTGAAACATTTCTTTTAGCCATTTCGCATGAAAAACAGGGTCCAAAATCCGGGGGTTTCGTTTCAGCACTGGAAGGGACAAGGGGCGGCTCTACAATAGGCAAGGGTTTTCAAAGTCTGCAAGTACGTTTTAAGCTGAGTTCCATGAACATTGTCCAAAATCATGTTTTAGGCCAAATCCACAATGCGACCAGTTCAGCATATGACAGGAGACACTGTTTGGGTGTAACAAGCGTGAAACATTTCTTTTAGCCATTTCGCATGAAAACAGGGTCCAAAATCATGGGGTTTCGTTCAGCACTGGAAGGACAGGCGCGATCTACAATAGGCAAGGGTTTTCAAGTCATCAAGTGCGTTTTAAGCTGAGTTCCATGAACATTGTCCAAAATCATGTTTTAGGCCAAATCCACAATGCGACCAGTTCAGCATATGACAGAGACACTGTTTGAGTTGAACAAACGTGAAACATTTCTTTTAGCCATTTCGCATGAAAACAGGGTCCAAAATCATGGGTTTTCGTTCAGCACTGGAAGTACAGGCGCGATCTACAATAGGCAAGGGTTTTCAAGTCATCAAGTGCGTTTTAAGCTGAGTTCCATGAACATTGTCCAAAATCATGTTTTAGGCCAAATCCACAATGCGACCAGTTCAGCATATGACAGGAGACACTGTTTGAGTGTAACAAACGTGAAAACATTTCTTTTAGCCATTTCGCATGAAAACAGGGTCCAAAATCATGGGTTTTCGTTCAGCACTGGAAGGATAGGCGCGCTCTACAATAGGCAAGGGTTTTCAAGTCTGCAAGTACGTTTTAAGCTGAGTTCCATGAACATTGTCCAAAATCATGTTTTAGAGCCAAATCCACAATGCGACCAGTTCAGCATATGACAGGAGACACTGTTTGAGTGTAACAAGCGTGAAACATTTCTTTTAGCCATTTCGCATGAAAACAGGGTCCAAAATCATGGGTTTTACGTTCAGCACTGGAAGGACAGGCGCGCTCTACAATAGGCAAGGGTTTTCAAGTCTGCAAGTACGTTTTAAGCTGAGTTCCATGAACATTGTCCAAAATCATGTTTTAAGGCCAAATCCACAAAGCGACCAGTTCAGCATATGACAGGAGACACTGTTTGAGTGTAACAAAGCGTGAAACATTTCTTTTAGCCCATTTGCGCATGAAAACAGGGTCCAAAATCATGGGTTTTCGTTCAGCACTGGAAGGACAGGCGCGCTCTACAATAGGCAAGGGTTTTCAAGTCTGCAAGTACGTTTTAAGCTGAGTTCCATGGACATTGTCCAAAATCATGTTTTAGGCCAAATCCACAATGCGACCAGTTCAGCATATGACAGGAGACACTGTTTGAGTGTAACAAGCGTGAAACATTTCTTTTAGCCATATCGCATGAAAACAGGGTCCAAAATCATGGGTTTTCGTTTCAGCACTGGAAGGACAGGCGCGCTCTACAATAGGCAAGGGTTTTCAAGTCTGCAAGTACGTTTTAAGCTGAGTTCCATGAACATTGTCCAAAATCATGTTTTAGGCCAAATCCACAATGCGACCAGTTCAGCATATGACAGGAGACACTGTTTGAGTGTAACAAGCGTGAAACATTTCTTTTAGCCATTTCGCATGAAAACAGGGTCCAAAATCATGGGGTTTCGTTCAGCACTGGAAGGACAGGCGCGCTCTACAATAGGCAGCACAGGGGTTTTCAAGTCTGCGAAAGTACGTTTTAAGCTGAGTTCCATGAACATTGTCCAAAAATCATGTTTTAGGCCAAATCCACAATGCGACCAGTTCAGCATATGACAGGAGACACTGTTTGAGTGTAACAAGCGTGAAACATTTCTTTTAGCCATTTTCGCATGAAAACAGGGTCCAAAATCCGGGGTTTCGTTCAGCACTGGAAGGACAGGCGCGCTCTACAATAGGCAAAGGGTTTTCAAGTCTGCAAGTGCGTTTTAAGCTGAGTTCCATGAACATTGTCCAAAATCATGTTTTAGGCCAAATCCACAATGCGACCAGTTCAGCATATGACAGGAGACACTGTTTGAGTGTAACAAGCGTGAAACATTTCTTTTAGCCATTTCGCATGAAAACAGGGTCCAAAATCATGGGGTTTTCGTTCAGCACTGGAAGGACAGGCGCGCTCTACAATAGGCAAGGGTTTTCAAGTCTGCAAGTACGTTTATAAGCTGAGTTCCATGAACATTGTCCAAAATCATGTTTTAAGGCCAAATCCACAATGCGACCAGTTCAGCATATGACAGGAGACACTGTTTGAGTGTAACAAGCGTGAAACATTTCTTTTAGCCATTTCGCATGAAAACAGGGTCCAAAATCATGGGGTTTCGTTCAGCACTGGAAGGACAGGCGCGCTCTACAATAGGCAAGGGGTTTTCAAGTCTGCAAGTACGTTTTAAGCTGAGTTCCATGAACATTGTCCAAAATCATGTTTTAGGCCAAATCCACAATGCGACCAGTTCAGCATATGACAGGAGACACTGTTTGAGTGTAACAAGCGTGAAACATTTCTTTTAGCCATTTCGCATGAAAACAGGGTCCAAAATCATGGGTTTCGTTCAGCACTGGAAGGACAGGCGCGTCTACAATAGGCAAAGGGGTTTTCAAGTCTGCAAGTACGTTTTAAGCTGAGTTCCATGAACATTGTCCAAAATCATGTTTTAGGCCAAATCCACAATGCGACCAGTTCAGCATATGACAGGAGACACTGTTTGAGTGTAACAAGCGTGAAACATTTCTTTTAGCCATTTCGCATGAAAACAGGGTCCAAAATCATGGGTTTTCCGTTCAGCACTGGAAGGACAGGCGCGCTCTACAATAGGCAAGGGTTTTCAAGTCTGCAAGTACGTTTTAAGCTGAGTTCCATAGACATTGTCCAAAATCATGTTTTAGGCCAAATCCACAATGCGACCAGTTCAGCATATGACAGGAGACACTGTTTGAGTGTAACAAACGTGAAACATTTCTTTTAGCCATTTCGCATGAAAACAGGGTCCAAAATCATTGGTTTTCGTTCAGCACTGGAAGGACAGGCGTGCTCTACAATAGGCAAAGGGTTTTCACGTCTGCAAGTACGTTTTAAGCTGAGTTCCATGAACATTGTCCAAAATCATGTTTTAGGCCAAATCCACAATGCGACCAGTTCAGCATATGACAGGAGACACTGTTTGAGTGAAACAAACGTGAAACATTTCTTTTAGCCATTTCGCATGAAAACAGGGTCCAAAATCATGGGTTTTCCGTTCAGCACTGGAAGGACAGGCGCGCTCTACAATAGGCAAGGGTTTTCAAGTCTGCAAGTACGTTTTAAGCTGAGTTCCATGAACATTGTCCAAAATCATGTTTTAGGCCAAATCCACAATGCGACCAGTTCAGCATATGACAGGAGACACTGTTTGAGTGTAACAAACGTGAAACATTTCTTTTAGCCATTTTCGCATGAAAACAGGGTCCAAAATCATGGGTTTTCGTTCAGCACTGGAAGGACAGAGCGCGCTCTACAATAGGCAAGGGTTTTTCAAGTCTGCAAGTGCGTTTTAAGCTGAGTTCCATGAACATTGTCCAAAATCATGTTTTAGGCCAAATCCACAATGCGACCAGTTCAGCATATGACAGGAGACACTGTTTGAGTGTAACAAGCGTGAAACATTTCTTTTAGCCATTTCGCATGAAAACAGGGTCCAAAATCATGGGTTTCGTTCAGCACTGGAAGGACAGGCGCGCTCTACAATAGGCAAGGGTTTTCAAGTCTGCAAGTACGTTTTAAGCTGAGTTCCATGAACATTGTCCAAAATCATGTTTTAGGCCAAATCCACAATGCGACCAGTTCAGCATATGACAGGAGACACTGTTTGAGTGTAACAAACGTGAAACATTTCTTTTAGCCATTTCGCATGAAAACAGGGTCCAAAATCATGGGGTTTCGTTCAGCACTGGAAGGACAGGCGCGCTCTACAATAGGCAAGGGTTTTCAAGTCTGCAAGTACGTTTTAAGCTGAGTTCCATGAACATTGTCCAAAATCATGTTTTAGGCCAAATCCACAATGCGACCAGTTCAGCATATGACAGGAGACACTGTTTGAGTGTAACAAGCGTGAAACATTTCTTTTAGCCATTTCGCATGAAAACAGGGTCCAAAATCATGGGTTTTCGTTCAGCACTGGAAGGACAGGCGCGCTCTACAATAGGCAAGGGTTTTCAAGTCTGCAAGTACGTTTTAAGCTGAGTTCCATGAACATTGTCCAAAATCATGTTTTAGGCCAAATCCACAATGCGACCAGTTCAGCATATGACAGGAGACACTGTTTGAGTGTAACAAACGTGAAACATTTCTTTTAGCCATTTCGCATGAAAACAGGGTCCAAAATCATGGGGGTTTCGTTCAGCACTGGAAGGACAGGCGCGCTCTACAATAGGCAAGGGTTTTCAAGTCTGCAAGTACGTTTTAAGCTGAGTTCCATGAACATTGTCCAAAATCATGTTTTAGGCCAAATCCACAATGCGACCAGTTCAGCATATGACAGGAGACACTGTTTGAGTGTAACAAGCGTGAAACATTTACTTTTAGCCATTTCGCATGAAAACAGGGTCCAAAATCATGGGGTTTCGTTCAGCACTGGAAGGACAGGCGCGCTCTACAATAGGCAAGGGTTTTCAAGTCTGCAAGTACGTTTTAAGCTGAGTTCCATGAACATTGTCCCAAAATCATGTTTTAGGCCAAATCCACAATGCGACACCAGTTCAGCATATGACAGGAGACACTGTTTGAGTGTAACAAAGCGTGAAACATTTCTTTTAGCCATTTCGCATGAAAACAGGGTCCAAAATCATGGTTTTCGTTCAGCACTGGAAGGACAGGCGCGTCTACAATAGGCAAGGGTTTTCAAGTCTGCAAGTGCGTTTTAAGCTGAGTTCCATGAACATTGTCCAAAATCATGTTTTAGGCCAAATCCACAATGCGACCAGTTCAGCATATGACAGGAGACACTGTTTGAGTGTAACAAGCGTGAAACATTTCTTTTAGCCATTTCGCATGAAAACAGGGTCCAAAATCATGGGGTTTCGTTCAGCACTGGAAGGACAGGCGCGCTCTACAATAGGCAAGGGGTTTTCAAGTCTGCAAGTACGTTTTAAGCTGAGTTCCATGAACATTGTCCAAAATCATGTTTTAGGCCAAATCCACAATGCGACCAGTTCAGCATATGACAGGAGACACTGTTTGAGTGTAACAAACGTGAAACAATTATTTTAGCCATTTCGCATGAAAACAGGGTCCAAAATCATGGGTTTCGTGCAGCACTGGAAGGACAGGTGCGCTCTACAATAGGCAAGGGTTTTCAAGTCTGCAAGTACGTTTTAAGCTGAGTTCCATGAACATTGTCCAAAATCATGTTTTAGGCCAAATCCGCAATGCGACCAGTTCAGCATATGACAGGGGACACTGTTTGAGTGTAACAAGCGTGAAACATTTCTTTTAGCCATTTTCGCATGAAAACAGGGTCCAAAATCATGGGGTTTCGTTCAGCACTGGAAGGACAGGCGCGCTCTACAATAGGCAAGGGTTTTCAAGTCTGCAAGTACGTTTTAAGCTGAGTTCCATGAACATTGTCCAAAATCATGTTTTAGGCCAAATCCACAATGCGACCAGTTCAGCATATGACAGGAGACACTGTTTGAGTGTAACAAGCGTGAAACATTTCTTTTAGCCATTTCGCATGAAAACAGGGTCCAAAATCATGGGGTTTCGTTCAGCACTGGAAGGACAGGCGCGCTCTACAATAGGCAAGGGTTTTCAAGTCTGCAAGTGCGTTTTAAGCTGAGTTCCATGAACATTGTCCAAAATCATGTTTTAGGCCAAATCCACAATGCGACCAGTTCAGCATATGACAGGAGACACTGTTTGAGTGTAACAAGCGTGGAAACATTTCTTTTAGCCATTTCGCATGAAAACAGGGTCCAAAATCATGGGGTTTCGTTCAGCACTGGAAGGACAGGGCGCGCTCTACAATAGGCAAGGGTTTTCAAGTCTGCAAGTACGTTTTAAGCTGAGTTCCATAGACATTGTCCAAAATCATGTTTTAGGCCAAATCCACAATGCGACCAGTTCAGCATATGACAGGAGACACTGTTTGAGTGTAACAAGCGTGAAACATTTCTTTTAGCCATTTCGCATGAAAACAGGGTCCAAAATCATGGGTTTTCGTTCAGCACTGGAAGGACAGGCGCGCTCTACAATAGGCAAGGGGTTTTCAAGTCTGCAAGTGACGTTTTAAGCTGAGTTCCATGAACATTGTCCAAAATCATGTTTTAGGCCAAATCCACAATGCGACCAGTTCAGCATATGACAGGAGACACTGTTTGAGTGGTAACAAGCGTGAAACATTTCTTTTAGCCATTTCTGCATGAAAACAGGGTCCAAAATCATGGGGTTTCGTTCAGCACTGGAAGGACAGGCGCGCTCTACAATAGGCAAGGGGTTTTCAAGTCTGCAAGTACGTTTTAAGCTGAGTTCCATGAACATTGTCCAAAATCATGTTTTAGGCCAAATCCACAATGACGACCAGTTCAGCATATGACAGGAGACACTGTTTGAGTGTAACAAGCGTGAAACATTTCTTTTAGCCATTTCGCATGAAAACAGGGTCCAAAATCATGGGTTTTACGTTCAGCACTGGAAGGGACAGGCGCGCTCTACAATAGGCAAGGGTTTTCAAGTCTGCAAAGTACGTTTTAAGCTGAGTTCCATGAACATTGTCCAAAATCAGTGTTTTAGGCCAAATCCACAGTGCGACCAGTTCAGCATATGACAGGAGACACTGTTTGAGTGTAACAAGCGTGAAACATTTCTTTTAGCCATTTCGCATGAAAACAGGGTCCAAAATCATGGGTTTCGTTCAGCACTGGAAGGACAGGCGCGCTCTACAATAGGCAAGGGTTTTCAAGTCTGCAAGTACGTTTTAAGCTGAGTTCCATGAACATTGTCCAAAATCATGTTTTAGGCCAAATCCACAATGCGACCAGTTCAGCATATGACAGGAGACACTGTTTGAGTGTAACAAGCGTGAAACATTTCTTTTAGCCATTTCGCATGAAAACAGGGTCCAAAATCATGGGGTTTCGTTCAGCACTGGAAGGACAGGCGCGCTCTACAATAGGCAAGGGTTTTCAAGTCTGCAAGTACGTTTTAAGCTGAGTTCCATGAACATTGTCCAAAATCATGTTTTAGGCCAAATCCACAATGCGACCAGTTCAGCATATGACAGGAGACACTGTTTGAGTGTAACAAACGTGAAACATTTCTTTTAGCCATTTCGCATGAAAACAGGGTCCAAAATCATGGGTTTTACGTTCAGCACTGGAAGGACAGGCGCGCTCTACAATAGGCAAGGGTTTTCAAGTCTGCAAGTACGTTTTAAGCTGAGTTCCATGAACATTGTCCAAAATCATGTTTTAGGCCAAATCCACAATGCGACCAGTTCAGCATATGACAGGAGACACTGTTTGAGTGTAACAAGCGTGAAACATTTCTTTTAGCCATTTCGCATGAAAACAGGGTCCAAAATCATGGGTTTTCGTTCAGCACTGGAAGGACAGGCGCGCTCTACAATAGGCAAGGGTTTTCAAGTCTGCAAGTACGTTTTAAGCTGAGTTCCATGAACATTGTCCAAAATCATGTTTTTAGGCCAAATCCACAATGCGACCAGTTCAGCATATGACAGGAGACACTGTTTGAGTGTAACAAACGTGAAACATTTCTTTTAGCCATTTCGCATGAAAACAGGGTCCAAAATCATGGGTTTTCGTTCAGCACTGGAAGGACAGGCGCGCTCTACAATAGGCAAGGGGTTTTCAAGTCTGCAAGTACGTTTTAAGCTGAGTTCCATGAACATTGTCCAAAATCATGTTTTAAGGCCAAATCCACAATGCGACCAGTTCAGCATATGACAGGAGACACTGTTTGGAGTGTAACAAAGCGTGAAACATTTCTTTTAGCCATTTCGCATGAAAACAGGGTCCAAAATCATGGGTTTTCGTTCAGCACTGGAAGGACAGGCGCGTCTACAATAGGCAAGGGTTTTCAAGTCTGCAAGTGCGTTTTAAGCTGAGTTCCATGAACATTGTCCAAAATCATGTTTTAGGCCAAATCCACAATGCGACCAGTTCAGCATATGACAGGAGACACTGTTTGAGTGTAACAAACGTGAAACATTTCTTTTAGCCATTTCGCATGAAAACAGGGTCCAAAATCATGGGGTTTCGTTCAGCACTGGAAGGACAGGCGCGCTCTACAATAGGCAAGGGTTTTCAAGTCTGCAAGTACGTTTTAAGCTGAGTTCCATGAACATTGTCCAAAATCATGTTTTAGGCCAAATCCACAATGCGACCAGTTCAGCATATGACAGGAGACACTGTTTGAGTGTAACAAAGCGTGAAACATTTCTTTTAGCCATTTCGCATGAAAACAGGGTCCCAAAATCATGGGGTTTCGTTCAGCACTGGAAGGACAGGCGCGTCTACAATAGGCAAGGGTTTTCAAGTCTGCAAGTACGTTTTAAGCTGAGTTCCATGAACATTGTCCAAAATCATGTTTTAGGCCAAATCCACAATGCGACCAGTTCAGCATATGACAGGAGACACTGTTTGAGTGTAACAAACGTGAAACATTTCTTTTAGCCATTTCGCATGAAAACAGGGTCCAAAATCATGGGGGTTTCGTTCAGCACTGGAAGGACAGGCGCGCTCTACAATAGGCAAGGGTTTTCAAGTCTGCAAGTACGTTTTAAGCTGAGTTCCATGAACATTGTCCAAAATCATGTTTTAGGCCAAATCCACAATGCGACCAGTTCAGCATATGACAGGAGACACTGTTTGAGTGTAACAAGCGTGAAACATTTCTTTTAGCCATTTACGCATGAAAACAGGGTCCAAAATCATGGGGGTTTCGTTCAGCACTGGAAGGACAGGCGCGCTCTACAATAGGCAAGGGTTTTCAAGTCTGCAAGTACGTTTTAAGCTGAGTTCCATGAACATTGTCCAAAATCATGTTTTAGGCCAAATCCACAATGCGACCAGTTCAGCATATGACAGGAGACACTGTTTGAGTGTAACAAAGCGTGAAACATTTCTTTTAGCCATTTCGCATGAAAACAGGGTCCAAAATCATGGGGTTTCGTTCAGCACTGGAAGGACAGGCGCGCTCTACAATAGGCAAGGGTTTTCAAGTCTGCAAGTACGTTTTAAGCTGAGTTCCATGAACATTGTCCAAAATCATGTTTTAGGCCAAATCCACAATGCGACCAGTTCAGCATATGACAGGAGACACTGTTTGAGTGTAACAAAGCGTGAAACATTTCTTTTAGCCATTTCGCATGAAAACAGGGTCCAAAATCATGGGTTTTCGTTCAGCACTGGAAGGACAGGCGCGCTCTACAATAGGCAGGGGTTTTCAAGTCTGCAAGTACGTTTTAAGCTGAGTTCCATGAACATTGTCCAAAATCATGTTTTAGGCCAAATCCACAATGCGACCAGTTCAGCATATGACAGGAGACACTGTTTGAGTGTAACAAACGTGAAACATTTCTTTTAGCCATTTAGCATGAAAACAGGGTCCAAAATCATGGGGTTTCGTTCAGCACTGGAAGGACAGGCGCGCTCTACAATAGGCAAGGGGTTTTCAAGTCTGCAAAGTACGTTTTAAGCTGAGTTCCATGAACATTGTCCAAAATCATGTTTTAGGCCAAATCCACAATGCGACCAGTTCAGCATATGACAGGAGACACTGTTTGAGTGTAACAAGCGTGAAACATTTCTTTTAGCCATTTCGCATGAAAACAGGGTCCAAAATCATGGGGTTTCGTTCAGCACTGGAAGGACAGGCGCGATCTACAATAGGCAAGGGTTTTCAAGTCTGCGAAGTACGTTTTAAGCTGAGTTCCATGAACATTGTCCAAAATCATGTTTTAGGCCAAATCCACAATGCGACCAGTTCAGCATATGACAGGAGACACTGTTTGAGTGTAACAAGCGTGAAACATTTCTTTTAGCCATTTCGCATGAAAACAGGGTCCAAAATCATGGGTTTTCGTTCAGCACTGGAAGGACAGGCGCGCTCTACAATAGGCAAGGGTTTTCAAGTCTGCGAAAGTACGTTTTAAGCTGAGTTCCATGAACATTGTCCAAAATCATGTTTTAGGCCAAATCCACAATGCGACCAGTTCAGCATATGACAGGAGACACTGTTTGAGTGTAACAAAGCGTGAAACATTTCTTTTAGCCATTTCGCATGAAAACAGGGTCCAAAATCATGGGGTTTCGTTCAGCACTGGAAGGACAGGCGCGCTCTACAATAGGCAAGGGTTTTCAAGTCTGCAAGTACGTTTTAAGCTGAGTTCCATGAACATTGTCCAAAATCATGTTTTAGGCCAAATCCACAATGCGACCAGTTCAGCATATGACAGGAGACACTGTTTGAGTGTAACAAGCGTGAAACATTTCTTTTAGCCATTTCGCATGAAAACAGGGTCCAAAATCATGGGGTTTCGTTCAGCACTGGAAGGACAAGGCGCGCTCTACAATAGGCAAGGGGTTTTCAAGTCTGCGAAGTACGTTTTAAGCTGAGTTCCATGAACATTGTCCAAAATCATGTTTTAGGCCAAATCCACAAAACGACCAGTTCAGCATATGACAGGAGACACTGTTTGAGTGTAACAAGCGTGAAACATTTCTTTTAGCCATTTCGCATGAAAACAGGGTCCAAAATCATGGGGTTTCGTTCAGCACTGGAAGGACAGGCGCGCTCTACAATAGGCAAGGGTTTTCAAGTCTGCAAGTACGTTTTAAGCTGAGTTCCATGAACATTGTCCAAAATCATGTTTTAGGCCAAATCCACAATGCGACCAGTTCAGCATATGACAGGAGACACTGTTTGAGTGTAACAAGCGTGAAACATTTCTTTTAGCCATTTCGCATGAAAACAGGGTCCAAAATCATGGGGTTTCGTTCAGCACTGGAAGGACAGGCGCGCTCTACAATAGGCAAGGGTTTTCAAGTCTGCAAGTACGTTTTAAGCTGAGTTCCATGAACATTGTCCAAAATCATGTTTTAGGCCAAATCCACAATGCGACCAGTTCAGCATATGACAGGAGACACTGTTTGAGTGTAACAAGCGTGAAACATTTCTTTTAGCCATTTCGCATGAAAACAGGGTCCAAAATCATGGGGTTTCGTTCAGCACTGGAAGGACAGGCGCGCTCTACAATAGGCAAGGGTTTTCAAGTCTGCAAGTACGTTTTAAGCTGAGTTCCATGAACATTGTCCAAAATCATGTTTTAGGCCAAATCCACAATGCGACCAGTTCAGCATATGACAGGAGACACTGTTTGAGTGTAACAAACGTGAAACATTTCTTTTAGCCATTTCGCATGAAAACAGGGTCCAAAATCATGGGTTTTCGTTCAGCACTGGAAGGACAGGCGCGCTCTACAATAGGCAAGGGTTTTCAAGTCTGCAAGTACGTTTTAAGCTGAGTTCCATGAACATTGTCCAAAATCATGTTTTAGGCCAAATCCACAATGCGACCAGTTCAGCATATGACAGGAGACACTGTTTGAGTGTAACAAGCGTGAAACATTTCTTTTAGCCATTTCGCATGAAAACAGGGTCCAAAATCATGGGTTTTCGTTCAGCACTGGAAGGACAGGCGCGCTCTACAATAGGCAAGGGTTTTCAAGTCTGCAAGTACGTTTTAAGCTGAGTTCCATGAACATTGTCCAAAATCATGTTTTAGGCCAAATCCACAATGCGACCAGTTCAGCATATGACAGGAGACACTGTTTGAGTGTAACAAGCGTGAAACATTTCTTTTAGCCATTTCGCATGAAAACAGGGTCCAAAATCAGGGGGTTTCGTTCAGCACTGGAAGGACAGGCGCGCTCTACAATAGGCAAGGGTTTTTCAAGTCTGCAAGTACGTTTTAAGCTGAGTTCCATGAACATTGTCCAAAATCATGTTTTAGGCCAAATCCACAATGCGACCAGTTCAGCATATGACAGGAGACACTGTTTGAGTGTAACAAGCGTGAAACATTTCTTTTAGCCATTTCGCATGAAAACAGGGTCCAAAATCATGGGGGTTTCGTTCAGCACTGGAAGGACAGGCGCGCTCTACAATAGGCAAGGGGTTTTCAAGTCTGCAAGTACGTTTTAAGCTGAGTTCCATGAACATTGTCCAAAATCATGTTTTAGGCCAAATCCACAATGCGACCAGTTCAGCATATGACAGGAGACACTGTTTGAGTGTAACAAGCGTGAAACATTTCTTTTAGCCATTTCGCATGAAAACAGGGTCCAAAATCATGGGGTTTCGTTCAGCACTGGAAGGACAGGCGCGCTCTACAATAGGCAAGGGTTTTCAAGTCTGCAAGTACGTTTTAAGCTGAGTTCCATGAACATTGTCCAAAATCATGTTTTAGGCCAAATCCACAATGACGACCAGTTCAGCATATGACAGGAGACACTGTTTGAGTGTAACAAGCGTGAAACATTTCTTTTAGCCATTTCGCATGAAAACAGGGTCCAAAATCATGGGTTTTCGTTCAGCACTGGAAGGACAGGCGCGCTCTACAATAGGCAAGGGGTTTTCAAGTCTGCAAGTACGTTTTAAGCTGAGTTCCATGAACATTGTCCAAAATCATGTTTTAGGCCAAATCCACAATGCGACCAGTTCAGCATATGACAGGAGACACTGTTTGAGTGTAACAAGCGTGAAACATTTCTTTTAGCCATTTCGCATGAAAACAGGGTCCAAAATCATGGGTTTTCGTTCAGCACTGGAAGGACAGGCGCGCTCTACAATAGGCAAGGGTTTTCAAGTCTGCAAGTACGTTTTAAGCTGAGTTCCATGAACATTGTCCAAAATCATGTTTTAGGCCAAATCCACAATGCGACCAGTTCAGCATATGACAGGAGACACTGTTTGAGTGTAACAAGCGTGAAACATTTCTTTTAGCCATTTCGCATGAAAACAGGGTCCAAAAATCATGGGTTTTCGTTCAGCACTGGAAGGACAGGCGCGCTCTACAATAGGCAAGGGGTTTTCAAGTCTGCAAGTACGTTTTAAGCTGAGTTCCATGAACATTGTCCAAAATCATGTTTTAGGCCAAATCCACAATGCGACCAGTTCAGCATATGACAGGAGACACTGTTTGAGTGTAACAAGCGTGAAACATTTCTTTTAGCCATTTCGCATGAAAACAGGGTCCAAAATCATGGGGGTTTCGTTCAGCACTGGAAGGACAGGCGCGCTCTACAATAGGCAAGGGGTTTTCAAGTCTGCAAGTACGTTTTAAGCTGAGTTCCATGAACATTGTCCAAAATCATGTTTTAGGCCAAATCCACAATGCGACCAGTTCAGCATATGACAGGAGACACTGTTTGAGTGTAACAAACGTGAAACATTTCTTTTAGCCATTTCGCATGAAAACAGGGTCCAAAATCATGGGGGTTTCGTTCAGCACTGGAAGGACAGGCGCGCTCTACAATAGGCAAGGGGTTTTCAAGTCTGCAAGTACGTTTTAAGCTGAGTTCCATGAACATTGTCCAAAATCATGTTTTAGGCCAAATCCACAATGCGACCAGTTCAGCATATGACAGGAGACACTGTTTGAGTGTAACAAACGTGAAACATTTCTTTTAGCCATTTCGCATGAAAACAGGGTCCAAAATCATGGGTTTTCGTTCAGCACTGGAAGGACAGGCGCGCTCTACAATAGGCAAGGGTTTTCAAGTCTGCAAGTACGTTTTAAGCTGAGTTCCATGAACATTGTCCAAAATCATGTTTTAGGCCAAATCCACAATGCGACCAGTTCAGCATATGACAGGAGACACTGTTTGAGTGTAACAAACGTGAAACATTTCTTTTAGCCATTTCGCATGAAAACAGGGTCCAAAATCATGGGGTTTCGTTCAGCACTGGAAGGACAGGCGCGTCTACAATAGGCAAGGGGTTTTCAAGTCTGCAAGTACGTTTTAAGCTGAGTTCCATGAACATTGTCCAAAATCATGTTTTAGGCCAAATCCACAATGCGACCAGTTCAGCATATGACAGGAGACACTGTTTGAGTGTAACAAGCGTGAAACATTTCTTTTAGCCATTTCGCATGAAAACAGGGTCCAAAATCATGGGGGTTTCGTTCAGCACTGGAAGGACAGGCGCGCTCTACAATAGGCAAGGGTTTTCAAGTCTGCAAGTACGTTTTAAGCTGAGTTCCATGAACATTGTCCAAAATCATGTTTTAGGCCAAATCCACAATGCGACCAGTTCAGCATATGACAGGAGACACTGTTTGAGTGTAACAAACGTGAAACATTTCTTTTAGCCATTTCGCATGAAAACAGGGTCCAAAATCATGGGGTTTCGTTCAGCACTGGAAGGACAGGCGCGCTCTACAATAGGCAAGGGTTTTCAAGTCTGCAAGTACGTTTTAAGCTGAGTTCCATGAACATTGTCCAAAATCATGTTTTAGGCCAAATCCACAATGCGACCAGTTCAGCATATGACAGGAGACACTGTTTGAGTGTAACAAACGTGAAACATTTCTTTTAGCCATTTCGCATGAAAACAGGGTCCAAAATCATGGGTTTTCGTTCAGCACTGGAAGGACAGGCGCGCTCTACAATAGGCAAGGGTTTTCAAGTCTGCAAGTACGTTTTAAGCTGAGTTCCATGAACATTGTCCAAAATCATGTTTTAGGCCAAATCCCCAATGCGACCAGTTCAGCATATGACAGGAGACACTGTTTGAGTGTAACAAACGTGAAACATTTCTTTTAGCCATTTCGCATGAAAACAGGGTCCAAAATCATGGGGTTTCGTTCAGCACTGGAAGGACAGGCGCGATCTACAATAGGCAAGGGGTTTTCAAGTCTGCAGGTACGTTTTAAGCTGAGTTCCATGAACATTGTCCAAAATCATGTTTTAGGCCAAATCCACAATGCGACCAGTTCAGCATATGACAGGAGACACTGTTTGAGTGTAACAAACGTGAAACATTTCTTTTAGCCATTTCGCATGAAAACAGGGTCCAAAATCATGGGTTTTCGTTCAGCACTGGAAGGACAGGCGCGCTCTACAATAGGCAAGGGGTTTTCAAGTCTGCAAGTACGTTTTAAGCTGAGTTCCATGAACATTGTCCAAAATCATGTTTTAGGCCAAATCCACAATGCGACCAGTTCAGCATATGACAGGAGACACTGTTTGAGTGTAACAAACGTGAAACATTTCTTTTAGCCATTTCGCATGAAAACAGGGTCCAAAATCATGGGTTTTCGTTCAGCACTGGAAGGACAGGCGCGCTCTACAATAGGCAAGGGTTTTCAAGTCTGCAAGTACGTTTTAAGCTGAGTTCCATGAACATTGTCCAAAATCATGTTTTAGGCCAAATCCACAATGCGACCAGTTCAGCATATGACAGGAGACACTGTTTGAGTGTAACAAACGTGAAACATTTCTTTTAGCCATTTCGCATGAAAACAGGGTCCAAAATCATGGGTTTTCGTTCAGCACTGGAAGGACAGGCGCGATCTACAATAGGCAAGGGGGTTTTCAAGTCTGCAAGTACGTTTTAAGCTGAGTTCCATGAACATTGTCCAAAATCATGTTTTAGGCCAAATCCACAATGCGACCAGTTCAGCATATGACAGGAGACACTGTTTGAGTGTAACAAACGTGAAACATTTCTTTTAGCCATTTCGCATGAAAACAGGGTCCAAAATCATGGGGGTTTCGTTCAGCACTGGAAGGACAGGCGCGCTCTACAATAGGCAAGGGTTTTCAAGTCTGCAAGTACGTTTTAAGCTGAGTTCCATGAACATTGTCCAAAATCATGTTTTAGGCCAAATCCACAATGCGACCAGTTCAGCATATGACAGGAGACACTGTTTGAGTGTAACAAACGTGAAACATTTCTTTTAGCCATTTCGCATGAAAACAGGGTCCAAAATCATGGGTTTTCGTTCAGCACTGGAAGGACAGGCGCGCTCTACAATAGGCAAGGGTTTTCAAGTCTGCAAGTACGTTTTAAGCTGAGTTCCATGAACATTGTCCAAAATCATGTTTTAGGCCAAATCCCCAATGCGACCAGTTCAGCATATGACAGGAGACACTGTTTGAGTGTAACAAACGTGAAACATTTCTTTTAGCCATTTCGCATGAAAACAGGGTCCAAAATCATGGTTTTCGTTCAGCACTGGAAGGACAGGCGCGCTCTACAATAGGCAAGGGTTTTCTGCAAGTTGACGTTTTAAGCTGAGTTCCATGAACATTGTCCAAAATCATGTTTTAGGCCAAATCCACAATGCGACCAGTTCAGCATATGACAGGAGACACTGTTTGAGTGTAACAAGCGTGAAACATTTCTTTTAGCCATTTCGCATGAAAACAGGGTCCAAAATCATGGGTTTTCGTTCAGCACTGGAAGGACAGGCGCGCTCTACAATAGGCAAGGGTTTTCAAGTCTGCAAGTACGTTTTTAAGCTGAGTTCCATGAACATTGTCCAAAATCATGTTTTAGGCCAAATCCACAATGCGACCAGTTCAGCATATGACAGGAGACACTGTTTGAGTGTAAAAAGCGTGAAACATTTCTTTTAGCCATTTCGCATGAAAACAGGGTCCAAAATCATGGGTTTTCGTTCAGCACTGGAAGGACAGGCGCGCTCTACAATAGGCAAGGGTTTTCAAGTCTGCAAGTACGTTTTAAGCTGAGTTCCATGAACATTGTCCAAAATCATGTTTTAGGCCAAATCCACAATGCGACCAGTTCAGCATATGACAGGAGACACTGTTTGAGTGTAACAAACGTGAAACATTTCTTTTAGCCATTTCGCATGAAAACAGGGTCCAAAATCATGGGGTTTCGTTCAGCACTGGAAGGACAGGCGCGCTCTACAATAGGCAAGGGTTTTCAAGTCTGCAAGTACGTTTTAAGCTGAGTTCCATGAACATTGTCCAAAATCATGTTTTAGGCCAAATCCACAATGCGACCAGTTCAGCATATGACAGGAGACACTGTTTGAGTGTAACAAACGTGAAACATTTCTTTTAGCCATTTCGCATGAAAACAGGGTCCAAAATCATGGGTTTTCGTTCAGCACTGGAAGGACAGGCGCGATCTACAATAGGCAAGGGTTTTCAAGTCTGCAAGTACGTTTTAAGCTGAGTTCCATGAACATTGTCCAAAATCATGTTTTAGGCCAAATCCACAATGCGACCAGTTCAGCATATGACAGGAGACACTGTTTGAGTGTAACAAACGTGAAACATTTCTTTTAGCCATTTCGCATGAAAACAGGGTCCAAAATCATGGGTTTTCGTTCAGCACTGGAAGGACAGGCGCGCTCTACAATAGGCAAGGGTTTTCAAGTCTGCAAGTACGTTTTAAGCTGAGTTCCATGAACATTGTCCAAAATCATGTTTTAGGCCAAATCCACAATGCGACCAGTTCAGCATATGACAGGAGACACTGTTTGAGTGTAACAAACGTGAAACATTTCTTTTAGCCATTTCGCATGAAAACAGGGTCCAAAATCATGGGTTTCGTTCAGCACTGGAAGGACAGGCGCGCTCTACAATAGGCAAGGGTTTTCAAGTCTGCAAGTACGTTTTAAGCTGAGTTCCATGAACATTGTCCAAAATCATGTTTTAGGCCAAATCCACAATGCGACCAGTTCAGCATATGACAGGAGACACTGTTTGAGTGTAAAAAACGTGAAACATTTCTTTTAGCCATTTCGCATGAAAACAGGGTCCAAAATCATGGGTTTTCGTTCAGCACTGGAAGGACAGGCGCGCTCTACAATAGGCAAGGGTTTTCAAGTCTGCAAGTACGTTTTAAGCTGAGTTCCATGAACATTGTCCAAAATCATGTTTTAGGCCAAATCCACAATGCGACCAGTTCAGCATATGACAGGAGACACTGTTTGAGTGTAACAAACGTGAAACATTTCTTTTAGCCATTTCGCATGAAAACAGGGTCCAAAATCATGGGTTTTCGTTCAGCACTGGAAGGACAGGCGCGCTCTACAATAGGCAAGGGGTTTTCAAGCCGCAAGTACGTTTTAAGCTGAGTTCCATGAACATTGTCCAAAATCATGTTTTAGGCCAAATCCACAATGCGACCAGTTCAGCATATGACAGGAGACACTGTTTGAGTGTAACAAACGTGAAACATTTCTTTTAGCCATTTCGCATGAAAACAGGGTCCAAAATCATGGGTTTTCGTTCAGCACTGGAAGGACAGGCGCGCTCTACAATAGGCAAGGGTTTTCAAGTCTGCAAATACGTTTTAAGCTGAGTTCCATGAACATTGTCCAAAATCATGTTTTAGGCCAAATCCACAATGCGACCAGTTCAGCATATGACAGGAGACACTGTTTGAGTGTAACAAACGTGAAACATTTCTTTTAGCCATTTCGCATGAAAACAGGGTCCAAAATCATGGGTTTTCGTTCAGCACTGGAAGGACAGGCGCGCTCTACAATAGGCAAGGGTTTTCAAGTCTGCAAGTACGTTTTAAGCTGAGTTCCATGAACATTGTCCAAAATCATGTTTTAGGCCAAATCCACAATGCGACCAGTTCAGCATATGACAGGAGACACTGTTTGAGTGTAACAAACGTGAAACATTTCTTTTAGCCATTTCGCATGAAAACAGGGTCCAAAATCATGGGTTTTCGTTCAGCACTGGAAGGACAGGCGCGCTCTACAATAGGCAAGGGTTTTCAAGTCTGCAAGTTGACGTTTTAAGCTGAGTTCCATGAACATTGTCCAAAATCATGTTTTAGGCCAAATCCACAATGCGACCAGTTCAGCATATGACAGGAGACACTGTTTGAGTGTAACAAACGTGAAACATTTCTTTTAGCCATTTCGCATGAAAACAGGGTCCAAAATCATTGGTTTTCGTTCAGCACTGGAAGGACAGGCGCGCTCTACAATAGGCAAGGGTTTTCAAGTCTGCAAGTACGTTTTAAGCTGAGTTCCATGAACATTGTCCAAAATCATGTTTTAGGCCAAATCCACAATGCGACCAGTTCAGCATATGACAGGAGACACTGTTTGAGTGTAACAAACGTGAAACATTTCTTTTAGCCATTTCGCATGAAAACAGGGTCCAAAATCATGGGTTTTCGTTCAGCACTGGAAGGACAGGCGCGATCTACAATAGGCAAGGGTTTTCAAGTCTGCAAGTACGTTTTAAGCTGAGTTCCATGAACATTGTCCAAAATCATGTTTTAGGCCAAATCCACAATGCGACCAGTTCAGCATATGACAGGAGACACTGTTTGAGTGTAACAAACGTGAAACATTTCTTTTAGCCATTTCGCATGAAAACAGGGTCCAAAATCATTGGGTTTCGTTCAGCACTGGAAGGACAGGCGCGCTCTACAATAGGCAAGGGTTTTCAAGTCTGCAAGTACGTTTTAAGCTGAGTTCCATGAACATTGTCCAAAATCATGTTTTAGGCCAAATCCACAATGCGACCAGTTCAGCATATGACAGGAGACACTGTTTGAGTGTAACAAACGTGAAACATTTCTTTTAGCCATTTCGCATGAAAACAGGGTCCAAAATCATGGGTTTTCGTTCAGCACTGGAAGGACAGGCGCGCTCTACAATAGGCAAGGGTTTTCAAGTCTGCAAGTACGTTTTAAGCTGAGTTCCATGAACATTGTCCAAAATCATGTTTTAGGCCAAATCCACAATGCGACCAGTTCAGCATATGACAGGAGACACTGTTTGAGTGTAACAAACGTGAAACATTTCTTTTAGCCATTTCGCATGAAAACAGGGTCCAAAATCATGGGTTTTCGTTCAGCACTGGAAGGACAGGCGCGCTCTACAATAGGCAAGGGTTTTCAAGTCTGCAAGTACGTTTTAAGCTGAGTTCCATGAACATTGTCCAAAATCATGTTTTAGGCCAAATCCACAATGCGACCAGTTCAGCATATGACAGGAGACACTGTTTGAGTGTAACAAGCGTGAAACATTTCTTTTAGCCATTTCGCATGAAAACAGGGTCCAAAATCATGGGTTTTCGTTCAGCACTGGAAGGACAGGCGCGCTCTACAATAGGCAAGGGTTTTCAAGTCTGCAAGTACGTTTTAAGCTGAGTTCCATGAACATTGTCCAAAATCATGTTTTAGGCCAAATCCACAATGCGACCAGTTCAGCATATGACAGGAGACACTGTTTGAGTGTAACAAACGTGAAACATTTCTTTTAGCCATTTCGCATGAAAACTGGGTCCAAAATCATGGGTTTTCGTTCAGCACTGGAAGGACAGGCGCGCTCTACAATAGGCAAGGGTTTTTAAGTCTGCAAGTACGTTTTAAGCTGAGTTCCATGAACATTGTCCAAAATCATGTTTTAGGCCAAATCCACAATGCGACCAGTTCAGCATATGACAGGAGACACTGTTTGAGTGAAAAAAAACGTGAAACATTTCTTTTAGCCATGTCGCATGAAAACAGGGTCCAAAATCATAGTTTTTCGTTCAGCACTGGAAGGACAGGCGCGATCTACAATAGGCAAGGGTTTTTAAGTCTGCAAGTACGTTTTAAGCTGAGTTCCATGAACATTGTCCAAAATCATGTTTTAGGCCAAATCCACAATGCGACCAGTTCAGCATATGACAGGAGACACTGTTTGAGTGTAACAAACGTGAAACATTTCTTTTAGCCATTTCGCATGAAAACAGGGTCCAAAATCATGGGTTTTCCTTCAGCACTGGAAGGACAGGCGCGCTCTACAATAGGCAAGGGTTTTCAAGTCTGCAAGTACGTTTTAAGCTGAGTTCCATGAACATTGTCCAAAATCATGTTTTAGGCCAAATCCACAATGCGACCAGTTCAGCATATGACAGGAGACACTGTTTGAGTGTAACAAACGTGAAACATTTCTTTTAGCCATTTCGCATGAAAACAGGGTCCAAAATCATGGGTTTTCGTTCAGCACTGGAAGGACAGGCGCTCTACAATAGGCAAGGGTTTTCAAGTCTGCAAGTACGTTTTAAGCTGAGTTCCATGAACATTGTCCAAAATCATGTTTTAGGCCAAATCCACAATGCGACCAGTTCAGCATATGACAGGAGACACTGTTTGAGTGTAACAAACGTGAAACATTTCTTTTAGCCATTTCGCATGAAAACAGGGTCCAAAATCATGGGTTTTCGTTCAGCACTGGAAGGACAGGCGCAATCTACAATATGCAAGGGTTTTCAAGTCTGCAAGTACGTTTTAAGCTGAGTTCCATGAACATTGTCCAAAATCATGTTTTAGGCCAAATCCACAATGTGACCAGTTCAGCATATGACAGGAGACACTGTTTGAGTGTAACAAACGTGAAACATTTCTTTTAGCCATTTCGCATGAAAACAGGGTCCAAAATCATGGGTTTTCGTTCAGCACTGGAAGGACAGGCGCGCTCTACAATAGGCAAGGGTTTTCAAGTCTGCAAGTACGTTTTAAGCTGAGTTCCATGAACATTGTCCAAAATCATGTTTTAGGCCAAATCCACAATGCGACCAGTTCAGCATATGACAGGAGACACTGTTTGAGTGTAACAAACGTGAAACATTTCTTTTAGCCATTTCGCATGAAAACAGGGTCCAAAATCATGGGTTTTCGTTCAGCACTGGAAGGACAGGCGCGCTCTACAATAGGCAAGGGTTTTCAAGTCTGCAAGTACGTTTTAAGCTGAGTTCCATGAACATTGTCCAAAATCATGTTTTAGGCCAAATCCACAATGCGACCAGTTCAGCATATGACAGGAGACACTGTTTGAGTGTAACAAACGTGAAACATTTCTTTTAGCCATTTCGCATGAAAACAGGGTCCAAAATCATGGTTTTTCGTTCAGCACTGGAAGGACAGGCGCGCTCTACAATAGGCAAGGGTTTTCAAGTCTGCAAGTACGTTTTAAGCTGAGTTCCATGAACATTGTCCAAAATCATGTTTTAGGCCAAATCCACAATGCGACCAGTTCAGCATATGACAGGAGACACTGTTTGAGTGTAACAAACGTGAAACATTTCTTTTAGCCATTTCGCATGAAAACAGGGTCCAAAATCATGGGTTTTCGTTCAGCACTGGAAGGACAGGCGCGATCTACAATAGGCAAGGGTTTTCAAGTCTGCAAGTACGTTTTAAGCTGAGTTCCATGAACATTGTCAAAAATCATGTTTTAGGCCAAATCCCCAATGCGACCAGTTCAGCATATGACAGGAGACACTGTTTGAGTGTAACAAACGTGAAACATTTCTTTTAGCCATTTCGCATGAAAACAGGGTCCAAAATCATGGGTTTTCGTTCAGCACTGGAAGGACAGGCGCGCTCTACAATAGGCAAGGGTTTTCAAGTCTGCAAGTACGTTTTAAGCTGAGTTCCATGAACATTGTCCAAAATCATGTTTTAGGCCAAATCCACAATGCGACCAGTTCAGCATATGACAGGAGACACTGTTTGAGTGTAACAAACGTGAAACATTTCTTTTAGCCATTTCGCATGAAAACAGGGTCCAAAATCATGGGTTTTCGTTCAGCACTGGAAGGACAGGCGCGCTCTACAATAGGCAAGGGTTTTCAAGTCTGCAAGTACGTTTTAAGCTGAGTTCCATGAACATTGTCCAAAATCATGTTTTAGGCCAAATCCACAATGCGACCAGTTCAGCATATGACAGGAGACACTGTTTGAGTGTAACAAACGTGAAACATTTCTTTTAGCCATTTCGCATGAAAACAGGGTCCAAAATCATGGGTTTTCGTTCAGCACTGGAAGGACAGGCGCGCTCTACAATAGGCAAGGGTTTTCAAGTCTGCAAGTACGTTTTAAGCTGAGTTCCATGAACATTGTCCAAAATCATGTTTTAGGCCAAATCCACAATGCGACCAGTTCAGCATATGACAGGAGACACTGTTTGAGTGTAACAAATGTGAAACATTTCTTTTAGCCATTTCGCATGAAAACAGGGTCCAAAATCATTGGTTTTCGTTCAGCACTGGAAGGACAGGCGCGCTCTACAATAGGCAAGGGTTTTCAAGTCTGCAAGTACGTTTTAAGCTGAGTTCCATGAACATTGTCCAAAATCATGTTTTAGGCCAAATCCACAATGCGACCAGTTCAGCATATGACAGGAGACACTGTTTGAGTGTAACAAACGTGAAACATTTCTTTTAGCCATTTCGCATGAAAACAGGGTCCAAAATCATGGGTTTTCGTTCAGCACTGGAAGGACAGGCGCGCTCTACAATAGGCAAGGGTTTTCAAGTCTGCAAGTACGTTTTAAGCTGAGTTCCATGAACATTGTCCAAAATCATGTTTTAGGCCAAATCCACAATGCGACCAGTTCAGCATATGACAGGAGACACTGTTTGAGTGTAACAAACGTGAAACATTTCTTTTAGCCATTTCGCATGAAAACAGGGTCCAAAATCATGGGTTTTCGTTCAGCACTGGAAGGACAGGCGCGCTCTACAATAGGCAAGGGTTTTTAAGTCTGCAAGTACGTTTTAAGCTGAGTTCCATGAACATTGTCCAAAATCATGTTTTAGGCCAAATCCACAATGCGACCAGTTCAGCATATGACAGGAGACACTGTTTGAGTGTAACAAACGTGAAACATTTCTTTTAGCCATTTCGCATGAAAACAGGGTCCAAAATCATGGGTTTTCGTTCAGCACTGGAAGGACAGGCGCGCTCTACAATAGGCAAGGGTTTTCAAGTCTGCAAGTACGTTTTAAGCTGAGTTCCATGAACATTGTCCAAAATCATGTTTTAGGCCAAATCCACAATGCGACCAGTTCAGTATATGACAGGAGACACTGTTTGAGTGTAACAAACGTGAAACATTTCTTTTAGCCATTTCGCATGAAAACAGGGTCCAAAATCATGGGTTTTCGTTCAGCACTGGAAGGACAGGCGCGATCTACAATAGGCAAGGGTTTTTAAGTCTGCAAGTACGTTTTAAGCTGAGTTCCATGAACATTGTCCAAAATCATGTTTTAGGCCAAATCCACAATGCGACCAGTTCAGCATATGACAGGAGACACTGTTTGAGTGTAACAAACGTGAAACATTTATTTTAGCCATTTCGCATGAAAACAGGGTCCAAAATCATGGTTTTTCGTTCAGCACTGGAAGGACAGGCGCGCTCTACAATAGGCAAGGGTTTTCAAGTCTGCAAGTACGTTTTAAGCTGAGTTCCATGAACATTGTCCAAAATCATGTTTTAGGCCAAATCCACAATGCGACCAGTTCAGCATATGACAGGAGACACTGTTTGAGTGTAACAAACGTGAAACATTTCTTTTAGCCATTTCGCATGAAAACAGGGTCCAAAATCATGGGTTTTCGTTCAGCACTGGAAGGACAGGCGCGCTCTACAATAGGCAAGGGTTTTCAAGTCTGCAAGTACGTTTTAAGCTGAGTTCCATGAACATTGTCCAAAATCATGTTTTAGGCCAAATCCACAATGCGACCAGTTCAGCATATGACAGGAGACACTGTTTGAGTGAAACAAACGTGAAACATTTCTTTTAGCCATTTCGCATGAAAACAGGGTCCAAAATCATTGGTTTTCGTTCAGCACTGGAAGGACAGGCGCGCTCTACAATAGGCAAGGGTTTTTAAGTCTGCAAGTACGTTTTAAGCTGAGTTCCATGAACGTTGTCCAAAATCATGTTTTAGGCCAAATCCACAATGCGACCAGTTCAGCATATGACAGGAGACACTGTTTGAGTGTAACAAACGTGAAACATTTCTTTTAGCCATTTCGCATGAAAACAGGGTCCAAAATCATGGGTTTTTCGTTCAGCACTGGAAGGACAGGCGCGATCTACAATAGGCAAGGGTTTTCAAGTCTGCAAATACGTTTTAAGCTGAGTTCCATGAACATTGTCCAAAATCATGTTTTAGGCCAAATCCACAATGCGACCAGTTCAGCATATGACAGGAGACACTGTTTGAGTGTAACAAACGTGAAACATTTATTTTAGCCATTTCGCATGAAAACAGGGTCCAAAATCATGGGTTTTTCGTTCAGCACTGGAAGGACAGGCGCGCTCTACAATAGGCAAGGGTTTTTAAGTCTGCAAGTACGTTTTAAGCTGAGTTCCATGAACATTGTCCAAAATCATGTTTTAGGCCAAATCCACAATGCGACCAGTTCAGCATATGACAGGAGACACTGTTTCAGTGTAACAAACGTGAAACATTTATTTTAGCCATTTCGCATGAAAACAGGGTCCAAAATCATTGTTTTTCGTTCAGCACTGGAAGGACAGGCGCGCTCTACAATAGGCAAGGGGTTTTCAAGTCTGCAGTACGTTTTAAGCTGAGTTCCATGAACATTGTCCAAAATCATGTTTTAGGCCAAATCCACAATGCGACCAGTTCAGCATATGACAGGAGACACTGTTTGAGTGAAACAAACGTGAAACATTTCTTTTAGCCATTTCGCATGAAAACTGGGTCCAAAATCATTGTTTTTCGTTCAGCACTGGAAGGACAGGCGCGATCTACAATAGGCAAGGGTTTTTAAGTCTGCAAGTACGTTTTAAGCTGAGTTCCATGAACGTTGTCCAAAATCATGTTTTAGGCCAAATCCACAATGCGACCAGTTCAGCATATGACAGGAGACACTGTTTGAGTGAAAAAAAACGTGAAACATTTCTTTTAGCCATGTCGCATGAAAACAGGGTCCAAAATCATAGTTTTTCGTTCAGCACTGGAAGGACAGGCGCGATCTACAATAGGCAAGGGTTTTTAAGTCTTCAAGTACGTTTCAAGCTGAGTTCCATGAACGTTGTCCAAAATCATGTTTTAGGCCAAATCCACAATGCGACCAGTTCAGCATATGACAGGAGACACTGTTTGAGTGAAACAAACGTGAAACATTTCTTTTAGCCATTTCGCATGAAAACAGGGTCCAAAATCATTGTTTTTCGTTCAGCACTGGAAGGACAGGCGCGATCTACAATAGGCAAGGGTTTTTAAGTCTGCAAGTACGTTTTAAGCTGAGTTCCATGAACATTGTCCAAAATCATGTTTTAGGCCAAATCCACAATGCGACCAGTTCAGCATATGACAGGAGACACTGTTTGAGTGTAACAAACGTGAAACATTTATTTTAGCCATTTCGCATGAAAACAGGGTCCAAAATCATTGTTTTTCGTTCAGCACTGGAAGGACAGGCGCGCTCTACAATAGGCAAGGGTTTTTAAGTCTGCAAGTACGTTTTAAGCTGAGTTCCATGAACATTGTCCAAAATCATGTTTTAGGCCAAATCCACAATGCGACCAGTTCAGCATATGACAGGAGACACTGTTTGAGTGAAACAAACGTGAAACATTTCTTTTAGCCATGTCGCATGAAAACAGGGTCCAAAATCATAGTTTTTCGTTCAGCACTGGAAGGACAGGCGCGATCTACAATAGGCAAGGGTTTTTAAGTCTGCAAGTACGTTTTAAGCTGAGTTCCATAAACATTGTCCAAAATCATGTTTTAGGCCAAATCCACAATGCGACCAGTTCAGCATATGACAGGAGACACTGTTTGAGTGTAACAAACGTGAAACATTTCTTTTAGCCATTTCGCATGAAAACAGGGTCCAAAATCATTGGTTTTCGTTCAGCACTGGAAGGACAGGCGCGCTCTACAATAGGCAAGGGTTTTCAAGTCTGCAAGTACGTTTTAAGCTGAGTTCCATGAACGTTGTCCAAAATCATGTTTTAGGCCAAATCCACAATGCGACCAGTTCAGCATATGACAGGAGACACTGTTTGAGTGAAACAAACGTGAAACATTTCTTTTAGCCATTTCGCATGAAAACAGGGTCCAAAATCATTGTTTTTCGTTCAGCACTGGAAGGACAGGCGCGATCTACAATAGGCAAGGGTTTTTAAGTCTGCAAATACGTTTTAAGCTGAGTTCCATGAACATTGTCCAAAATCATGTTTTAGGCCAAATCCACAATGCGACCAGTTCAGCATATGACAGGAGACACTGTTTGAGTGAAACAAACGTGAAACATTTCTTTTAGCCATTTCGCATGAAAACAGGGTCCAAAATCATAGTTTTTCGTTCAGCACTGGAAGGACAGGCGCGCTCTACAATAGGCAAGGGTTTTTAAGTCTGCAAGTACGTTTCAAGCTGAGTTCCATGAACATTGTCCAAAATCATGTTTTAGGCCAAATCCACAATGCGACCAGTTCAGCATATGACAGGAGACACTGTTTCAGTGAAACACACGTGAAATATTTATTTTAGCCATTTCGCATGAAAACAGGGTCCAAAATCATTGTTTTTCGTTCAGCACTGGAAGGACAGGCGCGCTCTACAATAGGCAAGGGTTTTTAAGTACGTTTTAAGCTGAGTTCCATGAACATTGTCCAAAATCATGTTTTAGGCCAAATCCACAATGCGACCAGTTCAGCATATGACAGGAGACACTGTTTGAGTGAAACAAACGTGAAACATTTCTTTTAGCTGCTCATCCGCAAGCTGCCCTTCCAGCGCCTGGTGAGAGAAATCGCTCAGGACTTCAAGACCGACCTGCGCTTCCAGAGCTCTGCCGTGATGGCCCTGCAGGAGGCTAGCGAGGCTTACCTGGTCGGCCTGTTCGAGGACACCAACCTGTGCCCCATCCATTCCAAGAGGGTGACCATCATGCCCAAGGACATCCAACTGGCCCGCCGTATTCGCGGAGAGCGCGCATAAATGAGGATGACCTGATCTCCAAAATCCCCCAAAGGCTCTTTTAAGAGCCACCTCCATATTTCCATCAAAAAGGTACAATTGTTCCATTTATACACGCACCTCTACATTACCCACCATGTATGTTGTTCACTAACATGTCTAAAAGCTACGTATTGCACGTTTTAGTTGCCTGAAGTCTAGCTCCAATTTTAGTGTGTGTATACACAACCATCTGGCATCATCCACTTCCTTTGGACTATAGTAGCACAGTAAAAGGCTTTACAAAGGAGGGGAAAAAGAAACGAGTGATAGTATAGGCCAAATAGTAACAAGAATTGTGTTCAGATGAATAATTGATACTATTAGTTGTGTGTAATAGCCTTGCATGCAGTCAAGAAAAAACATTGCATGCCAACTGACTTTGAAAGTCCCATGTTGCAGTGCTGATGAGAGACTCATGCAGAGGTCAAAACTTTACAGTGGAGCATGGAGGACATCTTGTGGTTAAACTTGGGTACTGCCAATGTGTGCGCACATCATGGTGGTTCCCTTTTTGTATTAGCTCTTTAGCCCAGCGTTTCCCAAACGTAGTCCTGGGGTCCCCAAGGGGTGCACGTTTTGTGTTTTGCCATAGCACTCCACAGCTGATTCTAATAATCCCAGCTTGATGATGAGTTGATTATTTGAATCAGCTGTGTAGTGCTAGGGAAAAACTCCCAAAACGTGCACAGAGTTTGGGAAACCCTGCTTTAGGCTAATACTAGCCTATTAGGATGACTTGGTTCGATCGCTTTAATGCCAACTGCTGAACTCTGGTTTTCACGAATTACTTGTCCCAGGTGAGGCATATGAATCCAATAGCAAAACAAATGTTTCTAAATTGCTCTTTGAATGTAACATGCTACAGTCTGTCAATTACACTGTGGAAATCTCATTTCCATCATTCTTATCCCCTGTGTCATCATTGAAGACGTGTCACAATCATTGACGGAAAAACTCCATGGCCTGGAGGAGGGTGGCACACTCATGGGGATGGCAATCACACACCTTCCACCTGTATTGTATTTCACAGTATTGTCAAATGTATTGTAGTGGTCCTGTGTGGCACAATTATTAAGCGCATGGCACTAGCAACACCATAGTTGTGGGTTGGATCCCCACTGGGTTCACATGCAAAAATGTATGGACTCACTGTTGTCACTTGGGATAAAAGCGCCTGCTATATCAAAGCTATAGGATATGAAGGTAGGGCATTCCGAAAAGCAGTGTGAACCCCCCCGAAGGAGAAGTTGGCTATTCAAATAGAGCTACACTAACATTTATTTGATGTAGCAAAGTTTCGCTTTCACCCATGGTTCCTAAAGGGCGTCAAAAAAGGGCAGGAAACGATGGCTTCTCAGCAATATATCAATATATCAATATTCAAGCATAGACATTAGGATCATCAACAAATATTCATGTCATACTACAAAAGGGTTGTAACGAAATTGAATTGTCTGTTCAATGCAAGTTAAACGTCAAAGAAAAAGTGCATCACCACAACAAACGTGTCTTTAGATACACAGTAAAAAACTACTTTGTGGAATGTAGTCAAACTATTACAGTCAACAAAAGCACACGTCATATTATTGAGTAGATATTTTTGCTTGTTTTTATGAGTACATTTTACATTTACATTTTAGTCATTTAGCAGACGCTCTTATCCAGAGCGACTTACATGAGCAATTAGGGTTAAGTGCCTTGCTCAAGGGCACATCGACAGATTTTTCACCTAGTCGGCTCTGGGATTTGAACCAGCGACCTTTCGGTTACTGGCACAACACTCTTAACCACTAAGCTTGAGTAAATACATTGAGTAAAGAAGATAGAAGTGAAAAGGATTATATTACGTTGATTCAACTCAAATAGATCCATGACATTGTGTTCTTTTACCTGAATGATTAATCATATTATGTACTCAATGTTACATGATATATTAATTTAGACCAACTCAGAAAGGTTCACATTTTTACTTTGGATTTACTCAATCAGATCCCTTAAGAGAAAAGGTATCAGGACACCGGGAATCCATTTATTTAAACATAAACGGTTTGCAAAACATCTCTTATTAAACAGTACAAAAGCAGCAGCAATGATTCTCAAATGATGAGTTGACAAATTACGGAATTGCAATCAACACTGCAGGTAAGTCCTGATTGCTGCAGGTAGGCAAAACCGTAGAAATAGGAACTAGAACACTAACTAGTATAGGATCTCTGTGGGCAGAACCATTACTTACGAGAGATACAATGGAGCTTCAACCCCATAGACTTCATCAGGAACAAAATATTCTCATAATAACCATGGATAACTACTTAAATGGGGGCTAATGGAGGCTCAAATAGCTTGTGTTTGCACTGTGGGATATTTTTCAAATTACAATGTTGCCTACAAGGCCAAAACAATGAAAGACATGACAACCCCAATAATCTAAACACTTTTACTCGTTTGTTCCTATAACATTTCTCTGTTCACGAGCACTGCTGATGGATGCCACCTATATTACTTTGGTAATTTTTTCTTTAACCCATTAATGTTCTAGTTGCGCCTTTTTTCAACAGTTCCCAATAGAAATCTGTTTAAAATAAACTACATGGTTTTGTAGGTAGGCTATCAGTGATGCAGGTAGCATTGTGATGTCATAACAACCATACTGTGCAGACAGACCCTGGTACCGCACCTGCTATTTCAACCTCTAAATGCCCGCCTATGAAAAGCCAAGTGACATTTACTCCTGATGTACTGACCTGTTGCAACCACTGTGCTTATTATTTGACCCTGCTGGTCATCTATTAACGTTTGAACATCTTGGAGAAGAATGTGGCCTTAATGGCTGGGTTTCTGGGCTTTATAAATCCATTTCATTGATTGATTGATGGTAGAATTGTCAAAATACCAGTGGCAAAAGGTGTGTACCTTGATGAAACTTCAAAATGGTACAACAGAATCAAAAATCGGTATTTCAAACCGCAACTGTATGGGAACAAAATTGACATGACATTGTAAAATGTAATCCTTCATTAAAAACACCTATTTTGTATCTTTGTATACAAAACACAACGTAAAATACCGTGTCAGTGACCCTTTAAAACACACCTTGAAGAATAAACGTGTCTTCCTTACCCTCTAACTTCTTTAGCCTAGATGACTGCCACGGGCCCATCGGGGACGGGGTCCCAGACCGCAATGTGCTCGAGCCCTGCCTCTCGGTGACCCTGACATTCAGTCTATGACAATTGTCTTCTGGCCTGTCATTCTGCTTAAGACAGTAATTTGTTCTTGAGGGCTGTCATCTTGACTGTGAGCTTTGAGCAGTACAGCTCCACAAACACTTTCTGGAATGCCTTGAACGTGTACTTCAGCTTTTAGGGGTGGCTGAGTTTCAGAGCATATGTCATGCCAAGAAGAATTGCACAAGCCTTTGCGAAACTCAGACCGGTGATCACTTAAGGATGATGCCTACCTCCTCTGGACCATCACTCGCCACGGCACCCTCCTTGTTGATCGCATTGATTTCCTTTACATGTTGCACAAGGTCTTGCAGGAAATTACCCCCCTCAGCTTCCTGTAAAATAAATAACACACAAATACAGACATTCTGTTAATGTGGGGAACACATTTCATTCCACCTGGATTACGAGATGCCCTTATTTGTTATCAGATTGCAGTGAACATTCTCTCCCTCTCACACACACACACACGTGATGGAATATTCATGGCTGAAAATGCTTTATTGCCCCCACATGGTAGTCTTTAATGAGGCCACCTCCAGTAAAGCTGAACAATAATTCCTCACTGAACTCACATCATGACCCTGATATAGAATAAAATCACTGATCTCATTGCATTCAATCTGTGCATGTGAAATCTATGAAATCACCGATCCAAGTATCCTATATTAGCAAAAGGTGTACAATGCTTGGGTAGCACAGCAGGGCCTGTGGCTTAAATTGCAGCACCGAACATCAGCCAGCTAAATACAAAACAGTGCATTTTTCCTGAGAATACTTTACCATCCAGCATGACCCACAATCTGTATCCAAGTGCTCCTCCCTTGGAATGGAATAAGGACAGCAGCTTAGGGGTGTCCTGGTCCAATATGGCCATAAACCTTGCCTCAAGATGCTTTGTGGTGAGCCTCTGGAATTCTTCATTTATCTGAAAGACAAATACTGAAATATCTTCAAGCAAGGCTCATAACAAAGAGGTTTGTGATAGTAAAGAGATATCATTTGGCATTGTCTTTTTTGGCTGCTGACTCACCTGAGAGGCTTCTAAACAGAGCAGGCCATCTGTCTTTCATGTCTTCAACACTGGGACACTGGTTGATGACTTCCTGTCTTCGGTGTGCAAATGTCTTGGTAATATTTCCTGGAATCACCCTTGTGTTGTCCTTCTTTGCATGTTACTAATTCTATTCTCTGAGCGGCCACATCTGTTTAAAAAAGAATATAGACGATTAACCATAACCATTAACACATTTTATCAAGACCCTGCAACTACAACAAGTAGCTACGAAGTGTGTGTGACAAAATGGATTATTTGTATATCCATTACAGCAGCTAGCTTTTAGCTAACGTACGTTAGCAATCAACGGCTGACACACGATCCCACCCCACCCGTTCGGAGTTGTGGTCATTGATACGCTACTAGCTAGCTCGCAATAATACACATGGGCAGACAAAATTAGCTAATGTTAGCTTAGCTTAGAACGTAACCTAGCTAGCATAAGCGCTCTTATGTTAGCTAGCTACTTACTAGCCAAAGGTAGTATGACAAAAAAGAAGATGAGAAAACGTACAACTTAGCTAGCTAGTTTAGGCTACGTTAGCTAGTAACACATGACCAAACGAGAGCTCGCTAACCATCGGTCACATATGATCCAACAAATGCGCAGACAAAACATGTTATCAAAAAGCTGTCATTACAATAATGCACATTTGTCCATCATAGATTTGACTGGCAAAAGCGGCTGATTTTTGCCCATCCCATCGTGCTAGTCAGAACACGTTAACGTCAGCTAGCTAACCTTGCGCCGGTTAGCTAAATAAGTAGCTCTGAGAAATGTTTGGCTGGTAATATAGTAAGCTACCATTACATACATCGTAAACATGGAGTCATTTATAAATGCTATTAGCTCTACATTTTCCATGCTTACTTATTAGTCATTGAAAAAAATAACCTTACCTGAGCGCATACCAGCACAATGAGCATGTGTAGAGCAGGCCAATTTGCAGCAGACAGGAAGTGCCAAATTTTAGATCCTAATGAATCCAATTGACTTGACTCTTCTCTCTTTGGAGTGACTTGTACAATACAGAGGGAAAAAATTATTTGATCCCCTGATGATTTTGTACGTTTGACATGATCAGTATATACATTTAATGGTAGGTTTATTTGAACAGTGAGAGACAGAATAACAACAAAGAAATCCAGAAAACGCATGTCAAAAATGTTATGAATTTATTTGCATTTTAATGAGGGAAATAAGTATTTGACCCCTCTGCAAAACATGACTTAGTACTTGGTGGCAAAACCCTTGTTGGCAATCACAGAGGTCAGACGTTTCTTGTAGTTGGCCACCAGGTTTGCACACATCTCAGGAGGGATTTTGTTCCACTCCTCTTTGCAGATCTTCTCCAAGTCATTAAGGTTTCGAGGCTGACGTTTGGCAACTCGAACCTTCAGCTCCCTCCACAGATTTTCTATGGGATTAAGGTCTGGAGACTGGCTAGGCCACTCCAGGACCTTCATGTGCTTCTTCTTGAGCCAATCCTTTGTTGCCTTGGCCGTGTGTTTTGGGTCATTGTCATGCTGGAATACCCATCCACGACCCATTTTCAATGCCCTGGCTGAGGGAAGGAGGTTCTCACCCAAGATTTGACGGTTCATGGCCCCGTCCATCGTCCCTTTGATGCGGTGAAGTTGTCCTGTCCCCTTAACAGAAAAACACCCCCAAAGCATAATGTTTCCACCTCCATGTTTGACGGTGGGGATGGTGTTCTTGGGGTCATAGGCAGCATTCCTCCTCCTCCAAACACGGCGAGTTGAGTTGATGCCAAAGAGCTCGATTTTGGTCTCATCTGACCACAACACTTTCACCCAGTTCTCCTCTGAATCATTCAGATGTTCATTGGCAAACTTCAGACGGCCCTGTATATGTGCTTTCTTGAGCAGGGAGACCTTGCGAGCGCTGCAGGATTTCAGTCCTTCACGGCGTAGTGTGTTACCAATTGTTTTCTTGGTGACTATGGTCCCAGCTGCCTTGAGATCATTGACAAGATACTCCCGTGTAGTTCTGGGCTGATTCCTCACCGTTCTCATGATCATTGCAACTCCACGAGGTGAGATCTTGCATGGAGCCCCAGGCCGAGGGAGATTGACAGTTATTTTGTGCTTCTTCCATTTGCGAATAATCGCACCAACTGTTGTCTCCTTCTCACCAAGCTGCTTGGCGATGGTCTTGTAGCCCATTCCAGCCTTGTGTAGGTCTACAATCTTGTCCCTGACATCCTTGGAGAGGTCTATGGTCTTGGCCATGGTGGAGAGTTTGGAATCTGATTGATTGATTGCTTCTGTGGACAGGTGTCTTTTATACAGGTAACAAGCTGAGATTAGGAGCACTCCCTTTAAGAGAGTGCTCCTAATCTCAGCTCGTTACCTGTATAAAAGACACCTGGGAGCCAGAAATCCTTCTGATTGAGAGGGGGTCAAATACTTATTTTCCTCATTAAAATGCAAATCAATTTATAACATTTTTGACATGCGTTTTTCTGGATTTTTTTGTTGTTATTCTGTCTCTCACTGTTCAAATAAACCTACCATTAAAATTATAGACTGATCATTTCTTTGTCAGTGGGCAAACGTACAAAATCAGCAGGGGATCAAATACTTTTTTCCCCTCACTGTATGTGTAGATTTTAAGTAGCCTTGTGAAGTAGGATTTAGTCTTCATGGTTTTAATTACATGAACGTAAATCATTACTGCACATATATAGGAAACAGTTTAACGAGTATATTGTTTTTTGTTCTTTATTTTTAAACAAAATCTACTAGGCACCCACAACATTTCCTACAGTGTAGATAAATCAACTACGTGAAAGAAGAATTGTTCATGAATCGAAACCCCTTGACATCTCGACAGCTTCACAAAATGATAAGACGGGTAGCTTAGTGGTTAAGAGCATTGTGCCAGTAACCAAAAGGTCGCTGGTTCTAATCCCCGAGCCGACTAAGTGAAAAATCTGTGCCCTCTACCAACTGAGCTACATCCCTGCCGGCCATTCCCTTCCCTAACCTGCACAACGCTGGGCCACGACAGAGCCTGGATTCGAACCAGGATCTCTAGTGGCACAGCCATAGACCACTGCGCCACTCGGTATGCTAGCTAGTATGCTAACTATTCTAGCTAACTAACTGGCTGAATAAGTTGACGACGGACTCGCTCAAGCTGTCGGGACTAACCCACAATGTTAGACACGGACACGAATGATCTGCTTGGCGTGTTGACACACTGGTGGTTTGTTGTGGCAGAGTATTGGTGCTAAACCGTGTTGTTGGAGTCCGGCATGCTAGTTGGCTGTGGCGTCATATGACTAGGTGCCCTGGAGGATTTTCACGGAAGAATACTGTACCAAGTTAGCTAGCTGAATAAACTAAGTTAGTCTATTCCTAGAAAACATTGAACCGCTGTAGTTTACAACAATTATAGTTTCTGAGGTGGAAGTTGGGAGAGTTATATTTGGGTGTTTCAGTGAAACGTAAGTGACGGAGGCCCCGCTCTCTCCTTTCCCAGATGTTTAGTTCATTTCATTCCGATCTCCTTTGCATTATTGTGGCCATTTTCTGTAGCCTGTCAACTATGCCTCTGTCTATCCCTGTTCTCTCCTCTCCGCACAGGCTATACAAACGCCTCACACCGCGTGGCTGCTGCCTCTCTAACCTGGTGGTCCCTGCATGCACCACCCACGTGGAGTTCCAGGTCTCGGGCAGCCTCTGGAACTGCCGTTCTGCTGCCAACAAGGCAGAGTTCATCTCAGCCTATGCTACCCTCCAGTCCCTCGACTTCTTGGCGCTGACAGAAACATGGATTACCACTGAAAACACTGCTACTCCTACTGCTCTCTCCTCGTCTGGCCATGTGTTCTCGTATACCCCGAGAGCATCTGGTCAGCGGGGTGGTGGCACAGGAATCCTCATCTCTCCCAAGTGGACATTCTCTCTTTTTCCCCTGACCCATCTGTCTAACTCCTCATTTGAATTCCATGCTGTCACAGTCACTAGCCCATTCAAGCTTAACATCCTTGTCATTTATCGCCCTCCAGGTTCCCTTGAAGAGTTCATCAATGAGCTTGACGCCTTGATAAGTTCCTTTCCTGAGGATGGCTCACCCCTCACAGTCTACCTTTGACTCATTTCTCTCTGCCTCCTTCTTTCCACACCTCTCCTCTTTTGACCTCACCCTCTCACCGTCCCCCCCTACTCACAAGGCAGGCAATACGCTTGACCTCATCTTTACTAGATGCTGTTCTTCTACTAATCTCACTGCAACTCCCCTCCATGTCTCCGACCACTACTTTGTATCCTTTTCTCTCTTTCGCTCTCCTCCAACACTACTCACTCAGCCCCTACTCAGATGGTAATGCGCCGTCGCAACCTTCGCTCTCTCTCCCGCTACTCTCTCCTCTTCCATCCTATCATCTCTTCCCTCTGCTCAATCCTTCTCCCTCCAATCTCCTGATTCTGCCTCCGCAACCCTCCTCTCCTCCCTTTCTGCATCCTTTGACTCTCTATGTCCCCTATCCTCCCGGCCGGCTCGGGCCTCCCCTCCTGCTCCGTGGCTTGATGACTCATTGCAAGCTCACAGAACAGGACTCCGGGCAGCCGAGCGGAAATGGAAGAAAACTCCCTGTGGACCTGGCATCTTTTCACTCCCTCCTCTCTACATTTTCTTCATCTGTTTCTGCTGCTAAAGCCACTTTCTACCACTCTAAATTCCAAGCATCTGCCTCTAACCCTAGGAAGCTCTTTGCCACCTTCTCCTCCCTGCTGAATCCTCCTCCCCCCCCTCCTCCCTCTCTGTGGATGACTTCGTCAACCATTTTGAAAAGAAGGTTGACGACATCCGATCCTTGTTTGTTAAGTCAAATGACACTGCTGGTCCTGCTCACACTGCCCTACCCTATGCTTTGACTTCTTTCTCCCCTCTCTCTCCAGATAAAATCTTGCGACTTGTGACGGCCGGCCGCCCAACAACCTGCCCGCTTGACCCTATCCCCTTCTCTCTTCTCCAGACCATCTCCGGTGACCTTCTCCCTTACCTCACCTCGCTCATCAACTCATCCTTGACCACTGGCTATGTCCCTTCCATCTTCAAGAGAGCGAGAGTTGCACCCCTTCTCAAAAAAACAACACTCGATCCCTCTGATGTCAACAACTACAGACCAGTATCCCTTCTTTCTTTTCTCTCCAAAACTCTTGAGCGTGCCGTCTTTAGCCAACTCTCTTGCTATCTCTCTCAGAATGACCTTCTTGATCCAAACCAGTCAGGTTTCAAGACTGGTCATTCAACTGAGACTGCTCTTCTCTGTGTCACGGAGGCTCTCCGCACTGCTAAAGCTAACTCTCTCTCCTCTGCTCTTGTCCTTCTAGACCTGTCTGCTGCCTTTGATACTGTGAACCATCAGATCCTCCTCTCCACCCTCTCCGAGCTGGGCATCTCCGGCGCGGCTCACTCTTGGATTGCGTCCTACCTGACCGGTTGGTCCTACCAAGTGGCGTGTCTCCGCGCCACGTGCTCTCGCCACTGGTGTCCCCCAGGGCTCAGCTCTAGGCCCTCTCCTATTCTCGCTATACACCAAGTCACTTGGCTCTGTCACATACTCACATGGCCTCTCCTATCATTGCTACGCAGACGACACACAACTAATCTTCTCCTTTCCCCCTTCTGATAACCAGGTGGCGAATCTCATCTCTGCATGTCTGGCAGACATATCAGTGAGGATGATGGATCACCACCTCAAACTGCACCTCGGCAAGACGGAGCTGCTCTTCCTCCCGGGGAAGGACTGCCCGTTCCATGATCTCGCCATCACGGTTGACAACTCCGTTGTGTTCTCCTCCCAGAGTGCGAAGAGCCTTGGCGTGACCCTGGACAACACCCTGTCGTTCTCCGCTAACATCAAGGCGGTGACCCGATCCTGTAGGTTCATGCTCTACAACATTCGGCGAGTACGACCCTGCCTTACACAGGAAGCGGCACAGGTCCTAATCCAGGCACTTGACATCTCCCGTCTGGATTACTGCAACTCGCTGTTGGCTGGGCTCCCTGCCTGTGCCATTAAATCCCTACAACTCATCCAGAATGCCGCAGCCATTCTGGTGTTCTACCTTCCCAAGTTCTCTCACGTCACCCCGCTCCTCCGCACACTCCACTGGCTTCCAGTTGAAGCTCGCATCTGCTACAAGACCATGGTGCTTGCCTACGGAGCTGTGAGGGGAACGGCACCTCCGTACCTTCAGGCTCTGATCAGTCCCTACACCCAAACGAGGGCATTGCGTTCATCCACCTCTGGCCTGACTGGGCACAGTTCCCTCTCAGCCCAGTCAAAACTGTTCGCTGCTCTGGCACCCCAATGGTGGAACAAGCTCCCTCACGACGCCAGGACAGCGGAGTCACTCACCATCTTCCGGAGACACTTGAAACCCCACCTCTTTAAGGAATACCTGGGATAGGATAAGTAATCCTTCTACCCCCCCTTACCCCACCCCCCACCAAAAAAAAACAAAAAAAACATATTGTAAAGTGGTTATCCCACTGGCTATAAGAATGAATGCACCAATTTGTAAGTCGCTCTGGATAAGAGCGTCTGCTAAATGACGTAAATGTAAATGGGGGAATAAAGCACCCGGCTAATGCAAACTACGCAGGTCAAAATGACATAACACGTTGAAATAAAAGGCATCAGGCCAAAGGGATTATCTGTAATAGTCAAAGTCACAGCACGCCAAAAAACTTGACCCAAACAATTGGCGAAATCAGGAAGTACAAAGGCAGAATCGGCGCATGCGTTGCTGTATTCAGCACCGTTGAATGGACAGCGCTTCTGCTGCATCTCCACTCATGACACAGGTAATAGGGGAGCTCCGTGGTGCTGAAATGGACAGCGCCTTTGCCCAGTTGCCAAGGGATATTTCCCGTTTGAGGGACTTTTGACATGCTATAGGCACAGTTGAGTACATTTGGGACATACCTTACGTCTCTGATCTTGTCAATATCAGCATTTTGCTTTATCATAGTAGTCATCATCATAATAGTAGTACATGACAGTATATATTTGAATAAAATAGTACAATTTAAAGGGAGTATGTCAGGGTCAATTACTGACAAATGAGAACACACTAATCCTCAGGGGTCATTTTGGGGCCTTTCAGAACAGGTGTATATATACTGAGTTAATGTGACACTTAGATTGCACAAAGGTGGGCTTTATTTAACTAATTATGTGACTTCTGAAGGTAATTGGTTGCACCATATACATATGCACGCACCACTTTTCCGTTATTTATTTTTTATAATTTTTTGAAACAAGTTATTTTTTTTATTTCACTTCACCAATTTGGACTATTTTGTGTATGTCCATTACATTAAATCCAAATAAAAATCAATTTCAATTACAGGTTGTAATGCAACAAAACAGGAAAAACGCCAAGGGGGATGAATACTTTTTCAAGGCACTGTATATGCATTTTCATATTTCTTCTGTAAGAAACATTTCAATTAAGCCCTATCCGTATAGGCCAATTCCCACGAGTGCAAAGGCTTAAAATGATGAGATATTTAAAACAGTATTCAAAGTTAGAAACATTAGTTGGCAGCCAGCATACGTATTTCTGGTACTCCTCTTTTACTACCTATGTTGCTGATTTGCAGTGGTTCAGTTTCAAGAGCTCCTCTCAATCTACTCAGTGAAGGCCCTCATGGAAAGATTAGAAAAAACAAAAAAAAGAGTAAAAAGCTGTGGATGATAAAAATTCATATGAGTAGTTGTACATTTTCAAAATTAGAAAGTTAAATGACATACAGTAAATGTAAACCAAATATTGAATTGTGAAAAAGCAACAATCTGTTCTGTTGGATTTCAGGTGATTTTTGGATTAAGTTATTTTGTGTTTGTAAAGGATTGAACTGTTGCATGGGAAAAACAAATAGCTATGTAGGCTACTCTGAAAGACCTGTACGTCACTGTGTTTTTAGACGGTGTGAGGGAAAATGTTGTTTGCTTTTCTAATAACCAATTTGACTGGGTTCATGAAGTGACTGATTGATCGTGCCTCGGAGGAATCCTCACTATCAGTATAAGCAATTTGGCAGTACGCCCAGAACATTGCTTTGAGAGCCAAAAGGGGTATCTCAGTTTCAAGGTCTCAGCTTGGAGAGAATAAGCCTTGTGAGGTATTGGCCGGTCACATGCAGGAACCAAACGTTAATGACGAATGAATGATGAATAATGTAAATCAGGCAAATATAACTTGTCTGTGTAAGCAGTATATAAGAGAACTAACGGACTGCCCCGGCAGAGCTCCCGACCGACGTGTACTATGGTGCATTAAGTTTGTTCGAACCTCTCTAGCTTGCTGAAAATAAAGAATTATTAATTTTATATTGACTTCAGGTGTCCCTGGTGGTAATTTCCACGACAACTGTGTCAGACTTTCTGTGGTCTGAACCAAGGGGCCAGGCTTCCGGTCTGGAAGCATGCTTTCCACTGCTCAGAGGGTGTTTTCAGTACTGCAGTTTAGCTGTAGTATGGCCTAGAACAGGGTTGGCCTAGACCAGGGTTGTCCAACCCTGTTCCTGGAGATCTACCCTCTTGTAGGTTTTTGCTCCAACCCCAGGTGTTACTGGCCTGATTCATCTTATCAAACTGTTAATTATCAGAATCAGGTGTGCTCGATTAGGGTTGGAGCAAAAACCTACAGGACGGTAGCTCTCCAGGAACAGGGTTGGGCAGTCCTGGCCTAGACCATTCCCATTAAATTCCAAATAAGACACTTTAGTCATCAACTTTGTAAAGATAACATCCATTCAATTATTTAAGTAATTGTCTTAGATGCGAATATTATTATTTTTTATCACTCACAGCCGAAAGGTAACATTTTTGATTCATGCTGTGACGTGGGCGAGCTTGTCACATGCACACGCAGAAGGGAAACGACCAAGGGAAAACTCACGCGCTCTCGACCGGGACCTGCTCGTTCGTTATATCCACCTTATTTTCAAACACGGAAGTCAAACGCGGAAACTATGGATACAACTTCCCCCGCACTTGTTCATTATCATAATTCATATGCGCGACACTAAAAACCCCACCATTAGCATGTTCCTGCATTATTTAGTAAACAACTACAATAATAATACTAATCAAAGTTGGCAAGCTAAGACCGGGATGTATCACCAAAGTAGAAGGTGGGAGTATTCTCAAAGTCAATTTATGAGAGGAGACGGAAAAACAGTCCCCCACCCAGCAGCACTCCTCACCGGCTGGGAGGATGAAATGAAACTGTGGCCGTCCATAACGTATGCCAAAATATGTGCATATATCATTGATTCTCTTGCTGTTGATGGTCAGGCTATGGAAAATCTTAAAAAGCTCAGGCTATGGAAAATCTTAAAAGCTCAGAAGTCTACCAGTATCTTTACAGCGAGAAATTTGGGATCGTTCTATCGAAGTCCGTCGGAGACGAAGATGAGTGGATCTTCCGCAAAGCAGAGGCCGAGCCAGTCTGTGAGGAGCCAAACCCACCAAACATGGGTACTAGCTAGCATGGAAGGAGAATTACTGATATTGTCGAAGGTGAGATTAATAGCAAACTATTTTCCTAATTTTTTCTTGATTACTAATGTTACTGTCCCACTACAACAACAAAAACACATACATATATGTAATTTTGTCTGTGAAACTTTTAATTGAAATCCATTCATTCCTATGGAGGACTGCTCCTACTAGGGAGTGTCAATATGGCTGACTGGTGGCTTCAAAGCCTCTTAATGGCCAATATATAGCATCAGCAATCCAGGGTTTATATACATAATTGGTTAGCTACCACTATTTATTTCCCCCTTGCTCCTGCAAGTGTATCAAAGGTCGGATGCAAGATACACTTTTCACTTGTTTACTTCCCAAACTCATTTGAATCCACATAAATAGCCAAGGGCATGTAGAATAGAATAGCCTTGGTGTCAGGGGGGAACTTCTGGTGTGGCATTCAATAGTATACACCAGGGTTCTTCAATTCCGGTCCTGGAGGGCCGAAACACCCCTGATTAGAAGGAAGGATGAAAAACAGAGATGTTTCGGCCCTCCAGGACCCGAATTGAAGAACCCTGGTATACACTATAGAAATGATCTTGACAGGAAGATGATTATATACATTATTCATGTTCTTATAATAATGCTAATATAATACAAATCGTTTTTATGTTTGAAGGTGGAGAATGCTGCAAGGCATGACAGGGCTGTCTTGCACTGACATGCAGAGGCTGTGAAACATGGGCACTAAGCGTATGCCTTAGAGAGACTTGCAGAGATCAGGTTCAAACAGCACAAGCCTGACCACACATACACCCCACAATATGTAACATTGGAGGAAAGGGAGAAGACCATGGCACCCTTCACCACCCATCAGGAGTTTAAGAGCAGTGCTGCTGCCTCCGCTATGGGACCGCTTTTCTCCCTCCCCACAAGTGGTCTTCTGCAGTAGTGCTTACAGAGCCAACTATGCTGCAATGTCAACTCAGGACAGTGATGCCAAAGAGCCAAACACTGCACATGATGCAGGGCTTGACATTAACTTTTTTAGCCACTTGTCCTTCTGACAAGTAGGACAGATTTTTTTAATTGTCCAAAAGCTAAAGTCACATGTCCAAAAATAATAAATGGTCTGTAACACCTTTTTTAAATCATTGTATGATACAAGGAACCACTTTACAAAATACAATTATATTTTCTACCATCAGAATCAGACAAAAATGGACTTCTTTGCATATTCAAGCCTGTCTCAGAATACAACACTGCCCCTTTAAGGCTCTCCTTGAGGATGGTTGGCCAGTGGCCACCCTTGGTAGCCTATAAAATATTACAATTACAACCAAATACTTTTTATGTCTTTATAAAATCATTCCCACCAGGGCTCGAAATGAAGGGTGTCCTGTCCTCTCTGGGACGATATGTATACGGTTCAAAACAGACTCTAGGACAGTTCTAGACGACAGATCCAGTATTCATACCACTGCACATAAAAAAATTGAAACAAACAATGAGGCTGATGCAACAGATCAGACCGTTTAGCTTAAAATGTTGATAAAGTTTTATTTCTTCATATTATATATAAACTCAACAAAGTGCAGGAGAAACTCCAAGATGTCGTACCAGTGTAGCAGCAAGAGGTCATTAAAGAGAAAGACTTACCTGTGAGAAGGTCCACACGCACTGGAAGACCTCGAGAAATGTTCACATATGAAAGTCTGGTGCAACCGTCATTCCAGTCATGGAGACCAGGAGCAAACGCAGTCACACGAAGTCCTTACTTGATGCCTGGAAACATGATGACCTATCCAGTGTTCCAAGGAAGTTACTGTTACAAAAGACCACTAGTTTGGACATACTAGAAGCTGACAAGACACTGACTTGATTAGACAAAGTAATAGATGCCAGCAGTCATCAAAAAGAGGAGGGAAGAGAGTAATGGGTTGAAAAACGAAGTCATAAAAATTAGACATCCCTTTATTTATTTTTAACCAAAGTTTATTTGTCTTATCAATCTAACTCTTATTTTCTACATGCTTTAGCAGTAGTTAGTCCATTCCAATAGATGGCGATGTTGCACTGTGGTAGTGGGGGAAGCAACAAGTTCTGGCCAAGCACCCGCACCATTCCTCAGAATAAAGAAAGTGCCAGACCTGTCAAGACTATATGTTATGTGTCCATTTCTCTTTATCACTACAGGTATGTAACAGCACGTTTAAACTTTCCAATATCGAAAGAACGTCATAACATGCTAGGTAACAAACCAGCCAAAGGATTATCACATTTGGGGAAAGTTTGAGGTGTTATTTTTGTGTCAAACTGAGTTAGTGAAGAACGTGATTGAGAATGAATGAGAGTGTATGTTAGCTTTATGCTAGCTGTGGTAAAGTCACATAGAGACTTTGGGTTTTTCTGAACAAATGTACATGATTTCCTGGAAGTCATTTCATAAAGAATCCATTTATTTGAAGTGTCTGAGTTCGTTTTGCATGTTATTGGTTTTGTGTAAAATTGTGCACACAAGCTGGTAAAATGGCGGCGCGCCCTCTGCCTGTGTCAACTGACTTTAGTGCAGGCAGTGCAGGTGCAAGAGAGAGAGACAATTTCATGGTTGCACTACTGTTTTGAAGCTGAATGTAATGTTTATCCGTTTTCTACATGTGTAGCAATAATCAGACATGTCAGTTGTTTATCTTTATCTATAAGTGTTTCTATTGTGTGAATGAGAAAATATACTATAGGTAAAGTGCACTTATGTTGTGTAAGTTAATGTGTGCACTTGTATGTGAATTATTGTTTTGATGTCATTACTTATCAATCCATTGTAATGGATTAATAACTAAATATTTGAAATGCGATAATTGAATAAGAAAAGGTAAATAGAGAATAAAGAAAGTGGCAGAACTGTCAAGACGATAACTTTTGTGTCCGTTTCTCTTGATCACTACAGGCCACCTTCAGATTCAGTCTGAGGCCGGTAACATAGACAAACATTTTCAGGTCTTGCCATAGATTTTCAAGTAGATTTAAGTCAAAAATGTAACTCGGCCACTCAGGAGCATTCACTGTCTTCTTGGTAAGCAACTCCAGTATAGATTTGGCCTTGTTCTTTAGGTTATTGTCCTGCTGAAAGGTAAATTAATCTCCCAGTGTCTGATGGAAAGCAGACTGAACCAGGTTTTCCTCTACAATTTTGCCTGTGCTTAGCTCCATTCAGTTGATTTTTTATCATGAAAAACATCCCAGTCCTTAACGATTACAAGCATACCCAATACATGATGCAGCCACCACTATGCTTGAAAATAATGGAGAGTGGTACTCAGTAATGTGTTGTATTGGATTTGCCCCAAACATACAGTGAGGGAAAAAAGTATTTGATCCCCTGCTGATTTTGTACGTTTGCCCACTGACAAAGAAATGATCAGTCTATAATTTTAATGGTAGGTTTATTTGAACAGTGAGAGACAGAATACCAACAAAAAAAACCTGAAAAACCCATGTCAAAAATGTTATACATTTATTTGCATTTTAATGAGGGAAATAAGTATTTGACCCCCTCTCAATCAAAAAGATTTCTCGCTCCCAGGTGTCTTTTATACAGGTAACGAGCTGAGATTAGGAGCACACTCTTAAAGGAAGTGCTCCTAATCTCAGTTTGTTACCTGTATAAAAAACCCCTGTCCACAGAAGCAATCAATCAATCAGATTCCAAACTCTCCACCATGGCCAAGACCAAAGAGCTCTCCAAGGATGTCAGGGACAAGATTGTAGACCTACACAAGGCTGGAATGGGCTACAAGACCATCGCCAAGCAGCTTGGTGAGAAGATGACAACAGTTGGTGTGATTATTCGCAAATGGAAGAAACACAAAAGTACTGTCAATCTCCCTCGGCCTGGGGCTCCATGCAAGATCTCACCTCGTGGAGTTGCAATGATCAAGAGAACGGTGAGGAATCAGCCCAGAACTACACGGGAGGATCTTGTCAATGATCTCAAGGCAGCTGGGACCATAGTCACCAAGAAAACAATTGGTAACACACTACGCCCTGAAGGACTGAAATCCTGCAGCGCCCGCAAGGTCCCCCTGCTCAAGAAAGCACATATACATCCCCGTCTGAAGTTTGCCAATGAAAATCTGAATGATTCAGAGGAGAACTGGGTGAAAGTGTTGTGGTCATTTGAGACCAAAATGGAGCTCTTTGGCATCAACTCCACTCGCCGTGTTTGGTGGAGGAGGAATGCTGCCTATGACCCCAAGAACACCATCCCCACCGTCAAACATGGAGGTGGAAACATTATGCTTTGATGGTGTTTTTCTGCTAAGGGGACAGGACAACTTCACCGCATCAAAGGGACGATGGACGGGGCCATGTACCGTCAAATCTTGGGTGAGAACCTCCTTCCCTCAGCCAGGGCATTGAAAATGGGTTGTGGATGGGTATTCCAGCATGACAATGACCCAAAACACACGGCCAAGGCAACAAAGGAGTGGCTCAAGAAGAAGCACATTAAGGTCCTGGAGTGGCCTAGCCAGTCTCCAGACCTTAATCCCATAGAAAATCTGTGGAGGGAGCTGAAGGTTCGAGTTGCCAAACGTCAGCCTCGAAACCTTAATGACTTGGAGAAGATCTGCAAAGAGGAGTGGGACAAAATCCCTCCTGAGATGTGTGCAAACCTGGTGGCCAACTACAAGAAACGTCTGACCTCTGTGATTGTCAACAAGGGTTTTGCCACCAAGTACTAAGTCATGTTTTGCAGAGGGGTCAAATACTTATTTCCCTCATTAAAATGCTAATCAATTTATAACATTTTTGACATGCGTTTTTCTGGATTTTTTTGTTGTTATTCTGTCTCTCACTGTTCAAATAAACCTACCATTCAAATCATAGACTGATCATTTCTTTGTCAGTGGGCAAATGTACAAAATCAGCAGGGGATCAAATACTTTTTTCCCTCACTGTAACACTTTGTATTCAGGACAAAAAGTTATTTGCTTTGCCACATTTCTTTCAGTATTACTTTAGTGCCTTGTTGCAAACCGGATGCATGTTTTGGAATGTTTTTATTCTGTACAGGCTTCCTTCTTTTCACTCTGTCAATTAGGTTAGTATTGTGGAGTAACTACAATGTTGTTGATCCATCCTTAGTTTTCTCCTATCACAGCCATTAAACTCTGTAACTGTTTTAAAGTCACCATTGGCCTCATGGTGAAATCCCTAAGCAGTTACCTTCCTCTCCGGCAACTGAGTTAGTAAGGACACCTGTATCATTGTAGTTACTGGGTGAATTGATGCACCATCCAAAGTGTAATTAATAACTTCAAATGGATATTCAATGTCTGCTTTTTTTTTTACCCATCTACCAATAGGTGCCCTTCTTTGCGAGGCATTGGAAAACCTCCTTGGTCTTTGTGGTTGAATCTGTGTTTTAAAATTCACTGCTTGACTCAGGGACCTTACAATTATCTGTATTTGTGGGGTACAAAGATGCGGTAGTCATTCAAATATAATGACCCTATTACAATCTCGACCTTATAATCTTGCTAAACACAATTATTGCACACAGAATGAGTCCATGCAACTTATGTGACTTGTTAAGCAAATTCCTACTCCGGAACTTATTTAGGCTTGCCATAACAAAGTGGTTGAATACTTATTGACTCAAGACATTTCAGCTTTTCATTTTCAATTAATTTGTAAAAATTTAAAAAAAACATCATTCCAATTTGACATTATGGGATATTGTGTGTAGGCCAGTGACAAATTAATTTATATTTAATCTTTTTTAAATTCAGGCTATAACACAACATTTGGAAAAAGTCAAGGGGTGTGAATACTTTCTGAAAGCATTGCAGTGTTTTAGAATGAAACTCTCAAAAGATAAAACAATTATATTTTTTTCTCTCCAAAATGCTATTCACAAATGCCACCGCAATTCAACAATGACCCTATTACAATCTCCACCTTATAGCAGCGGACCAACCACAGTTTGTGACCTCAAAGACATTGCTTCGATTGGCTCTGTTTGATTACACAGGAGATTGTTACTTAGCAGTCCACTCCACTCCGTCCCCTGGACAAGCAAAGCACAACACATCCACAAGAAGAAAGAGAAGAAAGAAACCAGCCGTTATCCTCCTTCTTATTCTGTGAAAATAACTGCATTTATCATCGAAAAACTTGAGATACCTTCGTCAAACAGATTATTTCTTAGAATAGGTGAGGCTTGTTGAAAATGGAGTACTCATGCAAGTCTATTAGATATCCTGAAGAGAGACGACCAACAAGTAGCAAGGTATGTAGGCTATACGTTGCACCATTATGTAGTGAACAAAATTGACATTTTATGTCCTCAGGACAGAAGACTATCATCTGTCCACCGCAAATGTCTATTTATTTTTATAACCTCTTTCTTGGTGAACTTTGCTTTTTGGTAAACCAATGCCTGATAGGGCCAAGTGTACTAAGCTCCAATACTTATTAATTTCGATTGCTTTCCTATTAGTTTGTAGAGCTCCATGTGCTGTTTGTACCAAATGAACAGTGGAACTTAAAACTGAATAGAGTTTCGGTTGAAGCCATAGAGAGCTTCATATCTGCTGGATTCATCAGGTGAGATATTTATTAAATGAGACCAGTATAGCCTACAATTTGTAGGAATATTTGTAATAGAAAATATGTACAGAATATGTAAAGAAAACTGCAGATTAAACAGTCAACAAGATACTTTGATGGTTGTTGTCTTCACCTATATTGTATTGATGTGAAGATGTTTTTGAACATAGTGCCTCTTCACTGTAAATTATGTTGTTTTCATGCCAGGGTGTCTCCTGATATATCTCTCAGAACTCTCAGGAGTGAGCTCGGCCTTCTCCTCGGAGCTGAGAGAGATATTGACAAGTTTTCATTTCTAAAATGCGTGGGCCAAAGCTTGGCATTGGTGAGTATAGCAGGCCTAGTTCAGGGATACATGTACATTACATTTTAATCATTTAGCAGACGCTCTTATCCAGAGCGACTTACAGTTAGTGAGTGCATACATTTTTCATACTTGCCCCCCGTGGGAATCTAACCCACAACCCTGGCGTTGCAAGCGCCATGCTCTACCAACTGAGCTACAGGAGGCCTCCAATTGCTTATAGCTTGTGTTTCATTTGGCAAACTGGCACGAGGTGATTCATTGTACCACTGCACTTGTATTTTTTTAACAGGTCAAAGCCAAACAAGAAAGAGATCTGAAAGTGAAGTATTTTGCCCCTCCATATGTATGTACCGTACATTCAGCTTTAATTTTTCAATTTGTTTTATATTGTGCCTTCAGAAAGTATTCGTACCGCTTGACTTATTCCACATTTTGTTGTGTTACAGCCTGAATTTACACACAATACCCCATAATGACAAAATGCAGAATAAGTCAAGGGGTATGAATACTTTCTGAAGGCACTGTAGATAGTATAATATTAATATAAGTGAAAGAAAGAAATCTATAAATAACAAGCTTGTAGCATGCCCTATCCTTATGTCATGATCCTCTCCTACTCTCCAGGCCCCTCAGCCAGAGCTGTACCTGTTGCCCATGGTGGAGAGCGTCAACAGTGTCTGCTCACAGTCCCTCACCCCTGACACCCACAGCCACTCCACAGACCCCCAGACTTACTACACTGCCAGAGTGCGAGGAATGCCAACAGGGACAAAAGAACCTTTTAAATTCCCTCAGATCCCCCAGGGTCTCCAGCCACAGCCCCCTCCCTCCCCCAGCCCCGATGAGGAGGAGGCGGAGGAAGTGGAGAGCTATAGCTCCACAGAGGAGAACGAGGAGGACCTTCTCTCCTCTCAGAAGCCTTGGTGCGCTGAGGATGACCACCTCCTGAGGAAAGCCCAGGGGCCACCCCAGCGTGTCATAGAGGCTAAAGGTGAGAGTTAAAGGGATAGTTCATTACAAAATTAACGTTTTTTTCGTAGATGTTTTCGTACCCGAAAAGTGGTCTTGTATGAAATTGTCTGAAAAACTTAGATTTTGGGGTGAACTAACCCCTTAAACTGATGTTTCTAAAAGCAAGTCAACCTTGTACTTGTTGTAACAGACAGACTTGTTGTTACAACCATTTACTTTCAATCCATTTGGGCAGAATCAGTCGTGAAGGTGGCGCCAGCTAAGAAGAAACAGCGTTTCAAGAGAAACCGAGCCAGAGATTCGGGGGTTCCAATGTCACTGGAAGATCATGATTCTGTGTTTTCTCCCACCCAAGACAGGTAACACACAGAGGAACCCTTTTGCCGTAACAGAGAGGAAGAGATCTACCAACTTCAGAGCAATTTAAACCCTGGTTACAGGCACTGAATTTCTAGATTATAGTCATTTGAAATACAGTACCAGTCAAAAGTTTGGACACACCTTCTCATTCAAGGGTTTTTCTTTATTTTTACTATTTTCTACATTGTAGAATAATAGTGAAGACATCAAAACTATAAAATAACACATATGGAATCATGTAGTAACCAAAAAAGTGTTAAACAAATCAAAATATATTTTATATTTGAGGTTCTTCAAATAGCCACCCTTTGCCTTGATGACAGCTTTGCACACTCTTGGCATTCTCTCAAACAGCTTCAACTGGAATGCTTTTCCAACAGTCTTGATGGAGTTCCCACATATGCTGAGCACTTGTTGGCTGCTTTTCCTTCACTCTGCCGTCCGACTCATCCCAAACCATCTCATTTGGGTTGAGGTCGGGGGATTGTGGAGGCAGGTCATCTGATGCAGCACTCCATCACTCTCCTTCTTGGTAAAATAGCCCTTACACAGCCTGGCGGTGTTTTGGATTATTGTCCTGTTGAAAACAAATGATAGTCCCACTAAGCCCGAACCAGATGGGATGGCGTATCACTACAGAATGCTGTGGTAGCCATGCTGGTTAAGTGTGCCTTGAATTCTAAATAAATCACAGACAGCATCACCAGCAAAGCACCCCCACACCATAACATCTCCTCCTCCATGCTTTAAGGTGGGAACTACATATGCAGCGATCATCCGTTCACCCACACCACGTCTCACAAAGACACGGCGGTTGGAACCAAAAATCTCCAATTTGGACTCCAGACCAAAGGACAAATTTCCACTGGTCTAATGTCCATTGCTCGTGTTTCTTGGCCCAAGCAGGTCTCTTCTTATTATTTGTGTCCTTTAGTAGTGGTTTCTTTGCAGCAATTCGACCATGAAGGCCTGATTCACACAGTCCCCTCTGAACAGTTGATGTTGAGATGTGTCTGTGTCTTGAACTCTGTGAAGCATTTATTTGGGCTGCAATTTCTAAGGCTGGTAACTCTAATGAACTTAACCTCTGCAGTAACTCTGGGTCTTCCATTCCTGTGGCGGTCCTCATGAGAGCCAGTTTCATCATAGCACTTGATGGTTTTTGCGACCGCACTTGAAGAAACGTTCAAAGTTCTTGAAATGTTCCGTATTGACTGTCCTTCATGTCTTAAAGTAATGGACTGTCGTTTCTCTTTGCTTATTTGAGCTGTTCGTGCCATAATATGGACTTGGTCTTTTACCAAATAGGGCTATCTTCTGTGTACCCCCCCTGCCCACCTTGTCACAACACAACTGAACCATTAAGGAGGAAAGAAATCCACAAATTAACTTTTTAAGAAGGCACACCTGTTAATTGAAATGCATTCCAGGTGACTACGTCATGAAGTTGGTTGAGAGAATGCCAAGAGTGTGCAAAGCTGTCGTCAAGGCAAAGGGTGGCTATTTGAAGAATCTCAAATATAAAATATATTTTGATTTGTTTAACACTTATTTGGTTACTACATGATTCCATATGTGTTATTTCATAGTTTTGATGTCTTCACTATTATTCTACAATGTAAAAAATAGTAAAAATAAAGAAAAACCCTTGAATGAGAAGGTGTGTCCAAACTTTTGACTAGTAGTGTAAATAAGCACAATATTGTTTATTTTTCTCTTTGGAGGTTCAGGAAATATAAAGATGCACAGACACGGAAGTATATCAGGATTAAACGAAAAAATGAGGTAAGAGATGCTTGCGTGCTGCTTACATACTTATTGAAATGGCATTATGTTACAATTACCATATTTTTCTGTCATAGCCAGCCTATTGAAAATCTGCAAGCCCATTCAATTGTGTTTTCTTGAAGGTGTAGTTCCATCAAGTACTGCACACTAAGGGAGGTTGTTGAGACAACTCAAGAGTAGTTTTATTGTAAATGTCCAGCGCCTTGTAAAAAACGTGTGGCTTTGTTACTGCTTCAAAATTCCACAGCCAGCAGGTGGGTTGAATTGAAAAGGGGGTCTTAATCAGGGAAATACACTACCAGTCAAAAGTTTGGACACCTACTCATTCCAGAGTTTTTCTTTATTTTTAAATTTTTTTACATTGTAGAATAATAGTGAATACATCAAAACTATGAAATAACACATATGGAATGATGTAGTAACCAAAAAAGTATTAAACAAATCAAAACATATTTTATATTTGAGATTCTTCAAATAGCCACCCTTTGCCTTGATGACAGCTTTGCACACTCTTGGCATTCTCTCAACCAGCTTCATGACGTAGTCACCTGGAATGCATTTCAATTAAAGGTGTGCCTTGTTAAAAGTTAATTTGTGGAATTTATTTCCTTAATGCATTTGAGCCAATCAGTTGTGTTGTGACAAGGTAGGGGTGGTATACAGAAGATAGCCCTATTTGGTAAAAGACCAAGTCCATATTATGGCAAGAACAGCTCAAATAAGCAAAGAGAAACGACAGTCCATCATTACTTTAAGACATGAAGGTCAGTCAATACGGGACATTTCAATAACTTTTAAAGTTTCTTCAAGTGCAGTCGCAAAAACCATCAAGCACTATGATGAAACTGGCTCTCATGAGGACCGCCACAGGAATGGAAGACCCAGAGTGACCTCTGCTGCAGAGGTTAAGTTCATTAGCGTTACCAGCCTCAGAAATTGCAGCCCAAATAAATGCTTCACAAAGTTCAAGTCACAGACTCATCTCAACATCAACTGTTCAGAGGGGACTGTGTGAATCAGGCCTTCATGGTCGAATTGCTGCAAAGAAACCACTACTAAAGGACACCAATAAGAAGAAGAGACCTGCTTGGGCCAAGAAACACGAGCAATGGACATTAGACTGGTGGAAATTTGTCCTTTGGTCTGGAGTCCAGATTTGAGATTTTTGGTTCCAACCGCCGTGTCTTTGTGAGAAGCGGTGTGGGTGAACGGATGATCTCCGCATGTGTAGTTCCCACCGTAAAGCATTGAGAAGGAGATGTTATGGTGTGGGGGTGCTTTGCTGGTGATGCTGTCTGTGATTTATTTAGAATTCAAGGCACACAACCAGCATGGCTACCACAGCATTCTGCAGCGATACGCCATCCCTTCTGGTTTGGGCTTAGTGAGACTATCATTTGTTTTTCAACAGGACAATGACCCAACACACCTCCAACACACCTCCAGGCTGTGTAAGGGCTATTTTACCAAGAAGGAGAGTGATGGAGTGCTGCATCAGATGACCTGGCCTCCACAATCCCCCGACCTCAACCCAATTGAGATGGTTTGGGATGAGTCGGACAGCAGAGTGAAGGAAAAGCAGCCAACAAGTGCTCAGCATATGTGGAAACTCCTTCAAGACTGTTGGAAAAGCATTCCAGTTGAAGCTGGTTGAGAGAATGCCAAGAGTGTGCAAAGCTGTCATCAAGGTGGCTATTTGAAGAATCTCAAATATAAAATGTACTTTTTTGGTTACTACATGATTCCATGTGTGTTATTTCATAGTTTTGATGTCTTCACTATTATTCTACAATGTAGAAAATATTAACAATAAAAAATAAACGTTGAATGAGTTGGTTTGTCCAAACTTTTGACTGGTACTGTACGTCCAGAGGAGTACTTAAACTATTTTATTGGCATGCAGACAGAAATCGATTCGCTTCAACAACAAAAATAAAATCACATTTGACCAATTGTTTATTTTCATGTAGGTCCCTGGACACCCAGTGACTATGCCTACACCTACCGAGTACGCTTCTCCATTCCCCGCCCCAACCCTGGGCACTCGTAAAACGGCTGCCCCTGTCTTCCTAACAAGTAGTAAGCAGGCATTTCTGTGATATTGTCTCAGTCATCCATATTGTTGTTGTAGAAATGTAAGGCGCAAATTACATGGTATGTTTCCTCCCTCCCTCAGGAGATGAACTGATAGAGAAAATTAAGATGGCAAAAGAGGAGAGAAAGCAACTAGAACAGACAAGACAAGAGTTGCTGAGAAAAGGAAAAGACTTGCTGGCACAGAACAGACACCGTCGAAATCAAGGTGGTGTATGTCTGGACTAGTTATTTTGCACCCCCTTTTCAGGATATGACAAACGCACGTATGACCCCCTTCTAATGTATTATCATCTCATTATGATCCAGATTAAATACCAACAAGCTTGTTTAACTATAAAAATAATCTGTGCGACAGGGCACAGCAAAATAAATTACTGGCCTGCCCTACAACATAGAAATGACTATTGTGATGCATAATTGCCATGGTTTGCCATTGTGATGCATATTTTATAATAATAATAATAATAATAATAATAACTAGATTGAAACCCTTGAATGAGTAGGTGTGTCCAAACTTTTGACTGGTACTGTATGTGGTCACCAATTGTGTGGTTGTGGTCAGAAGTTGTGTGGTTGTGGTCAGTTGTTGTAGTCAGTAGATGAGTGGTCAGTAGTTGTGTGGTGAGAAGTTGTGTGGTTGTGGTCAGAAGTTGTGTTTTGTGGTCAGTAGTTGTGTGGTTGTGGTCAGAAGTTGAGTGGTTGTGGTCAGTAGTTGTGGTCATTAGATTTGGTCAGAAGTTGTGTTTTTGTGGTCAGTAGTTGTGTGGTTGTGGTCAGAAGTTGTGTGGTTGTGGTCACTAGATGTTGTCAGAAGTTGTGTTTTTGTGGTCAGTAGTTGTGGTCACTAGATGTGGTAAGCAGTTGTGTCGTTGTGCTCAGAAGTTGTATGGTTGTTGTCAGTAGTAGTGTGGTTGTGGTCACTAGATGTGGTCAGCAGTTATGTGGTTGTGGTCAGAAGTTGTGGTCAGTGGTTGTGTGGTTGTGGTCAGTTGTTTTGGTCAGTAGTTGTGGTCAGTATTTGTGGGGTTGTGGTCTGTAGTTGTATGGGTCAGTTGTTGTGTGGTCAATATTTGTGTGGTTGCGGTCAGTAATTGTGGTCACTCTTCACCCTCGTCATAATTTCTGCCCTCTGTGTCTGTGAGTATTCATAGCAACGACACCATTTAGGCTGTTCAATGATGACTCAGAGACCTGTTAGTAGACGTCAACTAGCAACTTTTTAAAACTCAAAACTCAGACAAACAACTACGTGTTTATTGGTAGAAGCTATTCCTAATCCACTCTATCCAGTCAGAGGGGTACAGCCCAGCCTTCTCTTTAGAGACAGGCAAACGAGCCTGTTAAGTTATTTAGTGCACTTAGCATGATCCTGGAAAAGGAGGACAAAGCTAGAAAGCATTAGAAATATTCTCTTTATCATTCCAGGTCGTCCAGATCGGGAAAGTATTGTTAATATTAACGCTATCTGTTTTGTCTGAAACATATTGATAAATCATGGGAATTTAAAGAACTATGAAGACATACATTCCAGCGAGCCAAACGTTGCTAGGCAACAGTAGCCTTGGCAACACTGCTGCCTTTTGGCTAAAGCAAGTGAGAAACATGCTAACATACGGTAAGTTTGTGCTTTAATATGAACTAAATACTGCACTCTGACCCACAAAATGTCTTTGCTAGATTCATGATAGTGTTGTTAGACAAATCAAGGAAAGTGAACTTCAAAATGTGATGTAGTTTTACTGCAATTTGCAGCTGTTGTTGGTAAATTAATCTGCTAGCTTCTGACATGATTTACTGTAGCTAGAAAGAGAGCAGTTGATGGGTTCCTAAAACAGCTCTCTCTAGAGATTGGTAGACGGTATTCCTAATCCATTTTCGGATTTTACAAGCAGAGAAGTAGGGGAAGATTTCATACCTTGGAATATTTGTGTCTAACTTGTTGGGTTAGTGGTCAAAACGGCAGTTGTTTGGAAAAAGGTGGAAGAAAATGTGCAGTTACTAAAACAGCCAGAGTGAATATTGTGGTTCCGCGAACAGATATGAAATCCTTTCAAATTCCCATCGATAGTCAGTATTGGTCAGCAGTAGTGGTCAGTAGTTGTGTGGTTCAGTACTTGTAGTCAGTCTCTTCACTCTCCTCATAATTTTGGCCCTCTGTGTCTGAGTATCCTAACAACGGTTCCGTTTTGGAATCTCAAAGATGATATAGAGAGCTGTGGCTAGAAGATATCAGGCGATGGGTTACTAAAACAGCTCTACCTAGAGATTGGTACACACAATTTCTAATCCGCTTTCTGATTTGACAAGCAGAGAAGTCATGTAAGTCGCTCTGGATAAGAGCGTCTGCTAAATGACTAAAATGTAAATGTAAAATGTAAGTAGTAGATTTCCTACTTTTAAAATGGTTCTATAACTTGTTGCGTTAGTGGTCAAAACGGCAGTTGTTTGGAAAGTAGTGAATCTGCTAGCTTCTGACATGATTTACTGCAGCTGGAAAGAGAGCACACGATGGGTTACTAAAACGGCTCTAGTTACAGATTGGTACGCACGATTTCGAATCTGATTGCGGAATTGACAAGCAGAGAAGTACGGCAGTTGTTTGGGAAAAGTTGGAAGAACACGTGGTAATGCAGTTACTAAAACAGCTGTGCCGTAAGTTCCGTAGTGAATATTTTGATTCCGCAAACAGATATGAATAGCAGAGAAGTAGACGAATATCCCATACCCTCTAACTTTTTGTCTAACTTGTTGGGGTAGTGTTCAAAACGGCAATTTGCTAAAATGTTATAGAAAATGTTGTTGATGCGGTTTACTTAAACTGCTGTATCCTTTTATCCAAATATTTTATGTCCAAACGCCAGATTTGAGTAGCAGAGAAGAAAAGGAAGATGGGAACGCTTTAACTTTTTGTCTAAGTTGTTGCATAGTGGAAAAACTTGCTGAATCGTGTCAAAAGTTGCATGATTTCACTTACAGAAAACGGACTGAAAAATGTATAATGTAAAAAGTATAACAGATATCAAAAAGTTGTATACAAGCAACTCGATCGAGACCGTTCCGCATGTTTTGAAGTTTGAACGTTGTTTCTAGCTTAAACGGTGTAGGAGGAGTAGCGTGCAGAATAATAATAATAATAATAACTAGATGGTAACTTTACAAGTAAAGTTGTGGGGCTTGCAAAAGCTCTTTAAAAGTTTTTTTGTGGTAATGAAAGAAGTTTAAAAAATTGCACTTTGATTATATTATTCCCATTTTGAAATCATTTTTAATTCCCATCAATAGTCAGTAGATTTGGTCAGAAGTTGTGGTCAGTAGTAGTGGTCAGTAGTTATGTGGTTCAATTGTTGTGGTCAGTAGTTGTGTGGTTGTGGTCAAGTTCTGTGGATATGGTCAGTAGTTAGATGTTTGGTCAGAAGTTGTGTGGTCAGAAGTTGTGTGGTTGTTGTCAGTACTTGTGGTCCTTAGATATGGTCAGAAGTTGTGTGGTTCTGGTCAAAAGAAAGTTCTGTGGATATGGTCAGAAGTTGTGTGGTTGTGGTATGTAATTGTGTGGTTGTGGTCACTAGATATGGTAAGCAGTTGTGTGGTTGCAGTCAGAAGTTGTGTGGTTGTGGTCAGTAGTAGTGTGGTTGTTGTCAGTAGTTGTAGTCATTAGATGTGGTCAGAAGTTATGTTTTTGTGGTCAGTGGTTGTGGTCAGTAGTTGTGTGGTTGTGGTCAGAAGTTGAGTGGTTGTGGTCAGAAGGTTTGTGGTTCTGGTCAGAAGTTGTGTGGTTGTGGTCACTAGATGTGGTCAGAAGTTGTGTTTTTGTGGTCAGTAGTATGTCGAATATCTAAACTGGGGCTCTTGCTGCACAATCCCCACAATAATAATAAGAAGAAGTATGTCGAATTTCTAAGCTGGGGATCTTGCTGCGCAAGTCCCACATTCATATTAAGACGTATGTCGAATATCTAAGCTGGGGATCTTGCTTTGCAAGCCCCACAATAAGTAGTATGTTGAATATCTAAGCTGGGGCTCTTGCTGTGCCAGCCCCACAATAATAAGAAGCATGTTGAATATCTAAGTTGGGGCTCTTGCTGCACAAGCCCCACAATAATAATAATAAGAAGTATGTTGAAATTCTAAGCTGGGGATCTTGCTGCGCAAGTCCCACATTCATATTAAGACATATGTCGAATATCTAAGATGGGGCTCCTGCTGCGCAAGCCCCACAATAATAAGAAGCATGTTGAATATCTAAGCAGGGGCTCTTGCTGCACAAGCCCCACAAGAAGTATGTTGAATATCTTAGCTGGTGCTCTTGCTGCGCAAGCCCCACAATAATAATCTGAAAAAGTATGTTGAATATCTAAACTGGGGCCCCACAATAATAATAAGTATGTCGAATATCTAAGCAGGGGATGTTCCTGCGCAAGCCCCACAATAATAAGTATGTTGAATATATCTAAACTGGTGCTCTTGCTACGCAAGTCCCACAATATCAAATATGTTGAATATCTAAGCTGGGGATCTTCCTGTACAAGCCCCACAATAAGAAATATGTTGAATATCTAAGCTGGGGCTCTTGCTGCGCAAACCCCACAATAATAATAAGAAGTATGTCGAATATTTTTGTCTAACTTGTTGGGTTAGTGGTCAAAATGGTAATAAGAAGTATGTAGAATATCTAAGCTGGGGGTCTTGCTGCACAAGCCCCACAATAATAAGTATGTTGAATATCTAAGCTGGGGCTCTTGCTGCGCAAACCCCACAATAATAATAAGAAGTATGTTGAATATCTAAGCTGGGGCACTTGCTCACAAGCCCCACAATAATAAGAAGAAGTATGTCGAAAATCTAAGATGGGGATCTTCCTGCGCAAGCCCAACAATAATAATTATGTTGAATATCTAAACTGGGGATCTTCCTGCGCAAGCCCCACAATAATAATAAGAGGAAGTATGTCGAATATTTTTGTCTAACTTGTTGGGTTAGTGGTCAAAATGGTAATAAGAAGTATGTAGAATATCTAAGCTGGGGATCTTGATTCGCAAGCCCCACAATAAGTAGTATGTTGAATATCTAAGCTGGGGCTCTTTCTGTGCAAGCCCAACAATAATAAGATGAAGTATGTCGAATATCTAAGCTGGGGCTCTTGCTGCGCAAGCCCAACAATAATAAGAATGAGTATGTCAAATATCTAAACTGGGGCTCTTGCTGCACAATCCCCACAAAAATAATAATAAGAAGATGTATGTTGAATTTCTAAGCTGGGGCTCCTGCTGCGCAAGCCCCACAATAATAAGAAGCATGTTGAATATCTAAGCTGGGGCTCTTGCGGCACAAGCCCCACTAAGTATGTTGAATATCTTAGCTGGTGCTCTTGCTACGCAAGTCCCACAATAAGAAATATGTTGAATATCTAAGCTGAGGCTCTCGCTGCGCAAGCCCCAAAATAATAATAATAAGTATGTCAAATATTTGTGTCTAACTTGTTGGGTTAGTGGTCAAAATGGTAATAAGAAGTATGTAGAATATCTAAGCTGGGGATCTTGCTTTGAAAGCCCAACAATAATAAGAATGAGTATGTCGAATATCTGAACTGGGGCTCTTGCTGCACAATCCCCACAATAATAATAAGAAGAAGTATGTCGAATTTCTAAGCTGGGGATCTTGCTGCGCAAGTCCCACATTCATATTAAGACATATGTCGAATATCTAAGATGGGGCTCCTGCTGCGCAAGCCCCACAATAATAAGAAGCATGTTGAATATCTAAGCAGGGGCTCTTGCTGCACAAGCCCCACAAGAAGTATGTTGAATATCTTAGCTGGTGCTCTTGCTGCGCAAGCCCCACAATAATAATCTGAAAAAGTATGTTGAATATCTAAACTGGGGCCCCACAATAATAATAAGTATGTCGAATATCTAAGCAGGGGATGTTCCTGCGCAAGCCCCACAATAATAAGTATGTTGAATATATCTAAACTGGTGCTCTTGCTACGCAAGTCCCACAATATCAAATATGTTGAATATCTAAGCTGGGGATCTTCCTGTACAAGCCCCACAATAAGAAATATGTTGAATATCTAAGCTGGGGCTCTTGCTGCGCAAACCCCACAATAATAATAAGAAGTATGTCGAATATTTTTGTCTAACTTGTTGGGTTAGTGGTCAAAATGGTAATAAGAAGTATGTAGAATATCTAAGCTGGGGATCTTGCTGTACAAGCCCCACAATAATAATAATAATAAGAAGAAGAATAAGAAGTAGTATGTTGAATATCTAAGCTGGGGGTCTTGCTGCACAAGCCCCACAATAATAAGTATGTCGAATATCTAAGCTGGGGCTCTTGCTGCGCAAACCCCACAATAATAATAAGAAGTATGTTGAATATCTAAGCTGGGGCACTTGCTCACAAGCCCCACAATAATAAGAAGAAGTATGTCGAAAATCTAAGATGGGGATCTTCCTGCGCAAGCCCAACAATAATAATTATGTTGAATATCTAAACTGGGGATCTTCCTGCGCAAGCCCCACAATAATAATAAGAGGAAGTATGTCGAATATTTTTGTCTAACTTGTTGGGTTAGTGGTCAAAATGGTAATAAGAAGTATGTAGAATATCTAAGCTGGGGATCTTGATTCGCAAGCCCCACAATAAGTAGTATGTTGAATATCTAAGCTGGGGCTCTTTCTGTGCAAGCCCAACAATAATAAGATGAAGTATGTCGAATATCTAAGCTGGGGCTCTTGCTGCGCAAGCCCAACAATAATAAGAATGAGTATGTCAAATATCTAAACTGGGGCTCTTGCTGCACAATCCCCACAAAAATAATAATAAGAAGATGTATGTTGAATTTCTAAGCTGGGGCTCCTGCTGCGTAAGCCCCACAATAATAAGAAGCATGTTGAATATCTAAGCTGGGGCTCTTGCGGCACAAGCCCCACTAAGTATGTTGAATATCTTAGCTGGTGCTCTTGCTACGCAAGTCCCACAATAAGAAATATGTTGAATATCTAAGCTGAGGCTCTTGCTCGCTAAGCGCCAAAATAATAATAATAAGTATGTCAAATATTTGTGTCTAACTTGTTGGGTTAGTGGTCAAAATGGTAATAAGAAGTATGTAGAATATCTAAGCTGGGGATCTTGCTTTGAAAGCCCAACAATAATAAGAATGAGTATGTCGAATATCTGAACTGGGGCTCTTGCTGCACAATCCCCACAATAATAATAAGAAGAAGTATGTCGAATTTCTAAGCTGGGGATCTTGCTGCGCAAGTCCCACATTCATATTAAGACGTATGTCGAATATCTAAGCTGGGGATCTTGCTTTGCAAGCCCCACAATAAGTAGTATGTTGAATATCTAAGCTGGGGCTCTTGCTGTGCCAGCCCCACAATAATAAGAAGCATGTTGAATATCTAAGCTGGGGCTCTTGCTGCACAAGCCCCACAAGAAGTATGTTGAATATCTTAGCTGGTGCTCTTGCTGCGCAAGCCCCACAATAATAATCTGAAAAAGTATGTTGAATATCTAAACTGGGGCCCCACAATAATAATAAGTATGTCGAATATCTAAGCAGCGGATGTTCCTGCGCAAGCCCCACAATAATAAGTATGTTGAATATATCTAAACTGGTGCTCTTATTAGGCAAGTCCCACAATAACAAATATGTTGAATATCTAAGCTGGGGATCTTCCTGTGCAAGCCCCACAATAAGAAATATGTTGAATATCTAAGCTGGGGCTCTTGCTGCGCAAGCCCCACAATAAAAATAATAAGAAGTATGTTGAATATCTTTGTCTAACTTGTTGGGTTAGTGGTCAAAATGGTAATAAGAAGTATGTCGAATTTCTATGCTGGGGATCTTGCTGTGCAAGTTCCACATTCGTATTAAGACGTATGTCGAATATCTAAACTGGGGCTACTGCTGCGCAAGCCCCACAATAATAAGAAGCATGTTGAATATCTAAACTGGGGCTCTTGCTGCACAAGCCCCACAATAAGTATGTTGAATATCTTAGCTGGTGCTCTTGCTACGCAAGTCCCACAATAAGAAATATGTTGAATATCTAAGCTGGGGCTCTTGCTGCGTAAGGCCCAAAATAATAATCTGAAGAAGTATGTTGAATATCTAAGCTGGGGCTCCTGCTGCGCAAGCCCCACAATAATAAGAAGCATGTTGAATATCTAAGCTGGGGCTCTTGCTGCACAAGCCCCACAATAACAATAAGAAGAAGTATGTTGAATATTTTTGTCTAACTTGTTGGGTTAGTGGTCAAAACGGTAATAAGAAGTATATCGAATATCTAGGCTGGGGCTCTTGCTGCGCAAGCCCCACAATAATAATAATAATAATAATAATAATAATAACAAGAATAAGTATTATGTTGAATATCTAAGCTGAGGCTCTTGCTGCACAAGACCACAATATTAATAAGAATTATGTTGAATATCTAAGCTGGGGCTCTTGCTGCGCAAAACCCACAATAATAATAAGAGCTATGTTGAATATCTAAGCTGGGGCTCTTGCTGCGCAAGCCCCACAATATTAAGTATGTTGGATATCTAAGCTGGGGCTCTTGTTGCGCAAGCCCCACAATAAGAAATATGTTGAATATCTATGCTGGGGCACTTGCTGCGCAAGCCCCACAATAGTAATAAAAATAAGAAGAAGTATGTCCAATATCTAAGATGGGGCTCTTGCTGCGCAAGCCCCACAATAATAAATATGATGAATATCTAAGCTGGGGCTCTTGCTGTGCAAGCCCCACAATAATAATAATAATAATAAGAAGAAGAAGAAGAAGTATGTCGAATATTGTTGTCCAACTTGTTGGGTTAGTGGTCAAAACGGTAATAAGAAGTATATCGAATATCTAGGCTGGGGCTCTTGCTGCGCAAGCCCCACAATAATAATAATAATAATAATAATAATAATAATAATAACAAGAATAAGTATTATGTTGAATATCTAAGCTGAGGCTCTTGCTGCACAAGACCACAATATTAATAAGAATTATGTTGAATATCTAAGCTGGGGCTCTTGCTGCGCAAAACCCACAATAATAATAAGAGCTATGTTGAATATCTAAGCTGGGGCTCTTGCTGCGCAAGCCCCACAATATTAAGTATGTTGGATATCTAAGCTGGGGCTCTTGTTGCGCAAGCCCCACAATAAGAAATATGTTGAATATCTATGCTGGGGCTCTTGCTGCGCAAGCCCCACAATAGTAATAAAAATAATAAGAAGTATGTCCAATATCTAAGATGGGGCTCTTGCTGCGCAAGCCCCACAATAATAAATATGATGAATATCTAAGCTGGGGCTCTTGCTGTGCAAGCCCCACAATAATAATAATAATAATAAGAAGAAGAAGAAGAAGAAGAAGTATGTCGAATATTGTTGTCCAACTTGTTGGGTTAGTGGTCAAAACGGTAATAAGAAGTATGTTGAATATCCAAGCTGGGGCTCCTGCTGCACAAGCCCCACAATAAGAAGTATGTAGAATATATAAACTGGGATTCTTGCTGCGCAATCCCCACAATACTAATACTAATAATATGAAGAAGAAGTACACTACCGGTCAAAAGTTTTAGAACACCTACTCATTCGACTGTTTTTCTTTATTTTTACTATTTTCTACATTGTAGAATAATAGTGAAGACATCAAAACCATGAAATAACACATATGGAATCATGTAGTAACCAAAGAAGTGTTAAACAAATCAAAATATATTTTATATATACTTACTGCGCATGCCCCACAATAATAAAAACTAGTAAGTTGAATATCTAAACTGGGGCTCTTGCTGAGCAAGCCCCACAATAATAAGAAGAAGTATGTCGAATATTTTTGTCTAACTTGTTGGGTTAGTGGTCAAAACGGTAATAAGAAGTATGTCGAATATCTAGGCTGGGGCACTTGCTGCGCAAGCCCCACAATAATAATAATAACAAGAATAAGTATTATGTTGAAAATCTAAGCTGAGGCTCTTGCTGCGCAAGACCACAATATTAATAAGAAGTATGTTGAATATCTAAGCTGGGGCTCTTGCTGCGCAAACCCCACAATAATACGTACAGTGGGGGAAAAAAGTATTTAGTCAGCCACCAATTGTGCAAGTTCTCCCACTTAAAAAGATGAGAGAGGCCTGTAATTTTCATCATAGGTACACGTCAACTATGACAGACAAAATGAGGAAAAAAATTCCTGAAAATCACATTGTAGGAATTTTTATGAATTTATTTGCAAATTATGGTGGAAAATAAGTAGTTTGGTCAATAACAAAAGTTTCTCAATACTTTGTTATATACCCTTTGTTGGCAATGACACAGGTCAAACGTTTTCTGTAAGTCTTCACAAGATTTTCACACACTGTTGCTGGTATTTTGGCCCATTCCTCCATGCAGATCTCCTCTAGAGCAGTGATGTTTTGGGGCTGTCGCTGGGCAACACAGACTTTCAACTCCCTCCAAAGATTTTCTATGGGGTTGAGATCTGGAGACTGGCTAGGCCACTCCAGGACCTTGAAATGCTTCTTACGAAGCCACTCCTTCGTTGCCCGGGCGGTGTGTTTGGGATCATTGTCATGCTGAAAGACCCAGCCACGTTTCATCTTCAATGCCCATGCTGATGGAAGGAGGTTTTCACTCAAAATCTCAAAATACATGGCCCCATTCATTCTTTCCTTTACACGGATCAGTCGTCCTGGTCCCTTTGCAGAAAAAACAGCCCCAAAGCATGATGTTTCCACCCCCATGCTTCACAGTAGGTATGGTGTTCTTTGGATGCAACTCAGCATTCTTTGTCCTCCAAACACGACGAGTTGAGTTTTTACCAAAATGTTCTATTTTGGTTTCATCTGACCATATGACATTCTCCCAATCCTCTTCTGGATCATCCAAATGCACTCTAGCAAACTTCAGACGGGCCTGGACATGTACTGGCTTAAGCAGGGGGACACGTCTGGCACTGCAGGATTTGAGTCCCTGGCGGCATAGTGTGTTACTGATGGTAGGCTTTGTTACTTTGGTCCCAGCTCTCTGCAGGTCATTCACTAGGTCCCCCCGTGTGGTTCTGGGATTTTTGCTCACCGTTCTTGTGATCATTTTGACCCCACGGGGTGAGATCTTGCGTGGAGCCCCAGATCGAGGGAGATTATCAGTGGTCTTGTATGTCTTCCATTTCCTAATAATTGCTCCCACAGTTGATTTCTTCAAACCAAGCTGCTTACCTATTGCAGATTCAGTCTTCCCAGCCTGGTGCAGGTCTACAATTTTGTTTCTGGTGTCCTTTGACAGCTCTTTGGTCTTGGCCATAGTGGAGTTTGTAGTGTGACTGTTTGAGGTTGTGGACAGGTGTCATTTATAGTGATAACAAGTTCAAACAGGTGCCATTAATACAGGTAACGAGTGGAGGACAGAGGAGCCTCTTAAAGAAGAAGTTACAGGTCTGTGAGAGCCAGAAATCTTGCTTGGTTGTAGGTGACCAAATACTTATTTTCCACCATAATTTGCAAATAAATTCATTAAAAATCCTACAATGTGATTTTCTGGATTTTTTTCCCTCAATTTGTCTGTCATAGTTGACGTGTACCTATGATGAAAATTACAGGCCTCTCTCATCTTTTTAAGTGGGAGAACTTGCACAATTGGTGGCTGACTAAATACTTTTTTTCCCCAGTGTATGTTGGATATCTAAGCTGGGGCTCTTGCTGCGCAAGCCCCACAATAATAAATATGATATAAGAGTGTGCAATACTATCATCAAGGCAAAGGGTGGCCATTTGAAGAATCTCAAATATAAAATATATTTTGATTTGTTTAACACTTTTTTTGTTAATACATGATTCCATGTGTTATTTCATAGTTTTGATGTCTTCACTATTATTCTACAATGTAGAACATAGTAAAAATAAAGAAAAACTCTTGAATGAGTAGGTGTTCTAAAACTTTTGACCGGTAGTGTATGTCGAATATCTAAGATGGGGCTCTTGCTGCGCAAGCCCCACAATAAGAATAAGTATTTTGAATATCTAAGCTGGGGCTCTTGCTGCGCAAGCCCCACAATAAGTAGTATGTAGAATATCTAAGTTGGGGCTTTTGCTGCGAAAGCCTCCAAATAATTATGCACTTTCTAAATTGGCCTACAAATACATACACCATATGCATTGTGACAGCATGGTATACCAGGGATACCGGACACTCACACAAAAACCGGGAAAATAAACTACAAAAAATAACAGCTGATGAAACTGTGGGTTTGCACAATTGCAGAATTTCTGCACAAACTGTCAGAAACCGTCTCAGGGAAGCTAATCTGCATGCTCGTTGTCTTCACCAGGGTCTTGACCAAGGGTAGTCGGTGCTGTTCAAGATGAGGAAGGATGATTTTATTTTTTTATATGAACATGGCCTTATTTCTATTACAGCATATTTGATGACTGTCATTCATATTCCATTCACCCAGCTCAATGTATAAACAATATAGGTTTAGGCTACTACATGATACTAACATTTTCCCTGTACCCATCATGAGGTTACTACAACCTAGCCTATGAATTAAAGTTTACAACGTAGGTGCGCAGGTCGAGAGAATTGAGTAATCAAGGTGACAGACAGTGACACATTCAATACCGCCTTGTACACTCTTGCCTGAATCTAGCTGATCTAGGGTGTAATCATTAGTCCAACAGTTGCAAATTAGTTTTTATTGGACAAATTCAGGTATGTTTATCCCCGTTTAAGAAATGTTTTTCTACAGAATCGGCGCAATGAATACATCCCTGATCAGACGCAAACACAGTTCACTTTCATAGCAGCCACATACAAACAGCTCGTTGTATATATAGTTCCTTCTCGCATCTATCTACTACGCACTCTCCTCCTCTCACCTTTTCCCTTCGCATGTGGACTTCAGTGCACAACACATCAGCTGTCTGTGACCAGGCGAAAAAATATTTCCAAGCCAAACCGTCATATCATGTCTGCTAACCGCTATACACAGCCCCTACATTGTTGTCACGTCATAGTCAACATAGCTACTAGAGCTAACGTGTTAGTAAACCCGTTACAATCATGCAGTCCAGTCAGCAGCAAGCAGTTTAGTAGTTACACCCACAGGCCCCGGTGGCAATAAATGAATAAAACCAAAAGCTTACCTTGACTTGGAAAAGTTCCAGTGTTGGATAGCCAGCTAGCTAACATAGCATCCCTCTCTGTTGGAGCTGGGTGTTTGAGTAGGCTAAACTAGCTAGCTGCATTCGATGCTAGTTAAGCAAGTAAAAGTGAAAAAATATATACTACGAAATCTCTCTAGAAATTAATTTGTTTAAAACAGTTCAATTATTGTCTCTCTCTTTGAGTCAACTACTCACCACATTTTATGCACTGCAGTGCTAGCTAGCTGTAACTTATGCTTTCAGTACTAGATTCATTCTCTGATCCTTTGATTGGGTGGACAACATGTCAGTTCATGCTGCAAGAGCTCTGATAGGTTGGAGGACGTCCTTCGAAAGTTGTCATAATTACGGTTTAAGTCTTTTGAACGGAGTGAGAACCATGAGCCTCCTAGGTTTTGTATTGAAGTCAAGACAGAAGCTAGCTGTCCTCCGGGTACACCATGGTTCTACCCTACATAGTGCTGCTGAGGCTACTGTAGAACTTCATTGCAAAATAGTGTTTTAATCAATTATTTGGTGACGTGAATACATTTAGTGTCGTTTTATCTGAAATACATACCTTTAATGTTAAAAAAAGAAAAAAGAAAAAATGAAATTCACTGAGGATGGTCCTCCCCTGAGGAGCTTCCACTGGTCTTGACCTGACTGCAATTCGGCGTCGAAACCGACTTCAGTGGACAAATGCTCACCGTCGCTGACCACTGGTACACTGGAGAAGTGTGCTCTTCAACGATGAATCCCGATTTCAACTGTACCGGGCAGATGGCAGACATGGCGCCATGTGCGCGAGCGGTTTGCTGATGTCAAGGTTGTGAACAGAGTGCCCCATGGTGGTGGTGGGATTATGTTATGGGCAGGCATAAACTACGGACAACGAACACAATTGCATTTCATCGATGGCAATTTGAATGCACAGAGATACCGTGACGAGATCCTGAAGCCCATTGTCGTGCCATTAATCCGCTGCCATCACCTCCTGTTTCAGCATGATAATGCACAGCCCCATGTTGCAAGGATCTGTACACAATTCCTGGAAGCTGAAAATGTCCCAGTTCTTCCATGGCCTGCATATTCCCCAGACATGTCACCCATTGAGCATGTTTGGGATGTTCTGGATCGACATGTACGACAGCATGTTCCAGTTCCTGTCAATATCCAGGACTGGGACAACATTCCACAGGCCACAATCAACTGCCTGATCAACTCTATGCGAAGGAGATGTCGTGCTGCATGAGGCTTTTTTTTTTTCAAGGTATCTGTGACCAACAGATGCATATCTTTATTCCCAGTCATGTGAAATCCATAGATTAGGGCATAATACATTTAAATTGACTGATGTCCTTATATGAACTGTAACTCTGTAAAATCTTTGAAATTGTTGCATGTTGCGTTTATATTTTTGTTTAGTGTAGAAAACAAAAGGCTCATACATGCTTATAACAAGTTATAAAGCATTATAGCTACAGGCTTTAAAAGTTACAGATAAAACAAATAAATCATGTTTTCCTTCCTCAATTTAACCTTTATCTTATGTTTTTCAAAACTCTTTCTGGAAATAAATGGGTTCAGACTTGACACTGGAGCCAGTCGATTTTGCACTGAGAGCTTTTGTTGTTGTTTTCCAGCTCGTAACAGTTGGAAGAGGAGTTATTTTGATACCAAGAAGGCCACAGCACCTTTAGAAGTCACACTGAGAAGTCTTCGTCAAGAGCTGGAGATATTCTACAATAACATCCTACACCAGCTAAAGGCGAGGGATGGAGGAGGCAAGCCCAGATGGCAGGGAAGAATGTCCAGCACCAAAGTAACAATAGTCCTTCAACTGAAGTGTGCTCCCCTCCCCAAACATTTAAAAGCATTGGATTGGTTGAAGCATTGGCTAGATAGTTTCCACCACATTTCTTTTACTTTTAAATCTGAGAAGGAAGTGGAGTTTTTTACTTTTAAATCTGAGAAGGAAGTGAACAAGTGCACACTTCTGCAGATTATTGGGACGCAAAGTTGATTCACTGTTTAAGGTTCAGTAAGGCCATAGCAACAATGTCAGTTTGACTGTGCCACAATGTCCACTAGAGGGAATCAGTTCATATTGTGGTCAATACAGACCATGTCATTATTATAGACAGTGGTGTAAAAATACTTTGAAGTACTACTTAAGTAGTTTTTTGTGTGTATCTGTACTTTACTATTTCTAATTTGGACAACTTTTACTTTACTACATGTACTTTTTACTCGAATCATTTTGCTTGACACCCAAGTACTCGTTACATTTTGAATGCTTTGCAGGACAGAAATTGTTAAATTCACACACTTATCAAGAGAACATCCCTGGTCATCTCTACTGCCTCTCTGGCGGACTCACTAAACACAAACGCTTTGTTTGTAAATTATGTCGGAGTGTTGTTTTCTTTGATAGCCAGGGGCAAAAAAAACAAAAACATTTTGCCATCTGGTTTGCTTATTGTAAGGAATTTGAAATTATTTATACTTTTACTTTTGATACTTCAAGTATATTTAAAATCAAATACTTTTAGACTTTTACTCAAGTAGTATTTTACTTGAGTCATTTTCTATTAAGGTATCTTTACTTTTACTCAAGTATGACAATAGGGTACTTTTTCCACCATGTTCAGAATGAGCTCATTATCCAGATAATGACAGAGAGCCATGAGATTGACAACCTAAGGAGGAAGGTGGATGATGCCAAGATGAAGCTTGTCACAGAGATCAAGGTATTAAAATAATATTTATTGGAATTTGACTCCCTCATAACTCTACAAATGTAAATACAATTCTCCTTTATTTTTCCATCCCTGTTTATCTCATGGGGAAAAACTACAGTATGTTATTTAAGGCCTCAGTTGAAAAATATTTGATCTTGTGAGAAGAAGGCAGAAATGTCTGTTATCAACTTTTACATGGGGCTTGGGCAGGAGGTGGAGAGCTTTGCTGGACAGACAGTGCTCAATGTTTTCTCATTGATGTACTTCCTTGTTTATTTCCTTCTAGCTCAGGAAGCAGGCTGCCACAGAGCTGAGAGCCTTGAAGGCTGAGCTGGCCCAGAAGAAGACCCAGACATCTCTCTCTGGATCCATGGGCTTTGGAGCAGGAGCATGGGACAGACCACAGGCTCAAAGCATCCCTAACTGAGCCACATCTACCAGTACCACAGTGGCCTTATTCCAAAAGACAATGTTTGCTTTTTGCTTATTCCAAATGATATATTTTTTAAAGGTCACATTTAAAATTGTGATGTCTATTTGCAATGCATATCATGTGAAAGCCATGATTTCACAGTTTAATACAAACAATTGTGTTTGTTGTTTGGTAAACTGTCGTGTCCCAGTTGCAGCGAGGAGGATCTTATTTTATAATTTACCTGTGTTGATACTACCATCTTAAAATCTTAAGTATGAAAACAAATATTTGTACAGTATCAAAGCAACAGTATTCACCATGAATAAGGGCTTAAGAAATTACGTAACTGTTTCATGATGGAATTTTCTTCAGAAGTCACAGCGGTTTTAGGATGGACTATTTCTGAAGCGTAAACATTTACATCACATTTTAATCTTAGCAGCTCTTATTGAAAGTGACTGCATTCATCTAAAGTAGGTAAAACAACCACATATCCCGATCATTGCAAGTAAAACCGCTATCTGCAAAATCAGTGTTCGTGAGAGTAAAAGAAAATACAAGTACAACAGTTAAGTGTTGTTAGTAGGGGTTATGTGTTTTAAAAAGTCTACTGGCCTATAGTATTTATTCTGCAAAGCCAAATTTGTTTTGTGAGATTCAGACAGTGGCACAACGCTGTGTTTGACAATCAACCATTTTGAGTGAATCTGTGATGGCATGAATCTTAGTACAAAACATATCCCCCCTGTTAAAGTGGCTCATGTTTTTACAATTGCAATAAAAAAAAATAAAAAAATGAAATAGAAGTGCAAGTACGTATCCCTGAGTTCAAGAGGAAGACACTTTATGGTTCCTCCGTCCCACTTCTGTCCTCAGACAAAAGCATCTATTGACTTAGCAACAAATAGCTGTGGGATCCGGGGGAAAGGCAGTCTCTCAGCACGGAGCGTCTTGGCAACCCATGAGGGCATTCCACATGTCTCGACTCTGTTCCTGGGCAACAGGGTTGTTGCTGTAGTCCAGGAGGTTGCCGCACCACATGCCCGTGCCCTTCAGGCCCAGCTCTCGTACATAGGCCACCTTCAGGGAAATGCTTTCTGGGTCGTCGTACCACACCTGATGGATCTGTCCCCTTTGGTCCTGCGGATGATATTTCAGTTCACATACTCGGTTAACGAGGAAGATAATGCAGCCTTGGCGAGAGTTCAACTTGAGCCAGAGTGTTTTATTGGATTTGGAGGAAGCGATTTGTTGTGAGGTGACTGTGTTAGTTCAATCTAACGGCACTGCAGTCAAATAGCCTTTTCCCCGAAATGGCTGCAGCTTGTGTTGAGTTGTCACTTGTCACCAGCAGCCCAGACAAATGGGCTTAGGCTACTCTTACTCTTTCTATACACGTTCTATACAATGTGTCTCCATACCTTGTAGTTGTAGTAGGGAGCCAGCTGGACCTCGTCCCACAGCCTCCCAGACATAGAGCCGTTGATCTGTTTCATCATAAAGCTGTAAGGGATCTGACGGCCAGCTGCATCGCTACAAGGCGCGCCCCGGAACGGAACCTTGGCTAAGGAGCACACCCCTTCCTAATTAGAGAAAAAGACACACATAGTTTAGAGATACAGCAGGACAATGTTCTCTCTAATTTAAAGCGCTGTCAAATTGGTTGATGATTATTGCTAGACAGCCATTTAAGTCTTGCCATAGATTTTCAAGCCGATTTAAGTCAACTGTAACCAGGCTACTCAGGAACATTCAATGTCGTCTTGGTAAGCAACTTGGTCAAGTTATTGTCCTGCTGAAAGGTTAATTTGTCTCCCAGTGTGTTAGAAAGCAGAATGAACCAGGTTTTCCTCTAGGATTCTGCCTGTGCTTAGCTCTATTCCGTTTATTTTTTATTATAAAACTCCCTAGTCCTTGCCGATGAAAAGCATACCCATAACATGCAGACACCACCATTCTTGAAAATATGATGAGTGGTACTCAGTGATGTGTTACAGTATGTTGGATTTGACCCAAACATAACGCTTTGCATTCAGGACACAAAGTTAATTTGTTAGACACATTTTTGGCAGTTTTATGGTAGTGCCTTGTTGCAAACAGGATGCATATTTTGGAATATTTTTCTTCTGTAGATGCTTCCTTCTTTTCACTCTGTAAATTAGGTTAGTATTGTGGAGTGAGTAACTACAATGTTGTTGATCCATTCTCAGTTTTCTCCTATTACAGCCATTAAACTCGGTAACTGTTTTAAAGTCACCATTGGCCTCATGATGAAATCGCTGAGCGGTTTCCTTCCTCTCCGGCACTATCGGTGTATTGATACACCATCGAAAGCGTTATTAATAACTTCACCATGCTCAAAGAGATATTCAATGTCTGCTTAAAAAAAGTAAAACATTAAAACCTATCTACCAATAGGTACAATTCTTTGCGAGGTTGAATCTGTGTTTGAAATTCACTGTGACTTGTTAAGCACATTTTCGCTCCTGAACATACAGTGCATTCAGGAAGTATTCAGACCCGTTGACTTTATCCACTTTGTTACGTTACAGCATTATTCTAAAATGGATAGTTTTTTCCCTCATCAATCTACACACAATACCTCATAATGACTAAACAAAATGTTAGAAAACTTATTACAAATAAAACATGGAAATATCACATTTATGTAAGTATTCAGTACTTTGTTGAAGCACCTTTGTCAGCGATTACAGCCTCAAGTCTTCTTGGGTATGGCGCTACAAGTATGGCACACCTGTATTTGGGGAGTTTCTCCCATTCTTCTCTGCAGATCCTCTCTAGCTCTGTCAGGTTGGATGGGGAGCGTCGCTGCACAGCTGTTTTTCAGGTCTCTCCAGAGATGTTTGATCGGGTTCAAGTCGGAGCTCTGGCTGGGCCACTCGAGGACATTCAGAGACTTGTCCCGAAGCCACTCCTGCGTTGTCTTGGCTGTATGATTAGGGTCGTTGTCCTTTTGGAAGGTGAACCTTCGCCGCAGTCTGAGCGCCCTGGAGCAGGTTTTCATCTTTCCTCGAGCCTGACTAGTCTCCCAGTCCCTGCCACTGAAAAACAACCCAACAGCACGACGCTGCCACCACCATGCTTCACCGTAGGGATGGTGCCAGGTTTCCAGAGAATCTTGTTTTTCATGGACAGAGTCCTTTAGGAGCCTTTTGGCAAACTCCAAGCGGGCTGTCATGTGCCTTTTACTGAGGAGTTGCTTCCGTCTGGCCACTCTACCATAAAAGCCTGATTGGTGGAGTGCTGCAGAGATGGGAGAACCTTCCAGAAGGACAACCATCTCCACAGAGAAACTCTGGAGCTCTGTCAGAGTGACCAGCTCCCCCGATTGCTCAGTTTGGCCAGGCAGCCAGCTCTAGGAAGAGTCTTGGTGGTTCCAAACTTCTTCCATTTAACAATGATGAAGGCCACTGTGTTCTTGGGGACCTTCAATGCTGCAGAAATGTTTTGGTACCCTTCCCCAGTTCTGTGACCCGACACAATCCTGTCTCGGAGCTCTACGGACAATTCCTTCGACCCCATGGCTTGGTTTTTGCTCTGACATGCACTGTAAACTGTGAGACTTCATTTAGACAGGTGTGTGCCTTTCCAAATCATGTCCAAACAATTGAATTTACCACAGGTGGACTCCAATCAAGTTGTAGAAACATCAAGGATGATCAATGGAAACAGGATGCACTGGAGCTCAATTTCAAGTCTCATAGCAAAGGGTCTGAATACTTATGTATCTGTTTTTTATTTGTAATACATTTGCTAACATTTCTAAAAACCTGTTTTCGCTTTGTCATTATGGGGTATTGTGTGTCGATTTGTTTATTTAATCCATTTTAGAATAAGGCTGTAACCTAACAATGTTGGAAAAGGGAAGGGGTCTGAATAATTTGCGATTGCACTGTAATTCCACTTTGACATTATGAGGTTGTGTGTGTAGGCCAGTGACCAAAAAAAACTATTTAATTCATTTTAAATTCAGGTTGTAACAAAATGTGGAAAAGTCAAGGGGTGTGAATACTTTGAGGGCACTGTAAGCGCAAACTTGAAAGTTGTAAGAATTTTGTACAACTTCTGGTACGTGTTTACTGTGAACACTGAGGCTGTACCTGCTTTAAGTTAAAGTTTTAACAGTGGCCAAGTAGGCTACTGTGGCTATTTGATCATAATGTAGGCCTACCAGAATGGCCTATCAACAAAAACAATGGCAAAAATGCATCCCATAACATTTTAACATGGAAATAGCTATTGAAATAGCTGTTCCATGATACAGCCTACAGTAACATCCAATATGTGTTCAATGTAGGCCTCCATTCCATGAGACTTCAGAAAACATCCTGACAAAATGTATGCTACCCTCTGCCTATTGGCTTCTTAGCTTATTCAAGCCTGTCTCAAAATACAACACTGCCCCTTTAAGACATAAAAAAAGCTCTTTACCTGACTCTTTTAAAGATGGCAAGAAATGTACATGTTTTGTGCTCTTGTAGGAAGTAATCACTCCCCCATTGCTGACCAGAAATAAGCTACACCTGGGCTAATAACTCACTAACTAGTAAAGAATATGAACAAATGTGCACACATGGCTACATGCGGCTCTGATCTCAAAACAAGTGCATCTACTCGCGATCGCTCGTGCCTGTGAATGCAATAGAATCCTCAGTTGATGCGCTCTGCCTAAAACAAAATCACAGACTGTCTTGCATAGTTAGATTTGTTTCGGTATGTTGCATTGAAAATGGCTAATATGTTGATTCGATCACAATTCCCACAGTAGAGGGAAACATTGATAGTGTAAACTAACAAGGCATACACTCTAGTAAAGTGCGTCTCTGCACGGGCTGGTATTTCTTATGCGTGGCAGTCATGGGGGAGCTGCACTCAGCTTAGAGGGAACATTGCAGCAGGATAACATTATATAATAGCAATACACTGTCTAGCAACTATAATGTACATTTTTCTATGCACTCACTGGAGCACTTCGCGATTGTCTTTCAATGAAAAGCGTGTTATAAATCAAATGTATTGTTTTATTACTAACTATATTCATGGAGTATTCACCTGGGAGAAGTCGAGACAAGGGTAATCATAGCCATACCATGGTACTCCCATCACAAGCTTCTTTGGATCCATCTTCATCGCCAAATATTGGTCGTACGCTGGAATAAAAGACAGAAAGCCATGGCAGGTTAGCATTAGTATATTCAGCATGACAAGTAGTGGCTAGGGATCTGTAGCTTTTTGCTTTAAGTCAAATAACTGCAATAAAATGGCTTCTGGTTTGGGCTTATAGAGGTCCTTCTCAACAGATGACTTACCTGTCAGTGTCTGATTGAATGGGGCGTTCGCCATCGCAACACAGTTGCCCCATATCTGACTCTGCTCGTCATAGGACATCACAAATAGCAAGTCGCAGGACTCGGCAATGGCGGCGTAGTCGTAGCAGCGCCTGTCTATACACTTGGGCGACCAGGCAACATCAAATGACACCTGAGAAAGAGTCAGGAGAAGAGGATAAGTTAAGGGCACGGAGGAAGCTATTCATTAGGGCAGTGGTTTTCAAATCTCTCCTCTGGGACCCCCAGATATTCCACACTATTGTTGTAGCCCTGAACTAGCTCATCTGATAAACCTAATCAAAGGTTTGATAATTAGTTGACAAGTTGAATCAGGTGTGCTAGCTCTGGAATAGCTCAAATACATGGAATGGCTGGGTGTCCCCGAGGAGAGGTTTGAAAACCCCTGCATTAGGGCACACTGTAGTATTATTGGACTGTTTAATGTAGTCCCTCCCTGTTTCAGTTCATTTTCTTCTGTTTGGTGCCTGATGAGTGTTTTCAGTTGTGACACCCAAAAAAGCTTAGGTATGCAGATTGTAAGGTTGGATTAATCAATTTACTTTTAACCAAAATGTTGTATATGACCTGCTTTCATTTGTGAATTCGGAGCGTAATTAGCCTACATGCCAACATATCTCTTACACCAAGTTATTGGTCTGGTATGACTCGGATACACTATTGTATTCACCTGGGAACCTGGGATCTCTCTATGAAAGGCCTCAGTGGTCTCTTTGACGAGTGCTGTCAAGGCGTAGTACTCTGGGGAGGAGTCGGCCACCTCTTGCTCAATGTCTATGTTGATGCCATCCATAAACTGCCTCTTGGCCAAGTCCACTTTGCCTGTGATCCATGCTGTCCTGTTGGCAGGGTCAACCATTTCAGGGATGGACACATCACCTACAGTAAAATAATGTACAACAATGACAAATGCATTTAGGATTAATTCACATGCACGGCTCTTATAGGGCTAGGCGATATATATAATTATTTCGATTAATTCAAATGTCAGTTTTAGCGCGATGTTCCAAATGCCTGTATAGCAAGAATCAATTTTAAAAAAGCCAAAAAAGCTCAATTTTGTTTAAAAAATTGTTTTTCAATATAGCCAATTTTGACCTTGTAGCTGGCCTATCTAGGGGGATATCACTCAATCTGCCTCCAGGACAAGACTCATGACAATAAACATCAACCTGCTCATTACTAGTGGATGTGCCGTGCATTGTGCATGGTTCTGGTTAAATTTAACAAAACATTTATTTTCATAGACTTCAAAGCCAGACCAGTGATTATTGCAAAAAAGTATGTTAAACTACTTTGATTATTTTATTGTTGGGTATTATGGTTGTGGAAGGCTTACAGTGTCTTCAGAAAGTATTCATTCCACATTATGTTGTGTTAAAGCCTGAATTCGAAATTAATTTAATTTATTTTATTTCTCACCCATCTACACACAACACCCCATAATGGCAAAGTGAAAACATGTTTTTAGAAATGTTTGCAAATGTATTGAAAATGAAATTGAAATAAACGACATTGCCAAATGTATGTGGACACCTGCTTGTCAAACATCTCATTCCAAAATCATGGGCATTGATATGGAGTTTGTCCCCCCTTTGCTGCTATAACAACCTCCACTCTACTGGGAAGGCTTTCCACTAGATGTTGGAACATTGCTGCAGGGACTTACTTCCATTCAGCCACCACAGCATTAGTGAGGTCGGGCACTGATGTTGGGCGATAAGGCCTGGCTTGAAGTCGGCATTTCAATTCATCCCAAAGGTGTTCGATGGGGTTGAGGTCAGGGCTCTGTGCAGGCCAGTCTCGACAAACCATTTCTGTATGGACCTCACTTGGTGCACAATGGCTTTGTCATGCTGAAACAGGAAAGGGCCTTCCCCAAACTGTTGCCAAAAAGTATAGTCTAGAATGTCATTAAGTTAAGATTTCCCTTCACTGGACCTAAGGGGCCTAGCCCGAACCATGAAAAACAGCTCCAAACCATTATTCCTCCTCCACCAAACTTTACAGTTGTCACCTTACATTGGGGCAGGTAGCGTTCTCCTGGCATGCGCCAAACCCAGATTAGTTTGTCAGACTGCCAGATGGTGAAGCGTGATTCATCACTCCAGAGAACGCGTTTCCACTGTTCCAGAGTCCAATTGCGGCGAGCTTTACACCACTCTAGCCGACGCTTGGCATTGCACATGGTGATCTTAGGCTTGTGTCCGGCTGCTCGGCCATGGAAACCTATTTCACGAAGCTCCCGACGAACAGTTCTTCTGCTGACATTGCTTTCAGAGGCAGTTTGGAACTCAGTAGTGAGTGTTGCAACCGAGGCCAGATGATTTTTAGGTGCTACACGCTTCAGCACTCGGTGGTCCCGTTCTGTGAGCTTGTGTGGCCTACCACTTTACGGCTGAGCCATTGTTGCTCCTAGACGTTTCCACTTCACAATAACAGCACTTACAGTTGACCAAGGCAGCTCTAGCAGGGCAGACATTTGACAAACTGACTTGTTGGAAAGGTGGCATCTTATGACGGTGCCACGTTGAAAGTCACTGAGCTCTTCAGTAAGGCCATTCTACTGTCAATGTTTGTCTATGGCTGTGTATTCGATTTTATACACCTGTCAGCAATGGTGTGGCTGAAATAGCCAAATCCACTAATCTGAAGGGGTGTCCACATACTTTTGTATATATAATGTACTAGCTAACGATAAGAGAGTGGCTAAATGCTAGCAGCACATTGAAGGGACACTAATAGCTAAAAGTTTTCAAGGGGCATTAACGTTAGTCACTACAAAGAGAAGAACATTCTCATTAAAGGACTGACATTGTTAATAGCCATAAAGTGATAAAGTGGGCTTGAGGTAACAGTAACGGTTTAGGTGTGCACATTTCTTTTTTCCTGTGATAAGTCTGTACTGTCTAACAACAGAAGTAGTATTTTTTTGTAATCTCTTACAAATGTTTGTTTACATGGATTAAGGTCTTAGAGGAAATGTTTTACTTTCATACAAAGTTATATTTTTCTACAGTCAGTCAGTAAAGGAAATACAGATATTGAAGTATTATTTTTGCTAAAGCAAAGTTACATATTTTATTTTGGTGGTTTTTGTCAAGGTTACGGAACCGGTTCCATAGGTTAAGTCACACTCATTGTGTACAGGATTATGCGTAAATATTGTCTTGGTGTCTATTTTCTGTGTTACAAAAAGTAGGCAGAGGTTCATTCATATTTGTATGTGAAGCATTTATTGTATACAGTGCATTTGGAAAGTATTCAGACCCCTTCCCTTTTTTCCCACATTTTGTTACGTTACAGCCTTATTCTAAAATGGATTAAATAAAACATTTTCCTCAAACTACACACAATACCCCATAACGACAAAGCGTTTTTGAAATGTTTGCACATTTATAAAAACAAATACCCTAAGTATTCAGACCCTTTGCTATGAGACTCTTGTGATTAATTGAGCTCAGGTGCATCCTGTTTCTACAACTTGATTGGAGTCCACCTGTGGTAAATTCAATTGATTGGACACAGTTGATAGTGCATGTCAGAGCAAAAACCAAGCCATGAGGTCTAAGGAATTGTCCGTAGAGCTCCGAGACAGGATTGTGTCTAGGCACAGATCTTGGCAAGGGTAGCAAAAAATGTCTACAGCATACAAGGTCCCCAAGAACACAGTGGCTTCCATCATACTTTTTTGTTTTGTTTGTTTGTTTTACTTTTTACCACTTTTACTCCCCAATTTCATGACATCCAATTGGTAGTTACAGTCTTGTCCCATCACTGCAACTCCCGTACGGACTCGGGAGTGGCGAAGGTCGATAGCCATGCGTCCTCCGAAACACGACCTTGCCAAGCCGCACTGCTTCTTGACACACTTCTCGCTTAACCCGGAAGCCAGCCGCACCAATGTGTCTGAGGAAACACCGTACAGCTGGCAACCGAAGTCAGCGTGCATTCGCCTGGCCCGCCACAAGGAGTGTGATGGGATAAGGACATCCTGGCCAGCCAAACCCTCCCCTAACCCGGACGACGCTGGGCCAATTGTCCAACGCCTCATGGGTCTCCTAGTCGAGGCCAGTTGCTACACAGCCTGGGATCGAACCCGGGTCTGCAGTGCCTTAGACAGCCGTGCCACTCGGGAGGCACCGGCTTCCATCATTCTTAAATGGAAGACGTTTGGAACCACCAAGTCTCTTCCTAGAGCTGGCCGCCCAGTCAAACTGAGCAATCGGGGGAGAAGGGCATTGGTCAGGAAGGTGACCAAGAACCCGAAGGTCACTCTGACAGAGCTCCTCTGTGGAGATGGGAGAACCTTCCAGAAGGACAACCATCTCTATAGCACTCCATCAGGCCTTTATTGTAGAGTGGCCAGACGGAAGCCACTCCTCAGTAAAAGGCACATGACAGCCCGCTTGGAGTTTGCCACAAGGCACCCAAAGGACTCTCAGACCACGAGAAACAAGATTCTCTGGTCGGATGAAACCAAGATTGAACTCTTTGGCATGAATGCCAAGTGTCACATCTGGAGGAAACCTGTCACCATCGATACGGTGAAGCATGGTGGTGGCAGCCTCATGCTGTGGGGATGTTTTTCAGCGGCAGGGACTGGGAGACCAGTCAGGATCGAGGGAAAGGTGAACGGAGCAAAGACCCTTGATGAAACCCTGCTCCAGAGCACTCAGGACCTCAGAATGGGACAAAGGTTCACCTTCCAACAGGACAACAACCCTAAGCACACAGCCAAGACAACGCAGGAGTGGCTCCGGGACAAGTCTCTGAATGTCCTTGAGTGGCCCAGCCAGAGCCCGGACTTGAACCCGATCAAACATCTCTGGAGAGACCTGAAAAAGCTGTGCAGCGACGCTCCCCATCCAACCTGACGAGAGCTTGAGAGGATCTGCAGAGAAGAATGGGAGAAACTCCCAAAATAAAGGTGTGCCAAGTTTGTAGCGTCATACCGAAGAATGTAATCGCTGCCAAAGATGGTTCAACAAAGTACTGAGTAAAGGGTCTGAATACTTAAGTAAATGTGATATTTCCGGGGGGGGGTTTATTTTATAAATTTGCAAACATAAAAATAAATAAAAATAAATGCCTTGTCATTATGGGATATTGTGTGTAGATTAATGAGGGGAAAAAACAATTTAATCAATTTTAGAATAAGACAGTAACGTAACAAAATGTGGAAAAAGTCAAGGGGTTTGAATACTTTCCGAATGCACTGTATATGTGGTTGCAATTTTGAAAAAAGGGTTTATTTTGTGTAAAAGGGACCCAGAGTATTGTGATTACACCGTTATTACCAACTCTAAACTTTCTATTCATTAAAAAAAGCAGAACAAAAGGGTTAATGAAAACAGAAGTCAAACCAAGATACTGTGAGAATCCCGAAACCCTGGTTCCCTTGTATTAATGTCCTCAGATAATTACATCTTTATATTTGGCATCCCACAAACAGGTTTAAACAAGTGTGCATAAAAGTTCACATTCATCAATAATAATAATAATAATAATAATAATAATAATAATAATAATAATAATATGCCATTTAGCGGACGCTTTTATCCAAAGCGACTTACAGTCATGTGTGCATACATTTTTACGTATGGGTGGTCCCGGGGATCGAACCCACTACCCTGGCGTTACAAGCGCCATGCTCTACCAATTGAGCTACAGAGGACCACATCAAAATGGCTGAAGAACTGGAGGCCCAAGTACAGTCTGAGGCAAGAGGTAGAAAAGCAAGAAGTGAGGTTTGAAGATCAGGCAATGCTCCTTACCCAATTTAGAGATGAGCATCGTGAAACCCTCTACTTGGCTAAGACAGTTATTGAGAATCAAAGCAACGTAACATCATTGGCCCCCACTTTTTATGTTCCCAGAGATAAAAAAGATACCCGACTTGGGTGGCCCCACCCACAAACAAGGAGTTATTTCAGTTGGAGTGGGTTACCCAGACAGACAAAAGAAGACCAAGCGGAGACTACCTCTTTGGGCAGGCAAAAATTACCATCAAGTTCTCTCTCCCTGAGGAGGGTGGTGTGGCAGCTAACAACCCATCTGCAGATAAGGGGCGGAGCTCTGCTGTGGCACACTCAGTCAGTTCTGAGCCAACGCCCGAGTCAGCTGCACTAACATGTCTCACAGAAGCATTGGAAAAGCTGGCTGCACGACAGGAAGACTTATTCCAGTTGACCGCAAAGTCTCCGTCCCCAAACCACCTCGCCGCTGACGAGATTAGGCAGCAAAGACTGAGACCCCCTCCTCAGAAAGACGAGAATGGACAATACATATGTTACCGCTGCAATAAGCCTTGTCACATTAAAAGGGATTGTCTCAGACCGGAGAACCGCCGTGCACAACAGAGGAGCACTGAAGCTGAGCAAGTTGTGACCAACACCCAGGGAAGCCCGGCTGTCAGAGCTATATCCCGAGGAGGATCAGACGGCTCGATGAAGGTTAGGCCTTCAGGCGAGATGCCTCATAAATACAGGATCTGAAGTGACAACCATATGCGCTTCCCACTTCAATGACGGTTTCCGAGGGAGCACTCATCTGAAGGATGCCAGCTGCTTGAAGTTGACAGCAGCTAATAGCCTTGACATTCTTTTCTTAGGGTTTATGGAAGCAGATGTTGAGTGCAAGGTGAAGGTCTTCCCAGGGAAATGCATCTTGGTCGTCAAAGAGGCAGACTGTGACTCAAGGAGAACGGACTCAGGTGCAAGGTATCCTTGGAATGAACATCCTTAAAGAGTACAATTACGTTTTTGGAGCGTTCCTCAGGCCTGAGGGAGAGACAATAAAAGAGAGTGGAAATGTATCCAGGATCTGGGCTAAGGTCAGACAACAAGGGCAGGTGTTAGATAAGCCAGGTCGTCTAAGTTATGTTAGATTAGTAGAACATCAGAAGGTCACTGTTCCCCCCTTCAGTGAGAAAATTGTCCAGGGCATAGACAGATGTCAGGTGCTGGTCAGTCCTACACCAGCATGCTCCCTACCCTCTAGTGTGCTGATAGGTCATATGTGTTGACTCAGGCTCAGAACCAGACAGTTCCAGTAAGAGTGCTAAATACAAGTTCTGAAAATATAAAGTGTCCACTCGTACAATAGTGGCGGAGATCAGCAGGCCAGCAGAGGTTGTCCCTCCAGAAGTCCTGGTTTTCGAAAAGCAAAGAAACTAAGTGCATGTCCGGGTACCTGTCAGCGCAAGTGTCAGCTGTTAGCGAACAGGGTTCGGCCAGAGGGGCTGGAATGCCGGTACCGGTGGATGTAGACACCCAAATGCTGACCAGTCAGAGGGAAAAGCTTATTTGCTTACTCCGACGACATGAGGAAGTGTTCTCCAAGAGTGATAATAACTTTAGGTACAATGATGCTGTTCACCACAGAGTCCCGACTGGCGCAGCAGACCCCATCAAACAGCGGCAAAAGGCGGGTGTTGCCTCACGTCTACCAAGAGTTCAAGAGCCATGTGATGGACCTGGTATCCCAGGGTATCCTATGGCGAAGTCACAGTGCCTGGGCTTCCCCTGACGTTATAGTGAAAAAGAAAGATGGGACAGTCAGGTTCTGTGGTGACTTCAGGAAGCTGAATAATGTCACATTGACATGCCTACCCTTTGCCACGAGTGGAGGGCTCACTGGAAGCACTGGGGCAGGCAAAGTTGTTCTCCTCCTTTGATTTGACATCCGGTTATTTCCAAGTCGCCATGGATCCTGCTGATCAGGCCAAGAGAGCCGTTATGACTAAATTCGGGCTGTTTGAGTGGACATGGATGCCGTTCGGATTGAGCAACGCCCCAGCATCGTTTCAGCGACTTATGGAGTCAGTGCTAGGGGACTACTTGTTTGACATGCTACTCATTTACCTCACCGACATCCTGGTTTTCTCAGCTGACTTCGACTCACACTTGGACAGGCTTCACCTTGTGTTCTCTAAGCTCAGAGACCGATGACTCAAACTCAAGCCAAGTAAATGTCACTTACTGAGAGAAGAAGTACGGTTCAGTAAGTTCGTGCCAAACTCCTCACAGATCGCCGCTCCGCTACATAAGCTTGTACTAACAAAGAGAAAACAGCTCTTCCTTTCATCTGGGATGAGGCATGTGCAGAGGCCTTGGAAGAGCTTAGAACTAGGCTAGGAACAGCACAGATTTTGGCTTATCCGGACCTGACGCGGCCCTTCCTTTTGACAACAGATGCCAGTTTCAAAGGCCTGGGTGCCATCTTGAGTCAAGAACAAGAGGGAAGAGCGAGAGAGTGGTGGGGTATGCAAACAGAAGACTGAGAGGGTCTGAAAGGCAAGAACTATAGTGCGTTCAAGCTGGAGCTTTTGGCTCTCAAGTGGGCTATCACTGAGAAGTTCCGTGAATACCTCATATACTCCAAGTTTGTTGTGTTCACAGATCATAACCCACTGAAATACTTTGATAATGCTAACCTCAATGCAACAGAGCAACGATGGGCTGCCCAGCTGGCAGATGTGACTTTGAAATAAGGTACAAGCCTGGAAAAGCCCATGGTGCTGCGGATGCTTTGACTCAACTGCCCAACCCTGTAGAACCGGAGGCTGATGACACAAGAGGAGATTTCTTCGTCATCCAACCACAGGAGGTCAGGGCATCCTTGTGGCCCCAAGGTGACGGTATTGACAGAGTGGGGTGTGCACAGATTCATATGTCAGATTCAAGTTACTTCCCTGAGGCCTTGAGACAGCTACAACTGGCAGACACAGACATATGCCCGGTGATCATGGCAGCAGAGAGTGGCTCTCAGCCTAGTTGGAAGAGTTGGGGAGACATTACCACTGTAGTGCTGTACAGAACCATGATCTATCCCAGGGATGGGGAACGAATCATGCAACTGATCATTCCTGGTGACCTACACAAGGCTGTATTTGAAGCCCGCCATGACCACAGAGGTCAATTTGGAGAAAGGGAACACAGGAAAGTTTGAGGAGAAGATACTACTGGATGGAGATGGATAAGGATGTGCAGGCTTGGTGAAAGAGTGCCAGAGGTGCATCCTGGCTCGAGATGTCTTTCGAAAGTACAGAGCACCTTTAACTTGCACTAACATGACAGTGCCACAGGAGGTCCTAACAATGGACTATATCCTGCTTGAGCCATGTGATAGGTACGAAAACGTTTTATTGCTGACGGATATGTTTACTCTACTCACCGTCACTGTGCCTACCCGGAACCAATAGCGAAGACAACTGCACGAGTACTTGTCAAACACTGGTTTGCCTACTATGGTGGTCCAGCCCGCTTGCAAGGCAGAAGTTATATACGAACAATGCAAGCTGTATGGTATTGCCAAAAGCAGGACCACTCCATACCACACCACATGGATCTCTGGGAGTCTACGCCCTACCTTGTTGTGAGACAGAATGGCTCAGACCTGCCGGTTTTCACTGTCCGTCCAGAGAAAGGCAGCAGGGAGCGTGTTATCCACAGGGATCAGATAAAAACCTTGCACATTCTCAATGGTGTCAGAGAGAGGGAGACGAGGAACTTAGAAGGGCCCTCACCCGCCAAGGTCTGAGGAGAGTGTTGACTCTTTGTGGCTAGCCCCTACACTGGTTAGATTAGGATGATAGCAACATGGTCTTCCCTGCAGCGTTGGAACCCAGAGGGGAGTCACTTAAAAAAAAAATAAAAAAAAAAAACACTTAAGATGATGGGAGTAGGTCCCGAGACCTCCGGCGGTCCAATCGCAGTACTAAAGGCAAGCCACCCCAGAGGTTAATTAGTCAACGGTAAAGGGACTGGTATGCTTTATTTATTTTTTTACCCACCGTAGGGATGGTGCCAGGTTTCCTCCAGACGTGACGCTTGACATTCAGGCCAAAGAGTTCAATCTTGGTTTCATCAGGCCAGAGAATCTTGTTTCACATGGTCTGAGAGTCCTTTAGGTGCCTTTTGGCAAACTCCAAGCGGGCTGTCATGTGCCTTTTACTGAGGAGTGGCTTCCATCTGGCGACTCTACCATAAAGGCCTGATTGGTAGAGTGCTGCAGAGATGGTTGTCCTTCTGGAAGGTTCTCCCATCTCCACAGAGGAACTCTGGAGCTCTGTCAGAGTGACCATCAGGTTCTTGGTCACCTCCCTGACCAAGGCCCTTTTGCCCCGATTGCTCAGTTTGGCCGGGTGGCCAGCTCTAGGAAGAGTCTTGGTGGTTCGAAATGTATTTATTTTAAGAATGATGGAGGCCACTGTGTTCTTGGGGACTTTCAATGCTGCAGACATTTTTTGCTACCCTTCCCCAGATCTGTGCCTCAACACAATCCTGTCTCGGAGCTCTACGGACAATTCCTTCGACTTCTCAGCTTGGGTTTTGCTCTGACATGCACTTTCAACTGTGGGACCTTATATAGACAGGTGTGTGCCTTTCCAAATCATGTCCAATCAATTGAATTTACCACAGGTGGACTCCAATCAAGTTGTAGATACATCTCAAGGATGATCAATGGAAACAGGATGCACCTGAGCTCAATTTCGAGTCTCATAGCAAAGGGTCTGAATACTTATGTAAATACGTTTCTTTTTTTATTTGCACACATTTCTAAAAAACTGTTTTCGCTTTGTCATTATGGGGTATTATGTGTAGATTGATGAGGGAAAAAATGTTTTTAATCCATTTTTAGAATAAGGCTGTAAGGTAACAAAATGTGGAAAAAGGGAAGGGGTCTGAATACATTCCGAATGCACTGTGAGGGAAAAAAGTATTTGATCCCCTGCTGATTTTGTACGTTTGCCCAATGACAAAGAAATGATCAGTATATAATTTTAATGGTAGGTTTATTTGAACAGTGAGAGACAGAATAACAACAAACAAATCCAGAAAAACGCATGTCAAAAATGTTATAAATTGATTTGCATTTTAATGAGGGAAATAAGTATTTGACCCCCTCTCAATCAGAAAGATTTCTGGCTCCCAGGTGTCTTTTATACAGGTAACGAGCTGAGATTAGAGCACACTCTTAAAGGGAGTGCTCTAATCTCAGCTTGTTACCTGTATAAAAGACACCTGTCCGCAGAAGCAATCAATCAAGTCAGATTCCAAACTCTCCACCATGGCCAAGACCATAGAGCTCTCCAAGGATGTCAGGGACAAGATTGTAGACCTACACAAGGCTGGAATGGGCTACAAGACCATCGCTAAGCAGCTTGGTGAGAAGGTGACAACAGTTGGTGCGATTATTCGCAAATGGAAGAAACACAAATGTACTGTCAATCTCCCTCGGCCTGGGGCTCCATGCAAGATCTCACCTCGTGGAGTTGCAATGATCATGAGAACGGTGAGGAATCAGCCCAGTACTACACGGGAGGATCTTGTCAATGATCTCAAGGCAGCTGGGACCATAGTCACCAAGAAAACAATTGGTAACACACTACGCCGTGAAGGACTGAAAACCTGCAGCGCCCGCAAGGTCCCCCTGCTCAAGAAAGCACATATACAGGCCCGTCTGAAGTTTGCCAATGAACATCTGAATGATTCAGAGGAGTACTGGGTGAAAGTGTTGTGGTCAGATGAGACCAAAATCGAGCTCTTTGGCATCAACTCAACGTGTTTGGAGGAGGAGGAATGCTGCCTATGACCCCAAGAACACCATCCCCACCGTCAAACATGGAGGTGGAAACATTATGCTTTGGGGGTGTTTTTCTGCTAAGGGGACAGGACAACTTCACCGCATCAAGATGGCGTAGTAGTGCAGTCCTGTTTTTGTCGTGTGTCTGTAAATAGCCCGTAAATACCCTGTTTTTTTGTATTTTTCGTACATATTTTCCTATCAGACTTTTCATCCTTCTACAAAATATACTTTCCTGCAACCCGCCTCACTCAACGTGGAACAGATTCTATTATTGACTTACCTTTTATCTAGAATCTCCAGTTGAAACTAGCTAGCCAGCTAACTAGCTACTTGCGGTATTTCACCCAGAACATTGGATTTTTCTGCCGGAATAATTTAATCACTGGACATTAATCACCGGATCGCAACTAGCTAGCCGCAACCGAATGGATGTTGCTGTTTGGCTAATCACCACTGCCCCCGATGCAAGCACCAGTTAGCCTCGAGCTAGCCTAGAGCCAGGCTCATATCCCGGCTATATACCTCTAGGTCTACCGGACGGGAGTAGCCAGCTAACTAGCTACTTGCTATCAGCTACCGTTAGCGGTTTATCACCATTGTCCGTGGCCTGCACCACCTACCAGCCAGCTCTAGTCTGGACTATTATTCGGCCAGTCTGCACAGCGCGTTATCGACCCAGAACATATCAGTTTTTCTGCCGGAATCACTGAATCACTGGACCTTTAACTCCGGATTCATCGCTACCAGCTAGCTGCAACAAAATGGACGTTGTGGTCTGGCTAATCATCCTGAGCTAGGCCCATCTCCCATCTCCCGGATATCTACCTCTCTGTCAACCGGACGGGACCACCTAGTGTTGACACGGAGCCCCGCCGATCCTACACGACTGGTCTGCCGACGAAATCGTCTGATGTGGTTACAACAGGCTTACCGTTACGACATCGACCACGAAGATTCCATCTGCTAGCCCCGGCCCGCTAGCACACGCTAGCCGTGGCCTCTTGCTCGCTAGTGCTTTAGCAGCCCCCGAACTACCTCCGAACTATCCTATTGCTGTTCACCGGACCTTATGATAACTCAGCTATACAGCTGATGTCTGCTGGACTGTTCCTTTTTACGGTACTGCATCCTGTTTATGTTTAGCCTCAGCCCAAACTGTGTCGTCATTACCAGCTGTTGTCTTAGCTCTCTCCAAATTACACCTGTGATTGCTTTATGCCTCTCTCCCTTGTCAATATGGTTAGCTTATTGTTGTTTCGGTTATTTCTAATTGTACTATTTCACTGTAGATCCCCAGCCCAGCTAAACCTGCCTTAGATAGCTCCTTTGTCCCACCCCCATACACGCGGAGACCGACTCAATTGGTGCCTCCAGTGACGCTATCTCTTTCATTGTTACCCAACGCTTAGGTTTACCTCCACTTTACTCATATCCTTCCATATCCTTGTCTGTACATAATACCCTGAATCTTTTCTACAACGACAGAAATCTGCCCCCTTTATTCTATGTACTCCAACGCACTAGAAGACCAGTTCTTAAAGCCTTTAGCCGTATCCTTATTCTAGTCCTCCCTCTGTTCCTCCGGTGATGTAGAGGCTAACCCAGGCCCTGCAGCCCTCAGTATCACTCCTACTCCCCAGGCGCTATCATTTGCTGACTTCTGTAATCGCAAAAGTCTTGGTTTCTTGCATGTAAATATCAGAAGTCTACTTCCTAAGTTTGAGTTATTCACTGCGTTAGCACACTCCGCCAACCCTGATGTTCTAGCAGTGTCTGAATCCTGGCTTAGGAAGCCCACCAAAAATTCTGAAATGTCCATCCCCAACTACAACATTTTCCGTCTAGATAGAACTGCCAAAGGGGGTGGAGTTGCAATCTACTGTAGAGATAGCCTGCAGAGCTATATCATACTATCCAGGTCTGTGCCCAAACAGTTTGAGCTTCTACTTCTAAAAATCCACCTTTCCAGAAATAAGTCTCTCACTGTTGCCGCTTGCTACAGACCCCCCCCAGCCCCCAGCTGTGCCCTGGACACCATATGTGAATTGATTGCCCCCCATTTATCCTCAGAGTTCGTACTGCTTGGTGACCTAAATTGGGATATGCTTAACACCCGCCATCCTACAATCCAAACTAGATGCCCTCAATCTCACACAAATTATCAACGAACCTACCAGGTACAACCCTAAATCCGTAAACATGGGTAACCTCATAGATATCATCCTGACTAACTTACCCTCTAAATACACCTCCACTGTCTTCAACCAGGATCTCAGCGATCACTGCCTTATTGCCTGCGTCCGTAACGGGTCCGCGGTCAAACGACCACCCCTCATCACTGTCAAACGCTCCCTAAAACACTTTAGCGAGCAGGCCTTCCTAATTGACCTGGCCCAGGTATCCTGGATGGATATAGATCTCATTCCGTCAGTAGAGGATGCCTGGTTGTTCTTTAAAAGTAATTTCCTCTCAATCTTAAATAAACATGCCCCATTCAAAAAAATACAGAACTAAGAACAGATATAGCCCCTGGTTCTCCTCAGACTTGACTGCCCTTGACCAGCACAAAAACATCCTGTGGCGTACTGCATTAGCATCAAATAGCCCCCGCGATATGCAACTTTTCAGGGAAGTTAGGAACCAATATACACAAGCAGTCAGGAAAGCAAAGGCTAACTTTTTCAAACAGAAATTAGCCTCCTGTAGCACTAACTCCAAAAAGTTTTGGGACATTGTAAAGTCCATGGAGAATAAGAGCACTTCCTCCCAGCTGCCCACTGCACTGAGGCTAGGAAACACTATCACCACCGATAAATCTACAATAATCGAGAATTTCAACAAGCATTTTGCTACGGCTGGCCATGCTTTCCACCTGGCTACCACTACCCCGGCCACCAACTCTGCACCCTCCGCTGCAACTTGCCCATGCCCCCCCCCCGCTTCTCCTTCACACAAATTCAGACAGCTGATGTTCTGAAAGAGCTGCAAAATCTGGACCCCTACAAATCAGCTGGGCTAGACAATCTGGACCCTTTCTTTCTAAAACTAGCCGCAAATTGTCGCAACCCCTATTACTAGCCTGTTCAACCTCTCTTTCGTAACGTCTGAGATCCCCAGAGATTGAAAGCTGCCGCGGTCATCCCCCTCTTCAAAGGGGGGTGACACTCTAGATCCAAACTGTTACAGACCTATATCCATCCTGCCCTGCCTTTCGAAAGTATTTGAAAGCCAAGTTAACAAACAGATCACCGACCATTTCGAATCCCACCGTACCTTCTACGCTATGCAATCCGGTTTCCGAGCTGGTCATGGGTGCACTTCAGCCACGCTCAAGGTCCTAAACGATATTATAACCGCGATCGATAATAGACAGTACTGTGCAGCCGTCTTCATCGACCTGGCCAAGGCTTTCGACTCTGTCAACCACCTATTGGCAGGCTAAATAGCCTTGGTTTCTCAAATGACTGCCTCGCCTGATTCACCAACTACTTCTCAGATAGAGTTCAATGTGTCAAATCGGAGGGCCTGTTGTCTGGACCTATGGCAGTCTCTATGGGGGTGCCACAGGGTTAAATTCTTGGGCCGACTCTTTTCTCCGTGTATATCAATGATCCTCTACGCAGACGACACCATTTTGTATACATCTGGCCCTTCATTGGACACTGTGTTAACAAACCTCCAAACGAGCTTCAATGCCATACAACACTCCTTCAGTAGCCTCCAACTGCTCTTAAACACTAGTAAAACTAAATGCATGCTCTTCAATCGAACGCTGCTGGCACCCGCCCACCCGACTAGAATCACCACTCTCGACGGGTCTGACCTAGAGTATGTGGACAACTACAAATACCTAGGTGTCTGGTTAGACTGTAAACTCTCCTTCCAGACTCACATTAAGAATCTCCAATCCAAAGTTAAATCTAGAATCGGCTTCCTATTTCGCAACAAAGCCTCCTTCACTCATGCTGCCAAACATGCCCTCGTAAAACTGACTATCCTACCGATCCTTGACTTCGGCGATGTCATTTACAAAATAGCCTCAACACTCTACTCAGCAAATTGGATGTAGTCTATCACAGTGCCATCCATTTTGTCTCCAAAGCCCCATACACTACCCACCACTGTGACCTGTACGCTCTTGTTGGCTGGTCCTCACTACATGTTCGTCGTCAAACCCACTGGCTCCAGGCCATCTATAAATCACTGCTAGGCAAATCCCCGCCTTATCTTAGCTCATTGGTCACCATAGCAGCACCCACCCGTAGTCTGCGCTCCAGCAGGTATATCTCACTGGTCATTCCCAAAGCCAACACCTCCTTTGGCCGCCATTGCTTCCAATTCTCTGAAGCTGGAGACTCTTATCTCCCTCACTAACTTTAAGCATCAGTTGTCAGAGCACCTTACCGATCACTGCACCTGTACACAGCCCATCTGAAATTAGCCCACCCAACTACCTCATCCCTATATTGTTATTTATTTTGCTCATTTGTACCCCAGTATCTCTATTTGCACATAATCTCTTGCACATCTAGCATTCCAGTGTTAATACTATTGTAATTATTTTGCACTATAGCCTATTTATTGCCTTACCTCCATAACTTGCTACATTTGCACACACTGTATATATATTTTCTGTTGTATTTTTTTTGACTTTATGTTTTTTTACCCCATATGTAACTCTGTGTTGTTGTTTTTAATCGCACTACTATGCTTTATCTTGGCCAGGTCGCAGTTGTAAATGAGAACTTGTTCTCAACTGGCTTACCTGGTTAAATAAAGGTGAAATAAAAATTAAAAAAATTAAAAAAGGGACGATGGACGGGGCCATGTACTGTCAAATATTGGGTGAGAACCTCCTTCCCTCAGCCAGGGCATTGAAAATGGGTTGTGGATGGGTATTCCAGCATGACAATGACCCAAAACACACGGCCAAGGCAACAAAGGAGTGGCTCAAGAAGAGCACATTAAGGTCCTGGAGTGGCCTAGCCAGTCTCCAGACCTTAATCCCATAGAAAATCTGTGGAGGGAGCTGAAGGTTCGAGTTGCCAAACGTCAGCCTCGAAACCTTAATGACTTGGAGAAGATCTGCAAAGAAGAGTGGGACAAAATCCCTCCTGAGATGTGTGCAAACCTGGTGGCCAACTACAAGAAACGTCTGACCTCTGTGATTGCCAACAAGGGTTTTGCCATCAAGTACTAAGTCATGTTTTGCAGAGGGGTCAAATACTTATTTCCCTCATTAAAATACAAATCAATTAATAACATTTGTGACATGCGTTTTTCTGGATTTTTTTGTTGTTATTCTGTCTCTCACTGTTCAAATAAACCTACCATTAAAATTATAGACTGATCATGTCTTTGTCAGTGGGCAAACGTACAAAATCAGCAGGGGATCAAATACTTTTTTCCCTCACTGTATATCTATTGGAGCTGATTTGCTGGTGTTTTCAGTCTTATGTCCAACAATAAAAATAATTGTAAAAAATTGTTCTGAAAACTTGGGGGGCCAAATAAAATCACTGGGCCGCCAGTTGAGGAACCCTGGGCTAGGTTGTTTCCAAATACCAGTAATTTCCTTTCAAATCCATGTATGGAGTTCTCCCAAGTCCACACTTTGGGAGAAAGGAGAGATAATTGAGACAAACCCATGGACTGGCATATGGTTGAGATACCAAACCTTACCTTTCAGGACTACCCGTGCTCCTTTCGAATGGGCGTAGCACATGAGTTCAGCATCATATTTCCCAAATGCAGCAACAGTTGTCACTTTGCCCCAATCATATGACTTCCATGCTTTCTTGCCCACATCAAACACAAACACCTGAAAGCAGAGAGACCAGTGGCAGGTGATGAACTCTAAAGCCTCTTATCAGGTCATCAACTTTTTTACTGAATCTAGGCTAGATAAACGATTTCACTAATATCATCAAAATCAATAAATAGCACGTTTTTGGGCTCATTTAGTAGTTACCTAATTAAGTAGAATCCTGTTGAAAAATGAATGTTAGAAGTACCATTTATATTCCTAAAACACAAGTTAAAAATGATTATTGCTGCTTCCTGTTGTCATAAATTTTTTATTTATAGCCGAGTGTCAAAACACTGGTTCTAAATGCCCAAATTCATAATAATAATAATAATAAAATGCCATTTAGCAGACGCTTTTATCCAAAGCGACTTACAGTCATGCGTGCACACATTTTTTGTGTATGGGTGGTCCCGGGGATCGAACCCACTACCTTGGCGTTACAAGCGCCGTGCTCTACCAGCTGAGCTACAGAGGACCTCATAATCAATATGCTGAAATAAGTTGTGATATTTTGAAGACCAAGACATAACAATTACTCCCTACACAGCCATGTCACACATGTTCAGATTACGGTGCTATATGATTACCTTATAAACTGCACGTACTCACAAACTTTTACCTGGCGGTCACTCCAGACTGAAATTGATTAGCTTGTTCTACTATAATCAATAGCATGCGCAAATGATTCACACATTGATATTGGCGATCGTGACGACATGAACCCTTTGCGCACTTTTAACAGACAAACCTCAATTAATTTAGTTATACTACCTATACCAGTCGATAGATGAGAACCTGTAGTAGCGATTTATCAACTCATATCTCTGTGAGAAAATGTTTATTGCAGACAGGCGACAGCCAATATGAAGAAGGAAACAACACTTTTTTGGCTGGATAATTTCAACGAATCATCACCTCACATCGGTTTCTAAATAGTGGCAGTGGTTGGCTTTCATTTGAGTGATAGCTTAACCCTCAAATCCATGCCTTCATGTGAGGCCAGAGACATTTACAGGAACTAGGGTTGGGCGGTTTCCAGATTTTCATATAGGCTTGGGCGGTATACCGTATATACCATACAGTGGGGAAAAACATTATTTAGTCAGCCACCAATTGTGCAAGTTCTCCCACTTAAAAAGATGAGAGGCCTGTAATTTTCATCATAGGTACACGTCAACTATGACAGACAAAATGAGAAAAAAAATCCAGAAAATCACATTGTAGGATTTTTTATGAATTTATTTGCAAATTATGGTGGAAAATAAGTATTTGGTCAATAACAAAAGTTTCTCAATACTTTGTTATATACCCTTTGTTGGCAATGACACAGGTCAAACGTTTTCTGTAAGTCTTCACAAGGTTCACACACTGTTGCTGGTATTTTGGCCCATTCCTCCAAGCAGATCTCCTCTAGAGCAGTGATGTTTTGGGGCTGTCGCTGGGCAACACAGACTTTCAACTCCCTCCAAAGATTTTCTATGGGGTTGAGATCTGGAGACTGGCTAGGCCACTCCAGGACCTTGAAATGCTTCTTACGAAGCCACTCCTTCGTTGCCCGGGCGGTGTGTTTGGGATCATTTTCATGCTGAAAGACCCAGCCACGTTTCATCTTCAATGCCCTTGCTGATGGAAGGAGGTTTTCACTCAAAATTTACATTTACGTAATTTAGCAGACGCTCTTATCCAGAGCGACTTACAAATTGGTGCATTCACCTTATAGCCAGTGGCATAACCACTTTACAATTCTTTTATTTTATTTAATTTTTTTTTTGTGGGGGGTAGAAGGATTACTTTATCCTATCCCAGGTATTCCTTAAAGAGGTGGGGTTTCAAATGTCTCCGGAAGGTGGTGAGTGACTCCGCTGTCCTGGCGTCGTGAGGGAGCTTGTTCCACCATTGGGGTGCCAGAGCAGCGAACAGTTTTGACTGGGCTGAGCGGGAACTATGCTTCCGCAGAGGAAGGGAGCCAGCAGGCCAGAGGTGGATGAACGCAATGCCCTCGTTTGGGTGTAGGGACTGATCAGAGCCTGAAGGTACGGAGGTGCCGTTCCCCTCACAGCTCCATAGGCAAGCACCATGGTCTTGTAACAGATGCGAGCTTCAACTGGAAGCCAGTGGAGTGTGCGGAGGAGCGGGGTGACGTGAGAGAACTTGGGAAGGTTGAACACCAGACGGGCTGCGGCATTCTGGATGAGTTGTAGGGGTTTAATGGCACAGGCAGGGAGCCCAGCCAACAGCGAGTTGCAGTAATCCAGACGGGAGATGACACGATACATGGCCCCATTCATTCTTTCCTTTACACGGATCAGTCGTCTTGGTCCCTTTGCAGAAAAACAGCCCCAAAGCATGATGTTTCCACCCCCATGCTTCACAGTAGGTATGGTGTTCTTTGGATGCAACTCAGCATTCTTTGTCCTCCAAACACGACGAGTTGAGTTTTTACCAAAAAAGTTCTATTTGGTTTCATCTGACCATATGACATTCTCCCAATCCTCTTCTGGATCATCCAAATGCACTCTAGCAAACGTCAGACGGGCCTGGACATGTACTGGCTTAAGCAGGGGGACACGTCTGGCACTGCAGGATTTGAGTTCCTGGCGGCGTAGTGTGTTACTGATGGTAGGCTTTGTTACTTTGGTCCCAGCTCTCTGCAGGTCATTCACTAGGTCCCCCCGTGTGGTTCTGGGATTTTTGCTTGATGATCTTGTGATCATTTTGACCCCACGGGGTGAGATCTTGCGTGGAGCCCCAGATCGAGGGAGATTATCAGTGGTCTTGTATGTCTTCCATTTCCTAATAATAATCTTGCTTGTTTGTAGGTGACCAAATACTTATTTTCCACCATAATTTGCAAATAAATTCATTAAAAATCCTACAATGTGATTTTCTGGAAAAAAAATTCTCAATTTGTCTGTCATAGTTGACGTGTACCTATGATGAAAATTACAGGCCTCTCTCATCTTTTTAAGTGGGAGAACTTGCACAATTGGTGGCTGACTAAATACTTATTTTCCCCACTGTATATTGGGTTATTTGGAAATAGCCACAGGTTGGTTTTTCCAATACCGTTGAAACTATTCACTTGAAGTTTTTTTATACATTGTAATATTTGTAGCTACTTACCTGCAGTCAACTTGTGCAATATGTTAGAAGATGAAGCAGATTGAGTTCTTCATTTCACCTGCCACATTATTTTACATTACTATAGTTCCCCAGAACAGTTGAGCCAGTCACCTGTTAGTTTGTAAATAGCATAACTGGAGAAATCGAGGGCAGGTGAATCCAGGGGTCACGTTTTATATTGAAGGTCAAGAGTTCTTTTTTTTTTTCTTCAATAGAGTGATCTATAGGTTTTCTTTCACAGAAAATACATTACTGCAAAACATTTGGCAGAAAATAGCTTCATTTACATCAGATGACAACAGAAGTGTAACACTATTTGGCTGCCATCCACACAAGTAGGATAAATGAGCTTACAATGAAAAAGCAAGGTATCTTTTGCTAAATCTATGCATGGCTAACATATTTATGTTTATTATAGACAGCTACATTTCCTAATGTTTTTCTTAAAGTTAATCTTACATTTTACCGGAGAAAAGTAGGCTGGCTACACCGAGAAAAATACAGGAGAAAAGTAGCTACACATCAGTCAGAGCATTGTCTGCTGATAGAACGCCCGTTTGTGAATTCTCATCTGAGTGGAGAAGTGAAACTGAAGCACAAAATTGGTCTGATGCAGAGCAGTAATTACAATAAGAAATATTTTAGAGCTTTGTTTACAAAATGCAGCAAGATATTTCTTACGCATTTTATATTTTATCCTGCTTGAAAAATGTCATCCTGCTCTCACCAAAATGCAAAAAAAAAAATTGCACAAATAATAGTGAATTTCCATGGAGGCTGCTAGCTAAATATGCTAACGAGCACAAACGAAAATAAACGAATTGCAAAGACAGGCAATCCAGCTCATAAAGCTATACATATACAGTGCATTCGGAAATTATTCAGACCCATTCACCTTCTCCACATTTTGTTACATTATAGCCTTATTCTAAAATGGATTATTATTTTTTTCCCCCCTCATCAATCTACACACAATACCCCATAATTGCAAAGCAAAAACTTTTGCAAATGTGTGTATATATGTGTGTATATAAGGCTTTATTTAAGAAAATGAAATATCACATTTACTTAAGTATTCAGACCCTTTACTCAGTACTTTGTCAAAACACCTTTGGCAGCGATTACAGCATTGAGTCTTCTTGAGTATGACGCTACAAGCTTGGCACACTTGTATTTAGGGAGTTTCTCCCATTCTTCTCTGTAGATCCTCTTAAGCTCTGTCAGGTTGGATGGGGAGCGTTGCTGAAAAGCAGGTCTCTCCAGAGATGTTCGATCGGGTTCAAGTCCGGGCTCTGGCTGGGCCACTCAAGGACATTCAGAGACTTAACCCGAAGCCACTCCTGCATTGTCTTAGCTGTGTGCTTAGGGTCGTTGTCCTGTTGGAAGGTGAACCTTCGCCCCAGTCTGAGGCCCTAAGAGCTCTGGAGCAGGTTTTCATCAAGGATCTCTCTGTACTTTGCTCCATTCATCTTTCCCTAAATCCTGACTAGTCTCCCATGATTGTGTCGAGGCAAACTCACATGTACCAAAACATTTCTGCAGCATTGAAGGTCCCCAAGAACACAGTGGCCTCCATCATTCTTAAATGGAAGAAGTTTGGAACCACCAAGACTCTTCCTAGAACTGGCCGCCTGGCCAAACTGAGCAATCGGGGGAGAGGTGACCAGGGAGGTGACCAAGAACCCGAAGGTCACTCTGACAGAGCTACAGATATCCTCTGTGGAGATGGGAGAAACTTTCCAGAAGGACAACCATCTCTGCAGCACTCCACCAATCAGGCCTTTATGGTAGAGTGGCCAGACGGAAGCCACTCCTCAGTAAAAAGGCACATGACAGCCCGCTTGGAGTTTGCCTAAAGGCACCTAAAGGACTCTCAGACCATGAGAAACAAGATTCTCTGGTCTGATGAAACCAAGATTGAACTCTTTGGCCTGAATGCCATGCGTCACGTCTGGAGGAAACCTGGCACCATCCCTACGGTGAAGCATGGTGGTGGTGGCAGCATCATGCTGTGGGGATGTTTTTCAGCGGCAGGGACTGGGAGACTAGTCAGGATCGAGGGAAAGATGAATGGAGCAAAGTACAGAGCACACAGCCAAGACAACGCAGGAGTGGCTTGGGGATAAGTCTCTGAATGTTCTTGAGTGGCCCAGCCAGAGCCCGAACTTGAACCCGATCAAACATCTCTGGAGAGACCTGAAAATAGCTGTGCAGCGACGCTCCCCATCCAACCTGACAGAGCTTGAGAGGATCTGCAGAGATGAATGGGAGAAACTCCCCAAATACAGGTGTGCCAAGCTTGTAGCGTCATACCCAAGAAGACTCGAGGCTGTAATCGCTGCCAAAGGTGCTTCAACAAAGTACTGAGTAAAGGGTCTGAATACTTATTCAAATATGATATTTCAGTTTAATGTTCATACATTTGCAAACATTTTCAAAAACCTGTTTTTGCTTCGTCATTATGGGGTATTATGTGTAGATTGATGAAGGGGGGAAAAACTATTTAATCCATTTTAGAATAAGGCTTTAATGTAACAAAATGTGGAAAAAGTGAAGGGGTCTAAATACTTTCCGAATGCACTGTAGTGGATCTGATTTTTGCATGGGCTCAATCCACCGCATCCGCCGATGTTGCCCATCCGCATCTGCGGCGAAAGGTGGCAGCGCTAGAGCGGTGTTTGTCAGACCATGAGGCATCCCGAAAATTGGTCTTCTCACGAAAATGTCTGTGGCGTCCGAACGGCTTGGCCTACAAACTCTTATGACCCCTCTATGGAAAGACGTTTTGCTCTACGACCCCCACACGCGGCATTGTACTCGCCTGAAGTCGGTACAGCCGATATGCCAACTTCTATCTGTAGTGGAAAGGTGATTCTATCACGAACACATCCTGGTTGTTTAGCTCTAAGACGCCCACAAGCCTCAAAAGACTAGTCTTAAGGTAGCCGGGTACCAGTAAAAAAAAAAATGAATGGAAGTATATATGGAGATACTTTAGTGCCTATAATAAGGGGCTAAATACATGTTAAAAAATATATATAGTTAAATAAACAGTTTCCTGATTTACATTACATTACAATTTAGTCATTTAGCAGACGCTCTTATCCAGAGCGATTTACAGGAGCAATTAGGGTTAAGTGCTTTGCTTAAGGGCACAGACAGATTTTCACCTAGTCGGCTCGGTTACTGGCACAACGCTCTTACCCATTAAGCTACCTGCGACCCCTGATCTTTCTTTTACGTCTCAAACTTCATTCTGAATTTTTGGGGGACTATCTGTTTATGTATGAAGCTGTTCTTCAATGCATTTCTATGGGATAATAGCAGTAAGGCCAAATTCAATGTTTTATCAAATATATATATTTTTTGATACCTTAAGGGATCCTAAAATTGTAAATCAAACAGCTAAATGATTCTTGGTTTGGCCATCTTAAAACAATTCCATATGTGACCGACCGCCTCGATTCGGTCTTATGTAGCAACATTTGAAAGTGTTATTTTTACATTGGATAAAAGTAGAGACTCAGAGCTAGAAAATAGTATATCATAAACTGCAGCTGAGGAACAAATGGGAAAGTAATTCTGCTTTTAAAATGGACCTTGAATGTTTTGTGTCACCTACTGGAGAGGTCTTCTTTGTCTACACCCAAACAGCATCGTTCACACCTTCTTAAGCCTTAGGCCCACCCATCTCTAAGGATTCACATGGGAGGCCATGTGCTAAACAGTGACTACGGTAGTGTACAACAAAAGATTTCAAGACTAAAGGCTGGTTTATACTACGTCTATCGACATGATTGTACAGTCGTGGTCAAAAGTTTTGAGAAGTACACAAATACTAATTTTCACAAAGTCTGCTGCCTCAGTTTTGATGATGGCAATTTGCATATACTCCAGAATGTCATGAAGAGTGATCAGATGAATTGCAATTAATTGCAAAGTCCCTCTTTGCCATGAAAATGAACTTAATCCCCCAAAAACATTTCCACTGCATTTCAGCCCTGCCACAAAAGGACCAGCTGCCATCATGTCAGTGATTCTCTCGTTAACACAGGTGAGAGTGTTGACGAGGACAAGGCTGGAGATCACTCTGTCATGCTGATTGAGTTAGAATAACAGACTGGAAGCTTTAAAAGGAGGGTGGTGCTTGAAATCATTGTTCTTCCTCTGTTAACCATAGTTACCTGCAAGGAAACACGTGCCGTCATCATTGCTTTGCACAAAAAGGGCTTCACAGGCAAGGATATTGCTGCTAGTAAGATTGCACCTAAATCAACCAGTTATCGGATCATCAAGAACTTCAAGGAGAGAGGTTCAATTGTTGTGAAGAAGGCGTCAGGGCACCCAAGAAAGTCCAGCAAGCGCCAGGACCGTCTCCTAAAGTTGATTCAGCTGCGGAATCGGGGCACCACCAGTACAGAGCTTGCTCAGGAATGGCAGCAGGCAGGTGAGTGCATCTGCACGCACAGTGAGGCGAAGACTTTTGGAGGATGGCCTGGTGTCAAGAAGGGCAGCGAGGAAGCCACTTCTCTCCAGGAAAAATATCAGGGACAGACTGATATTCTGCAAAAGGTACAGGGATTGGACTGCTGAGGACTGGGGTAAAGTCATTTTCTCTGATGAATCCCCCTTCCGATTGTTTGGGGCATCTGGAAAACACCTTGTTCGGAGAAGACAAGGTGAGCGCTACCATCAGTCCTGTGTCATGCCAACAGTAAAGCATCCTGAGACCATTCATGTGTGGGGTTGCTTCTCAGCCAAGGGAGTGGGCTCACTCACATGTTTGCCTAAGAACACAGCCATGAATAAAGAATGGTACAAACACATCCTCCGAGAGCAACTTCTCCCAACCATCCAAGAACAGTTTGGTGACGACCAATGCCTTTTCCAGCATGATGGAGCACCTTGCCATAAGGCAAAAGTGATAACTAAGTGCCTCGGGAAACAAAACATCGACATTTTGGGTCCATGGCCAGGAAACTCCCCAGACCTTAATCCCATTGAGAACTTGTGGTCGATCCTCAAGAGGCGGGTGGACAAACAAAAACCCACAAATTCTGACAAACTCCAAGCATTGATTATGCAAGAATGGGCTGCTATCAGTCAGGATGTGGCCCAGAAGTTAATTGACAGCATGCCAGGGCGGATTGCAGAGGTCTTGAAAAAGAAGGGTCAACACCGCAAATATTGACTCTTTGCATAAACTTAATGCAATTGTCAATAAAAGCCTTTGACACTTATGGAATGCTTGTAATTATACTTCAGTATACCATAGTAACATCTGACAAAAATATCTCATAACACTGAAGCAGCGAACTTTGTGAAGACCAATACATGTGTCATTCTCAAAACTTTTGACCACAACTGTATACAGTTGTTGCAGTGACATGAACATTCTATTATCGTCCGACATCAAATTTGTCGTTGTCGTTATGACAACCTGGGGATCCAAAATAGCATAATTGGTGAATTTTAACACCAATAAACCCATCCCTTTAAAAATTAATTTAGTATATGTCGATCTAGCAAACCAGACAACTAAAAGCAACTTTTTAAACAATGGTTTTGGTTCGTTTCTATCTTGTTAGAAGGTGTAAATGGTACAGTGAAATTGTTACTTGCATAGTGGAGTCTTTAGTTTAGACATGTAGCTAGCTAAACAATTATCCATAATCCCAACATTACTACCCTGCATTAATCTACAGGTAGCTAAAGCTAACCAACTAGCTAGGTTCAATGTTAGCTGTTGTATGATACTACACATATCATACAAGTAACGTTAGCTAGTGAGCCAGCCAGTCAGCTAATGTTAGCTAGCTAGCTAACAGTACGCTTTAACTAGCAATGGCAAAATTAGAAACGTATAATATCTGAAGACGTACAGTTGAAGTCGGAAGTTTACATACACTTGGAGTCATTAAAACTCGTTTTTCAACCACAAATTTCTTGTTAACAAACTATAGTTTTGGCATGTCGGTTAGGACATCTACTTTGTACATGACATAAGTAATTTTTGCAACAATTGTTACAGACAGATTATTTCACTTATAATTCACTGTACCACAATTCCAGTGGGTCAGAAGTTTACATACACTAAGTTGACTGTGCCTTTAAACAGCTTGGAAAATTCCAGAAAATGATGCCATGGCTTTAGAGGCTTCTGATAGGCTAATTGACATCATTTTGAGTCAATTGGAGGTGTACATGTGGATGTATTTCAAGGCCTACCTTCAAACGCAGTGCCTCTTTGCTTGACATCATGGGAAAATCAAAAGAAATCAGCCAAGACCTCAGAAAAATAATTGTAGACCTCCACAAGTCCGCTTCATCCTTGGGAGCAATTTCCAAACGCCTGAAGGTACCACGTTCATCTGCACAAACAATAGTATGCAAGTATAAACACCATGGGACCACGCAGCCGTCATACCGCTCAGGAAGGAGACGCGTTCTGTCTCCTAGAGATAAACGTACTTTGGTGCGAAAAGTGCAAATCAATCCCAGAACAACAGCAAAGGACCTTGAGAAGACGCTGGAGGAAACAGGTACAAAAGTATCTATATCCACAGTAGTCCTATATCGACATAACCTGAAAGGCCGCTCAGCAAGGAAGAAGCCACTGCTCCAAAACTGCCATAAAAAAGCCAGACTACGGTTTGCAACTGCACATGGGGACAAAGATTGTACTTTTTGGAGAAATGTCCTCTGGTCTGATGAAACAAAAATAGAACTGTTTGGCCATAATGACCACCGTTATGTTTGGAGGTAAAAGGGGGAAGCTTGCTAGCCGAAGAACATTATCCCAACCGTGAAGCACGGGGGTGGCAGCATCTTGCTGTGGGGGTGATTTACTGCAGGATGGACTGGTGCAATTCACAAAATAGATGAAATCATGAGAAAGGAAAATTATGTGGATATATTGAAGCAACATCTCAAGACATCAGTCAGGAAGTTAAAGCTTGGTCGCAAATGGGTCTTCCAAATGGACAATGATCCCAAGCATACTTCCAAAGTTGTGGCAAAATGGCTTAAGGACAACAAAGTCAAGGTATTGGAGTGGCCATCACAAAGCCCTGACCTCAATCCTATTGAAAATGTGTGGGCAGAACTGAAAAAGCGTGTGCGAGCAAGGAGGCCTACAAACCTGACTCAGTTACACCAGCTCTGTCAGGAGGAATGGGCCAAAATTCACCCAACGTATTGTGGGAAGCTTGTGGAAGGCTACCCGAAACGTTTGACCCAAGTTAAACAATTTAAAGGCAATACTTCCAAATACTAATTGAGTGTATGTAAACTTCTGACCCACTGGGAATGTGATGAAAGAAATAAAAGCTTAAATAAATCACTCTACTATTATTCTGACATTTCACATTTGTAAAATAAAGTGGTGATCCTAACTGACCTAAAACAGGGAATTTTTACTAGGATTAAATGTCAGGAATTGTGAAAAACTGAGTTTAAATGTATTTGGCTAAAGTGTATGTAAACTTCCCACTTCAACTGTAGCTAGCTAGACACTCTTACCCGTATACATGGATGACCGCTTCTCCCTCTCTGTCACGGATGCCATTGTTGCCCTTAATTTTAAGATGTAATCCAGACAGGTGTTTTATACAAAAGCCTTTTGTGTTCTCTTTTCGACTCCCTCCACATTTGCAATCAAACGCCTCAATTTACACCACCTCCTTAGTTTTCATACTCAGCTTCCACCGGGCATTCCACTGATTTCAAAACTCGGTCCTCCAGAAAGTGGAGAGCCTCAGCAACACCTGTGTAGTTCTTCGTGATATAAAAAAAAAAAAAGCCGCTTTAAAGGATTACCTACACATACTAAGCAGCTCATGTTATAGACTACATGGCAGACCAATCCGAACTCATCTCTCGGCATGTCAAGTCCATCCATTATCTCAGCCAATCATGGCTAGCAGGAAGGTTCCTGTCTTTTTCCGTGGCTAAACAAACTATGCTCGTAATTTAACAATGTTATTCATATTTACAAATTGCATACAAGTTCGTTTTTAAGGCACATGAAAGTTCCCATGTTCCAGAAGGCATTCCTTCCAAAAAAAAGCATTTTGATTATTTAAAACAATAATTACATTCAAATGCCTCTCCTGTGAAGTAGTGATGCTCGACACATATGTTATCTTAGTAGAATAACCCCCCCCTTATAAAAACCTAAAAGTTACTATTCTGTTTTTTTGTTGTTGGCAGAAATGCCTTCTGGAACATGGGAACTTTCATGTGCCTTAATAACAAACTTGTATCCCATCCATAAATACGAATACAATTGTTAAATTACGAGCCTAGTTGGTTTAGCCATGGAAAAAGACAGGAACATTCCCACAAGCCATGATTGGCTGAGATAATGTATGCCGGGAGATGAGTTTGGATTGATCTGCCATGTAGCACGCTTCTGTCTATAACGTGAGCTGTTCAGTATGTGCAAAATATGCAAATTAATTACTTAAAAATCATACAATGTGATTTTCTGGATTTTTGTTTTAGATTCCATCTCTCACAGTTGAAGTGTACCTATGATAAAAATTTGAGACCTCTACATGCTTTGTAAGTAGGAAAACCTGCAAAATCGGCAGTGTATCAAATACTTGTTCTCCCCACTGTATATACACACTATTCCATCCTACAGATATACCAAATATTCTATCCACATACTGTCTATACATCCCATCACATATACATACAGTGAGGGAAAAAAAGTATTTGATCCCCTGCTGATTTTGTACGTTTGCCCACTGACAAAGAAATGATCAGTCTATAATTTAATGGTAGGTTTATTTGAACATTGAGAGACAGAATAACAACAAAAAAATCCAGAAAAACGCATGTCAAAAATGTTATACATTGATTTGCATTTTAATTAGGGAAATAAGTATTTGACCCCCTCTCAATCAGAAAGATTTCTGGCTCCCAGGTGTCTTTTATACAGGTAACGAGCTGAGATTAGGCACACACTCTTAAAGGGAGTGCTCCTAATCTCAGTTTGTTACCTGTATAAAAGACCCCTGTCCACAGAAGCAATCAATCTATCAGATTCCAAACTCTCCACCATGGCCAAGACCAAAGAGCTCTCCAAGGATGTCAGGGACAAGATTGTAGACCTACACAAGGCTGGAATGGGCTACAAGACCATCACCAAGCAGCTTGGTGCGATTATTCGCAAATGGAAGAAACACAAAAGTACTGTCAATCTCCCTCGGCCTGGGGCTCCATGCAAGATCTCACCTCGTGGAGTTGCAATGATCATGAGAACGGTGAGGAATCAGCCCAGAACTACACGGGAGGATCTTGTCAATGATCTCAAGGCAGCTGGGACCATAGTTACCAAGAAAACAATTGGTAACACACTGCGCCGTGAAGGACTGAAATCCTGCAGCGCCCGCAATGTCCCCCTGCTCAAGAAAGCACATATACAACTCAACTCGCCGTGTTTAGAGGAGGAGGAATGCTGCCTATGACCCCAAGAACACCATCCCCACCGTCAAACATGGAGGTGGAAACATTATGCTTTGGGGGTGTTTTTCTGCTAAGGGGACAGGACAACTTCACCGCATCAAAGGGACGATGGACGGGCCATGTACCGTCAAATCTTGGGTGAGAACCTCCTTTCCTCAGCCAGGGCATTGAAAATGGGTCATGGATGGGTATTCCAGCATGACAATGACCCAAAACACACGGCCAAGGCAACAAAGGAGAGCTCAAGAAGAAGCACATTAAGGTCCTGGAGTGGCCTAGCCAGTCTCCAGACCTTAATCCCATAGAACATCTGCGGAGGGAGCTGAAGGTTCGAGTTGCCAAACGTCAGCCTTGAAACCTTAATGACTTGGAGAAGATTTGCAAAGAGGAGTGGGACAAAATCCCTCCTGAGATGTGTGCAAACCTGGTGGCCAACTACAAGAAACGTCTGACCTCTGTGATTACCAACAAGGGTTTTGCCACCAAGTACTAAGTCATGTTTTGCAGAGGGGTCAAATACTTATTTCCCTCATTAAAATGCAAATCAATTAATAACATTTTTGACATGCGTTTCTCTGGATATTTTTTTTGTTATTCTGTCTCTCACTGTTCAAATAAACCTACCATTAAAATTTTAGACTGATAATTTCTTTCAAATACTTTTTTCCCTCACTGTACATACAGTACCAGTCAAAAGTTTGGACACACCTACTCATTCCAGGGGTTTTCTTTATTTTTACTATTTTCTACATTGTAGAATAATAGTGAAGACATCAAAACTATGAAATAACACATATGGAATCATGTAGTAACCAATTTTAGATTCTTCAAAGTAGCCTCCCTTTGCCTTGACGACAGCTTTGCACACTCTTGGCATTCTCTCCACCAGCTTCATGAGGAATGCTTTTCCAACAGTCTTGAAGGAGTTCCCACATATGCTGAGCACTTGTTGGCTGCTTTTCCTTCACTCTGCGGTCCAACCCATCCCAAACCATCTCAATTGGGTTGAGGTCTGGTGACTGTGGAGGCCAGGTCTGATGCAGCACTCCATCTTGGTCAAATAGCCCTTACACAGCCTGGAGGTGTGTTTTGGAAAGAAAAGCAGCAAACAAGTGCTGAGCATATTTGGGAACTCCTTCAAGACCGTTGGAAAAACATTCCTCATGAAGCTGGTTGAGAGAATGCCAAGGCAAAGGGTGGCTACTTTGATGAATATACAATATATTTGGATTTGTTTAACACTTTCTTGGTTACTTCATGATTCCATATGTGTTATTTCATAGTTTTGATGTCTTCACTATTATTCTACAATGTAGAAAATAGTAAAAATAAAGAAAAACCATTGAATGAGTAGGTATGTTCAAACTTTTGACTGGTACTGTATATATACTATATTTATACTCGACTCCGACATTGCTCGTCCTAATATTATATATTTCTTAATTCCATTCTTGTACTTTTAGATGTGTGTATTGTTGTGAATTGTTAGATATTCCTACACTGTTGGAGCTAGTAACACAAGCATTTCGCTACAGCCACAATAACATCTGCTAAATATGTGTATGTGACCAATAACATTTTATTTGATTTATTGCAGCCATATTGGATTTGACACAAAATCCATGGTGGGCCAAAAAATTATCTGTGGTGGCCCTGATTTAATTACAAGAGTAGGGGCTAAAGATACAAAATCCTTCAAGGAACCTTGGACCCCAAAACAATCTAATTCCAATTTCTAAACCCACTTAGAGCAGATTACACTAGCCACAACATTAAAAACATGTGCAACTGTATGCATTTTTGTCAGACAGGACTATACAGCACTGAATGAGAGCAAATGTGACTTGGAAAGTTGTCTATTAATCAGCTACCAAAATGTAAAGCTTACATTCATCATCAATATTCATAGTTGATATGTCCACCTATTGTATCTGTGTTTACACCTATTGTATCTGTGTTTACAGGTCTATATTTACAAGATGCATTAAGATACCCTAATGCTGTTTGTTTGTGTATGTAAAACAGACAACGGACTACTTGTATTCCAAATTGTAGCAATGGCAGAACTTGCAATATTGGATTACACGAGTTTATGCTGCCCATCCCTCCTCCCAGGCCTTTTCTGCACTTTTTGAGTTGGGTGTATGTCTATCAATTTAACCACTTGCAGTAACATACTTGTACACAACCATCCATTTCATATATGGGATGTGAAAAAATATTATATTTATAAATATATATATTTTGTTAGGGCTATCTCAAAAATGTTAGGGCTTTGCCATTAGCCTAGTTTGTCAGTGTACACTCACCCACGAATTCAGCCAAATGTCATGGTTTAGTGTCGCAGAGTATCACATTTTGTGGGCCTGTCAGCCTAAACTCTCAAGTAGTTCCATCACTTATTATGCTACCAACAGGAGCATGGCGGGCTACATTTCAGCTAATCCTGTCATGCTAACGTTACCTCAAAGTCCTTCTCATCGCGAATTTGATGACATAGTTCCTGGGTCTCGCATGGACAAACTTCTGCCTTGCAACACACGCTAAGCACCGTCAGAAACAAAAACAGCCACATTGTTGACAAAACTTTACAATAGTTGGGTAAGGTATCGCAGTGAAATTGTTTTCAGTTTTGATATTCGGAGTTTGCTCGTCATTACCTCTTCGACGGAAGGTCTTGCTTCTTCTTCTTCTTCGGAGGGATTTATCGGTGGTTGGCATCCAACGTTATGGTGCATTACCGCCACCTACTGTACAGGAGTGTGGGCCAGAGACAGGGACAAACTAAATCTTACCTGCCAGCCCCGTTGCTCTTAAAAAAGATAACAAAATATTTGAGACTATATCTAATGACCTTCTACTCAATATACTCTTTAAACTAATTTCCTGTATCCCCTTCTCTCTCATACTAGATCTCAGCCTCTCTCTGCCCACACTGTACCAATACATGCTCCACGGTCTCTGTTTCCTGGCAATGCTGTTGGATGCTTTCCTATCACATGTTATGTCTTATTCAACTGGCTGTGTCCTACCCTTAATCTTGTAAAAACTAGCCCCCTCTCTTTCTGTCCCTTCCTGCCATCCTCCCCTCCCCGACTTTCCTCTGTACTTGAAATAAATGCCTGCCCTTAGTATCTCTATTCCACTGCTCCTGCCATCTCTGCACCATCACTGTCCATATCATGCTTTTTGCCTCTGCCTTGCTCATTGAAACTACAACATCCCCACTACTAAGTGCTTGTTTAGCCAGTACATCAACTGCCTCGTTCCCCTCCACCCCCACATGAGCTGGGACCCAAGTAAATCTTATCTGTATACCCATCTGTCTAATCCTGCCATTGGTTTGTAGCACCTCATAAAGCAGGTCTTGTCTGCTACGTGAGCTAAAGGACTGGAGACTCATTATTACTGCATGTGAATCAGAGCAAATAACTACTCTGTCTGGCTTGACTTCCTCCACCCACTGCAAGGCCAACAGTATGGCCATCAGCTCCACCGTATATACAGCCAGATGATCTGTAATACGTTTCCTGACTTCCACCCCACATTCCTGCACTACAAGTGCTGACCCAGTACGTCCTACATTTTACATTTTAGTAATTTAGCAGACGCTCTTATCCAGAGCGACTTACAGTTAGTGAGTGCATACATTTTTCATACTAGTCCTTGGATCTTTTGAACCATCTGTGTAAATGGCCACAAAATCCTGATACACAGTATCCAGACGTCTCTTAAACAAATTAGATGGATCAACACCCTCCCTAACTTTCTGTATTCACTCCAACACTTCTAGATCAACTACTGGAGGTGGGAGTAGCCATGGTGGATTTACAGGAATAGCTACCGTTGGACTAAACTCCCTTCATACAGTCCCATCTTCTTCGCTTGGGTATTACCCTCCCACCCTAAGCTCGTGTTCTGTCTTCACTCATGTTTCCAGCATGCCTGTAAAATCCTTTTCGCAGGATGAGACACCCCATGTCCCTGTAGGTTGACCCAATAATTGATTGCCAGCTGCTGTCTCCTAATCTGCTATGGCATATCCCCCATCTCTACCTGTAGTGCAGCCACTGGGGACGTCCGAAACACCCCACTACATATTTTGAGTCCTTGCCCCTGTATGACATCTAGCCTTTCCAATGATGTCCGGGCTGCCGAACCATTCGCTATACTGCCATAGTCTATTATAGATCGGATCAATGCAACATACATGGTCCTCAATGAGGAACGCCCAGCGCCCACTCCTTCCCCGTCAGACAGCGCATCACATTTAGTACCTTCTTACACTTTCCCACCACTCTCTCAGTGTGTTCTGCCCAGGTCAGTCTAGTGTCAAAGTATACCCCAAGGAACCTGAAGGCCCCCACCCTCTCCAAGTTTTCCCATATAACCTCAAGCATACCTCATATACCACCTTCCTCCTGGTAAAGAACACTGTCTGAGTTTTCTCTACAGAGAACCTGAATTCCCACATTAATGCCCACCTCATCAATTGCTTCCTGTACCTTCCTGACTATGAATGGCACATTTCTTCCCCTCTTCCATAAGGCCCCATCATCTGCAAATAACGACCTCCCAATATCCGTCTGTACCTGAGAGTAAACATCATTGATCATGATTGAGAAGAACAGAGGACTAATCACGCTCCCCTGGGGTGTACCGTTATCCACCAGGTAGCTGCCTGATAGAGACTTCCCCACCCTCACCTGGATAGACCTTCCAAACAGGAAATCCATTATCCAGTTGTACGTTCTTCCTCCTACCCCCATAATATCAAGCTTGATTAACAACCCCTCCTTCCACATCACATCATACACCTTCTACACATAAAAAAAGACAGCTACAACAGTCTCCTTGTTCACCTGAGCCTTCCTGACCTCTGCTTCTAAGCAGAGCACTGGGTCCATAGTTCCCCTACCCTTCCTGAACCCACTCTGATGTGGCGATACTAATCCCCTGCTCTCCAGGAAGTAAGTTAGCCTCTCCATAATCATGCGTTCCATAATCTTACATACATGTGATGTTAAAGCTATTGGCCGATAGCTTGTTGGCCTCGTTGGGTCCTTCCCTTGCTTACGGATTGGTACCACTACTGCCTCCTTCCAACTGCCTGGTAGTTTCCCTCCTCCCACACGCTGTTGTACAACACCAATACCTTATCCAGTGCCTCATCAATAAGATGGGCCAACATAACATAGCACACCTCATCTTTCCCAGGTGAAATTAACCCAGCCTTACCTATTGCCCTTTTCACCTCTGCCATGGTAAATGGTGCATTCAACGTATCATTTACATCCTCCCTCCTATCCAGCACTCCAGGATGCTCCTCTCTCATTCTCTCTCCCCCTCTGCCCCTCCTCTGACAAATTTGCCGAGCTATGCACTTGGACAAACGCTTTGTCCATCATCTCTGCCTTCTCCTCATCTGTTAATGGCACATCCTTCCCACTCGTCAACACTGGATAATCCCACTCACTTCTGACCCCACTCATCCTCTTAATCATCCCCCACACTTCTCCTACAGGTGTCGCCCTTCCAATGGTGTCACAGAACCGACGCCAACATGACGGATAGTTCTCCTCACCAGGGCCTGGGCATGCTTATACTGAATCACATGTTGGAAGTTATATGTTATTTTCAGTACTCTTAATGCCCTGTTCCTACTCCTCTACACAACACAACACAACACTAAACAATACATTAATTACACTATAACGGTGACAAACGGTACCCACAAGCTGTTAGGGCCTACATAAAGCTGTCCCAACAGCAGAGTCCCAACAGCAGTCCCAACACCTTACCACTGCTACACCTGGCTATCAGCGGAGCCTTGTCTGGCAGCGAAACAGTTCATTCAGCCTCATTTACTGCCTTAAAAAAACATAGCTGATATGGCTGACTTGCTTAAACAAATGTGGTTTCTACTGACAATTGAGATGAACAAACTATGGCATAAGGGGACGACAAGCGGATAATTTCGATTAAGACATTAATGAACGAGCTAGGATGGACGTAGTCAATATAACTATTTGTTCAGCACTTTTGAAATGTACAGCGACAGAATTCAGAACATGGGCCATTCTTACAGTATTCTCCCTGTACACCAAGACAGAACCGTAGGATAAATAAAGGGGGCATGTAAGCAGACAATGAAAGCTCTTACAATATTCAATCATTACATTTCTCTAAAACAGGTTATAGGCTACATGTGCACCACCAAGTCAGAACTGTAGGTGAAATTAAAAGGGAAAAATAAACCTAATTATTAGAGTGAGGTATGGGCTACTAACAGCTTACTACACAACACTTAGTATTACTTTCTTAGCTACAGTATACATATCTCCCTGGCATGTTACATAATTTATGCAGCAGCATACAATACCTTTTTGGACTCACCTTGTTGTGCTGTGCTCACTTGAACAGGAAGGTGGCGTGGCGGTCATCAAATTTTGTCATCAAACTTTGTCATCAAAGTTTGGCATTCTCTGGATTTATTGTGCTTTCAAGACAACTGGGAACACTGAAAAAAACAAGGTTGAATCATGATGACATCAGTGATCTTCAGGTCGTATCTCTAGAAAGAGACCCGAGTTCCCGATTTACAATTCCGAGTTGGATGACCGTTCAAAACTTCCCAGTTGTTTTGAACTCACTGAAGTCAGATTTCTCAGTTCCGAGTTAACAGTTGTTTTGAGCACAGCAGAAATCATGCTAGATTGACAGCATTGCCAATGTTGATTTTTTAAATCATTTTAAGCTTGGGATCACACAGCTACTCCACTGAATAGCAGGTTAGTGATTGCTTTGCAATGCTTGCCGTCAGCCACTGATTCCATCCAAACCACTCATTGTTGAGCGATTACGATAGAGGAAACCAAGTCTAGATTTAACCTTAGCCTACAGCTTTGATATGTGCTGAGTGAAGGACAGTGTACCATCTAGCCATACTCCCAAGTACGTGTATGAGGTGACTACCTCAAGATCTAAACCCTCAGAGGCAGTAATCACACCGGTGGGAAGAGGGGCATTCTTCTTACCAAACCATATGACCTTAGTTTTGGAGGTGTTCAGAACAAGCTTAAGGGCAGAGAAAGCTTGTTGGACACTAAGAAAGCTTTGTTGTAGAGCGTTTTACACAAAATCCGGGGCTGCTTGCAATGCTGTGTTTCACACTTTCAGTGAGTCTTCGTCATGGTCTTTGTTAGCAGAGATGACAATAAGGAATTTCAGTTAGTCAAAACATTTTGCCATTCACTTTGAGCTGTGTCTTTGGTGTACGTATACTAGCTTTTTATTGCTGTCTAACATTAACATAGCTATAATCTACCAAGCTAACATTCGCTAACCTAGCCTGTTAAAGTAGCTATCATCACCGAGAGTCTTGTTTGCTGTGAGCAACAGTTAGCTAATGTTATAAACTCATCTAACTAACGTTAACTAGCTAGCTAGCTTACTAAACTATTTGTCATTTATGTTTGTGTTTGACAGCATATAACAGTTTTTAAAGCTGCTGTTGGCCGCATTGTTTTATCCAAGTGCCAGAAGTGCCAATTGTATCATTGCCCCATCTACCAGCCCTCCATTATCAAGCCCCGAGACTACAGTTGAAGTCGGAAGTTTACATACACCTTAGCCAAATACATTTAAACACAGTTTTTCACAATTCCTGACATTTAATCCTAGTAAAACTTCCCTGTCTTAGGTCAGTTAGGATCACCACTTTATTTTAAGAATGTGAAATGTCAGAATAATAGTAGAGAGAATGATTTATTTAAGCTTTTATTTCTTTCATCACATTTCCAGTGGGTCAGAAGTTTACATACACTCAATTAGTATTTGGTAGTATTGCCTTTAAATTGTTTAACTTGGGTCAAACATTTCGGGTAGCCTTCCACAAGCTTCTCACAATAAGTTGGGTGAATTTTGGCCCATTCCTCCTGACAGAGCTGGTTTAACTGAATCAGGTTTGTAGGCCTCCTTGCTCGCACACGCTTTTTCAGTTCTGCCCACACATTTTCTATAGGATTGAGGTCAGGGCTTTGTGATGGCCACTCCAATACCTTGACTTTGTTGACCTTAAGCCACTTTGCCACAACTTTGGAAGTATGCTTGGGGTTATTGTCCATTTGGAAGACACATTTGCGACCAAGCTTTAACTTCCTGACTGATGTCTTGAGATGTTGCTTCAATATATCCACATAATTTTCCTTCCTCATGATGCCATCTATTTTGTGAAGTGCACCAGTCCCTCCTGCAGCAAAGCACCCCCACAGTATGATGCTGCCACCCTCGTGCTTCACGGTTGGGATGGTGTTCTTCGGCTAGCAAGCTTCCCCCTTTTTCCTCCAAACATAACGATGTTCATTATGGCCAAACAGTTCTATTTTTGTTTAATCAGACCAGAGGACATTTCTCCAAAAAGTTAGATATTTGTCCCCATGTGCAGTTGCAAACCATAGTCTGGCTTTTTTATGGCAGTTTTGGAGCAGTGGCTTCTTCCTTGCTGAGCGGCCTTTCAGGTTATGTCGATATAGGACTCGTTTTACTGTGGATATAGATACTTTTGTACCTGTTTCCTCAAGCATCTTCACAAGGTCCTTTGCTGTTGTTCTGGGATTGATTTGCACTTTTCGCACCAAAGTACGTTCATCTCTAGGAGACAGAACGCATCTCCTTCCTGAGCGGTATGACGGCTGCGTGGTCCCATGGTGTTTATACTTGCGTACTATTGTTTGTACAGATGAACGTGGTACCTTCAGGCATTTGGAAATTGCTCCCAAGGATGAAGCGGACTTGTGGAGGTCTACAATTATTTTTCTGAGGTCTTGGCTGATTTCTTTTGATTTTCCCATGATGTCAAGCAAAGAGGCACTGAGTTTGAAGGTAGGCCTTGAAATACATCCACAGGTACACCTCCAATTGACTCAAATGATGTCAATTAGCCTATCAGAAGCTTCTAAAGCCATGACATAATTTTCTGGAATATTCCAAGCTGTTTAAAGGCACAGTCAATTCAGTGTATGCACTCACTAACTGTAAGTCGCTCTGGATAAGAGCGTCTGCTAAATTACTAAAATGTAAATGTAAATGGATGTAGCTCAGTTGGTAGAGCATGGCATTTGCAACGCCAGGGTTGTGGGTTCTATTCCCACAGGGGGCCAGTATGAAAAATAAAAGAATGTATGCACTCACTAACTGTAAGTCGCTCTGGATAAGAGCGTCTGCTAAAATGACTAAAATGTAAAAAAAATCATCTCATCACTACCTCTATTTAGCCCTGGAGTGTTCTGTAGGATGTTGTGTGTGATTGTTTTGCTTCATGTCATGTACTCTATCTTTGTTAATTCTCTTTGTCATTGTTTGAGTAAACCTCCTCCGTACTCGTCACAGAATCACACACCAAACGAAAATGGATGCAGCAGGAGTTTCCCAGTGCCTCGACCAGCACCAGCAGCAGTTTGTCCAGTTGAACGTCGCCATGCAGGAAGTGCTCCAAACTCTGCATAATCTGCCCATAACAGGTGATTGTTTTGCTTCGTGTCATGTACTCTATCTTTGTTAATTCTCTTTGTCATTGTTTGAGTAAACCTTGACCTTGTTAATTCCTGCGTCTGCGTCCTGCCTCTTCGTATCCTCAGTACTGGTCACAGAAATAATCTGTCTGTAAACAATTGTTGGAAAAATTATTGTGTCATGCACAAAGTAGATGTCCTAACATACTTGCCAAAATTATAGTTTGTTAACAAGAAATTTGTGGAGTGGTTGAAAAATGAGTTTTAATGACTCCAACCTAAGTGTATGTAAACTTCCGACTTCAACTGTACCTTTGTTTGGTTGTAGTGCGTAACAGTATCCGGTTTTCTTCCAGCTCATCAACAGACAAATCCCAGTCAGTGTCTCCTTGATACCTATGCACTTCAGCCACAGTACAGTCCCTGATGTGCTTTAGCATGTCCATGTCACATAAACAACGAAAGAATGTAAGTGCAGTGCTGATGTTGTTTTTTGCTTGAGATGTAGGGCCTGCTCCCTCAGTGATGACATATTGTGCTGATAATTGGCCCATGGCATTGTCACCAGCTTGTTCTATGCAAACGGTGCTGTCCCCTCCCCTCTCATGTCTCACCGTTTCATTTGGTGGTGGCATGGGCACCTGTTCAGTGCGCACCGTTCTGGCTTTTTTCCCGTTAGTTGTAGGTTCAAGCTGAGGCTCAGAATAATCATCAGAGAAGTCATGATTCATTTCTTCCCCGAGTCATTTTTATTCAGATCTTGTAGCAGAGCTAATGCAGCATGTGCATCCATTTGTATTGGTCTTCTTGCTATTGTAAATTATGCACGCTAGCACTGTGTACTCCAAGTAGGCCAGAGTAGACTGATAAGACTGCTTGGATTTGGTGGACTGATATAGGGTACATACCATTTTGAGATTATAATTAGAATATACCAATAAAATAGAATGGCCTGCCCTGTTCTTCATTTACAATCGGTGATTACATAATTATGCATAGTTCGCTTCCCCTCGCTCATCAACTCACCCATTCTCCACCTTTCTCCCCCAGCATACTTCACTTCATTTATTTAATCTGTTGTTATAGTTTAGGTCCAGTTTCGAGGCAATTATCGGGGTGATCATCAACTGGGCAATGCACCTTCCAATGTCGGCAGAATGAGCGGAGCAGGCCCTACTGTTGGGAGAAGGAGGGGCAATGGGGGAAAACCATTCAAATAATGTCATGCGCTCCTAAAACTGGTTCTGACTCCAGTTCTGTTTGTGATATTATGATTCTAACAACGACAGTGTGTTATATAGACCTATTTAGGAAATGTTAAGGACAGAGGTGGGCATGACTTTAAAAATGGCAGAATAATACAATTAATATATTAATGAGCAGTCAAAATGCCTCCTTTAGCTGCTCTAGTGTTAACCGAAATTGACAAAACGTTTCACCAAATATAAATACCAATGTTGCCAAGATACACAAGTGATAGCCTCCAATGGCGGCATATTTCAAATCATCCGACAAAATTACACACTGCTAAACTCAGCTCAGCCATAGGCTGATGTAGCATCCACAGTTACAACTGATACTGTAGGTGCATTCGGAAAGTATTCAGACCCCTTCCCCTTTTCCACATTTTGTTACGTTACAGCCTTATTCTAAAATGTTCCTCATCAATCTACACACAATACCCCATAATAACAAAGCGAAAACAGGTTTTATATTTTTTTGCAAATAAAAAACAAACAAAAATCTGAAATACCTTATTTACATAAGTATTCAGACCCTTTAATGTAAGACTCGAAAGTGAGCTCAGCTGCATCCTGTTTCCATTGATCATCGTTTGAGATGTTTCTACAACTTGATTGGAGTCCACCTGTGGTAAATTCAATTGATTGGACATGATTTGGAAAGCACACACCTGTCTATATAAGGTCCCACAGTTGACAGTGCATGTAAGTGCAAAAACCAAGCCATGAGGTCGAAGGAATTGTCCGTAGAGCTCGGAGACAAGGTTTTTGTGTAGAGGCACAGATCTGGGGAATGATACCAAAAAATGTCTGCAGCATTGAAGGTCCCCAAGAACACAGTGGCCTCCATCATTCTTAAATGGAAGAAGTTTGGAACCACCAAGACTCTTCTTAGAGCTGGCCACCCGGCCAAACTGAGCAATCGGTGGAGAAGGGCCTTGTTCTAGGAACTTGAAAAAGGCAGGTGCAAGGGGAAAAACGCTGGTAGGCTTGAAAAAAACAAAACAAACTGGCAACAGACAAACAGAGAACACAGGTATAAATACACTGGGGATAATGGGGAAGATGGGCGATACCTGGAGGGGAGTGGAGATAATCACAAAGACAGTTGAAACAGATCAGGGTGTGACAGAATGCCAAGCGTCACGTCTGGAGGAAATGTGGCACCATCCCTATGGTGGTGGCAGCATCATGCTGTGGGGATGTTTTTCAGCGGCAGGGACTGGGAGACTAGTCAGGCTTGAGGGAAAGATGAATGGAGCAAAGTACAGAGAGATCATTGATGAAAACCTGCTCCAGAACGCTCAGGTCTTCAGACTGGGGCGAAGGTTCACCTTCCAACAGGACAATGACCCTAAGCACACAGCCAAGACAACGCAGGAGTGGCTTCGGGTCAAGTCTCTGAATGTCCTTGAGTGGCCCAGACAGAGCCCAGAGCCAAGACTAATATCTCTGGAGAGACCTGAAAATAGCTGTGCAGTGACGCTCCCCATCCAACCTGACAGAGCTTGAGAGGATCTGCAGAGAAGAATGGGAGAAACTCCCCAAATACAGGAGTGCAAAACTTGTAGCGTCATACCCAAGAAGACTCAAGGCTGTAATCACTGCTAAAGGTGCTTCAACAAAGTACTGAGTAAACGGTCTGAATACTTATGTAAAATGTAATATTTCAGTTTTTTATTTTGTTATAAATTAGCAAAAAATTATAACAACCTGTTTTTGCTTTGTCATTATGGGGTATTCTGTGTAGATTGATGAGGGGAAAAAACAATTTAATTCATTATAGAATAAGGTTGTAATGAAACAAAATGTGGAAAAAGTCAAAGAGAGTGAATACTTTCCGAATGCACTGTATGGACACATTATATTCGCAACCCAAACTCCATAGCCTTTCAAAATAGCTATGCAGCGACGCTCCCCATCCAACCTGACAGAGCTTGAGAGGATCTGCAGAGAAGAATGGGAGAAACTCCCCAAATACAGGAGTGCAAAACTTGTAGCGTCATACCCAAGAAGACTCGATGCTGTAATCGCTGCCAAAGGTGCTTCAACAAAGTACAGAGTAAAGGGTCTGAATACTTATGTAAATGTGATATTTCCATTATATAAATTAGCAAAAATGTCTAAAACCTGTTTCTGCTTTGTCATTATGGGATATTGTGTGTAGATTGATTAGGAAAAAAACAATCTAACACATTTTAGAATAAGGCTTTAACGTAACAAAATGTGGAAAAAGTCAAGGGGTCTGAATACTTTCCGAAGGCACTGTGAGTGTATTTTTGGACTGGCTATCATTTTGGGACCCCTAACATTGCACTGGATACATGTAAGCACAACACAAATAGTTTAATTCACAGAGCTGAATGTTGTCGAACAATTACATTAATTAACTCATTATCTGATTGTCTAAAATCATAGCCAGGCCTTGTTACTGTTAATTGGATGAAAGTACAAACATGTATTTTTATTTTAAGGATTGCGTAATCATTTGTCAAAACTCAATAAGCACTTGTTTTTAATTTATAACAGTTTTGTTATTGGACGTTGCAGTTTTGATTAAGATTACGCAGAGGGGGGCGCTCATAAGATTGATTTAGATGCCGTCAAAACAATTGTCATAACTTTTAAGATATGATATGATATTGACAACGAAAAAAACATGTTGCACTTGCATTCAGAATTGTAACATTATAATAATGTCATAATAATGATGCAGTACTGATTTTGATACGATAGGTCAATCTTATCCCATCATTTTGGGGGGGGTTTCTCCCCTTACAGAAAAAACACGATTTCACATGTGGAATATCACATGATTTCACTTTTTCATGTGTAGTTTCATGTTATCACATGTTGCTTTACATGTTGTCACATGTTATCACATTAACTTCACATAAGATCACGTGATCACGTAAAAACATTTTTTTTGAACATTTCACGTGATCACGTGAAATTCATGTGGTTTTTTCCGTATGGGTCATAAGAAACAGTTTGGTGAGCACTGTTCCAAATGTATTTCAAAATACAGGTGTCAGTATTTGAGATACAATAGAAGTCCTCATTTTTATTTACATACTTTTTGGTTCACAGACATAGCATTTCCTAGCAGCGGGACCTACAAGTACAAATACTTGCACTAACACTTACACTTGTCTTTTTTTACTAGAAAGGATTTTGCTGATAGACAATATATTTAGGAACATTTCTACTTACTATTACTGTGATATGTGGTTGTCATACCTAGCTACCTTAAGTTGAATGCACTAACTCTAACGAGGGAAGGTCAATGCTACTATCTGGTGGGTGCTGGAGTGAATATCAACCTTATAGGTGTGGAAATCACTATGGTTTGTCTTCCACAAACATTTGTATTATTACATTAGAACATATCACATTATTCCTACCCTCTGGGGTGTCTGACACCCTGGCTAACATCCACAGAGGCATATTGAGCATGTTCCACGTGACACTGAAAACCACCTACAGTGTTATCAGCTGCAGTTCAAGCATAATGCTGCAAGAGGTCCGAGTTCAAGCATAATGCCTTTATTTGTTACACCAGCTGAAATGTTTGTTAGTTACAACAATGACTATGAATTGACATGAGCACATCCTTTCATTCGGTTTCTCTCCTTTTTGTCATGAGCCCTCTCACTCCACCGGGTTACCACCTTAATTGGTTTCCACTATCTTCCACTCTGCTCACCTCCCTCTCTCTACTCAGCCTAACTAGCTCCACCTGTCCCTGCTCTGCTCGGCTCTAATTACTCTGCCAGCTGCGCTGCATTACCCACTAACCTCTCCCAGTATTTAAGGCCCTGTCTTTCAGCTCTCCGGTGTCAGATCGTCTGCAAAGCTCACACCCGGAACCTGTTTGCTCGCGCTTCTGGCTCACCCTGGTTTTGTGACCCCGGACCTGCCTGGTTTTTGGATACTCTTCTGCCTCAGGAGATCCAGACCTGCTTCTGCCATTACGACTCCTGACTACTCTTCAATCCCGGTAACTCTGACCAGCCTTCTGCCTTGCTACTACGTATTTTGGATTTCCCTTGAACTGTACTGCTGCCTGGTTTCATTCCGCCCCGTTGTGTCTGTGTTTCCTCCCCCCAGGACTTCTGGACCACCAACCACCGGGCGTCATCGGACGCATCGCTGCCACTGGGGGAGGCACAGACCCAGCACATCGGACGGGATAACCCCTGGAGCCTTCACTCACTCCCTACATCCCTTTCCCCTTAAGTTTAAATAAACTTTCTGGTGTGACGCAATTGTGGTCCTCTTGTCGTCTGTCCGAACCGTGACAGTACGATCTGACCATCATGGACTCAGCGCACACTTCCCCCGACATGGAAACCGAAGAACCTGAGCAACCCACCGCCATGCTACGCCTGGAACACACTGAGAGAGAGCTAGGCCGCATGAGCGCGACATCACCTCTCTGCTTCAGGCCGGCTACCAACAGCATCAGCAGTTCCAGCAGCACCAGCAGCAGTCCCAGCAGCAGCAACAACAACTCGCCATGATCATTCAACTCCTCACCAACCTGACCCCAGCCGGTCTGCCCACCAGCCCTGCCCCGAGTTACCTGCCCCGGTCATTGCAGCCGCTGCTCGGAACCCAAGATTGGAAACCCCGAGCGGTTCAACGGCGATTCAACCCAGGTCCGGCCATTCCTGACTAGCTGCCGACTTCAGTTCTCCTTGCAGCCAAGGACCTTCGCCACGGAGGGGGCTAAGGTTGGGTATGCCATCACTCACCTGACGGGCCGAGCTCGACTCTGGGGAACAGCAGAGTTCGAACGTCAAACCCCCCGCATGTGCAACCTTCGACCTGTTTGCTGAGGAGATGCTGAAGGTGTTTGACCTGGATTCACCAACCGCAGAGGCGTCTCGTGAACTGTTCAGTATTCGACAAGGCAGACGTACAGTCGCAGACCATTCCATCGACTTCCGAACCCTGGCTAGACGAAGTTCTTGGAACACACCATCGTTGGTAGGACGCGTTCTTCCATAGTTTGGCTGACTATATCAAGGACGAGTTGGTCTCCCAGGAACTGCCTTCCACTCTTGATGAAGCCATCGCACTGACTGTCAGGATCGACAGTAGGATACAGACCCGTCGTCGTGAGAGGGGCGCCAAGGTCCACCTACTACCGGCATTCGGAGAGATCCGACTGGGTTCCTGTCATCTACTGCCACTCACCCAGGTCAGCTTGATCAGTCTGAGCCTATGGAGATTGGGCGAGCCTCTCTCACTCCTGCAGAGCGCCAGCGACGCTTCACCTCAAACCTCTGCCTCTATTGTGGAGGTGATGGACATCGTGTGGTAACCTGCCCTTTAAAGGGCCGAAGCTCACCGGGCATAGGGGAGTCCGGTTGAGTTCAATGACCATCCAGTCCTCCGACCGCAAACCCCTGCTGCAAGTTCACCTCCGCCTCCCTGACTCAACTCACACCCTGGCTGCTCTGGTGGATTCTGGCGCCGAAGCCAACATAATGGACATCAAGCTGGCACGCCAACTGGGACTGGAGAACCTCCGTTTGACACCTCCTATTCCTGCCCGGGCACTGGACGGACACTTACTCGGATCGGTCACTCATGTCACGGCCCCGGTCTCGATGGGTCTGTCCGGAAACCATCAAGAAACTATCCAGTTTCACCTGCTCCCCTCTCCAGGCCAACCCCTCATCCTGGGTTACCCATGGCTCCGCCCGGCACAACCCTCAGCTCGACTGGGTGACCGGGGTGATCAGGGAGTGGGGAGAGGACTGCCACCGAACCTGCCTGCTTGCCGCCGCACTACCCCTCGGCCAGTACCTACTAACTCCGCTCCTGACCCCTCCAAGGACCCTGTGTCGATTCTGCCAAGTCCCTGCATCGTTGCAGCTCTGACCTGGGCTGTTGAGGAACAGGTGCTGGAGGCTCTCCGTAACCAGCCAGGTCCCAGCACTTGCCCAGCTGACCGCCTTTTTGTCCCCGAAGACCTGAGGTCCCAGGTCGTTCAGTGGGGACATGACTCCCGCCTAGCTTGTCACCCTGGCTCCACCCGCACTTACAACCTGCTCGCCCAGAGGTTCTGGTGGCCCTCTCTGAGGAAGGATGTACGGGATTCGTCCAAGCCTGCCCCATCTGCAACCAACACAAGTCGTCCTGCCAGCCCCCCAGCCGGATTGCTGCAGCCCCTGCCTGTGCCCAGGAGTCCGCTGGTCCCTGCTGCGCCTTGTCCTCCTCCTCCACGGCTCGTCGAAGGTGGTCTGGTTTACACCGTCCGCCGCCTGCTTCGGTCCAGACGGAGGGGTAGGGGTCTCCAGTACCTCATTGACTGGGAGGGCTATGGACCTGAGGAAAGGACCTGGGTGCCAGCTAGTCGGATTGTGGATAGGACTCTCATCACCGCTTTCCACCAACGGCATCCTGATCAACCTGCAATCCGTAGGGGCCGCCCCAGAGGGGTCCCTAACCGTCCGGCCCGCTCGGCTTCCTGTCCTGTGCCTGACCCTGTCTCGGGACCTGTCCCATCTCCCGACCACGGCCCTCCGGCTTCCTCCGAGGATGAGGACGTTCACTCGGACCGTTCGGAGGAGTTCTAGCCCTCCTCCCGCCCGGCGTGGTGTTGCTCTTGGGACTTCTGGGGCCGTCCCTTGGGGGGGGGGTTCTGTCATGAGCCCTCTCACTCCACCGGGTTACCACCTTAATTGGTTTCCACTATCTTCCACTCTGCTCACCTCCCTCTCTCTACTCAGCCTAACTAGCTCCACCTGTCCCTGCTCTGCTCGGCTCTAATTACTCTGCCAGCTGCGCTGCATTACCCACTAACCTCTCCCAGTATTTAAGGCCCTGTCTTTCAGCTCTCCGGTGTCAGATCGTCTGCAAGCTCACACCCCGGAACCTGTTTGCTCGCGCTTCTGGCTCACCCTGGTTTTGTGACCCCCGGACCTGCCTGGTTTTTGGATACTCTTCTGCCTCAGGAGATCCAGACCTGCTTCTGCCATTACGACTCCTGACTACTCTTCAATCCCGGTAACTCTGACCAGCCTTCTGCCTTGCTACTACGTATTTTGGATTTCCCTTGAACTGTACTGCTGCCTGGTTTCATTCCGCCCCGTTGTGTCTGTGTTTCCTCCCCCAGGACTTCTGGACCACCAACCACCGGCGTCATCGGACGATCGCTGCCACTGGGGGAGGCACAGACCCAGCACATCGGACGGGATAACCCCTGGAGCCTTCACTCACTCCCTACATCCCTTTCCCCTTAAGTTTAAATAAACTTTCTGGTGTGACGCAATTGTGGTCCTCTTGTCGTCTGTCTGAACCGTGACACTTTTGCTTTGTAGACGGACATTTCAGGGACACTGCTATGTCCTTCAGCAGGAGATAGACAAATAGTTGCCATCAAATAGTAACCGTGATGCAATGTTAAGTAGAAATGATGAAGAATCTTACATATTCTCCTCAAGTAATATTCTGAAGGTGTTTAAGTTGGTAAGAGACCACTGCATCTGATTTCTCATTCTCAGGATGGTAGGCTATGCACTTGTGACCCAACATTTTGTTGAATAACTGGACATTATGTTTACACTTTTACGCAGTTGAGCAATTATAGAGTTGTGCTCTTTGCGTAGCTTGTTAATGAGCCAGTGTCCAGACAAAGCATCATCTGGAAGACCTTAGTATCGCTGCAGGCTGGAGCAACAGCTCAGTGGTCTAAAACTGTCCCTCTCAGGGCTGTTCAATTTAGGTCCTGGAGGGCTAAAACACTTCTGGTTTTTGTTTCGACCTGGTAGTTAATTGCACTCACCTGGTGACCCAGGTCTGAATTTGTCCCTTGAAAAACAGAAGTGTTTCGGCCCTCCAGGACTGACATTGAACACAGTGATTTTCCTATCTTCAGTTGGACTTCCCTAGGAGAAGGACATCTATACTACTGCAGTTGCTACTGCTATAGGGACAGGTGAAACTCTTCTCTAAGCATTGATTTGAATTAAAGTGTTAGAACTATTTACATGAAAACCTATGATGCTTCCCTTGCATTTCTGTTTAACTCATGGCAGTCTCTCTCTCTTACAGCTCAACTTGAGGTTATGCCTCACCGTACTGGAGACACTAGTAGGCATATGGGCCACTTGTTCAGTCAATATTGTTTTGGTTGTATTTTGCAGGAAGTCCAGTCAGAAGAGAAGAGCATGACCATTTTCCTGGGAAAACTGAACATTTGGTGGAATCAGTGATGGCTTATACGGAGGGATTCTTCCCAGCTGACCAATGTACTGTGTTTAAATCTCAATGAGTGTTTAGATCTCATTGTGCTGGTTTACATCCGATCTCACACAAAGTTTGGATCAGTCGTACAGTATCTGGTGTACATGTGTCTGGATGTCCATGAAAGTTGTTTGCTTAAAAGCAATATTTTGATTATCTTTATTTATTTTGAAATATTCCGAACATGTGTGATTGTTTTGCACAAAATGTAATGTTGTTTATAAATGACATGTTTATCATATTGCTATATTAAATATCCATATACAAAGTATCCTACTTTAGATTATTATTACAATACAAAGAGCATTGCCATTCATTATAATGTATGTCAAGAATCTCCTCTAAAATAGCAATTATAGTTTCTTGACATACACTACCGGTTTTAGAACACCTACTCATTCAAGGGTTATTCTTTATTTTTACTACTTTCTACATTGTAGAATAATAGTGAAGACATCAAAACTATGAAATAACACATATGTAATCATTTATGAAAAATTTATGCACTCACTAACTGTAAGTCGCTCTGGATAAGAGCGTCTGCTAAATGACTAAAATGTAAAATGATTTAGTAACCAAAAAAGTGTTAAACAAATCAAAATATATTTTATATTTGAGATTCTTCATATAGCCACCCTTTGCCTTGATGACAGCTTTGCACACTCTTGCCATTCTAGAATGTTTTTGCAACAAACTTGAAGGAGTTCCCACATATGCTGAGCACTTGTTGGCTGCTTTTCCTTCACTCTGCGGTCCGACTCATCCCAAACCATCTCAATTTGGTTGAGGTCGGTGTCACGGTTTCGGCCGAGGCTGCTCCTTCTCCTTGTTCGGGCAGGCTTCGGCGGTCGTCGTCCCCGGAGTACTAGCTGCCACCGTTCGTTGTGTATGTGTGTGTTTGGTTTGGTCTGATTTGTTACACCTGTTGCTCATTTCGTCTTGATTATGTGTCCTGTAAGTTCTCGTTGTTTCTGTCTTGTGGTTGTGTGTAGTTGTTCTATGTCAGCAGGTGTTGCCAGTCAGTTTGTGCTCTATGTTATTAGAGAGTCCGCACGTTGTGCGTTTGTTGTACTTTTACGCTGAGTGCGTTTATTTTTCCCTTGTTCAACCGGCTCTGTTTATAGCCGTTGTTTTTGTGGACTTTATTAAAGTGTTTTTGGACTTGCATCTGCATCCTGCAATTGATTCCACACCACACCTACGCCTGGCCTTGACAGAACTACACACCATTCATGGAATCAGCAGGAGCAGCATCAGCGACCGAGTCATGGGAGGAGCGCGTCCGCGGACAGGATGACAGGATAGCCCAGATCACCAACGCATTACAAGGAGTAATGAATACCCTGCATCGCCTGGAGACCAGTTGGGCACCCACGCCTCCTCCCACAGTACCACCAGCACCGGTCAGTCCCTTAGTCCACGCTCCGGAACCCAGTGGGATTAGGCTCGCTCCCGAGGGCGTATGATGGTACCGCTGCCGGGTGTCAAGGTTTCCTCCTACAAGTAGAACTCTACCTCGCCACCGTACACCCGGTGCCCTCGGGACACGAGAGCGTTTCCGCCCTCATCTCCTGTCTCACCGGCAAGGCGTTGGAGTGGGCCAACGCCGAATGGAGGAGAATAGACCCCGCGACGATCACCTATGCGGAGTTCTCCCGTCGCTTCAGGGCTGTATTCGACCATCCACCTGAGGGGAAGGCGGCGGGAGAACGTCTATTCTACCTCCGACAGGGGAAGAGGAGCGCACAGGATTTTGCACTGGAGTTCCGGACTCTAGCGGCAGACGCAGGGGTGGAATGAGCGGGCCCTCATAGACCACTTCCGCTGCAGCCTACGGGAGGACGTCCGTCGTGAGTTGGCCTGCAGGGACACCACCCTCACGTTTGACCAGTTAGTTGACATGGCCATTCGCCTCGACACCCTGTTGGCCACCCGCGGGACGTCCTGAGTGGGGGTCGTCTATTCCCACCCTCCAGCACCTCCGAGCCTAGTCCTATGGAGCTCGGGGGTGCTGGCGCTAGAGAGGAGAGGAGAAGGAGCCCCAGGGGAACCAACCCCTGTACCTACTGTGGCCGTGGAGGACACACTGCGGCCAGGTGCTGGGGCGGGTCTCCTAGGGGGAGAGACGGCAGGCCACGCTCTGGGGAGTCCCTCCAGGTGAGTAGGCGCCCCACTTACCCAGAGCTCTCTGTTGATCACCTAACCATATCTGTTTGCTTCCCACAGGTTGCACCTCATTCCCAGCATAAGGCGCTAGTAGATTCAGGCGCAGCTGGGAATTTTATAGATCGGCGATTTTGTGCTGAGTTAGGGATTCCCCTCCTTCCAGTCAGTAGTCCCTTCCCTGTACATGCTTTAGATAGCCGTCCGTTGGGATCGGGTTGATTAGGGAGGTCACAGCTCCACTTAGGATGGGGACGCAGGAGGGTCATGAGGAGACTATTCAGCTATATCTTATAGACTCTCCTGCGTATCCGGTGGTGCTGGGGCTTCCCTGGTTGATTACTCATAATCCCTCTATTTCGTGGCAACAGAGGGCTCTCAAGGAGTGGTCTGTCCAGTGTGTAGGGCGATGTCTGGGCGTTTCTGTAGGGGCGACCTCGGTGGAAAGTCCAAACCAACTGCCGGCATTGCACATTCCCCCCGAGTATGATGATTTAGCAATTGTGTTTAGTAAAGCGAAGGCGACGCAATTGCCACCACATAGACAGGGGGATTGTGCGATAGACCTCCAGGTAGGAGCTGCGCTTCCGCGGAGCCATGTGTATCCTCTGTCTCAAGAGGAGAAGAGAGCTATGGAGACTTACATAGCCGAGTCTCTGAGACAGGGATACATACGGCCCTCCACTTCCCCTGCGTCCTCGAGTTTCTTTTTTGTGAAGAAAAAGGATGGAGGTTTGCGCCCGTGTATTGATTACCGCAGTCTCAATCAGATTACTGTGAAATACAGTTATCCACTCCCTCTGATTGCGACTATGACGGAGTCTTTACACGGTGCGTGTTTCTTCACAAAATTGGATCTCAGGAGCGCATACAACTTGGTGCGTATTACGGAGGGAGACGAATGGAAGACAGCCTTTAGTACCACCTCGGGTCATTACGAGTATCTCGTCATGCCATACGGGTTAATGAATGCTCCTTCAGTCTTCCAATCCTTCGTTGATGAGATCTTCTGGGATATGCAGGGGCAGGGAGTGGTCGTGTACATTGACGACATTCTAGTGTATTCTTCTACCCGAGCCGAGCATGTAGCCCTGGTGCGCCGAGTATTGAGGAGATTGTTGGAGCATGATCTGTATGTCAAGGCAGAGAAATGTTTGTTTTTCCAGGAGTCTGTCTCCTTTTTTGGGTTATCAGTTGTCTGCGTCAGGGTTAGAGATGGAGGTTGACCGTGTGTCGGCCGTGCGTAATTGGCAAACTCCAACTACTGTTAAAGAGGTGCAGCGGTTCTTGGGTTTTGCGAATTACTACAGGAGGTTTATCCGGGGTTTTGGACAGGTGGCAGCTCCCATAACGTCTCTACTAAAGGGAGGTCCGGTGCGCTTGCAGTGGTCTGCTGAGGCGGATAGGGCTTTTGGGAGACTGAAGGACCTGTTTACCTCGGCGCGGTGTTGGCGCATCCGGATCCCGCACTCCCATTCCAGGTCGAGGTAGACGCGTCTGAAGCCGGTATAGGGGCCGTGCTCTGCAACGATCTGGCACGCCCCTGAAACTCCCGCCCCTGTGCTTTTTACTCTAAAAGCTCAGTCCGGCGGAGCGAAATTATGACGTGGGGGACAGGGAGCTGCTAGCCGTGGTCCAGGCCCTAAAGGTGTGGAGGCATTGGCTAGAGGGGCTCAACACCCTTTCCTCATTTTGACAGACCACCGAAACCTGGAGTACATCCGGGCAGCTAGGAGACTGAACCCTCGCCAGGCTAGGTGGAATATGTTTCTGGCCCGGTTCGTTTTTAAGATCACGTACATCCCTGGGTCCCAGAATGGTAAGGCAGATGCTCTGTCCCGGCGGTATGACACGGAGGAGAGGTCCGTTGAGCCCACGCCCATACTCCCGCCGTCTTGCCTGGTGGCACCGGTGGTGTGGGAGGTCGATTCCGAAATCGAGCGGGCATTGCGTACCGATCCTAGCCCTCCACAGTGTCCTGTGGGTTGGACGTACGTGCCGTTCGAGGTTCGGGATCGACTTATATATTGGGCTCACACGTCACCCTCCTCTGGACATCCAGAGATTGGCCGGACGGTGCACTGCCTTAGCACTAAGTACTGGTGGCCAACGTTAGCCAGGGATGTGAGGGTTTATGTTTCCTCCTGTTCGGTATGTGCCCAGTGTAAGGCACCCAGACATTTGCCCAGGGGTAAGTTACAACCCCTGCCCGTTCCACAACGACCCTGGTCTCACCTCTCGGTGGATTTCGTTACTGATCTTCCCCTCTCCCAGGGAAATACCACCATCCTGGTCGTTGTGGATCGGTTCTCGAAGGCCTGTCGTCTCCTTCCCATGCCGGGTCTTCCCACTGCCCTACAGACCGCTGAGGCACTATTCACTCACGTCTTCCGGCATTACGGGGTACCCGAGGATATAGTGTCTGATCGAGGCCCCCAGTTTACCTCTCGAGTCTGGAGAGCGTTCATGGAGCGCTTGGGGGTCTCGGTGAGCCTTACCTCGGGGTACCACCCGGAGAGCAATGGGCAGGTTGAACAAGTAAACCAGGATGTGGGTAGGTTTCTGAGGTCGTATTGCCAGGGCCGGCCGGAGGAGTGGGCGAGATATGTTCCCTGGGCCGAGATGGCACAGAACTCAATCCGCCACTCCTCCACTAAACTAACCCCTTTCCAGTGTGTGTTAGGGTACCAGCCGGTTCTGGCACCTTGGCATGAGAGCCAGATCGAGGCCCCTGCGGTGGATGAGTGGGTGCGGCGCTCGGAGGAGACGTGGAACGCTGCTCACGTACATCTGCAGCGGGCCATCCGTCGACACAAGGCGAGCGCCGATCTCCACCGCAGTGAGGGACCGGTGTACGCACCGGGAGATCGAGTCTGGCTCTCGACCAGAAACCTGCCCCTCCGCCTGCCCTGCCGGAAGCTGGGTCGGCGGTTTGTGGGGCCGTTTAACGTCCTGAGGAGGTTGAACGAGGTGTGTTACAGATTACAACTTCCTATTGAGTATAAGAATATTAACCCCTCGTTCCATGTGTCTCTCCTCAGGCCGGTGGTAGCTGGTCCACTCCAGGAGTGTGAGATAGAAGAGACTCCTCCGCCCCTGCTGGACATCGAGGGGGCTCCGGCGTACACAGTTCGGTCCATCCTGGATTCGAGACGCCGGATGGGGGGTCTCCAATATCTCGTGGAGTGGGAGGGGTACGGTCCGGAGGAGCGGTGCTGGGTGCCGAGGAGAGATATCTTAGACCCGTCTCTTCTGACTGAGTTCCATCGTGGTCATCCCACGCGCCCTGCTCCGCGTCCTCCTGGTCGTCCCCGAGGCCGGGGGTCGGCGCACGGCTGGGGGGGTACTGTCACGGTTTCGGCCGAGGCTGCTCCTTCTCCTTGTTCGGGCAGGCTTCGGCGGTCGTCGTCCCCGGAGTACTAGCTGCCACCGTTCGTTGTGTCTGTGTGTGTTTGGTTTGGTCTGATTGTTATGATTTACCAGTATTAGAACCCAAATGCAGACAAGTACACCAAGCCAGAGAAGGTTTAACAGGTTTATTTAAAATGTTCAATAGTCCAGGTTTCCAATAATAGGGGAAGAGCAAGTCCAGGTTACAGGGAGGGTAACAGATCCAGGTCAGGGCAGGTGTGGTACCGTAATGTCCTAGTGTCCGTGGTGAGTCCAAAAGAGAGGTCCGGTAGTGGAGAGCAGGATGGTGGTGGCAGGAGGAAGCGGAGGCAGGAGTCAGGTTCCAAATATATGGTCATCTTGACTATGATCTGACGATGAGTGGTAAGTTTGACCGGGTCTTAAAGGCTGAGGTGATTATGGTGAATGAGCTGCAGCTGGAACCCTGACTCCCGCACACCAGACTTCACTCCTGCAATCAAGGACAGACAGAGGGAGGGAGAGAGCAGAGAGAGAGCTACCTAGCAGCAGTAGGCCTAACAGTACCCCCCTCTACGGACGCCACCTGGCGGCCGACGGGGTTTATCGGGATGTAACCTATGAAACTCTCGGACCAGAGCAGGATCCACAATGAAGCTCCTGGGCACCCAGGAACGTTCCTCAGGACCATAACCCTCCCAATCCACCAGGTAATGGAAACCACGACCCCGGCGGCGAACATCCAGAAGTCGCCGGACAGTGTAGACCGGACCCCCACCCACGATCCTGGGCGGAGGAGGGGGACGAGAGGGCGGGCACAGAGGGCTAACCGACACAGGCTTAATCTGGGAAACATGAAAGGTGGAATGAACCCGTAGGGAGGCAGGAAGCTGTAGCTTAACCGCGCAGGGGTGTAACAATAGACAGTATCTTGAACGGTCCTATAAAACGAGGCGCCATCTTCTTAGACTCCACCTTCAATGGAAGGTCCCGTGACTTCAGCCATACCTCTTGACCAGGAGAGTAACCGGGAGCCTGGGACCGGTGACGGTTGGCTTGCCTCTGCATGTACGCCGAAGCTCGGGACAGAGCTACCCTGGCCTTCCTCCAGACCTTGAAGCAGCGGCGCATGTGGGACTGCACCGAGGTACCGCCAGTTCCCTCTCTTGAGAAGGGAACAGGGGAGGTTGATAACCCAGAGCACACAGAAAAGGAGACAAACCAGAGGAAGCGTTAGTCAAGGTGTTATGAGCATATTCCACCCAGGGGAGCATGGAGCTCCATGACCCAGGGTTAGACCCTGTGACACAGCGAAGAGCGGTCTCCATCTCCTGGTTCGCTCTCTCGGCTTGCCCGTTGGTCTGGGGGTGATATCCAGAGGACAGGCTGGATGTAATGCCCAAAGCTTTACAGAAAGCTTTCCACACCTGGGAGACAAACTGGGGACCCCTGTCAGAGACAATATCCGTGGGTAGACCATGAGAGCGGAACACATGTTCAACCAAAATATCAGCCGTCTCTCTGGCAGTGGGCAGTTTAGGTAGGGCCAAAAAATGAGCGAACTTAGAAAAACGATCAATCACCGTAAGAATTACAGTCTTTCCAGACGAGGGGGAAGTCCAGTGACAAAATCCATAGCGATATGCGACCAGGGCCGGCTGGGTATAGGTAGAGGTCGTAGATGACCAGCGCTGGCCTGGGTGGAGTTCTTACTTCGTGCACATACCGTACAAGCAGCAATGAAGGCTCGAGTGTCCGCCTCCATCGTGGCCCACCAGAACTTCCGTCGCACAAAGTCAAGGGTCCGCGAAACTCCAGGGTGACAGGTAAGGGGAGACGAGTGAGCCCACTGAAGTACCTGGGAGCGAGCAGACTCAGGGACAAACATCCGGTTAGGAGAACCCCTCCCAGGGTCAGCTTGATGATGTTGAGCCTGTCTAACAATCCCCTCGATGTCACATGTGACGACCGCAATACTGCAGGTAGGAGGCAAAATGGGTTCAGGGTTACTACCAGTATCAACAGCCGAATGAACACGAGACAGGGCGTCAGGCTTGACGTTGCGTGACCCAGGACGGTAAGACAGAGAAAAATTGAATCTCCCAAAAAAATAGTGCCCACCTGGCTTGGACGGGGTTGAGCTGCTTCGCTGACTGGAGGTAAGCCAGATTCTTATGATCCGTCCAAACGATGAAGGGTTGTTCCGCCCCCTCCAACCAATGTCGCCACTCCTCGAGAGCCAGCTTAACGGCGAGCAGTTCACGATTGCCAACATCATAATTCCTCTCTGCCTGAGAAAGTTTCCTTGAGAGAAAAGCACAGGGATGCAGTTTGTTATCTTCAGGAGAACGCTGTGACAACACCGCACCTACCCCAGTGTCGGATGCATCCACCTCCACGACAAACTGGCGGTCGGGGTCCGGCTGCATCAGAATGGGAGCCGAGGCGAAAGCGATGTTTCAGTTCTTCGAACGCTGATTCGGCCCCTTCATTCCAAGCGAACGGTCGTGAGATGGAGGTGAGAGCGGTGAGTGGCGCCGCAATGCGGCTGTAGTCCTTGATGAACCTCCTATAGAAGTTCGCAAACCCCAGAAATCGTTGAAGTTGTTTGCGGGTAGAGGGGGCTGGCCAGTCCGTGACAGCAGAGATCTTAGCTGGGTCCATCCGCAACTCCCCTGAGCGATGATGTAACCCCAAAAAAGAGGTCTCAGACACATGAAATTCACATTTCTCCATCTTCACAAACAGTTTGTTCTCCAACAACCTTTGCAACACCTGGCGCACATGCAGTTCATGTTCCTGGGAGGACTCTGAGAAAATCAAGATATCATCCAGATAGACAAAAACAAACCGATTCAACATGTCCCGAAGGACATCATTGACTAGTGCCTGAAAAACAGCAGGGGCATTAGACAACCCAAAAGGCATAACCAGATACTCAAAATGTCCCAAGGGTGTGTTGAAGGCAGTCTTCCATTCATCACCTTTACGAATGCGCACCAGGTGATACGCATTTCGTAGATCCAGTTTCGTAAAGATGGTAGCACCATGAAGGAGGGGAAAAGCAGAATTAATCAAAGGCAGAGAATACTTGTTCTTAATGGTGATGTTGTTAAGTCCACGGTAATCAATACAGGGTCTGAGGGTCTTATCCTTCTTAGCAACAAAAAGAATCCCGCTCCTACAGGTGACGAGGAAGGACGCATAATACCTGCCGCCAAGGAGTCCCGAATGTAGTTCTCCATAGCCTCCGTCTCCGGCCGGGAGAGATTGTACAGGCGACTGCTGGGGAGCGGGGCTCCTGGCTGGAGGTCAATGGCACAGTCGTAAGGCCGGTGAGGAGGAAGAGAAGTAGCTCTGTGTTTGCAGAAAACGGATGCCAGGTCATGATACACGTCAGGAACATTAGAAAGATCCATGGACTCCAGTGGAGGTCGAGGCACAGTACTGGCAGGAGTCAGAGCAGAACACAAACAATTCACATGACAAAATGTGCTCCATGAAACAATTCTACCTGTCACCCAATCAATGTGTGGATTGTGTCTTATGAGCCAGGGGATACCAAGGACCAGAGGGGTCTGTGGGCAGTCGATAATATGGAATTGAATGTTCTCCTGATGATTTCCCGACACTCTAAGACAAACAGGAACAGTCTGATGGGTAATATGGGTCAACAATTGTCCATTCAGACCCTTAGCCTGCAGCGGACAGTCCATAGGAACAGTCTCCAAATCCATTTGTTGAGCCCACTCTCTATCCAAAAAGCTTTCGTCTGCACCAGAGTCAATCAGCGCACTAACAGAGAGATTCTGGAACTGCCACTGGAGGGATGCCTGGAGCAGAATGCGGGGAGAAGAGGAAGAATCCGCTGCTCGGCTCACCAAAACTTCTCCCATTAATGATGAGCCGGCCCTTTTCCCCGGACGAACTGGGCAGGAAGGAACGAAATGACCAGCTTCTCCACAATACAGGCAGACCCGAGCCTGAATGCGACGTGCACGCTCCTCTGAGGACAACCGTGCACGACCCACCTCCATGGCTTCGGGTTCAGTGCTCCTCGTATCGACTCGGGAAGACACGGCTTTCTCCGTAGGGAAGATGCGGGGAGGAGTTTGTTGATGACAGACAGGTTGCTTGGAACTAACACTCCTCTCCCGGCGGCGCTCCCGAATCCGATTATCCAACCTGATGGTGAGTGAAATAAGATTATCCAGCGTAGGCGATTCATCATATGACACCAATTCATCTTTTAAAGTCTCAGACAAAGCATTGATGAACACTCCTTGTAATGCCTCGTCATTCCAACCACTCACTGCTGCTAAAGTCCGAAACTCCACTGCCATCTCCGCCACACTGCGAGCCCCCTGCCGAAGAGAAAACAACCGTTTTCGCAGCCTCCTTGCCTCGTACGGGGTGGTCAAAAACCTTCCTCATCTCAGTGGTGAAGGCAACGTAAGCGTTGCAAATGTCTGACTGACTCTCCCAGACCGCGGATCCCCAGGCACGAGCGGAACCGCTAGTAGAGTTGATAAGGTAGGCAATACGGGCTCTTTCTGAGGCGTAGGTGAGGGGCTGTTGTTCAAACACTAACGAGCATTGAGTCAAAAAATCGCCACAGGTTCCCATGTTCCCGTCATAGCGCTCTGGAGCAGGAACAAAAGGCTCTCTGATCTGGGCTGAAGGGGTAGTAAGGGCAGACACTTGATTGGTGAGTAATTGAACCTGATTAAGCAGCACCTGACTGTCCTCAGCAATCGTCTTAAACAGGGTATCATGTTGGCCAAGTAAAATGCCCTGATTGGCTATGGCAGTCCAAATTTGAGTGCACTCTGGGGTGGTATCCAGGCTACTGTCTGCTGGGTTCATGATGGTCAGATCATACTGTTATGATTTACCAGTATTAGAACCCAAATGCAGACAAGTACACCAAGCCAGAGAAGGTTTAACAGGTTTATTTAAAATGTTCAATAGTCCAGGTTTCCAATAATAGGGGAAGAGCAAGTCCAGGTTACAGGGAGGGTAACAGATCCAGGTCAGGGCAGGTGTGGTACCGTAATGTCCTAGTGTCCGTGGTGAGTCCAAAAGAGAGGTCCGGTAGTGGAGAGCAGGATGGTGGTGGCAGGAGTGAAGCGGAGGCAGGAGTCAGGTTCCAAATATATGGTCATCTTGACTATGATCTGACGATGAGTGGTAAGTTTGACCGGGTCTTAAAGGCTGAGGTGATTATGGTGAATGAGCTGCAGCTGGAACCCTGACTCCCGCACACCAGACTTCACTCCTGCAATCAAGGACAGACAGAGGGGAGGGAGAGAGCAGAGAGAGAGCTACCTAGCAGCAGTAGGCCTAACACTGATTTGTTACACCTGTTGCTCATTTCGTCTTGATTATGTGTCCTTTAAGTTCTCGTTGTTTCTGTCTTGTGGTTGTGTGTAGTTGTTCTATGTCAGCAGGTGTTGCCAGTCAGTTTGTGCTCTATGTTATTAGAGAGTCCGCACATTGTGCGTTTGTTGTACTTTTACGCTGAGTGCGTTTATTTTTCCCTTGTTCAACCGGCTCTGTTTATAGCCGTTGTTTCTGTGGACTTTATTAAAGTGTTTTTGGACTTGCATCTGCATCCTGCAATTGATTCCACACCACACCTACGCCCGGCCTTGACAGTCGGGGGATTGTGGAGGCCAGGTCATCTGATGCAGCACTCCATCACTCTCCTTCTTGGTCAAATAGCCCTTACACAGCCTGGAGGTGTGTTAGGTCATTGTCCTGTTGAAAAACAAATGATAGTCCCACTAAGCCCAAAACAGATGGGATGGCGTATCGCTGCAGAATGCTGTGGGAGCCATGCTGGTTAAGTGTGCCTTGAATTCTAAATAAATCAAAGACAGTGTCACCAGCAAAGCACCCCCACACCATAACACCTCCTCCTCCATACTTTACGGTGGGAAATACATATGCAGAGATAATCTGTTAACCCACACCGATTCTCACAAAGACACGGCGGTTGGAACCAAAAATCTCAAATTTGGACTCCAGACCAAAGGACACATTTCCACCGTTCTAATGTCCATTACTCGTGTTTCTTGGCCCAAGCAAGTCTCTTCTTTTTATTGGTGTCCTTTAGTAGTGGTTTCTTTGCAGCAATTCGACCATGAATGCCTGATTCACACAGTCTCCTCTGAACAGTTGATGTTGATGTTGAGATGTGTCTGTTACTTGAACTCTGTGAAGCATTTATTTGGGCTGCAATTTCTGAGTCTGGTAACTCTAATGAACTTATCCTCTGCAGCAGAGGTAACTCTGGGTCTTCCATTCCTGTAGCGGTCCTCATGAGAGCCAGTTTCATCATAGCGCTTGATGGTTTTTGCGACTGCACTTGAATAAACTTTCAAAGTTATTGAAATGTTCCATATATACTTATATGTCTTAAAGTAATGATGGACTGTCATTTCTCTTTGCTTATATCAGCTGTTCTTCAATATGGACTTGGTCTTTTACCAAATAGGGCTATCTTCTGTATACCCCCCTACCTTGTCACAACACAACTGATTGGCTCAAATGCATTAAGAAGGAAAGATATTCCACAAATTAACTTTTAAGAAGGCACACCTGTTAATTGAAATGCATTCCAGGTGACTACCTCATGAAGAGAGAATGCCAAGAGTGTGCAAAGCTGTCATCAAGGCAAAGGGTGGCTATTTGAAGAATCTCAAATATAAAATATATTTTGATTTGTTTAACACTTTTTTGGTTACTACATGATTCCATATGTGTTATTTCATAGTTTTGATGTTTTCACTATTATTCTACAATGTAGAAAATAGTAAAAATAAAGAAAAACCCTTGAATGAGTAGGTGTTCTAAAACTTCTGACCGGTAGTGTACATTGTTGCATGACATTATCCACTTTGGATGAAATCCATTCATGTGATTGAAGTATGTGAACCAAAGTTATTTACATTAAATAAATATTAGAATTGTAAATTCTTAATGAAAATACAGAAACCACACTGGTCCCTCATGTGACCTTTAGAAGAATGAGCAGCGAATTTGACCATTGATCACCTTGGATCTATTTTAAAGGACAAGTTGACAAAAATGTGTTTGAATGATGGTCAGGTCAGAACCAAGTGACATATTAGTGGCAGGTTGACACACCCTGTTTATTCACATGATAGGAGACATAGTGTGGGTGTTTGCTGAAAGTGTTGCAATTTGAAGTTGAATTATGAAAAGTAAAATACTTATCTTTAGCTCAATGATAGTCTGTGTTATAAAGTAATCAATCATGCCAAATTGTGTTTGTATGTGAAAATGCTGGATGCCTGTGGTCACTATTTATGTAATTTAATTGATTTGACCATTTTAAGACTAAATATTACAGTTATGAAAATTGTTCATAGCATAACATCAGAATATTAACATAATCATGTGATACATTTAGATGTGAATTATGCTGTTAATTAAGAGTAAGCAATCTGACAATGTCACTACAGATAACGTCTCCTAAGTTAGTTTTGTAACTAACAATTCAAATAAAATAAGTGAGGACATAAAAATGGGTATTGTCAGGAATATATTAAGATAAAAGTACATGTAATTGGAAAGGAGAGCGACATGTTTTTTTTTGTAGGTTGGACATTGATCTTTTCAACACAGAGAAGCAGATATGAAAGGCCGGGTTAACCTAACCTTATGGGTTTGTGACATCTCTCATCCTGTTCCTCAGTCAGATTGTCTAATTTCTTCAATCTGAGCCAAATAACAAAATAACTACTTGGCAATGCTGTCCATTTGTTAATTATATATTTATGACACAGGCATTATCAGCAAAAGTTTAGCTTTAAAAGGCTGTCTGGGAATGTTTTTCCTCACATCCCACTGACCATGAAAGCAGTTGTCTTTGCGCTGACTCTAGCTCTTGTGGGTGAGTACATTTCAGATTATTTCAGACTTGCTTTTTAGATCATATAATTTTAAAAGAAATGTAATTTTGCCATTCTGATTCATTTGACATAGTTGGAAGTGAATGCAAACTGAATAATGACTTACTTTTTCTTTCCATCTATATAGCGAGTCAACATGTTAACTTTGGTAAATGATGCTACATTACAACATTTTACACATTTTAAGCGCAAGACAGAATTTTTGAAAATAAATGTACACATGACTAACAACTCTCTAAATTCTTGTTTACAGCCCCTGAATTTGAAGCCAGTAAGACCTATGTGTACAAGTATGAGGCACTGCTCCTGGGCGGTCTACCTGAAGAGGGTTTGTCCAGAGCAGGAATAAAAGTAATCAGCAAAGTTCTCATCAGTGCAATTGCCCCAACTATCTACATGCTGAAGGTATAAGGCTACACATCAAGTTCACATACATAACATATCTAAATGCATTGTCCACTACAATGACTAATATATTGATCTCTCCTTGTAGCTCGTGGACCCTGAGATCTTTGAGTACAGTGGTGTTTGGCCCAAAGATCCTTTTGTCCCAGCTTCAAAGCTCACTTCAGCCCTGGCTGCTCAGCTCTTGACTCCAATCAAGTTTGAGTATGCCAATGGTGTTGTGGGTAAGGTATTTGCCCCCACTGGTGTCTCTGAAACAGTGCTAAATATCCATAGAGGTATCTTGAACATCCTTCAGCTCAACATCAAGAAGACACAGAACGTCTATGAGATGCAGGAGGTAAGAGTTGTATCTTTTCATATTCGCATACATATCTTTCCATGATTAATGTCTGATCTTCTCACTCATGCTCTCATTTGTATTACCTAGGCTGGAGCTCAGGGAGTGTGCAAGACCCACTATGTGATCAGTGAAGATGCCAAGACCGGGTACATCCATTTGACCAAGACCAAGGATCTGAATCACTGCCAGGAGAGAATCATAAAAGAGTTTGGTCTGGCTTACACAGAGAACTGTGTTGAGTGCCAGCAGGTAGGAGCCAATGTAACTCATTGTTGGCTTTAGTGGAAATTACTACAGATATTCTAGCCCAATAACAATATCACTAACAATATGTTTTATCTACACAGAAAGGAAAGAACCTAAGGGGAGCTGCCGCCTACAACTACATCATGAAGCCCACTGCCACTGGTGCTATCATCATGGAGGCCACTGTTACTGAGCTCCATCAGTTCTCACCTTTCAATGAGATGAATGGCGCTGCCCAGATGGAAGCAAAGTATGTTCACTGATTTGTAAAATAATGGAATGTTGTATACTGTATACAGCAACAATTCTTAATGAGCTTAAATTGCCTGTTTACAGACAAACCTTTGCTTTCGTTGAGATCAAAAAGACCCCAGTTGAGCCTATCAAAGCAGAATATCTTCACCGTGGATCCATTCAGTATCAGTTCGCCACTGAGATTCTCCAGACACCTATTCAGCTCCTTAGAATCAGCAACGCACATGCTCAGGTACAATGACTACTAGTAGTCCCTTTCTCTGAGTTACATTTTGAGTTACATTTTGAGTAATGCTTTCTCAAATTAAATTCCTGATAATGTTTCAAAAATTGCTTCTGTCATCAGATTGTGGACATTCTGAACCATCTGGTCAAATACAATGTGGCTAAGGTCCATGTCGATGCCCCTCAGAAGTTTATTCAGCTTGTCCAGCTCATGCGTGTGGCCAGCTTTGAAAGTATTCAAGACATCTGGAATCAGTTTAAGGCCAAGCCAGCTTTCAGGTACTTTCAAATAATTTTTTGGAAAAAAATATCACTGAACAAAGACACAGGCACAGGAATGTAATGTGACTGTACTAAAGTGAAACATTCACTTTTTCAGATACTGGATTCTGGATGCTATCCCTGCCATTGGAACTCCAGTTACTTTGAAATTTATCAAGGAGGAGTTAGTGGATGGTCCCATTACCATTGCTGAAGCTGCTCCAGCTCTGGTGGCCGCTGTGCACATGGTGACTGCTGATGTGGAGACCATCAAGCTTTTTGAAGTAGGTTCACCTTATAATTAGGTTTCTTCTTGAATCCTGGTTAAGATGACTGAAAACCATCCTTCCTGCACCACCAGACCCTGGCTTTCAACCACAAGATTCAGGCAAACCCAGTTCTGCGTGAGGTTGCGATGCTTGGTTATGGTACCATGATTTCCAAGTACTGTGCTGCATATCCCACCTGCCATGCTGACCTTTTGAAGGTAAAATATGTTTCCCATAATCACATCACTTCCAGTTATTACTTATTGGATGAGAATTAAACTCTTTATGGGTCTTTCAACCTCCACAGCCCATCCACAATCTTTTTGTTGAGGCTATTGCTAAGAACAACTTTGAGGAAATCGCAATGGCTCTGAAAGTTATGGGTAATGCTGGCCATCCTGCTAGCCTTAAGCCAATCATGAAGCTCCTGCCTGGATTTGGAACAGCTGCTGCTGCACTGCCCCTGATAATTCAGGCTGATGCCATCTTGGCTATGAGGAACATTGCCAAGAAAGAGCCCAGAATGGTGAGCATTGCTCCTCTCTGTCAGTTCACACAACCACATCTTATGACATGTTAACAATCCCACTTACCGTTTTATCTTCGGGTGTTTTAGATCCAGGAAGTTGCTGTGCAGTTGTTCATGGACAAGGCTCTCCACCCAGAGCTCCGTATGATTGCCACCGTTGTGCTTTTCGAAACAAACCTCCCCATGGGTCTGGTAACTACTCTTGCTGATGCAGTGACAAAGGAAGCCAATCTGCAGGTGGCTAGCTTTGTCTACTCTCTCATTAAGGCCATGACCAAGTGCACCGCCCCTGACTTTGCCTCAGTGTAAGAGCACGCTTCAATTTCTCAATACATATCTTCAAGATTTGCATCAGCATTTGAATCTAATTGCATTGTATTTTCCCATTTTAGTGCTGCTGCCTGCAATGTTGCAGTCAAGATCCTCAGCCCCAAATTAGACAGACTGAGCTTCCGTTTCAGCAAAGCCACCCACCTGGACTATTATCATTGTAAGGGTCTCATGAACTGAAATACAATCTCAATGGTTTCTCTCTCATATGTTGGCTTAATGATTGTTTTCTTTCTTCAGCTCCTCTGATGATGGGTGCTGCTGCCAGTGCTTTCTACATCAATGATGCTGCCACCGTTTTGCCCAGAGCTGTTGTGGCTAAAGCCCGCACCTACTTTGCTGGAACAGCTGCTGATGTTCTGGAGGTAAAAATGGTTATTCAAAACTACTTGAATTTATAAAGATTCAGTGGTTCCAAAACCCTCTTTTAACTTTGCAAGCTTAATCTTTGTCTCTCAGATTGGAGTGAGAACTGAGGGAATCCAGGAGGCTCTTATGAAAATCCCCAAGGCTCCTGAAAATCTTGACAGGATCACCAAGATGAAGCGTGCCATTAAGGCTGTAAGTATCAAGGATCACTTAAAGGTCCAATGCAGACGTTTTTATCACAATATCAAATAATTTCTGGGTAACAATTAAGTACATTACTGTGATTGTTGTCAATTAAAATAGTCAAAAATAAACAAAAATAACTTCTTTGCAAAATGCAATTTTTCAAGCATGAATTTTGCTAGGACTGTCAAATAAAATAAAATCATATCAAATTGTATTTGTCACATACACGTGTTTAGCAGATGTTATAGTGGGTGTAGTGAAATGCTTGTGCTTCTAGCATCGACAGTGCAGTAATATCTAACAAGTAATATCTAACAATTTCACAACATATACCTAATACACACAAAACTAGTAAGGAATGGAATTTAAGAAAATATACATAAATGGACAAGCAATGACAGAGCGGCATGGACTAAGATACAGTAGAATATTATAGAATAGAATGCAGTACATACATATGAGATGAGTAGTGCAAGATATGTAAACATTATTAAAGTGACTGTAAACATTATTAAAGTGACTAGTGTTCCATTTCTTGAAGTGGCCAGTGATTTCAATAGGCAGCAGCAGCTTCTAATGTGCTAGTGATGGCTATTTAACAGTCTGATGGCCTTGAGATAGAAGCTGTTTTTCATTCTCTCGGTCCCAGCTTTGATGCACCTGTACTGACCTCACATTCTGGATGATAGCGGGGTGAACAGGCAGTGGCTCGGGTGGTTGATGTCCTTGATGATCTTTTTGGCCTTCCTGTGACATCGGGTGCTGTATGTGTCTTGGAGGGCGGGTAGTTTGCCCCCGATAATGCGTTTGGCAGACCGCACCACCCTCTGGAGAGCCCTGCAGTTGCGGGCGGTGCAGTTGCCGTACCAGGTGGTGATACAGCCCGACAGGATGCTCTCAATTGTGCATCTGTAAAAGTTTGTGAGGGTTTTAGGTGCCAAGCCGAATTTCTTCAGCCTCTTGAGATTGAAGAGGCTCTGTTGCGCCTTCTTCACCACATTGTCTGCGTGGGTGGACAATTTCAGTTTGTCGGTGATGTGTTTGCCAAGGAACTTGAAGCTTTCCACCTTCTCCACCGCGGTCCCGTCGATGTGGATAGGGGGTGCACCCTCTGCTGTTTCCTGAAGTCCACGATCATCTCCTTTGTTTTGTTGACGTTGAGTGAGAGGTTATTTTCCTGGCACCACACTCCCAGAGCCCTCACCTCCTCCCTGTAGGCGGTCTCATCATTGTTGGTAATCAAGCCTACTACTGTTGTGTCGTCTGCAAACTTGATGATTGAGTTGGAGGCATGCTTGGCCACGCAGTCATGGGTGAACAGGGAGTACAGGAGGGGGCTGAGCACGCACCTTTGTGGGGCCCCAGTGTGTTGAGGATCAGCGAAGTGGAGATGTTGTTTCCAACCTTCACCACCTGGGGGCGGCCCATCAGGAAGTCCAGGACCCAGTTGCACAGGGCGGGGTTCAGACCCAGGGCCTCGAGCTTGATGATGAGCTTGGTGTTTAATGGTGAGCTATAGTCAATGAACAGCATTCTTACATAGGTATTCCTCTTGTCCAGATGGGATAGGGCAGTGTGCAGTGTGATGGCTATTGCATCGTCTGTGGATCTATTGGGGCGGTAATCAAATTGAAGTGGGTCTATGGTGACAGGTAAGGTAGAGGTGATATGATCCTTGCCTAGTCTCTCAAAGAACTTCATGATGACAGAGGTGAGTGGTACAGGGCGATAGTCATTTAGTTCAGTTACCTTTGCTTTCTTGGGTACAGGAACAATGGTGGCCATCTTGAAGCATGTGGGAACAGCAGACTGGGAAAGGGAGAGATTGAATATGTCCATTATCACACCAGCCAGCTGGTCTGTGCATGCTCTGAGGATGCGGCTAGGGATGCTGTCTGGCCCGGCAGCCTTGCGGGGGTTAACATGCTTAAATGTCTTAATCATGTCGGCAACGGAGAAGGAGAGGCCACAGTCCTTGGTAGTGTTATCCTCAAAGCGGTTGAAAAAGGTGTTTAGCTTGTCTGGAAACGAGACGTCGGTGTCGGCGACGTGGCTGGTTTTCCTTTTGTAGTCCGTGATTGTCTGTAGACCCTGCCACATACGTCTCGTGTCTGAGCCGTTGAATTGCGACTCCACTTTGTTTCTATACTGATGTTTTGCCAGTTTAGTTGCCTTGCGGAGTGAGTAGCTACACTGTTTGTATTCTGCCATATTCCCAATCACCTTGCCATGGTTGAATGTGGTGGTTTGCACTTTCAGATTGGCGCGAATGCTGCCATCTATCCACGGTTTCTGGTTAGGGTAGGTTTTAATAGTCACAGTGGACACAAAATCACCTATACACTTCCTGATAAACTCAGTCACCGTTTCAGAGTATTTGTCAAAATTATTTTCGATGGCCAGCCGGAACATATCCCAGTCCGCGTGATCAAAACAACTTGAAGCGTGGATTCCGATTGGTCAGACCAGCGTTGAATAGTCCTTAGCACGGGTATTTCCTGTTTGAGTTTCTGCCTATAGGAAGGGAGGAGCAAAATGGAGTCGTGGTCAGTTTTGCCGAAAGGAGGGCGGGGGGGGCCTTATAACCATCCCGGAAGTTCGAATAGCAATAGTCGAGGATTTTGGCAGTGCGAGTACAACAGTCGATATGTTGATATAACTTCAGCAGCCTAGTCCTCAAATTTGCTTTGTTAAAATCCCCGGCTACAACAAATGCAGCCTCAGGATATGTGGTTTCCAGTTTGCATAAAGTCCAGTGAAGTTCTTTGAGGGCCGTCGTGGTATCGGCTTGAGGGGGGATATACACGGCCGTGACTATAACCGAAGAAAATGATCTTGCGAGATAATATGGTCGGCATTTGATTGTGAGATATTCTAGGTCGGGTGAACAAAAGGACTCGAGTTCCTGTATGTTACTACAATTACACCATGAGTCGTTAATCATGAAACACACACCTCCACCCTTCTGCTTCCCAGAGAGATATTTATTCCTGTCTGCGCGATGAACTGAGAACCCCTCTGGCTGGACCGATTTTGACAGAATATCCCAAGAGAGCCATGTTTCCGTGAAACAAAGTATGTTGCAGGCCTTGATGTCTCTCTGGAAAGAAATCCTTGCCTTCGTTGATCTTGTTAACCAAAGACTGAACATTAGCGAGTAGTATACTTGGAAGCGGTGGGTGGTGTGCGCGCCTCCTAAGTCGAACCAGCAGGCCGCTCCGAGTGCCTCTCCTCTGCCGGTGATGTTTTGGGTCAGCCACTGGAATCAGTTCAGTTGTCCCTGGGGAGAGCAAACAAAGGATCTGCTTCGGGAAAGTCGTATTCCTGGTCGTAATGCTGGTGTGTTACCGCCGCTCTGATATCCAATAGTTTTCCCCGGCTGTATATAATGATACAAAACACTTTCTGAGCTAATAATGTACAAAATAATACATAAAAAACAAAAATACTGCAAAGTTTCCTAAGAGCTAGTCATCTTCGTTGGCGCCAGGTAGTGGTCTGAAAGAGGAGCCTAATTCGAGCATTCTAGCTGTTATTGGGAGAGAGCGAACTCTCTTTGTTTTTGGTTTATTAACACAGGAAAATCGTGTTTTTGACTGCACTGCCCCTTTAATCTCACAAATGTATCTCTAAATAATAAATTATTGATTATATCAATGTCATGTTGTGTTGCTACCATGCTATGTTGTCATGTGTTGTGTTGCTACCATGCTATGTTGTCATGTGTTATTGCCAGGCTATGTTGTCCTAGGTCTCTCTTTATGTAGTGTTGTGGTGTCTCTCTTCTCGTGATGTGTGTTTTGTCCTATTTTTTATTTATTTTTTTAATCGCAGCCCCCGTGCCCGCAGGAGGCCTTTTGCCTTTTGGTAGGCCGTCATTGTAAATAAGAATGTGTTCTTAACTGACTTGCTTAGTTAAATAAAGGTTAAATAAAATCAAATAATATTATATATTAGGTTTTCATTATTATATTATTATGTTTTTTAAATGAAGTTTGAATTTGATCAGTCAGGTTTGCTCTACTAATCTATCCACAGCTGTCTGACTGGAGGTCCTTGCCTTCAAGCGAGCCTTTGGCTTCCGTATACGTGAAGTTCTTTGGACAGGAAATTGCCTTCGCCAACATCGACAAGGCCATCATCGAACAGGCAATTAATGTATGTTGTATACTCCTTTATCGTCAGGTTAGCTGGAAATTCTGAAAGATCCAATGTAGCTGTTTTTATCTCAATATCAAGTCATTTCTGGGTAACAATTAAGTGCCTTACTGTGATTGTTTTCAAAAAGCAATTTCTCAAGCAAAAATGTAGCTAGGACTGTCTGATTGGGGAGGGGAAAACGTAAAACTAGCTGTTATTGACAGAGAGGTTTGGAACTCTTTCTTATTGGTCTATAAACTAATTAACCGTCTGGTGATGTCATCAGGCAGACCAAAACTCCATTCCACCAAAACAGGTTTAAATTTCAGTAGGTCTTTTCAAACAGCTCTTACACTAAAAGTGCATTATCATAATTTTAAAAATTTCACAGTATTATTCCAACCTCACAGTGTGGAAATATATATTAAACACAGGAAAATCATGTTTTGACTGCACTGGGCCTTTAAACCTCTTCCACAGTTGACTTTCACAGTTGTCTTATGTCATCAAAGCTAGGTAGCTGACCAATGTTTGTTTCTCTACAGCTTGCAACTGGACCTGCTGTTCAGGCAGAGGCAGAGAATGCCGTGAGAGCACTGCTGTCTGGAGTTGCTTTCCAGTATGCTAAGCCTTTGCTGGCTGCCGAAGTGCGTCACATATTTCCCACTGCTGTTGGTGTGCCCATGGAGCTCAGCTTCTACACTGCTGCTGTTGCCATTGCAACTGTCAATGGTAAGTTCACAAGAACAAGAATGTAATACAGCAGTAATGCTGTTGTAGTTTTAATTACTCTTGGGTTTCAGTCTCATTGGCTGTATTTCTTCATTCCCATTTTCACAGTCAAAGCCACCATGTCTCCACCTCTTCCTGAAACCTTCCATGTTGCACAGTTCATGAAGACAGACATTCAGCTGCAGGCCGAGTTCACAGCAAGGTACATACTTATAAGCTCATGTTCACACCAAGGGAAATTAATCACATCATTTTTACTGATGAAAGAAGCTTACTGTTGTTTTAGAAATTAACTGTCTCTTCTTCTTTCAGCATTGCAATGCATACATTTGCAGTGATGGGAGTGAACACTGCCTTCATCCAGGCTGCTCTTATGGCAAGAGCTGAAGTCCACACAATTGTCCCTGCCAGATTCACAGCAAAACTTGACATTGTCAAGGGCAACTTCAAGATTGAGGCTTTGCCTGTTCAGATCATTAATCACATTGCATCTGTACAGTATGTAGCTTTTTCTAGAAGAGGCAGTACAATTATTTTACTAGCATTACATATTTTATGGTTCAATTGAAGGAGCATGTTTATATTGTCTCCCACTGCTACAGTGTTGAGACCCTTGCGTTGGCAAGAAACGTGGAAGACCTTGCAGCTGCAAAATTCACACCAATGATTCCTGCGGCCAAATCTGTAGCACAGCTGTCAAAGGAGATATTCACATCTAAGATTGCATCCTCCATGATTGGTAGTTTGGTAAGATGAATATGATATTTTGACTTTTCAGCAGACATTTCTTCTTGTACTTATGACCTCTAATCTCTTTTATGTTTTGTCATTTTTTTCAGTCAAGGTCAACTGAACTCATTTACAATGATATGCCTTCCAACTTCTTACCCAAGAAGTTGAGAGCTATTGAAGCCCAAGCGGAGAAGAAAATGTGTGCTAAATCTAAGTTCTTCGGAATCAAGGCATGCGCTGAGATTGAATCTCAGAACGCAGCCTTCATCAGAAACTCTCCTCTCTATGCATTGATTGGGAAACACTCAGTCCTTGTTGATGTGTCACCAGGCAAGATACAGTATATTTATGATTTACATCCAATACACAACTATCAATACAACAAGATATAATAGTAATAATAATAAATTATTATCTTAAAAGTAATTGTATCTATTTCTCTTTGTGGGCAGCTTCTGGTCCAGTCATTGAGAAAGTGGAGATTGAAGTACAAGTTGGACCTAAGGCCGCAGAAAAGATCATCAAAGTCATCACCATGACCGAAGAGGAGGAAGCTCCAGACGGAAAAACAGTCCTGTTAAAGCTCAAGAAAATCCTGGTACCTGGTCTGAAGAACAGCACCAGATCTTCCTCCAACTCCAGCAACTCTCGCTCTAGCAGTTCTCGCTCTAGCCTTCGTTCTAAATCCTCCTCTTCCTCCAAATCCTCTTCTTCCTCCAAATCCTCCTCCTCTTCTTCTTCTCGTGCCAAGAGCAAGATCATCGATGTGAATGCGGCCCCAATCAGCAAAAGGTCTAAGAAAATCCGTAGCAGCCGCAAGAGCAGCAGCAGCAGTAAAAGCAGAAGCAGCAAACTGAGCTCCAGCAAATCAGTTAGCAGCCGCTCTTCCAGCTCCTCTAAGTCCATCTCCTCCAGGTCCAGCTCTTCCAGCTCTCGCTCTTCCAGCTCCCGCATCTCAAGGGTGAGGCAGAACTTTCAAGACAATATTTTATTGAAATACAGTCAACTGAAAGAGAAAAGCAGTTACCTAAACTACTCTATTTTGACTGCTCTTTCTATTACAGCAGGAAGTCTATGACATGAAGTTTGCCAAGAACCATATTCACCAGGTAATGTTTATGTAGTGCATATACTGTACAATATGTGCAGCTATTAGTGATGCTTGGTTATATTAAACCTGAGTTGGTATGCTTATTTTGCATTCAGCATCCAATCTCTAAGGCAAGAGCCTCCAGCATAAGCAGCGCCTCCAGCTTTGAGGCCATCTACAAACAGGTGAAACTTTAATATCACAACTAAGGCCGGGTATAATTAATCTCTGTTGGTGTCAATGGGAGAGAATACAAGGATTCATTAACTTTAACACTGTATTTTCAGGCCAAATACCTTGGTAATGCTGTTGCCCCAGCAGTGACCATCCTCATCCGTGCAGTGAGAGCTGACAATGAACTGCAGGGATACCAGATTGCTGCTTATTTGGACAAAGCTAATTCCAGGTTGCAAATCATCCTGGCTAACCTTGCTCCCAAGGACAACTGGAGAATTTGTGCTGACGGTGTTCTTCTAAGCAACCACAAAGTTATGGTAAGACTAAAGGCCATGTCTCCAATGCCACTGTACTGTAATGTCGCAGTACACCAGTTTGTACTGCTTGAGGTCATAACCAACATGATGAAAGAAACAAACTTAAGTTTGTTTTTGTCTCAGGCTAAGTTTGCCTGGGGAGTAGAATGCAAGGAATTTGAGACTGAGATCACAGCAGAGACCGGTCTTGTGGGACCAGACCCTGCATTCCGAGTGAAGCTGACATGGGACAAACTTCCCAGCGGACTGAAGCGCTATGCAAAGAAGTACAGTAACTAACTTCACTATGAAGACTCATTTCTAGGCTTTACATTGTGCTAGTATTTACTAAACTGTATGAAATAGTGTTACATTTCCTATTTATATAAGTCAATACAATAAATAAAAATGCATTTGAAATGTTTTGCTTCACAATTCAGGTTGGCTGAGTACCTCCCTAGTGCTGCTCTCTATGCAGGACTGAGCCAGGCAAGAGCCAAGAACAGTGTTAAGCAAATCAAATTGAATGTGGCTGTTGCTTCCGAGAGAACCCTGAATGTCATTCTGAAAACACCAAAGGTGAGTAGTCTTAGGCCTACTTCTTTTTTTTTACTGGTTTACTCTTTTCCCTTCACTCTCTGATTATTTAAATTAGCAATGCGCATGCCCCGCCCACCTGAGGATCTGCCTTTTTCAGCCATCTATATCCTGTGTTTGAGGGGTGCAAAATCTACTTGTCACTTAAATCTCACTGGATTGATTGCTTTTATTTTACTCCTGTGACTCTTTTATACTAGTTTTTTCCTGTTAACATTACGACCGCTGAAATGTTTGTAATGACCTGTCAAACACACCCCAGTACTGGTTGAAATGCTCAATGGAATACATTGGCTTTCCGTTGCATTTATAAGAACGCTAAAGCTTCATCAGGGATTTAATCTCAACACTTACATCACAAGAAATAAAAAAAACATCAATTTATTTTGATGTGTGTTCATTTTTTGTGGAATTGAAAAAACAAATAATTTAATACATACACCTTCTACAGACTAAGCCCTGTCTAAGCTGGGGGAGGGGGGTCTACTAAGCTATATGGAATTGTTTTAGGCCTCCCGAGTTAAATTACGAGCCTAGTTGGTTTAGCCACAGAAAAGACAGCAACCTTCCCGCTAGCCATGATTGGCTGAGATAATGAGTGGCCTGGATATGCCAAGAGATTGTGTTTTGAAATCAGTAGAATTAGAGTATGATAGCTAAGGAGATGGAGAAAACACCTGTGTCCGGATTACATCTTCCATCTAAGGGCAACCATGGCATCCGTGACAGAGAGGGAGAAGCGTCCATCTATGTATACGGGTAAAATAGTCTAGCTAGCTACATTTTCAGATATTACACATTTCAAATTTTGTCAGAAAGTCGTTTTCATTTCAAGTTAAAGTTGACTGTTAGCTCGCTAGCTAACGTTACGTGTATGACCTGTGTAGTAATAATATTCATATTTCAGAACCATTTGCTTTGCTAGTTATAGCCTAATGTTAGCTAGCTAACATTGAACCTGGTTGGTTAGCTACCTGCAGATTAATGCAGGGTAGTAACATCATGAGTTGGGATTATGGTTAATTGTTTTAACAAAAGACTACACTATGCAAGTAACCATTTCAATAGAATGTTAATGATGTCAATGCGACAACTGTTGATAGACGTAGTTGGTAAATTCCCTCTGGCTATCTACTCCGATTTCAGAGCACTCTCATCTGAGTGTGCCAGAGCGAAGAATAACTGACAAATTTACGAACGCTCAACACCCGTTGAATATGTTGAATACGTTGGCAAAAAAGCGTAATTCAATTGTTGCCAGCAGCACAGTTGCAGTCACCAATGCTCTGGATAACATAAAAACAGCCTAACCAGCTCTGCTAGGGCGAGTAAAATGGTCAGAGTGAGCTGTTCATTTGTGTCTGGAAGTAGCTAGCAAGCTAGCCAACGTTAGCCAGTTAGCTTGGGTACTTGACTGCTGTTGTTAGGACAGAACGCTCGGATCAACCCTACTCCTCGGCCAGTGCGTCCAGTGTGCGCTCTGAACACTCCGAGAGCGAAACGCTCTGAATTTACGAACTGACAATCTGACAACACTCTGAGTTTACGGGCGGGGCTATAGCTTAAGAGGGTGTAAACAATGCTGAATGGGTGTAGACAAAGAGCTCTCCAGTGGGAGTACCAAAACATCTGCTAAATGGCATATTATTATTATTATTACAATCAAAGGCCATTTTCTCAAAAGTGAGGTTACAAGTTGACCAACTTTCAAAGTAGAATTACTTTCCCATTGTTCCTCAACTGTAGTGTATGATATACAATTTTCTTGCTCTGAGTCTCTACTTTTATCCACTTGGGCTCCCGAGTGGCGCAGCGGTCTAAGGCACTGCATCTCAGTGCTTGAGGCGTCACTACAGACCCCCTGGTTTGATTCCAGGCTGTATCACAACCGGCCGTGACTGGGAGTCCCACAGGGTGGCGCACAATTGGCCCAGCGTCATCCGGGTTTGGCCGGTGTAGGCCGCCATTGTAAATAAGAATGTGTTCTTAACTGACTTGCCTAGTTAAATAAAGGTAAAAATAAAAAATAAAAATAAATTATCCAATGTAAAAAATACAATTTCACATTTTGCTACATAAGACCAAATGGAGCTGGTCGGTCACAATTGGATATCACGAAAAAGGGGTAAAAATAAATAAATAAACAAAATGTTTTAAGAAAGTCATACCAAGGATTATTTAGCTATTTGATTTTGAATTTTAAGACCCCTTGAAGTATAAATATATATATATATATATATATATATATATATATATATATATATATATATGACTACATTTTTATTTGGCCTTACTTCTATTAGCCCATACAAACACATTGAGTAACAGATTCACTACATGGAACAACAGATAATCCCCCCTAAAAATCTAAAGGAAGTTTCCCTCATTAAAATGCAAATCAATTTATAACATTTTTTACATGCGTTTTTCTGGATTTGTTTGTTGTTATTCTGTCTCTCACTGTTCAAATAAACCTACCATTAAAATTATAGACTGATCATTTCTTTGTCAGTGGGCAAACGTACAAAATCAGCAGGGGATCAAATACTTTTTTCCCTCACTGTATACCATTCATTTTTTCAACCGTTACCGGGGGACCTTCAGACGAGTCTTGTGAGGCCTGTGGGCGTCCTAGAGCAAAACTGACATGTACGTGTTCGTGAGTGTCTCACCTTTCCACAGAAGGGTCATATTAGTGTGTAGCCCAAACTGTTCAGACGCTAAAGAAGTTGGCAGATCGGCTGTACCGACTTCAGACAAGTCCCAAGACGCTTGTGGGGGTTGTAGAGCAAAACTCTAGCTTTGTCACCTTTCACTGCAGATGCGGAAGTGCGACATCGGCAGATGCAGTGGATTGAGACGCATCCCAAAAAAAATAGATATCTCTAGCTTAAACTGACAGATTTTATTTTTTTATATTAATACAGTTGAAATGTTAACAATTTAGATGCGTTGAAATGAAAGCATCTTCCTAAAATGAACACTAGTGATATTATGTCTGATCTCGCAAACAAGGTAAAATATGTTTAGATACAGTAGGTGTAATCTAGAGCCAAGGTTGTTGATATTTAATCCAAGGGTATCCTGCTATTGACACTTGTTGAATTATGCAAAAGAACGTGACAACAGTAATTAATGAGGCAGTCTAGACAGAGCAGGTGAGTTCTGGTAGGGTAGACAGAGAGAGTGTTTGGTAGTTGCAACCCTGCTTTTTTAAATATATAAAAAAATATCTGATAAAATAAGAAAATGTATATATGAGTGAAATTTTACAAAAAATTGAATAACTGAATTCCCACCAAAATCCCATTATTTGTCCATGCCAGTAAAATGTTTGATGTGCTATAATTCAGTCAATATCTGATGGATTTTAAAAATTCTAAAAGTTTGGCGCATCTTCATCCATTTATAAAAAATGTTTTTAGAACCTTTTAACAATTTTGATGACCATTGCTATTTAAATCTAAATTATTACAGAGGACAGTGTACAAACAGGCCTTGGCTCTCCCCATTGCTCTGCCCATTGGAGCTACTGCTAAAGAGCTGAATGTCGCTGACCAGATCTACTACATGTTTTCCAAAGCCAGCGCAGGTGAGAAGAGACAACGCTAACTTACTAATTTTACTTGAAGCTGTGTAATGAATGGGGTTATGATTAATATTTTTCTTGACTCTAGTTGAATGCAGCATGGTCAGAGATACACTGACCACATTCAACAACAAGAGATACAAAAACGAGATGCCCCTCTCCTGCTACCAAGTTTTGGCTCAGGATTGCACCTCAGAGCTCAAATTCATGGTTCTGCTGAAGAAGGATAACCTCTATGAACAAAACCATATCAATGTGAAAATCTCTGACATGTGAGTACATCAAAGATATGCTTTTTGTATACAATTGTAAAAAAAAAAAAAAATACTGTGGAAGATCATCCAATGCAATAAAAATAGGTGCTCTGTGCTAGAGTCCTGTATCAGGTCGAATACCCACAGTTCCCCGCACTTGACCCTAAAAAAAATCTGCTGGCTGGTGGATTGAAAACATTATTTCAACCCGCGGCTCGGCTCGCGGTTCAGAACAATTATATTGCGGGTCGATATATTTTTTTACAAACCCAGGAGCTTGTTGTGTTGAATTGTGTTGAGAATTCCACTAAGCTATGTGAGCGGTGAGGCAGACATAGCCTAGGCTACCAGTCATGCAGCGAGAGAGTGGAGCAGGGACCTGTCCATATTATTAGTAGGCCTATTTATGTGATGCTGAAACATTTCATTTGTCCACGTGCAGAGCTTATGTTCCCTTCCGCCAAGCGACAATACATTGGCAAGTTTATCCTCCATGACTCCTAGCTCACGCGACAATGGCTAATGTAACAGGGGAAATAAAATGAAAGGTTAGGATGGTGAAATACACCATCGTGGAAACAGGTGCTGCGAGAGTGAAATCCCCGGTTTGGAAGGATTTTGGAGTCATTGTGGATAAGGAAGACATCAACCAGGTAGATGTATACACAGCCTGCCAAAGTGCAAGCACGTATTGTTTACGATAATTCAGTTAATTATCAGTTAATTATTACATTAATTCAGGCTTTCTTTCATTTAGACCATACACAGGCCATATAACGTTTAAACCTGCGAGGCTGGTAAAAGTTTGAGTAGCTAATAGCCTACTAAATAAATGTAGGCTATTTTTGCAGCCTATAGCCTATTTGATTCTGGGAATTGTTTAAGTTTCAATTAAACTATTTGATTATCTAAACAATATTGAACGTAAAGGTACTGTTTTGTTATGTCGGCTATAGGCTTTCATTAGGTAAGAAGAAGGCTAATTAGAAGGCTTAATTAATCATTCTAAATCCATGCCATGGTTTCCTTTTATCCAAATGTTGAACAGACATACTGACAAATAAATTGATGTTATTTGGCGGGTCACGAATCGGCTTTTGGAATAATTCTATGCTGCAGAGAAAAAATCTGTCCTGATGTTGGATATCGGGTGGGGCTCGGAATTTATGTGGCCGGCGCGGGGCCGGTGCGGCTCTCAAAAACTGACCCGTGCAGGACTTTACTCTGTGCCTTGGAGCATAAAAAAATGCTAAGCCATAGGAATACATTTTGAAAGGCCTTCTCATCTTTGGCAGACAGTTGCACTGTAGTTTTCTGAGCTCCATTTGGAATTGCATTCCCTTTTTAGGATTATTACAATTGACAATGTTTTAAATCATGTATTTGACCTCTTCCAGTGATATTGACCTGTACCCCAAGGACAATGATGTATTGGTGAAGGTCAATGGAATGGAAGTTCCCATCAACAACCTCACATACCAGCATCCCAGAGGTTTCTCATTCTGCCTTATAAAATCAAAACCATCTATTTTCACATGAAATTATGCAGTGTGTTGAGTTTTTCAATGAATTTCACAAAAACTCAAAACGATTGTCCTCTTCTTGCTTGTAGGTGCCATCCAGATCAGACGGAAAGCTCAGGGCCTGTCTCTCTACGCCCCTAGCCATGGTCTCCAGGAGGTTTACTTTGATAAGAATACATGGAAGGTGAGTAAAAGTTTAAAATCATGTGTTCTTCCACTGGACCAAAAATCTAAGTTAAAGAATAGACTAAATCAAATCAAACTTTAAATACACATTAACCCTTTGACGCGTACGATCACATATTTGTAATCATTGTTGACTGGTCCCTGCAGCGTTCCATCACAAATATGTGATTGGAACAGTAGCAACAGAACATACACTACCGGTCAAAAGTTTTAGAACACCTACTCATTCAAGAGTTTTTCTTTATTTTTACTATTTTCTACATTGTAGAAAAATAGTGAAGACATCAAAACTATGAAATAACACATATGGAATCATGTAGTAAACAAAAAAGTGTTATGCAAATCAAAATATATTTTATATTTGAGATTCTTCAAATAGCCACCCTTTGCCTTGATGACAGCTTTGCACACTCTTGGCATTCTCTCAACCAGCTTCATGAGGTAGTCACCTGGAATGCATTTAAATTAACAGGTGTGCCTTCTTAAAAGTTAATATGTGGAATTGATTTCCTTCTTAATGCCTTTGAGCCTATCAATTGTGTTGTGACAAGGTAGGGGGGGGATTACAGATGATAGCCCTATTTGGTAAAATACCAAGTCCATATTAACAGCTCAAATAAGCAAAGAGAAATGACAGTCCATCATTGCTTTAAGACATGAATGTCAGTCAATACGGAACATTTCAAGAAACTCATTCCATAAACCAGTCTAAATAACAGGTTGCGCTGACAAAAAACCCAACATAAGTTAGCGACCTAACAGCTAGATCTCTGGTGAGCACTTGGGAGAAATGTAATATTGTTTAGAAAAGAGATGCGTGTCAGCTAAGCTAACAGCAGCTACATTCTTTATGAAGGCAGCCATGTTTGTTTATGTTTGACAAGTAAAAACTCCCTACTCCCAGAATGCCATTCACTATAAGATGCACATAAACAAAGTCAAAGATGGCTGCGCCCATTGCCTGAAAAATATTAACTTAGTTTGTCCACTTTTCAGCATATTACAAATCTTCTATGTACTTGTTACAGTGTATACAAGAGCCGGAGCACATGACTTGACACGTCGTTTACCGTTTTTGACAAATCACAAAGCAAATAAAATGTTATCACCTCACAGATCATCACCCCCAAATACAAGCCTACTGCCTAGCCTAACTGTAGCACGAAAGCTAAACAGGGATGAAACCATTTAGGGGGGTTTGAGGCGGGGTTCATTTATTATTATTTTTTAAGTCCATGGGAGGTAGAAATTGGGGAAGGTATCATGGGGGATATGATGCAGGAAATATTACTATGATTGGTGATTTATCAATAAATGGGGGTCAAACACAGGAGAAGTTCATACGCTAAATAAAAATAAAACCCCTGGAAAGGGGAGTCTGAGCTGGCAACCCTGAGGTACCATAGTTACAATCTGATGCTGCGTTCAAAACAACTGGGAACTGGGAAATCTCTGAATTCCACTTCAGTGCGTTCAAGACAACTGGGAACTCTGAAAGAACAAGCTCCGATTGGGGGAAATCGTTTTGAACGGTCATCCTACTCGGAATTCCAACTCGGGAACTCGGGCCTCTTTCTAGAGCTCCGACCTTCCGACCTGAATGTCATTGACGTCATGATTTGACCTCGTATCTTTCCGAGTTCCCAGTTGTCTTGAAAGCGCCATAAGTCAGTCGAATGAACTATCCCTTGTTATAACATCTTTGGTCTGACAGACGCTTATGTGACAACCAGAATGCATTGTATGATGTCAACAAACATGGCACCACACATAGCTGGAAAATAGCTTAGCATTAGCTCATCATAATCAGTACAACCTTCAAAAAAGTATTTTACACACGTCATATGTGTCCATTACAATCGGAATGCATGATTTGTCACCAGTACTTGAAAACGTGAATAAAACAGTAAATACATTATGCTCCATACATATATACAGTAGAAACGACAACACGATATACTGAAAATAATACTTTGATAGGAACGCACACATGTCCAAAGTTATTATTTGTAAGGTAAACAACAATGAAGGCAATGCGAGCGCCAGCCTGAAAATGTGCCAGGGGGAAAAAGTTAGTGCAAGGCCTGTTCTGACTACAGATGCGCAATGTCTTCATACTTGATCTAGGGAAACATCTGGGGAAGTGCTTGGGCTCTCGTTGAAGAGAAAAGTTTGTCCGGCTCAGTAAAGCCTCAAACATAAATTGTCCACAACAGTGAAATTGACTACTTCTTATGTGAATTAATGAGGAGGTGGAACACACCTAAAAAAAACTTGTTAGAAAATAATTTGAACTTGACAAGTTGAAACTTAGCCTATAGATAATTAGCAGGTTTTAGGGCAACGCGGGTTAGCTGTCCTGCTGCGGAACAATCACATTTTGGAACAGTGAGTGCATTCTGACATAACGCGCATAAATAAACTCACGCTGGGGTGACCGTTAGAGATATTTGGAACTCACACGTGAAAAGGTTAAATAAAGTTTGATTTGATTTAGTCCTATTCTTTAACTTTGAGTTTTGGTTGAGATGGAGACATGAATCCAACATATCAATTATTAATTTGTAGACAAACTGGAATTAAAGCCAGACTAAGTGAGTGGCACAGATGGAACTATCCAAGCAGGAGATACATCTCCTTCAAATGTGGAAATTTGGTTGTGTTGACAACCAAACACAATTCAATATCAGCGTTTGAAAACTCTAGGCCTATTGCATTGTCTATTTTTAGTTGATTTTTGGGTGGAATTGAAACAATACCTGTTGATGACTATAAATGCTATATAGGCCTAAATAGCATCATTGATAATATATGAGTGATAAACTGTGGTCACATTTCATTTGTTCTGTTAAACCTACCCTTTGGAATAACTTTGATAGCAACAGTGAATCTATTTACTGGTAGTTTTAAATGGAGATCTCTCAAAAAATTATTCTGACGATAGAACATTGGTAATAGTCAGTGACAAATATCCTAGCTAAGCAGGGCTGGGCTTAAAACCCTGGATGGGAGACCAAAGGTAGCTGTAGATAGATCAATTCTCCAGTAGGAGGTGCTGCCCAGCCTATTTTTTTTCTTGTGATAGTGGATATAACGTTGAAGATCTGACGTTGTTTTAAAGGTTCAAATTCAACATATGTTATAATACAAGGTTTGTCTATACTGAAATGTGATTACCATGATGACATAATCCTGTGGTTGAAATTTCACCCTCAAAACAACAGATCACGTTGATGACCTTTTTCAAATCCAGTGTGTTTTCCACGTAGATTCCACGTCACAATATGTTGACAAATTACGTTGATTCAACGAGTGTGTGCCCAGTGGGAAGTGTATTATAAAGGAGGGCCAAGACATGAAATAGAGCCTGGCTAATTCCCTGTTTGATCCTTGGCACTCAGGTTCAAGTTGTGGACTGGATGAAGGGACAGACCTGTGGAATCTGTGGAAAGGCTGATGGAGAAGTCAGACAGGAATACCGTACACCCAGTGGACGCCTGACCAAGAGCCCAGTCAGCTTCGCCCATTCCTGGGTGCTTCCTTCTGAGAGTTGCCGTGACAAATCTGGTAAATCTTAGCCTACTGCCTATGCTGCATCACTTTAACAAATGTCAGTTAATTTAGTTAACATATTACTGTACCCATCTATCCCAGAATGTCGCATGAAGCTCGAGTCTGTGAAGCTGGAGAAGCAGGTGATTGTTGATGGCAAGGAGTCCAAATGCTACTCTGTTGAACCTGTGCTGCGCTGTCTGCCTGGCTGCCTCCCAGTGAGGACCACCCCTGTCACCATCGGTTTCCACTGCCTCCCCACCGGTGAGTCTACGAAACTGTTTTACTGAAGATACCAAACTGTATCTTATGTAGTCAATGAATACTCATCTGCAGATCCTAATTCCTTATTTTCTTTCCTATTCCAGATTACAACATGAATGGCTCCGAAGGTCTGAGGAACATCTATGATAAGAGTGTGGACCTAAGGGAGACTGCAGAAGCCCATGTGGTTTGTCGCTGCACTGAGCAGTGTGCTTAGTCTCATTGGCATCTTTGCCACAAACAAAGTTCTCTTTTTTTATTTTATTTTTTACAATATTCTGAATGACTGTTCCTAATGTAATTGTGAATACATTTCAAGCAGCATTCCAAAAATCATTTTTTTCTGAAAATAATTTTTAAAATGTCAGAAAGTATTCACACCCCTTTACTTTTCCCTAATTTTGTTGTGTTATAGCCTGAATTTAAAATTGATTAAATTTAGATTTTGTGTCACTGATCTACACACAATTCCCCATAATGTCAAAGTGGAATTTTGTTTATAAAACATTTTGCATTGTATTTTTGTTTTTTAAGCTGAAATGTCTTGAGTCAATAAGTATTCAACCCCTTTGTTACGACAAGCCTAAATAAATTCAGGAGTAAAAATGTGCTTAACAAATCGCACAATAAGATGCATGGACTCATTCAATAACAGTGGTTAACATGATTTTTTAATAACTACCCCATCTCTGTACCCCACACATACAATTATCTGTAAGGTCCCACAATCAAGTATTGAATTTTAAAGCACAGATACAACAACAAAGACCAGGGAGGTTTTTCAATGCCTCGCACGAAGGGCAGACGCTGAAATATCCCTCTGAGCATAGTGAAGTTATTAATTAGGCTTTGGATGGTGTAGCAATACACCCAGTCACTACAAAGATACAGGCATCCTTCGTAATTCAGTTGCCCGAGAGGAAGGAAACTGCTCAAGGATTTCACCATGAGGCCACTGGTGATTTTAAAACAGTTTCAGAGTTGAATTGTTGTGATATGAGAAAACTGAGGATGGATCAACAACGTTGTAGTTACTCCACAATACTAGCCTAAATGAAAGAGTGAAAAGAAGGAAGTTTGTACAGAATAAAAATATTCCATAACATGCATCCTGTTTGCAACAAGGCACTTAAGTAATACTGCAAAAAATATGGCAAATAAATGACATTTTTGTCCTGAATACAAAGCATTATGTTTGGGGAAAATCCAAAACAACACATCACTGAGTACCACTCTTCATATTTTCAAGCATGGTGGTGGCTGCATGATGTTATTGGTATGCTTGTCATCAGCAAGGACTAAGGAATTTGGATAAAAACGAATGAAATACAGCTATAAGCACAGGCAAATCCTAGAGGAAAACCTGGTTTAGTCTGCTTTCCAACCGACACTGGGAGAAAAATTCACCTTTCAGCAGGTAAATAACCTAAAACACAAGGCCAAATCTACACTGGAGTTGCTTACCAAGACGACATTGAATGTTCCTGAGTGGCGTAGTTAAAGTTTTGACTTAAATCGGTGAAAATCTAAAGCAAGACTTGAAAGAGTCTGTCTAGCAATGATCAACTATCAACTTGGGAGAGATTGAATCATTTTTTAAAGAATAATGGGCAAATATTGTACAATCCAGGTGTGCAATGCTCTTCGAGACTCACAGCTATAATCGCCGCCAAAGGTGCTTCTACAAAGTACTGACTCAGGGGTGTGAATACTTGTGCAAATGAGATATTTCTGTATTTCATTTTCAACAAATTTGCCATTATGGGGTATTGTGTGTAGATGGGTGAGAAAACATTTTTATTTCATCCTTTTTGAATTCAGGCTGTAACACAACAAAATGTGGAATAAATCAAGGGGTATAAATACTTTCTGAATACTGTATATAGCGCCTTTCATTACAAAATAATCTCAAAGCACTTAAAGCAAAACAAAACAACAACAAATTAAAGAGGCGAGCGAATGGTGTCTCTAGTCAGCTTCAGATATTTGCAAGGAAAAGGAGTTGAGAGGCTTTGAAAAAGTCAGTAGCCTATAGGCTGGAGTGGAGGGAGCATCATTGGTACAGCCAGGGAGAAAGTCAGACTGTCAGACAGACCAGGAGCTTTTCATCACGGCCCCTCTCCTTCTCCGACGTTCCCAGTTTCTCTATAGTAGCCGCTCCTCCGTAGGTATCTGCTCCTCCATTGACGATATGTAGCACCCACTTGGGTGATGCTTCGGCTGCATTCATATTCATTTTGGATTCACATTCAATCCTTTGGATTACAGCACTAAATAAGGACAGATGAAACTCCACTTTTCAAGAGAGACAACTCTGACAAATGAGCAGAGCCAGATGGACATTACAGTACTGTAAAGTGCTTGATCCTGTCGGATACAGTTCGCAAACACTGTCATATTCACATTTGGATAGAAGTTGCTTACTGTCAGAATCATACATTCATTTAGAACATAGCATAGCATCAGCTTTAAAACACACTGAAATGATCAAAACCTACTGATTCCATTACAAAACATTCACCAGTTACTGTTGTAGCATTCAAACTACAGCACAAGTTGTGACAAGTTAGAGATTGTAGCTGCTACGCCACCTGGGGCCTGTTGCACAAAAGTAGAATTAAGACATCCGGGATAAATGACTCAGCTGAGCTCAATGAAGCCAAAACATGTGCGTCCAGGCTTAATTGGTTGCACAAAGACCAAGCCAGGATGAGCAGACACGGATTCATTAAGCCAGGTGAAACCAATCCTGGATAGGTGCGCGCTCACGGCTCACTCAAATAGACCCCGCCACAGATCACAGATTAACTGATTTACCATGGCAACTAGAGCCGCGTACTTTTCCCCGTCGGAAGCACAAATCCTCATGGAGGCATACGAGGAGGTAAAAGATATAATTAAGAAGAAAGGCAACACCGCCACAGTGATAAAGCAAAGAGAAAAAAGCGTGGCAAAGTATTGCAGACCGCCTGAATGCGTAAGTAGTGCACAATTACACACTCACCGCTCCGCTGAAACATCACAATTACAATTCAAATATTTAATTCACATCTCCAAAAATGCAGTTGTACTGTAATTATGAAACGGTTAAATTTTTAATTGAAATGCACTGCAGATATGAGTGAAATTGTGTAAAGTAACTCCATCACACTGTATAAAGCTATGATAAATTTTTTGATATTTTTACTGAAAACAAGACAAAAATACCAAGTAATTTTTTGCAGTGTGACTCCATTAAATGTGTGTGTGTGTGTGTGTGTGTGTGTGTGTAGATTAAACATGAACGGGCCAAAACGGACATGGCAGCAGGTCAAAATCAAATACAAGAACATTCTGCAGAATGGTATGGTCCCTGACTAATATTTAACAAAGCACAAGCATATATTGTACCCAGAAGGTGCCTGCTCACACATTGTCTGTACTGTTTTAGCAGTGAAAAAGAATACCCACAGACAAGGCACGGGTGGTGGGTCACCAAAGGCTGACCTTACCCCAGCAGAGGACATGGCCTTGGAGCTAAATAAAGGCAGGCCCGTCTTAGAGGGGATCCCTGGGGGGAAAGAGACGAGCATAGGTTCCTCCCAAGATGCCACCCGCTTCATTCAAGGTATGTCCTTCCATCTCTACATGGGATACAACCACATTCATATTGAATCAATTTGGACTGTCTGACTTTGGTTTACCTATTGCCTTGCAGTGTCTGGCAGCACTGTGTTCCTGTTAGAGCCACCAGCACAAGCACCAGACGATGCTGATCCAGTGAGTACTCCATCAAAGGCATACTGTAGGCCTGGCATGTCTTGTCTACTAGCTTCAATATGAATCCGATTAAATGTGATAGGGTGAAGGCCCCAGTGCAGCAGCAACAGCACATGATGGAGACGATGATGAGGAGGAGACCATCTCTCTGGATTCCAGAAGGCATGAGGTATCATGTTAAGACTGTGAAAGTACTATTTACTCTACAATGGTGAGGAGTCCTCATCAAAATCAAAAAATCTAATTTCTTTTACAGGACCCAGATGCTATACAGTGGGAAAACCAGCCTGGCAACATAGTGCGTATTAATAAAAGGACACCACATCCTGCCAAATTCCAGCTGCGCTAATTGTATTGTGTTCACAGAGCTCACAAGCTATCAGAAAGTTGTATGGCAACCACCTCCGGCGCCAAATAGAACTGGCAGACATAGACATTCAGTACAAGAAGAAAAAGATGGAAAATCTTGCACTGGAGTCCGAAATAAAAAAGAGGACAATTAGGAAACTGGACCTTGAAATAAAAAAACTTGAGAGGGAGGTGAGATATGCCTTCAATGTACACTGTATGCTAACTGTAACACAAATGTATTAATCATTATTTTTCTTTCCTCCCCCAGCTCCAAGAAGATGACACAGCTCAAAATAAAAATTAGGTATATTCTCGTAAAGTCAAGTGAGCCATGACATATGAGCTCTTATTGTGAGCACACAGGACGGTGGCATCTTTCTAAGGTTTTTTTATTTTCCCAGCAATCAGTACAACCAAGTCATCGTTATGAGGCATCGCCCTCTTTTGCCCACCCCCAGCACCAGGTGTGGCCACTAGCCTATATGAAGGCCCAAAATTGTGTGTTCCTTTCTGCTCTGACAATGGCATGCCCATTCGTGCGAGATGTGGTGGATGAAGAAGCACTTGTGCTGAGGAGAGCCTTCAGGCGAGAAAGGGTCTTCAGGGACCGGTTGGACCCACTGGCCTTCCCTGATGACCATCTATATGAAAGATACAGGTTTTCTGCAGATGGCATCAGGTATCTATGCAGACTACTGGGTCCCAGGATTAAGCACCGCACTGCACGGAGCCATGCACTGAGTGTGGAGCAAATGGTTTGTGTGGCCTTGCGCTTTTTTGCTAGTGGAGCCTTCCTGTACTCAGTGGGGGATGCAGAACAGCTGAACAAGGCCACAATTTGCCGCACAATAAGGAGTGTGTGTCTGGCTATCAAAGCATTAGCAGATGTCTTCATCTCCTTCCCTGGCCACAGAAGACTCTGTGACATCAAAGAGGAGTTCTATAGGATTGCAGGTAAGAGGATCTACAAATTACAGGACAACTGTTAACACATAGTAGGATACTCATTACTTTGTGTGACAGGTTTCCCCAATGTCATTGGTGCAGTGGACTGCACACACATAAGGATAAAAGCCCCTCAGGTGCCCATGAGGCCGATTTTGTGAATAGGAAATCCTTTCACAGCATTAATGTTCAGGTGAACATAACTTTTTGATATTGTCCATTGACGAACACTGCATTGCCAGTGATGTGCATTGATTGGTGTAATATTCCTCATCTTATGATTTCAGATGGTCTGCAATGCTGACTGTGTGATCAGCAATGTTGTGGCAAAATGGCCTGGCTCAGTCCATGACTCCAGAATCTTTCGGGCCTCTGAAATCTATCAGTGCCTATCACAAGGTAAGCCACACAACCCCTATTTATAACCATCATGGCTGTGTCAAGAATATCACTGTGTTTATGAGGTAGTAATGATGAGATTTTGTGTTGACAGGTGAATTCTCTGGTGTGTTGCTGGGAGACAGGGGGTATGGCTGCCAGCCTTTTCTCCTGACACCTTTCACAGACCCCCAGGAAGCACAGCAGGCCTACAACCATGCCCATGCCAGGACCAGGGCCAGAGTTGAAATGACCTTTGGCCTCCTGAAGGCACGCTTTCACTGCCTTCACAAATTAAGGGTCAGCCCTGTTAGGGCATGTGATATTACTGTGGCTTGTGCTGTCCTCCACAATGTGGCCTGCCTGAGGAAGGAGAGGGCCCCCAGAGTGCCACCAGCCATGGACTGGGACAATCCGGCAATCTTCCCTGATGACGACAGTGGTCGGCTGCTGAGGGACCAATATGTGTTGAATTATTTTAGTTAGTATGTGTGCTTTCAATTTTGGTTAAATATGTCCTGCGGTGGCAGAGGAATTTGGGGTTTTTTGGGTTCGTTTTTTTACGAATTTGGCCTCTTATGATGTTTGTGCGGTATACTGTGTGTAATACAAGGCTGCAGGGAGGCTACTGCATCCATTCATTTGTCTGTTCAGTTGATGTGTATGGATTTGTCCTGCATTTATTTTAGTGTGCAGACATGCAGGGTGTGTTATATACAGACCTTTGAATGTGTATGTATCATTTTGTATAATATGCTTGGATTCTGTGCTTTCCATCTTGTAGAGTCACTGTGACTTCAGTTTCGAAAGGAGCTGATGGTTTACCTGCTTTGTTTTGTCCTTATTCAATAAAGGAACATAATGTTACACATTGTGTTTTTATATTCATATGGAATGTGTATTTGTTTATATGACAGAGTACTAGGGCCACACTGAAGAAAAAGGATAAAGTCATAAATTTATGAGGCTGGTTCTTTCTGCAGAAAAGCTACATATTGTTTTTACAGTTTTGATGCTTATGACAATGTGATACTTAATATTCTGGCACATCAGCATGTCTTTGTTTATGAAACCATACTGAAGTACAATTTCACGAAATGCCCCACATCTGTCATTTTAACAACTGTCCTCCTTTAAAACAACTGGTTACAATATTATGACTTGTGTTTTTTTCCCCTCTGTGGCCCTAATATTCTATCATTTTATATATAGCCTTATAGTCTATGGGAAACTGTAAATTATCTAATGATAGCAACATCATCTAAAAATCATTTTTTTATCCAAAATCATTGAAATTAATGATCACAAACGTTTAAATAATGACAGTGGGTCTAGTTATATGTGATAACAATGTATAGTGAGCAGTGAAATAACTATTGGTTTCCATTTGTGGTGACTGCTGACTGACATTAGGGATGAGATTAAATATATCCTGGAATTTAGCCTGGTCTGGAGCAGGCTAGCTCCACATAATAAATCTCCATGGTAATTTATACCATAACATATCCTCCTGCCCCCTATCCATCTTTAGTGCAACCGGATTACGGATCAATTGAGCCAGGATCACCAAGATATCCTGGCTTAATCCCTTATCCTAGTTTTGTGCAACAGGCCCCTGGTTTAACGAGGTGAGGATAAATAAATAAACAACTAAACATGAACAAAACCCAGGTTCTTTACCATCAGGGATGGAGCGTGGAAATAACAAGCAGAGATTGCAATGCAAAGCTTTTATTTTTATTTTCTTTAGGCCTATAGCAGCAATGAAATCATAATATAATATTCAATAATCAATAATCGGAGCGCTCAGGAATGGCTGAAGAATTGCAACATTTACCTGGAGCTAACTCTGCAAATAGCACTGCTGGGTGATTGAAAAAGTCATAGTCAATCGATTAATCATATAATAATACTCTTAGCAAAAATGTTTATCTTTAATTTACAATATGTATAATCTATGAGAATAGAAAGGTTCAGAACTTTTGTGAAACATCACATCACAGTTGAAAAATATATGGCAAATAGAAATTAAAATTGGATGGTGTTCAGAGATAAATAGGAGGGGTTGAGTGGAGGATGGGACTAAAAACAAACAAAAGATAACTATTGTAAACTATACAGTGTCCGTAAAATTAATAACCTGGAAGTAGAAGCCTAAGAGTTGTTGTCCATTAGTTTACTCCTATTAGGGAAGGGATGGTAGGGGTTAGGGGAAAATAATAAAGGAACATATATTTTATATATATATTTTATATACTGTAAATATACAGTGGGGAGAACAAGTATTTGATACACTGCCGATTTTGCAGGTTTTCCTACTTACAAAGCATGTAGAGGTCTGTAATCTTTATCATAGGTACACTACAACTGTGAGAGACGGAATCTAAAAATCCAGAAAATCACATTGTATGATTTTTAAGTAATTAATTTGCATTTTATTGCATGACATAAGTATTTGATCACCTACCAACCAGTAAGAATTCCGGCTCTCACAGACCTGTTAGTTTTTCTTTAAGAAGCCCTCCTGTTCTCCACTCATTACCTGTATTAACTGCACCTGTTTGAACTCGTTACCTGTATAAAAGACACCTGTCCACACACTCAATCAAACAGACTCCAACCTCTCCACAATGGCCAAGACCAGAGAGCTGTGTAAGGACATCAGGGATAAAATTGTAGACCTGCACAAGGCTGGGATGGGCTACAGGACAATAGGCAAGCAGCTTGGTGAGAAGGCAACAACTGTTGGCGTAGTTATTAGAAAATGGAAGAAGTTCAAGATGACGGTCAATCACCCTCGGTCTGGGGCTCCATGCAAGATCTCACCTCGTGGGGCATCAATGATCATGAGGAAGGTGAGGGATCAGCCCAGAACTACACGGCAGGACCTGGTCAATGACCTGAAAAGAGCTGGGACCACAGTCTCAAAGAAAACCATTAGTAACACACTACGCCGTCATGGATTAAAATCCTCCAGCGCACGCAAGGTCCCCCTGCTCAAGCCAGCGCATGTCCAGGCCCATCTGAAGTTTGCCAATGACCATCTGGATGATCCAGAGGAGGAATGGGAGAAGGTCATGTGGTCTGATGAGACAAAAATAGAGCTTTTTGGTCTAAACTCCACTCGCCGTGTTTGGAGGAAGAAGAAGGATGAGTACAACCCCAAGAACACCATCCCAACCGTGAAGCATGGAGGTGGAAACATCATTCTTTGGGGATGCTTTTCTGCAAAGGGAACAGGACGACTGCACCGTATTGAGGAGAGGATGGATGGGGCCATGTATCGCGAGATCTTGGCCAACAACCTCCTTCCCTCAGTAAGAGCATTGAAGATGGGTCGTGGCTGGGTCTTCCAGCATGACAACGACCCGAAACACACAGCCAGGGCAACTAAGGAGTGGCTCTGTAAGAAGGATCTCAAGGTCTTGGAGTGGCCTAGCCAGTCTCCAGACCTGAACCCAATAGAAAATCTTTGGAGGGAGCGGAAAGTCCATTTTGCCCAGCGACAGCCCCGAAACCTAAAGGATCTGGAGAAGATCTGTATGGAGGAGTGGGCCAAAATCCCTGCTGCAGTGTGTGCAAACCTGGTCAAGACCTACAGGAAACGTATGATCTCTGTAATTGCAAACAAAGGTTTCTGTACCAAATATTAAGTTCTGCTTTTCTGATGTATCAAATACTTATGTCATGCAATAAAATGCAAATTAATTACTTAAAAATCAGACAGTGTGATTTTCTGGATTTTTGTTTGAATTTACAGACCTCGACATGCTTTGTAAGTAGGAAAACCTGCAAAATCGGCAGTGTATGAAATACTTGTTCTCCCCACTGTATTTACAAAAAATGTTATGGGGAATTGGAAATGATGCAGACTATTACATTGATGGAAGCCACAATCTATCTGCAATATTAAAGCTGACCTACCCCCCAGAAAATACAATTATAATCGGAGCGCTCCGCACATTTCAAACACCAACTTCAGCACTGTCGCTCATACAACAAGCTATCCAATAATATGATTCAATATAGTTTCAGCAATCAATAGCAATATTTACAAAATGTGAAAACAATTGAGGAGGGTGTGCACAGGGAGAAGAACAGCGGATCTGGAGGGAGATGGGCAGCACACGCCGCAAGCACACTTACAAATCCACTGAAGTAGGACTAGGCCACACCTCTCTCGTGTTACCTGAACATGCCTACCTGTACACACCTACCTGTACACCCCCCCCCCACACTAAAAGGTAGCACCTGGAGCACCATATACCCCCGGCTACTTGGAAATGTGTAGTTAGCCATAGGCTGTGGCATGCAGTAATAATAACTACATAGACAAAACCATGCAATGCACACTGGTAATAAGAGTATTGATTACTGTCCTATGTGGAACAGGTTGAGAGCTTCAAGTTCCTTGGTGTCCACATCACCAACGAACTATCATGGTCCAAACACACCAAGACAGTCGTGAAGAGGGCACGACAAAGCCTATTCCCCCTCAGGAGACTGAAAAGATTTGGCATGGGTCCTCAGATCCTCAAAAAATTATACAGCTGCACCATCGAGAGCATCCTGACTGGTTGCATCACCGCCTGGTATGGCAACTGCTTGGCCTCCGACCGCAAGGCACTACAGAGGGTAGTGCGTACGGTCCAGTACATCACTGGGGCCAAGCTTCCTGCCATCCAGGACCTCTATACCAGGCGGTGTCAGAGGAAAGCCCTCAAAATTGTCAAAGACTCCAGCCACCCCAGTCATAGACTGTTCTCTCTGCTACCGCACGGCAAGCGGTACCGGAGTGCCAAGTCTAGGTCCAAAAGACTTCTCAACAGCTTCTACCCCCAAGCCATAAGACTTCTGAACAGCTAATCATGGCTACCCGGACTATTTGCACTGCCCACCCCCACCCCATCCTTTTACGCTGCTGCTACTCTGTTCATTATTTATGCATAGTCACTTTAACTCTGCCCACATGTACATATTACTTCAACTACCTCAACTAGCCGGTGCCCCCGCACATTGACTCTGCACCGGTACCCCCCTGTATATATAGCCTCCCTACTGTTATTTTATTTTACTTCTGCTCTTTTTTTCTCAACACTTTTTTTGTTGTTGTTTTATTTTTACTTTTTTGTTAAAAATAAATACACTGTTGGTTAAGGGCTGTAGGTAAGCATTTCACTGTAATGTCTGCACCTGTTGTATTCGGCGCATGTGGCCAATAAAATTTGATTTGATTTGATTTGATACACACATACTTGCAAAACATACCACTGTAACAATAAACATTTTAATTTTTTATTTTATTTCACCTTTATTTAACCAGGTAAGCCAGTTGAGAACAAGTTCTCATTTACAACTGCTCTCCCAAAACAAGACATACATTACATATAAAACAGTACAGATTTTTCATGAATAAACCATTCTAACTAATTCAGCGATTGGTGCGTAATAATCAATCCATTTCCAAAAGGAGCACAACATATTTGTATTTGTATTTATTATGGATCCCCATTAGCTGCTGCCAAGGCAGCAGCTACTCTTCCTGGGGTCCAGCAAAATGAAGGCAGTTATAATTTTTTCTAAACATTACAGTACACTCATAGCAGATTTCACAACATAGGCCCCTACTCCACTACCACATATCTACAACACAAAATCCATGTGTACGTGTATGTATAATGCGTCTTGTATCATGTGTCTGTATGCATGTGTCTGTGCCTATGTTTGTGTTGCTTAGCCTGAACACATTAACTTAACACATGGGCTCCATGGTCACTGTCCCAAAAGGTGAGCCTCTATGCAACACCCACATCCCCATTACAGGACAGTGACTGGGGATCTTATTTTTCCTGCACCCTTTGGCCTCACACTTGAAAGGTGAGACACCATCGGTCCCTTTACGCACACGTGGTCATGGGAGCCAGTAATAATGTAACCTATGTTTGTTTTGTAACTAACAATTAAAAGAAAATAAGTGAGGACATACTGTAAAACATTTGATTGTCAAGAATATTAAGATAAAAGTAACAGGTAATTAGAAAGGTGGGCGACATGTTTTTTTTGTAGATTGGACACTGATCTTTTGAACATAGAGAAGCAGATATGAAAGGCTGGGTTAACCTACATTTATGGGTTTGTGATCCTGTTCCTCAGTCAGATTGGGATTTCAGTTACGGAGGCATAAATATCATACCCCCCAAAAAATGCTAACCTCCCCTGATATTGGTAATGTTGAGAGGTTAGCATGTCATGGGGGATCTTTGTGCCTCTAACTTTCTAACTCATCATTATTCATGATTCACTCAGGATTATCCGTAGTCATGGTAGCATCCACATTAATGTAGAAGTGTTCTATTCTTATTTGACCATACATCTGTTTACATCATTAAGCCTTTATGTATGTGTTATGAATGACACATTGGTGTCTGAATTTATAGTAAGTACAGCGTCATATGATACAAGGCACATATGTGTAATAAATGACAAAAGGGGTCTGACTTTAAATTAAGTACAGCGTCATGCGATATAGAGTCTTTATGGATGTGTTATGAATGACCAAAGGTGTCTCGCTTCAAACTAAGTATTACAGGACATTACATAAAATGTCAATAAATAGGTTATTAACGTTCTGATGATTTATGAAGGTTCTCTCGTGATCCACAGGTTACTGTAGGGTGTGAGAGATATTTAACCCTCCCGTTGTCCTAGGGTCAAAATGACCCGCCACTGTGTTGAACCAACTTTATTAAATTTTTATATTTTTTGGATCATTTGTGAGAAGGAGGCAGTGATACTTTATTTAAAGTCTCACTGCCTCCTTCTCACAAATGATCCCAAAAATATAAAAATTAAATAAAGTTGGTTCAACACAGTGGCGGGTCATTTTGACCCTAGGACAATGGGAGGGTTAAATCAGTTGATGGGCCTCCCGAGTGGCGCAGCCGTCTAAGGCACTGCATCGCAGTGTTGCGGCATCACTACAGCCTGGGGTTCGATCCCAGGCTGTGTCATTACCGGCCGTGACCGGGAGTCCCATAGCGCGGCCCACAATTGGCCCAGCGTCGTCCGGGTTAGGGGACGGTTTGGCCGGGGGGACTTTATTTGGCTCATCGCACTCTAGTGACCCCTTGTGGCGGGCCGGGCGCCTGCAGGCTGACTAGGGTCGTCAGTTGGACTGTGTTTCCTCCGACACATTGGTGCGGCTGGCTTCCAGGTTAAGCAAGTGGGTGTTAAGAAGCCACGTTTCGGAGGACGTGTGACTCGACCTTCGCCTCTCCTGAGGCCGTTGGGGAGTTGCAGCGATGAGACAAGATCGTAATCACGAAATTGGGGAGAAAAAGGGGTTAAGAATGACAAATAAATAAATAAAATAATAATAAATCGGTTGATGGATCTGCAAAGTTTGCGTTTGTGTGTGTGTGTCAGAACCAAGATGATTTGGAGTAGTCCAACCTGAGGCTATCGCACCAGGTATTCCTCTTCTGTTCCCATGCTGGAGACCAGGGCTTAATTACAACCTGTTACAATGTGTCAAAGACCTGACTGGGCCGAGCACCGTGTGGTATGGCTTATTTTTGTTGTGCGCAAGTTTGTGTACTGGAACTTGGTTCCAGAAGAAAGACACTTTCAATTTCTTCAGGTTGGGGGCTTTCATCAAGGTAAGTGTTTGTTGGTGTAATGTCGTCCCCAGGCTATCGCACACACAGCACATACTGTATAAGCCTGGGATATCAACCATTCAAAGTTGGCCTTAGTGGGAGAGACCATAGAATTCTATAGGATGTGTCATCGTCACTACTTAACACAGTCAAAAAGTTATAATTATTGCTAAACCCTACCCATATTCACAATGTATCTTCTTAAAATGTTATTTTAAACCTAACCCTAACTAATGAAGGCCAAGTTTGATGCATTGGTCAACCAGACATGCCGCATTTCGGCGGAAGTGTCTGGGAAAGAGATTAGGTGTAATGTGACTAACATGTCATCACTTTAGAGCGTTTGCCATCCTTCAGCACAACATGTCATGCTTTATAAAGCATGTTTATATCATACTTGACATAGTGCTTTATGTCACATTTGACATTGGTGATTATGTCACACAGTTATACCACATTTATGAACCCTTTATAAAACATGACATACGGTTATAGATGCTTTGTAAAACATTTATGTAGTGCTTATGAAAGCATTATGAAGACTTTATGAAGACTTTATAAGCTGAACGTCATTTAAAGCGGGACCCTTATCCGCAATAAAAGGGACTCCAAAATGCATTATTTACCATTCATTTCTATTGGGCACAACAACAACAAAAAATGGCAAATGCGTCCAACAAGTTTTTAGAGTCACAATCTTGATGTAGTCATTGCGTGCTAGGTATATGGGACCAAATATTAAACTTTTGACTGCTTTAAGTGAATTTGTCCAAATACTTTTGGTTCCCTAAAATGGGGGGACTATGTACAAAAAGTGCAGTAATTTCTAAACGGTTTACCTGGCACGAAAATATCCTCAAAATAAAGCTGACAGTCTGCACTTTAACCTCATAGTCATTGTATAATTTACAATCCAAAGTGCTGAAGTACAGAGCCATAACAACAAAAAATGTGTCACTGTCCAAATCCTTTTGGGCCTCACTGTATACATGCCATTGAGTATCCACTCTGAAATACAACCCACTGGGCACACCATGTCATTTCAACGTGGATAATTGGGTAATATTTGGTTGAAACGTTGATTAATTACATTACAACCCATTCAAAAAGACAGCCAAAAGTTGGTTGAATTTCCAATGTGTTATCACTGCACTTTCAACTATTTAAAAAGTAAAACAAAGTTCAAATGGGAATACCATGTCAGATATTTTGTTTATTTATACAACAGATTGCAGTTGAGATGAAATAATAGTGATCAATGCCATTCAAGATTCTTTGCAGATTTTTACAATAATTGTGAAAATCTGCACAGACCTATGACGACCTATGCATGCTATCTTGAACATGCACCTTTATATGATACATAAGAAGAAATGTATAGTTACAGGTACCTCAAAATGTGGCCATGGATGTGTTACTCATTTTAAGTTTGAATGTTATATTAGTTTGTAAGATAGCCTTAACTTTAGGTTATTTACTGTATTGCAAAAGTAATATTGAATTGTGTTTGTTTGACAACGCCACCAAATATCCATATTTAAAGGAGACTGCTTGGATTGTTCCATCTGAGCCACTGGCTTAATACCATTCTTTAACTTACATTTTTGGTTGAGTTGGAGACTCATGCAGTATAATTTGCTAACTTGTATTTCAAAAGTTATATTTAATTGTGTTTGGCTATCAACACAACCAAATATCAACAGATGCATCTTCTGCTTGGATAGTTCCATCTGTGCCACTGACAAATAGAAAATTGTTATGTTGGATTCACGTCTCCATCTCAACCAAAAACCGAAGTTAAAGAATAGGACTAAATCAAATCAAACTTTATTTAAAGTGCCTTTAAAGTTTGATTTGATCTGATTTAGTCCTATTCTTTAACTTTGATTTTTGGTTAAGATGGAGACTTGAATCCAACACATAAATTAATTTGTAGACAAACTGGAATTAAAGCCAGACTTAGTCAGTGGCACATATGAAACTATCCAAGCAGAAGATGCCTCTCCTTCAAATGTTGATATTTGGTTGTGTTGACAACCAAACACAATTCAATATCACTAAATATAATTGTATTTGAAATGAACCAGAGCTTGAAACCCTAAGCCTATTGTATTGTCTATTTTTAGTTGAACCCTGGGTTGAATTGAAACAATAGCTGTTGATGACTTTGCAAATGCTATATAGGCCTAAATAGCATCATTGATTATATATGAGTGATAAAGTATGGTCACATTTCACATCTTCCATTGATTAGATGGAGTCACTTGGCTCTGTCATATCCTCACATGGCCTCTCCTATCATTGCTACGCAGACGACACACAACTAATCTTCTCCTTTCCCCCTTCTGATTACCAGGTGGCGAATCGCATCTCTGCATGTCTGGCAGACATATCAGTGTGGATGACGGATCACCACCTCAAGCTGAACCTCGGCAAGACAGAGCTGCTCTTCCTCCCGGGGAAGGACTGCCCGTTCCATGATCTCGCCATCACGGTTGACAACTCCGTTGTGTCCTCCTCCCAGAGTGCAAAGAGCCTTGGCGTGACCCTGGACAACACTCTGTCGTTCTCCGCTAACATCAAGGTGGTGAACCGTTCCTGTAGGTTCATGCTCTACAACATTCGGAGAGTACGACCCTGCCTTACACAGGAAGCGGCACAGGTCCTAATCCAGGCACTTGTCATCTCCCGTCTGGATTACTGCAACTCGCTGTTGGCTGGGCTCCCTGCCTGTGCCATTAAACCCCTATAACTCATCCAGAATACCGCAGCCCGTCTGGTGTTCAACCTTCCCAAGTTCGCTCACGTCACCCCGCTCCTCCGCACACTCCACTGGCTTCCAGTTGAAGCTCGCATCTGCTACAAACCATGGTGCTTGCCTATGGAGCTGTGAGGGCAATGGCACCTCTGTACCTTCAGGCTCTGATCAGTCCCTACACCCAAACGAGGGCATTGCGTTCATCCACCTCTGGCCTGCTGTCCCCTACCTCTGCGGAAGCACAGTTCCCGCTCAGCCCAGTCAAAACTGTTCGCTGCTCTGGCACCCCAATGGTGGAACAAGCTCCCTCACGACGCCAGGACAGCGGAGTCACTCACCACCTTCCGGAGACACTTGAAACCCCACCTCTTTAAGGAATAACTGGGATAGGATAAAGTAATCCTTCTACCCCCCCTTACCCCCCCCCCAAAAAAAAACTGCAGCTGTCATGTTCGGATCTGTATGGGTCCTTCCGGACAAGTCAGTTAAAATTACACATACCGAGACCCGTAGCAATCATATAAGATCCGACCAAGACCCGTGGCATTATTTTGAATTCTGGATCCAGACCCGCTCGGGTCCTAGATCGGGTCTCATGTATTCGGGTAAAGGTGGATCCGTGAAGACCTCTAGTTAGAAGTACAGAGCGGTTGGTAGAGCCAGTATTTGTTAGTTCCCAAGAGCGGTGGAACATTGCGTCCCATCCTGGACTTGTGTGTTTTAAACAAGCACCTGAATGTTGCAAATTCAAAATGCTCACACTTCACCAGCTATTGCAGTTGGTGCATCCCAGCGATTGGTTCACGTCCATAGATCTGAAGGATGCATGTGCTATACATCCTCCCCATCTTCCTATCACCCTGCACCTTTTCTATGGTGGTGGAGGTGGCTTTGGCACTGGTGCGGTGCCAGGGGATCAGAGTATTGGCCTATCTGGACGATCGGCACATTCAGTTTCTGGGTCTCGTTCGTGACTCGGTTCTGAATCATGCATTTTTGTCCCAACAGAGGGTTGCATTCTGGCTCTGTCTGGTACGGTTTCAGCTGGGGCACTCAATGCCTTTTCACTTGTGCCTGTGTTTATTGGGTCTGATGGCCTCTATGATAGCTGTGGTGACTCTGGGACTTCTGTTGATGCATCTGTTTCAGCACTGGGTGATTGCTACATGTCTGGACGCATCGCGCCAATGCCATTGGTTGCTCAAGGTATCCCCGTCGTGCCTAAGGGCATTGACTCCTTGAAGAGAACTGTGACTGCTGTTGCAGGGGGTTGTCATGGGCCGAGTAGTGTCTCGCAGGGTGATCACGACAGACGCATCCTTCCTGGGATGGGGAGTGCTGTGTGTGGGCTACTCGTAAAGAAAATAAAAAGGAAAGGGGGAGGATTTGGTCAACAGTGCAAAGGGCGCTGCACCCCTTGGTGGAAACTGCACCCCTTGGTGGTGACCCAGAAATGGGACCCGTCCGGCAGGGCCGAAGTAAATCATACGCATCGCAAGTAAGCACACGTTGTCATCTGTTCTTCTCCATAAGGGATCTGGGAACGGATGCTTTTGCTTATCAAAGGCCTCAGACCATGCTCTATGCGTTCCTCTGGTGGACCTGATTCAGGCCACCATGGAGAGGGTCCATCAGGAGGGTCTGTTGTTGATTCTGGTGGCTCCCCGTTGGCCCAGACAACCCTGGTTCCCAGAGATCATCCGCCTGTTGGGCGGGGACCTGTGGGGGGGTTCAGTGTCGTCGGGCTCTATTGTCCAAGGCGCATGGAAGGATTTGGCACCCATGACCGCAGATATGGGATCTGTGGGTTTGGCCCCTGAAAGGTTGAATTTGATGGCTAGGCGTTTACCCTAAAATGTGATTACGACTATACAGTCAGTGCTTGCAACCTCTATGAGAGGGTTGTATACATATAAATGGCATGTGTTTGAGGTTTGTGTCAGGTTGAGGTAGTTTCTCCTTTTCATTGCTCTTTGGTAGACATTTTTTAGCTTTTTGAGCAGGGCAGTTCTTTTTCCACATTGAAGGTTTGTATGGCAGCCATTTCGGCTTGTCATGTAGGGATGGACGGCTCTATCCTAGGGTCTCATCCTCTGGTGGTGCTGTTCCTGAAAGGCGTGCGTCAGATCAGACCAGGGTCTAAGCCTATGGCACCAACCTGGGACCTGGCGTTGAACCACTCTGTGTGAGCCTCCTTTTGAATTATTGAAGTCAGTGGTCTTGAAGGTCTTTTCCTACAAGACTGCCATGCTCATGGCCTTGGTGTTGGCCAAGCGAGTTGGTGATCTCCACGCGCTATCAGTACAACCTTCCTGTTTGGAGTTCGCGCCTGGCGACTCCAAAGTGAGGTTATGTCCTAATGCAGGTTATGCCGATGTCTTACATGTCTCTGGCTTTCGAGGTTTCCCTTTCTCACATCCTCTGTTTGCTTCCAGTGAACAATGGAGGTTGTGTGCGCTTTACGCAAATACAATGCTTTCGGAAAGTATTCAGAGCCCTTGACTTTTTCCACATTTTGTACGTTACAGCCTTATTCTAAAATGTATTAAATTGTTTTTTTTCCCTCATCAATACCCCATAATGACAAACCAAACCCTAAAATATCACATTTACATAAGTATTCAGACCCTTTCTCAGTACTTTGTTGAAGCACCTTTGGCAGTGATTACAGCCTCGAGTCTTCTTGGGTATGACGCTACAAGCATGGCACACCTGTCTTTGGGGAGTTTCGCCCATTATTTTCTGCAGCTTGTCTCAAGCTCTGTCAGGTTGGATGGGGAGTGTCGCTGCACAGCTATTTTCAGGTCTCTCCAGAGATGTTCGATCGGGTTCAAGTCACTCAAGTCACCCTCTGTAGCTCAGCTGGTAGAGCATGGCGCTTGTAACGCCAAGGTAGTGGGTTCGATCCCCGGGACCACCCATACACAAAAATGTATGCACGCATGACTGTAAGTCGCTTTGGATAAAAGCGTCTGCTAAATGGCATATTATTATTATTATATTACTCAAGGACATTCAGAGAAGCCACTACTGCGTTGTCTTGGCTGTGTGCTTAGGGTTGTTGTCCTGTTGGAAGGTGAACCTTTGCCCCAGTCTGAGGTCCTGAGTTCTCTGGAGCAGGTCTTCTTCAAGGATCTCTCCGTAGGGATGGTGCCAGGTTTCCTCCAGATGTGACGCTTGGCATTCAGGCCAAAGAGTTCAATCTTGGTTTCATCAGACCAGAGAATCTTGGCAAACTCCAAGTGGGCTGTCATGTGCCTTTTACTGAGGAGTGGCTTCCGTCTGGCCACTCTACCATGAAGGCCTGATTGGTGGAGTGCTGCAGAGATGGTTGTCCTTCTGGAAGAGTCTCCCATCTCCACAGAGGAACGCTGGAGCTCTGTCAGCGTGACCATCAGGTTCTTGGTCACCTCCCTGACCAAGGCCCTTCTCCCCCGATTTCTCAGTTTGGCCGGGCGGTCAGCTCTAGGAAGAGTCTTGGTGGTTCCAAACTACTTCCATTTAAGAATGATGGAGGCCACTGTGTTCTCGGGGACCTTCAATGCTGCAGAAATGTTTGGTACCCTTCCCCAGGTCTGTGCCTTGACACAATCCTGTCTCTGCGCTCTACAGACAATTCCTTCGACCTCCTGGCTTGGTTTTTGCTCTGACATGCACTGTCAACGGTGGGACCTTATGTAGACAGGTGTGTGCCTTTCCAAATCATGTCCAATCAATTGAATTTACCACAGGTGGACTGCAATCAAGTTGTAGAAACATCTCAAGGATGATCAATGGAAACAGGATGTACCAGAGCTCCATTTCGAGTCTCATAGCAAAGGGTCTGAGTACTTATGTAAAATGCTATTTCAGTTTTTTATTTTAAATCTTTTAGCAAACATTTCTAAAAACCCATTTAAAATCAAATCAAAGTTTATTGTCACATGCGCTGAATACAACTGGTGTAGACCTTACCATGAAATGCTTACTTACAAGCACCTAACCAACAATGCAGTTTAAGAAATAGAGTTAAGAAAATATTTACTAAATAAACTAAAGTAAAAACATTTAATAAAATGTTTTACATAACGATAACGAGGCTATATACAGGGGGTACCAGTACTGAGTCAATGTGTGGGGGTACAGGTTAGTTGAGGTAATTTGTAATGTGACTATGCATAGATAATAAACAGCGAGTAGCAGCAGTGTAAAAACACTATTCAGCAGTCTTATGGCTTAGGGGAAGAAGCTGTTAATGAGGCTTTTGGTCCTAGACTTGGCATTCCGGTACCGCTTGCCGTGCGGTAGCAGAGAGAACAGTCTATGAAATGGGTGACTGGAGTCTTTGACAATTTTCTGGGCCTTCCTCTGACACCGCATAGTATATAGGTCCTGGATGTGAGGAAGCTTGGCCCCAGTGATGTACTGGGCCGTACGCACTACCCTCTGTAGCGCCTTATGGTCAGATGCTGAGCAGTTGCCATACCAGGCAGTGATGCAACCGGTCAGGATGCTCTCGATGGTGCAGATATATAACTTTTTGAGGATCTGGGGACCCATGCCAAATCTTGGGGGAAAAGGTGTTGTTAAGCACTCGTCACAACTGTCTTGGTGTCACGACTCCCTCCGAAGCTGCCACCTCTCCTTGTTCGGGCAGGCTTCGGCGTTCGTCGTCACCGGCCTTCTAGTCACTGCATCTCATCATTCCATTTGTTTTGTCTTGTTTATTCCACACACCTAGTTCATATCCCCTCATCAGCACCTGTATAAATGTTCCCTCTGCCCCCTTGTCTTTGTGTGTGATTGTTTATTGTGGAGGCTAGTGAAGCTCGGTGGAGCCTCGTGTATTTTGTATCGCCGGGATATTTCCCCGTGGGCCTGTTTTGCGCACTGAAGTGTTTTTGACGCATTACTGCGTAACTCTGTATTTGCGGAATAAAGCCTGTTATTCTGTGATTTACCCTCCTGCGCCTGACTCCTTCGACATCACCTCATCACACTTGGTGTGTTTGGACCATGACAGTTCGTTGGTGATGTGAGCACCAAGGAACTTGAAACTCTCGACCCGCTCCACTTCAGCCCCATCGATGTTAATGGGGGCCTGTTCGGCCCTCCTTTTCCTATAGTCCTTTGTCTTGCTCACATTGAGGGAGAGGTTGTTGTCCTGGCACCACACTGCCAGGTCTCTGACCTCCTCCCTATAGGCTGTCTAATCATTGTCGGTGATCAGGCCTACCACTGTTGTGTCGTCAGCAAACGTAATGATGCTGTTGGAGTTGTGCTTGTCCACGCAGTCGTGGGTGAACAGGGAGTACAGGAGGGAATTATGCACGCACCCATGAGGGGCCCCAGTGTTGAGGATCAGCATGGCAGATGTGTTGTTGCCTACCCTTACCACCTGGGGGTGGCCCGTCAGGAAGTCCAGGATCCAGTTGCAGAGGGAGCTGTTTAGTCCCAGGGTTCTTAGCTTAGAGATGAGCTTTGTGGGCACTATGGTATTGAACGCTGAGCTGTAGTCAATGAACAGTATTCTCACATAGAATTCTCTCCTTTTGTCCAGGTGGGAAAGGGCAGTATGGAGTGCAATTGAGATTGCATTATCTGTGGATCTGTTGGAGCGGTATGCGAATTGGAGTGGGTCTAGGGTTTCCGGCATGTTGGTGTTGATGTGAGCCATGACCAGCCTTTCAAAGCACTTCATGGCTACCGACGTGAGAAATGGCATTGACAAAACTATTGACACCCTAGACTTAATATTTGATAGCACAGCCTTTGGTCAAAATAACTGCAATCAAGCGCTTCCTATAGCCATCGATGAGCTTCCTGCACCTGTGTACTGGCAGTTTGGCCCACTCCTCTTGTGCAAACTGCTCCAGTTCTCCCAGATTTGAAGGGTGCCTTCTCGCAACTGCTGTTTTCAGATCTCTCCACAAGTTTTCAACGGGATTAATGATCTGGACTCTTCAGAAGACTCCAGCATTTTGTCTTGAACCATTCCTGGGTGTTTGGGGTCATTGTCCTGTTGGAAGACCCATGACCTTCGACGGAGACCCAGCTTTCTGACACTGGGTCCAACATTGCGCTCCAAAATGCCTTGGTATTCTCCTGATTTCATGATGCCATGCACACGTTCAAGGCACCCAGTGCCAGACGTAGCAAAACTACCCCAAAACATCACTGAACCTCCTCCATGTTTGACTGTAGGGAAAGTGTTATTTTCTTTGAAGGCTTCATTTTGTTTTCTGTAAACATACAGATGGTGTGCTTTACCAAAAAGCTCTAATTTGGTCTCATCTGTCCACAGGACATTCTCCCAGAAGGATTTTGACATGTTCAGGTGTGTTTTGGCAAATTGCAGTCAGGCTTTCTCTCTCTCTCAGCAGTGGGGTCCTCCTGGGTCTCCTACCATATATCCCCCTTTCATTGAGTTGGCGACGGATGGTGCGAGTTGAAACTGTCGTACCTTGTGTCTGTATGTCAGCTTGAATCTGTGTGGCAGTTGTTCGAGGTACTTTCTCCTCCATTCGAACAATCCTTCGCTGCAATCTTCCATCAAGTTTTCTCTTGCGGCCACGTCCAGGGAGGTTGGCTACAGTGGCATGGGCCTTAAACTTCTTGATAACATTATGTACGGTGGAAACAGGAACATCAAGGTCTCTGGAGATGGACTTGTAGCCTTGAGATTGTCTATGCTTGGCTACAATCTTATGTCTGACCTCCTCAGATAATTCTCTGGTTTTCTTACTTTTCTCCATGCTCATTGCGGTACACACAGTAACACAAAACAGGAGAATGAGTCCTTTTCTCTATTCAAACTAGTTGAATTTGTGATTTTTATATTGCAGGCACCTGCAACTCACCACAGGTGAGTTCAATTCAAGAGTAAAGGACAATCACCTGCTTGAAATCTAATTATTTCGAACTACTTCTAGAAGGTGCCAATAATATTGTCCAGGCCATTTTAGGATTTCTTTGTGGAATAAGTTAACATTTAGTAAATTATTCAGATTTTTTTTTGGTTCAACTCCAAACCAAAGACATACATGGATACCAATATAAATTTTAATTTCAACAGTTTTCTGGAAGAAATTGTGCATTATCTGAAAAAAGTGCAAGGGTATTTTTGGCCAAGACAATATTTTTGGCCACGACTGTATTGTCACGGTCGTCTACCAAAGATGAGGACCAAGGCGCAGCGTTGCAGGCAAACATACTCATTTATTGAGCGAAACGCGAACAAAACAACAAAAGACGGAAACGTGACAGTACACGGTATAACACAACCAACTTGAAACAAGAACCCACCAAACCAAAGGAAAAACCGACAGATTAAATATGGCTCCCAATCAGAGACAACCAGCCGACAGCTGACACTCGTTGCCTCTGATTGGGAGTCACACCGGCAAACATAGAAAATCGACAACCTAGAACACCCACTGAAGAAACAGAAAACATAGAATGAACACACCCTGGCTCAACATAATGAGTCCCCGAGCCAGGGTGTGACAGTACCCCCCCTAAAGGCGCGGACTGCGACCGCGCCTAAATACGAGCAAAACAGGGGAGGGCTGGGTGGGCATTCCTCCTCGGCGGCGGCTCCGGCTCCGGGCTTGATCCCCACTTCCTCTCCAACCCCCCAAAGTACTCCTGGTCCTGTCTGGCCCCGCTGGCCGGAGCCGGACTGACGACACGCGCCCCTGGCTTGGTGCGTGGAACAGGAACGGACCGGACCGGGCTGACGATACACACCCCTGGCTTGGTGCGTGGAGCAGGAATGGACCGGAATGGGCTGGCGACGCGCACCACCGACTTGGTGCGGAGAGCAGGAACGAAGCCGGACAGGGCTGACGAGACGCACCACAGACTTGGTGCGGGGAGCAGGAACAGGCCGGACCGGGCTGGCGACGCCGCACCACAGGTTTGGTGCGGGGAGAAGGAACAGGCCGGGCCGGGCTGGCGACGCGCACCACAGACTTGGTGCGGAGAGCAGGAACGAGCCGGACAGGGCTGACGAGACGCACCACAGACTTGGTGCGGGGAGCAGGAACAGGCCGGACCGGGCTGGCGACGCGCACCACAGGTTTGGTGCGGGGAGAAGGAACAGGCCGGGCCGGGCTGGCGACGCGCACCACAGACTCGATGCGGGAAGCAGGAACAGGCCGGGCCGGGCTGACGACACGCACCACAGGCTCGATGCGAGGAACAGGAACAGGCCGGACCGTACTGGGGACACACACCACTGGCCCTACGCAGGGATCAGGAACGGGCCGGACCGGACTGGTAACACACCCCAGTACCTCTCGCCGTGCCTCCACACTTTCCCTCTCCTCTGTGACCAGTGGCCCCCTTAACCTGGCGGCCTCCTCTTCACACCCGCTGGACCGCTCCATCGCGGCCTCCTGCTGCCCCGTCGTCCACGTCGTGAGCCCCCCCCTAAAAATTTTCTGGGGTTCTCTCCTCCCCGCGGACCAGGCCTCCCTAGCTCTCGCCAGACTCTCGATCCATTGCTTCATAGACCAGCCTCTCTCCTCTTCACTTAGCGTGGCCCAGCCGAAACTCCTACTCCCCTGATCCCAGGTCCTTCCTCTCTCCTCTTCACGCTGCTTGGTCCATTTTTGGTGGGTTCTTCTGTCACGGTCGTCTACCAAAGACGAGGACCAAGGCGCAGCGTTGCAGGCAAACATACTCATTTATTGAGCGAAACGCGAACAAAACAACAAAAGACGGAAACGTGACAGTACACGGTATAACACAACCAACTTGAAACAAGAACCCACCAAACCAAAGGAAAAACCGACAGATTAAATATGGCTCCCAATCAGAGACAACCAGCCGACAGCTGACACTCGTTGCCTCTGATTGGGAGTCATACCTGCAAACATAGAAAATCGACAACCTAGAACACCCACTGAAGAAACAGAAAACATAGAATGAACACACCCTGGCTCAACATAATGAGTCCCCGAGCCAGGGTGTGACATGTATAACATATTTTGGCACCGTACCATCAGGGGGTTTGAGCTCGCTGAAGAGCGGTACTGAATTGAGGAAATGTATGCGAGCCCGGTATTATAGCCAGGAAGATGGGGCTTTCAAGGGAAGGCTCGGCATCCACATACTTTAGGGAAAGACCGCATACTATGAACATAATGCTAAATTCTATGATAAATTCACTCATCAATGGACAGTTGAACGGCAAAACAGACACCTTTCCCAAGGAATTGCAATTGCAGCAAGAACAGACCCAGGAGTTAGTTTGCCAGGATGAACATGGTACGTGTGTGTTTATTATTACAGAGCTGTTTGTGTCTCCTCTGTAAAAGCATTCATAATCTTGCCTGTTCTCCAACTAACTAGTGTACATCGATAATGTATAATAGCTATTTATGAAGTTGTCTACTTTATTGCGGGGTCTTTCAGGCCCCTGTTTATTTTCAATGTCATTCTGTTTGAAACTTTTATTATAAACTTTTTTTTTGTTATTGTGATGTTTTTAACTTTCATGTCGCCTACTTGGGATTTCACCACCATCTTTTTATCTGTTCAACAACACAGATCCAGGTCAAGCTCACATAGGTTGGAACAAATGCCTACAGACACTTCCATGGAAATGGGGTGAAAAAAGCTTGCAAAGTGGTTTGCCACTTACATACAGACGGGCCTACCACTCTTTCAACCAGATGCAGAGCTAACACAAGGCATAGTAACACAGTTGTTCTCTTGTGATGTGCTTGTTGGTCCAGCACATGAAAACACACACATTTCTCATGTCATGGGTCGTGTAAATTGGTTCCAGAAACATCCGAATTCATATAATTTCAAGCCCCCTGTTGAGGTTTGGGGCAAGGCATTGAAAACTGTATCAGAAGCACAGTTTATTCCAGTTCAGTGAATTATGAAGCGCTGTGCATATTGCCGGTATAAAGTGCAGCCTCACATGTGAATCCTTAAAGAGATGGGTGGGGCTAAGGCTTAAGAGGGTGTGAATGATGCTGAATGGGTGTAGACAAAGAAAAGCTCTCCAGTGTTATGATTTAACTGGATAGAACCCAAATGCAGACAAGTACACCAAGCCAGAGAAGTTTTAACAGGTTTATTATAATGTTCAATAGTCCAGGTTTCCAATAAATGGGAAAGAGCAAGTCCAGGTTACAGGGAGGGTACAGATCCAGGTCAGGGCAGGTGTGGTACCGTAATGTCCTAGTGTCCGTGGTGAGTCCAAAGGAGAGGCCCGATAGTGGAGAGCAGGATGGTGGTGGCAGGAGTGAAGCGGAGGCAGGAGTCAGGTTCCAAATATCTGTGGCACAGGAGAAAAAGTAAATAAACAGTCCAAAAAACACAAGAGCGAAAACAGACAGGTTGAGTCGGCAGCGAGACTAACATGGTTGTCTTGACTATGATCTGACGATGAGTGGAAAGTTTGACCGGGTCTTAAAGGCTGAGGTGATTATGGTGAATGAGCTGCAGCTGGAACCCTGACTCCCGCACACCAGACTTCACTCCTGCAATCAAGGACAGACAGAGGGGAGGGGGAGAGCAGAGAGAGAGCTACCTAGCAGCAGTAGGCCTAACAGTACCCCCCCTCTCACGGACGCCACCTGGCGGCCGACAGGGTTTATCAGGATGTAACCTATGAAACTCACGAACCAGAGCAGGATCCACAATGAAGCTCCTGGGCACCCAGGAACGTTCCTCAGGACCATAACCCTCCCAATCCACCAGGTACTGGAAACCACGACCCGGCGGCGAACATCCAGAAGTCGCCGGACAGTGTAGACCGGACCCCCACCCACGATCTTGGGCGGAGGAGGGGGACGAGAGGGCGGGCACAAAGGGCTAACCGACACAGGCTTAATCTGGGAAACATGAAAGGTGGAATGAACCCGTAGGGAGGCAGGAAGCTGTAGCTTAACCGCGCAGGGGTTAACAATAGACAGTATCTTGAACGGTCCTATAAAACGAGGCGCCATCTTCTTCGACTCCACCTTCAATGGAAGGTCCCGTGACTTCAGCCATACCTCTTGACCAGGAGAGTAACCGGGAGCCTGGGACCGGTGACGGTTGGCTTGCCTCTGCATGTACGCCGAAGCTCGGGACAGAGCTACCCTGGCCTTCCGCCAGACCTTGCAGCAGCAGCGCATGTGGGACTGCACCGAGGGTACCGCAAGTTCCCTCTCTTGGGAAGGGAACAGGGGAGGTTGATAACCCAGAGCACACAGAAAAGGAGACAAACCAGAGGAAGCGTTAGTCAAGGTGTTATGAGCATATTCCACCCAGGGGAGCATGGAGCTCCATGACCCAGGGTTTGACCCAGTGACACAGCGAAGTGCGGTCTCCATCTCCTGGTTCGCTCTCTCGGCTTGCCCGTTGGTCTGGGGGTGATATCCAGAGGACAGGCTGGATGTAATGCCCAAAGCTTTACAGAAAGCTTTCCACACCTGGGAGACAAACTGGGGACCCCTGTCAGAGACAATATCCGTGGGTAGACCATGAGAGCGGAACACATGTTCAACCAAAATATCAGCCGTCTCTCTGGCAGTGGGCAGTTTAGGTAGGGCCAAAAAATGAGCGAACTTAGAAAAACGATCAATCACCGTAAGAATGACAGTCTTACCAGATGAGGGGGGAAGTCCAGTGACAAAATCCATAGCGATATGCGACCAGGGCCGGCTGGGTATAGGTAGAGGTCGTAGATGACCAGCGCTGGCCTGGGTGGAGTTTTTACTTCGTGCACATACCGTACAAGCAGCAATGAAGGCTCGAGTGTCCGCCTCCATCGTGGCCCACCAGAACTTCCGTCGCACAAAGTCAAGGGTCCGCGAAACTCCAGGGTGACAGGTAAGGGGAGACGAGTGAGCCCACTGAAGTACCTGGGAGCGAGCAGACTCAGGGACAAACATCCGGTTAGGAGGACCCCTCCCAGGGTCAGCTTGATGATGTTGAGCCTGTCTAACAATCCCCTCGATGTCACATGTGATGACTGCAATACTGCAGGTAGGAGGCAAAATGGGTTCAGGGTTACTACCAGTATCAACAGCCGAATGAACACGAGACAGGGCGTCAGGCTTGACGTTGCGTGACCCAGGACGGTAAGACAGAGAAAAATTGAATCTCCCAAAAAATAGTGCCCACCTGGCTTGACGGGGGTTGAGCTGCTTCGCTGACTGGAGGTAAGCCAGATTCTTATGATCCGTCCAAACGATGAAGGGTTGTTCCGCCCCCCCTCCAACCAATGTCGCCACTCCTCGAGAGCCAGCTTAACGGCGAGCAGTTCACGATTTCCAACATCATAATTCCTCTCTGCCTGAGAAAGTTTCCTTGAGAGAAAAGCACAGGGATGCAGTTTGTTATCTTCAGGAGAACGTTGTGACAACACTGCACCTACCCCAGTGTCGGATGCATCCACCTCCACGACAAACTGGCGGTCGGGGTCCGGCTGCATCAGAATGGGAGCCGAGGCGAGCGATGTTTCAGTTCTTCGAACGCTGATTCGGCCCCTTCATTCCAAGCGAACGGTCGTGAGATGGAGGTGAGAGCGGTGAGTGGCGCCGCAATGCGGCTGTAGTCCTTGATGAACCTCCTATAGAAGTTCGCAAACCCCAGGAATCGTTGAAGTTGTTTGCGGGTAGAGGGAGCTGGCCAGTCCGTGACAGCAGAGATCTTAGCTGGGTCCATCCGCAGCTCCCCCTGAGCTATGATGTAACCCAAAAAAGAGGTCTCAGACACATGAAATTCACATTTCTCCATCTTCACAAACAGTTTGTTCTCCAACAACCTTTGCAACACCTGGCGCACATGCAGTTCATGTTCCTGGGAGGACTCTGAGAAAATCAAGATATCATCCAGATAGACAAAAACAAACCGATTCAACATGTCCCGAAGGACATCATTGACTAGTGCCTGAAAAACAGCAGGGGCATTAGACAACCCAAAAGGCATAACCAGATACTCAAAATGTCCCAAGGGTGTGTTGAAGGCAGTCTTCCATTCATCACCCTTACGAATGCGCACCAGGTGATACGCATTTCGTAGATCCAGTTTCGTAAAGATGGTAGCACCATGAAGGAGGGGAAAAGCAGAATTAATCAAAGGCAGAGAATACTTGTTCTTAATGGTGATGTTGTTAAGTCCACGGTAATCAATACAGGGTCTGAGGGTCTTATCCTTCTTAGCAACAAAAAAGAACCCCGCTCCTACAGGTGACGAGGAAGGACGCATAATACCTGCCGCCAAGGAGTCCCGAATGTAGTTCTCCATAGCCTCCGTCTCCGGCCGGGAGAGATTGTACAGGCGACTGCTGGGGAGCGGGGCTCCTGGCTGGAGGTCAATGGCGCAGTCGTAAGGCCGGTGAGGAGGAAGAGAAGTAGCTCTGTGTTTGCAGAAAACGGATGCCAGGTCATGATACACGTCAGGAACAGCAGAAAGATCCATGGACTCCAGTGGAGGTTGAGGCACAGTACTGGCAGGAGTCTGAGCAGAACACAAACAATTCACATGACAAAATGTGCTCCATGAAACAATGCTACCTGTCACCCAATCAATGTGTGGATTGTGTTTTATGAGCCAGGGGATACCAAGGACCAGGGGAGTCTGTGGGCAGTCGATAATATGGAATTGAATGTTCTCCTGATGATTTCCCGACACTCTAAGACAAACAGGAACAGTCTGATGGGTAATGCGGGTCAACAATTGTCCATTTAGACCCTTAGCCTGCAGCGGACAGTCCATAGGAACAGTCTCCAAATCCATTTGTTGAGCCCACTCTCTATCCAAAAAGCTTTCGTCGGCACCAGAGTCAATCAGCGCACTAACAGAGAAATTCTGGGACTGCCACTGGAGGGATGCCTGGAGCAGAATGCGGGGAGAAGAGGAAGAATCCGCTGCTCGGCTCACCAAAACTTCTCCCATAAATGATGAGCCGGCCCTTTTCCCCGGACGAACTGGGCAGGAAGGAACGAAATGACCAGCTTCTCCACAATACAGGCAGACCCGAGCCTGAATACGACGTGCACGCTCCTCTGAGGACAACCGTGCACGACCCACCTCCATGGCTTCGGGTTCAGTGCTCCTCGTATCGACTCGGGACGACACGGCTCTCTCCGTAGGGACGATGCAGGGGAGGAGTTTGTTGATGACAGACAGGTTGCTTGGAACTAACACTCCTCTCCCGGCGGCGCTCCCGAATCCGATTATCCAACCTGATAGTGAGTGAAATAAGATTATCCAGCGTAGGCGATTCATCATATGACACCAATTCATCTTTTAAAGTCTCAGACAAAGCATTGATGAACACTCCTTGTAATGCCTCGTCATTCCAACCACTCACTGCTGCTAAAGTCCGAAACTCCACTGCCATCTCCGCCACACTACGAGCCCCCTGCCGAAGAGAAAACAACCGTTTCGCAGCCTCCTTGCCTCGTACGGGGTGATCAAAAACCTTCCTCATCTCCGTGGTGAAGGCCACGTAAAGCGTTGCAAATGTCCGACTGACTCTCCCAGACCGCGGATCCCCAGGCACGAGCGGAACCGCTAGTAGAGTTGATAAGGTAGGCAATACGGGCTCTTTCTGAGGCGTAGGTGAGGGGCTGTTGTTCAAACACTAACGAGCATTGAGTCAAAAAAATCGCCACAGGTTCCCATGTTCCCGTCATAGCGCTCTGGAGCAGGAACAAAAGGCTCTCTGATCTGGGCTGAAGGGGTAGTAAGGGCAAACACTTGATTGGTGAGTAATTGAACCTGATTAAGCAGCACCTGACTGTCCTCAGCAATCGTCTTAAACAGGGTATCATGTTGGCCAAGTAGAATGCCCTGATTGGCTATGGCAGTCCAAATTTGAGTGCACTCTGGGGTGGTATCCGAGCTACTGTCTGCTGGGTTCATGTTGGTCAGATCATACTGTTATGATTTAACTGGATAGAACCCAAATGCAGACAAGTACACCAAGCCAGAGAAGTTTTAACAGGTTTATTATAATGTTCAATAGTCCAGGTTTCCAATAAATGGGAAAGAGCAAGTCCAGGTTACAGGGAGGGTACAGATCCAGGTCAGGGCAGGTGTGGTACCGTAATGTCCTAGTGTCCGTGGTGAGTCCAAAGGAGAGGCCCGATAGTGGAGAGCAGGATGGTGGTGGCAGGAGTGAAGCGGAGGCAGGAGTCAGGTTCCAAATATCTGTGGCACAGGAGAAAAAGTAAATAAACAGTCCAAAAAACACAAGAGCGAAAACAGACAGGTTGAGTCGGCAGCGAGACTAACATGGTTGTCTTGACTATGATCTGACGATGAGTGGAAAGTTTGACCGGGTCTTAAAGGCTGAGGTGATTATGGTGAATGAGCTGCAGCTGGAACCCTGACTCCCGCACACCAGACTTCACTCCTGCAATCAAGGACAGACAGAGGGGAGGGGGAGAGCAGAGAGAGAGCTACCTAGCAGCAGTAGGCCTAACATCCAGTAGGTCTCTACTTTATCCAATGTAAAAAACACAATTTCAACTTTCGCTACATAAGACCGAATCGAGCCAGTCGGTCACATATGAGGACAATAGACAAGGTGTTGCGGGCTATTAGCATGTGTAAAGATCGAAGACCTTCCAGAGCCGACAAATCAAGACTGGTCAAGCTCTGTTTTTATTTTATTCTTAGCTTCTACTTCTTATATTTAGGATAATGTTTTACAGCTTTGTGTTATTCTTTTTTAATTATTTTATATATCTTTACATGTTATGAAGATTCGATAAAATCCTGAAAGTTTCAAAAATTCTGGTAGTTTACTTCAAAAGTTACCCTCCTTTCTTTTTGACAATTTTAATTGAAAACAATCACACTAAGGTACTTAATTGTTACCCAGAAAAAATGTGATATTGAGATTTTTTTTTAAACAGCTGCATTGGACCTTTAACAAACAGGTTATTGAAAGCTTCACCCTCTTGAGCTGCCGGTCTGATTGAGTGTGAGCCATTTTCTCTTTATCCAGTCGCCTTGCCCTCATTAGGTAAAGACAGCTTAGGTGTGTCTTCGCTTTGAATTCATGTTAGTTGACAAGTCAATGAAATGTAAATCAAAACTAAGCTGATGTCTGTGCCCAGTTTATAAAGCCACTCTCCAGTTTATAAAGCAAGAGAGAGCTGTGGGGTATTCATAGAAAGCAAGATTATAAAGGCCTGGTTGTAAACATGATGGATGATTTGGAATGGATTTTTAGCACAGACTTCACTCTGTCATATAGGCCAGTTATGTGGAGTGAATGCATGTTTTTGATCCTGAATTCTAAATGGATAAAAATAGATAAAAAATCTTTGCCCTACACAATACCCCATAATGACAAAGTGAAATCATGTTTTTCGACATGTTTGCAAATGTATTGAAAATGAAATACAGAAATCTAATTGACATAAGTATTCACACGCCCTTGCTATGCCACTCCAAATTGAAGGAGTCAACCTGTGGCCAATTCAATTGTTTGGACTTGATTTAGAAAGAAACACACCTGTCTATATAAGGTCCCACAGTTGACAGTGCATGTCAGATCAGAAACTATACCATGAAAGCCCAAGGAACTGTCCGTACAGCTCCGAGATAGAATTGTGATGAGGCTTATATCTGGGGAAGAGTATAAAACAATTTCTAGAGTGTTGAAAGTTTTCAAGAGCTGGCCTTCCGACCAAACTGAGCAACCGGGCAAGAAGGACCTTGGTCAGGATGATGACCAAGAAACCAATGACAACTCTGACAGAACTACAGAGTTCCTTGGCTGAGATGGGAGAAGCTGCCAGAAGGACAACAGTCTCTACAGCACTTCACCAATCTGGGCTTTATGGGAGAGGGGCCAGACGGAAACCACTCATGAGAAAAAGGTGCATGACAGTACAACTGGAATTTGCAAAAAGGCACGTGAAAGACTCTGAGAGTATAAGGCAAAAGATTATGTGGTCTGATGAGAAAAATAGAACTTTTCGGCCTGAATGCAAAGCGCTATGTCAAAAAAAAAAAAAAAAAAAAAATATATATATATATATATATATATATATAAATAATAGAATTATTGTAAGATTAACTTTGTCCATAAGGTGTAGATAGTAAGTATAGACCGGAAGTAGAGGCCTGGGCATTGTTGTTCACTAATTTACTCAAAGTAGGGAAAGGATGGTGGGGTTGAAAAGTAATAAAGGGGAATATATATATATAAAAAAAAAAAAACATGCGGGATTGGAAGTGATGCAGACAATTACATTGATAGAAGATACAATCTATCTGCAATATAAAGCTGATCCATTCCCCAAGAAAAAAATAAAAATAAAAAACGCTATGTCTGGAGAAAACCAGGCACAGCTCATCACCCGTCTAACACCATCCCTACTGTGAAGCATGGTGATGGCAGCATCATGCTATGGTGATGCTTTTCAGCAGCAGGGACTGGGAGACTGCTAAGGACAGAACGAACAATGAATAGAACCAAATACAGGCAAATCCTTGATAAGAACCTGCTTCAGAGTGCCAACGACCTTAGACTGGGGCAAAGATTTACATTCCAACAGGACAATGACCCCAGGCATACAGCCAAAGCAACACTGGAATGGCTTCAGAACAATAATGTGAAAGTCCTTGAGTTGCCCAGACTTGACTCCAATTGAAAATCTGTGGAATGACTTGAAGAACCTCTTAAGGATCAGACCCTTTTTTTCAATTTTCGCCTACAATGACATACCCAAATCTAACTGCCTGTAGCTCAGGACCTGAAGCAAGGATATACACATTCTTGATACCATTTGAAAGGAAACACTTTGAAGTTTGTGGAAATGTGAAATTAATGTAGGAGAATATAACACATTAGATCTGGTAAAAAATAATACAAACAAAAAAACATGCATTTTCTATTATTTATTTTTGTCATCATCTTGCAAGAGAAAGGCCACAATATAATATTGCAGTTTAGGCGCAATGTAGATTTTGGCCACTAGATGGTAGCAGTGTGTGCAAAGATTGATCCAGTGAAGCATTGTAATACTGGACTATTTTGTATCAAGTCTGCCCAAATGTGCCGAATTGGTCAATTGATACATTTTCAAGTACATAACTATAGAGAACATTCAAAAAGTATATGGTAATACAAAATGTAAGTTTATACACTCCCAGGAATGTCATACATGATGGATCATTAGCTTATACACTAACTTTCACACATCTAGATGGCCGGGCGGGGTGGGTGTGGAGTCAGAGACAGCAGGGGTTCAAACTGTAGAACCCATGGGGGGCCAGTATGAAAATGTATGCACTCACTAACTGTAAGTCGCTCTGGATAAGAGCATCTGCTAAATGACTAAAATGTAAATTATTTACCTTCAGAGGTGAATGTATCAAACCAGTTGCCGTGATACGTTTTTTGTTGTTGTGCACTCTCCTTAAACAATATCATGGTATTTGTTCACTGTAATAGCTACTGTAAATTGGACAGTGCAGTTAGATTAACAAGAATTTAAGCTTTCTGCCCATATAAGACATTTCTATGTACTGGAAAGTTTGCTGTTACTTACAACAGTCATGCTAATCACATTAGTGCACGTTAGCTCATCTGTCCCGTTTACGGGACACCGATCCCATAGAGGTTCAAAGAGCTTGAGAAATTCTGCAAGGAAGAATGGGAGAAACTCTCCAAATACAGATGTGCAAAGCTGATTTGTATTTTTATTTGTATTTATTATGGATCCCCATTAGCGGCTGCCAAGCCAGCAGCTACTCTTCCTGGGTTCCAACTACAATTTACAATAAATACAATAAAACAATACATAGCACACCACCTTATTACACACTACTCTACCATAACATAATTACAATACAAAATCAATAATACAGCAAAATAACAATATTAAAATGTGTGTGTGTAGAGTGCGTTTGCGAATGCTGTGTGTGTGCCTGTGTGTGTGTGTGTGTGTCTCCACAGTCCACGCTGTTCCATAAAGTGTAGTTTTATCTGTTTTTAAATCTGATTTTACTGCTTGACTGAGTTACATGATGTGGAATAGAGTTCCATGTGGTCATGGCTCTGTGTAGTACTGTGCGTTTCCCGTAGTCTGTTCTGGACTTGGGGACTGTGAAGAGACCTCTGGTGGCATGTCTTGTGGGGTATGCATGGGTGTCCGAGCTGTGTGCCAGCATTCCAAACAGACAGCTCGGTACATTCATTGTGGCATCTGACCACACTACTGAACAGTAGTCTAGGTGCGACAAAACTAGCACCTGTAGGACCTGCCTTGTTGATAGTGTTGTTAAGAAGGCAGAGCAGCGCTTAATTATGGACATACTTCTCCCCATCTTAGCTACTATTGTATCAATATGCTTTGACCATGACCGTTTACAATCCAGGGATACTCCAAGCAGTTTAGTCACCTCAACTTGTTCAATTTCCACATTATTCATTACGAGATGTAGTTGAGGTTTAGGGTTTAGTGAATGATTTGACCCAAATACAATGCTTTTAGTTTTGGAAATATTTAGGACTAACTTATTCCTTGCCACCCATTCCGAAACTAACTGCAACTCTTTGTTAAGTGTTGCAGTTTTTTCAGTTGCTGTAGTAGCTGACGTGTATAGTGTTGAGTCATCCGCAAACATGCCACTGGCTTTACTCAAAGCCAGTGGCATGTCGTAAGTAAAGATGGAAAAAAGTAAGGGGCCTAGACAGCTGCCCTGGGGAATTCCTGATTTTACCTGGACTATGTTTGAGAGGCTTCCATTAAAGAACACCCTCTGTGTTGTTAGACAAGTAACTCTTTATCCACATTATAGCAGGGGGTGTAAAGCCATTACACATACGTTTTTCTAGCAGTAGACTATGATCGATAATGTCAAAAGCTGCACTGAAGTCTAACAAAACAGCCCCCACAATCTTTTTATCATCAATTTCTCTCAGCCAATCACCAGTAATTTTTGTAAGTGCTGTGCTTGTTGAATGTCCTTTTATATAAGCATGTTGAAAGTTTGATGTCAATTTGTTTACAGTAAAATTGCATTGTATCTGGTCAAACACAATTTTTTCCAATAGTTTACTAAGGGTTGGTAACAGGCTAATTGGTTGGCTGTTTGAGCCAGTAAAGGGGGCTTTACTATTCTTAGGTAGCGAAATGACTTTTGCTTCTCTCCAAGCCTGGGGGCACACATTCTAGTAGGCTTAAATTGAAAATATGGCAAATAGGAGTAGCAATATCGTCCGCTGTTATCCTCAGCAATTTTCCATCCAAGTTGTCAGACCCCGGTGGCTTGTCATTGTTAATAGACAACAATAATTTCACACTCACTTTACGGAATTCAAAATTACAATGCTTGTCTTTCATAATTTGGTCAGATAGACTTGGATGTTTAGTGTCAGCAATTGTTGCTGGCATGTCATGCCTAAGTTTGCTAATCTTGCCAATGAAAAAATTATTAAAGTTGTTGGCAATATCAGTTGGTTTTGTGATGAATAAGCCATCTGATTCAATGAATGATGGAGCTGAGTTTGCCTTTTTGCCCACAATTTCATTTAAGGTGCTCCAAAGCTTTTTACTATCATTCTTTATGTAATTTATCCTTGTTTCATAGTGTTGTTTCTTCTTCTTTTTATTCAGTTTAGTCACATGATTTCTCAATTTACAGTACGTTTGCCAATCGGTTGTGCAGCCAGACTTATTTGCCATTCCTTTTGCCTCATCCCTCTCAACCATACAATTTTTCAATTCCTCATCAATCCATGGGGATTTACAGTGGGGAAAAAAGTATTTAGTCAGCCACCAATTGTGCAAGTTCTCCCACTTAAAAAGATGAGAGAGGCCTGTAATTTTCATCATAGGTACACATCAACTATGACAGACAAATTGAGAAAAAAAAATCCAGAAAATCACATTATAGGATTTTTTATGAATTTATTTGCAAATTATGGTGGAAAATAAGTATTTGTTCACCTACAAACAAGCAAGATTTCTGGCTCTCACAGACCTGTAACTTCTTCTTTAAGAGGGTCCTCTGTCCTCCACTTGTTACCTGTATTAATGGCACCTGTTTGAACTTGTTATCAGTATAAAAGACACCTGTCCACAACCTCAAACAGTCACACTCCAAACTCCACTATGGCCAAGACCAAAGAGCTGTCAAAGGACACCAGAAACAAAATTGTAGACCTGCACCAGGCTGGGAAGACTGAATCTGCAATAGGTAAGCAGCTTGGTTTGAAGAAATCAACTGTGGGAGCAATTATTAGGAAATGGAAGACATACAAGACCACTGATAATCTCCCTCGATCTGGGGCTCCACGCAAGATCTCACCCCGTGGGGTCAAAATGATCACAAGAACGGTGAGCAGAAATCCCAGAACCACACGGGGGGACCTAGTGAATGACCTGCAGAGAGCTGGGACCAAAGTAACAAAGCCTACCATCAGTAACACACTACGCCGCCAGGGACTCAAATCCTGCAGTGCCAGACGTGTCCCCCTGCTTAAGCCAGTACATGTCCAGGCCCGTCTGAAGTTTGCTAGAGTGCATTTGGATGATCCAGAAGAGGATTGGGAGAATGTCATATGGTCAGATGAAACCAAAATAGAACTTTTTGGTAAAAACTCAACTCATCTTGTTTGGAGGACAAAGAATGCTGAGTTGCATCCAAAGAACACCATACCTACTGTGAAGCATGGGGGTGGAAACATCATGCTTTGGGGCTGTTTTTCTGCAAAGGGACCAGGACGACTGATCCGTGTAAAGGAAAGAATGAATGGGACCATGTATCGTGAGATTTTGAGTGAAAACCTCCTTCCATCAGCAAGGGCATTGAAGATGAAACGTGGCTGGGTCTTTCAGCATGACAATGATCCCAAACACACCGCCCGGGCAACGAAGGAGTGGCTTCGTAAGAAGCATTTCAAGGTCCTGGAGTGGCCTAGCCAGTCTCCAGATCTCAACCCCATAGAAAATCTTTGGAGAGAGTTGAACGTCCGTGTTGCCCAGCGACAGCCCCAAAACATAATTGCTCTAGAGGAGATCTGCATGGAGGAATGGGCCAAAATACCAGCAACAGTGTGTGAAAACCTTGTGAAGACTTACAGAAAACGTTTGACCTGTGTCATTGCCAACAAAGGGTATATAACAAAGTATTGAGAAACTTTTGTTATTGACCAAATACTTATTTTCCACCATAATTTGCAAATAAATTCATAAAAAAATCCTACAATGTGATTTTTTGGATTTTTTTTCCTCATTTTGTCTGTCATAGTTGACGTGTACCTTGATGGAAATTACAGGCCTCTCTCATCTTTTTAAGTGGGAGAACTTGCACAATTGGTGGCTGACTAAATACTTTTTTCCCCCACTGTAACAGTTTTTACAATAATTTTCTTAATGGGTGCATGCTTATTAGTAACTGGAATAAACAATTTCATAAATGTGTCAAGTCAGTGTCTGTTTGCTCCTCATTACACAACACGGACTAACATATATTCTTTACATCAACAACATAGGAATCACATAATATATACACAATATTAGGCCCAGCCTTTGGAACTTTGGTTTTCCTAGATATGGCTACTATATTGTGATCACTACATCCAATGGATTTGGATACTGCTTTCAAACAAATCTCTGCAGCATTAGTAAAGATATGATCAATACATGTTGATGATTTAATTCCAGTGCTGTTTGTAACCACCCTGGTAGGTTGACTGATAACCTGAACCAGGTTGCAGGCACTGGTTACAGTTTGAAGCTTTCTCTTGAGTGGGCAGCCTGATGACAGCCAGTCAATATTTAAATCACCCCAAAAGTATACCTCTCCATTGATATCACATACATTATCAAGCATTTCACACGTTATCCAGATACTGACTGTTAGCACTTTGTGGTTTACAGCAGCTTCCCACCAGAATTTGCTTTAGGTGAGGCAGATGAACCTTTAGCCATATTACTTCAACAGTATTTAACATGAGATCCTCTCTAATCTTCACAGGAATGTGGTTCTGTATATAAACAGCAACACCTCCACCATTGGCATTTATATCTTTTCTGTAAATGTTAGAACCTTGTATTAACAAGGCAACAGTAAACATGTCATCCCCCCTCAAGATTACTCTGATGTCCAAATGATTTCAAATGGACATTTTTTTATATTAAACTTTTAAGTTTTAAGTTTCAGTCCGAAATTGCTTTTTCATTCTGTAATGGAAATACAATTATTCCTATTCCTAGTCATTTATGGTTTCTATGCCTTTAGTTGTCCATGTAGACTAATTTAAATTGGTGAATTCTAAAACGCTATCCAAGGGTTGTTCCATCGGGTTGTGTTTTTAGGGAGTGATATTGGTTCTTGTAGAATACGTAATGTTTTCTTCCATAATGTTATAACATTGTTAATGTTCTTAGCTTCAACCTTAGAAAATAGACACGTAAAAAGATTTGGGGGATGAGCATGCACATCTTGGAGGGATGCAACACTAACCCCGCCTACTCTGCAAATGTACTTCTGCATTGTCGTGCTGATGTACTGTTTGTTGCAACTTGGCTACCTGCCAAACTTTTCGTTTTTTACTTTAAATAACCAAAACTCTGCATTTAACACATTTACCAACGTCTTAGTTTTTTCCTCGCTCAACTTTTTCTATTGAATTTTTTCACCCCAGACGCTTTATTATCTGGAAACCGAGCCAGGCTATCAAGAGCTCAACTCATACAACGCTCTCTATAAAACTACTAAAGGAAAGTGCTAATTTCCAGCGTATGAGTGTGACTCCAATTGTTGGCCAGTAAATGCTGTAATTGTATGTTTTGTATCCCTCACGACTACAGACACTGGGGACATGCCTGACACAGCTCTGAGTAGAAAGGAACAGCCGGCGACCTGCCACTGATAACCGACCCAGACATCACCTGCCCGCCCCCCTGTGCTTCTCTCTCGCTCTCACATTCAATGAGAGACAGACAACAACACAGTTGTGGGGGGGCTGGTGGGGGCATCCGCGGCCATGGAGGGAGCATCTAAGTCCCCGGCAGAGCCTGGAAATGTTTGTTCCCTTGGACTGTCGGCGTGCAGCAGAGATAACTCATTTGAATCTGCTGGGGACTCGCAAGCAATTAAACGTATAATATGCGACAAGTTCGTTGTTGTCACAGTGAAAGGTCAGATGGCTCCCTTCATATGTGAAACATGTATTGAACTTGATGCAGCTAAAGAAAGGATTATTACTCTTACATTTTAGTCATTTAGCAGATGCTCTTATCCAGAGTGACTTACATGAGCAATTAGGGTTAAGTGCCTTGCTTAAGGGGACATCGACAGATTTTTCAACTAGACTGCTCGGGGATTAGAATCAGCGACCTTTCGTTTACTGGCACAACGCTCTTACCCACTAAGCTACCTGCCGCCCTTTCTTCTTCATGAAGAAATAACTAATTTGACCAAGCGCCTTGAACTGAATAAGGATTCTATGAGAATATCGGCATCTTTAAATGCTTCCTATCAAAACATCCAAGAGGATCATGATGGGACCTTCCTGGACTACGATCAATTTCTGCCACTGCACCCCTTTACTAGCTTGAACCAGAAAATGGCTGCTCACTGTTCGACTCCAGGTGAGCGTAAATGGATGCGTGTCGGAACCAGAAAGAAGGAGAATAATCATTCTCGGCACGCCTGCCTTCTTCCCCCACGTCCAGACTTAAGACTCTCTGTCGGGGGCTTGGGTGTTCCCTCCATGGCTGTGGATGACCCTCCAGCTACCTCTCCCTGTCCTAGTCAATCAACTGTCTGGGCACAGCCTGGACCACCTCGCCCCCCCCTCCACTGGGCCGTGCTCTCTGGATCAGAACTCTGTCCCTTTGGCGGTTGTGGCCTGCACGCAGCCGGTGTCTCAGCAGCCCTCTTCTCAGGTGAGTTCTGTGGCTCTGGCAATCTGCTTCGAGACACAGCGGAGGCCGGATCATTCCGGCGAATTGTGATGGGGAGTTCGATGGTGAGGCATACAGTTGAAGTCGGAAGTTTACACACACTTAGGTTGTAGTCATTAAAACTTGTTTTTCAACCACTCCACACATTTCTTGTTAACAAACTATAGTTTTGCCAAGTCGGTTAGGACATCTACTTTGTGCATGACACAAGTTTTTTCCCCAACAATTGTTCACAGACAGATTATTTCACTTATAATTCACTGTATCACAATTCTAGTGGGTCAGAAGTTTATATACACTAAGTTGACTGTGCCTTTAAACAGCTTGGAAAATTCCAGAAAATGATGTCATGGCTTTAGAAGCTTCTGATAGGCTAATTGACATCATTTGAGTAAATTAGAGGTGTACCTGTGGATGTATTTCAAGCCCTACCTTCAGACTCAGTGCCTCTTTGCTTGACATCATGGGAAAATCAAAAGAAATCAGCCAAGACCTCATAAAAAATCCTTGTAGACCTCCACAAGTCTGGTTCATCCTTGGGAGCAATTTCCTGAAGGTACCACGTTCATCTGTACAAACAATAGTACGCAAGTATAAACACCATGGGACCACGCAGCCGTCATACCTGTCACGCCCTGGCTCTGGGGACTCTGAAATGTTGAGCCAGGGTGTGGATTTTCTATGTTTAGTTTCACGGGGTAGCTTCTATGTTGTGTTTTCTATGTTTTGGGTTTTGTTCTAGATCATATAGATCTATGTTGGTCAGGGTGGTTCCCAATCAGAGGCAGCTGTTGCTCGTTGTCTCTGATTGGGAGCCATACTTAGGTAGGCTGTTTTCAGCTATTCTTTGTGGGATCTTGTTCTGATTTGGTTTGTGTTATACCGTAGACGTCACGTTATCGTTGTTGTTTTGATCGTGTGATCATTCTAAATAAATAATATGTTCACCTTCAACGCTGCGCCTTGGTCCGCTTCATCAGGTGTCAACGATCGTGACAGAAGATCCCACCTCGACTGGATCAAGCAGCGTGACGAGGAGAGAGGATGGACCTGGGAGGAGATGAGTGCGAGTCTGGCAAGAGGGATGGAGGCCTTGGCCACGGGTAGGAGTGAAGCCCATAAATGTTTTAGGGGGGGGGTTAACGCCGTGGACGACGGGGCAGCAGGAGGACGCCAGGTTACGGGAGTCACTGGTCACCAGGGAGAAGGAGGTTGTAGAGGCACGGCGAGAGGTACTGGCGTGTGTTGCCAGTCCGGTCCGGCCTGTTCCTGATCCCCACGTAGGGCCAGTGGTGTGTGTTCCCAGTACGGTCCGGCCCATTCCTGCTCCCCGCACCAAGTCAGTGGTGCGTTTCGTCAGCCCGGCTCGGCCCGTTCCTGCTCCCCGCACCAAGTCAGTGGTGCGCTTCGTCAGCCCGGCTCGGCCCGTTCCTGCTCCCCCGCACCAAGTCAGTGGTGCGCCCGTCAGCCCGGCTCGGCCCATTCCTGCTCCCCCGCACCAAGTCAGGGGTGCGCTTCGACAGCCCGGCTCGGCCGCTCCTGCTCCCCACACCAAGCGAGTGGTGTGCGTCGTCAGTCGGCTCGGCCCGTTCCTGCTCCCCGCACCAAGTCAGGGGTGCGCTCGACAGCCCGGCTCGGCCCGCTCCTGCTCCCCACACCAAGCCAGTGGTGTGCGTCGTCAGTCCGGCACGGCCCGTGCCTGTTTCCCGCACCAAGTCAGGGGTGCGCTCGACAGCCCGGCTCGGCCCGCTCCTGCTCCCCCACACCAAGCCAGTGGTGTGCGTCGCCAGTCCGGCACGGCCCGTGCCTGTTCCACCGGTGGCTGGTCCGGCACCGGTCAGATGCTTCACGTCGGAGCTAGAGCAATCCGCTCCACCAGTGTTCAGTCCAGCTCCGGCCAGCAGGGCCAGACCGGACCAGGGGTACTGTGGGGGGTTAGAGAGGGAGTGGGGATCATGCCCAGAGCCGGATCCGCCGCCAAGGCGGAGTGCCCACCCGGTCCCTCCCCTGTGGTGTTCTGTTGGCGCGGTCGGAGTCCGCGCCTTTGGGGGGTACTGTCACGCCCTGGCTCTGGGGACTCTGAAATGTTGAGCCAGGGTGTGGATTTTCTATGTTTAGTTTCACGGGGTAGCTTCTATGTTGTGTTTTCTATGTTTTGGGTTTTGTTCTAGATCATATAGATCTATGTTGGTCAGGGTGGTTCCCAATCAGAGGCAGCTGTTGCTCGTTGTCTCTGATTGGGAGCCATACTTAGGTAGGCTGTTTTCAGCTATTCTTTGTGGGATCTTGTTCTGATTTGGTTTGTGTTATACCGTAGACGTCACGTTATCGTTGTTGTTTTGATCGTGTGATCATTCTAAATAAATAATATGTTCACCTTCAACGCTGCGCCTTGGTCCGCTTCATCAGGTGTCAACGATCGTGACAATACCGCGCAGGAAGGAGACGCGTTCTGTCTCCTAGAGATAAACGTACTTTGGTGCGAAAAGTGCAAATCAATCCCAGAACAACAGCAAAGGACCTGGTGAAGATGCTGGAGGAAACAGGTACAAAAGTATCTATATCCACAGTAAATCGAGTCCTATATCGACATAACCTGAAAGGCCGCTCAGCAAGGAAGAAGCCACTGCTCCAAAACCACCATAAAAAAGCCAGACTACGGTTTGCAACTGCACATGGGGACAAAGATCGTACTTTTTGGAGAAATGTCCTCTGGTCTGATGAAACAAAAATATAACTGTTTGGCCAATGATATAATAATGACCATCGTTATGTTTGGAGGAAAAAGGGGGTGGCTTGCAAGCCAAAGAACACCATCCCAGCCGTGAAGCACGGGGGTGGCAGCATCATGCTGTGGGGGTGCTTTGCTGCAGGAGGGACTGGTGCACTTCACAAAATAGATGGCATCATGCGGAAGGAAAATGATGTGGCTATATTGAAGCAACATCTCAAGACATCAGTCAGGAAGTTAAAGCTTGGTCGCAAATGGGTCTTCCAAATGGACAATGACCCCAAGCATACTTCCAAAGTTGTGGCAAAATGGCTTAAGGACAACAAAGTCAAGGCCCTGACCTCAATCCTATAGAACATTTGTGGGCAGAACTGAAAAAGCGTGTGCGAGCAAGGAGGCCTACAAACCTGACTCAGTTACACCAGCTCTGTCAGGAGGAATGGGCCAAAATTCACCCAACTTATTGTGGGAAGCTTGTGGAAGGCTACCCGACACGTTTGACTGAAGTTAAACAATTTAAAGGCAATGCTACCAAATACTAATTGAGTGTATGTAAACTCCTGATGCAGTGGGAATGTGATGAAAGAAATAAAAGCTGAATTAAATCATTCTCTCTATTATTATTATGACATTTCACATTCTTAAAATAAAGTGGTGATCCTAACTGACCTAAAACAGGGAATTTTTACTAGGATTAAATGTCAGGAATTGTGAAAAACTGAGTTTAAACGTATTTGGCTAAGGTGTATGTAAACTTCCGACTTCAACTGTATATCTATATCTTGGGCAAAGACTCAGTGTTTTCCTCAGGCTAAAGTTCAGGATATCACCAGGTTGTTCCCGAGGCTGTGAGTCAGTCACCGGGGGCTGATACTGTCATGGTTCATGTGGCGTCAAATGACATTATGAAGGGCAGCTCAGAACAGCTGAAGATGGATTTTAAAGAACTGATTGGTTCTCTACTTGACACCAACAAACACCCCATAATATCTGTCTGTCTGCCATCCCTAAATTGTGGCATTGAACAGTTCAGCAGACTTTTAGCCATCCATAACTGTCTACGAGACTATTGCAGCTCTGTGGGTGTAACATTTATTGACAATTTTGATACCTTCTGTAAACAAAGCTTGTATTATAAGGAGGATGGGATCCATCCAAATCATTTGAGCTCATGGATCCTTTCACAGCATTATAAGGTTGCGTTGAGACAATGACTTATCAATGACCCACGTCCAGCTCATTTAATCCCTACCATTGTGTCGCTGAGTTGTCATAATGTACATTATCCTAGGGGCGTTGGAAGACACAATGTAAATAACCTAATTTATGTCCCTCTTACTGCCCGGAATGCCTCTGCTGATCCTACAGCTATTGTATGCAGTAATCATATGCCTATGAACCAGAGTAATACTGTTAGCACTGAGGTGGTGTGCCCTAGTAAGAAGTCCACTGTGTGCAGCTCACCCTGCACTAATAAAAATAACCCTAGTATGTCTACCTTTGCTAAGCTTTCCAGTAAAGCAAGAAAAATAATCAAGCATCCCAGAAAAGTGTTAAAAATATATATCTTAAGAAACAAGGTTCATGAAACCAATAATTTGCTAGTAACAGATGACATTCATATTCTGACAATCTCTGAAACTCATTTAGATAATACCTTTGATGATACAGTGGTAGCAATACAAGGTTATAACATTTACAGAAAATACAGAAATGCCAATGGGGGGTGGTGTTGCGGTCTATATTCAGAACCACATTCCTGTGAAGATTAGAGAGGATCTCATGTTAAATACTGTTGAAGTAATATGGCTACAGGTTCACCTGCCTCACCTAAAGCCCATTCTTGTGGGAAGCTGCTATAGCCACCAAGTGCTAACAGTCAGTATCTGGATAACATGTGTGAAAAGCTTGATAATGTACAGTGGGGAAAAAAAGTATTTAGTCAGCCACCAATTGTGCAAGTTCTCCCACTTAAAAAGATGAGAGAGGCCTGTAATCTTCATCATAGGTACACGTCAACTATGACAGACAAATTGAGATTTTTTTTCTCCAGAAAATCACATTGTAGGATTTTTAATGAATTTATTTGCAAATTATGGTGGAAAATAAGTATTTGGTCACCTACAAACAAGCAAGATTTCTGGCTCTCACAGACCTGTAACTTCTTCTTTAAGAGGCTCCTCTGTCCTCCACTCGTTACCTTTATTAATGGCACCTGTTTGAACTTGTTATCAGTATAAAAGACACCTGTCCACAACCTCAAACAGTCACACTCCAAACTGCACTATGGCCAAGACCAAAGAGCTGTCAAAGGACACCAGAAACAAAATTGTAGACCTGCACCAGGCTGGGAAGACTGAATCTGCAATAGGTAAGCAGCTTGGTTTGAAGAAATCAACTGTGGGAGCAATTATTAGGAAATGGAAGACATACAAGACCACTGATAATCTCCCTCGATCTGGGGCTCCACGCAAGATCTCACCCCGTGGGGTCAAAATGATCACAAGAACGGTGAGCAGAAATCCCAGAACCACACGGGGGGACCTAGTGAATGACCTGCAGAGAGCTGGGACCAAAGTAACAAAGCCTACCATCAGTAACACACTACGCCACCAGGGACTCAAATCCTGCAGTGCCAGACATGTCCCCCTGCTTAAGCCAGTACATGTCCAGGCCCGTCTGAAGTTTGCTAGAGTGCATTTGGATGATCCAGAAGAGGATTGGGGAGAATGTCATATGGTCAGATGAAACCAAAATAGAACTTTTTGGTAAAAACTCAACTCATCTTGTTTGGAGGACAAAGAATGCTGAGTTGCATCCAAAGAACACCATACCTACTGTGAAGCATGGGGGGTGGAAACATCATGCTTTGGGGCTGTTTTTCTGCAAAGGGACCAGGACGACTGATCCGTGTAAAGGAAAGAATGAATGGGACCATGTATCGTGAGATTTTGAGTGAAAACCTCCTTCCATCAGCAAGGGCATTGAAGATGAAACGTGGCTGGGTCTTTCAGCATGACAATGATCCCAAACACACCGCCCGGGCAACGAAGGAGTGGCTTCGTAAGAAGCATTTCAAGGTCCTGGAGTGGCCTAGCCAGTCTCCAGATCTCAACCCCATAGAAAATCTTTGGAGGGAGTTGAAAGTCCGTGTTGCCCAGCGACAGCCCCAAAACATCACTGCTCTAGAGGAGATCTGCATGGAGGAATGGGCCAAAATACCAGCAACAGTGTGTGAAAACCTTGTGAAGACTTACAGAAAACGTTTGACCTGTGTCATTGCCAACAAAGGGTATATAACAAAGTATTGAGAAACTTTTGTTATTGACCAAATACTTATTTTCCACCATCATTTGCAAATAAATTCATTAAAAATCCTACAATGTGACTTTCTGGAGAAAAAAAATCCTCATTTTGTCTGTCATAGATGACATGTACCTATGGTGAAAATTACAGGCCTCTCTCATCTTTTTAAGTGGGAGAACTTGCATAATTGGTGGCTGACTAAATACTTTTTTTCCCCACTGTATGTGATATCAATAGAGAGGTATACTTTCTGGGTGATTTAAATATTGACTGGCTTTCATCAGGCTGCCCACTAAAGAGAAAGCTTCAAACTGTAACTAGTGCCTGCAACCTGGTTCAGGTTATCAATCAACCTACCAGGGTAGTTACAAATGTTGTGGAAACTTGTCACTATACTTTATTAAAAATCAAAGTTCTTACAGAGTTTTTGTAGAATCGAGAGACTTTATTACAACTGGGGTGATTTGCAAAGCATCCTCCCTTCTCTCTCTCTGCTCCCCGTCTATATAGTCCCATTCACATCCCTCCTAGCTCAAAACCCCTCCCTCTTGGGTTCTCCTACCATTATCTTCAGTTTCCCGCTCTCTATCGCTCCGCCGACTCCCTTCGTCTATGATGGCGGCTAAATTTAACTTTTATTCAGTTCAGAATCAATAGTAATACAATCAATCAATCCCTTATCTTGCAAAAACACTAATGTTTAGTTTAAACTGTTCAACCCCAGCTCTCCCGAGCTTGACCTGAAGATTGATTGTTGGACATGACAGGTTCACACTTAATCTTTCAAACATACCCAAACCTACTCCTCTTCCCTCCCGTCATGCTGTAATTACTCATGACTAGTCTAAACGCTGTTCAACTTTGGCTCCGCTCTCAGAACCTTTGTTTGAGGAGAGGTGCATTAGGCAACAGTCTGGTTTCAGTCTCTGATAAGGTAAGACAGCCATGGATTAGGTAAGAGCGAGCAATTCGACCCTAGGTCAGATCCCCATTTCACACATACACAAGCCCAGTGAAAGGAACCATTCTTAGTTCTTGCCTAGCAACAGAGACGTCCGTGATTTAACTTTGTTTAGCACATAGTTCACTAAAAAATCCACCTCACAAACAGTACAGGAATTAAATCATAAACATGTATTAATCATATAAAGATATGATGCTGCAGAAATTTGTTTGAAAGCAGTATCCAAATCCATCAGATGTAGTGATCACAATAGAGTAGCCATATCTACGAAAACCAAAGTTCCAAAGGCTGGGCCTAATCAATCAATCGATCAAATTGTATTTATAAAGCCCTTTTTACATCAGCAGATGTCACAAAGTGCTATACAGAAACCCAGCCTAAAACCCCAAACAGCAAGCAATGCAGATGTAGAAGCACGGTGGCTAGGAAAAACCTAGGAAGAAACCTAGAGAGGAACCAGGCTCTGAGTCCCCTTCTGGCTGTGCAGGGTGGAGATTTTAACAGTACATGGCCATTAAGGCCATATTTTTCTCCAAGATGTTCAAACGTTCATAGACGACCAGCAGGGTCAAATAATAATCACAGTGGTTGTAGAGGTTGCAACAGGTCAGTACAGCAGGAGTAAATGTCACTTGGCTTTTCATAGCTGGGCATTTAGAGGTTGAAATAGCAGGTGCGGTAGAGAGAGAGTTGAAAACAGCAGGTCTGGGACAAGGTAGCACGTCCGGTGAACAGGTCAGGGTTCAATAGCCGCAGGCAGAAGAGTGGAAACTGGAGCAGCAGCACGACCAGGTGGACTGGGGATAGCAAGGAGTCATCAGGCCAGGTCCTAGGGCGCAGGTCCTCCGGGATGGGAGGGAGAGAGAGAGAGAATTAGAGGGAGCATACTTAAATTCACACAGGACACCGGATAAGACAGGAGAATAACACCGGCACATAGACTATTGTAGCATAGAAACTGGAGGCTGAGACAGGGGGAGGGTCGGGAGACACTGTGGCCCCGTCCGACGATACCCCCGGACAGGGCCAACCAGGCAGGATATAACCCCACCCACTTTGCCAAAGCACAACCCCTACACCACCAGAGGGATATCAACAGCCACCAACCTACTACCCTGAGACAAGGCTGAGTATAGCCCACAAAGATCTCCTCCACTGCAGAAGCCTGAGGGGGCGACAAACCGCACACGTCAGTGACTCAACCCACTCAAGTGATGCACCCCTCCTAGGGACGGCATGGAAAGCACCAGTAAGCCAGTGACTCAGCCCCCGTAATAGGGAGAGGCAGAGAATCCCAATGGAGAGACAGGAACCGGCCAGGCAGAGACAGCAAGGGTGGTTTGTCACTCAACTGCCTTTCCGTTCACCTTCGTACCCCTGGGCCAGACAACACTCAATCATAGGACCTACTGAAGAGATGAGTCTTCAGTAAAGACTTAAAGGTCGAGACCGAGTCTGCATCTCACATGGATAGGCAGACCATTACATAAAAATTGAGCTCTATAGGAGAAAGCCCTGCCTCCAGCTGTTTGCTTAGAAATTCTAGGGACAATAAGGAGGCCTGCGTCTTGTGACCGTAGCGTACGTGTAGGTATGTACAGCAGGACCAAATAGGAGAGCTAGGTAGGAGCAAGCCCATGTAATGCTTAGTAGGTTAGCAGTAAAACCTTGAAATCAGCCCTAGCCTTAACAGGAAACCAGAGGCTAGCATTGGAGTAATATGATCACATCTTTTGGTTCTAGTCAAGATTCTAGCAGCCGTGTTTAGTACTAACTGAAGTTTATTTAGTGCCTTATCCGGGTAGCCGGAGAGTAAAGCATTGCAGTAGTCTAAGTTTTTCTGCATAATTTTTGGACAAAAATATTTTTTAAATGTTACGAAGATGGAAAAAATCTGTCTTTGAAATATTCTTGATATGTTTGTCAAAAGAGAGATCAGGGTCCAGAGTAACGCTGAGGTCCTTCATAGTTTTTTTGAGACGACTGTACAACCATCAAGATTAATTGTCAGATCCAACAGAATATATCTTTGTTTCTTGGGACCTAGAACTAGCATCTCTGTTTTGTCCGAGTTTAATAGTAAAACATTTGTTGCCATCCACTTCCTTATGTCTGAAACACATGCTTCCAGGGTAGGCAATTTTCTGGCTTCACCATGTTTCATCGAAATGTAGAGCTGTGTGTCGTCCGCATAGCAATGAAAGTTAACATTGTGTTTCCGAATGACATCACCAAGAGGTAAAATATATAGTGAAAACAATAGTGGTCCTAAAACGGAACCTTGAAGAACACCGAAACGTACAATTGATTTGTCAGAGGACAAACCATCCACAGAGACGAACTGATATCTTTCCGACAGATAAGATCTAAACCAGGCAAGAACTTGTCCGTGTAGACCAATTAAGGTTTCCAATCTCTCCAAAAGAATGTGGTGATCGATGGTGTCAAAAGCAGCACTAAGTTCTAAGAGCACGACGACAGATGAAGAGCCTTGGTCTGACGCCATTTAAAGGTCATTTACCACCTTCACGAATGCTGTCTCAGTGCTATGATGGGGTCTAAAACCAGACTGAAGCGTTTCGTATAAATTTTTTGTCTTCAGAAAAGCAGTGAGTTGCTGCACAACAGCTTTTTCTAAAATGTTTGAGAGGAATGGGAGATTCGAAATAGGCCAATTGTTTTTTCAATTTTCTGGGTGTCACGCCCTGACTCAGGGGACTCTTATATGTTGAGTCAGGGTGTGAATGTTCTATGTTAGTATTTCTATGTTTCTATCTAGTACGTGTAGTTCTATGTTTGGCCGGGTGTGTTTCCCAATCAGAGGCAGCTGTCGCTCGTTGTCTTTGATTGGGGAGCATACTTAGGCAGCCTATTGGCAATTAGGGGTTGTGGGATCTTGTTCCGTGAGTAGGCTTGTTTTGTGTGTAGCCTTAGGACTTCACGTTTCGTTGGTTTGTCGTGTGTTTATCACTTAAATAAACATGTACGCATTTCACGCTGTGCCTTGGTCTGACCCGTCCTTAAACTAACGTGACACTGGGTCAAGGTTTGGCTTTTTCAAGAGAGGCTTTATTACTGCCACTTTTAGTGAGTTTGGTACATATCCAGTGGATAGGGAGCCATTTATTATGTTCAACATAGGAGGCCAAAGCACAGGAAGTAGCACTTTCAGTAGTTTAGATGGAATAGGGTCCAGTATGCAGCTTGAAGGTTTAGAGGCCATGACTATTTTCATGAATGTGTCAAAAGATATAGGATTAAAAAACTTGAGTGTCTCCATTGATCCTAGGTCCTGGCAGGTTTGTGCAGACTCAGGACAGCTGAGCTTTGGAGAAATACGCAGATTCAAAGAGGAGTCCGTAACTTGCTTTCTAATGATCATGATCTTTTCGTCGAAGAAGTTCATGAATTCATCACTGCTGAAGTGAAAGGCATCCTTTCTTGGGGAATGCTGCTTTTTAGTTAGCTTTGCGACAGTATCAAATAGAAATGTTGGATTGTTCTTATTCTACTCAATTAGGTTGGAAAAATAGGATTAAGCTAGTCAAAATGAAGTGTATCTTGAGTGGTACTTACAGTGGCTTGCGAAAGTATTCACCCCCTTGGCTTTTTTCCAATTATTTTGCCTTACAACCTGGAATTTAAATGGATTTTTGGGGGGTTTGTATAATTTGATTTACACAACATGCCTACCCACTTTGAAGATACAAAATATTTTTTACTGTGAAACAAACAAGAAATAAGACAAAAAAACTGAAAACCTGAGCGTGCATAACTAATCTCTGGAAGACTGAAACAGGTTTCCCTCAAGAATTTTCCTGTATTTAGCGCCATCCATCATTCCTTCAATTCTGACCAGTCCCTGCTTGGGATAACATTTTCCAGAAGAATAAGGAATAGCTTCGCAAAATGTAAGTATGTAATGGGGTATATGGTATATGGGGCAAACAGACAGGGTTGACAACATGTACAGTGAGGGAAAAAAGTATTTGATCCCCTGCTGATTTTGTACGTTTGCCCACTGACAAAGACATGATCAGTCTATCATTTTAATGGTAGGTTTATTTGAACAGTGAGAGACAGAATAACAGCAAAAAAATCCAGAAAAACGCATGTCAAAAATGTTATGAATTGATTAGCATTTTAATGAGGGAAATAAGTATTTGACCCCTCTGCAAAACATGATTTAGTACTTGGTGGCAAAACCCTTGTTGGCAATCACAGAGGTCAGACGTTTCTTGTAGTTGGCCACCAGGTTTGCACACATCTCAGGAGGGATTTTGTTCCACTCATCTTTGCAGATCTTCTCCAAGTCATTAAGGTTTCGAGGCTGACGTTTGGCAACTCGAACCTTCAGCTCCCTCCACAGATTTACTATGGGATTAAGGTCTGGAGACTGGCTAGGCCACTCCAGGACCTTAATGTGCTTCTTCTTTAGCCACTCCTTTGTTGCCTTGGCCGTGTGTTTTGGGTCATTGTCATGCTGGAATACACATCCACAACCCATTTTCAATGCCCTGGCTGAGGGAAGGAGGTTCTCACCCAAGATTTGACGGTACATGGCCCCGTCCATTGTCCCTTTGATGCGGTGAAGTTGTCCTGTCCCCTTAGCAGAAAAATACCCCCAAAGCATAATGTTTCCACCTCCATGTTTGATGGTGGGGATGGTGTTCTTGGGGTCATAGGCAGCATTCCTCCTCCTCCAAACATGGCGAGTTGAGTTGATGCCAAAGACCTCGATCTTGGTCTCATCTGACCACAACACTTTCACCCAGTTCTCCTCTGAATCATTCAGATGTTCATTGGCAAACTTCAGACGGGCCTGTATATGTGCTTTCTTGAGCAGGGGAACCTTGCGGGCGCTGCAGGATTTCAGTCCTTCACGGAGTAGTGTGTTACCAATTGTTTTCTTGGTGATTATGGTCCCAGCTGCCTTGAGATCACTGACAAGATCCTCCTGTGTAGTTCTGGGCTGATTCCTCACCGTTCTCATGATCATTGCAACTCCACGAGGTGAGATCTTGCATGGAGCCCCAGGCCGAGGGAGATTGACAGTTATTTTGTGTTTCTTCCATTTGCGAATAATCATACCAGCTGTTGTCACCTTCTCACCAAGATGTTTGGCGATGGTCTTGTAGCCCATTCCAGCCTTGTGTAGGTCTACAATCTTGTCCCTGACATCCTTGGAGAGCTCTTTGGTCTTGGCCATGGTGGAGAGTTTGGAATCTGATTGATTGATTGCTTCTGTGGACAGGTGTCTTTTATACAGGTGACAAGCTGAGATTAGGAGCACTCCCTTTAATCTCAGCTCGTTACCTGTATAAAAGACACCTGGGAGCCAGAAATCTTTCTGATTGAGAGGGGGTCAAATACTTATTTCCCTCATTAAAATGCAAATCAATTTATAACATTTTTGACATGCGTTTTTCTAGATTTTTTTGTTTTTATTCTGTCTCTCACTGTTCAAATAAACCTACCATTCAAATTATAGACTGATAATTTCTTTGTCAGTGGGCAAACATACAAAATCAGCAGGGGATCAAATACTTTTTTCCCTCACTGTATGCTATAGTTCATCTCTAATGTTTATTGAAAACATAAATAATATTACACAATGAGCACTTGTTGTCTCTCAAATACATCATTACAGTTGTTGGTTCGCTAGCTAGCTAATTTTAGCCATATTAGCATTGACATGAAATCAGTCAAAACACCTCAAAACAAGACATGGTATCAACAAGATGAAAAGAGCCACTTATGATTCCCCACATGGCAGTTTCTTCTCATTTTTGCTAGCAAGCTGGCCATCCAGAATCACAACACGCTGACTTCTGCTCCATGGAAGCGTGCACATCATTTTCGTGACGTTGTCAGCTAACCCATCTATTGTGTTGCACCATTGGGGTTGGTTTTACTAGTTAAAATGATAACCTTTCATTCAAATTAGAACCTACTCTTACTGTAAACAACTTGACAAAGCCTAAAAATATGCAAAACTGTTAACAAAACGATTGCACAAGGTAGTTGTGGCTTGAGCAACTTGAAACAGCACTGAAATTTGAGCATTGAGGTTAATTTCTTCCCTCTTGTCTCTTCTTGTCCCAGGTTAAAGGCCATCCCACCCTGACACACTGCAGATATAAAGAACTTGTGAACCTCCCAGCCACCAGGATAATCACCATATCCCAGGATATTGTTCAGGAGTGTGTGTAACCGGCACTGTACTGCACGGCTGTATCTCTGTGTTGTGTGTGATTGATTGGGACTATAGACGTGGACTTCATAGATCAGGCTGTTTTAATGAATCAGAATTATCTCTGCATCCAAAAGAAAATACAAAACATTTGTAGAGTACAAATATGTTCTGCCCATTGTCGCCTCTTTCTCTCATAGTGCATCAAAATTATTTTTAGAATACAAAAATGAGTACAACCTCTCCTTATAATGTATCAACACATAACATACATTTTACATAGATAAAACCACATACCTGCATCCAAAAGAAAATACAAAACATTTGTAGAGCACAAATATGTTCTGCCCATTGTCGCCTCTTTCTACAACATAGACGCACAATACAAAGGACTGGAATCAATTCGAGGAGCTAGCCATCGTTCACACATATAATACCTTAGCTAGCTAGTAACCACATGTTGAATTCAGAATGTTAATATCATCCTAAAAAGTACAATTACATCTTAACAATACCATCCACTCATGAGTAAACTCTAAATATGCAACATTATTCATGAACAAACACTGTGTGTACGACTTTGTGCTTGAAGGAATCTAACTTTTCTAAAGACGACAGAAAAAGCGTGCCTACCTCTCATAGTGCATCAAAATTATTTGAGCACGAGCACGCAGGGCAAAACGTAAGTACACACTCTCCTATTCCCAGGATGCAGGCATGCATAATAACAAATCAATATGCTATATTACTATATGAACATGGTGAAATTCACAAAGTACTTTAACAACTATTACATGTGCAACATCACAATGTTAGAAATAGATTCACCCTTGTTATTGTTTATCATGCAGTTTGTCAGGACATTGTGATTTATGAAGCTCATTCTAAAACACAGACATGATTTCTGTCCCAGGGGATTGCACTGTGTGCAAGTTTTCAATTTAGACCACAATTAGTTGAATTAGGTGTTAGAGAAGGGCTGGAACAAAAACCTGTTGACTCCAGTCCTGTGTATAAAAAAAACCCGTGGCTGTCATGACTAAATGTGCCCTCATGTACTGAACAAGCTTATGAATGTTGGAGGTTAATCTCCTTGAGATGTCCCTCACTTGGGAATTACTTGTAAAATGTACAACAGATACAGGAGAACCAATAAAAATGTTAACATTTATTCAAAATGACAAGTGTTGATGTCTCCATGTTTCTGGTTTTGAGGCTTGGGCATCTGGTGATGTCACGGATTCAGCCGAGGCTGCTCCTCCTCCTTGCTCGGGCAGGCTTCGGCGTTCGTCGTCACCGGAGCACTAGCTGCTACCGATCCATGTTTCTGTGTTCTACTTGTTTTGTCTTCATTGTACACACCTGGTTCCCATTATGTCTATGATTTGTTCCCTATTTAACCCTCTGGCTCCCACTGTGTTGTGTGCGTGTTTGTTCTATGTTTGGTGTTATCGACTGGTGAGCGGGATTGTCCTCCCTGCGTGGAGTTTATGTTCATTTGTTATTTACGAGTAAAGTACGTTGCCTACTAGCTCTGTGTCCTGCGTCTGACTCCGTCCTACCGCTACACACTGACGCCTGACAGGTGACTGCAGTTCATCTGTCTAATCCCCTGCAAGGCATCAATAACATTACAATGCTGTATTCATTTCATTGAATATATATTCCTGTTTGATATGATTCATATAATTATATTGGACATGTTATCCTTTCACATGCAAGTATTTGTTTTGTATCCAATGCATTTAGCTTACATTAGGATGAAGTAGCCTAGGCCTTCTAATCTAGTTAGATTGCATCCTATAACCTTTCAATATTAGTTATCATTGAATATAAAACCATGTTATCATGAACATCGGTCTCATTTAATAATATGCATGGGTGTGATAGTTGTATGAATTATTCACAATGCAAGCCTATTCATTAGGAAAAAAACAGTAGCTATAATGCAATATGAAACATGACTATTCTGGCTATTAATTATTCTTAAACTGTAAAATAGCTAATTTAGCTATCTCAAAAAATCGTAGCCTGCATGATATCATGCATGCAAGCTTACCAGTCATGTCCTCAACGATGGAGCAGCAGCCCAAGCAATATGCAAGAGGACCCTATACCGTAGGATAATTATTCTGATCGGTGTCAATTTAATTTATTAGGTAATGAGGAGATCGATTCTGTTACTTGTTTACTTGTTATTCTTGTCAGATATTTCCATTTTGGGATAGTTGTTCACTGAATTGCTGTTACTAGTTGCTCACGCTGGTACCAGAGTGTTGCCAATTTAGCGACTTTTCAGACCCCTCTAGCGACACATTTTCAAAAAATCGACTAGCGACAAATCTAGTGTGGGGTTCTATTTTCTCATAACTGGATGTGATGACTAGCTTAGAAAGAATGCATTAATGATTAAGCATAAAAGGTTTGTACTGTACTGATATGTATTGTTTCACATAACAAGCTGTGATTCATGTGAGGAGCTGTTTTAGGGAGTAGGGGGAGATAAGAACTTGTGTCTCAAAATACTAGACTACACTGCCTCTTTGTGATCTGTGAACCGCCCTTGAACGTAGGTACATAGAGTACAGTGGAACGGTGTCTATGTGTGCTGACTCTACAGGTTGTTATGATAACAACTTATGCCTGGCAACAGTGTGCAACAGTGGAGCGCCAAGGGGCTGGGACCAGCCTGAGCGCCAGCGATAGGTTGGGCAAGTCTAAACCACGCTCAACCTCTACCCTGATAGGCCCAGCAGAGAGCGGGAACTAAAACTGACAGGGTATTTAAGGAAGAATTTGTAATGAGGAAGCCAGTTCTCTGTCTGCCCTGCGTGGTATTTCAGTGAGCCCGTATACGAACCATCATACTTATCATACATACATTTTGCATATAATAAATGTAGCTTGGATTGAATATCTCTTGATTATGTTTTCTCTTATTCCAATACCAGATTTGAATTACGCAATTTCTAACAATTGGTGACCCCGACGTGATCTGGTAGCGGAACTTCGCTGGAATTCATCCAGCCCATTGGACATCGCTGTCGTCGAACGGTGTGTTTCACAAAGTGCCCGGGCTTCTGAAAACAGGTAAGCAGACACCTATTGTTATGTAACTAAAGTTCTGCACATTGGCTTTATCCAAATTAATTTTGTGAAGCACCTGTTTGATGTAAGTGAACTCTATTACGCTATAAATAACGATTATAGAATATTAATTCAATTTTATAGAATACCATGCAAATGTTTGATAATTCTGATGGTTAAACCCATGGGATAAAGAAGAGGCTGTGTGCCCAATAGAAGCGGCTGTGTGCCCATAGAGGAGGCTGTGTGCCCATAGAGGAGGCTGTGTGCCCAATAGAAGCGGCTGTGTGCCCATAGAGGAGGCTGTGTGCCCAATAGAAGCGGCTGTGTGCCCATAGAGGAGGCTGTGTGCCCAATATAAGCGGCTGTGTGCCCATAGAAGAGGCTGTGTGCCCAATAGAAGCGGCTGTGTGCCCATAGAGGAGGCTGTGTGCCCAATAGATGCAGCTGTGTGCCCATAGAGGAGGCTGTGTGCCCAATAGAAGCGGCTGTGTGCCCATAGAAGAGGCTGTGTGCCCAAATAGAGGAGGCTGTGTGCCCATAGAAGAGGCTGTGTGCCCAAATAGAGGAGGCTGTGTGCCCATAGAAGAGGCTGTGTGCCCAAATAGAGGCTCTGTGCCCATAGAAGAGGCTGTGTGCCCAAATAGATTGTGTGTTGAGTGTAAGTGTGACATTTATGGCTGTGTGACATATTTGACTGTGTGATAGGATTATGACTGTGTATTGTGAGTGACTGCGATAACTGTGTACTATTTTTGCTGTGTGATAACTGTATACTACGTTTAACTGTGTAATAACTGTGTACCATTTTTGGCTGTGAATACAAACAATATTTTAAAACAGTAAATAATGAGAATTACAATTAGGAAATAAAGTTTAAATTGTGCAAACGTTAACAAAAGACACCTATAGGAGGTACTTTAAATAGATAGGCAGTGCGACGCTATGGTACATATCAGTTCAGACTAGATATGACTAGGTTCATAGGAGGCACTTAAAATTCTTTAAGAAAGGGGTGACGCTATTGACACGTATCAGCAAAGGCTAGGTACGGCTAAGATCAGAGTGTTGTCGTATGCATGAGAGTGTGAATGATAAACCTGTATACCTTGATAGAAAACTAATTGGGAATTAAAGACGTCTGTGGCTGTCCAAACTGTATAATTTGTGAATAACTGTTGGGTTTGTGGTTGCTTAAACCGTATAACCCGTTAATAACAATTGGGAACATAAAGGTAAAGTGATGAATGGCTAGTGTGACTAAACTGAAACGTTTGAGCTGATATGATTGAACTGTGGCGTTTGATGTTTGACATAGCATAATACTGGTTTTGAATAGTTGTGTTGAAGCAATTCGGTTTATTATTTTATTTAATGTTTGATGTTCGACATAGCATAATACTGGTTTTAGGTGCTTGGGTTGAGGCTATTTGGTTTATTATTTGATTTAACGTTTGATGTTTGACCCTGCAAAATACTGGTTAAACAATTAGACTGAAATAATTCGGTTTATCGTTGAAATATAAATATGCACCGACTTTAACTAATTAGGTGGGAATAATTGGATTTAAATAAATAGACTAAAGTACTTTAAATAACGGCAGAATATTGGAAACGCTCAAACGAAAAACAGACAAAGCCTGTTCCCACTGGACACAGAAGGGAGAGTTGCGAGGGGAGGGGCTGGAGACAGCGAGAGTGTGGCTTTTGATAAGTCAGGAAGGACTAGGGGGTGATTTGTGTCGATTGGTAGTTGGCTGGGAACACCACGGGGTGATTGTTTGAGAGGTACCTATACATTTCTAATGATATATACGTATGAACTTGCTCACCTGAACGTAGACGTACATCATGGGTGAGAAAGTAGAGAATATTTACATTTTGCATTTTTGGTAATTTGGCAGACGCTCTGGTACAGAGCGACTTATGGGAGCGATTGGGGTTGAGTGCCTTGCTCGGGCACATTGGCAGATTTTTCGCCTGGTCGGCTCGGGGATTGGAACTGGCAACCTCTCGGTTGTTGGCGCGGTGCTATTGGTCACTAAGCTGCCTGCCGCCCCATATGAGTTTAAGGTTGTGCCGTTGTTTGATCATGTGATAAGGTTTGATGGGTGATCGGACTATGACTGGTGTGGTTATGGAAGTTATGTATAAATAGTGGAGAGCCAGTAGGGGGCTCCATTGAACTATTATGTTTTGTTTGGCATTTCAATGGCATAAGGTGAAATCTGTGTATATGAGTGAATTCGGCGGCTGGTATGGGTGAAGGGAGAGAGAGTTCTTTGCTGAGGTGAAAGCTAGTGCGATTTTCATTTGGTGATGTCACTTGCTCTATGAACTGGAAGTATGTACTTTGAAAGCATCGCGGAATGTGTGGAGTGACTGGCGATGTATGTAGAGGGTCCCGGGTTCGAACACAGGTAGGGACAGTGGGTAAAGCTTTCGCATTGGGGCTATATACCTAGATTACTATGTGGATTGAGACATGTGAAAGGTTGAATTAGATAGCTTAAGTAGAAGTATTCTAGAAAGGTCTATGAAAATATGTTACTAGGTCCCCGCCCCTTCCCCGTTGGATAGAAAGGAGCAAGGGGAGGGGTGAGAGATAGTTCAAATGTTAGGAATGTCATTAAATGTATGCTTATCAACGATAGCAAGTATTTGTTTATTTAATTAGGGCCTAATCAGAGAGAACAGTTAAAGAAATTGAATAGCGAACTGAAAATGGTGATAGAGCTGTGAAAATTGAGTTGAGGACAAAGGAGAGTAATTTATGGCTCTGGTTAGCGGGAGAAAAAAATAATAATAATAGAGACAGTAAAGCGAGTTGGGTTGAGCTGTGGGATTTCAAGTGGAGGTCTGAATGCTTGACTGGAAGGCAGTGCTTTGATACATTATAATTGTTATTACTTTATTCGATGGGTTGCTTGACGCCAGTGGTGTATACAAATAGTTGGTAAATTGTAGAACGATCATTTATTTTCGTTACGGGGAACAGGGGATGCAAGTGGCATTGGCTGTTGTGCTGGGGGAATAGCGCCAGCCTGTGGTGGGTTCTGGATTTGTTACATAAACAAACTTATATTTTAAACTAAAGTGATGGAATAGGCTACAATTATAACATTATCAGAAAAAGAGCACAACATAATGTTTATTATTATTGATAGTTATTACAGTTATTATCATTGATCCAGTAATGATAGAAGGATAGTAGAGGAAAGGCAGGGGATTACATCTCATTTAGGGAAAGCAGAGGAATATGAAGATATATTAGGGAGAAAATACCATTAACTGAGGGATATAAAATGTTTAGCTGAAAACAAAACAGGAATAATTTACCTTACACCCTAATATAGACATTGCATTACTTTTGATGTAACCGTGATTGTATTGGCTAAAAAGTGAAGTGTGACATTTACAGGGGGGACAGGAACAATAGAAGGGGAGACTGATTTTCCTAGGGGGTTGAACAAATAATTATTATTATATTATTATTATGGATCATTTGAGATGAGATCACATGTAGCAGAGTTAGGGTAATCAATTAAATAATCATTATATACTCGAGGAATTTTGAGTGGTTTTATGGATTAGTTATGAGGAATTAGATTGATACAAACAATTATTGATGGGTTAGGACTGGGGATATCTGTATCATGTTTTGTGTGTACTACCATCTTTAAATTATAACCAGGAGAAAGAGATTTAGCTTATCTCATTGGAATGCATTGCATGGTTGCATGGTTGCATCACCGCCTGGTATGGCAACTGCTTGGCCTCCGACCGCAAGGCACTACAGAGGGTAGTGCGTACGACCCAGTACATCACTGGAGCCAAGCTTCCTGCCATCCAGGACCTCTATACCAGGCGGTGTCAGAGGAAGGCCCTCAAAATTGTCAAAGACTCCAGCCACCCTAGTCATAGACTGTTCTCCCTGCTACCGCACGGCAAGCGGTACCGGAGTGCCAAGTCTAGGTCCGAAAGACTTCTCAACAGCTTCTACCCCCAAGCCATAAGACTCCTGAACAGCTAATCATGGCTACCCGGACTATTTGCACTGCCCCCCCACCCCATCCTTTTTACGCTGCTGCTACTCTGTTAATTATTTATGCATAGTCACTTTAACTCTACCCACATGTACATATTACTTCAACTATCTCAACTAGCCGGTGCCCCCGCACATTGACTCTGCACCGGTACTTCCCTGTATAAATAGCCTCCCTACTGTTATTTTATTTTACTTCTGCTCTTTTTTTCTCAACACTTTTTTTGTTGTTGTTTTATTTTTACTTTTTTTGTTAAAAATAAATGCACTGTTGGTTAAGGGCTGTAAGTAAGCATTTCACTGTAATGTCTGCACCTGTTGTATTCGGCGCATGTGACCAATAACATTTGATTTGATTTGATTTGATTTGAATGTTGCCCAGGGCTAGGGGGAGCAGTAGTGAAGTTAGGCAGTATTTAGGTCATAAAAGTGAGCTACCAAATTAAGTGAGGCCTGGCTATTTGTGGTTGTTGTTTTTCAAATTGGGTTTTTCAAACAAAAAACAACACACCTAGTATAATGTTTATAAAGCCTTGTTGTTTCAATTTTGGGGTTTTCAGCAGGTCAAGGGTGATAGGTCTTAGAGGAGCACTCACAGTGAATTTTATGGAGTTTTTTTAGGTTTTGGCTGAGTTTGGGGTATATATGATTATCATGAGAATGAATATCATGAGGACTTAATGAACACTTGGGATAACTAACATTTATAAAATATTTAGAATAATGGTAATGTTTAGTATACTATGGGATGGAACAGTTCGTTGAATGATTTCAATGGCCTCTGAACTCTGTTTTAACTTTCTGGTGTTAATGAATCATCCACACTAGTAAATTCTAAAGGCATGAGAGGAGGACTTTAAGATAGTTTATTTTACTAAGTTGAGGGTAATTTATAATACTGTGAAAAGTGTGAAGAAGATTATAATTTGGTAATAATATATATGATTTGAACCATAAAATAACAGAAGAGAGAGTGGAGGGATGGCAATTGGATAATGAATTAGCAATATTACCTAAGTGATTGTTTAGGTAGGTGGTAATATTGACACATGGGCAAATCATGTGTCAAAAGGGGGATGGTAGGATTAAATAATAAATATATACGAAGGAGGGGACAAAATACTTAAAAAAAACCCCAACAAGAATAGAAATTGAGAGCTGAACATGTATGTGTGAAGTTAGTTTATTAACCACACCAGTATGCCAGAGGTTTTGTGCCCCACAGGTGAACTAAAAGAGTAGGTGACCCACTATCTAACCAGGAGACTGGTGAGCATTCAGTCCCTAAAGAAGAAAAACTGGAAGCAGCCCCATTGGGAAGGTCTATATCAGGTCCTGTTGGTGACGGCCTTCGCAGTAAGAATCGCTGAGAGATCCACCTGGGTGCATGTCACACACTGCAAAAAGGGAAACCCAGCTACACCTGACAAACAAACACAGAGATAGGAGAAAGAACCGATCACCACTAGGGCTCGGGGGTTGGCTCCTTAACGAAGATTCCCTTACCCTGTCTGATCATCCCTGTGTGAGTTCGATAGAAGGTAAAGCAATGGGTTGGCCTCTGGCGTCTGACATGTTCTCAGGGCGAGGGTGGGGATTCACAGGTCTCCTGACGGTAGGTAGCTGTCTGATTGTGGGGGCCATATTCCTAACACACTCAAACCCTCCTGATCTGCCAGAAGTAGTAGTTAACCTAACACAAGTTGATAAAATAATACCTGAGCACAGTCTACGATACGAATATGTCAATCTCCATACACAGTTTAAGGACAGGTGTAGTATTGTGAAAGTAGGGAATTACCAGAAATGGCAGTGCGACCCATATAAGGGTAGGTACTGTCTGAAAGTCTGAAATACGCTAAAACAGGTTACAGACCTGAACAAGTGAGACATCCTCTTCAACTGGGGTACCCTATAGAGTAAACCTCTCTGAGGGAGGTAGTGAGACCGGGGCTGTGGTGAAGATAGTGCAAACTGTAGACCTGAAGGAAGTAGTACAGGTGGAGACGGGGTGTGGAGATCTTGACCTGTGGTTGGAATGGGTTCAGTGTGCGGCGGGAACTATGTCTAAAGAGGACTGTTATGCCTGTGGGACAGCCAAACCAAGGTTAACAACTACTCCGTTCCCCTGGACAGGCTTTAACTCTCTGTCAGGTTTATCATCCATGATTAAATTGTTCAAGCCACCTGGGAATGTGGTGAAGAAGTCTAGTAGTAACTTGCACTATCTGTATCCCCCGATAACAAAGTCACCCCGACCTAGGTTGCCTCCGTTTTGAAGTCTCAGGGGATTCTTATTATTGTTTTTCTAGGACTAATAAGATAGGATACAGGGTAGGGCATCTTAGCTCCTGCTCCCACACAGAGACCATCACAACTAAAGAGACCATGACTAATCTCTCCTCTTTGTTGCAGCCAGAGGATTTTAGGAACCAAAACCAGGCCCGTGCTGACATCTGATGGTTGTGTGGTGATAAGATTGTGAACTCACCTACATACGCAAACAATCAAACGGGATCCTTTGATGAAAGGATATATATTGATGGGATAGGAGTACCTCGAGGGGTTCCAGAAGAATTCAAAGCTAGGAATCAGATCGCAGCTGGGTTTGAATCAAGTCTTTTCTGGTGGTCAACAATTAATAAAAACACAGATTGGATAAATTATATTTATTATAACCAGCAAAGATTTATAAACCACACTCGTGATGCAATAAAGGGATTGGCTGAGCAGACAGCGGCAACTAGCTTAATGGCATGGCAGAATAGAATAGCTTTAGATATGCTTTTGGCTGAGCGGGGCGGAGTTTGTGTTCTGTTTGGATCTATGTGCTGTACTTTCATCTCCAACAATACAGCACCGGACAGGTCCGTGACCAAAGCGCTTCAGGGACTCACCACGCTGGCGAACGAACTGGCTGAGAACTCTGGTATTGATAGCTCCCTAAACGGTTGGTTTGATAACATATTTGGTAAATGGAAAACTATTGTTGTAACTATTCTGGATGAAGTTATAGCTTCTATGGGTATACTTGTTTTTTGTGGATGTTGTCTTATTCCCTGTGTCTGAGGGTTGGTGAGCAAGGAGATGGAGAAGGCGGTTTCCCAACAGATGGTGAGATACGGCCCAATCCCGGACTCCGACCTAAGGAATGAAGGATATGACCTACCAGGCTTGGTGGAGTGACACCCTAGAGGGTATCTAAAGGGGGCCAAAATGTACTTCCCTGTTTGTGTTTTATGCTTTATTAATCAAGTTAACCATTGTGAATGTTTGTCTTTCCTTATGTGAAGGTAAAGGATTCCTGGGTGGCTGGTAGCCAACTCAGTACATGTTAGGTGTAGGGGAGGAATAGAGGGTTTAAATTTGTATTTTTTATGTTATTAACATTTTTTGATGTGATTTATTTTCCATATCCTGTTATTCTCAGGGTTGTTTATATTCTGTTCAAACTGTTATTTGGAGTGACACCATAAATGGTGTCAATAGAGGGAATCCTTTAACATTTTTTGAATCACACCCTAGTGGGTGTGAAAAGGGGGATTGTGGGATTCTATTTTCTCATAACTGGATGTGATGACTAGCTTAGAAAGAATGCATTAATGATTAAGCATAAAAGGTTTGTACTGTACTGATAACAAGCTGTGATTCATGTGAGGAGCTGTTTTAGGGAGTAGGGGGAGATAAGAACTTGTGTCTCAAAATACTAGACTACACTGCCTCTTTGTGATCTGTGAACCGTCCTTGAACGTAGGTACATAGAGTACAGTGGAACGGTGTCTATGTGTGCTGACTCTACAGGTTGTTATGATAACAACTTATGCCTGGCAACAGTGTGCAACAGTGGAGCGCCAAGGGGCTGGGACCAGCCTGAGCGCCAGCGATAGGTTGGGCAAGTCTAAACCACGCTCAACCTCTACCCTGATAGGCCCAGCAGAGAGCGGGAACTAAAACTGTCAGGGTATTTAAGGAAGAATTTGTAATGAGGAAGCCAGTTCTCTGTCTGCCCTGCGTGGTATTTCAGTGAGCCCGTATACGAACCATCATACTTATCATACATACATTTTGCATATAATACATGACAAGACTTTTGGAGACTGACGTGAAAGTACGTATCGTTCTTACTCTTCTCAACGAGCAGCGGGTGCTGCCGTGGGCCTCACCCCCGTCCCAAAGCACTCACAGGCGGCCCAGTCCTCGTGCAGCAGTCCCTCCCAGCTGCAGTCAGAGCAGGAGATGTTCACCCCTCCGCGTCCAGACTGCAAATGAATTGTGCATACGGGAAGCCGCCGCTGGCTAATCCCACCCTGGCTTACATTCAGTGCGGGATGTAAATGTCAAATGTTCCTTGTCTAAAATCAATCACTGCACAAAAATAAATCACTGCATTTCACTCACACAGCCTCAGTCACTTACTTACCTCGTCCACTGTTTGCATGCCTCTCTGTGACATAAACTGGCTAGCTCATCATGTCTCAGTCTAAACTGTACACTAAAAAATACAGAAAGGAGTGGGAATCAAACCCTGAATTTAAAGGCTGGTTGAAGCCATTTATTGGAGATGATACACGGGCATACTGCCTGTATTGTAAGGCTGATTTCTACGCCAAACTTAGTGATGTAAAAAAACACATGACAACTCAAAAACATACTCAAAAGGCAAAGCCTTATAACAGTTCCACCCAAAACAAGCTGCCATTTATGGTTAAAAAAATTGACTCTGCAAAAAAGGCTGAGGCCACCATGGCATTAGCTATCGCTGAACACTGTTCCATGCTGGCATGTGATCACATTGGAGAAGCATGTAGAGCTGCTTTCTCAGACTCCACTGCTGCTACCCACTTCAAAGTGCACAGAAATGATTAATGGTGTTCTAGCACCATACATTCTGAAAAAGTTGGTCGCAGATGTGGGTGACCAGCGTTTTAGCCTCCTCCTCAATGAGTCCACGGATGTAAGTGTTTCTAAGTACCTGGGGGTTGTGATAAGGTACTTTAGTGACACCAAGCAGACAATTGTATCAACATTTCTGGGGCTTGTTGAGTTGGAGGGAGGAGATGCCAAATCTATAGCCCGTGCTGTTGTGGCTTTCCTCGAGAAGTGTTGTCATAAAAAAGAGAAACTCCTGGGGATAGGGACTGACAATGCCTCTGTTATGACGGGGATTAACAATGGGGTCCATAAAGTGCTGAAGGAGGAGTATGGCCTCAAAGATCTGGTTCTTATTCGCTGTGTGTGCCACTCTCTGCAGCTTGCTGTAAGTCATGCTTCCAATGACACCATCCCCCGTAGTGTGGAGTACTTGGTACGAGAGACTTATAACTGGTTTTCAGTGTCTCCAAAGCGCAGGGAGGCCTACAAAGCCATATATGAGACCATCAACTGTGGGGAGAAACCTTTACAGATAACCAAGGTGTGTGCCACACGTTGGCTCTCCATTGAACCCGCGGTTTCACGCATTTTGGACCAGTGGGAGGAGCTTAGGCTGCATTTCGCAGTCACCAAGTCCAGTGAACACTGCTACATGTACAGTGATCCTCAAAACATATTGCATCTGACTTTTTTGAAGTCAGTGCTGGGTGAGGTACAGTTGGCCATCAAGGCTTTTGAGGGAGATCAAGTAGATCCTCTTAAGCTACTTGACAGCTTGATTAGCCTGATCAAGTCTGTGAGCAGCAGGGTGCTGAATCCACTGGCAAATGTTGATGTACTCGAAGGGCCAATAGATGGATACATCAGTCCCAAACCATACCATGGTTACCTTTTTGAGTCAAAGGCAGCTGAGCTCCACCTTGAGCCTGAGGATGAAAACAATGTCTGAAAGCGGTGTGTAGCCTTCACCATCTCCCTCACTAATGAGTTGAGGGTGAGACTGCCGGACAACATCGAAGCATTGCAGTACATGTCAGTTTTCAATGTGGAGGAAACTCTAAAGCACAATAAGAGCCCTGGAGAAATAGAAAAAATAGCCAAGCTCCTTGGTTACTCCCCTGCAGAGATAGACAAGATTGTCCAGCAATGACGTGCCATCACACTGGGCTTCTGGAGTGAGATTTGGAAGTTCAGGGATGCAGCTGATATCAACCCGTTTCAAGAACTTGCCATGGCTGCTGTGTCTGTGTTGTCCTTGCCACACTCGAATGCTGAAGTCGAGAGAGTATTCAGCCAGATGAGTGTGGTAAAAAGCAAACATAGAAATCGGATGTCCTTGCAGACCCTTAACTCCATCCTGTACATTCAATATGGACTGAAGCTGTCTGGTGATGCTTGCTATGAGCACCAGCTGTCTGATAATGTTTTGCAGCTTTTTGGCACATCAGCTGCTTACTCATTTAAGTCAGCTCCCTCAGTTGATGAACCTGCCATAGAGAGCCTAGACCAAAATTACGATGACCCACTCTTTCTGTGAGCCAGCACAGCCTGTGTGTGTGTGGAGGGGGGTCTGGAAAAAACAAACAATTAACCTGAATTAGGGCCAAACTACTTACCATCATTTTCTCACATTGCCATTGACAGTTTTTTCTATTGTCTCTTTTTGGTCCATTTAGATTGTTATAATTTTTTATTTATTTATGATATGGTTAAAATGTTTCATGTTTTACTGTGACTTGTTATAGGCTCCTAAGTGGACCATAACGTTAAAAACCAAACCAAACTTAAGAAAACTAAACTAAAAAACTAAAATAAAAACTAAGTAACTCCACAAGTGTCTCTTTTGGGTCACTTTTGCCGGTCCCAAGCCCGGATAAAGGAGGAGGGTTGGAATTGTGACATAAAAAAAACAAGAATCGACAGAAGAAAGTTCATTTGTAGTTCTAAACATATTTAGGGTGTTTTTTACTCACTTTTTGTCTCTCCCATGACGTTATTCCTCTCTCCTACAGCGTCCATCACAATTACATGCACATAGACAATTATGCAAATTGGGTGATGTTGTCATTTAGCGACTTTTAGGACAGCCAATAGCTACTTTCCTTACTGAGGAGTTGGCAACACTGGCTGGTACAGAGGCTACAATGGTGCTACAAACGTCTCTAGCTCGGTGGAATGTGAGTACGTTATCACATGATACTTCCTTCAAATCCAGTCCCAAATGGCAGTAACCTACTGGAAAAGTGCTTGCCTTTGGAGGAAAGTAGGCAGCAGCCTTTGGATTGGTTAAATAATAACTGTATGCTACACTAACATTAGTTTCCATTCATGTCAAAACGATTGCCCAGCAATCAAATCAAACTCGTGATGCTCGGAGACGAATAGCAAATGACAACATCATCGTTCTCTTTGGTGAAGTCTGTTAAAATCTCTGCATTATTGTTGTGAATTACATCCAGGAAGTCGCTTTGCAGTTGTTCATGGACAAGGCTCTTCATCCAGAGCACCACATGGTTGTCTGCATTGTGCTGTTTGAGACAAAGCCCCCAATGGGTCTGGTGACTACCCTTGCTAACATTCTGAAGAGTCCCTGACAAGGAGCACTGCAGAGCACTCTTTCACCTTTAAATGTCACTATCTCTCTCAATATGTATTTCTTCAGGCTTAAAGACATAGTATTCCATTACAGCCCGCAATGTTGCTGTGAAGATCCTCAGCACCAAATTTGAAAGACTGGGCTACTGCATCAGCTAAGACATCCACCTGGATGCCTATTACAGAAAGGTCATCATTCACCAAATCTCAACAAAGTCCACCATTTACAGTCATTTTTCCTCTCTTAAAGGTCCTCTGATGGTTGGTGCTGCTGCCAGTGCTTTCTACATTAACGATGCTGTCCCCATTTTGCCCAGAACCATTGTTGTCAAAGCCTGCACCTACTTTGCTGGAGTAGCTGCTGATGTTCTTAAATTAAAGGCATTTTTTCAAAGTTACTTGAAATGACAAAGATTCAGTCAATTTAAAACACGTTTTAACTGTCCAAGCTTAATTTCTGTCACTCAGGTTGGAGTGAGAACCAAGGGAATCCAGGAGGCTCTTCTGAAAATCCCCATGGCTCCTGAAAATGTTGACAGAATCAGCAAGATGAAGCATGTCATTAAGGCTGTAAGGATCACTAAATGTTACACAATTATCTTCAATTGATTCAATCCCTGTAGGGCTTTTAAATTAAGTTGATAAATCAGGTTTGCTCTACTCATCTATCCACAGCTCTCTTGCCTGGGGGTCCCTGACCACAAGCCCCTGGCCTCCATGTACGTGAAGTTCTTAGGACAGGAAATTGTAATCACCAACATTGACAAGTCCATCATCAAAAAAAAATGTATGCACTCACTAACTGTAAGTCGCTCTGGATAAGAGCGTCTGCTAAATGACTAAAATGTAAATGTAAAGCTGTAGCAGCAAGCGCACAGCTGTCCAGGGAGAAGTTCACATCTAAGATTGCAGCCTCTTTTTCTTGGTTAGGTGAGTTCGTATGAAATACTTGTTCAAAACTAAATTCTCACAAGCATTGCCAATCAGAGATTATTAACCACAGACATTTGATTAATTTTGTGAATTTATATCCTTTTTCAGTCAAGATCTTCTAAGATAATCTATTCTGATATGCCATCCAAATTCAAGCCAATCGTTAAGGCCATTGCAGTCCAACTTTAGAAGACATTCTGTGCCGAAAGGCTTGGAGTCAAGGCATGCTTTGAGGTGGCCTCTGAGAATGCTGCCTTCATCAGAAACACTATTTTCTACAAGCCAGTTGGAAATCATTCAGTCATCATTGCTATAAAACCAGGCAAGCATTAACTTGGTAATAAGTTAAATTCAGGATACACTTGAATAAAAAATAACTAGAGTCGATGCCCAAGCAGAAATCTATATTTGTGTCTTAATCCACTGCATCCGCCGATGTCGGCCTTCCGCATCTTCGGTGGAAGGTGGCAGAGCTACATCGGTGTTTGTTAGACCAGGAAACATCCCAAAAATAGGTCTTCTCACAAATGTCTGTAGCGCCCGAACAGTCACAGAGACTCTGTGACGAGTACTGAGTATACGAAGAGACAGGAATTAACAAGGTCAAGGTTTACTTAACAATGACAAAGATAAATAACGAAGATAGAGTAAATGACACGACGCAAAACAATCACACACAACATCATACAGAACAGTCCAGGGCTAAATAGGGGTGGTGATGAGATGATGAGGTGCAGGTGCGCTGGAGGTGATTAGGGTGAGTTGGGTTTCCATTACGGTGTTGCCGAGGTGGTGTGCTCAGACCGGTGGCTCAGTAGACCAGCGAATCAGAGCGCCGGAGGGGAGCAACGGGAGGAGACGTGACAGACTCTCACAAACATGTACATGTTGATTGTTTTGTTCTACGATGCCCACAAGACCCATCTGAAGGTAACCTGGTACCAGTTAAATTGTGGAAGTACTTAGTGGCAACAAAAAAACTTTTTAAAAATTAAATAAATCCTGAGCTTTCTTATATCTCTCAGATATAGGCCATGCACTTCAAAACATACTTCCTTTTGTTAAATGTTTTGACTATCTGTTTTGCAATGTATTAATGTTATTCAATGCGTTTCTATGGGCTAATAGCAGTAAGGCCAAATTCAATGTTTCATCAAAAAATTAAAAAAGACCTGCAGGGGTCCTAAAATTCAAAGTCAAATAGCTAAATGATCCTTGGTATGACCATCTTAAAACAATTCCATATGTTAGCTTAGTAGAAACCCTGCCCTGGGGGTGTTGATGAGTTGATTTTGGCATAGTTAAAGACTTGCCTAGTTAAATAAAGGTAAAAAAATCAAAAATCAAAAGTTAATGACAGTTATTTAAAATACTATCCATTTTTAGCAGCTTCTGGGCCCACTATTGAGAGACTGGAGATTGAAGTGCAAGTTGGACCCAAGGCCACAGGAAAGATCCTCAAAGTCAGCACCATAACCGAATAGGAGGAAGCTCTGGAAGGAAAAACTGTCCTCAAGAAAATCCTGGTACCTGGTCTGAAGAACCGCACCAGATCATCATCCAACTCCAGCAGCTCTCGTTCCATCAGCTCTCGTTCCAGCAGTTCTCACTCTAGCCTTTGTTCCAAATCCTCTTCTTCCTCCAAGTCCTCATCCTCCTTTTCTCGTGCCAAGAGCAAGACCATCGATGTGAATGCACCCCCAATCAGCAAAATGTCCAGGAAAATCTGTAGTAGCAGCAGCAAACTGAGCTCCAGCAAATCAGTGAGCGGCCCCTCTTCCAGCTCCTCCAGCTCCAGCTCTCGCCTCTCCAGGGTGAGGCTACTGTTTCTCACAAAACTCTTTGAGACAGAGATGTATGGAGTTGACAAACAAGGGACAAACTTGTTGCGAACATAATGTTAATAATGTGACGGGAATGTATTACATTTATTAAACATTTTTCCAATTAGGCTGAGGTTTATGACCGCAAATCCACCAAGAATCACAAGGTACAATATTGAGGATTTTTAATCTATGGTAGAGGCCAAATGTTTTGTTTTGTTCTTTGTTTGCAGGTCTCCCAAGCCATCTCTAAGGCCATTTCCAAGGCCAGAGCCTCCAGAAGCAGGAGCAGCACCTCAGGCTTCCAGGCCATCTACAAGCAGGTGAAACTTCAATCTCACAACTTGAGTCAAGATAATCATCTCTCGCTATCGTTTTGTGCCAATGGGAGAGAGCACAAAGATGATTTCACTTGAAAAATGTCTGTCTTCTCAGGCCAAAGTCCTTGGCAATACTTCCGTGCGGAGGAGGGATACCAGGTTGCCGCTTACTTGGACAAAGCTACTTCCAGACTGCAGATCATTCTGGCTGCCCTTGCTGAGAGTGACAACTGGAAACTGTGCTGATGGTGCTCTGCTCAGCAAACACAAAGTCACTGTAAGATCAAGTATCTTGTGAACGGTGGTACAATAGAACGGTGGTACAATTTTCTCAGTTCCATCAATAAGGTAATGTATGAAATGTTATCTTTGACACTTCCAGAGATATTGACCTGTACCCCAAGGACAATTATGTGATGGAGAAGGTCAATGGAATGGAAATTCCCATCAACACCCTCCCAAACCTCGTGTTCAGAGGATGCATGGCTCTCGACCTTCGTCTCTCCCGAGTCCGTAGGGGAGTTGCAGCGATGGGACAACACTGTAACTACCAATTGGATATCACGAAAAAGGGGTAAAAAATAAAAACTCCCATACCAGCACCCCACATGTTTCTCCTCATGCTCCTTCAACCTTAATTATTTACATCACATTAACTAGAATCATCTAATCATGTACTGCAGTAATAAGATCATAGACAATGCCCTCATCCATAAAATACATCAATGAATTCCTGTGCATTTAAACAACGTTTTCTCTTGCCTCAAGCCTTTATCTAGATCAGACAGACGGGTTAAGGCTTGTCTCTGTATGCCCCAAGCCATGGTAACTACGAAGTCTACTCTGATAAGAACTCATGAAAGGTAATTGGCAGGGCGTAAGCGACATAAGCAGTTGCCTAGGGCCCCTGGCCACTAGGGAGCCCTCCTTCTTTTTAGGAACTCAGTCAGGGTCTCAACTTCGGTTGAGCATTAGAATAGTTGTCAGGTGCGATGTGTATGCGGCGAGTGAAGTCAAGCGCAGGACACAGAGATACTAGCAGACTTACTTTACTAATAGTAAAGAGCAAAACAAAACCTCCGAACCAGGAGGGAAAAACACCATACACGTGATAAGAAATACAGCAATGCCGATACCGCCTAGACAACAAAACAATAACACACAAATACCAAACGTGAGACAAGGGTAATTATAGGATATACAATCAAACATAATAGACAACAGGTGTAACTACTCAAGACAAAACAAGACAAACACCGAAACATCGATCGGCAGTAGCTAGTACTCCGGGGACAACGAACGCCGAAGCCTGCCCGAGCAAGGAGGAGGAGCAGCCTCGGCAGAATCCGTGACAGTACCCCCCCCTTGACGCGCGGCTCCAGCCGTGCGCCGGGGACGGCCAGGAGGACGCGGAGCAGGGCGAGTCGGATGACTCCGGTGGAACTCCGTCAAGAGGGAGGGATCTAGGATGTCCCTCCTAGGGGACCCAGCACCGCTTCCTCCGGACCGTACCCCTCCCACTCCACGAGATACTACAGACCCCCATCCGACGTCTCGAATCCACGATGGAACGGACTGAGTACGCCGGAGCCCCCTCGATGTCCAGTGGGGGCGGAGGAGCCTCTCGTATCTCATTCTCCTGGAGTGGACCAGCTACCACCCGGCCTGAGGAGAGACACATGGAACGAGGGGTTAATGCGGTAATTTATGGGCAGTTGTAACCTATAACATACCTCGTTCAATCTCCTCAGGACTTTAAATGGCCCCACAAACCGCCGACCCAGCTTCCGGCAGGGCAGGCGAAGGGGCAGGTTTCGAGTCGAGAGCCAGACTCGATCTCCAGGTGCATAAACTGGACTCTCACTGCGGTGGCGATCGGCGCTCGCCTTATGCCTACTGATAGCCCGCTGCAGATGGACATGCGCAGCGTTCCACGTCTCCTCCGAGCGTCGAAACCACTCATCCACCGCAGGAGCCTCGATCTGGCTCTGATGCCAGGGTGCCAGGACCGGCTGATACCCCAACACACACTGAAAAGGAGTAAGATTAGTGGAGGAGTGGCGAAGTGAGTTTTGGGCTATCTCTGCCCAGGGGATATACCCGACCACTCCTCCTGCTGGTCCTGGCAATAGGACCTCAGAAACCTACCCACATCCTGGTTTACTCTCTCCACCTGCCCATTACTCTCAGGGTGAAAACCCGAGGTAAGGCTAATCGAGACCCCCAAACGTTCCATAAACGCCCTCCAGACTCTAGAGGTGAACTGGGGACCCCGATCAGACACTATATCATCAGGCACCCCGTAGTGCCGGAAGACGTGTGTAAACAGGGCCTCAGCAGTTTGTAGGGCAGTAGGGAGACCTGGCATTGGAATGAGACGGCAGGCCTTAGAAAACCGATCCACAACGATCAAAATCGTGGTATTCCCCTGGGAGGGGGGAAGGTCCGTGACAAAGTCCACCGTTAGGTGAGACCACGGCCGTTGTGGAACGGGTAGAGGTTGTAACTTCCCCCTGGGCAGGTGTCTAGGCGCCTTACACTGAGCGCACACCGAACAGGAAGAAACGTAAACCCTCACGTCCTTTGCCAAGGTGGGCCACCAGTACTTCCCGCTAAGGCAGTGCACCGTTCGACCTACACCCGGATGACCAGAGGAGGGTGACGTGTGAGCCCAATATATCAGTCGATCATGGATCTCGAGCGGCACGTACTTCCGCCCCTCTGAACACTCAGGAGGAGTAGGGTCTGTACGTAACGCCCGCTCGATCTCCGCATCGACCTCCCACACCACCGGTGCCACCAGACAAGACTCCGGAAGTATGGGAGTGGGCTCAATGGACCTCTCCTCTGTGTCATATCGCCGGGACAGAGCGTCTGCCTTCACGTTCTGTGACCCTGGTATATACGTGAGCTTAAATACAAACCGGGCAAGAAACATGGCCCACCTAGCCTGACAAGGGTTCAGTCTCCTCGCTGCCCGGATGTACTCCAGGTTACGATGGTCAGTCAGAATGAGAAAAGGGTGTTTAGCCCCCTCAAGCCAATGCCTCCACACCTTTAGGGCTTGAACCACCGCTAGCAGCTCCCTGTCCCCCACGTCATAATTACGTTCCGCCGGACTGAGCTTCTTAGAATAAAAGGCACAGGGACGGAGTTTAGGAGGCGTGCCCGAGCGTTGAGACAGTACAGCACCAATCCCCGCCTCGGACGCGTCCACCTCCACTTGGAACGCCAAAGAGGGGTCCGGATGTGCCAGCACCGGAACCGAGGTGAACAGGTCCTTCAGATGTCTAAACGCCCTGTCCGCCTCAGCCGACCACTGTAAACGCACCGGGCCCCCCTTTAGCAGGGAGGTGATGGGAGCTGCTACCTGTTCAAAACCCCGGATAAACCTCCGGTAGTAATTGGCAAAACCCCAAAACCGCTGCACTTCCTTAACCGTGGTGGGAGTCTGCCAATTACGCACGGCTGAAACGCGGTCAATCTCCATCTCCACCCCTGATGTGGACCACCGATGTCCCAGGAAGGAGATGGACTCCTGGAAAAACAGGCATTTCTCCGCCTTCACATACAAGTCATGCTCCAACAGCCTACCCAACACCCGAAGCACCAGGGACACATGCTCGGCTCGTGTAGCGGAGTATATTAGAATGTCATCAATATACACCACTACACCCTGTCCATGCAAATCCCGGAAAATCTCGTCCACAAATGATTGGAAGACTGAAGGAGCATTCATTAACCCGTAGGGCATGACGAGATACTCATAGTGACCCGAGGTGGTACTAAATGCTGTTTTCCATTCATCTCCCTCCCTAATGCGCACCAGGTTGTAAGCGCTCCTGAGATCCAATTTTGTGAAGAATCGCGCCCCGTATAATGATTCCGTCATACTCGCAATCAGAGGGAGAGGATAACTGTATTTAATGGTAATCTGATTGAGACCACGGTAATCAATACACGGGCGCAAACCCCCATCCTTCTTCTTCACAAAAAAGAAACTCGAGGATGCAGGAGAAGTGGATGGCCGTATGTATCCCTGTCCCAGAGATTCAGTGACGTATGTCTCCATAGCCGCCGTCTCCTCTTGAGACAGAGGATACACATGACTACGCGGAAGTGCAGCGCCTGCCTGGAGGTCTATCGCACAATCCCCCTGTCTATGAGGTGGTAATTGAGTCGCCCTCTTCTTACTGAAGACGAGTGCCAAATCTGTATACTCAGGAGGAATGTGCAGTGCGGGCATTTGGTTCGAACTTTCCACCGTTGTTGCCCCTACGGAACCACCTATACACCGCCCGACACACTGATCAGACCATTCCCTGAGAGCCCTCTGTTGCCATGAAATGTTGGGGTCATGAGATATTAACCAGGGAAGCCCCAACACCACGGGAAACGCAGGAGAGTCAATCAAATAGAACTGTATAATCTCCTCATGACCCCCCTGCGTCTTCATCTTAAGTGGCGCTGTGACTTCCCTAATCAATCCCGACCCCAAAGGGCGGCTGTCTAGGGCATGGATAGGGAAGGGCACATTAACTGGTATGAGGGGAATCCCTAACTTATAACAGAAACTGCGATCAATAAAATTCCCAGCTGCGCCTGAATAAACTAGCGCCTTATGCTGGGAGTGAGAAGAAACCTCGGGAAACACAACTTGGATACACATGTGGACAACAGAGAGCTCTGGGTGAGTTGAGTGCTTACTCACCTGGAATGACTCATCAGTGCGTGGCCTGCTGCCTCGATCCCTAGGAGACCCTCCCCAGCACCGAACCGCAGTGTGTCCTCTGCGGCCACAGTTGGTGCAGGGGACGGCCTCTCTCCTGGTCTCTCTCCTCCTCTCTCTAGCACCAGCACCCCCGAGCTCCATAGGGCTCGGCTCGGAGGTGCTGGGGGATGGAATGGACGGCCCCAGCTCCGTACGTCCGCGGGTAGCCAACAGGGTATCCAGACGAATCGACATGTCCACCAGCTGATCGAAACTTAGGTTGGTGTCCCTGCAGGCCAACTCTCAGCAAACGTTCTCCCGTAGGCTGCACCTATAGTGGTCGATGAGGGCCCTCTCATTCCATCCCGCATTGGCCGCCAGAGTCCGGAAATCCAGTGCGAATTCCTGCGTGCTCCTCTTCCCCTGTCTGAGGTGGAACAGACGCTCCCCCACCGCTTTCCCCTCTGGGGGATGATCGAAAACCGCCTGAAGCGGCGGGAGAACTCCGCATAACTGACTGTCGCGGCGTCTATTCCCCTCCACTCGGCGTTGGCCCACTCCAGTGCCTTGCCGGACAGACAGGAGGTGAGGGCGGAAACGCTCTCGTATCCCGAGGGCGCTGGGTGAATGGTTGCCAGGTAGAGTTCTACTTGGAGCAGGAAACCCTGACACCCGGCCGCGGTGCCATCATAAGCCCTCGGGAGCGAGAGCCGAATCCCACTGGACTCCGGAGATGGAACGATGGGTATGGCTGAGGGTGGTGGTATTGTTGGAGGAGGTGTGGGCAAACCTCCTCTCTCCCATCGGCTCAAGGTGTTCATAACATCTTGCATGGCGGTGCCCAGTTTCTGGATCATGGCGTCTTGGTTGCTTACGCACTCCTCCAATGATCCCGTTGGCACCGCTGATCCTGCTGACTCCATAGTGGGTGTGTTATTCTGTCAGGTGCGATGTGTATGCGGCGAGTGAAGTCAAGCGCAGGACACAGAGATACTAGCAGACTTACTTTACTAATAGTAAAGAGCAAAACAAAACCTCCGAACCAGGAGGGAAAAACACCATACACGTGATAAGAAATACAGCATTGCCGATACCGCCTAGACAACAAAACAATAACACACAAATACCAAACGTGAGACAAGGGTAATTATAGGATATACAATCAAACATAATAGACAACAGGTGTAACTACTCAAGACAAAACAAGACAAACACCGAAACATCGATTGGCAGTAGCTCGTACTCCGGGGACGACGAACGCCGAAGCCTGCCCGAGCAAGGAGGAGGAGCAGCCTCGGCAGAATCCGTGACAATAGTAGAATACACAAGGTGCAATTTAGAAATTTGGTTGTGCAACAGGAGTTTTCCTCTTGTTATGTCAGTCACTAACTAGGTTTCCATCCAATTGGCGACAGATTTCCATGCGAATATTCTAAACTCTGCATTAGCATTTTCCCACCAGAGATGTGTTTACATCACATTGACTTGTTGCGGATAAAAGGCTATGCGCGATGACATAGTGCACATAAAAATAAATTAAAGTTAAATTCCCATGTACCGAATAAAAAAAGGTAAATGGGTTTACATCGCATTCTCAACTCTACTGATGGTTTTGTCACACAAACAAATTGCGTTACATAGTGAATGTGCCCCTCTGTTAATGGCACGTGCGCTCTAGCCAACAGCTCGCAGAAGCAGTGCAGGTATAGCCTACATGATCAGATTATGGACTAAAAAGCAAGATTATTTGTCAAAATGGCAGCCAAGCATAGATTATTATGTCACCAGAATAAGACCCTTGATATTTATTGGAAAAAAGTATCAAGCCTTGTCACCGTGCACTTTCACCACCCTGTGAAGTTCATCACTGTTGCCTAATGAACTGGGAGGACCACACAGCATATCATCGCGACTCAAAGTTTACATCGATATGATTGGACATGATTTGGAAAGGCACACACCTGTTTATATAAGGTCCCACAGTTGACAGTGCATGTCAGAGCAAAAACCTAGCCATAATGTTGAAGGAATTGTCCGTAGAGCTCCGAGACAGGATTGTGTCGAGGCACAGATCTGGGGAAGGGTACCAAAACATTTCTGCAGCATTGAAGGTCCCCAAGAACACAGTGGCCTCCATCATTCTTAAATGGAAGAAGTTTGGAACCACCAAGACTCTTCCTAGAGCTGGCCGCCCGGCCAAACTGAGCCATCGGGGGAGAAGGGCCTTGGTCAGGGAGGTGACCAAGAACCCGATGGTCACTCTGACAGAGCTCCAGAGTTCCTCTGTGGAGATGGGAGAACCTTCCAGAACAACCATTTCTGCAGCACTCCACCAATCAGGCCTTTATGGTAGAGTGGCCAGACAGAAGCCACTCCACAGTAAAAGGCACAGCCCGCTTGGAGTTTGCCAAAAGGCACCTAAAGGACTCTCGACCATGAGAAACAAGATTCTCTGGTCTGATGAAACCAAGATTGAACTCTTTGGCCTGAATGCCAAGCGTCACATCTGGAGGAAACCTGGCACCATCCCTAAGGTGAAGCATGGTGGTGGCAGCATCATGCTGTGGGGATGTTTTTCAGCGGCAGGGACTGGTAGACTAGTCAGGATTGAGGTAAAGATGAACGTAGCAAAGTACAGAGAGATCCTTGATCAAAACCTGCTCCAAAGGGCTCAGGACCTCAGACTGGGGCGAAGGTTCACCTTCCAACAGGACAATGACTCTAAGCACACAGCCAAGACAACGCAGGAGTGGCTTTCGGACAAGTCTCTGAATGTCCTTGAGTGGCCCAGCCAGAGCCCGGTCGAACATCTCTGGAGAGACCTGAAAATAGCTGTGCAGCGACGCTCACCATCCAACCTGACAGCTTTAGAGGATCTGCAGAGAAGAATGGGAGAAACTCTCCAAATACAGGCGTGCCAAGCTTGTAGCGTCATACCCAAGAAGACTCAAGGCTGTAATCGCTGCCAAAGGTGCTTCAACAAAGTGCTGAGTAAAGGGTCTGAATACTTATGTAAATATTATATTTCCGTTTTTATTTTTAATAAATGTGTATTATGTGGTTATGTGTGTAGATTGACAAGGAAAAAAACAAACAATTGAATCAATTTTAGAGTAAGGATGTAACGTAACAAAATGTGGAAAAAGTCAAGGGGGTCTGAATACTTTCCGAATGCACTGTATCTGACCATTCACCATTAGTGCTCTAGCTAGAGGTTCCCCAGCAACAAATCAATAGCGTCTTAACTCCATTTTACTCTCAGATAAGGAGTTTGTCAAGTTCATTTCTTCTGAAATCACATTTTTCCTAGAAATTAATTCAACCCCAGGTATGTGTGCTCTATTTCTTATACAGCCAGCAAAAACAAAGCTTGCTCTCAGCGGCTTCGAGACTTGAGCAAAGCCATAGCTACATTGGATTAAAATTATGCTACAGATCCTTCCTCTGATCTATATAAAGAATGCCAGCTACTCCAATCTGAATTTGACGAGCTCTCTACCAGACAAGCTGAGCAATTACTCTTACGAGCCCGGTACAGAGTGTTTGAGCAAGGCGACAAGGCCAGTAAACTCCTTGCATATCAAATCCGTAAATCTGAGGTCTCACATTTAATCCCACAAATAAGGACCCTGTCTGGTGCTACCACAGTTATACATAAAGAGATCAATGATCAATTCAAACAATTTTACTCTTGCGCTATACACCTCTGAATCTCCTCTAGACCCTTTGTTCATTGAGTTGTTATTTGATGGTCTAAAAATGCCTTCAATTGATACAGACTCTCATAACGGTTTAGAAGAAAGAAAAAAAAAAAGAAGAAGGATTTACACATGAGGAGATTGCAACGGCAGTGTCCGCAAGAAAAGCGGTAAATCCCCGGGTCCGGACAGCATTCCAAACAAATTTTACAAGGCGTTTTCCGGTCTGCTTTGCCCATTCCTGTCTCGATTATTTGCATTGTGCCTTAATACATCAAAGTTACCGCCAAGTCTTTATCAGGCTTCAATTTCATTACTATTAAAGAAAAACAAGGACCCCCTGGAATGTGGATTTTATCGCCCAATCTCGCTTTAAAATTGTGATTACAAGATCCTAGACAACCTCTTAGCCATCCGTATGGAGGGCTCACTGAACCAAGTAATACACTCTGACCAGACTGGCTTTATGAGAAATAGGCATTAGTTTTTCAATATTAAACGCCTTATGAATGTACTGTACTCCCCAGCGTTCGGGGCCCCGGAGGTGGTGGTCTCACACGATGCGGGAAAAGCTTTTGACTGCTTCGAGTGGGACTACGTAACAGATAAAAATCAATTTTGGGCTTTACAATAATTTACAAAAAGACTTAGAAATCTATTTAAAATTACTAAAAATAAAATTAAACGACAAGTAAGGATCTTTAAAAAGAACTTGCAGTGTTTTGTGGAATTTTCAGCCTGTTGGTGGGATGAAATTTCGGCCTTCCATGGTCCAATGCGGTAAATTGGTTAATAGACCAATAAGAGTTTCAAACCTCTCTGCCAATAACAGCAAAGGTTCAGTTTTCCCCTCCCCACTCAGACCCCTCGAAGACAGTCCTAGCAAAAGTATTTCTTGAGAAATTGCTCTTTGCTAAGAAGCTATTTGTTCTTTTTGGCCAAATTCATTGCGTGGATAAAAATTATTTATTTCTCTCCCATGGCTTCAGTATGGGCTAACAACCTGTCCTCTGATTATTTTCCCATGCACCGTGGATCCAGATAGGGTTGTCCACTCTCCCCCTTGTTGTTTGCTTTGGCAATCAAGCCCCTCGCCATCGCACAGTGCTCTAATGATGCTATTCAGGTATACTCAGGGAGGCCTTAGAGCAGAAAGTCTCACTATATGAGGATTACCTTTTGTTTATCTCCAACCCTGATACCTTATTACCACATGCCTTATCTATTCTTAAACTGTTTGGAGCAATCTCAGGGTACAATATGAATCTAGGCAAGAGTGAGCTTTTTCCTGTAAATCAGGCTGCTTTAAAGTGCTCTTTAACAAGCTTTCATTTTAGGACTGTCCGGGATCATTTCAGCTACTTGGGAGTTAAAGTGACAAGAAAATATATACAGTACCAGTCAAAAGTTTGGACACACCTACTCATTCAAGGGTTTTTCTTAATTTTTTACATTGCAGAATAATAGTGAAGACATCAAAACTATGAAATAACACATATGGAATCATGTAGTAACCAAAAAAGTGTTAAACAAATCAAAATATATTTTATATTTGAGATTCTTCAAATAGCCACCATTTGCCTTGATGACAGCTTTGCACACAGCTTTGCACACTCTCAACCAGCTTCATGAGGTAGTCACCTGGAATGCATTTCAATTAACAGGTGTGCCTAGTTAAAAGTTAATTTGTGGAATTTCTTTCCATCTAAATGCGTTTAAGCCAATCAGTTGTGTGTTGTGACAAGGTAGGGTTGGTATACAGAAGATAGCCCTATTTGGTAAAAGACCAAGTCCATATTATGGCAAGAACAGCTCAAATAAGCAAAGAGAAATGACACTCCATCATTATTTTAAGACATGAAGGTCAGTCAATCCAGAAAATGTCAAGAATTTTCAAAGTTTCTTCAAGTGCAGTCGCAAGCGCTATGATGAAACTGGCTCTCATGAGGACCGCCACAGGAAAGGAAGACCCAGAGTTACCTCTGCTGCAGACAATATGTTAATTAGAGTTAACTGCACCTCAAATTGCAGTCCAAATAAATGCTTCACAGAGTTCAAGTAAGAGACAAATCTCAACATCAACTGTTCAGTGGAGACTGCGTGAATCAGGCCTTCATGGTCGAATTGCTGCAAAGAAACCACTACTAAAGGACACCAATAATAAGAAGAGACTTGCTTGGGCCAAGAAACACGAGCAATGGACATTAGACCGGTGGAAATCTGTCCTTTGGTCTGATGAGTCCAAATGTGAGATTTTGGTTCCAATCGCCGTGTCTTTGTGAGACGCAGTGTAGGTGAACGGATGATCTCCGCATGTGTGGTTCCCACCGTGAAGCATGGAGGAGGTGTGATGGTGTGGGGGTGCTTTGCTGGTGACACTGTCTGTGATTTATTTAGAATTCAAGGCCCATTTAACCAGCATGGCTACCACAGCATTCTGCAGTAATATGCCATCCCATCTGGTTTGGGCTTAGTGGGACTATCATTTGTTTTTCAACAGGACAATGACCCAACACACCTCCAGGCTGTGTAAGGGCTATTTGACCAAGAAGAGTGATTGAGTGCTGCATCAGATGACCTGGCCTCCACAATCACCCGACCTCAACCCAATTGAGATGGTTTGGGATGAGTTGGACTGCAGAGTGAAGGAAAAGCAGCCAACAAGTGCTCAGCATATGTGGGAACTCCTTCAAGACTGTTGGAAAAGCATTCCTCATGAAGCTGGTTGAGAGAATGCCAAGAGTGTGTAAATCTGTCATCAAGGCAAAAGGTGGCTATTTGAAGAATCTCAAATATAAAATATATTTTGATTAGTTTAACACTTTTATTGGTATAAGATAAAGAAAAACCCTTGAATGAGTAGGTCTGTCCAAACTTTTGACTGGTACTGTATATGCAATCATTAATGACATACAGAACCCATCTTTGTTGCCATTAAAGACTCGATAGAAAAAGGATTTGGGGGAGGAACTTGAGGATGACACCTGGGAATCTGTGCTGTACAGGGTGCATTCTTCCTCTTTTAGCACAGCCTCATCCATTTCAAGGTGGTTCACTGGTCCGGGGCTAAACTCGGAAGAATATTCTCTGATTTTGATCCTACTTGTGTTCGATGTAAAACAGAACCAGCCACTGTTTTGGGACTGTCATAAACTGTCTGGTTTCTGGGAATTCATAATAAAATGTTTTTCTGATATACAGTATATGACACTGTTATAGATCCATCTCCCCTTACAGACCTTTTTGGAGTACCCCCCTGTCAAGAATTCAGTTGGACACTGTTGTTTATACAACTCTTTTAGTTAAGACGGCTAATACTCCAGAACTGGAAGATGGCGGTTTCTCCATCTCATAAATATTGGGAGGGAGATGTGTTGTGCTCTCTGAAATTAGGTAAAACTCAATTCAATACACGTGGGAATTCCAAACTGTTTTATGATGCTTGGGCTCCATTCCGGTCTTACTTTGAACAAAAATAAATCTGGTTTTACTGGTTGGAGGAGCATTTATTTTTTGTGTTTTTTTGGGAGGACATTGAGATTGGGGATGTGCCCATTGATTCTTATAGAATGTGACTTGTGGCTGCCTTATTCCTCTTGCCCTGTCAGAGCCTAAAATGTGAGCTTGTTTTGCTCTGTTTGTAAACAATGTAACTGTAAAAAATAAAACAAGCATTGTAAACTTACATTTTGGTCCGATGGATGGTCAGTCTGTGGCCATGACTGTCTGTGAATGTGCGAGTGGTTGCATTTCTTCAACCCTACCCCTTTAACCTTTGTACCCTTCTGTCCAGTGTGTTTAACTTGTCTAAAGTATGGTATCTTTATAGTTATTCTTATTTTTTTTTCTAGTTCAGCATATTATTTATATTGTTTATATAGTGTTGTCTTATTATGTGTGATGTGTGTAAAACTGAATAAACTGAGTTTAAAAAAAATTGAATGATAATGTAGGCTATAGTAACTGAAGGGAACCTTTTAGTTGGCTGTTGAATATGTGTGGTTATTAGGTCTACTGATGGTCGATACTGGCTAATATTTAAATAGGAGATAGAGAAAGTCCGGGTAGGCTATAATGAAGACATTCGAGCAGACCCATCCCTGCAAGTAAAAAAGGCTGTGCAATTTAAATTCTGCATAATTCCATAAACTTTACTGTGGGAAAGTTGATATGCTTCAGTTTGCTGTCATATGACTGGTCTCACGTCTCCAGCTATTATAAGTAAAAATATCTAAAACAATCCAAACAGATTACTTATTTCCCTAGCTCTTATCAATAGCTCTTATCAAGTTGTAAAGTACAGTGCATGGAGAAAGGTGTTATTTCTATCTGAAAAAATAAAGTAGCTGCTTTCACACTTCAATTCATGGTTTCCTCACTCATAACGGTGGTGGAATTATGGGGTATTTAAGTCAAGGTCAGACACACCTCCGCCACACCTTCATTTATTCGACCTCCACCCCAAACGAATAGTGGGTAAATAGCATGCTATTCCCATGCTTAAGTTCAAGGTCAGAATATGCATATAGAGAGAAAAGTGCATAAAAAGGGAATTCCATTCCATTTACACACTCTTAACTCAGGTCGGAATCAGGCCCTAAGGAATTAACATGGTCCACACCAATGATCCCTCTGAGCTGCTGCATGAAGCTCCCACTGGACTGCCCTGAAGAATAAATAGCAGCCTGCGCAGAGACTCAAGAGATTGAACTTCACTCAACTTTCTAGAGTTTTCCCCGTTAGTTAACAATATCGACATTTCCCTTTACTGTGGGAATTGTAATCGAATCAACACAATATTAGCCACTTTCAATGCCACATACAGAGAAAAAAAAAAACTATGCAAGACTTAGTATGCAAAACTAACTGTGCAAGAGGTTTTGTTGTAGGCAGAGCGCATCGGAGTAGGATTCTATTGCATTGACCTACTCTACACAGACCAATCAGAGTTGCAGTAGGGCTATATGCGAATAGACCATTGCCATATATGGATTTGAGCCATTCACTTTGAACTGGACTGTGTTTACAGCATGAGCGGTCGTGAGTATATGCGCCTGTTTTGAGATCAAAGCGAGAGCTGCATGTAGCCACGTGTGCACATTTGTTCATATTCTTTGCTAGTTAGTGAGTTATTAGCCCAGTTATAGCTAATTTGTAGTCAGCAATGTGGGAGTGACTGCTTCCTACAACAGCACAAAACGTGTACATTTCTAGCCATCTTTGAAAAGGAGTCAGGTAAAGAGCTTTTTTTTATGTCTTAAAGGGGCAGTGTTGTATTTTGAGACAGGCTTGAATAAGCTAAGTAGCCATAGCATAATTTGTCTGATTCTCCGTAATAAATCTATGGGAATAATAATGTTTGTTATTTTCTAAAGTGGTTTAAATCAAACAACACAACAAAATGTTCAGTGACCTCCTTTTCTGAAGGACAAGTGGATAAACAGGTTATTGTCAAGCCCTGCATGTTTTCTTTCAAAAGTCTCATGCAATGTAGACCTACATTGAACACCACACATTGGCTGCTACTGTAGGCTGAATGATAGAACAGCTATTTCCATGTTAAAATGTTATGGGATGCATTTTCTCCATTGTTTTTGATGGTAGGCCACTCTGGTAGGGCCTACATTATGATCAAATAGCCACAGTAGCCTACTTGGCCACTGTTAAAACAGTCAATTAAAGCGGGTACAGCCTCAATGTTTACAGTAAATGTGTGCCAGAGGAATTTTCACAACGTTAAAATTTGCACAGTCGTGAATGCACGACAACGCCTCTTCCCCCTAAGGATGCTGAAAAGATTTGTCATGGGCCCTCAGATCCTCAAAAAGTTCTACAGCTGCCCCATTGAGAGCATCTTGACTGGCTGCATCACCACTTGGTATGGCAACTGCTTGGCATCCAACCGCAAGGTGCTACAGAGGGTAGTGCATATGGTCCAGTACTTCACTGGGGCCGAGCTCCTTGCTATCCAGGACCTCTATACCAGGCAGTGTCAGAGGAAGGCCCTAAAAAAAGTCAAAGACTCCAGCAATCCAAGTCATAGACCTCTTTGCTACTGCATTAAAGTGGGACCAATGCACCAAGTCTGGAACCAACAGGTCCCTGAAAAAGTTCTACCTCCAAGCCATAAGACTACTAAATAGTTAACCAAATAGCTACCCGGACTATCTGCATTGACCCTTTTTGCACGAACTCATCACATACGCTGCTGCTACTGTTTATTATTTATCCTGTTGCCTAGTCAATTTACCACTAACTATACAGTGCATTGGAAAGTATTCAGACCCCTTGACTTTTTCCACATGTTGTTACGTTACAGCCTTATCCTAAAATTGATTAAATAGTTTTTTTTCCCTCGTCAATCTACATACAATACCCCATAATGACAAAACAAAAACAGATTGTTACACATTTTTGCAAATGTATTACAAATACAAAACGGAAATATCACATTTACATAACTATTCAGACCCTTTACTCAGTACTTTGTAGAAGCACCTTTGGCAGCGATTACAGCCTCAAGTCTTTTTGGGTATAACGCTACAAGCTTGGCACACCTGTATTTGGGGAGTTTCTCCCATTCTTCTCTGCAGATCCTCTCCAGCTCTGTCAGGTTGGATGGGGAGCGTCGCTGCACAGCTATTTTCAGGTCTCTCCAGAGATGTTCGATCGGGTTCAAGTCCGGGCTCTGGCTGGGCCACTCAAGGACATTCAGAGACTTGTCCCGAAGCCACTCGTGCGTTGTCTTGGCTGTGTGCTTAGGGTCGTTGTCCTGTTGGAAGGTGAACCTTAGCCCCAGTCTGAGGTCCTGAGCGCTCTGGAGCAAGGAACTCTCTGTACTTTGCTCCGTTCATCTTTCCCTCCATACTGACTAGTCTCCCAGTCCCTGCCGCTGAAAAACATCCCCACAGCATGATGCTGCCACCACCATGCTTCACCATAGGGATGGTGCCTGGTTTCCTACAGACGTGACGCTTGGCATTCATGCCAAAGAGTTCAATCTTGGTTTCATCAGACCAGAGAATCTTGTTTCTCATGGTCTGAGAGTCCTTTAGGTGCCTTTTGGCAAACTCCAAGCGGGGTGTCATGTGCCTTTTACTGAGGAGTGGCTTCTGTCTGGCCACTCTACCATAAAGGCCTGATTGGTGGAGTGCTGCAGAGATGGTTGTCCTTCTGGAAGGTTCTTCCATCTCCACAGAGGAACACTGGAGCTCTGTCAGAGTGACCATCAGGTTATTGGTCACCTCCCGGGCAGCCAGCTCTAGGAAGAGTCTTGATGGTTCCAAACTTCTTCCATTTAAGAATGATGGAGGCCACCGTGTTCTTGGGGACCTTCAATGCTGCAGAAATGTTTTGGTACCCTTCCCAGGATCTGAGCCTCGACACAATCCTGTCTCGGAACTCTACGGACAATTACTTCGACCTCATGGCTTGGCTTTTGCACTGTCAACTGTGGGACCTTATATAGACAGGTGTGTGCCTTTCCAAATAATGTCCAATCAATTTAATTGTAGAAAAATCTCAAGGATGATCAATGGAAACAGGATGCACCTGAGCTCAATTTCGAGTCTCATAGCAAAGGGTCTGAATACTTGTATTTCTGAATACTTGTAAGGTATCTGTTTTTTATTTTTTATAAATTTGCAAACATTTCTAAAAACCTGTTTCGCTTTGTCATTATGGGGTATTGTGTGTAGATTGATGAGGGGGAAAAAACTATTTAAACCATTTTAGAATAAGGCTGTAACGTAAAAATTTTTGGGAAAAGAGGAAGGGGTCTGAATACTTTCCGAATGCACTGTATGTTCATATCTACCTCAATTACCTCCAGTGGAGGCTCCACAAATGAGTAAGGGGAGGACCATAAAAAGTCATCCTTTTTCGAAAACACTATACTAAATATATTCACTATCAGAGCTCTTGTAGCATGAATTGACATGTTATCCACCCAATCAAAGGATCAGAGAATGAATCTAGTCCTGAAAGCATAAGCTACAGCTAGCTAGTACTGCAGTAGACAATAGTTGAAAAGTTAACAAATTAATTTCTTTAAAAATGAAGGGAGAGAGAGAGAGCTACAGTGGGGAGAACAAGTATTTGATACACTGCCAATTTTGCAGGTTTTCCTACTTACAAAGCATGTAGTGGTCTGTAATTTTTTATCATAGGTACACTTCAACTGTGAGAGACGGAATCTAAAACAAAAATCCAGAAAATCACATTGTATGATTTTTAAGTAATTAATTTGCATTTCATTGCATGACATAAGTATTTGATCACCTACCAACCAGTAAGAATTCCGGCTATCACAGACCTGTTCGTTTTTCTTTAAGAAGCCCTCCTGCTCTCCACTCATTACCTGTATTAACTGCACCTGTAACACACTACGCCGTCATGGATTAAAATCCTGCAGCGCACGCAAGGTCCCCCTGCTCAAGCCAGCGCATGTCTAGGCCCGTCTGAAGTTTGCCAATGACCATCTGGATGATCTAGAGGAGGAATGGGAGAAGGTCATGTGGTCTGATGAGACAAAAATAGAGCTTTTTGGTCTAAACTCCACTCGCCGTGTTTGGAGGAAGAAGAAGGATGAGTACAACCCCAAGAACACCATCCCAACCGTGAAGCATGGAGGTGGAAACATCATTCTTTGGGGATGCTTTTCTGCAAAGGGGACAGGATGACTGCACCGTATTGAGGGAGGATGGATGGGGCCATGTATCGCGAGATCTTGGCCAACAACCTCCTTCCCTCAGTAAGAGCATTGAAGATGGGTCGTGGCTGGGTCTTCTAGCATGACAACGACCCGAAACACACAGCCAGGGCAACTAAGGAGTGGCTCCGTAAGAAGCATCTCAAGGTCCTGGAGTGGCCTAGCCAGTCTCCAGACCTGAACCCAATAGAAAATCTTTGGAGGGAGCTGAAAGTCCGTATTGCCCAGCGACAGCCCCGAAACCTGAAGGATCTGGAAAAGGTCTGTATGGAGGAGTGGGACAAAATCCCTCCTGAGATGTGTGCAAACCTGGTGGCCAACTACAAGAAACGTCTGAACTCTGTGATTGCCAACAAGGGTTTTGCCACCAAGTATTAAGTCATGTTTTGCAGAGGGGTCAAATACTTATTTCCCTCATTAAAATACAAATCAATTTATAACATTTTTGACATGCGTTTTTCTGGATTTTGTTGTTGTTATTCTGTCTCTCACTGTTCAAATAAACCTACCATTAAAATTATAGACTGATCATGTCTTTGTAAGTGGGCAAACGTACAAAATCAGCAGGGGATCAAATACTTTTTTCCGTCACTGTAGCTAGATTAGCCTACTCAAACACCTGGCTCAAACAGAGAGGGATGCTATGTTAGCTAGCTATGGCTATCCAACACTGGAACTCTAAGCTTTTGGTTTTATTAATTTATGGCCCGCCGGTGTAACTGCTTGCTGCCTGTACTGCATGATTGTAGCGGGTTTACTAACACGTTAGTTCTAGTAGCTACTGTTTGATGACTATGACATTAGCCAATATGGCGATAACGATGTAGGCTGTGTGTAGCGGTTAGCGGTTATGATATGAAGATTTTGCCTGGAAAGGTTTTTTCGCCTGGTTACAGACAGCTGATGTGTTGTGCACTGAAGTCCACAAGCGAAGGGAAAAGGTGAGAGGAGGAGAGCACGTAGATGCGAGAAGGAATTATATGAGCAAAATGATCATGTTGTTTGTATGTGGCTGCTATGAAAGTGAACTGTGTTTGCGTGTGATCAGTGGTGTATTCATTCTGCAGATTCTGTTGAAAAACGTTTCTTAAACGGAATGAAACAGGGATAAACATACCTGAATTTGTCCAAAAGAAACTCTTGTTTTCAACTGTTGGACTAATGATTACAACCTAGATCAGCTAGATGCAGGCAAGAGTGTGCAAGGCGGTAATGAATGTGTCACTGTCTGTCACCTTGATTACTTTTGTTTTTCTCTCGACATGTGTACCTACGTTGTAAACTTTAATTCATAGGCTAGGTTGTAGCAACCTCATGATGGGTATAGGGAAAATTATAGTATCATGTAGTAGCCTAAACCTATCGATGTTACATTGAGCTGGATGAATGGATTATTTTATTTTTATTTTATTTATTTTATTTCACCTTTATTTAACCAGGTAAACCAGTTGAGAACAAGTTCTCATTTACAACTGCGACCTGGCCAAGATAAAGCAAAGCAGTGCGATAAAAACAACAACACAGAGTTACATATGGGGTAAAACAAAACAAAGTCAAAAATACAACAGAAATAAATATATATACAGTGTGTGCAAATGTAGCAAGTTATGGAGGTAAGGCAATAAATAGGCTATAGTGCAAAATAATTACAATTAGTATTAACACTGGAATGATAGATGTGCAAGAGATGATGTGCAAATAGAGATACTGGGGTACAAATGAGCAAAATAAATAACAATATAGGGATGAGGTAGTTGGGCGGGCTAATTTCAGATGGGCTGTGTACAGGTGCAGTGATCGGTAAGGTGCTCTGACAACTGATGCTTAAAGTTAGTGAGGGAGATAAGTGTCTCCAGCTTCAGAGATTTTTGCAATTTGTTCCAGTCATTGGCAGCAGAGAACTGGAAGCAATGGCGGCCAAAGGAGGTGTTGGCTTTGGGGATGACCAGTGAGATATACCTGCTGGAGCGCAGACTACGGGTGGGTGTTGCTATGGTGACCAATGATCTAAGATAAGGCGGGGATTTGCCTAGCAGTGATTTATAGATGGCCTGGAGCCAGTGGGTTTGGCGATGAATATGTAGTGATTAATGACGGTTATTAATGACGGTCATCCAATATGCTGTAATAGAAATAAGGCTGTAATAAAAAAATGTATCGTCCTCCCTCATCATAAACGTCACAACCGCCACTGATTATCTCGTACCCCTGCACATCGACTCGTTACTGGTACCCTGTGCATATAGCAAAGTTATCGTTATTCCTCGTGTTATTATTTTCTAGTTTTGCTCTCTACATTGTTGGGAAGGACCCGTAAGTAATTGTTTCACTGTTAGTCTACACCTTTTTACGAAGCATGTGACAAATACAATTTGGACTGATTTGATTTGTCGGGATATATTTCATCCGAAGTACTTTACTCGCATAAAAAGGTTGGATGGAAACCTGGTTACAGTCACTCAATTAGCCCAGCTGAAATGTTTTTAGATTGTTCAGTTAGTCTACCCAGCTATCTAAAGTTGGTAGTAATCATAGCCGAATTAACAACCGGACACGTGCCCAGAGGCCCTGACCTCCAGGGGGCCCCCATTGATTTTGTTAGTCACTCTCACTCAGATATCATATTAACATGGCATAAGTCATGAAATAATTTGTAGAATTGCAGGAAATTAGATGTAAAACTGCAACAACAAAATATCTCCGCCCCATGGCAAAATGTGTAGAATTGCAGGAAATACACTTTAAAACTACATTTTCCCTCTCCACGAGGGGCCCCCCAAACAAATGTCACCTAGGGCCCCCAAAAGGCTAGGGCTGGCCCTGGTGATTGGAATCTTAGGTCATAATATCCATAATTTCTTTAAATTCATAAATAGCATATAACCTGTTTAAAGGGTACTAAATCATAAGCAAGAGTAATTTTAAATCATATGATTTTGGCACTCAGGTTCAAGTTGTGGACTGGATGAAGGGACATACCTGTGGAATCTGTGGAAAGGCTGATGGGGAAGTCAGACACGAGTACCGTACACCCAGTGGCCGCCTGACCAAGAGCCCAGTCAGCTTTGCCCATTCCTGGGTGATTTCTTCGGAGAACTGCAGTGATAAGTCTGGTAAGTCTTAGCCTACTGCCTATGCATCACTTTAACAAATGTAAGTTCATTTATTTAACATTATTACTGTACATCTTTATCCCCGAATGTCTCATGAAGCCTGAGTCTGGAGAAGCAGGTGATTGTTGATGGCAAGAAGTCCAAATGCTACTCTGTTGAGCCTGTCCTGCACTGTCTGCCTCCCAGTGAGGACCACTCACACAATCGGTTTCCACTGCCTGCCAGTCAGTGAGTATAGAATGGACAACTGTTTTACTGAAGACACCATACTGTATGTGATGTATTCAATGAATACTGATTTCTTACTTTCTTTCCTATTACAGATTCCAACCTGAACCGCTCTGAAGGTCTGAGCAGCATCTACGATTAGAGTGTGGACCTGAGGTAGAAGGCAGAAGACCATGTGGCCTGTCGCTGCTCTGAGCAGTGTGCTTAGAGCTCTGGTGGAGCAGATACTATGTAACCTTTCGAACAGAAAATATGTAATTTCACATCACTGAGATTCTTGACCATTCAAATTGTAATAAATCCAACTGTGCATTCAAAGACGGTCTCTGATACATTATAGCCCTCTAACAACAGCAATCTAATGGCAATCACTTTTCATGGTGAATTGTAAAATAAAAATAAGACATCAATGCAGAAAACACTTTCAAAGTGATATATGCAGAGTGATAAGCGCATCCACCTCACTGTGACTGTTCCGTATACCATTTTGTTACACTGCATCTACAACATTAAACACAATAGCCTAGAGCAATATTGTTTTGTTGTCACTTCAAGGGGAAAGACACAGTTTGTCAATTTCATGAATATATATATATACAGTACCAGTCAAAAGTTTGGACACACCTACTCATTCAAGGGTTTTTCTTAATTTTTTACATTGTATAATAATAGTGAAGACTTCAAAACTATGAAATAACATATGGAATCATGTAGTAACCAAAAAAGGGTTAAACAAATCAAAATATATTTTATATTTGAGATTCTTCAAAGTAGCCACCCTTTGCCTTGATGACAGCTTTGCACACTCTTGGCAATCTCTCAACCAGCTTCATGAGGTAGTTTGAGCCAATCAGTTGTGTTGTGACAAGGTAGGGGGGAGTATACAGAAGATAGCCCTATTTTGTAAAAAACCAAGTCCATTTTATGGCAAGCACAGCTCAAATAGGCAAAGAGAAATGATAGTCCATCATTACTTTAAGTCATAGTCAGTCAATCTGGAAAATGTCAAGAACTTTGAAAGTTTCTTCAAGTGCAGTCGCAAAAACCATCAAGCACTAAAATGAAACTGGCTCTCATTAGGACCGCCACAGGAATGGAAGACCCAGAGTTACCTCTACTGAAGATAAGTTCATTAGAGTTACCAGCCTCAGAAATTGCAGCCCAAATAACTGAGTTCAAGTAACAGACACATCTCAACATCAACTGTTCAAAGAAACCACTACTAAAAGGACACCAATAAGAAGTAGAGACTTGCTTGGGCCAAAATCTGTCCTTTGGTCTGATTAGTCCAAATTTGAGATTGTTGGTTCGAAGCGCCGTGTCTTTGTGAGACGCAGAGTAGGTGAACAGATGATCTCCGCATTTGTGGTTTCCACTGTGAAGCATGTTGGTGATTTATTTAGAATTCAAGGCACACTTAATCAGCATGGCTACCATTGCATTATGCAGCGATACGCCATCCCATCTGGTTTGCGCTTAGTGGGACTATAATTTGTTTTTCAACAGGACAATATCCCAACACACCTCCAGGCTGTGTAAGGGCTATTTTACCAAGAAGGAGAGTGATGGAGTGCTGCATCAGATGACCTGGCCTCCACAATCACCCGACCTCAACCCAATTGAGATGGTTTGGGATGAGTTGGACCGCAGAGTGAAGGAAAAGCAGCCAACAAGTGCTAAGCATATGTGGGAACTCCTTCAAGACTGTTGGAAAAGCATTCCAGGTGAAGCTGGTTGAGAGAATGCCAACAGTGTGCAAAGCTGTCACCAAGGCAAGGGTGGCTATTTGAAGAATCTCAAACATAAAATATATTTTGATTTGTTTAACACTTTTTTGATTACTACAAAATTGCATATGTGTTATTTCATAGTTTTGATGTCTTCACTATTATTCTACAATGTAGAAAATAGTAAAAATTACGAAAAACTGTTGAATGAGTAGGTGTTCTAAAACTTTTGACCGGTAGTGTGTGTGTGTATATATAAACTCAGCAAAAAAAGAAACGTCCTCTCACTGTCAACTGCGTTCATTTTCAGCAAACTTAACATGTGTAAATATTTCTATGAACATAACAAGATTCAACAACTGAGACATAAACTGAACAAGTTCCACAGACATGTGACTAATACAAATTGAATAATGTGCCCCTGAACAAAGGGTGGGTCAAAATCAAAAGTAACAGTCAGTATCTGGTGTGGCCACCAGCTGCATTAAGTACTGCAGTGCATCTCCTCCTCATGGACTGCACTAGATTCGCCAGTTCTTGCTGTGAGATGTTACCCCACTCTTCCACCAAGACACATGCAAGTTCCCAGACATTTCTGTGGGGAAATCCACAGGTCCCAGATGTGCTCAATGGGATTGAGATCCGGGCTCTTCGCTGGCCATGGCAGAACACTGACATTCCTGTCTTGCAGGAAATCACGCACAGAACAAGCAGTATGGCTGGTGGCATTGTCATGCTGAAGTGTCATGTCAGGATGAGCCTGCAGGAAGGGTACCACATGAGGGAGGATGATGTCTTCCCTGTAACGCACAGTGTTGAGATTGCCTGCAATGACAACAAGCTTAGTCCAATGATGCTGTGACACACCGCCCCAGACCATGACGGACACTCCACCTCCAAATTGATCCCGCTCCAGAGTACAAGCCTCGGTGTAACGCTCATTCCTTCGACGATAAACGCGAATCCGACCATCACCCCTGGTGAGACAAAACTACGACTCGTCAGTGAAGAGCACTTTTTGCCAGTCCTGACCTGTCCAGCGACGGTGGGTTTGTGCCCATAGGCGACGTTGTTGCCGGTGATGTATGGTGAGGACCTGCCTTACAACAGGCCTACAAGCCCTCAGTCCAGCCTCTCTCAGCCTATTGCAGACAGACACTGATGGAGGGATTGTGCGTTCCTGGTGTAACTCGGGCAGTTGTTGTTGCCATCCTGTACCTGTCCCGCAGGTGTGATGTTCGGACGTACCAATCCTGTGCAGGTGTTGTTACACATGGTCTGCCACTGCGAGGACAATCAGCTGTCCGTCCTGTCTCCATGTAGCGCTGTCTTAGGCGTCTCACAGTATGGACATTGCAATTTAATGCCCTGGCCACATCTGCAGTCCTCATGCCTCCTTGCAGCATGCCTAAGGCACGTTCACACAGATGAGCAGGGACCCTGGGCATCTTTCTTTTGGTGTTTTTCAGTCAGTGGAAAGGCCTCTTTAGTGTCCTAAGTTTTCATAACTGTGACCTTAATTGCCTACCGTCTGTAAGCTGTTAGTGTCTTAACGACCGTTCCACAGGTGCATGTTCATTAATTGTTTATGGTTAATTGAATAAGAATGGGAAACAGTGTTTAAACCCTTTACAATGAAGATCTGTGAAGTTATTTGGAATTTTACAAATTATCTTTGAAAGACAGGGCCCTGAAAAAGGGACATTTCTTTTTTTGCTGAGTTACATATATATATATATATATGTATCTTATTGCATTTGGTATATCAGCAGCATTTAACTAAAAGTACATTCTAAGACGATATCAAATATTTAAGGTGAAAACAATGTTGAACATGGTAACAAATACATTACTCGGTCTTACAGAGTGCCTACGGATAAACATTAAACTTTACAAAACTACATGACCTTAACAAAAAGGTAAAACAACAAAGACATTTGACATGAAATATATACAAATGACATCTACAAACACCAACATTACATTAAAAACCACACTCATTTGTCCCTGTCATTTACAATGAGCCACTCAGCAGCCAAAATATTATGGCTCTATCAAAACACAGTCAGGGGCCTCATCTGTCCGGGTCCTTTTTGGCTGGTTAAATTACAGATTTTTATTTTATAAAGTTCTACAAACAAGAACTAAATATATTTTGTGTTTGGTGTTTCCATTCAAGTGTGTCTGACTAACTTTGATACTACACTTGATTTAAGAGCATGGATTGTCATGAAAAGAGATCAAGGTGTCTATCTCGGTGTTTAAATGGAGCCGTTTCTATCTCCCATGAATGTGTATGCTCTGCGATTTGCTCCTCCATTCAGGTGTCGGTGCTGGGCAGGAACATCACCATTGCGAAGGATGCTGGAGTCTTGCTTTGGGTGGATTGTGCTTGGGCTGGAAAGAACATTTTACACAGCATTATGTCTTCATCCCCATCGAGAGCAAAGTCTTGAATTCTTTACGTTATAGTTATTTAGCTAGCAGTTCCTCTAAACCAGAGCAACAAACAGTCAGTGCATACAGAGGACAACCATCTTCACATGTATGACACGGTTCCTTCAATTGATTTAAGCTCTGCTGTGTTAGTTTTCTTTTGCCATATTTTGGTATTGCAATTGTGTTGAGTGCTGCACTGTAATGTGTACCTGTAATGAATATCTATATCATGTGTACAGTCGTGGTCAAAAGTTTTGCGAATGACACAAATATTAATTTTCACAAAGTCTGCTGCCTCAGTTTTTATGATGTCAATTTGCATATACTCCAGAATGTTATGAAGAGTGATCAAATGAATTGCAATTAATTGCAAAGTCCCTCTTTGCCATGAAAATGAATTTAATCCCAACAAAACATTTCCACTACATTTCAGCCCTGCCACAAAAGGACCAGCTGACATCATGTCAGTGATTCTCTCGTTAACACAGGTGAGAGTGTTGATGGGGACAAGGGTGGAGATCATTCTGTCATGCTGATTGAGTTAGAATAACAGACTGGAAGCTTTAAAAGGAGGGTGGTGCTTGAAATCATTGTTCTTCCTCTGTTAAACATGGTTACCTGCAAGGAAACACGTGCCGTCATCATTGTTTTGCACAAAAAGGCCTTCACAGGCAAGGATATTGCTGCTAGTAAGATTGCACCTAACTCAACCATTTATCGGATCATCAAGAACTTCAAGGAGAGAGGATCAATTGTTGTGAAGAAGGCTTCAGGGCGCCCAAGAAAGTCCAGCAAGCGCCAGGACCGTCTCCTAAAGTTGATTCAGCTGCGGGATCGGGGCACCACCAGTGTAGAGCTTGCTCAGGAATGGCAGCAGGCAGGTGTGAGTGCATCTGCACGCACAGTGAGGCGAAGACTTTTGGAGGATGGCCTGGTGTCAAGAAGGGCAGCGAGGAAGCCACTTCTCTCCAGGAAAAACATCAGGGACAGACTGATATTCTGCAAAAGGTACAGGGATTGGACTGCTGAGGACTGGGGTAAAGTCATTTTCTCTGATGAATCCCCTTTCCGATTGTTTGGGGCATCCGGAAAAAAGCTTGTCCGGAGAAGACAAGGTGAGCGCTACCATCAGTCCTGTGTCATGCCAACAGCAAAGCATCCTGAGACCATACATGTGTGGGGTTGCTTCTCAGCCAAGGGAGTGGGCTCACTCACAATTTTGCCTAATAACACAGCCATGAATAAAGAATGGTACCAACACATCCTCCGAGAGCAACTTCTCCCAACCATCCAAGAACAGTTTGGTGACGAACAATGCCTTTTCCAGCATGATGGAGCACCTTGCCATAAGGCAAAAGTGATAACTAAGAGGCTCGGGGAACAAAACATCGACATTTTGGGTCCATGGCCAGGAACCTCCCCAGACCTTAATCCCATTGAGAACTTGTGCTCAATTCTCAAGAGGCAGGTGGACAAACAAAAACCCACAAATTCTGACAAACTCCAAGCATTGATTATGCAAGAATGGGCTGCCATCAGTCAGGATGTGGCCCAGAAGTTAATTGACCGCATGCCAGGGCGGATTGCAGAGGTCTTGAAAAAGAAGGGTTTTTGCATAAACTTAATTTAATTGTCAATAAAAGCCTTTGACACTTATGGAATGCTTGTAATTATACTTCAGTATACCATAGTAACATCTGACAAAAATATATAAAAACACTGAAGCAGCAAACTTTGTGAAGACTAATATTGTGTCATTCTCAAAACTTTTGACCACGACTGTAGGCTACCTTTTTTCTGGGATAAGGCGGTGTGTGCGATACAGGTCTGCCGTGGATGGCGTCTTCACTGGAGAGGCTCTGGATGTGGAGAAAGCCGTGTGGGATAGTGATTTATTTAACTTTGCTGGAGTCGACAAAGGCCTAACCTCTGACTCAGCCCCTGTCAAAAGATATTAAATGAGTCATGGTGTGTCAACAACCATACACAAAACAGTTTTCACCAATTCTACCAATGTGCCCTACAGTAGGCTTTCTCTTTTGGGAATTTAGGTGCAGGTCGCTTTATGAAGTGTTCAGAGACAAATGCTTTCTATTTGATTTGACTGATGTGAAGGAAAAGCCATGTCCTCCAGCTTAGTGCTGATGGTTTTCAGGAGGAGCTCATTACTTACATACTGATAAGGCACTTTGAGACTTTGACATCTGTGGTTTCGTTTGGTCTCCAAATGGAGTCAAATTTAAAAACTGATGTTTGAGCCATGTGGCGCGGTCCTCCTCAAATGCTTTTCTCTGCAGGACAAAGGATTGCATATTAGCCTGAATAATTCACACTGAAATAAAATAATTCATGAAATTGCAGTCATCAACTTTCCAAGTTATCTGCCCTCTTGTACACTCTCTGAACAGACTCTCTGTACCTCGTGGCTCAGTCTTATGGCTGCCTCGGTGAAGTTCCTCCTTTCAGTCTCAAAGTTCTTCCTTTTCTCCTCGAAGGACTTCCACTCCTCCTTGAGGCGCTCCTTCTCTTCCAGCATGTAGCAGTTGTTGAGCAGCGAGGCTGTCTCATCGTCACACGGGGAGTTCAGCTGCTGCTGTGAGAACAGAACACACAGAGCAGAGGAGACTTAGGAGGGAGAATTACTGACAACTGATTGTTACTGACAACTGAGGTAGCAGTTTGTGACCTTGGGACTATAGCGTTCTATCGGCGCAAAGTATAGTTCTGAGATATTAAGCATCAATGTTTTCACATCCCAGATCTGTTTTGTAGTGGATTCTTCTTTCATAACCCATAAAGGTCCTCACCTTAAAAGGTACCTAAAGTGCATAGTATCAACATCTTGACACTTTTGTAAATAAACATTTTTAGGGGGGTGCAATCGCAGATAGAACCTTATGGCGCTGAAATGTCAATTTGGGTTCAGCTATAAGGTTCTATGTGACACTTCTGAATTACACATGTTCAGTTAAGAAAACTGTAGCTATTTGAATACATAAAACGATAGTCACAACACATCATCAAATACATTAAAAATGTATTATGATCAGACAAATTACTGTCATCACTGAACAACATGATTTACTTTAAGATTTCTGACAGTGTTTTTTTTTGCTTGCGTACCATTATTGCTGACTAGACAAGACCATATTTAGAGGGAGATGGCAAAGACGTGTTCTGATTGGTACGTTTGTATTTGTTCAGGATTGGATTGCAAATGTCAGATAGAACCTAATAAATCCCAATATCTCGAGTTGTTAATAAGTATTTTCCATTTACTTTAATGTCTATGCTGATAGATCAATTTATTGAGGCAATAGGTAGACAGATTTACAGGACTGCTAGAAAGAGTTAGATAAGACACTGTAGGTGTATTAATAGCCAGATTAATTCAAAACAAACAAGGCTGAATAAGTACTTCACTCAAGCAGCCTCACAGAGAACAGAGTTAGGTGTATACCTGCAGGAGCTGCTGCTGCGTGTGGATGAAGTCTTTGTACTGCTGGATCTCCAGTTTCAGCCTGTCCATCTCCTCTTCATGGGCCTCTTTGGGGACGGCGTCCATGTTGTCTCTCTCCCCCACCAAGGACGCTGGACAGGAACCATGTCACAACATTACCAGTGATTCTGAGATGGTTTATTGTTTATGGTTATAAATAATAGGCTTAACTAATGGATTTTAAGAATTAAGGTCTGGGGATGAAAAATATAGAAATAAAAAACTGCTTTTCCTCAAAGAACCAGTAGAGGTGTCTGTTGGTTCATGTTTCACAGACAGTAGCTACCACTTTTATTTGACTCTTTTCATTTGGCTGATAACAGAGTGACCACCCATCAACTGGCATTCCTTATAACAAGCGATTTGTTTCACTGTTCAGTTGAGCTTTAAGTGGACATTTAATCAACTCAAATAGCCCGGTAGTCTTTCATGTTATTTATAACAAAACTATAATACCCCAGACAATAAAACTGAGTATCCTGAGTGACCTCTTTCTTCAGTGGTAAGCAAACGAGGCTAACAAAGCCTCACAAGTGGCTGCCCTTTAGAGATGATGCGAGTAGTATGTGACAAAGAATACCTTGGCTGTCCAGTCTCTCCACGTGGCTCTTTAGTCTCCTCCACTGCTGGCGAATGCTATTGGTGAGCTGTTCCCGTGCGTGCTCACAGGACAGCTCCAGGCTCTCTCTACTTGAGTCACACACTTCGTCCTCCTCTGAGCTGGCCTGCTGCAGAGAAATGTGGCGACAACAGGCATAGACCATTAATTGGTTAATTAATTTAATTAAGCAGTCACCTTTATATTGTGTGTTATTTTTGTGTGCAGATGGTTTTAAAACTATGCTGGAGTAATTTCAGTTGTGAACTAAGCAATGTTTTTTATTCCGAGCATTACAATTAGAGGCAACATAGTGGTTATTCATTTGACCTCAGCCTTTAGTCTGACTGTATATAAAGGAAGGAAGACTAGTTCTGATGGATCAATAGGTTGACAACAGTGCATTCAGAAAGTATTCAGACCCCTTGACTTCTTCCACATTTTGTTATGTTACAGCCTTATTCTAAAATTGATTAAATTAAATGTTTTCCTCATCAGTAATAATAATAAAATAAATGAAATACCTTATTTACATAAGTATTCAGACCCTTTGCTATGAGACTCGAAATTGAGCTCAGGAGCATCCTGTTTCCATTGGTCATCCTTGAGATGTTTCTACAACTTGATTGGAGTCCACCTGTGATAAATTAAATTGATTGGACATGATTTGGAAAGGCACACACCTGTCTAAATAAGCTCCCACAGTTGACAGTGCATGTCAGAGCAAAATCCAAGCCATGAGGTCGAAGGAATTGTCCCTAGAGCGCCGAGACAGGATTGTGTCGAGGCACAGATCTGTGGAAGGGTACCAAAACATGTCTGCAGCATTAAAGGTCCCCAAGAACACAGTAGCCTCCAACATTCTTAAATGGAAGAAGTTTGGAACCACCAAGACTCTTCCTAGCGCTGGTCGCCCGTCCAAACTGAGCAATCGGGGGAGAAGGGCTTTGGTCAGGGAGGTGACCAAGAACCTGATGGTCACTCTGACAGAGCGCCAGAGTTCCTCTGTGGAGATGGGAGAACCTTCCAGAAGGACAACCATCTCTACAGCACTTCACCAAATCAGGCCTTTATGGTAGAGTGGCCAGACAGATGCCACTCCTCAGTAAAAGGCACGACAGCCCGCTTGGAGTTTGCCGAAAGGCACCAAAAGGACACTGACCATGAGAAACAAGATTCTCTGGTCTGATGAAACCAAGATTGAACACTTTGGCCTCAATGCCAAGCGTCAAGTCTGGAGGAAACCAGGCACCGCTCATCACCTGGCCAATACCATCCCTACGGTGAAGCATGGTGATGGCAGCATCATGCTGTGTTGATGTTTTTCAGCGGCAGAGACTGGGAGACTAGTCAGGATTGAGGGAAAGATGAACGGAGCAAAGTACAGAGAGATCCTTGATGAAAACCTGCTTGAGAGTGCTCAGGACCTCAGACTGGGTTGAAGGTTCACCTTCCAACAGGACAACGATCCTAAGCACATATCCAAGACAACAAAGGAGTGGCTTCGGGACAAGTCTCTGAATGTCCTTGAGTGGCCCAGCCAGAGTCCGGACTTGATCCCAATCGAACATCTCTGGAGAGACCTGAAAATAGCTGTGCAGCGACGCTCCCATCCAACCTGACAAAGCCTGAGAGGATCTGCAGAGAAGAATGGGAGAAACTCCCAAAATACAGGTGTGCCAAGCTTGTAGCGTTATACCCAAAAATACTTGAGGCTGTAATCGCTGCCAAAGGTGCTTCTACAAAGTACTGAGTAAAGGGTCTGAATACTTATGTAAATGTGATATTTCAGTTTTGTATTTTTAATAAATTTGCAAAAATGTTTTGGCTTTGTCATTTTGGGATATTGTGTGTAGATTGATGAGGGAAAAAACAATGTAATCCATTTTAGAATAAGGCTCTAACGTAACAAAATTGGAAAAAGTCAAGAGGTCTGAATACTTTCCGAATGCACTCAACACAAATGCCTTGCTTTGGCAGAGCTTAACAAGCAACACATATCAAACACAATCAAACACGTTAAACCAATAAAATGCCTTGCTTGGGCAGAGCTGAACACACAGCACTCCTACAAATATTTTGGCCTTGAAATGACATGGAAACAACCTTGTTTCAACCCGTTTTTTGTCAAGTGGGTATTGGGCAAAACATAACCCAAAACACAACAAAAACAAACTGCAAATGCATCCAACGAGTTTGTAGAGTCATAAGCTTGATGTAGTCATTGCATGCAAGGAAAATGGGACCAAATACTAAACTTTGACTACTTTAATACTATAAGTGAATTTGCCCAAATACTTATGACTTCACATAGGGGGACTAGATACATGAAGTGCTTTCATTTCGAAACGGTAAAACAGATGTGTGAAAATACCCACAAAAAAAAAGGTGTTGCCTCATATGAAACATTTTATCTCAAATCCAGAATGCAGGAGTATAGAGCCAAATAAAAAATGTTAGCTTCGAGCCAAATACAAAATGTCAGCCTCACTGTCCAAATACATATGGAGGGGAGTGTAGATACCAAATACACCATCCGGTACAGCACAATGGATACCCATGACAGAGACAATACTACTAGACAAACCTGTTCTAGACTGTCATCGTGTTTCTCGCCACATAGGCTAGGTTTCCTGGGGCTCAAAATGGTGACCATATCCCTTTTCATCTGCTGTAATACTTTCTTTAACTCTGCATTCTCCATCAATAGCTGCTTGTGGCGACTGTCGTAGTCGTTCAGTAGAGTCTTATACATCTCTCCCTCATGTCTGAAAAATAAAGACATTCACCTGTGTTTAGTGTTTTCTCAGTGCATGTGATGATAAATTATTTGGCTGAGTTTCTTGAAGAATCTTAAAGGTTTCTACACACTATCCCAGATCCTACGCTTAAAATGCTACACAAGATAAGCTAACATAATCACAAACCAAGTGAGCTTCAAAAGTATTGGGACAGCGACAACATTGTTGTTTTGGCACTGTACTCCAGCACTTTGGATTTGAAATGACACAATGACTGAGGTTAAGGTGCAGACTGTCAGCTTTAACTGTTTAGAAATTACAGCACTTTTTGTACATTGCGTGCTAGGAATATGAAACCAAATACTTAATTTTTTTACTAATTTAATACACATAAGTGAATTTGTCCCAATACTTTTGGTCCCATAAAATGGAAGGACTATGTACAAAAAGTGCAGTAATTTCTAAACGGTTCACCCGATTTGGATGAAAATAACCTCACATTTAAGCTGACAGTCTGCACTTTAACCTCATAGTCGAATCCAAAATGCTGGAGTACAGAGCCAAAACAACGTACAAATTGTCACTGTCCCAATACTTTGAGCTCACTGTACACAGAAGTATTTGTTAATGTCATGAGTGCAACTATGAGGCAAAAAAATATATACTGAACAAAAATATAAACGCAACATGTAAAGTGTTTGTCCCATGTTTCATGAGCTGAAATAAAAGATCACAGAAATGTTCCATACGCACAAAAAGCTTATTTCTCTCATTTTTGGCACAAATGTGTTTACATCCCTGTTAGTGAGCATTTCTCTTTTGCCAAGATAATCCATCCACCTGACAGGTGTGGCATACAAGAAGCCGATTAAACAGCATGATCATTACACAGGTGCACCTTATGCTGGGGTCAATAAAAGGCCACGCTAAAATGTGCCGTTTTGTCACACAACACAATGCCACAAATGTCTCAAGTTTTAAATGAACTGTAAACTCTGTAAAATCATTGAAATTATTACATAGTTACCTGGCCTCAGTCTTCCCAGTTTTCCAAAGGCTTCTCTTCCCATCAGATCTTCCCACGTAGTTCAATACTTCAAACGCTAGAATAGAGAAATTACACATAGGTCAACTTCCATCACAGTCTCAACTGTATGATACATAGCATTTGGTGAAAAGGAAAATATTAACAGATTAAATAAAAATGTTGATCAGAGGATGTAGAGAATTAAGTACAACTTTAATGATTACTTTGTTTCTTATCCTTTTTGTCGATCAGAAGCTGATTCAGGCGCTCCTTTAGTTTGCCGAACTCCCTTTCTTTCCTCTTCATGTCATGATTGTACTGAGTGGCACGGCTTGCTATGATGCTCTGAAGTTTCTGTACCTGGCAAGAAAACAATACAAGTAGGCTATTACATGATAATCCTGTTTAGGAATAAATAGACTGGAATGGTACTAGATATTCTAATCTCATCTCAAGTTTCCATATAAATCAACCAAGCGTACCTCTTCTTTTTCATTTTTCAGGCAGTTATGTAAGCTCTTCACTTTCAGCTGTAGCTGACGTTCTCTCTCAAGAAGTCCAGTGTTTTCCCTCTTGGAGAGTTCAAGTTGATCCTATAAGGATTCATATATAAAAAAAGTGGTTTTAATTACAAAGCTTGAATTCATAATACAAACTACATGACCACGCTTTATAATGTGCTATATGTTTGTGTAAGGCTAAATCACGTTTGAACAGCAATTGATGTGCATAGACAGTGACTAAGGGAATAAATAAAGGATAATAAACTAAGAGGGTTAGCGAGTGAGCAAGTCAAGGCCAAACCTTCAGTCTAGTGTTGCTGAGCTGCAGATAGTCCATGTTGCTGTTGGACTTGACCTGCTCCACTTCAATGTCCTCCACCGTCTGCAGGCACCGGCGGTGCAGCTGGAGCAGGTTGTACACGTTGTTCAGCACTGCCACCACGTTCAGTTCAGGACTGTCGTTAGACACTGTGCAAAGCGATGGAAAGCCCAGTGAGGATACCTCCTGCAGAGGCAAATCAGGGATGGGATCGGATATGTAGCTTAGCGGCTAGCTACTGGCATCCAACACATGAAAACAAACATGAACCCAGCAGGCAACACTGGTTGCAATGACATCATTGTGACGTCTTTTATAAATTAAAACATTTGAGGTCTCTTACCTGATTGATGTATGAGATACATTCTGACACATTGTCCTCTGTACAGAAGGCACTTATTGCAGGCATGTTGTAGGGGTTTCTGGTCATTGGCAGAGAGAGCACTGATGATTGGCTGTACTGCCTCAGAGAAGACATTCTGTATCTTGAAGAGCTGCAGGAAGTGTCCTTGATTTCTGTGCAGGAATAATAGGACAAAAGGATTGCCATTACTAGGTCGAAATCCATTAAATCACAAATAGCCTTTCAAAGTGGACAAAAAGAAAACAATCCTCATGTATGTGATTCAAACAAGCGCAGCCGTCTTGCTTTAGTGTTGAAATGAAATGTCCAATGAAAATGACTGCAGAATGTCAAGACATCAAACCACAAAAATGTTAGATACAGTATGTTGGAGTTAATGGAGAATTTCACTATTTAGGACCCTAATCTGTATAGAAGGGTCCAGACATTTCTTGGGGAATTTCACTTGGTTTTGAAAAACTTACCCCACCAGCAATTAACATCTTCAGCCTCATTCTGGAGTTCCAGGGCGTACAAAAACATGAACAAAGGCTCTATCTCTCCAGTATCGTGATGCAGGTCTTTAGATGTTGTACACATGAAATTGTACACATGAAACAACTATACCAACCATTGAAGGACGTCGCCGCGCCTGTCTAGGACCAGCAGAAATTGAAATCGAGGTAAGAGATATGCTATAAAAGTAGCTACCTACCTACTTAATAAAGTAACATCACTGATGAAAGGGGAAACACTGAGTCTGCTGTCATTTACAGTGCATTCGGAAAGTATTCAGACCCCTTGACATTTTCCACATTTTGTTATGTTACAGCCTTATTCTAAATTTGATTAAATATTTTTTCCCCCTCATCAATCTACACATAATGACAAAGCAAAAACAGGTTTTATACATTTTTGAAAATACAGTGGGGAGAACAAGTATTTGATACACTGCCGATTTTGCCGGTTTTCCTACTTACAAAGCATGTAGAGGTCTGTAATTTTTATCATAGGTACACTTCAACTGTGAGGTACGGAATCTAAAACAAAAATCCAGAAAATCACATTGTATGATTTTTAAGTAATTAATTTGCATATTATTGCATGACATAAGTATTTGATACATCAGAAAAGCAGAACTTAATATTTGGTACAGAAACCTTTGTTTGCAATTACAGAGATCATACGTTTCCTGTAGGTCTTGACCAGGTTTGCACACACTGCAGCAGGGATTTTGGCCCACTCCTCCATACAGACCTTCTCCAGATCCTTCAGGTTTCGGGGGCTGTCGCTGGGCAATACGGACTTTCAGCTCCCTCCAAAGATTTTCTATTGGGTTCAGGTCTGGAGACTGGCTAGGCCACTCCAGGACCTTGAGATGCTTCTTACGGAGCCACTCCTTAGTTGCCCTGGCTGTGTGTTTCGGGTCGTTGTCATGTTGGAAGACCCAGCCACGACCCATCTTCAATGCTTTTACTGAGGGAAGGAGGTTGTTGGCCAAGATCTCGTGATACATGGCCCCATCCATCCTCCCCTCAATACGGTGCAGTCGTCCTGTCCCCTTTGCAGAAAAGCATCCCCAAAGAATGATGTTTCCACCTCCATGCTTCACGGTTGGGATGGTGTTCTTGGGGTTGTACTCATCCTTCTTCTTCCTCCAAACACGGCGAATGGAGTTTAGACCAAAAAGCTATATTTTTGTCTCATCAGACCACATGACCTTCTCCCATTCCTCCTCTGGATCATCCAGATGGTCATTGGCAAACTTCAGACGGGCCTGGACATGCGCTGGCTTGAGCAGGGGGACCTTGCGTGCGCTGCAGGATTTTAATCCATGACGGCGTAGTGTGTTACTAATGGTTTTCTTTGAGACTGTGGTCCCAGCTCTCTTCAGGTCATTGACCAGGTCCTGCCGTGTAGTTCTGGGCTGATCCCTCACCTTCCTCATGATCATTGATGCCCCACAAGGTGAGATCTTGCATGGAGCCCCAGACCAAGGCTGCTTGCCTATTGTCCTGTAGCCCATCCCAGCCTTGTGCAGGTCTACAATTTTATCCCTGATGTCCTTACACAGCTCTCTGGTCTTGGCCATTGTGGAGAGGTTGGAGTCTGTTTGATTGAGTGTGTGGACAGGCGTCTTTTATACAGGTAACAAGTTCAAACAGGTGCAGTTAATACAGGTAATGAGTGGAGAACAGGAGGGCTTCTTAAAGAAAAACGAACAGGTCTGTGAGAGCCGGAATTCTTACTGGTTGGTAGGTGAAGAAATACTTATGTCATGCAATAAAATGCAAATGAATTACTTAAAAATCATACAATGTGATTTTCTGGATTTTTGTTTTAGATTCCGTCTCTCACAGTTGAAGTGTACCTATGATAAAAATTACAGACCGCTACATGCTTTGTAAGTACAGTGGGGGGGGAAAGTATTTAGTCAGCCACCAATTGTGCAAGGTCTCCCACTTAAAAAGATGAGAGAGGCCTGTAATTTTCATCATAGGTACACGTCAACTATGACAGACAAATTGAGAAAATGTTTTCCAGAAAATCACATTGTAGGATTTTTAATGAATTTATTTGCAAATTATGGTGGAAAATAAGTATTTGGTCACCTACAAACAAGCAAGATTTCTGGCTCTCACAGACCTGTAACTTCTTCTTTAAGAGGCTCCTCTGTCCTCCACTCGTTACCTGTATTAATGGCACCTGTTTGAACTTGTTATCAGTATAAAAGACACCTGTCCACAACCTCAAACAGTCCCACTCCAAACTCCACTATGGCCAAGACCAAAGAGCTGTCAAAGGACACCAGAAACAAAATTGTAGACCTGCACCAGGCTGGGAAGACTGAATCTGCAATAGGTAAGCAGCTTGGTTTGAAGAAATCAACTGTGGGAGCAATTATTAGGAAATGGAAGACATACAAGACCACTGATATTCTCCCTCGATCTGGGGCTCCACGCAAGATCTCACCCCGTGGGGTCAAAATGATCACAAGAACGGTGAGCAAAAATCCCAGAACCACACAGGGGGACCTAGTGAATGACCTGCAGAGAGCTGGGACCAAAGTAACAAAGCCTACCATCAGTAACACACTACGCCACCAGGGACTCAAATCCTGCAGTGCCAGACATGTCCCCCTGCTTAAGCCAGTACATGTCCAGGCCCGTCTGAAGTTTGCTAGAGTGCATTTGGATGATCCAGAAGAGGATTGGGAGAATGTCATATCGTCAGATGAAACCAAAATATAACTTTTTGGTAAAAACTCAACTCGTCGTGTTTGGAGGACAAAGAATGCTGAGTTGCATCCAAAGAACACCATACCTACTGTGAAGCATGGGGGGTGGAAACATCATGCTTTGGGGCTGTTTTTCTGCAAAGGGACCAGGACGACTGATCCGTGTAAAGGAAAGAATGAATGGGGCCATGTATCGTGAGATTTTGAGTGAAAACCTCCTTCCATCAGCAAGGGCATTGAAGATGAAACGTGGCTGGGTCTTTCAGCATGACAATGATCCCAAACACACCGCCCGGCAACGAAGGAGTGGCTTCGTAAGAAGCATTTCAAGGTCCTGGAGTGGCCTAGCCAGTCTCCAGATCTCAACCCCATAGAAAATCTTTGGAGGGAGTTGAAAGTCTGTGTTGCCCAGCGACAGCCCCAAAACATCACTGCTCTAAAGGAGATCTGCATGGAGGAATGGGCCAAAATACCAGCAACAGTGTGTGAAAACCTTGTGAAGACTTACAGAAAACGTTTGACCTGTGTCATTGCCAACAAAGGGTATATAACAAAGTATTGAGAAACTTTTGTTATTGACCAAATACTTATTTTCCACCATAATTTGCAAATAAATTCATTAAAAATCCTACTATGTGATTTTCTGGAGAAAAACAAAATCTAATTTTGTCTGTCATAGTTGACGTGTACCTATGATGAAAATTACAGGCCTCTCTCATCTTATTAAGTGGGAGAACTTGCACAATTGGTGGCTGACTAAATACTTTTTTCCCCCACTGTATATACACATATCCTTTTTTAAAATATATTTTCCTTTATTACTTTTCAACCCCACCACCACTCCCCTAATTGGAGTAAACTAGTGAACTACAAAGCTTAGGCCTCTACTCCCAGCTTATACATACTATATACATTTTATGGACAGTCAATTTTACAATAGTTTTTACTCCTGAACTTCCTCTACCCTCAACCTCTCTGATCATTTTCATGATGTCCATCCGGTTCGCTTCTATATGCCATATCTTTCAAACTGTGCTCTTTCACAAAAATTCTTAACCTATAACCTATATACTTATTATGGACACAGTATGTGTCCATAATGTTTATGTTGTTGTTATTAGTCCCAACCTTCAGCTCCATTCAACACCTCCCATCTATCTCTTAACACCATCCATATTGGATTTATATTTGCCATATATTTTTCAACTGTACTGTGATGTTTCACAAAAGTTCTGAACCCTTCTATTCTCATTGTTTCAACAGATTGTAAATTGAAAATATTTTTTTTTTGCTAAAAGTATTATTATATTATTGATCGATTTGTTTATGACTTTTCAAAAATCACCCAGTAGTGCCATATGCAGGGTTAGCTCCAGGTAAATATTGCAATCCTTCAGCCATTCCTGGACTTGTGACCAAAAACAAGCTACAAATGGACAGTACCAAAACAAATGATCTAATGATTCTGTCTCTTCGCAGCAAAATCTGCAGGGCTGGGAAGATTGTATCCCCCATATGAATAACATTATATTGGTAGCAAGAATTCTGTATAATAATTTAAATTGAAAAATCGTAAGTTTTGAATCTGGCGTCGTTTTGCATATCAGTTCATAAACCATGTACCATGGAATCGGTACGTCAAAAATCTCTTCCCAACTATTTTGCAATCTATATGGGACGGCTGTCAATCCGTTGATTCTTAAATGAAACAGGTATACTTTTTTAGCACAATTTTCTTTAACCAATTATGGTAATGCAGGGCCAACAGACAAGTTCCTTACTTTTTCCCCCTTCCACTTTCCTCTTCCATTTTTGCGGTAATGCTGCAATTATTTGGTTGTAATTTTGGGTAGAGCAGACATTTCCATATGTTTTTGTTAGCTGCATGTGTGACATAACTCCACCATTCCTACCTATGATATCATTTACGAAGATTATACATTTTTTTTTATCAATTAGTATATTTGAGTTTAACCACAATATTTGTTGCATTATTTGTTCTGTCGTTTCTGGAGGATTAAATTGAAATTGCAACCAATTGTCTATGGCTTGTTTTAGAAATAGTGATATTTGGGAGATGATTTCCTTTTCAAATAACTGAAAGTGAGAGGTTGTAATCTGAATAAAGGGAAAAAGGCCATTCTTGAACATTGGGTGAGACAATCTTACTAATTTGCTAGAGAACCAGTTCGGATTTAAGTATAACTTTTGTACAGTGAGGGAAAAAAGTATTTGATCCCCTGCTGATTTTGTACGTTTGCCCACTGACAAAGACATGATCAGTCTATAATTTTAATGGTAGGTTTATTTGAACAGTGAGAGACAGAATAACAACAACAAAATCCAGAAAAACGCATGTCAAAAATGTTATAAATTGATTTGCATTTTAATGAGGGAAATAAGTATTTGACCCCCTCTCAATCAGAAAGATTTCTGGCTCCCAGGTGTCTTTTATACAGGTAACGAGCTGAGATTAGGAGCACACTCTTAAAGGGAGTGCTCCTAATCTCAGCTTGTTACCTGTATAAAAGACACCTGTCCACAGAAGCAATCAATCAATCAGATTCCAAACTCTCCACCATAGCCAAGACCAAAGAGCTCTCCAAGGATGTCAGGGACAAGATTGTAGACCTACACAAGGCTGGAATGGGCTACAAGACCATCGCCAAGCAGCTTGGTGAGATGGTAACAACAGTTGCGTCTGAAGTTTACCAATGAACATCTGAATGATTCAGAGGAGAACTGGGTGAAAGTGTTGTGGTCAGATGAGACCAAAATCGAGCTCTTTGGCATGAACTCAACTCGCTGTGTTTGGAGGAGGAGGAATGCTGCATATGACCCCAAGAACACCATCCCCACCGTCAAACATGGAGGTCGAAACATTATGCTAAGGGGGTGTTTTTCTGCTAAGGGGACAGGACAACTTCACCGCATCAAAGGGACGATGGATGGGGCCATGTACCGTCAAATCTTGGGTGAGAACCTCTTTCCCTCAGCCAGGGCATTGAAAATGGGTCGTGGATGGGTATTCCAGCATGACAATGACCCAAAACACAGGAGTGGCTCAAGAAGAAGCAAATTAAGGTCCTGGAGTGGCCTAGCCAGTCTCCAGACCTTAATCCCATAGAAAATCTGTGGAGGGAGCTGAAGGTTCGAGTTGCCAAACGTCAGCCTCGAAACCTTAATGACTTGGAGAAGATCTGCAAAGAGGAGTGGGACAAAATCCCTCCTAAGATGTGTGCAAACCTGGTGGCCAACTACAAGAAACGTCTGACCTCTGTGATTGCCAACAAGGGTTTTGCCACCAAGTACTAAATCATGTTTTGCAGAGGGGTCAAATACTTATTTCCCTCATTAAAATGCAAATCAATTTATAACATTTTTGACATGCGTTTTTCTGGATTTTGTTGTTGTTATTCTGTCTCTCACTGTTCAAATACACCTACCATTAAAATTATAGACTGATCATGAATTTGTCAGTGGGCAAACGTACAAAATCAGCAGGGGATCAAATACTTTTTTCCCTCACTGTATGACTGAAGCTTTTAGTGATAGGTCTAATGCTTTAATATTTAATAATTGCTGTCCTCCAAATTCATATTCATTATATAAAATAGGCCTGTTAATTTTGTCTGGCTTGCCGTTCCAAATAAAATGGAATATTTTTTTCTCATATAATTTTTAAAAACTGTTCGCTAGGCGTAGGCAAGACCATAAGCAAATAGGTAAACTGGGATAATACTAAAGAGTTAATCAGGGTGATCTTTCCACAAATTGGTTCCTTGGTTTACCTTTCCATGGTAGCAAGATCTTATCTATTTTTGCTAACTTTCTATTAAAATGTATTGGAGTGAGATCATTTATTTATTTTGGGATATGTATACCGAGTATATCCACATCACCATCAAACCATTTTATAGTACTACACGGTAATGTAAAAGTTATATTTTTTATTGGAACACCACATAATATAGTACATTTATCATAATTTGGTTGTAACCCAGAGATGTTAGTAAATGTATCTAGATCCTCTATGAGGCTGATGAGGGATTCAAGTTGTGGATTGAAAATAAATCATGTATCATCAGCGTACAATGACACCTTTGTTTTTAAGTCCTGGATTTCTAATCCCTTGATATTCTTGATTTTAATAGCTAACATTTCGATGGACATAATAAATAGATATGCCGATAGTGGACAACCTTGTTTTGCTCCTCTTGACAGTCTTGGTGGTTCCAAACTTCTTCCATTTAAGAATGATTGAGGCCACTGTGTTCTTGGGGACCTTCAATGCTGCAGAAATGTTTTGGTACCCTTCCCCAGATCTGTGCATCGACACAATCCTGTCCCGGAGCTCTACGGCCAATTCCTTCGACCTCATGGCTTGGTTCTTGTTCTGACATGCACTGTCAACTGTGGGACCTTACATAGACAGGTGTGTGCCTTTCCAAATCATGTACAATCAATTGAATTTACCACAGATGGAATCCAGTAAAGTTGTAGAAACATCTCAAGGATGATCAATGGATACAGGATGCACCTGAGCTCAATTTCGAGTCTCATAGCAAAGGGTCTATTTAACTATTTAATCCATTTTAGAATAAGGCTGTAACGTAACAAAATGTGGGAAAAGTCAAGGGGTCTGAATACTTTCCGAATGCACTGTATAGAAAGGGAAAGGATGTGAGCCATCGGTGGAAGTTTGTGCAAAGGATTCTGAAGGCTTCATCTGACTCCTTGAATCCAACGTAGACACCGGTGGGCGAGGGGTACTTGTTGCGGATGATTCTGACGACGCAACTGAGTAACACTCGTCTCTGGCCACGGCCAAGTCGTTTGCCTTTCAATCCCCATTCCAAGACCACAAGTCTATATTGCCTAGAAAATAAATAAATATAAATATCTGTGCGAAAGCAAAATAACACTAGGTCGGGGTACTGACGAGCATTTGGGTGACTGATGACATTTGACACAGCCTATGAATACTGTAATGCTGGGAAGCCTATTCATCACATAAAAACGACCTGTACTTACTTTATTGACAGCTGGCCATTAGGTCCCTCTGGCAGAGGTCTCTTCTTCCAGTTTCTCTCCTCACCGGACACATATAGATTTTCCAAGGCTGGCATAAGCAGGTCCCACTCTGGGCAGCAAAGACACTCGTCTTCAGCGGGCATCAATTGGCATTGCCCTCAGGTACACCATCAGTCCCCAGATGTCCTGAGTCTGGCCTCGGCTGCTAGATGAATATCAGCCTAAACCTCTGCCTGCTCTGTCTCTCTCCTTTAGCTTCCATGCCCCACTACCTTACACGCACGCAGTAGCGAGAGGAATTGAGAACAAGGGAGTACACACATGCACGCCAATATGCGCAACGGAAATTATCGCTTAAGTTCTTCAAAATGGGTTATAACGTTGCGGATAAAGTTCGGTATGACAATTTCATGTGTACAACATCTAAAAACCTGCATCACGATACTGAGAGCTTTGCCGTTTGTAAAATGATTTGCTGTTTGTAAAATTACATATTTGGGTGTTTTTTTTGGGACGCCCTGGAACTCCAGAATGAAGCTGAGGAAGTCAATTGCTGATGGGGTACGTTTCTGCACCCTTCTTTAACATGCTATTTAAATTCATTTTTTAAAGATGAAAGCCCTAAACAGTGAAATTCTCCTTCAACATAGTTGACACACCCAATAGGCTACAGTGTAAACACTGAGTGAAAATCCAACGCTATTAGCAACGCTTGAATTCCAACCTTATTGTCAGTATAATTTTGAATCATTAGCAAATGGTTCCAATAGTTTTTTCCATCTGGGATTTTAAAACTACTTCATATAAGGTTTCGTGTAGGCTTACCCTGGCGTGACATTTTCATAACCGCACAAATCTCTCTCAGACAAGGTAACTTTTATTAATAATTAGTATAGCACATTTCTTTGAGTAAATTGAGGCGAATATATTGATAAAACTCACCTTGTCCGAGAGAGAATTACACGGCTATCAAAACGTCACACCAAGGTAAGCCTACACCAAACACACAATGAATTAATTAAAAAATAAAACAAGAATTACAATGTGAAATATGTATGCCAAAAAAGAAAACATTGGAACCATTTCCGTGTTTTTATGGGTATTATGTGGTGGACTATTGGGAAGCTAAATAGTATAATATCTTTGTGATAACAGAAAGGCAATATGAGGCATTCCTTTTACGAGTGAGTTTTGGAATCGAGGTTACTCTAGGCACACAACCTTAAAATAGCATTAATCTGCTATTTCTGTCAATTTAATCTTCTCCTTTACACATGAGGCTTCACTTTATGTAGAGCAAAAGAAAAATGAGACAGTAGCAGCCTAGCTACTCATCACTGCATCTTTAACTAAGTAGGCTAGCTCTATACTACTAGGACACTTCAGTGGAGTGACGAATGGAGAATCGTAATCACACTAAACAATGCAGAAAAACTGCATCACAATTGCAATGAAAACCACAAGCAGTACATAAGGTCAATGCAGTACTCACCAAGTGAAGATTCTGGCATCGCTGCAGTCCTCCAGACTCCCTCAGGGCGACGCTTCAGAACACACCGAATGTGTCTGGATCATCCGCTACCTCCCAGGTTACATGCAGCTCACGGAATAGCCTACGCAGACGGCTCCTGAAATAGAGGGGCAGATAACAGTGGACACGAGACACAGGATTACTAGGGACGACGGACGTCTACAAGGAGGGATGGAAACATGCAATAGCCTAAAGAACAGGGGAGTGTGGGGAGCTTATTAGGGAGGGACAAAGCCAAATCATTTATCTCAGCAGGCACCAGTTCTACAGCAACACAGGCCGGGATTCATATTGTCTTTGTAGGAATCCACAGGTTGAATTGCAGTTTAAGGCACTGATGGTTGTTACACATCAAATAGAGGAAAGAGGGAACCACCAAGTTAGAGCAAAGAAACTGGCCAATACACAATTTTACCAATGAAGTTAAGCTATTAACAAATGGAATAGCTACATACCATCTCCTCATGCTCTTATCACCAGCCTAATCCAAGAGACATAATATGGTCTTTTATCTACAGAAACAGACAGTCCCTTGTGCAAATAGAACAACCCATGGCTTGTAGGCTATCTTTTCAAAAACAGATGACCAGACAAGCACTGAGGAAATGAATAATTGTAGGGTTAGCCTAGGGCTATAAAATGTAGGCTATGTCAAGTCTGAAAAGGGTAAATTGGGGTCAACATAAACAAAATCACAATAACAAAAAAATATTTTTCTTTAGAAATGGGATAACAATTTATGCATGTTGGGTTTGTTTCAATAATTTATATTGCTTTACCACCCAGACCATTCAGGACCTTCTGGTGACACTTAATCTAATTGAATCTATTGGACAGATGGTGAACCTAACAATCTTATTTAGGCTAGTCAGACACTTAATAAACTGACTGTTAATTAACTTGATAAATCCTGGCCACTGGGCACAGACATCAGTTCATTGTCTAGTTTTGATTTACATTTGGTTGAGTTGTCAACTAGCGCGTATTCAACATGAAATCAACAAATAATGTCATGTCATTGGTTTTAGGCCTAGGTTCAAAGATGGGTGAAACAAATCCAACTTGTTTTTCACGTTGATCCAACGTCATCACAGATTTTTGGGGGTTGAAATGACGTGGAAACATAGTTGATTCAATCCGTTTTTGCACAGCCTGATTCCTTCCATCTGATTGAGTTATCCCACTGGGCACAAACTGCTTGAATTAACGTTGTTTCAAAGTAATTTGTCAATGTATTGTGATATGGAATCTACGTGGAAAATACATTGGATTTGCAAAGTCATCAACATAAACTGTTGTTTTGAGGGTGAAATTTCAACCACAGGATTATTTCATCATGGTAACCAACTTTCCACATAGATACACCTTGTATAAAATTAGTTGAATTCCTACCTTTGAAACAACGTCAGATCTTGAACTTTACATCCACTTTCAGAAAAAAAAATAGGCTGGGCAGCATCTCCTACTGGAGACATGATCTATCTACAGCTATCCAACCAGTTGGTGCGATTATTCGCAAATGGAAGAAACACAAAATAACTATCAATCTCTCTCGACCTGGTGCTCCATGCAAGATCTCACCTCGTGGAGTTGCAATGATCATGAGAACGGTGAGGAATCAGCCCAGAACTACACAGGAGGATCTTGTCAATGATCTCAAGGCAGCTGGGACCATAGTCACCAAGAAAACAATTGGTAACACACTACGCCGTGAAGGACTGAAATCCTGCAGCGCCCACAAGGTCCCCCTGCTCAAGAAAGCACATATACAGGCCCATCTGAAGTTTGCCAATGAACATCTGAATGATTCAGAGGAGAACTGGGTGAAAGTGTTGTGGTCAGATGAGACCAAAATCGAGCTCTTTGGCATCAACTCAACTCGCTGTGTTTGGAGGAGGAGGAATGCTGCCTATGACCCCAAGAACACCATCCCCACCGTCAAACATGGAGGTGGAAACATTATGCTAAGGGGGTGTTTTTCTGCTAAGGGGACAGGACAACTTCACCGCATCAAAGGGACGATGGATGGGGCCATGTACCGTCAAATCTTGGGTGAGAACCTCCTTCCCTCAGCCAGGGCATGAAAATGGGTCGTGGATGGGTATTCCAGCATGACAATGACCCAAAACACAAGGCCAAGGCAACAAAGGAGTGGCTTAAGAAGAAGTACATTAAGGTCCTGGAGTGGCCTAGCCAGTCTCCAGACCTTAATCCCATAGAAAATCTGTGCAGGGAGCTGAAGGTTCGAGTTGCCAAACGTCAGCCTCGAAACCTTAATGACTTGGAGAAGATCTGCAAAGAGGAGTGGGACAAAATCCCTCCTGAGATGTGTGCAAACCTGGTGGCCAACTACAAGAAACGTCCGTCTTCTGTGATTGCCAACAAGGGTTTTGCCATCAAGTACTAAGTCATGTTTTGCAGAGGGGTCAAATACTTATTTCCCTCATTAAAATGCAATCAATTTATAACATTTTTGACATGCGTTTTTCTGGATTTTTTTGTTGTTATTCTGTCTCTCTCTGTTCAAATAAACCTACCATTAAAATTATAGACTGATCATGTCTTTGTCAGTGGGCAAACATACAAAATCAGCAGGGGATCAAATACTTTTTTCCCTCACTGTATCATCAATGATACTATATAGGTCTATATAGCATTTGCGAAGTCATCAACAGCTATTGTTTCAATTCAACCCAGGGTTCAACAAAAAATAGACAAAACATAGGCTTTGGTTGATTTCAAAATGTAATCTTCAAGTTAATAATTCATATGTTGGATTCACATATCCATCTCAACCAAAAATCTAAATGAAAGATTAGGACTAAATCAAATCAAACTTTATTTAAAGTGAATTTAAAGTTTGTTTGATCTGATTTAGTCGTATTCTTTAACTTTGATTTTTGGTTGAGATGGAGACGTGTCAACGCAACCAAATATCAACATTTGAAGATGTATTTTCTGCTTACATAGTTCCATCTGTGCACTGACTTAATCTGGCTTTAATTCCAGTGTCTACAAATGTATAATTAATATGTTGGATTCACATCTTCATCTCAACTGAAAATCTAAATGAAAGAATATGACTATATCAAAGTTAAAGAATACGACTAAATCAGATCAAACAAACTTTAAATTCACTTTAAATAAAGATGGATTTGATTTAGTCCTTTAACTTTGATTTTTGGTTGAATTGGAGACGCGAGTCCAACATATCAATTATTAATTTGTAGACAAACTGGAATTAAAGCCAGACTAAATCAGTGGCACCAAAGATACATCTCCTTCAAAATGTTATTTGGTTGCGTTGACAACCAACCACAATTCATTATCACTACTGCAATACAGCAAATACCCTATTACTTGTCGATAAGTTAACAAAAGTATATGTTGGATTGACGTCTCCAACTAAATCAAACATTTTATTTTAACAACTGGATTAAGCAAGTGGCTCAGATGAAACTATCCAAGCATTAGATAAATCTCCTTTAAATGTTGATATTTGGTTGCGTTGTTAACCAAACACAATTCAATATTACTTTTGTAATACAGAAAATAGGCTACATTTAGCCTATCTTACAAATGAATTTAACAGTATTTATTCAACCTTAAAATGAGTGACATCCAGGGTTCGAAATGAAGGGTGTCCCGTCGTCCTGGGGACGATAAAAAATATGTTGGATGGTTCAAAACAGACATTTGGACAGTTGCGGGACAATAGGCCAGAAAAATATAAAATGCATACAACAGTAGTTCCATACTAAAATGTTTAAACACAGAGACGAGGCTGATGAAACAGATCACAACATTTAGTTTAAAATTTGATAAACTATAACTAATTCATCAATAAGTGCATCGATGACGTCGTCCCTACAGTGACCGTACGTACATACCCCAACCAGAAGCCATGGATTACAGGCAACATCCGCACTGAGCTAAAGGGTAGAGCTGCCGCTTTCAAGGAGCGGGACTCTAACCCGGACGCTTATAAGAAATCCCGCTATGCCCTCCGACGAACCATCAAACAGGCAAAGAGTCAATACAGGACTAAGATTGAATTGTACTACACCGGCTCTGACGCTCGTCGGATGTGGCAGGGCTTGAAAACTATTACAGACTACAAAGGGAAGCACAGCTGCCCAGTGACACAAGCATACCAGACGAGCTAAACAACTTCTATGCTCGCTTCGAGGCAAGCAACACTGAAGCATGCATGAGAGCACCAGCTGTTCCGGATGACTATGTGATCACGCTCTCCGTAGCCGATGTGAGTAAGACTTTTAAGCAGGTCAACATTCACAAGGCCGCAGGGCCAGACGGATTACCAGGACGTGTACTCCGAGCATGTGCTGACCAACTGGCAAGTGTCTTCACCGACATGTCCCTGACTGAGTCTGTAATACCAACATGTTTCAAGCAGACCACCATAGTCCCCGTGCCCAAGGACACTAAGATAACCTGCCTAAATGACTACTGACCCGTAGCACTGACGTCTGTAGCCATGAAGTGCTTTGAAAGGCTGGTCATGGCTCACATCAACACCATTATCACAGAAACCCTAGACCCACTCCAATTTGCATATCGCCCCAACAGATCCACAGATGATACAATCTCTATTGCACTCCACACTGCACTTTCCCACCTGGACAAGAGGAACATCTACGTGAGAATGCTATTCATTGACTACAGCTCAGCATTCAACACCATAGTGCCCTCAAAGCTCATCACTAAGCTAAGGATCCTGGGACTAAACACCTCCCTCTGCAACTGGATCCTGGACTTCCTGACGGGCCGGCCCCAGGTGGTAAGGGTAGGTAACAACACATCTGCCACGCTGATCCTCAACACGGGGGCCCCTCAGGGGTGCGTGCTCAGTCCCCTCCTGTACTCAGTGTTCACCATGACTGCATGGCCAGGCATGACTCCAACACCATCATTAAGTTTTCCGACGACACAACAGTGGTAGGCCTGATCACCGACAACGATGAGACAGCCTATAGGGAGGAGGTCAGAGACATGGCCATGTGGTGCCAGGATAACAACCTCTCCCTCAACGTGACCAAGACAAAAGAGATGATTGTGGACTACAGGAAAAAAAAAGAGGACTGAGCACGCCCCCATTCTCATCGACGGGGCTGTAGTGGAACAGGTTGAGAGCTTCAAGTTCCTTGGTGTCCACATCACCAACAAACTATCATGGTCCAAACACACCAAGACAGTCGTGAAGAGGGCACGACAAAGCCTATTCCCCCTCAGGAGACTGAAAAGATTTGGCATGGGTCCTCAGATCCTCAAAAAGTTATACAGCTGCACCATCGAGAGCATCCTGACTGGTTGCATCACCGCCTGGTATGGCAACTGCTTGGCATCCGACCGCAAGGTACTACAGAGTGTAGTGTGTACGGCCCAGTACATCACTGGGGCCAAGCTTCCTGCCATCCAGGACCTCTATTCCAGGCGGTGTCAGAGGAAGGCCCTCAAAATTGTCAAAGACTCCAGCCACCCTAGTCATAGACTGTTCTCTGTGCTACCGCACGGCAAGCGGTACCGGAGCGCCAAGTCTAGGTCCAAAAGGCTTCTCAACAGCTTCTACCCCCAAGCCATAAGACTCCTGAACAGCTAATCATGGCTACCCGGACTATTTGCACCCCCACCCCATCTTTTTACACTGCTGCTACTCTGTTAATTATTTATGCATAGTCACTTTAACTCTACCCACATGTACATATTACCTCAACTAGCCGGTGCCCCCGCACATTGACTCTGCACCGGTACCCCCCTGTATATATAGCCTCCCTACTGTTATTTTATTTTACTTCTGCTCTTTTTTTCTCAACACTTTTTTGTTGTTGTTGTTTTATTTTACTTTTTTATTAAGAAATAAATGCATTGTTGGTTAAGGACTGGAGTATTTCTTCATACATATTATTATTATTATTATTATTATTATTATATATATATATATATATATATATATATATAATCTTTTTCAGACAACCATGACCCACTCAAAACCTCCCGCGATCCACAATTTGGTCACGACCCACCAGTTGAGAATTACTGTTCTAGAGAATATGGTTGTATTTCCCTGACCGGAACTGAATGCACACTGTAAAATGTGCAAAGTGTTTCTGCCTCGCGCACGCACGTGAAGAGCTGAATGACAGATAAAGTTTGTTTCATTGACTTAAAACAGAAGTCTACTGAAATTAGACTTTTTCCTTGTGTTCCTTGGCTATTTACATTGTTTTGTTCACAAACTAGGTTGTTTGAGTTTCAACTGCTAGGAAAGAGAAGAAACGCGGATACTAGTCAAACTCAATCTCACAGGCACAAACATGACTCGAGTCGCATTACCACAGTAATCCCCCGCCCTTTTGGGGCAGGTAAACATTTGTCTCATCTGTGATATTTTGGTTAAAAGACTCAGGTCACAAAAAATGTAATTAAATTAAACAATGTGCCACATTACTGCTTACTAGTAATACATTTATTGTTTTTAGGAACATTACAAAGCATGCTCATCCGTTTTTTTTGTTTTTGTTGGTGCAATTTTAGCGGAAGACAATATTTAGCCTGGTAAAAAATCTGAGTGGCTGGTAGATTTTTTTATCTACCTGCCACAGTGGCTGGTGTACCAAAAAGTACATTTTAGGCCCTGGCCGTTATCAAGTGGTGGCGCTCAAAAAGGTCACGGCGACCATTCTTCAGTGACTGAAGAGGGAGGGTGAAGCAGAGAAAGTGAAGGCTGGGGAACACACAATCTTTATTGTACATTGTTGTGTTATGTTGTTTAATGGGGCAGCTGGTGGTGGAATGTAATGTCTCCAACTTAATTTTTTTCAGTAACCAGTTCACAACAACATTATTCTCTCTTAGATATATTGTAAACGTGTAAAAGTACTGCAAATGACCTAGGCCCATGTTGGCATATCAAAACATAACATTTTGGGACGGTTCAAGTTCAGTTTGGGACAGTTGAAATTGCACTTCAGGACAGTACCAGGACGGTGAGGAAGAAAGTTAGTCGCGAGCCATGGTGACATCCATGGCCACATTGAGGTTACTGTAAAATGTTTTCTTATGTAATCATAGAAAGCGTGCATGTTCACGATAGTGTGCAAAGGTCGCAGGTCTGTGGAGATCTTCACAATTGATATAATAATCTGCACGGAATCGCTAACAGCATTGATCACTTGCACTATGTACTTTTAATGTAATCTCAACTGCAATTCAGGTCATTGTATTGTGCTATTAGGCCTAGATTAAGCACAGTGATAAAACATTAAATTGTTGTAAATACAAAATATCTGACATTGTAGTCCCATTTGAACTTTGTTGTACTTTTAAAATGGTTGAAAGTGCAGTGATAACACATTTATATGACAACTAAATCAACAATCTGACATTGTTTTTCCATTGGAATTTGGTTGTGCTTTTAGATTGTTTAAAGTATAGTGATAACACACTGGAAATTCAACAAACTTCATGCAGTATTTTTGAGTGGGTGAATAATATTACTCAAATGTCCACGTTGAAATGACATGGTGTGCCCAGTTGAATGTGTGATTTAGAAATCCACTTACAATACCAGATAAGTTAATGATACAGTCTCACTACATTGTCGAGTTTGAGACTGACTGGATAATGTTCGAGCCCGACTAAAGTGGTCCCAGCTGGTGAATGGTGGAAGGCTCGAGCTCCCCGAGGATTTGTTATTGATAAATTGGCTAGGGACAGCTTAGCCAATTATTGGACTAAAGCTACTCCTTAGTCCAAGGACCTTACATGTTTTGTTTAAAGGGCGAATTGGCCCAAGAAGCCAAAACAGCCAAATACTCCATCTAACGTGAATCGAGTCTCAATTGCTGCACGGTCCTAGAAACAAATCCCTTTACTATTCTATCACATCAAAATAATTGTACAAACGCAAAATACACACGTACTGTACACTGTTTTAACACAGTTGCAGCCGACAGAATTTCAGTGACAACACGTTTGTGGTGTTCATTAGCACAAGTAGTCCGCCTTCTTCCGTATGTTTTCCGTAAACAAGCGCTGTAACATGGAAATATGGTAATGTCTGAACCTTAACTCTATAAAGTTGTGTATTAATTTAACCTTTTGTTTTTTGAAAATAATTTCTCGACAGTATGATAGGTTCTTAGTCTTCCAAAACCGTAACGCAAGCATGTTCAGACCGAGCGTCGCGGCTCTCAACAAAACTACCCCGTGCTAAACATATGGCTTAGAACGCGTCTTAACCAATCACAAACGCTTGTTTTGACCAGCCCGTTGTAGAATAAAGGGCAAGGGATAGCTAGCAAGACAACAAGCTGGATAACTCATATATAACTAGTCTAACAGCGCAGTTAATATCGTTTGCAGGCCAGTTTTTTAAGCTACAGTAGCTAGCTCGCTAACGATTACTTGTTTGGACCAATACGAGAACGGTCAAATGCACGAGGAAGCTGCGCAGACAAGCTGCTGTCAAACCAGGTACAGTAGAATTAGCATGCTACTAAAATAACGCCAATATCTAGGCCAAGGGATATACAAGTGTCTCCTACATAGAACATTCTACAGATGACATGTAATAAAACTTAACCTACGTTTTTATGTCATCATGAAGGTGCCCCGAAAAAACTCATAAGCCGCCTCACGAGCTTGCAGACTCCGGGAGCTGACAAACCAAACACTACAGCGATTGGCTACTGCGTTATCAGGCAACCAACACCTCCTTACTCGATTGGCTGTAAACCTATAATATCTTTTGACAAATTCCCAAACTACACTTTCAGCAAGCAGGTGCATGTTTGAAACATGATTTCAAAAAGTTACAATGTTGCAATGATGTAATGATGTGACCTGCCTTTGATCTTTCACCCAATCCTTGTGTACAATCAATGAACCATATCACAACCCTGTTCCTGGAGAGCTACCTTCCTGTAGGTTTTTGGAGTGAAAACCTATAGGACAGTTGCTCTCCAGGAACAGGGCTGGTGTAGAAACATATTTTCAATCAACTTCCTAATACAAAAAATATCTGTCAACACTGCATGCGAATGGCAGGCTGCTGAAGCTAGATAAGTGCAATGCTTTTCACTGAGAGTGAGGGTGCATAATGGTGCATCAGCACTATTGTATCTGCAATGTGGCAACAGTTCATCACACAGGCAGTGTCAGTTTGTTTGTTCTGGGTCAACCAGACATGTAACTGCCATCAGGAGATAAACCTTAAATGTAAAGTGTCAAGTTTCAATTATAGTAACATTGTAAATAACACATACTTTTGCCATATCTTTTGAATGGTTTATTGCCAAATGATGTATTATTTGTGTTGCACCAGAGGAGAGCCATGTTATAAAGAAGTGAAGAAATTCAGAATGATCACAGTTTAATTCTTATTTTGGTAGCTATGAGGTGTGTGGGAAATGCAACAGAAAACACTAAACCTCACTACCAACAAAATCCACTACATAGCAATACATAACAATAACCTGCTTATTTTACACATGGAATCAAATCAGGTAATGCTAATATCATAATATATTATATGATACAACACTGTGCATTTCAATTCACCATATTGGAATATGTGGACATTTAGACTACCTCTCTGTAATGGATTATTTTCCAGATATCCTATGGCATTTGGGGTGTGATTCTGGTGGTCATTAGACTTGTTGGGGGCAATGTTAATGTTGGTGTACCAAGGAGAGATGCAAGAAAAAATCATGTGACTTGTGGTTTGAATTCCACACTGGATAATCTATTTTTGTATTTATTGCCTCTCCCCCACCCATCTCCATTACAATAGGAAATATGAGTGCACATATCAAGTATATATATCCACCATATGGATATGAATGAATACAATAACTGCCCATTTTGGTGGTCTTTAAGTTAGAGCATTTTTTTTCTATGAATGTTTGTTTTCATATTATGAAAAAATGCTCTAACTTAAAGTACAACCAACATTGGTATTGCCTGAACATAAAATCCCTGTACAAACTCACAATACAGCTCCAAGACTTTCGGGCGGTATATAAATATATTTGATATCAATTGCACAATACAGCTGTTAAACACAAACTTTGGTCCATGTATGCAGACAGAGACTATGAAGGCTAGAAGTTGACTAGTTGCTAACTGGCACAGGGACTCCTCTGAACTCGGTGGATCCGAGGAGTGGGTCCGAGGATTCTTCTCTCTTTGCTTCCAGCCACCAAGTCGTCATTTCACCTTTCCCCTTTACAAACAAAGAGCAGTATCGTTGATGCAAAAAAATGGAGGCTAAACTTGTAGGTCATAGACCATCCAAAAGCAGTATACTGTATGTCTGACAGCCTATCAAGACCAATGGAGATTGTTTTGCTTTTTCTCTCTTCCGAGAAAGGGGCCGTATTTGGGGAGCATGTGTGTCCTTGTAAATACTAAATGAGGGCCATTAAGGTTGGTAAGGGACAAGCACAAAGCAGCTGAGGCCGCTCCCTAATGGAGACATGCAGTCTTTCAATGAGTATGAACGTTGGGCCCTATCCCATGGGATACACTTGGCTCCTCCCCCCCCCCCTCCCTCTCTCTCTCCACCCTCTACTAACTCCCTCCCTCCCTTCAAATCAAAGGTCTTGGTGACTGCATGAATACAAGCCCATGAGACAGAGGGGGTGAATATAATAAATGTTTGTTGCTGGCAAGATTTCTACAGAAACCGCCATAGCCAAGTCCAAAAATGTCTTAGCACACCACTTTTTTAATTGTTTCCCACGAGAATATCGACCATAGCAGTTCACAGAACAGACAGATACTCCTATATTGTACATTTGCTAACTAGGAGCATTCTTAAATTAGGTCAAACTAGTAGTGTGAGAAGGTGATATGATAACACTATTGTTGGATACAGTTTGCATTTCACAAGCAGTCTTGCCTATGGCCATTGTCTTTGGCAAACGACAACCATAGGAGTTGTCAAAACCATATTTTTTGGAGAAAAAAATAACCAGGAGTTGGCAAGACAGCACAAACAGATCTGGGAACAGGCTAGATTTTCTCCTCATGAACCCTTTGCTACTGTGTCATTATCCATACTAATGAGTGGGAAATGGCTGATTATCTTACCTTGACGTTTAGTGATCCTCGGCAGATCAGAGTGTAACCTCCCAGTGTGTTTAGCAGGTCAGCAGTGGCTCCACTGACCTGGATCTTCAGCGCTATGGACATAATCACAATTTTTTATACTAGCTGGATTATAAATGACAATCTACAAAAGGCAAATACAGTGTTAGAAAAGTAACGTTGTACAACAAGTAATTCAGTACTACAAAAGTAATGTTGGGCATCCTGCCCTATCACATGAGAAATAATATATTTTCATGTAGTAGCCTAAAAGCCACTATGTTTCACGTTTTCCAATCACTGCCACACTAGGGTCACTGTTTTCTACCCTCATTGTCTTTTTTGCTTGGTTGCGAGGATTATAAGAGCTCAGTGAGGAGAATGGCTCTCTCTAGTTATGTAACCCCTCTGCAGGGTGCTGAAGAGCACAGACAGAGAAAATCCAGCTTGGCATAAAGGCAGAGAGGCTAAATCGGTGCCCCACCAATGGCAACCTCAGCTGCCACCCAGCCCATGAACAATATGCTCAACCTTAGCCAGGCTGAGTGGTCTGTGGAGTCAGTTGGCCTGTTAATACGGCACACACATTTTATAGACCCTGAATCAGATAAAGAATCTGAATATTTCACTATTACTTAGGCCTACAAACTGCACTCTCACAGAGTTTAAATGTATATACTCAAGGGTTGCATTTGATCTTTGAGTACCTTCGCTTGTTGATTCCATCCGCGATGCTGTGTTCACTGTATCACCGAATAAGCAATACCGTGGCATTTTGGTTCCCACGACACCAGCAACTACGGGTCCTGTGGGGATGTATTTGTATTTATTATGGATCCCCATTAGCTGCTGCCAAGGCAGCAGCTACTCTTCCTTGGATCCAGCAAAATTAAGGCAGTTATATACAGTATTTTAAAAACATTACAATACATTCATAACAGATTTCATAACATATTAACTGTATGCCCTCAGGCCCCTACTCTACTGTCACATATCTATAACACAAAATACATGTGTACGTGTGTGTACAGGGCGTATGTTATCGTGTGTTTGTATTCATGTGTCTATGTTTGTGTTGCTTCACAGTCCCTGCTGTTCCATAAGGTATATATATATATATATATATATATATATATATATATATATATATTTAAATCTAATTTGACTGCTTGCATGAGTTACTTGATGTGGAATAGAGTTCCATGTAGTCATGGCTCTATGTAGTACTGTGCGCCTCCCATAGTCTGTTCTGGACTTTGGGACTGTGAAGAGACCTCTGGTGGCATGTCTTGTGGGGTATGCATGAGTGTCCGAGCTGTGTGCCAGTAGTTCAAACAGACAGCTCGGTGCATTCAACATGTCAATACCTCTCACAAATACAAGTAGGATGTAAACGTGGGAAAACACACATTTTGTAATGGCTGTTTTTACATTTCATATTGAATGCATAGCACAAGATAAATGTACATTCCGTTAGCAAAACTGCCTAACATTTCAACAAGGGCAGACCAGATGCAATTGAGTTAGATGTTTTGATCATTACTACCATTATTCCACTCAAACAGTGAGATGTCACAAGGGTTGTGTTCAGTAGGCACAACGGTGTGCCCTACTGAACATAACCCAGTTGGACTACTCTACCTGAGTGGATGCCAGCTCGTATCCTCAACTGTGTGGTGGGTTTGTGGGGGATTTTAAAGGCATGGCAAACATTGACCAGACCCAGAGCCATGCTGGCGATCTCCCCCGCATGGCTTATGCCATTCTCATTGGGGACACCGGAGACCACCATGTCTGGAGGGGCAGACACATTTAGATCAGTCTTGATAACAATGCACAAACACACACACATGCGGATGGGTGGACAGACGAACTAACAGACAGAAGGATGGACAGATTGATGGAGACAGACAGGCAGTCACAGACAGACGGATGGACGGAGAGACAGATTCTTTGCCATCATACTTACAAGCGTCTCCTATAGTCTCCACTTTGTAGACATCATAATTATCAATGATGTCATCAAACGTGGTGTAGAGCTGATTTAGAAAGTCCACCACCTGGTGAGGAGTGCTTGAGCCAGAGAGCTCCGTGAAACCCACAATGTCACTGCCAACAAGGAGAAAGAAATGTTACTCATCTCTAAATCTTTACCTTGAAAAGGTAGACGGTGGCACCTGGGAGGGAATCTGGATAGGGAGAAAGGAGTCACTGAAGGGTTGTTACCATTTAGAACTCTTTCTTAATGCACGTAAATAAATACCCAATTCAACACCTCCATAGGACACAATACATGAACTAATGTGGATGTGCCACAATACTGCACTGTCTTATGACTAGGGCCAAGAGTTTTTCCAGATCACGTGACCTGATTAGGAAAAACTCTTGGCCCTACTAATGACACATACCTGAAGTAGACTGTGGCGTTGGAGTAGCTCTGAGCCTCTGCCGTGCGACCCTGACGAAGGTCATCTGCCACCGGCTTTGGTAACATACCTGGTGACAATAAAATAATAAATCAAATAAATTTATAAAACTTTTTTTAGGGGGTAGATCAGCTTTAATATTGCAGATAGATTGTAACTTCCATCAATGTAATTGTCTGCATCACTTCCAATCCCCCATATGGTTTTTTTTCTCGAAATAATATATATATATATATATATATATATATATATATATATATATATATATATATATATATATATACATATGCATACATATACATACATATAAATACATATACATACATATATATACATATCCTTTAAAAAAAATTAAATCCCTTTATTACTTTCCAACCCCACCACCCCTTCCCTAATTGGAGTAAATTAGTGAACAACAATGCTTAGGCCTCTACTTCCAGCTTATACATACTATATACATTTTATGGACACATTTTACAATAATTATATTTTGTTTGTTTTTACTCCTGAACTGCCTCTACCCTCAACCTCTCCGATCATTTTCATGATGTCCATCTGGTTTGCTTCTATATGCCATATCTTTCTAACTGTGCTCTTTCACAAAAGCCTATATCAACCTATAACCTATATACTTATTATGGACACAGTATGCTTTACATTAGTTATCTTGTTGTTATTAGTTGTTGTTAGTTGTTATTAGTCCCATCCTTCAACTCCATTCAACACCTCCCATCTATCTCTTAACCCCATCCATATTGGATTTCTATTTGTCATATATTTTTCAACTGTACTGTGATGTTTTACAAAAGTTCTGAACCCTTCTAGTGTCATTGTTTCTACAGATTGTAAATTGAAAATAAACATTTTGCTAAAAGTATTATTATATTGTTGATTGAGTGACTATGACTTTTCAGATCACACAGTAGTGCTATCTGCAGGGTTTGCTCAAGGTAAATATTGCAATCCTTTAGCCATTCCTGGACCTGTGTCCAAAAACAAGCTACAAATGGACAGTACCAAAACAAATGATCTAATGATTCTGTCTCTTCGCAGCAAAATCTGCAGAGCTGGGAAGATTGTATCCCCCATATAAATAACATTATATTGGTAGCAAGAATTCTGTATAATAATTTAAATTGAAAAATTCTAAGTTTTGAATACGGCGTAATTTTGCGTATCAGTTCATAAACACTATGCCATGGAATCGGTACGTCAAATATTTCTTCCCAACTATTTTGCAATCTATATGGGATGGAAGTCAATCCTTTGGTCCTTAACTGAAACTGGTATACTTTTTTATTTATTACAATTTTCTTTAACCAATTATGTTCTTTAATGCAAGGCCGACAGACAAGTTCTTTACTTTTTCCCCCTTTCACTTTCCTCTTCCATTTTTGCGGTAATGCTGCAATTATTTGGTTGTAATTTTGGGTAGAGCAGACATTTCCATATGTTTTTGTTAGCTGCATGTAACTCCACCAGTCCTACTTATGATATCATTTACGAAGATTATACCTTTTTTAAATAATGTTTTTTTGATCAATTAGTATATTTGAGTTTAACCACAATATTTGTTGCATTATTTGTTCTGTCGTTTCTGGAGGATTCAATTGAAATTGCAACCAACTTTCTATGGCTTGTTTTAGAAATAGTGATATTTGGGAGATGCTTTTCAAATAACTGAAAGTGAGAGGTTGTAATCTGAATAAAGGGGAAAAGGCCATTCTTAAACATTGGGTGAGACAATCTTACTAATTTGCTAGAGAACCAGTTCGGATTTAAGTATAACTTTTGTATGACTGAAGCTTTTAGTGATTGGTGTAATGCTTTAATATTTTATCATTTCTGTCCTCCAAATTCATATCCATTATATAAATAGGCCCGTTTAATTTTGTCTGGCTTGCTGTTCCAAATAAAATGGAATATTGTTTTCTCATATAATTTAAAAAACAGTTCGCTAGGCGTAGGCAAGACCATAAGCAAATAGGTAAACTGAGATAATACTAAAGAGTTAATCAGGGTGATCTTTCCACAAATTGACAGGTATGTACCTTTCCATGGTAGCAAGATCTTATCTATTTTTGCTAACTTTCTATTAACATTTATTGGAGCGAGATCATTTATTTCATTTGGGATATGTATTCCGAGTATATCCACATCACCATCAGACCATTGTATTGGTAAAGTACATGGTAATGTAAAAATATAATTTTTTTGTGATCCAATATATATATATAGTACATTTATCATAATTTGGTTGTAATCCAGAGAGGTTAGAAAATGTATCTAGATCTTCTATGAGGCTGCGGAGGGATTCAAGTTGTGGATTTAAAAGAAAACATGAATCATCAGCGTGCAATGACACCTTTGTTTTTAAGCCCTGGATTTCTAATCCCTTGATATTATTGTTGGATCTGATTTTAATAGCTAACATTTCGATGGCCATAATAAATAGATATGCCGATAGTGGACAACCTTGTTTCACTCCTCTTGACAGTTTAAAACTTTTGGAGAAATAGGCATTATTTACTATTTTACACCTAGGGTTACTATACATGATTTTAACCCATTTTATAAGAGATTCTCCAAAATTGAAATGCTCCAGGCATTTATATATAAACCCCAGTCGTACTTTATCAAATGCCTTTTCGAAGTCTGCTATGAATAACAGACCTGTTTTCCCAGATTTTTCATAGTGTTTCATAGTTGCCTTATATTATCTCCAATGTATCGTCCATGTAAAAAACCTGTCTGATTAGAATTAATAATGTCCGATAATACCTTTTTAATTCTATGCGCTATACATTTTGCTATAATTTTTTCATCACAACACTGAAGTGTAAGGGGCCTCCAATTTTCTAAATGGACTGGATCTTTATATTTTCCACTTGTATCCTGTTTCAGTAATAATGAAATCAGACCTTCTTCTTGAGTGTCTGATAATCTACCATTTACATAGGAGTGGTTAAACATGCTAATAATGGTCCTCTGAGTATATCAAAAAAGGTTTGGTATACCTCGAATGGTATGCCGTCCAACCCTGGAGTTTTAAATAACAATAAATAACTTTAGATTCAAAACATTTTCCTGCCTTTCAAACTGTTCCATTCAGGAATTTTGTTAAATGTAGATATAATGGTCACTGGTGTCACCAATGGCTTTGCATTCAAACAACTCTTTCTCTTCCAAACAGAAAAACAGTATATAGCAACATCCAAATGTATTTTGGGAGCATTTATGTTGTCATTGTGGTACATCTGAATTTACTTCTTTACCACTAGATGACAGTGGAGACAACACCACACGTAATACACTACATGAACAACAGTATGTGGACACCTGCCTGTCGAACATCTCATTCCAAATTCATGGACATTAATATGGAGTTGGTTCGCTTTTGCTGCTATAACAGCCTCCACTCTTCTGGGAAGGCTTTCCACTAGATGTTGGAACATTGCTGCGGGGACTTGCTTCCATTCAGCCACGAGCATTAGTGAGGTCGGGCACTGATGTTGGGCGATTAGGCCTGGCTCGCAGTCGGTGTTCCAATTCATCCCAAAGGTGTTCGATGGGGTTGAGGTCAGGGCTCTGTGCAGGCCAATCAAGTTCTTACACACCGATCTCGACAAACCATTTCTGTTTGGACTTCGCTTTGTTCACGGGGGCATTGTCATGCTAGCCTGAACCATGAAAAACAGCCCCAGACCATTATTCGTCCTCCACCAAACTTTACAGTTGGTACTATGCATTGGGGCAGGTAGGGTTCTCAGGGCATCCGCCAAACACAGATTCGTCCGTCAGACTGCCAGATGGTGAAGCGTGATTCATCACCTCAGAGAATGGGTTTCCACTGCTCCAGAGTCCAATGGCGGCAAGTTTTACACCACTCCAGCCGACGCTTGGCATTGCGCATGATGATCTTAGGCTTGTGTGTGGTGCTGTAGTTGCATCCAGAGGCAGTTTGGTACTTGGTAGTGAGTGTTGCAACCTAGGACAGACGATTTTTACGCGCTACGCGCTTCAGCACTCGGAGGTCCCGCTCTGTGCTCTCAAGTGGCCTACCACTTCGAGTCTGAGCCGTTGTTTGTCCTAGAAGTTTCTACTTCACAATATCAGCACTTACAGCTGACCTGGGCAGCTCTAGCAGGGCAGAACTTTGACCAACTGACTTGTTAGAAGGTGGCATCCTATGACGATGCCACGTTGAAAATCACTGAGCTCTTCAGTAAGGCCATTCTACTGCCAATGTTTGTCTATGGAGATTGCATGGCTGTGTGCTCGATTTTATACACCTGTCAGCAACAGGTGTGGCTGAAATAGCTGAATCCACTAACTTGAAGGGGTGTCCACATACTTTTGTATATATAGTGTAAGTAGCCTAAACTCCGACCTACTGTATCGTGGACCATTGGTAGTTTCATGTACTTACTGTATAGCAAACAGTCTGTCTTTTGTTTCTCTTGGAGAAGATCCTGTGTTCTCTCCGCTACAATGGCCTCTAAATGCTTACTGTACTTTTCCATCTAGAATTGTAACAGACATCATGTTATGCAGTGTACCTATAAGCAAATATACTGTATGTTGACAATTATGAAAGCAGGTCCAGTGATCCATACACAGCAGATATCTCCATTTTGATCCAAAGTCCAAATCATTTTACAATACAGATTTGTGAGATTCATGACATGTACAGTGGGGAAAAAAGTATTTAGTCAGCCACCAATTGTGCAAGTTCTCCCACTTAAAAAGATGAGAGAGGCCTGTAATTTTCATCATAGGTACACGTCAACTATGACAGACAAAATGAGAAAAAAAAATCCAGAAAATCACACAGTAGGAATTTTAATGAATTTATTTGCAAATTATGGTGGAAAATAAGTATTTGGTCAATAAAAAAAGTTTCTCAATACTTTGTTATATCCCTTTGTTGGCAATGACACAGGTCAAACGTTTTCTGTAAGTCTTCACAAGGTTTTCACACACTGTTCCTCTAGAGCAGTGATGTTTTGGGGCTGTCGCTGGGCAACACGGACTTTCAACTCCCTCCAAAGATTTTCTATGGGGTTGAGATCTTGAGACTGGGTAGGCCACTCCAGGACCTTGAAATGCTTCTTACGAAGCCACTCCTTCGTTGCCCGGGCGGTGTGTTTGGGATCATTGTCATGCTGAAAGAACCAGCCACGTTTCATCTTCAATGCCCTTGCTGATGGAAGGAGGTTTTCACTCCTTGGCCCCATTCATTCTTTCCTTTACACGGATCAGTCGTCCTGGTCCCTTTGCAGAAAAACAGCCCCAAAGCATGATGTTTCCACCCCCATGCTTCACAGTAGGTATGGTGTTCTTTGGATGCAACTCAGCATTCTTTGTCCTCCAAACACGACGAGTTGAGTTTTTACCAAAAAGTTATATTTTGGTTTCATCTGACCATATGACATTCTCCCAATCCTCTTTTGGATCATCCAAATGCACTCTAGCAAACTTCAGACGGGCCTGGACATGTACTGGCTTAAGCAGGGGGACACGTCTGGCACTGCAGGATTTGAGTCCCTGGCGGCGTAGTGTGTTACTGATGGTAGGCTTTGTTACTTTGGTCCCAGCTCTCTGCAGGTCATTCACTAGGTCCCCCCGTGTGGTTCTGGGATTTTTGCTCACCGTTCTTGTGATCATTTTGACCCCACGGGGTGAGATCTTGCGTGGAGCCCCAGATCGAGGGAGATTATCAGTGATCTTGTATGTCTTCCATTTCCTAATAATTGCTCCCACAGTTGATTTCTTCAAACCAAGCTGCTTACCTATTGCAGATTCAGTCTTCCCAGCCTGGTGCAGGTCTACAATTTTGTTTCTGGTGTCCTTTGACAGCTCTTTGGTCTTGGCCATAGTGGAGTTTGGAGTGTGACTGTTTGAGGTTGTGGACAGGTGTCTTTTATACTGATAACAAGTTCAAACAGGTGCCATTAATACAGGTAACGAGTGGAGGACAGAGGAGCCTCTTAAAGAAGAAGTTACAGGTCTGTGAGAGCCAGAAATCTTGCTTGTTTGTAGGTGACCAAATACTTATTTTCCACCATAATTAGCTAATAAATTCATTACAAATCCTACAATGTGATTTTCTGGAAGAAATGTTCTCAATTTGTCTGTCATAGTTGATGTGTACCTATGATGAAAATGACAGGCCTCTCTCATCTTTTTAAGTGGGAGAACCTGCACAATTGGTGGCTGACTAAATACTTTTTTTCCCCACTTTATTGTGATTATCATAATAATCAGTCTGCTGATTTTTTTCTCTCCAAATATATAAGATTTTGATTTAAAGGTTGAGGAAGGGCTCTATTCAATCTGTATCGTGGAAGTTCATCATTACAGCGTGATTGAAATTTAAAGGCAATGTTTCCACGTTAGCGGAGACTGCGTTCACTGAAAACGCTGCATAAATCGGCTCAATCAGAAATTACCTTTACATTTCTATCGTACAATCTGTAACGCTTCAGCAAAACAGATTGGCTAGAGCCCTAAAATAGAATTTTGTCTACAAATGTACCCAAGTTTCTATTATATGTAAATAGTTTATGATTAGTGAATGCCTAATGTAGTTATTTTGTTAGATAGGCCTACTTCTCGATATTAGCTGAAATCATATTTTTTCAAAGCCATTTTAGCTGTTGCGCTAAACCAGGGGAGAAACAGGGGAGAATTACTTCCCCCTCATTCAATCCATGAAGTTCAAAGCCAACCGCGGTACTACAAACACTGTTTGCAGAAAACAGGATCCACCATTGTAGTGAAGGGGAAAATGGCAATCTTCGTGGTCAATCTTTGTGTAAATAAATACACATTTCGAAGACAACCCTGGCACTAATAATTGCTTCTATTACACCATATGTATGTCCTTGAACCGATTGTTTTTTTAATCACTCACAGAAGCGAGGAATGGAGAAAAATAAAGGAAGTTAGGAAAGGAAGCTAGGAAAGGAGGAAAGGAAAGGGAGCAAAGAAAGAAGGAAAGGAATCTAGGAAAGAAAAGTTCACATGTACAGTATGTTGTAGGGATTAACCACGCCAGTAGATGGCAATAGTATTGGTTTTAATGAAAGGCTAATTTTAGTGACAGGCTAGTTTTAGTCACAAGCTGGTTCGGGGCTGCACCTGGATGCGTCTCCAGGCAGGCCCCGGCTAAAGCCAATGTGAGAAACTTGCTAGCAAGTGTTTGTGCTATGAAACTAAATAAATACTGCACTCTGACCCACAACTTTTTTGCTAGATAATGATTGTGTTGTTAGACAAAGTAAGGAAAGTGAACTTCAAAACAATATGTTGTTTTATTGAGATTTGCAGCTGTTGGTAAGTAATGAATCTGCTAGCTTCTGAAATAACTTACTCATCCTTTAAGTGGCCAAATGTTATATCAGAGCATTACCAGATTCATCATCATGTCCACAGGGCTGACTTTGTGTGGGTTCATCTTATCCAGCATCTTCTTCACCTGCTCAAAAGTCGGCCTCAATGTGACATTATGAGACCAGCACTTCTTGATCAGCTGTTGAAGTATTACAGAGTAGAGATAAAAAAAAAGAAAAAAAGAAATTAGCCTCTTTGGCACACTTACCGTACATCTAAAGATTTTACCCCAAAACTTGAATGATGACATGCACAATGTCTGAGGGACTGTGTCAAACATGAACAAAATACAAATATAAGATTAAACATATTTTGGAGTAAAACGCTCCTGAAAGTGCTTAAATGAATACATCTGAATCATCGGACCGAGTATATTAAATAATAAGCAACAGCAAATGTCAGTGGATTTTGTCACACACCTCACAGTAATCTCCCCGGTTAGGACAATCAGTATCCGCTTTCCCAGCTTTCAGTTCAGGCAGGGAAGGGCGCCACATGATATCCAACTTCACGCCCTCCGTTTGGTCCTGTCGGAGAGGTGGTCATAGAGAAAAAAATGGTAAACAAAAACCTGAGCGTGCGTGGTCAAAGGTCATTATCATTAGTATTATCTTTGTATCATACTTACTAAAAGGAGGTCAGAGCGGGTGGCAATCTCAACTAAGATGATAGAGTAGCTGGGGAGGGGAAGACACAGAAACCATTGAACACATCTAATAACACCAGATCATACAGATGGTATAACCATATCCCAGATGTTTCATGCATGCACTTTTGTGTCTGAGACTCAATTTAGCATAAAACTAGCACCTTGGATGAAAAACTTGCAGGTACTGTCGTGCTGACTTAAACATAAACAACATGTCCATGGTCTAGTATTTATGTAATTACCATACCACCATAATAATATCACATACAGTAAGTACAATAGTTACAACCAGGGTTGGGCTTAATTCCATTTCAATTGTAAATTCAGGAAGTCAAATTTTTATTTCCCTCATTGCTTTTCAACTGACTGAATTGAAATGGAATTGGCCCCAACCATGGTTATCACCATGGTGTCATCATATATATATAATAGCTGTCGCAGTGGGGCTACAGTACCTGTAAACGTCAGCAGCCGGAGTGATATTAGAGCTGCTTCCCAGGAGGACCTCAGGGGCATAGTATATACGGTAGGTATCCTCACAGTGGAACCCATTACTGACTACCTCAAAGTTCTCCTTTCTGTAGGCTGTCAGGCCATAGTCTGGAACAACACAGGATAAATAAAATGTAAATATATTTTGCTTTTTTACTGGTCCTGTGTACTCACTAATGTAAACCAAACACAATACAATACAATAACATTTTAATTGTCCTTTGTGAAAAATAAATGTTGCCTTTTCTTTCTTATGTTGTTCCAAATCTCCCGGAACAACATATATACTCACACGAGAGGCTCTAAACAACACATGGTCAGCCGCTGAGCAGCGCCTCTGGAGCAGGTTAGGGGTTAAGTGCCTTACTCAAGGACACAACAGTAGTAGATAAAGGCATGTTGAGATATGCTGCCTGGCTACACACTCCTACACAGGGAGGTCTTAATTTTATCACCTGAGATTTTGCAGACCCAGCGGTCGTCAATGACGCAATTCCTTGAGTGAAGTCTGCCATGAAACATCTTGTGTTGGTGGAGGTAAGCCATTCCTCGGGCTATGTCAGTAGCAAATGACAACCTGTGTGCCAGCATAAATGAAGAACACAATAAAACAGAATTAGGTTCTATTACATTAAGGTCCTGGACACATATTGAGCCTAGTCCTAGACTAAGAAGCATGTTCAATGGAAATGCTTTTTAGTGCAGGACAAGGTTAATGTCAAGGAAACCGGCCTCCTGTAGCTCAGTTGGAAGAGCATGGCGCTTGCAACGCCAGGGTTGTGGGTTCGATTCCCACGGGGGGCCAGTATGAAAAATGTATGCACTCACTAACTGTAAGTCGCTCTGGATACGAGCGTCTGCTAAATTACTAAAAATGTAAATGTAAAATATAGTGCAGTATTCTTTCTTCAGACAGATGGTAGAAAAAGCTGATGTCTTGACATTCACCTGAACCCCCAGTTGATTGGCACATCCTCATTCAGGAGGACATCAGCCAGGCTTCCTTTGGGGCAGTACTCAGTGATGATACTGACGTAGGGGACCTCAATGGAACCACCCATGAACTTGGAGAGATTTGGGTGATCCAGTTCCCTAAGAAAAAGCAATGCAATATCTAGAAATGAACTGGTGGTGCAAATGTGTCATATCCAATCACACCGGACATCAACATCAAATCAACATCCAATTTTAGTTGACGTTGAGTTGTCAACAAAGGTGAATTCAATTTGAAATTAACCAAACCTTGAAATCACCCTGCCATTGATATGTGGTTGAAATCTGGGTTGAAATTAGACAACAACTGTAACTTGAGGACTTTTTATAAATGTAACAAAAAAATCCATTGATGTTCAACATTGAATTGTGATTCAAAAAAATGTTTTTGCCTGATGGGATACTACTATGTGATTTTTATCAGATCTTCAGTAAGTGAAGAAAATGCTGCATGAGATCAATCAAAATATATACTCTAGGTAATTGTGTCTGTGTATGAGGTTTTAGGAGTACACAGGTTCTACTCACCTCACTTCTTTCACCTCCCTCCTGATAGTTTTGGAGAGGGTGAAGTGTTTCTTCTGGATGTGTTTCACTGCTACAGTCCTTCCATCACTAACCAATAGAAAATAATGACTTTTTTAGTTATCAGGAAAGACAGCAAACCTACTACACGTAGACAGATGCAAAGCAAAAGCAGTTTATACAAATAAAACTAGGTTCCTCATATAATAATTGTCTGAGAATATAGTTGATGACTGATAAGTGCACATTGGATAAATACATGTACTCTGTTTAAGTGCATTGCAGTGCACTAGTTCTGAATCAAATACATTATTATCAATAGCCGTGAATATCTGCATGCTCCACTTTACAGCAGTCCCAGGCCACAGTACTTTCCCCCTTCACCTGTGTAATAAATACCATGCCTTAGACATGCGTTATGCAGTTCAGTGTTTAAGTAAGACGTCTTACTAAATGGCAGGTTGGATAAAGCTCTGTTTGAAGGTGGTGTTGACCATAGTGCAGACAGTCACGTCTGTAGTTCGGCTCACACTGGAGTTACTCTTCACCGGCTGGAGACTGGTGGTACTGCAGAAGCCCATGTAACACACTTTACCTGCAAACGCCAAAAAAGGAAACTATTAGGTATAGAAATGTATGTAAAAGACTCCCAGAATGGCAATTTGTGTGCAGCATTGAAGAAAACATGTTTGGATGCATGACATGCTCTTTTACAGTCATTTCTTTGCTATATTGTGCGAGACATGCTAAAGAAAGGAGAAAATAATGCTGCAGATTACAATTGTGCATGCTGCAAATTACCGTCCCTGGACAATAAATATGTATTGAACTGAACTGCATAAGCAAGCAAGCAAAGGAGTTCACCTGATTCATATCAGATGACATCTCATCTTACCAAACATTATATTTTTATAGTTGATAATCCAGCTTTCGTCCCAAAACATCTTCTGTTTCTGGTACTGGAACCACTATAGAGAAAGAGATAGAAGCATGGGCTTTATCAAAACATCTGCATTGGATGAGAATGATTTGCCTGGTCATGACCAAACTCAGAAGTGAGTTTGTTTTGTGCCTGGTCTGGATGCAAGAGAAAAACCCCACAAAATAATTTGTATTGTTTGGTGTATATTTTTTGTTTGGTGCCTCACCACCATGGTTAAGATGAAGCCACCGAAGAAGAGCGTGACGGGCAGTCCGATGGCGACCTTGATGGTGATGGACATGGGGCAGGCACCACAGTCCGCCGGGCACGTGAGACAGTTCTCCTCCATCTCGCAGACGTCATCCCCACACACTAAGACACGCACAGACGCACACACACACACAAACTCCCACGTAACTGTTATGACACAGGTGTACCTTTTATCTTTGCCTTGAAATTACTACTATGATTTAGACCTGGGAAACCAGCTTGCTCATGAATAACATTAGTGTGTCAATCTAAGCACCAAGGAGAAAAGATTACCACTACGACTCAGGCTAGAGTTGAACACTTCTGTGCAGCAACAACATCCTAATGTCTGGATTTTTCAACAACAAATAAACAACTAGGCCTAAAAAACAATGTACAAAAGTTATTACAATCCAAAATGTGGTGCTCACCACAGGGGTGAGCCTTGAGTAGCAATAGGAGTTGTGCATAATAACAAATGGATACACTGCTAGTGTTAGCAGCACACTGACCTTGAGCACTGACGACCAGGACCTTGGACTCCAGCGCTGCATGCATATGTCCAATTTTGATATGGGCAATGACTGAGGTCACTCCTACATGAACCAGAACCACCTGGATGGGACCGTGATTAAAAACTCAATTGTCAGATAGCTACCAAAGCACATAAAGACAACATGAGCACTACTGTTTACTAGTACCCTTAACACAGACAGTATCGTGCCGATACTGGCTTGGATATTTCTTTTCACATTGTCCTTTCTGCCCAGTTCCGAAAAACAATGGTGGATGCTTAACCAGGCCAGAGCAGTACAGCTTTGTTTGGTTCCGCTCGGTTCGGCTCAGTAGTGTGAAAAGCCCTTACATTTACTTTACAGTGGTTGGTACCTTTGATGTCCAGAACTTCTTGCTCATCTTTCCCGCCTTGGACACGGTGTGAGTCACAATCTTCCCGTCATCAGGGATCCACGGACCACAAATACCGCCTTGCCTCTGTGGGGGCGACATGATTGGGTTAGCATCATAATCAAAACCAATCGAAATCTTCAACAGCGTTATACCATAGTACTCAACAAACAGTGATTGGTGGGTGGGGGAGAGAGAATGAGTGCTAACAAGCAGAGATTGACAGTATTTCTGTTACACCTATTTGAAATAAGTATTTCAATTACTTCTGAGTATTTGAAATGTGTATTATACTGTCTGAACTACACTCCAATGGATTTTGTAACAAGTTACTTTTGAGAGCTGTAATTTGTATTTTCAAATTTTTACAGCGGTTCACAATTTTGTGGCTCCCTTTCACACTGCATTGGTTTCAGAAGTCTGATGGCACTATGGTGTGATAAGAGTGTCTGCTAAATTAACTAAATGTAAATGTGTATGTAAAAATGAACAATTGCAAAGCATGCTGAGTATTACTCTAATGAGCTCCGCCCCAAAACAAGGCCAATAGTAATACCCAGTGTGATTTGCAATTTTTATATGTTTATTTTCACACATACTGTACATTTACATTTTGGTAATTTAGCAGACACTCTTATCCAGAGTGACTTACAGTCAGTGCATTCAACTAAGGTAGATAAACAACAACATGTCACAGTCATAGCAAGTAAAACGTTTCTGTAACTGTTACTGAGAATGTTGTTGCTGTTCGGACCGGCTACTTGCAAATGTATTTCTTTATTTTAAAATAAAAATTATGTATTTTAATTAAATACATTTCAAAATACAAATATTTTGTAGTTTATTTTGATACATTGATCTTTGTGGTATTTTGTAATTGTATTTTGTACTTTTTTACCATCCCTGCTATCAAGGCATTCAGGCCTCTGATGAGACATACTCAATGCCTTTAGGTCCTTCGCACACAAATCAAATGTTTTAATGTCAGCAGCAAGATAATGGGCGGGCCTTAGGTCTCAGTGTACCTGTAATGGCTCTCAGCTGCCGATGTAAAGTAAGGGCAGCTTTTCCTCACACACAAAGGCAATTCGGAGGGACACCAAATGCTACTGTTGCTACCACTCTCTTTTTTGTATGCCTCTTGCCCAAAACGTGACCTAAAGTCGACCCCTATACCCCCTACCCTGGCCGCTTGAATAGACCTGAAAGTATTGAATAGCATTATTGTCCTTTTGGTTAGACCAGATTGTATCTTCTGTCTATTTCCCAATAACCCCATACATACACACGTTGAGAGCTGTGCCCCTGGATAGGTGTTATAATATGATACATACCATTCAATCAGAAGAAAAAGTGGAGCTACAATATTACCGTTGCTTACTCTTATCTAATCCTCTCACATCTATCAAGTAGCCTAGGCCGGGGTGGGGGCTAGGGGTCAACTAAGAATTTGGCATCTGTCTTCCCCTTCAGTGTACTTTCAGCAGACTGGCAGCGACCCAATACACACAGGGAAGCCCAGGGTCATGTTCATTAGGCCATGAAACAGAAAACATTTTAGAAAACGTTCTGAAATTGAAAACAAAAATGAACATTTCTTAAGTCCAGGTAGTCTCTCCCTGTTTCAGTCAGTTTTCTTACGTTTAGTGCCCAATGAACACAACCCAGCTTTTTAGGGTGACAGTACTGACCATGAGAGCCAGAGGGCAGGAGTGAATGTTGGCATGGTAAATGCAACAGTTGATCTCGTTGGCACTGTTCCAATTTGCGGGACAGTCGTGCTTGTCACAGAACCTTTTGGCTTCGGAGGCGTTGCTGGAGAGTGATGGGTAGATAGACAAATAGATCTTTACAGTCTGTTTAAACAGCAATTATGTACAGTATCTAAAGGCATCCAGATATGAGGCTACAGTAAAACACAGGAGATCCATGGGTAATATATAAGGCACTATAGGATGTTACCTCAACACAAATAACTTTTTACTCAAATGTCGACTGAGTAATGTAATGTAAATTATATCTTTACATTAGATTGGGAAGATATGCCTCAAACATTTACATTATAGATTGCGCTTTTCAGTGTACACAGTAGATGGCAATCTACTAGATTGGGTGCACAGTAGATCTACTGTGTACACTGTAAGGTTCAATCTATAAAGTAAATGTTTGAGTATCTGTCTCGGCATTCCCATTCCCAGTACATTTTTTATCTTCCTCATGTTGTGGTCATCAGGTGTACGGACGGATAGGCTGATTGGTATGGCAGGGAGTGAATTACAGACATTGGCTCACCTGAACTGGAATATCTTGTTTTTGACTGCATACTCATAGAAGTAGTCTGATGCTGTGACGGTGTAGGTGACATTGAACTCCTCCCCATCCGTCACTTTCTCCGGTGGCCGCAGCACCCAGGACATCTCCAGCCCTGGACACACACGTGAGCATACACACACAAGCACACACACACGCACACATGCACACATGCACACACGCACACACTGTTGAGGAAGGACTTTTTTGTGTGTATTCTCCAAGATAAGGAATCCAGTGACACCAGAAATCATCAAAGCAATATTTCTGCACTTTCTGACCATCAAATTATACAATAGCACTACAACAACAGACCGCCTTCCCTCCTTTAAGTCAGTTCCACACAATTAATCAGGTTGGACTTACCTCCACAGTTGATCATGTTGTAATCATTAGGGCTATCTAATGGCCAACAGTCATACTCGGTGTTATCCAGATCATGCCAGCAATCGACAACCTGGGTGCAACAGATTAATCCATCAAAAAGCTTAAACAAAGTATAGTATATAAAGTAAATAAGTAAAGCAATAAAATAAAAAGTAACATTTTTGGCCCACCATCGGATTTAATGTGACCTCACATGTGCGCTCAGACTCAACACTAGCCTGTTTGGTAATCTGTTGGCAAAATCAAAATTCAAAGAAAAGCAGTGAATTCATAATAAAATGCTATTTAGGTAAGTGAGGCAGCACCCACTGAGAAAATCGCCCTCTGATATAATAACCCCATATAAAAAACAGTCACCACAGATAGAGAACATCAGAGCAGGTGACAAATGTACTGACTAATGATATTAAAGAAACTTAACCTTACAAATCTTAGCCAGACTCAGACATATGCTGAGCAGCCCTGTTTGCAGACAGACACTTCTAGCCAGAGCGCAAGCTACAGCCGCCCGGCGAAATGACGCAGGTCATGTCTGCAGCCACAAGTGTTTCTGACACGACAACAAAAGCAAGGGTGTTCCCTCAACAATAATGAGCATGTTATTTTTGTGAACGAAATCAAAATGACAATCGCCATGGTGTGGACGTCTGTATGCACTAAGATGCTCAGACTATGGAACATCTACATTGAGATAAGTTCAATCACACCAAACATACCTCCAACACTCCTCTGGTCGTAGATATGGTGGCAGGTTAACCTAAAGCACTGCCACCCAGTCACAGGCACCATCACAACAGCTTGGTTACCTGCACATACGATGTACACTCTACAGATGACATCCAAAGTTTGCGTTGGGCACTTACCAAGAAGAGGGATAGGTATAGGGCTATCCATAGAGCCATGAGGTCTGCTTCTGTGAATGGCAAGCTCCAGAATGACTGACTAACTGATCAACGACTATGTGTGTGAGCGAGTGAGTGTGTTTGAGTGTGTGTGTGTGTGTGTGTGTGTGTGTGCCCAGATTGCCCTCTACTCTCAACAGAGGTACTGAAGCCCCCCTAATTGTTCTATCAGTAAAAAGAGCCTCTCCAATCAGAGCTTGGGGCTTGGCTCTCTGGAGCTGTGGCTCACCTTCACCTAACCTTAGGTCAACACCAACAGGAAACAACCAACAGAACCAAGTATTTGGGCATGAAGAAGCCCCTCTCTTTTTTAAGCCTCCATTGAGTTTGACTAACAAATCAATTGTTATTTTTGTGTATGTAGTCTGTGAAAATAGTATGTAGTAGAGTTGGGAGGTATACCGTATATGTAATCAGTGTTACATTTAACAGTCTCTGAGTTAAATGTACACTAGTGAATTTGCTGTGTACCTTTCACACACATCTGTTTCCTGGAATATCATATCAAGTGTAAGTATCTACTGTACTTGGACAATGGACCATTTCCGAGAAGTAATAGCAAAAAGGTTGAAACTGGCCCATTGCGTGCACTTACAGTATACATTTTATTTAACTAGGCAAGTCAGTTAAGAACAAATTCTTATTTACAATGACGGCCTACACCGGCCAAACCTGGGCCAATTGTGCGCCGCCCTATGGGACTCCCAATCACGGCCGGTTGTGATACAGCCTGGAATCGAACCAAGGGGTCTGTAGTGATGCCTCAAGCACTGAGATGCAGTGCCTTAGACCGCTGCGCAACTCGGGAGCCCAGTATATATCACTCACAATTGCAATGAGATTAACAACCCAGGAATCTACCACCTCTCAGACTTGCATTCAATGAGAATGAAAGGGCTATAAATCACATTTCTGTGGTCCTGTGTGGCTCAGTTGGTAGAGCATGGCGTTAGCAACGCCAGTGTTGTGGGTTAGATTCCCACAGGGGACCAGTACAGAAAAAAGTATGAAAATGTATGCACTCACTACTGTAAGTCGCTTTGGATAAGAGTGTCTGGTAAAAGTATATGTTAATTTGGTGGGGTTGGCCAAAAAGTTACATATTGCAGCTTTCATTTGCATTACAAGAACACGGTAATTACAGCACAGCGGTAGAAATGAGACCACTGCACCACAGTTTATAGTCCATGTCTGAGAGAATATAAAAGCAAAACAGTGAGCAACAGTCACATTAGGGGTGGGCTAGCCTTACGATTAATTCAGGGTACTTTTTGAGTAAGTCAAAGTTGTACGCTCTTTTGAAAGATACAGTCTGAGATTTCCCACTTGAAGCCCAAATATATCATACTTTGACTAAAACAAAGACTTTATTTGCTTAAATCGTTGTACAACATCATGGGTAAGCTCTGGACATGGTCTTTCAGCAATTTGCTGTTCTGGGCCTTTAAATTATTTTTGCTTTGCACCAAATCTGTACTTTTAATTAAATCTCTGACCAAACTCTGTCCCAGCAAGGCTTTACCCTATCATTACCATAGTCATTAAAATTGCATTTTCAGTGAGCCAGATGTCCAACCTTGAAGTGATGTTTCACTTTCTCTTTTCAGTTTTAAAGAGGCTATATGGAACCTGTGTCTCTGAGGATGCTATTGAGCTAAAAGGGGTCCAAACTATTTGTTTTATATATTTTATATATTTTATTTTATTTTGAAAGGAACTCGACAGTGTGTAGGTTTGCATTCTCTAATAGAGAGTTTATTAACAATTGACAAGGAAATCTTCATGACTGCTTCAGAGATCTCTCCATCTGCACCCACTCAAATGGAAGCAGAGGTGTAACACAGGTTTCAACCAATCATAAGCATGCATTCAATCATCCACTGAACAAGCGCATACCTTTTTAAACGAATGCACAGTGTACATATAACAATCTATTGTATATTCCCATACACAACACTTGTGTGAGCTGTGCCAAGATTTTCCATTTGAAGGCCAATAAACGTGATTCTTTGTCTTAAAACCCTCACTGGACAGAATGGGGAATTAATGTGGTTTAATGAGATAAGAATTATGGATATATAGATGGATATCATGGATATGAGCTATTACAGCCAATATTCAAGGAGAAATTTGGCATAAAAACAACAACTAAACTTTCATAGTGTATCTTTCTGAGAACAAAGCATTTCTCTGTAAGAGGTCGTATACGCTTACTGACATACAGTGGGGGAAAAAAGTATTTAGTCAGCCACCAATTGTGCATGTTCTCCCACTTAAAAAGATGAGAGAGGCCTGTAATTTTCATCATAGGTACACGTCAACTATGACAGACAAAATGAGAAAAGAAAATCCAGAAAATCACATTGTAGGATTTTTTATGAATTTATTTGCAATTTATGGTGGAAAATAAGTATTTGGTCAATAACAAAAGTTTCTCAATAATTTGTTATATACCCTTTGTTGGCAATGACACAGGTCAAACGTTTTCTGTAAGTCTTCACAAGGTTTTCACACACTGTTGCTGGTATTTTGGCCCATTCCTCCATGCAGATCTCCTCTAGAGCAGTGATGTTTTGGGGCTGTCGCTGGGCAACACAGACTTTCAACTTCCTCCAAAGATTTTCTATGGGGTTGAGATCTGGAGACTGGCTAGGCCACTCCAGGACCTTGAAATGCTTCTTACGAAGCCACTCCTTCGTTGCCCGGGCGGTGTGTTTGGGATCATTGTCATGCTGAAAGAACCAGCCACGTTTCATCTTCAATGCCCTTGCTGATGGAAGGAGGTTTTCACTCAAAATCTCATGATACATGGCCCCATTCATTCTTTCCTTTACACGGATCAGTCGTCCTGGTCCCTTTGCAGAAAAACAGCCCCAAAGCATGATGTTTCCACCCCCATGCTTCACAGTAGGTATGGTGTTCTTTGGATGCAACTCAGCATTCTTTGTCCTCCAAACACGACGAGTTGAGTTTTTACCAAAAAAGTTCTATTTTGGTTTCATCTGACCATATGACATTCTCCCAATCCTCTTCTGGATCATCCAAATACACTCTAGCAAACTTCAGACGGGCCTGGACATGTACTGGCTTAAGCAGGGGGACACATCTGGCACTGCAGGATTTGAGTCCCTGGCGGCGTAGTGTGTTACTGATGGTAGGCTTTGTTACTTTGGTCCCAGCTCTCTGCAGGTCATTCACTAGGTCCCCCCGTGTGGTTCTGGGATTTTTGCTCACCTTTCTTGTGATCATTTTGACCCCACGGGGTGAGATCTTGCGTGGAGCCCCAGATCGAGGGAGATTATCAGTGGTCTTGTATGTCTTCCATTTCCTAATAATTGCTCCCACAGTTGATTTCTTCAAACCAAGCTGCTTACCTATTGCAGATTCAGTCTTCCCAGCCTGGTGCAGGTCTACACATTTTTTTCTGGTGTCCTTTGACAGCTCTTTGGTCTTGGCCATAGTGGAGTTTGGAGTGTGACTTTGAGGTTGTGGACAGGTGTCTTTTATACTGATAACAAGTTCAAACAGGTCCCATTAATACAGGTAATGAGTGGAGGACAGAGGAGCCTCTTAAAGAAGAAGTTACAGGTCTGTGAGAGCCAGAAATCTTGCTTGTTTGTAGGTGACCAAATACTTATTTTCCACCATAATTTGCAAATAAATTCATAAAAAATCCTACAATGTGATTTTCTGGATTTTTTTCTCTCAATTTGTCTGTCATAGTTGACGTGTACCTATGATGAAAATTACAGGCCTCTCTCATCTTTTTAAGTGGGAGAACTTGCACAATTGGTGGCTGACTAAATATTTTTTTCCCCCACTGTATACTGTATCTGTAAAACCACAGACTGCTATCTGCAGCACCTCAGTGACTTCAAAAGCTACAGCAGAGGGTGATTAGGAACGTCTTAAAACAGCAATTTTGGTTTTGTTGCTTGATAGTGAACAATGCACAGTGAACAATAGACTCATAAAAGGAAATGGTTGAATTACATGTGTTAACTAAATTGAAATAATTTTAAATGAGTTTTAATTGACCGCATGATGATGAGAAATATACTGTAGCCCTACATAAAGGTTTTTAAAAAGGGTTGATGGAAATGTTTGACATAATTAGCTCACATGAAAAAGGTGGCACAAAAAGGGTACTTTTAATTGATTAAATCTGAAAGTTCAAATTTGTTGAAACTACAATGTCTATAGGAAGCAAACGGGTTAATATTATAAAGCATGAAAGTTACAAGGACTGCAAAAATCTTTTTCCACTACAGTACTTTACTAAGAACTATGAGAGGGTGATAATGTACCTTACACAACATGAAATGTCACCAACAGATTGTGAAATAACTGTTTGATGATGTAATCTTGCCATCAGTAAGCTTACGTTGAGTTTCACCCAATAAAGCGTGATAGGAGTGAACAAGTTCTCAGTCAGTCAAGCAAATCAGAGTTAAGGAACAAAAATTTGTCTGAAATAGTAAACTGTTGAGAGCAGTTTATGTTCTAAAGGTCAAATGTACCTCCTTCCTAACTGTCCAACGGTTTTCTGTGGCACTTTAACAAATGACTTGATTGACTCCATAGCAGCCAAGGGCCATCCATTTGTCCAGCAAAACAGAGTAAATCACTCTGAAGCACTACTTGAGCACATGCAATCTAGGGCAGTGTTTCTCCACCCATGCTACTCTCTGGGTTGTATTCAGTAGAGAGAAAACGTTTTGAAATGGAGTGAAACAGGAAGGTGCTACCTGAAATTGTCAAATAATAGCCCAGATTTCCATGCTCTTATTGGATAAATTCAGTTAGATAGCACTTCCCCGTTTCAATCCATTTCAAAATGTTTTCTCCTTAATGAACACAACCCAGGTCCGCTGTGAGTAAGCTGACATCACTGTTTGTTCTCAGATTGCATGCTGGTCACTGATACATCAAAAGGTTGAGAAACACTGATTAAATTGTTCACCTAAAAGGGACTTTTTGACCTAGCCATGTCGGTTTGGAGAAAAACCTGGATAATGTTTACTAGGCAACAAACGGAAGAAATAGCTCCAGGCACAGTGAAACAGGGAGGCAATATCTGTACTTGTCCAATAAGAAACGCTTGTTTTAATTTACCATTGCGAAACATTTTGCTATGGTGTGTCCTAATGAACACTACCCTGTTGAGGCCACAGCACGCATACCAATCCCCCCGACTCTGTAACCAAGAGGTCTCCTGTTTTTTTTGCATTTATCTCATTGGACTACAGAGTTATCACAATGCTTTCATCAAACACACTGAACATCATCATCCTGTTTACATGTACATACAGTATGTCACATATACGACATTCCAACACGTCCCACTGAATCAAACAAAGTCAGAGGAAACATTTGTTTTCATGAAGTTTTTCCCTTTACACAGTGTACAGCAGGTAAAGAGTTTCAATGACCCAGTAAATGATTAATCATTGGTTTCCTGTGGAAAGGAAGGGGTGCTCCATTCATATCCTTGTCAGTTCCCTGCAGGCATACCTACAGCAGGAATCCAGTGTGTCGCAATGTTTACAAGCCTGGGCCCTGCTCTCAGGTGAGTGAGCAGCTGTTTCGTCAGCATGAGATGGCGATGGCCATTAATTGCATTACGAGTTGCATGAAAGGATGTGTAAAAATTCCGCCGCGAAAGGAAAAAATTGTTTTGACATTGACAGTGCTGCAGGCTTTTCTTTTTCTTTTCTTTTCAGCTTGGACATTGACTGTGTGTTCATATACAGTGCCTTCATAAAGTATTCACACCCCTTGACTTTTTCCACCTTTTGTTGTGTTACAGGCTGAATTTGAAATTGATTAAATTTAGATTTTTTATACTGGCCTACACACAATACCCCATAATGTCAAAGTCGAAATTTTGACAAATGTATTAAAATGAAAAGCTAAAATGTTTTGATTCAATAAGTATTCAACCCCTTTGTTATGGCAAGTCACATAATAAGTTGCATGGACTCACTCTGTGTGCAATAAATAGTGTTTAACATGATTTTTGAATTACTACCTCATCTCTGTACCACACACATACAATTATCTGTAAGGTCCCTCAGTCGAGCAGTGAATTTCAAACACAGATTCAACCACAAAGACCAGGGAGGTTTTCCAATGCCTCGCAAAGAAGGGCACCTATTAGTAGATGGGTAAAAATGAAAAAGCAGACATTGAATATCCCTTTGAGCATGGTGAAGTTATTAATTACACTTTGGATGGTGTATCAATACACCCAGTTACTACAACGATGCAGACGTCCTTCTTCGCTCAGTTGCCGGAGAGGAAGGAAACCGCTCAGGGATTTCACCATGAGGCCAATTGTGACTTTGAACCGTTTAATAGCTGTGATAGGAGAAGACTGAGGATGGATCAACAACATTGTAGTTACTCCACAACTCCTAATTGACAGAGTGAAAAGAAGGAAGCCTGTACAGAATATAAATATTCCAAAACATGCATCCTGTTTGCAACAAGGCACTAAAGCCCTCAAACTCATCTCTGGACCTGAATGCCAGTTGCACTGCATTTTTCATTATTGCCCTCTAATCAGGGATGGATTTAGTCCTGGGACACCAGCTGGGTGCAATTAATTATCAGGTAGAACAGAAAACCAGCAGGCTCCGGACCTTGTAGGGTAAGAGTTGAATACCCCTGCACTAAAGTAATACTGCAAAACATGTGGTGAAGCAATACACATATTTTCTGAATACAAAGTGTTATGTTTGGGGCTAATCCAATAGAACACATTACTGAGTACCACTCTCCATATGTTCAAGCATAGTGGTGGCTGCATCATGTTATGGGTATGCTTGTATTCTTTAAGGACTGGGAGTTTTTCAGGATAAAAAAAACGGAATGAAGCTAAGCACAGGCAAAATTGTAGAGGTAAAAACCTGGTTCAGTCTGCTTTCCACCAGACACTGGGAGATGAATTCTTCTTTCAGCAGGACAATAACCTAAAACACAAGGCCAAAGGGAGTTGCTTACCAAGAAGACAGAGAATGTTCCTGAGTGGCTGAGTTAGTTTTGACTTAAATCTGCTTGAAAATCTATGGCAAGACCTGAAAATGGTTGTCTAGCAATGCTCAACAACCAATTTGACAGAGCTTGAATAATTTTTTTAAGAATAATGGGCAAATGTTTCACAATTCAGATGTGAGACTTACCCAGAATGACTCACAGCTGTAATCGCAGCCAAAGGTGATTCTAACACGTATTGACTCAGGGGGTTTATCTAATCAAGATATAGTGTTTTATTTTTCATAAACCTTTTACAAATGTTAGAATTTTTCTTCCACTTTGACATTAGAGCATTTTGTGTATATTGACAAAAAAATGACAATTAAATAAATTATAATCCCAGTTTGTAACACAACAAAATGTGGAAAAATCAAGGGTTGTGAATACTTTCTGAGTAGTGTTAAAGGGAGTGACTACTGAACTGATGATGCAGCTGGCAAAATAAATGACTTCCCTTTGGGGTACTGCATGGACCACTGACTGTCAAAGCAAAGTGGACTTAACGGTCTTCCTTTAAAATGACAATTGTGCCAATAGCCATCTACTGTGTGTCTAGGGCAGTTTGACATTAGCAATGCAGATGAGACTGTCCCACAGCCGTTTCCAAAAAAATTGTCCCTCATTAACCCTCTTTCGCCCTAACCCTTCGATGTTAGCAGATTGTAAGGCAACACAATATGGTGGAAGCTCCACCACTACACTGACACTTCAGATCTGCAAACATTTTAAGATAAGGGACAAGAGCAAGGGAATTTGTCAATTCATTAAAACAACATGCAGGGTATGTTAGCAGCCAAATACAGTAGCTTATGATTCCCTGTGTGTATCAGAAACAGGAACAATGAGACTTTAAAAAACCGTATGAGACTTAAAAACTATCTTTAACCCCTAATAAGCCTAGTACTATAGTACCACAATAATGTATTAGGAATACAATGAAATGTCGTCAAGTACCTTGTTTTCAAAAGGAAATAAGGGCAAGATTAAAACCATGATGAGACTTACAAAGGTTATACGGTGGAAAAAAGCATCAGTTACTCTTTTCAAGATTGTAAAAAAGAACTATTGAGGTAAAAACAGGAAATGTACCACTATACCACTGTCTACTTCATATCACAACATCTTTCTTCAGCCATTTGGATCTACTAAGTTTGCAGGCTAATATCCCATATTGGGGTTCTTCTAACGTAGCAGGGTAGGGATGGCCCTTAACTCCTCTAGGAATCCTCCACAGAGGCCCAGACCCAGTTCGAGCGGCCCTTTAAGCCAGTCAGCTACACTAAAGACAACATTGGACCATAGAAGACCCATCTGTGTCTTTATATGTCTCTTTACATCCACTTGTAGAGGCGCCCCCACAACGGCCTTGCTTGCCTCAGGTCTTGGTTCAGGTCTTGAGCATCCCCTGGGCGTCTGAGCCCTTGGTGGTCTCCTTCTCCTCAGAGGTCTGCGGCGTGGTGCCCGTCTCCTGGGCTGAGCTGAGGGGCCGGGCATTGGCCTTGGACGAGCGCTGGCGTCGGGTGCCATTGCCCACGCAGCGAAGCAGGTTCTTGAAGGTGGTCCACATCTCGTCATCCTTGTAGGAGTAGATGACAGGGTTCATGACCGAGTTGAGTACTGCCAGCAGGAGGAGCCAGCGCTTAAAGAGCATCACATCGCACTGCTGGCACTGGAGGCCATCTAGCAGCAGCACCACCAGGCCCGGCGTCCAGCAGATCACAAACGCCCCTGTAACGAAATACATAATATTAGAGATTATAAAATATATGATATTATTTCAAAATATTAGAGATATATCCAAAAGCATTAGATCAGTAGATTAGAGATGATTAGAAATATAAAATATACTATTTGCCAGAGTCACACTGGATTTATGTCACAACTCTCCTTCCCTGGCAATAGATAACAGTAAAACTCCAGCCAACATGTTTATTAAGGTCAAAGGTTGGAGATATCTTTATCATCATTAGAGATGAGATTATTTGAAATATTAGAGACATTTCCAATGTTATTACAGATTAGGGGCTATATTTTAACAAACCTAACGAAATGGTAAATCTAAGCACTGGCGGTTGCGCTATAGGTCCCAGGTTGTGTCAGAAATATTCGTGCTATTTTCACAGCAGTTATTATGAGCGCATTAGCTGGTGGTGGCGCAAAAGGGATGGCTTTTGATGAATAAACAAGTTGTAGGTGTGACCAGGGCTTGGCCACTCACTGGCCAATCAAGGCTTAATACTACATGTGTTTGTCTCAAGTTATTGACAGTCTTTTTGTTGTCATCAACTCCAATTCAGCTGGGGGCACGGAATATTCTCATCCTAGTCCATTGTGGATTTATAATACCGTTTAGGAAATAAGGGTAAGATTAAAGTTTTAAGGATTAAATAGCATAGTCTACAGTAACAAGTGATAGCAACAGTAAAAAAAAAAAAAAACATCCAGGGTTTGCTCAATATCTTTTGAGTGTTGACAGTCAGCATTGTTGTAATTGGCTTCAACGACTATAGTGCGATGCGGATATTTACGCATCGCACTAAATTGTATTGTATGTTCTCTATAAGCAAGATGTAGCCTAGACCTACCGTTGATATGGTGTTATAGGACTGGAAATGTGAATAGCCTATGTTTGGAGGAGCGCGTCTTTGGTAACCAGACAAGAGGCACTGGGGATAGATACAAGCAGAATAGAGTATGCCCTGCAGGTAGGTATACAGTGAGGGAAAAAAGTATTTGATCCCCTGCTGATTTTGTACGTTTGCCCACTGACAAAGAAATGATCAGTCTATAATTTTAATGGTAGGTTTATTTGAACAGTGAGAGACAGAATAACAACAAAAAAATCTAGAAAAACGCATGTCAAAAATGTTATAAATTAATTTGCATTTTAATGAGGGAAATAAGTATTTGACCACTCTGCAAAACATGACTTAGTACTTGGTGGCAAAACCCTTGTTGGCAATCACAGGTTTGCACACATCTCAGGAGGGATTTTGTCCCACTCCTCTTTGCAGATCTTCTCCAAGTCATTAAGGTTTCGAGGCTGACGTTTGGCAACTCGAACCTTCAGCTCCCTCCACAGATTTTTTATGGGATTAAGGTCTGGAGACTGGCTCCAGGACCTTAATGTGCCTCTTCTTGAGCCACTCCTTTGTTGCCTTGGCCATGTGTTTTGGGTCATTGTCATGCTGGAATACTCATACATGACCCATTTTCAATGCCCTGGCTGAGGGAAGGAGGTTCTCACCCAAGATTTGACGGTACATGGCCCCGTCCATCGTCCCTTTGATGCGGTGAAGTTGTCCTGTCCCCTTAGCAGAAAAACACCCCCAAAGTATAATGTTTCCACCTCCATGTTTGACGGTGGGGATGGTGTTCTGGGGGTCATAGGCAGCATTCCTCCTCCTCCAAACACGGCGAGTTGAGTTGATGCCAAAGAGCTCCATTTTGGTCTCATCTGACCACAACACTTTCACCCAGTTATCCTCTGAATCATTCAGATGTTCATTGGCAAACTTCAGACGGGCATGTATATGTGCTTTCTTGAGCAGGGGGACCTTGCGGGCGCTGCAGGATTTCAGTCCTTCACGGCGTAGTTTGTTACCAATTGTTTTCTTGGTGACTATGGTCCCAGCTGCCTTGAGATCATTTACAAGATCCTCCCGTGTAGTTCTGGGCTGATTCCTCACCGTTCTCATGATCATTGCAACTCCACGAGGTGAGATCTTGCATGGAGCCCCAGGCCGAGGGAGATTGACAGTTATTTTGTGTTTCTTCCATTTGCGAATAATCGCACCAACTGTTGTCACCTTCTCACCAAGCTGCTTGGCGATGGTCTTGTAGCCCATTCCAGCCTTGTGTAGGTCTACAATCAGTCCCTGACGTCCTTGGAGAGCTCTTTGGTCTTGGCCATGGTGCAGAGTTTGGAATTTGATTGATTGATTGCTTCTGTGGACAGGTGTCTTTTATACAGGTAACAAGCTGAGATTAGGAGCACTCCCTTTAAGAGTGTGCTCCTAATCTCAGCTCGTTGTCAGAACGCTGAGTGTGGATGTGGTGCAGGGAATCAAGCGCAGGAACAAGGGTGTTCGTCAACAGACTTTAGTAATCCAAAAATAGTAACTCCACACAGGTGAATAGCCAACCCGACCGGGAGGCATGAACAAATTACGCACACAACCAACAGTGCGCAAAAACAAGAAAAGAAGCACGCAGTGCGGACTCTCGAATACAAACAACACGAGAGAGAAAACCCAACAATGGCAACAGCTGACAATAATAATCACACATAACACCTGACCCAACACACGATAACTAAATAGCAAACAAAATCAAACACTAACAAGGGACAGGTGTACAAACAGACAAAACCAAACAAACATGAAACATCGAACGGTGGTAGCTAGTACTCCGGGGACGACGACCGCCGAAGCCTGCCCGAACAAGGAGGAGGCGCAGCCTCGGCCGAAACTGTGACAGTACCCCCTTGACGCGCGGCTCCAGCCGTGCGCCGATCCCGGCCTCCGGGACGACCAGGACGACGCGGAGCAGGGCGCGTAGGATGACCCCCGATGGAACTCGGTCAGCAGGGACAGGTCTAATATGTCCCTCCTCGGCACCCAGCACCGCTCCTCCGGGCCGTACCCTCCCACTCCACGAGATATTGGAGACCCCCATCCGGCGTCTCGAATCAAGGATGGACCTCACAGTGTACGCCGGAGCCCCCTCGTTGTCCAACGGGGCGGAGGAATCTCCTCTATCTCATAATCCTGGAGTGGACCAGCTACCACCGGCCTGAGGAGAGACACATGGAACGAGGGGTTAATATTCCTGTAATCAATAGGCAATTCTAACCTGTAACACACCTCGTTCAACCTCCTCAGGACTTTGAATGGCCCCACAAACCGCCGACCCAGCTTCCGGCAGGGCAGGCGGAGGGGCAGGTCTCTGGTCGAGAGCCAGACTCGATCTCCAGGTGCGTATACAGGCCCCTCACTGCGGTGGAGATCGGCGCTCGTCTTATGCCGACGGATGGCCCGCTGCAGATGGACGTGGGCAGCGTTCTGTGAGGGGGGAAGGTCTGTAACAAAGTCCACCGAGAGGTGGGACCAGGGTCGTTGTGGAACGGGCAGGGGTTGTAGCTTACCCCTGGGCAAATGTCTGGGCGCCTTACACTGTGCACACACCGAACAGGAGGAGACATAAACCCTCACATCCCTGGCTAACGTTGGCCACCAGTACTTAGTGCTAAGGCAGTGAACTGTCCGGCCGATACCTGGATGTCCAGAGGAGGGGGACGTATGAGCCCAATAAATGAGGCGATCGCGTACCTTGAGCGGAACGTACGTCCGACCCACTGGACACTGTGGAGGACTTGGGTCGGTGCGTAACGCCCGCTCGATCTCTGCATCGACCTCCCATACCACCGGTGCCACCAGACAATACTTTGGTAGTATGGGAGTGGGCTCAACGGACCTCTCCTCCGTGTCATACCGCCGAGACAGGGCATCTGCCTTCCCGTTCTGGGACCCAGGGATGTAAGTGATTTTAAACACAAACCGGGCTAGAAACATAGTCCAGCGGGCCTGGCGAGGATTCAGTCTCCTAGCTGCCCGGATGTACTCCAGGTTACGGTGGTCCGTCAAAATGAGGAAAGGGTGTTGAGCCCCCTCAAGCCAATGCCTCCACACCTTTAGGGCCTGTACCACGGCTAACAGCTCCCTGTCCCCTACGTCATAATTCCGCTCCGCCGGACTGAGCTTCTTAGAATAAAAGGCACAGGGGCGGAGCTTAGGTGGTGTGCCAGACCGTTGTGAGAGGACGGCCCCAATACCGGCCTCGGACGCGTCTACCTCTACCTGGAATGGTAAAGCGGGATCCGGATGCGCCAACACCGGCGCCGAGGTAAACAGGTCCTTCAGTCTCCCAAAAGCCCTGTCCGCCTCAGCTGACCACCGCAAGCGCACCGGACCCCCTTCAACAGAGACGTTATGGGAGCTGCCACCTGTCCAAAACCCCCGGATAAACCTCCGGTAATAATTCGCAAAACCCAAGAACTGTTGCACCTCTTTCACAGTGGTTGGGGTTTGCCAATCACGCACAGCTGACACCCGGTCAACCTCCATCTTCACCCCTGACGCAGACAACTGATAACCCAAAAAGGAGACCGACTTCTGAAAGAACAGGCATTTCTCTGCCTTGACATATAGGTCATGCTCCAACAGTCTCCTCAACACTCGGCGCACCAGGGCTACATGCTCAGCTCGGGTAGAACTGTACACCAGAATATCGTCTATGTACACGACTACTCCCTGCCCCTGCATGTCCCGGAAAATCTCATCTACAAAGGATTGGAAGACTGAGGGAGCATTCATTAACCCATATGGCATGACGAGATACTCGTAATGACCGGAGGTCGTGCTAAATGCTGTCTTCCATTCATCGCCCTCTCTAGTGCGCACCAAGTTATATGCGCTCCTGAGATCCAATTTTGTGAAGAACTGAGCACCGTGTAATGACTCCGTCATAGTCGCAATCAGAGGAAGTGGATAACTGTACTTCACCGTAATCTGATTGAGACCGCGGTAATCAATACACGGGCGCAAACCTCCATCTTTTTCTTCACAAAAAGAAGCTCGAGGAAGCGGGTGAAGTGGAGGCCCGTATGTATCCCTGTCTCAGAGACTCGGCGATGTAAGTTTCCATCGCTTTCCTCTCCTCTTGAGACAAGGGATACACATGGCTCCGCCGGAGTGCTGCTCCTAACTGGAGATCTATCGCACAATCCCCCTGTCTATGAGGCGGCAGCTGCGCCGCCCTTGTCTTACTAAACACCAGTGTCAAATCCTCATACTCGGGGGGAATATGCAGTGCGGGCATTTGATTTGGACTCTCCACCGAGGTCGCCCCTATGGAAACACCCAGACATAGCCCCTCACACTGAACAGACCACCCTTTAAGAGCTTTCTCTCGCCACGAAATAGTAGGATCATGGGTAACTAACCAGGGAAGTCCCAGCACCACCGGATACGCAGGAGAGTCAATTTGATAGAGCTGAATCGTCTCCTCATGACCTCCCTGCGTCTTCATCCTAAGGGGCGCTGTGACCTCCCTAATCAACCCAGATCCTAACGGACGGCTATCTAGGGCATGTACAGGGAAAGGCTTATCAACGGGAAGGAGAGGAATCCCTAACTCTACACAGAACTGGCGATCTACAAAATTCCCAGCTGCGCCTGAATCTACGAGCGCCTTATGCTGGGAACGAGGTGCAACCTGTGGGAAACAAACAGGCAAGGTTATGTGAACGACAGAAAGCTCTGGGTAAGTAGGGCGCCTACTCACCTGGGAGGACTCCCCAATGCGTGGCCTGCCTTCACCTCCACCGGGGGACCTTCCCCAACACCTAGCCGCGGTGTGCCCTCCACGGCCACAGTTGGTGCAGGGAACGGCCCCCCTCGGGTTCCTACTCCTCCGTTCTCTAGCGCCAGCACCTCCGAGCTCCATAGGGCTCGGCTTGGAGGTGCCGGAAGGTGGAATGGGCAACCCCCACCCGGGGACGTCCACGGGTGGCGAGCAGGGTGTCCAGCCGAATGGCCATGTCGACCAGTTGGTCAAACGACAACGTGGTATCCCTGCACGCCAACTCTCTCTGGACGTCCTCCCGGAGGCTGCAGCGGAAGTGGTCTATGAGGGCCCGCTCATTCCACCCTGCATCTGCCGCTAGAGTCCGAACTCCAAAGCAAAATCCTGTGCGCTCCTCATCCCCTGTCGGAGGTAGAACAGACGCTCCCCCGCCGCCTTCCCTTCTGGTGGATGGTCAAACACGGCACGGAAGCGGCGGGAGAACTCCGCATAGGTAATAGTAGCGGCGTCTATTCTCCTCCATTCGGCGTTGGCCCACTCCAACGCCTTGCCGGTGAGACAGGAGATGAGGGCGGAGACGCTCTCGTGTCCCGAGGGCGCCGGATGTACGGTGGCGAGGTAGAGCTCCACTTGCAGCAGGAACCCTTGACACCCGGCAGCGGAGCCGTCGTACGCCCTCGGGAGCGAGAGCCGAATCCCGCTGGGTTCCGGAAGGGAGACAGGAGGACTGACCGATGGGGATGGTCCGGTAGGTGGGGGCGTGGGTACCCCGCTGCTCTCCCATCGGTGGAGAGTGTTCATCACCCGATCCAGGGCGTGACCGATCTGGTTGATCCTGTCCTCCTGCCCACGAAGACGGTCCTCCATAATGTCAGTTGGCGCAGTTGCTCCTGCTGATTCCATAGTGGGATGTGTGATTCTGTCAGAACGCTGAGTGTGGATGTGGTGCAGGGAATCAAGCGCAGGAACAAGGGTGTTCGTCAACAGACTTTAGTAATCCAAAAATAGTAACTCCACACAGGTGAATAGCCAACCCGACCGGGAGGCATGAACAAATTACGCACACAACCAACAGTGCGCAAAAACAAGAAAAGGCGCACGCAGTGCGGACTCTCGAATACAAACAACACGAGAGAGAAAACCCAACAATGGCAACAGCTGACAATAATAATCACACATAACACCTGACCCAACACACGATAACTAAATAGGAAACAAAATCAAACACTAACAAGGGACAGGTGTACAAACAGACAAAACCAAACAAACATGAAACATCGAACGGTGGTAGCTAGTACTCCGGGGACGACGACCGCCGAAGCCTGCCCGAACAAGGAGGAGGCGCAGCCTCGGCCGAAACCGTGACACTCGTTACCTGTATAAAAGACACCTGGGAGCCAGAAATCTTTCTGATTGAGAGGGGGTCAAATACTTATTTCCCTCATTAAAATGCAAATCAATTTATAACATTTTAAACATGCGTTTTTCTGGATTTTTTTGTTGTTATTCTGTCTCTCACTGTTCAAATAAACCTACAATTAAAATTATAGACTGATCATTTCTTTGTCAGTGGGCAAACGTACAAAATCAGCAGTGGATCAAATACTTTTTTTCCTCACTGTATGTGAATTGTGAATAATGCAAAAGCATGTCGGCCTCATGAGTAGACCATTTAGAGACCTTTTATGGATAGGCTACTTGGCTAATGCATGGCCAGGATAAGAAAGACTCAAGACGCATTGCTGTTGAACCAGCTTTCATTTGAGTAGGGTATGGGTAACCTACTAAGGGCTTGTTTTTTAATCAAACTAAACAGAAAACAAGCAATTGTTACAGGAAAATAGTGTCACCTCATTATCTAATCTCTTGTTCAATGATGGGCATATAGCCTACATGGAGGGCTTTTTATGCATATCCAAAATAATTACAGGATTTTTGCTCACTGTTTTGCTGCTGCCAAACTTGATCTTTTAATAAAGCTTTGGCAATTAACTCCAGCCGGAAATAGAGCCCTAGATGTATTAGAGATATCTCTTTTGGAGATGTATTTACTTTATTTCAACAGGTCAGGTGACTGAAATATCATTCTCATTTAGTGTCAGCTACAACTGAAACATAATCGTTCTGTGAGAAATGGTCACTGTAAACAGGAGCATTACCAATTTTTTTATTTTGATTGGTTGGACTTGATCAACAGCTTATCGTACTGAAGATAGCTGTTGAGTTCGAGTGCATAGATTGATTATCTCCTTCAATGCTTGATTCAAGTTAGAGAAAAACCAACGGACCAAAGACTGTCTTAGAAGGAAGAAAATGATATTTTCAACGGTTGCGGTGTATACATCTTTGTGTCTCAGACACTACACTCATTGTTTGTCTCAATTTGCATTCGATGTGAAATCCCAACAAATATCTATGCTAGTCACCGACTGCAGAGCGTGTTGCAGCAAGATGAAGGGATCTCAGGGAGCTTTTCTGGGACAGAGGGGACGGTACATGTAGCAGCTTGTCCGTTCTGCCAATACCTCTCCAGAACCCTGCTTCAGCTCAGCAGAACAAAAACAACAATTGTGTTCCCCACAAGGGAGAAGAGAGGGAGGGAAGATGAACCACACCTTCTCTCTCATACAATACAAGGTCACCAACTAAAATACAAGGAGCTGGCAGAAAGAAATGGTGGGGTCCCATGGGCGTTTTATATGGAATATTCCCAATTTAAGTGTGTATTCATCCCTTCTAATCTTAAAAAAAAAAAAAAAAACATCTGGGTTGGGAAGCGGGCATGTTTCTAGCACATGCACTTTTAGTTGAGCAGCATTCATTAGCCTCTGAAATATATGGCAGGTTAGCATCAAGGGAAGCAGTTTGCTTCAGTCTACACTACCGGTCCAAAGTTTTAGAACACCTACTCATTGAAGGGTTTTTCTTTATTTTTACTATTTTCTATGACATAACACATATGGAATCATGTAGTAACCAAAAAAGTGTTAAACAAATCAAAATATATTTTTTATTTGAGATTCTTCAAATAGCCACCCTTTGCCTTGATGACAGCTTTGCACACTCTTGGCATTCTCTCAACCATCTTCACCTGGAATGCTTTTCCAAAAGTCTTGAAGGAGTTCCCACATATACGGAGCACTTGTTGGCTGCTTTTCCTTCACGCTGCGGTCCGACTCATCCCAAACCATCTCAATTTGGTTGAGGTCGGGGGATTGTGGAGGCCAGGTCGTCTGATGCAGCATGGCATTCAGGCTAAAGAGTTTCTTGGTCAAATAGCCCTTACACAGCCTGGAGGTGTGTTGGGTCATTGTCCTGTTGGCGCAGTGGCGCAGTGGTCTAAGGCACTGCATCGCAGTGCTAGCTGTGCCACTAGAGATCCTGGTTCGAATCCAGGCTCTGTCGTAGCCGGCCGCGACCGGGAGACCCATGGGGCGGCGCACAATTGGCCCAGCGTTGTCCAGGGTAGGGGAGGGAATGGCCGGCAGGGATGTAGCTCAGTTGGTAGAGCATGGCGTTTGCAACGCCAGGGTTGTGGGTTCGATTCCCACGGGGGGCCAGTATAATAAATAAATACGTATGCACTCACTAACTGTAAGTCACTCTGGATAAGAGCGTCAGCTAAATGACTAAAATGTAAATGTAAAAAAACAAATGATAGTCCCACTAAGCCCAAACCAGATGGGATGGCGTATCGCTGCAGAATGCTGTGGTAGCCATGCTGGTTAAGTGTGCCTTGAATTCTAAATAAATCACAGACAGTGTCACCACCAAAGCAACCCCACACCATAACACCTCCTCCTCCATGCATTACGGTGAGAAATACACATGCGGAGATCATTTGTTCACCCACACCGCGTCTCACAAAGACTCCAGACCAAAGGACACATTTCCACCGGTCTAATGTCAATTTCTCGTGTTTCTTGGCACAAGCAAGTCTCTTCTTCTTATTGGTGTCCTTTAGTAGTGGTTTATTTTTAGCAATTAGACCATGAAGGCCTGATTCACACAGGCTCCTCTGAACAGTTGATGTTGAGATCTGTCTGTTACTTGAACTCTGTGAAGCATTTATTTGGGCTGCAATTTCTGAGGCTGGTAACTCTAATGAACTTATCCTCTGCAGCAGAGGTAACTCTGGGTCCTCCTTCGCTGTGGCGGTCCTCATGAGAGCCAGTTTCATCATAGTGCTTGATGGTTTTTGTGACTGCACTTGAAGAAACTTTAAAAGTTCTTGAAATGTTCCAGATTGACTGACCATGTCTTAAAGTAATGATGGTAATTTCTCTTTGCTTATTTGAGCTGCTCTTGCCATAATATGGACTTGGTCATTTACCAAATAGGGCTATATTCTGTATACCACCCCTACCTTGTCAAAACACAACTGATGGGCTCAAACGCATTAAGAAATTCCACAAATTAACTTTTAACAAGGCACACCTGTTAATTGAAATGCATTCCAGGTGACTACCTCATGAAGCTGGTTGAGGGAATGCAAAGGCTGGCTACTTTGAAGAATCTAAAATATGAAATATATTTTGATTTGTTTAACACTTTTTTGGTTAATACAATGATTCCATATGTGTTAGTTCATAGTTTTGATGTCTTCACTATTATTCTACAATGTAGAAAATAGTAAAAAATAGAAAAAACCTTGAATGAGTAGGTGTGTCCAAACTTTTGACTGGTACTGTATATATATATACATATATATATATATATATATATATATATATATATATATATATATATATATATATATATATATATATATATATATATACAGTACATTCAGAAAGTATTCAGACCACTTCACTTTTTCCATATTTTGTTACATTACAGCCTTATTCTAGAATGGATTAAATAGTTTTTTCCCTCATCCATCTACACATAATACCCCATAATGACAACATGATTTTTGAATGACTATCTCATATTGTACCCCACACATCCATGTGTAAGGTCCGTCAATCGAGCAGTGAAATTCAAACACAGATTCAATCACAAAGGCCAGGGAGGTTTTCCAATGACAACATGATTTTTGAATGACTATCTCATATTGTACCCCACACATACATGTGTAAGGTCCGTCAATCGAGCAGTGAAATTCAAACACAGATTTAATCACAAAGACCAGGGAGGTTTTCCAATGCCTCGCAAAGAAGGGCACCTATTGATAAACATAATAGGCCTACATAATACATATTTTTTTTATAACCATTGCAGAATAGATTCCTCACCACCTTTCTGGCAATGATGGGTTCATATTCCTGAAGAAGCTTTAGCCTACAACAAATTACCATGCGCAGCTCTCATTTAATTGGGCCTATTAGATAGATAGGCAATTATTTCAAGTATTTTGCTCTATCTATCCGAATGGGAGCACAGTTTATAATATACAGTATACATTTTACAGATGAACAGACAGATATTTTGCTTTGAAGTGTGTAGGCTACCACTGCAACTAGGCCTAAAGTTCTTTTTTTTTTTTTGGGGGGTTTATCCAGTAGACATACTAACAAGACAATGTTTCAGAATCCGCAGGCAGTGCAGCATATTTAGGTTCAGGGAAAAAGTAAATGCAAAACATTGTTGAATTCAAATGATCTGTTTACAGGTCCAAAACTATTTGCAATTGTTTTATTCTTTCAGCAACTGTCAGATACAGCAAATGTCACTGTAAAAGTTTTAAACATTCTACCAACACCTCCAGACATTTTATCAAGTTCACCATTGCTATTTCCTTTAGAAACTGCCTTGGCCTAATTCCAATACTTCCAAGGTATACAGCAAATAAGGGCGTTATTGTCACCATAAAAGGTGAATGATGAAAGTTTTTCAGGTAGAGTTTTCACCACGGTCTGATTCATAACAGGAAACATGCGTAATTATGGTGTGAAATGTATGCAATGGTTATAAATGAGGCCCCAGAAGAAGTCTGGACTGGTTTATCCAGTCATTAATTCAGCGTTAGTCAACACAAAAGAACAGATTTCTATTCACCTGAAACATGAGCTAACAAGAGCTGTTTTCTTCCTCGTACAGGCCCCAGTAATATGCTGGAGTCCTTGTTTCTTAACCTCCCAAATGAGGGATATAGGGATTCCTTTCCTCGCTTTCTCTCATTCTTCTCCCCTCTTCTTATCATGTCACATGGGATAATGCTTTCACATGAACATTTTAGTTATATTTAGAAGCCCAAGAAGCTTGTTACGTTTTTTCTACTGGCTTGCTGTCTACTGTATTCCCAACTGATATACTGACAATAGAGTTTTTATTTTTCTATCTTGAGTTTACTTTCTGCATCACAAGGTTATCGAACAATAACTCACAGATGGAATGTGGAGAATTGCATCAATTCTTCCAAATTGCTCTAGTATAGAGACAATTGTATCATGACAAAAGTGATTGGGGAACACACAACGTCAAATGACCCATGGCTATAATGTGGGAAAATTACAGCAGGGTTCAAAATAATACAATGAAACACCCTCCCTAGCGTCTCAAGTCTTTCACCCCAGAATTATGTTACGGTAGGCTCGACTTGAAACTTGAGGACATAAGAGCACAACAGCTAGTTTATTTGGGACAATTGCATCTGAAAGCAATTGCACGCTGCCTGAAAACCCCCTGAAAGTATAGGTTCTTTTTGGGGGTTCTTCTGAGAAAGCCACAGACCGTGCAGTCTCGGGTGGTTTCGGCTGAGATGCCTGGCAGCCTAACCAGTGTGTGATTGTGTGTGTCCTTGTGCGAGAGATAATTACATAGAGCAGTCTTGAAGACACTCTGTATAGAGAGCGAGGCAGCCTCCTCCATGCCTATCTGGGGGGCGACCAGAGCGCAGAGATAGTCTGCTTTCGTTTTTGTCAATCTGGCAGGGAGACATCATATAAGAAAACATTATAGCATATTTACAGCTCTATGTTGTGCTATCTGGCACATTCAAAAAGTTAAAGGTTTAGGAAATTCAGCAGCACCTACTGGCTGAGTTGATAACAATCAAACTCGTCTGACCTGTCCTGAGGAGCCATGCTAAGGAGAGAGTGGGTGTGCTCTTGATTATTGTCTTAAGTTCAACATACCCTGTTCCGACACACCTACCAGCAGAGGCCCGCATTATCTTATCTGGGATGTGCATGTTCATGTGCAAATGAGCATGTTTAGGACTGCACATTTGTTGTATGTTTGCTATTCACACACATGTTGAAAACGAGCCATTGTAGACTGATCTGCAAATAGTTATATATTTTTTATTTAACCTTAATTTATCCAGGAATTTGAGGTCATTCAGGTCAGAATACCTTTTTCTTTTACAAGGGAGACCTGGGCCTGGATTCCCAAAAGCATCTTAAGGCTAAGTTCCTTCTTGGAACCTTCGTAGGAGCTTTTGTTAACAGCTAAGTGCATCGTTAGATGCTTTTCTGCCCTCCCGCATCACTTTATACAGAGAAGATCGCCGCTATATATGTATATTGTTGTATATCATTGTATTTTACATTTGTGTGACTGGTCTTGTCTATCAGTGTATCAGTGTTTTGTTGCTTGTCGTGTTTTATGTTTTTGTGTGGACCCCTGGAAGAATATATGCTGCTTTGGCAAAAGCTAATGGGGGTCCGAATAAACTAAACTAAACTTAGAATCAAGATGTTTATCTATCTGTCTGTGACCACCGATAACTTCAGAACAATGTTGACTACAAATACAAAGTTGTGAATGTCTTTGCAATTGTTACAAACAAGTGAAGGATAAAAGATGCTTGAAATGAAAACTGAGATGACTGCATAAAAATATAAATACAGTATAGGCTACATAGACCTATATATTTCAATCATATTGAAATAAATGTAATGTTCAATCAATTGAGATATATTTCGCTAATAGGCTACTGTAATATTTCATGATGTGGGTAAGCATTAGAATAAGCCGACTCAATATTTGCAGCCACATAGGTGGTAATATCACTCTAGGAGCTGATGCGTCGTCAGTATTGTTGAATAATTCTAATGTTTAGGTAAGATTTGAATAGTGAAAGCTCATCCGAGAGCAGTGCTGCCTTTCTTTCGATTGTATCAGTATCGACACATGCTCTAATGATGTTAGTTGAAATGACTTTTCTTTGTTAGTGATTTAGACACATGCATAGATGAGTGATACTAATAAGTGGAGAACCATGTTATTAAACAGAGACAGATCAGAGCAAATTATTTGCTTCTGTGCTGAATAAAGTGCTGAGTAACTGCAGCCCAAGTTGAAGACACACAACTGCGCAGCAAAGTCCTTTATCTTTATGAGGTTCATGGTACAACGTCCACTTTTTAAACCAATACCCTTGTCAAACAAAGATGACTCAAAAATGATGTGAATATCAGTCAAATTATCTCACTATGTGGGATATATTGACATTATGTTTTTTTAAAGGCCTTGACCATTACATTTTGCTCAAACCTCAGTTGAGTCTGGATTTTTCCCACTATCTTGGAAATGTAGATTACAATCCACTGTGGTCAGCAACAATGCTTTCCCTCTCTTTCTCCACACTCAACCAGTTAAATGAGCTTTGGGACAAGCTTGTGAGTGTGTCTAATTGCTTATGAAGAAAGTCCTTTAAGAACCAATGAAATGATCAAGAGCACCAGTGCTACCCAGTCTTTAGGAAGGACTACAGAATTTTACGGTTGGGAAATGACTAGGACTACATAGATTTTCTTTTTTTATATGTAGTCCTTCATAAAGTACCACTCAGAAACACATTTGAAGTTACCACATTGACACAATGTGAGAGAGGAATCCGATGGCCCCAAGCCTACCTAACACAGTCATGACTGTCTTGATGAGCTTGATGGGTGTCCTCTTGCGGTTGATGGAGCCGCTGGTGTGCGGGCTGAGCACCGCCGTTTTCCTCTTGACGTAGGTGTAAATCCGCAGGTAGATGGACACCATAACCAGGAACACCACCAGGTTGGACACGGACCAGAAAATCAGGTAGCTCCGGCTGAAGATGGGCGCCAGCTGGGAGCAATCCTGAAGGTTGCAGATGCAGTTCCAACCCAGGCTGGGCACGGTGCCCATGAAGATAGAGATGGCCCACACCAGCACGATGAGCAGGGTCACCCGCCGCTTGGTCAGGTTGCTGTGGACCTTCCAGTTCATCACAGAGATGTAGCGCTCCAAGGCGATCACTAGCAAGTTCGCCAGAGAGGCTGAGAGACTGGTGTCCAGAAGCCCTTGACGAATGAAATAGCCCCTCACGGTTAGCTTCCTGGACACCGTCCCAGTGTTGAACATGAGGTACACGTAGGCTATTCCAGCGAGGAAGTCCGAAGCGGCCAGGTTGGCAAGGAGATAGTAGAAAGGGTAGTGGAATCTCTTGTTCGTGATGATGGCAGCAATGACCATGGCATTGGACACCAGGATAAAGCAGCAGAAGAGGGAGCCTACAACTTGGAACAGAATGAGCTGAGTGGAGTTCCAGTCGGCTTTGGTCTGGTTGCTGTTGTTGTAGAAGAAGCTCATGGGCTCATCGTGGTAGCATTTGTTCTGGCTGGCCATCTTAAGTGAAAGGCTGCTGACGAGAGTTGACGAGAGATAGAAAGAGAGAGAAAAAATAAGCATTATTTATTGGTTTCTCTTTAACACTCATCAACCTTTTGGAATTCATGGTAGGTCTACACAGTATATAACTACATGGGCTAATTTAGTACAAGGATGGTAATGAGAACTCCAGACCAAAAGTTCTAATAAACCCATTCTTTGTGCCGTGCCAGTTTTCCAAAGGCCAAATAACTCCTGAAATGAGAAAGATTAAATGACCCAACTCCAAAGGGCAATCAACATGTCAAACATCCTTTTTACTGGAAGCAGCTACATAAATCACTGGTTAATCACACATTCTCCCATTACAGAGGTATAGTGAGACCTCTGAGATAAGGATAAAGACATTCTGAGTTTCAACTCTGAAGGTATTTACCAATGGAATTAGGTATGACTTTTACAGATATCATGGATACAATCTCTTTCATATAACAAGTTACAAATAAAAGGAACAGACTTTATTCCCATGATTTACTAATGACTATGTATCATGCAATTTGTGAAACAACCAATTTTAGTGTGACAGAAGGCTTCAGAATAAATACCAAAGTACAATCAATGGAGAGAAATGTTTTGCCATGTAATTCAACGTTCCTTCCGCCTATAGAATGTCTAGTTATTTATAATTTTATATATATATATATATTTTTTAAGTGTAGCCATAAATGCTTTGTCTTTCAACACTTAAAATGTAGACGATAAGGAATTTCCAAACGCAAAAAATCGTATTATTTGCGGTTGAAAGAGAGAGTAAGTCTTATCGGCAATGGAAACACTCAAATATATTCGATCATGACGAAAATTATATGAAAATATATGCTAAATAAACTAAACTTACGAAAACGTACTTACCAGGTGAAGTTTACCTGTGCAAATATTTTCTATCGAATCCTTTGTGTAAACGGAATTTCTCATTCGTTCTACTACTCCTTTCAAGAATGTCCTCCTTCATTCTACCGGGGCAACTTTACAGGAGAAGGTGACAGCCGTGAGTGAAGGGAATGAGGGAGAAAAGTTTGAGGCAAGAGTAGTCTGACGTAGAGGGTGTGTGCCACAGCTTCTCATATCTCGACTCCACTGGCTGCAGTAGAAAGAATTCCTTTGTATGTGCGTGGTTCAACACATTGGGCCATGAGCTAAAACAATTATCCTACTTGCCACCACTTCACTGGTATGTTAGAAAAGGATATTCAATGTTGAATGTCTGGGTTAAAACTCTATGTTAAAAAAGACTGGGATAAAATATCCATAGCTAGACTACCTGTTGGTGGTTGGTTTAGTTAGTGTATTCACACAACCTCAAACCCATTGAGAGGATATCTACATTCCAGCAGGAAAAACACTGAATACATTACACATCAGTAAGAGTGTTACATATAATCACCACTGCTAAATACTAACCAGCCACTCATGAGGCAATACAACCACTAAAACAACATTCATAAGAATAAGGAAATATGATAGAAGGTTGGTTTTTCACTTCAACATAGTGTATTATGTCTATTTCACTACAGACCACCTAAGGAAAATGATTAATTTGATGCTTGGATAACTCTGTAAAGTTGGATTCTCTTTTTACTGACTCTTGACATATACTCCCTGATGAGCTTTCCTGAAGTGCCAAAGATGGTTGTGTTCCAGCTTGTTCCTACTACATCCTGTCAAAGCAGATTGTGTGATAACATTACATGGCATTCGTCATAGTAGTCGGACTCATCTTATTCAGTTATACATATCACACTGACCAATAACTTTGAGATACTCTGGCAACATAAGATCCCATTTTGAGTGAATGTATAGCAGAGATAAAATAACTAATAACAAAATGGTAATGATTCACTTTGACTACAAATCCATAACGCATTCATTACACATTCATAAGCATTTCATGAACGTGTTATAACAGGGCCCAAACGCATTATTAAAAGTTAATGAGATATATCCATAGCATGTCTATAGCGCATTCATGTCATGCATTGCAAGAGCTCATATCTTAATAAATGCATTATTTCAATGACAGTGTGGTGTCATCATTGTGGCTGTTCTCAAAAGTGTGCTTCTGCCATACCAGTGTTAGTGAATATGCCAAAAGGCCAAACCACATTTAGATAATTATGCTGATACTGTATATAGCCAGCCTGTACCAGTCCCATTTCCCCCACTGGCCAGTATAGGCCCGTGCCTTACCTCCTTCTCACTAAGGAATGTAATGTAGGCAACGTCAATACGTTTTCCAACTTGGTCAATAAGCATTACAAAATTTACTTAAAACGTATAAAACATTTAGTTAACAATTGTAGCTATCTCACTATTTTAAGACTTAGCAACATTGTATTTTTGCACATGACCAAACTTTAACAACAGGACAAATTAAGAGACAGAAACATCACAATGTTCTTTCCATTTTGGCTGCACAGGAGGAGAGTGAGGTGAGAGGTTAATGAAATGTCACTTCCTGGTGACCACTCGCTTCGACAAAAATCACCCAAGAAACCTAATTAAACATTTAGTTATCATTTAGTTTTGTTCACTATTTCATTACACATTTAAAATAACAAAAATAGCTAATAAGAAGTCAGAAGAACACTGGGCTGTCATCCGGGAGTGATGTCACGTTGACCTCTCATCTCTCCTCCGCAGTCAAAACGAAAGCAACTGATTTCTGATTAATGTCACGGCCATTGAGGTACAAAAGAACTAGAGACTGCTTCCAAGATGGACGACCACTGTTTTCAACGTAATCTACTAATGTTCGCATACACCGTTTCGTGGTCGCTGCCATCTGCTAAAGCAGAGCCGATAACGCCTGCGCATTAGCCTTCAGTGCGCACTTGAGCAAAATCAATGTAGTCCTGCTTTGTGGCATTTCGCGAAGGGTCTATGTGATACTGATCGCACTATACGTTTTTGTGCGTGTAGATATAGTTGTCTTTGTTCGATAGAGCCGTTGGACGCCTTTCAGCGATGTTCCTATCAGTGGAAGCATTGCTAAATACACAAACGGACACATTTTTACTTGGTGCTTCGCTGTTCGTGCTCTGGCCCTGTCCCTCACCCAGGTGTTGTTTTTTTTTAAAGGCAGGCGGACACTAACAACACAATCCTTTGGGAAAAAACTGACCAGACTGCAATGGCTTCAAGTGATTCCTCTCATCATGAATTCAACGATGGAGCATTTTTTGAGCAACATGGTGACATTCAACCATACATGTTTCAACAAGAATATAGCGAGGAGGATTCGAAGTAAAGAGTTAGATTTAGCTAGAAGTTCAGCTACAGCCGATGCCAGGACTAAGAGGCCAGATGACAAATATGATGGCTAAGTAAGTAATTTTTCCCTGCAACAAGCCACCTAGCTAGCTAACTTTAGTTTATCTGCTGAAACCCATATTGTGTATTGCTGGCTAACTTACTGTGTTACAGTGGGGGGAAATCAAATATATTTTTGTTTGCTAACTTAGGTAGCCAGTCTAGCTAGCTAAGTTAAGTTAACTAACAGTTAAACAACTACAGGTAGCCATATCTATGACAAAAAAATTGGTTTTACAATCGGAGACTTATTGTATTTGTACAATCGGATACTATTTTTTGTCGTAGATATGGCTACTAAACAACAAGCTACAACGTTACAACCAGCCACCTGAAGCTATGTTTACCAGCAAACGTTAGGCTAGTTAGCCTGGCACCTGCTAAGTTGTTACTATGCACCACACTTCACATTTGTAACTTGTGTAACATCAGCAACTGTAAATATTTTTACTAGCTAGCTATGTAACATAATTGACGAGGGTTGACATTGCTTATGATTATGACAGTTGATTCATTTCACATTCACAAAAATATAACCAGCCAAACAGATGTAAATAACACTTATTGCCTATCCTGCAAGCTAGCTAGCGAAATTACTAGCTAACAGTGAGGAGATACAATAATACAACAATTTACTGTTGTAAATCTCTAAAGCTGGTTTTACTATAAATATTTGCCTAAGCATGCCTGTTAGACATGGATGTAGCTACAGTAGATACTGTCTGCCTACCTACGTAGGTACATTTGCACAGTGACCACACCGTACAAAGGTTGAGGGTTATGCCATATTTCTTTCTATTAGGCTAGATATTGTTCTAAATGTAATCTGTGCCTGTGCACGTGTATGCATGTTCAACTAGTCTACCCTAATGCTGTTCAACAGTTGTTCTAATTGTGCAATGGAGTATAATTTTTTATATTTTCTTGTCTTACAGACAATACCATGTGGTGCCTCAGCTTTTTCCAGGAGTGCATTCTTGGAGAGAAACAATTCCTTTGCCTGTGTGTGTCATTGTAGCAGAACTGTATCCCGTGAACTGTATCCCCCTCTCGATGGATTTGACATTATGCTGGATTTCAAGCAGAAGATGATTCAAGAGGAGCTGAATGGCTGTTTGATCATGACAACACTCCTCCCATAGCTGTACAAGTATTCCATTCATTTTATTACACTGTTATACTGTATGTTTCTTTGGAATGGCAATCTCATCATGACCACCTCTCCCATCATCTGCTGATCACCAGTTCTCTTAGCTACAGATTGTTACGCCAGATAATGTGATTTAAGCAAAGATTGTTGGTATCCATTACTGGGGGTTGAAGGATAGGTACTGTTTGGTGTATCACAGAGAATGTTCTACCAACCTTATCGATGCGGTCTTCGTCCTCGATTTGTGGAAACAGGAGTCTCATAAAATGTCCGTGTCCAGTTGCAGTTTGAATTTAGAAAATGTTCAGTTATTAAAATAAATAATTGTTTTGCTCCATGAAGTAATCCAACAATGTGTACACTGCCATCTTGTCCATCTAAGTTTTTTCTCATTGATTGAGACAGGTGTCGGCACTTTGGGGTGGACACTCACCTGTCTCAATCAATGAGAGAAGACTTGAAATAGATAAGATGGTGGCGTAGACTTTGTTGGATTACTTAATGGAGTACAGTTGCTAATGGTAGGGGACATATATACAGTGGGGGAAAAAAGTATTTAGTCAGCCACCAATTGTGCAAGTTCTCCCACTTAAAAAGATGAGAGAGGCCTGTAATTTTCATCATAGGTACACGTCAACTATGACAGACAAATTGAGAAAAAAAATCCAGAAAATCACATTGTAGGATTTTTAATGAATTTATTTGCAAATTATGGTGGAAAATAAGTATTTGGTCACCTACAAACAAGCAAGATATCTGGCTCTCACAGACCTGTAACTTCTTCTTTAAGAGGCTCCTCTGTCCTCCACTCGTTACCTGTATTAATGGCACCTGTTTGAACTTGTTATCAGTATAAAAGACACCTGTCCACAACCTCAAACAGTCACACTCCAAACTCCACTATGGCCAAGACCAAAGAGCTGTCAAAGGACACCAGAAACAAAATTGTAGACCTGCACCTGGCTGGGAAGACTGAATCTGCAATAGGTAAGCAGCTTGGTTTGAAGAAATCAACCGTGGGAGCAATTATTAGGAAATGGAAGACATACAAGACCACTGATAATCTCCCTCGATCTGGGGCTCCACGCAAGATCTCACCCCGTGGGGTCAAAATGATCACAAGAACGGTGAGCAAAAATCCCAGAACCACACGGGGGGACCTAGTGAATGACCTGCAGAGAGCTGGGACCAAAGTAACAAAACCTACCATCAGTAACACACTACGCCGCCAGGGACTCAAATCCTGCAGTGCCAGACGTGTCCCCCTGCTTAAGCCAGTACATGTCCAGGCCCGTCTGAAGTTTGCTAGAGTACATTTGGATGATCCAGAAGAGGATTGGGAGAATGTCATATGGTCAGATGAAACCAAAATAGAACTTTTTGGTAAAAACTCAACTCGTCGTGTTTGGAGGACAAAGAATGCTGAGTTGGATCCAAAGAACACCATACCTACTGTGAAGCATGGGGGTGGAAACATCATGCTTTGGGGCTGTTTTTCTGCAAAGGTACCAGGACGACTGATCCGTGTAAAGGAAAGAATGAATGGGGCCATGTATCATGAGATTTTGAGTGAAAACCTCCTTCCATCAGCAAGGGCATTGAAGATGAAACGTGGCTGGGTCCTTCAGCATGACAATGATCCCAAACACACCGCCCAGGCAACGAAGGAGTGGCTTCGTAAGAAGCATTTCAAGGTCCTGGAGTGGCCTAGCCAGTCTCCAGATCTCAACACAATAGAACATCTTTGGAGGGAGTTGAAAGTCTGTGTTGCCCAGCGACAGCCCCAAAATATCACTGCTCTAGAGGAGATCTGCATGGAGGAATGGGCCAAAATACCAGCAACAGTGTGTGAAAACCTTGTGAAGACTTACAGAAAACGTTTGACCTGTGTCATTGCCAACAAAGGGTATATAACAAAGTATTGAGAAACTTTTGTTATTGACCAAATACTTATTTTCCACCATAATTTGCAAATAAATTCATTAAAAATCCTACAATGTGATGTTCTGGATTTTTGATGAAAATTACAGGCCTCTCTCATCTTTTTAAGTGGGAGAACTTGCACAATTGGTGGCTGACTAAATACTTTTTTCCCCCACTGTATGTGTGAAATTTGTTTTGATTTAGAATGGACCATTATCATGCACCTGTCTCGAAACAGGGGCAGTGGAAAAAAATATGTCATCGATCCACTTAAATAGCGAATGGAGGAAACATTTGCCGTGATTCATTTTCACGCCAGCCAGGTAGGCTATACTCCTGTTGTTAAGAGAAGCAATGTACTTAATATTAGGAAAGTTGAGAAATAAATATAGTAGGCCTAGCCTATAGAAAGCTGATGGGATCCTCCTCTTTTTAATAGAGGCCATCACTCAATTTTCTCACACAATTCGATCACATTTGCATTGATGTCAGAGTGATTAGAGGGACAATAGAGTGCTGAGTACCAGGCAGCTAGCAAGTTTGGCAGGCTACTAATGACCATCAGCAGCATCAGAGCTTGAAGAAGCCTAATTACCATGACTAAACGGTCGCGTGGAATTTGACTGCCGTCATAGATCATGACTGCCGGTGTGGCGGTAATACAGTCACCTTAACAGCCCTACCCAAGACCTCCACATCTGGCTTTTTTACCTGTGGGATCGTCTGAGAACAGCCACCTGGACAGCTGATTAAACTGCACAATCAAAGAATTTCTGCACAAACTCCCAGAAGCCGTGTCAGGGAAGCTCATCTGCGTGCTTGTTGTCCTTACCAGGGTTTTGACCTGACTGCAGTTTGGCTTGTAACCGACTTCAGTGGGAAAATGCTCACCTTCGATGGCCACTGGCACGCTGGAGAAGTGTGCACTTTATGGATGAATTCCGGTTTGAACTGTACCGGGTAGATGGCAGACAGAGTGTATGGCGTTGTGTGGGCGAGTGGTTTGCTGATGTCAACCTTGTGAACAGAGTGCCACATGGTGGCGGTGGGGTTATGGGATGGGCAGATATAAGCTACGGACAACGAACACAATTGCATTTTTATAAATGTCAATTTGAATACACAGAGATACCGTGACGAGATCCTGAGGCCCATTGTCGTGCCATTCATCCACCGCCATCACCTCATGTTTCAGCATGGATTTGTACACAATTCCTTGAAGCTGAAAATGTCCCAGTTCTTCCATGGCCTGCATACTCACCAGACATGTCACCTATTGAGCATGTATGGGATGCTCTGGATTGATGTGTACGACAGTGTGTTCCAGTTCCCTCCAATATCCAGCAACTTCTAACAGCCATTGAAGAGGAGTGGGACAACAGTCCACATGCCACAATCAGCAGCCTGATCAACTCTGTGTGAAGGTGATGTGTCGCACTGCATGAGGCAAATGGCGGCCACACCAGATACTTACTGGTTTTCTGATCCACGCCCCTACCTTTTAAGGTATCTGTGACCAACAGATGCATATCATCTGTATTCCCAGTCATGTCAAAAATCCAAAGATTAGGGCCTAATTAAGTTATTTCAATTGACTGATTTCCTTATATGAACTGTAACTCAGTAAAATCTTTGAAATTGTTGCATGTTGCATTTAGATTTTTGTTCAGTATACATTTTAGATTTACATTTGAGTCATTTAGCAGACGCTCTTATCCAGAGCGACTTACAGTTAGTGAGTGCATACCTTTTTTTTCATACTGGTCCCCCGTGAAATATAACAAAACCGTTTGACATAGAAAGACCAGATTTTCAGCGGGTTTAAAAAAGGAATGTTTATTAATTATGAAATTATGAAACATATTAACATTCCACCCATGAGGCCACTAGAGGTCGATTTGGTCATTTGACGTCAGGAAAGGGTTTTTAATAAGCAGCGTGCAGTAGGATGCGTTGATCAGTCGATTGACTGGTGCAGGACTGCAGAACGATAAACTTTCCTCTAGTGTGGAAGTTTCCCAAAATTGCGTTGTTTAGAAGGAGTGCAAGGGGCGAATTGAATTATTGCACACGTGCACTTCAGAGTAGGCGTTCCCTAACGGAAATATGCAAATAAATGCTAGAACGCGCCAATAGCATATCACTAGCTCATGCTTGGCTCTGCCCACCTCCTTGCTTGTTCTGCCCACTAATTAATTTGCTCCCATTGGAAACGACAGGCTATGGTCTATCTTTGCTTCTACTGTAAATCAATGGCGCACTGAAGATGGGCTTTTGCTGGCTAGCTCTCCCAGCAGCTGCTGCGGTGACGTAGTCTCCCCATGAGTGACAGCACCCTGAGCCAATCACGCAAAACCAGAGAAGATCAATACACTAATTTCTCTGTCTGCCTCTCCACCACAGACAGCACAGAGCGAGGCTGAAACAGCTGCATTTTGGAGCTGCCTTACCCAACGGAAATTTACCAAAACAATGGTTTAGATCAAGGTTGCGTAACCCCGTATGCTTTTTTAGACCAAGCATTTAAAAAAATATATACAATTTAAATTGTTTGCTAACTGATATGGTATATTGTTGTGACATGAAATAACAGAATTGCAGGCAAATCTCCTGGATATTGGTGGGGGGCCGCCCCACGTGACACATCGCCACTGTTCATTAACACTGGTATGGCAGAAGCACACTTTTGATCCATCATTAAGGTATCTTAATGATGCATCTATTAAGATACCTAAATACTGTATGAGCTCTTGCATAACATGACATGAATGTGCTATAGATATGCCATTTCATTATCCTTTAATAATTGGGACCCGTTATAACACATTCATGAAATACTTAGTGTATTAAATGCGTTATGGATATGTAGTCAAAGTAAATCGTTACCAAATAATGCATGTACCAGAATCAAACATGCCACTTTATCATTGTCTCGTATTCTGTCAAGCACTCAAGGTTCAGTTTCTGCAAAATGTCTTTACCCTGCTGTCTCAGATCCTGGGAGAGGCGGATACTCACACGTTTTCTTGTCTTTATGATACAGGGAAGAAGACATGCATGCCTGTGCATCCAGGCTCTGTCGTAGCTGGCCGTGACCGGGAGACCCATGGGGCGGCGCACAATTGGCCCAGCATCGTCCAGGGTAGGGGAGGGAATGGCCGGCAGGGATGTAGCTCAGTTGGTAGAGCATGGCGTTTGCAACGCCAGAGTTGTGGGTTCGTTTCCCACGGGGGGTCAGTATGATTTTTAAAAAATATATATATATGCACTCACTAACTGTAAGTCGCTCTGGATAAGAGCGTCTATTAAATAACTAAAATGTAAAATGTAAATATGTGTGTAGAGGCAGTTAATCTTTCAATAATATTGACAGTACATCTTACAGAAGATGTCATATGATTTTTTTTTCTTTATTCCAAAGTTGAATTACTAAGTCTAAAATCATCAAAGGATATATAGGCTACTGTATGTACATGGCGTGAATGGATTATGCAACTTACAGTCTTCCTTTTGCACGCTAGAATGTTTGCAAGTGACTGCATTACTTTTTGTATTTACTGAGAATGAATGGTGGCCTTAGACACAATGGTATTGTGAAATATGGACAAAACAATTGACAAATGATAGAGAAGACAAATTATTTTTAGTAGTGTATTTAGAGATTTATTTTGAACATACAAATCTATGAAAAAATAAAATTACACATTTGTTTCACATTGATATTGCATACATACGAAGTGCATCAGAATCACATAGCAATCGTGCTATGGCCTCCTGTAGCTCAGTTGGTAGAGCATGGCGCTTACCCCATCAGAACCCAAAATATAAGCAATATTGTAAACAAACACTGTATAGCCTCAAAACATGGTTAAAACTATAATTTTGATATCATGGATGGTTAGTCCTTGCATCCATAGCTCAATCTATGAATTTGAGAGTGGTTACATTTCTCCAGGCCCATCCCTCAGAGATGGGGTGGCCACTTTGTTATTGTTTCAATTAAGGATTCTAACTTTTAAATATGTTCCTTCTCTTTGCTAATACAGAGCCACTGGCTCTGAGCCAGCAGATATTGTACATGGCTTTTGGTTGAATGTTTAAAAGGCAATATAAAAAAAACAACATTATTTGGCACTTATATTGCACATTTGCTCCCCTGTGGAAAATATACAAACTCTGCCTTTAAAAAGCTGCATGGTCCCAAATATTATTGTACAGGATTTCCATCAGGGTTCTTTCCTGTATTTCAGAGGTCCGGGTTCCCAATTTCCAGAATCCTCCTCTTCTCCCAACATTCCCAGGTGTGGCTGCGGTCAGCTGATGAGTACGATGTCATCATCGCTTGGAGCCCTGAAACAGAACAATCCCGTCATATCAATAATCCCAAACAAAAAAAGTTTACGGTCATTCCAGCAAATCTCATTTACTAGCTTCAATCACCCTTAGGGAAAAACCACATGAATTTTACATGTGAACACGTAAAGTAGGCTACCCTTACATGTACAATGTTTTATAATCATCGACTTAGTCTCATATGCATTATTTGATTTGAGCATCGAGGACAAGCAGTGTTTTCCTTAACAAAAATGCTTGACATGAGGAGGACTTGAACCCATGGTTAATGAGCCCTGTCATTTGAGGCAACTGCTTTAGCAAAGTGTGCCACTAGGAAGAAATTATGTTGATGGTACATCATGACAGTTATTTGACAAGTCCATATGGCTCTTCATCTTTTTTTAATGATGTACAATAAACTTAAATGTTGTATTGACCTCTATCTTTTTTCTGTAAAAGCACATGGATGTGTATGAAACAGATGAGCAAAAGTGTGGGATTTTGACATATGCGAAAACGTGCCTTTTGAATTGTGTCTAACGTCAGTAGCTAGTAGCATAGTCAAGGATTAATCATCATGCAATATTGGCACTCTACATTTGAGACAGACCAAGAGGAACAAAAGTAAACCTTGAATTTTGAGATTTTAAATATCCCTCTGGTGGCCAAGGACCTATTTTAAGAAATGCCATTGGTTGGTGGATATAAAGTTTAAGATCTTTGATTTGTATTTGTATTTATTATGGATCCCCATTAGCTGCTGCCAAGGCAGCAGTTACTCTTCCTGGGGTCCATTAAAATTAAGGCAGTTATACATTTTAAAAACATTACAATACATTCATAACAGATTTCACAACATTAAGTGTGTGCCCTCAGGCCTCTACTCTACTACCACATATCTTTAACACAAAATCCATGTGTACGTGTGTATAGTGTGTATGTTATCGTGTGTTTCTATGCATGTGTCTATCTTTGTGTTACTTTACAGTCCCCGCTGTTCCATAAGGTGTATTTTAATCTGTTTTTTAAATCTAATTTTACTGCTGGCATGAGTTACTTGATGTGGAATAGAGTTCCATATAGTCATGGCTCTATGTAGTACTGTGCTCCTCCCATAGTCTGTTCTTGACTTGGGGACTGTGAAGAGACCTCTGGTGGCATGTCTTGTGGGGTATGCATGGGTGTCCGAGCTGTGTGCCAGTAGTTCAAACAGACCACTCGGTTCATTCAACATGTCAATACCTCTCACAAATACAAGTAGTGATGAAGTCAATCTCCCCTCCACTTTGAGCCAGGAGAGAGTGACATGCATATTATTAATGTTAGCTCTCTGTGTACATCCAAGGGCCAGCCGTGCTGCCCTGTTCTGAGCCAGTTGCAATTTTCCTAAGTCCCTCTTTGTGGCACCTGACCACACGACTGAACAGTAGTCCAGGTGCGACAAAACTAGGGCCTGTAGGACCTGCCTTGTTGGTAGTGCTGTTAAGAATGCAGAGAAGCACTTTATAATAGACAGACTTCTCCCCATCCTAGCTACTGTTGTATCAATATGTTTTGACCATGACAGTTTACAATCCAGGGTTACTCCAAGCAATTTAGTCTTGCTCAATTTGCTCAATTTCCACATTATTCATTACAAGATTGAGTTGAGGTTTACGGTTTAGTAAATGTTTTGTCCCAAATACAATGCTTTTAGTTTTTGAAATATTTAGGACTAACTTATTCCTTGCCACCAATTCTGAAACTAACTGCAGCTCTTTGTTAAGCGTTGCTGTCATTTCAGTCGCTGTGGTAGCTGACGTGTATAGTGTTGGACACACTGGCTTTACTCAAAGCCAGTGGCATGTCGTTAGTAAAGATTTTAAAAAGTAAGGGTCCTAGACAGCTGTCCTGGGGAATTCCTGATTCTACCTGGATTTTGTTGAAGAGGCTTCCTTTAAAGAACACCCTCTGTGTTCTGTTAGAAAGGTAACTCTTTATCCACAATATAGCAGGGGGTGTAAAGCCATAACAAGTTTCTCCAGCAACAGACTATGATCGATAATGTCAAAAGCCGCACTGAAGTCTAACAAAACAGCCCCCACAATCTTTTTATCATCAATTTCTCTCAGCCAATCATCAGTCATTTGTGTAAGTGCTGTGCTTGTTGAATGTCCTTCCCTATAAGCGTGCTGAAAGTCTGTTGATTTGTTTACTGTGAAATAGCATTTTCTGGTCAAACAAAAGTTTACTAAGGGTTGGTAACAGGCTGATTGGTCGGCTATTCGAGCCAGTTAAGGGGGCTTTACTATTCTTAGGTAGGGGAATAACTTTTGCTTCCCTCCAGGCCTGAGGGCACACAATTCTAGTAGGCTTAAATTGAAGATATGGCAAATAGGAGTGGCAATATCGTCCGCTATTATCCTCAGTGATTTTCCATCCAAGTTGTCAGACCCTGGTGGCTTGTCATTGTTGATCGACAATAATACTTGTTTCACCTCTTCCACACTTACTTTACGGAATTCAAAATTACAATGCTTGTCTTTCATAATTTGGTCAGATACACTTGGATGTGTAGTGTCAGCATTTGTTGCTGGCATGTCATATCTAAATGTGCTAATCTTGCCAATGAAAAAATCATTAAATAGTTGGCAATATCAGTGGGTTTTGTGATGAATGAGACATCTGATTCAATGAATGAATGAATGATGGAGCGGAGTTTGCCTTTTTTCCCAAAATTTCATTTAAAAGTGCTCCAAAGCTTTTTACTATAATTCTTTGTCATTTATCTTTGTTTCATAGTGTAGTTTCTTCATCTTTTTATTCAGTTTAGTCACATGATTTCTCAATTTGCAGTACGTTTGCCAATCGGTTGTACAGCCAGACCTATTTGCCCATCTCTTTTGCCTCATCCCTCTCAACCATACAATTCCTCATCAATCCACGGGGATTCAATTGTTTTAAAGTCATTTTCTCAATGGGTGCATGCTTATTAGTAACTGGGATAAGCAATTTCATAAATGTGTCAAGTGCAGCGTCTGGTTGCTCCTCATTACACACCACAGACCAACAAATATTATTCACATCAACATAGGTATCACTATAGAACTACTTGTATGACGTCTTATACACAATATTAGGCCCAACCTTTGGAATGTTGGTTTTCCTAGATATGGCTACTATATGGTGATCACTACATCCGACGGATTTGGATACTGCTTTCAAACAAATTTCTGCAGCATCAAACAAATTTCTGCAGCATTAGTAAAGATATGATCAATATATGTTGATGATTTCATTCCTGTACTGTTTGTAACTACCCTGGTAGGTTGATTGATAACCTGAACCAGGTTGCAGGCACTAGTTACAGTTTGAAGCTTTCTCGAGTGGGCAGCCTGATGAAAGCAAGTCAATATTTAAATCACCCAGAAAGTACAGCTACAATGTAGGTCCAGGTTAAACTTAAAGTTTTTCTAATGTTCACAAGTATGGACCCTAGTTGTCTGGTAAAACTTAAACAAAGCTTTGTGGCAGCATCCCATCCACATCGATGGGGCGGCAGTGGAGCAGTTAGACAACTTAAAAGTTCCTCGGTGTCCAAATCACTAAAGACTTAAAAATGGTCCAAACACAGTCGTGAAGAAGGCGCAACAGTGCCTCTTGCCCCTCAGGGAGGTTGGAAAAGTTTGGCATGGGCCCTCCAATCCTCAAAAGATGATACAGCTGTACCATTGAGAGCATATTGACTGGCTGCATCACTGCTTGGTATGGCAATAGCACTGCCCTCCAGGACCTCTATCAGGCAATGTGAAAAGAGCTCTATCAGGCCCGGAAAATTGTTAGATACTCAAACCACCCAAGCCATAGACTATTTTCTCTGCTGTTGCATGGCAAGAGGTACCAGTGCATCAAGTTTGACACCAACAGGCTCTTGAACAGCTTCTATCCCCAAGCAATACAACTGATAAATAGCTACACAGACTGAGTTAACCGTATCTTTGACCTTTTATTTTATTTTTGCACTCTATTCACTCACAGGGCCCTACACACACACAATAATTTTCTCACTCACACATAATATCCTGAGTGGCGCAGTGGTCTAAGGCACTGCATCGCAGTGCTAACTGTGCCACTAGAGATCCTGGTTCGAATCCAGGCTCTGTCGCAGCCGGCCGCGACCGGGAGACTCATGGGCGGCGCACAATTGGCCCAGCGTCGTCCAGGGTAGGGGAGGGAATGGCCGGCAGGGATGTAGCTCAGTTGATAGAGCATGGCGTTTGCAACGCCAGGGTTGTGGGTTCGATTCCCATGGGGGGCCAGTATAAAAAAATATATATATATGTGTTCACTAACTGTAAGTCGCTCTGGATAAGAGCGTCTGCTAAATGACTAAAATGTAAATGTAAATAATATGCACATACATTTATACTGACGCGACAAACAGAGTAGCAGCAGCTTGCGGGTGTATCTTATATCCTGTTGCCTAGTCCCCTTACCCCTATACATACAGTATCTACCTCCAGTATCCCTGCACATTGTAAATATGGAATTGGAGCTGACTAAAATAATTCCTTTCTAATACATTGTTATTGATTATTGCATTGTTTGGTTTTGATTTTGCAAGAAAGGCATTTTACTGTACTTGTGCATATGACATTAAAACTGATGACACACCAAATGTGTTTGATGGATCCTTTATCTTCGAATGCCTCAAGGAGAAAGTAATCCAAGATAAATAATCAGATTACGTTACTGAGATTGGGTAATCCAAAAGTTACATTACTGATTACAATTTGACAGGTACAGTGCCTTCAGAAAGTATTCATACCTTGACTTATTCCATATGTTGTTACAGCCTGAATTCAAAATGTATTAAAGATATTTTTTTCCCCCTCACCCATCTAGACACAATACCCCATAAGTGAAAACATGTTCTTAGAAATATTTACAAATGTATTGAAAATGAAATACAGAAATCTCATTTACATTAGTATTCACACCAGAGACAATACTTTATAGTACCTTTGGCAGCGATTAAAGCTGTAAGTCTTTCTGGGTAAGTCTAAGAGCTTTGCACACCTGGATTGTGCAACATTTACCCATATTATTTTCAAAATTCTTCAAGCTTTGTCAAATTGGTTTTTGATCATTGCTAGATAAGTGGAGACCCGTCATTCAGGGCAGGTGGGGCAGAGCCACTTGTTTTGAGCCCCACCAGTTTATAATGTTTTTTTTTTTTAATAAATGTTTTTGTTGCCTGTTTTGCATGTTATTTTTGCATTAATACGTGTCACATCAGTTTGCATATATAAAGCCACATACAAACATGGTCTCTTTTTTGCTTTCTTGAGTAAGGCAGCTCCAAAATGCAGGTGTTTCAGCCTAGCTCAGTGCTTTCTGTGGTGGTGGGGCAGCCAGCGGAAAATACGGAGCGTAGGGGTTGGTAATGTTCTCTAGTTGCACCATGATTAGCTCAGTGTTCTGTCACTCATTGGGACACTAAGTCACCGCAAAATCTACGGAGAGAGCTCGAAAATTCAAACCAATTGGCTGCTGCCATAGATTTACATTAGAAGTGCCCATCCAAGAAGGCTCAAGGTCATTGGCCACAGATAAAATGACATCAAACCACGTTATATCTACCATAGCTTTGATTGGACTGATCATGTCAACATCATACTTTCAGATTCTTAGCTAGCAAGCAGTCATCATCATGAATCAAGTCAACAATCTACTGGCAAATCCTTGTCATATGAAGAGAAATTATAGATAAAATGTATCGGTGCTCATCGGCCATAAACATTACACAAGTTGGAAATCGCAAATTCAACAATGAGTGGTTTGGAAGGAATCAGTTATCCGCTCGTTGTTCCCTTATGCCATAGTTTGTACATCTCAATTGTCAGTAGAAACCACGTTTGTTTAAGCAAGTCAGCCATATGGAAAAAATTAATAAAAGAAAATACAAAAAAAAAGAACACAAATGAAAAAATAAAAATGAAAAAATGTATGCACTCACTAACTGTAAGTCACTCTGGATAAGAGCATCTGCTAAATGACTAAAATGTAAAATATCAGCTATGTTTTTTTAAAAAGGCAGTAAATGAGGCTGAATGAAAAGGCTCCGCTGATAGCCAGGTGTAGCAGTGGTAAGGATTCACTCCATGGTGCTGAAAAGAAAGCTCTGCTGTTGGGACAGCTTTATGTAGGCCCTAACAGTTTGTGGGTACCGTTTGTCACCGTTATAGTGCAATCAATGTATTGTGTTGTGTAGTGGCTTTGCATCTAAAAAAAATGTCTTCGAGTTTGCCCCACCAAGATTACATGCTAAAATCGCCACTGCTAGACAACCGGAGAGTGGTACTCAGTAATGTATTTTCCCCAAACATAAAACTTTGTATTCAGGACAAGTTACATTTTTGCAGTATTACTTTAGTGCCGTGTTACAATCTTCCTTCCTTTTACTGTGTCAATTAGATAGGAAGGCTCTGAGGTACCAAAAATAAATAATTGACACTGCATGCAATATTATCACTTTTGCATAGTGGCATAGAGCAGTAGAGTAGAGGTGCTTGAAGAAGTAGCCTAGGGTCCAGGAAAATGTGGAGTTTTAGAAACGTAATGTACTATGAGGAAATTTGTCCAAAAATACCTTTCCAGTTTCACCAACATATCCAATGATGCACAGCTCACTTACCACTGATGGCCAAAAGCCTATCTCTTGTTTTACTTTGTAAAACAATATTGTTTGCGCAATAGGCCTATTTGGAAGTTTACATTATTTTGGTAGCCAATTGTTTTCCAACTTGAGTTCCCGCGATTGTATTTGAAATATTGCGAAAGGCTTGTTTTGGCTACATGCTGTTCACTGACAGATTTGCAAAGCGTTCCAGACTATAGGCTATGCCTTGTGATTGGGTTATCCACAGCATGGCAAAAAAAAATGTTTTAGAAGCTATTGATCCTCTGTGGCTAAATTATAGGCCTAGTGTAGTATTCTGAATTATACTTAACAAAAATATAAACACAACATGCAACAATTAACGATTTTACTGAGTTAGTTCATATAAGGAAATCCGTCAATTTAAATTAATTAATTAGGCCCTAATCTATGGATATCACATGACTGGGCAGGGACGCAGCCATGGGTGCCAATCAGAATGAGTTTTTCCTCACAAAAGAGCTTTATTACAGACAAATATACTCAGTTTCATCAGCTGTCCGGGTAGCTGGTCTCACACAATCCCGCAGGTGAAGAAGCCGGATGTGGAGGTCCTGGGCTGGCATGGTTACAACTGGTCTGCGGTTGTGAGGCCGGTTGGACATACTGCCAAATTCTCTAAAACGACGTTGGAGATTGCTTAAAGGTAGAGAATTGAAAATGCAATTCTCTGGCAGCAACTCTGATGGACATTACTGCAGTCAGCATGCCAATTGCATGCTCCCTCAAAACTTCAGACATCTGTGGCAGTGTTGTGTTACAAAACTGCATATTTTAGAGTGGCCTTTTGTCTCCAGCACAAGGTGCACCTGTGTAATGATCATGCCGTTTAATAAGCTTCTTGATATGCCACACCTGTCAGGTGGATCTTTACAATGGAGAAATGCTCACTAACAGGAATGTAAACAAATGTATGCACAAAATGAGAGAAATAAGCTTTTTGTGCGTATGGAACATTTCTGGGATCTTTTATTTCAGCTCATGAAACATGGGACCAACACTTTATATCTTGTGTTTATATTTTTGTTCAGTATATATCATTTCAGTGAATCTCTCTAGTTACAGTGCAATGAAAAAGTATTCAGACCCTTTGACTTTTCACATTTTGTTCAGTTACAGCCTTATCCTAAAATTGATTAAATAGTTATTTTTTTACCCTCATCTACACACAATCCCCCATAATGACAAAGCAAAAACAGTTTAGAAATTTTAGCAAATGTATTAAAAATAAAAAACGTAAATATCACGTTTACATAAGTATTCAGACCCTTTACTAAGTACTTTGTTGAAGCACCTTTGGCAGTGATTACAGCCTTGAGTCTTCTTGGGTATGACGCCACAAGCTTGGCACACCTGTATTTGGGGAGTTTCTCCCATTCTTCTCTGCAGATCCTCTCAAGCTCTGTCAGGTTGGATCACTGCAGATAGCATACTCCCTATGTTGCGTCACTGCAGAGATGTTCGATCGTGTTCAAGTCCGGGCTCTGGCAGGGCCACTCAAGGACATTCAGAGACTTGTCCCGAAGCCACTCCTGCGTTGTCTTGGCTGTGTGCTTAGGGTCGTTGTCCTGTTGGAAGGTGAACCGTCGCCCCAGTCGGAGGTCCTGAGCAGGTTTTCATCAAGGATCTCTGTACTTTGCTCCGTTCATCTTTCCCTCGATCCTGACTAGTCTCCCAGTCCATGGAGCTGAAAAACATCACCACAGCATGATGCTGCCAGCATGCTTCACCATAGGGATGGTGCCATGTTTCTTCCAGACGTGACGCTTGGCATTCAGGCTAAAGAGTTTCTTGGTAAAATAGCCCTTACACAGCCTGGAGGTATGTTGGTTTATTGTCCTGTTGAAAAACAAATGATAGTGGGACTAAGTGCAAAACAGATGGGATGGCGTATCGCTGCAGAATGCTGTGGTAGCCATGCTGGTTAAGTGTGCCTTGAATTCTAAATAAATCACAGACAGTGTCACCAGCAAAGCACTCTCACACCATAACACCTCCATGCTTTACGGTGGGAAATACACATGCGGAGATCATCCGTTCACCCACACCGCGTCTCACAAAGAAACAGCGGTTGGAATCAAAAATCTCCAATTTGGACTCCAGACCAAAGGACAAATTTCCACCGGTCTAGTTGCTCGTGTTTCTTGGCCCAAGCAAGTCACTTCTTCTTATTGGTGTCCTTTAGTAGTGGTTTCTTTGCAGCAATTCGACCACGAAGGCCTGATTCACACAGGCTCCTCTGAACAGTTGATGTTGAGTCTGTGTCTTGAACTCTGTGAAACATTTATTTCTGAGGCTGGTAACTCTAATGAACTTATCCTCTGCAGCAGAGGTAACTCTGCGTCTTCCATTCCTGTGGTGGTCCTCATGAGCCAGTTTCATCATAGGGCTATCTTCTGATTGGCTCAAACGCATTAAGAAGGAAAGAATTTCTACAAATTAACTTAAAGCACACACCTGTTAATTGAAATGCATCCCAGGTGACTACCTCATGAAGCTGGTTGAAAGAATGCCAGGAGTGTGCAAAGCTGTCATCAAGGCAAAGGGTGGCTTTTTGAAGAATCTCAAATATAACATATCTTGATTTGTTGAACACTTATTTGGTTACTACATGATTCCATATGTGATAATTTCTAGTTTATGTCTTCTAATATTCAACAATGTTGAAAATTGTAAAAATAAAGAAAAACCCTTGAATGGAGTAGGTGTTCTAAAACCTTTGACCGGTAGTGTAGGTAATGTTAGCTAGCTAATGAGAAGCTGATCTCTGCTGGAGGTTCATGTTTAGCTAATCTGGGTTTGTTGCTGTTAGCTAGCACAAGGACAAGCAGAAGCCTACTGCAGTAGTGAGACAAGACACAAAGTACCATAGTTGGATCCTTCATTTATTTTTGTACTATACAATAAATGTTTGAAAACAGTCGGCTCTCGAATGCTAGATACCTAACTTTAGCTTGTTTCAACTCTGATTTGCAAGCTAGTTAGCTAACGTGCGCTATCAGGGATTGAAAGCTAGCCAACTACATCCTATCAAGCCTGTAGTCTGGTGTGTTTGGTTAGCCTGCTATCTAGTAGTCAATGTCAGGGCAAGCCAGGTTAGGAATCTAGCTAGCTTGTTATGCTAGCGATGACGCTAACCGTTTAGCTAGCTAGTAAACTAAACATTTGGCTAGCAGACATAGGGAGTATGGGGTAACGTTAGTTACAGCATGGTGAAGGTGAATTAAATTCTCTCAACATCTTGCTAGCTAGCTAGTAACAGTATCTAGCTAGTTGTAGCCAAATGACTTTCTACAATTTCTAGCTAGCTAGCAACATTAGAAAAGCTAGCAGCTCAGTCACTTTGGCTAGCTAGCAACATTTCATCATTAATACGCTATTCGAGCTAACCCAGCCCAACCCGGGTTGACTTCAAAATGTGAGGCTTTAGATTTGGCTCTCGAATTCGAACAAAGAGTTATGCTACAACAGTATTTCCTCTGCACCATTTCTATTGATAAAAGACCATATGCCTTAGACCGGATTTTACCAAAACGGATGTCCCAACCTGGAAACGATAGAAAGGTCTATTGTTTGTAATTTGAGCATTGGTTTGATTAGCTAACAGAGGTCGATTTGATGAAACAAAATGAATGTTTGTAGCCAATCTGAGCTCATGCCTGTTAGATAGTTAATCTGCTTTGAATATAAATTGTGACCGACCGGCTCGATCTTTTGTAGCAAAATTTGAAAATGTTTTTTACATTGGATAAAAGTAGTAGACTCTGCGATAGAAAATGGTATATCATACACTAAAGTTGAGGAACAATGGAAAAGTAATTTTGCATTGAAAGTTGATAAACCCCACTTTTGAGAAAATGGCCCTTGAATGTTTGGTACACCAACTGGAGAGCTCTTAGTCTACACCCATTCCGCATCGTTCACACCCTTTTAAACTTTAGCCCCACCCATCTCTTTAAGGATTCACATATGAGGCCATGTGCTAAACAGTGAGTACGGTAGTGTACTAAACAACCAAAGATTAAGACTATAAAGGCTGGTTAATACTACGCCTATCGACATGTCTGTAGATAGTTGCCGCAGTGACATCATGAACATTCTATTGTCGTCCGACATCAAACTTGTCGTTGTCGTTATAAAAAAGTATAAACATAAAAACGACAGGCTGCATGACATCATGGTGGTCCAAAATAGCATAACTGGTGTATTTTAACACCAATAACCCCATCCGTTTAAAAATGACCATATCATATACACAACGTCTTAACTTTAGCCAATTTGTATTCGTTATTACAGGAAACTCACAAGATAATTATTTACAAGTTAATGGCGAGCTAATAAAAAATAAAAAATAAATAGCTTACAAAATAAAAGCAGGGCAATCTGACTGAGAATTTTAGAACTTGGACACTCTCGTTGGCCTAACATTATACCCTAATTCGAATTCGGTGCAGGTCATGTTCTTCATAAACACACTCAAAGTTTATTCGTCACATGAACAGGATACAGAAGGTGTAAATGGTCTAGTGAAATGATTACTTGCATAGTGGAGTCTTTTCTTTAGACATGTAGCTAGGTAGCTAGCTAGCTAGACAATGGTAGCTAAAGCTAACCAACTAGCTAGGTTCAATGTTAGCTAGCTAACATTAGGCTATAACTAGCAATGCAAATGGCTTCGAGAAACGAATAATATTACTACACAGATCATACACGTAACTTTAGCTAGTGAGCCAGACAGCTAACGTTAGCTAGCTTATAGTACGCTTTAGCTTGCAATGAAAACGACTTACTAAATTAGAAACCCTCTGTCATGGATGCCACGGTTGCCTTTAGTTTGAAGATGTAATCTGGAGATGGGTGTTTTATACAACAGCCTTCTGAGTCTTCTCTTTGACTCCCTCCACATTTGCAATCAAATGCCAATCTCCATAGCCATCATACGCTGCTTACACGGATTTCAAAACTCGGTCCTCCAGAAAGTGGAGAGCATTAGCAACACTCATGCAGTTTAGTGAGATCTTTCAAAATAGCCGCGTTAGAAAGGATTACCTACACATTCTGAGCAGCTCATGTTATAGACAGAAGCGTGCTACATGGCAGACCAATCCGAACTCATCTCTCAGCATGTCCAGCCCATTCATTATCTTAGCCAATCATGGCTAGCGGGAAAGTTCCTGTCATTTTCCGTGGCTAAACCTATGCTCATAATTTTACAGTTGGCATACAAGTTTTTTCTTAAGGCATATGAAAGTTCACATGTTCTAGAAGGCATCTGTCAAAAAACACATTTTGATGAATAAATGTTCACGTTCAAATGCCTCTCCTGTAAAGTAGTGACCCGCGACATATGCCTAGTTTCCTGAAACGACTCTCATATGGCTCAGATAATTTAACAAAAGTAGTATGGTGAGGGTCAATGTTTAAGGTACGAGTTAGCTACCCAGCTACCCAACTAACTGGGCTACTCGGACGAGACGTGAACCCGAGAGCCTGGCTAACAACTAATGTTACAACATCAACTAACAAAACAGATCGCCTACATTATTGAAATTGTGTCTGGCTTGAATTCCATTTGTAATATGGCTTAGATATGGCTGAGAACAAAAATATATTATAATAATAATAATAATAATAATATGCCATTTAGCAGACGCTTTTATCCAAAGCGACTTACAGTCGTGCGTGCATACATTTTTGTGTATGGGTGGTCCCGGGGATCGAACCCACTACCTTGGCGTTACAAGCGCCGTGCTCTACCAGCTGAGCTACAGAGGACCATATTGAGCTTCAATGTTGTCGGGAAACACGGGCAATGGACATTAGACCGGTGGGAATGTGTCCTTTGGTCCTATGAGTCCAAATTGGAGATTTTTGGTTCAAACTGCCGTGTCTTTGTGAGACGCGGTGTGGGTGAACTGATGATCTCCGCATGTGTAGTTCCCACCGTGAAGCATGGAGGAGGTGTTATGGTGTTGGGGTGCTTTGCTGGTGACACGGTCTGTGATCTATTTAGAATTCAAGGCACACTTAACCAGCATGGCTACCACAGCATTCTGCAGCGATACGCCATCCCATCTGGTTTGGGCTTAGTGGGACTATCATTTGTTTTTCAACAGGACAATGACCCAACACACCTCCAAGCTGTGTAATGGCTATTTTACCAAGAAGGAGAGTGAGGGAGTGCTGCATCAGATGACCTGGCCTCCACAATCCCCCGACCTCAACCCAATTGAGATGGTTTGGGATGAGTCGGACGGCAGAGTGAAGGAAAAGCAGCCAACAAGTGCTCAGCATATGTGGGAACTCCTTCAAGACTGTTGGAAAAGCATTCCAGGTGAAGCTGATTGAGAGAAAGCCAAGAGTGTGCAAAGCTGTCATCAAGGCAAAGGGTGGCTATTTGAAGAATCTCAAATATAAAATATATTTTGATTTGTTTAACACTTTATTGGTTACTACATGATTCCATATGTGTTAATTCATAGTTTTGATGTCTTCACTATTATTCTACAATGTAAAAATAAAGAAAAACCCTTGAATGAGTAGGTGTCCAAACTTTTGACTGGTACTGTATATAAATAAAAAGAAGCATTTCTTATTGGACAAATTCAGGTAGGCCCTCCCTTTTTCAGTCTGTTTTCTTCCATTTGGTGCCTAATGAACACAACCCTGATGGGAACTGAAAGTTGTCCATTAGCTGCATACAGACTACAACAATTACTGGGTCAATAATAAGATCAGGCCAATTAGTGGGCTCAAAGGTCTTAGATCAGGGACCCTGCACTCTCATAGCCTTATTACAAGTATACTTTTATAACAGTTGTCATGACACGAGGATACTGCGTAAGCTCCCACAGTCCATATCTCACTGATAATGCTTGTTGTTCATGTGACACACAGCTCAGTGGAGTTACACCAGGGGCCATATGTATCAAGCGTTTCAGAGTAAGAATGCTGATCAAGGATCTACAAGGCTAAACTTATCCTAAATCAGCACTCCTACTCTGAGATGTTTGATAAGGTCCCTGAAATATAGCTGTAAACTGTGCAAAGGCAGACATCTGGGGTCCTAGCAGTACAGGCAAGAGCACCACGTGCTGTAACGATACTGAAGTCCTGCAATGGACTAGTGCCATAGCATTGAATAGAACTGCAATGGTCCATTGCCTACAATTTGCGTACACTTACAAGCAAGCTAATGGGTATCCAGGCTCTGTCGCAGCCGGCCGCGACCGGGAGACTCAGCGCAGCGTCGTCCAGGGTAGGGGAGGGAATGGCCGGCAGGGATGTAGCTCCGTTGATAGAGCATGGCGTTTTCAACGCCAGGGTTGTGGGTTCGATTCCCACGGGGGGCCAGTATAAAAAAAAAAAGATGTATTCACTAACTGTAAGTCGCTCTGGATAAGAGCGTCTGCTAAATGACTAAAATGTAAATGTAAATGTATTAGAATAATATAATTAAACTGCTTAAGCTACTACCAGGAATTCACACATTTACAAGTACAAAGCATCCGACAGCAGAAAATCCTCCCAATACAAATAGCTTCATTGCAATGGAAATATACTGGGGTCACCCTAATTGCACAGATCAAATATCATCCAATTAGCTATTTACATGTAGAGTTAACATACTTATTACATTTGTGTGGATGCACTATGAAATGTAGACGGGGCAAAAGGCCTGCCAATGATTGAATTTACAAAATGTGTGAAACTTCACAAGAGCGACTACAGCAAATGTCTAATAGAGGAAGCCAGGTTATCCATCCTCGCCCAAATACACTTAGCCAGTCATTTCAACCTTGTCACCAGACAACTTTATCTGGTTTATACACAGCATTGCATTATTGTGGTGTTATTTACATTGTAGTCATTTAGCAGACGCTCTTATCTAGAGCAATTAGGGTTAAGTGCGTTGCTCAAGGGCACATTGACATATTTTTCACCTAGTCAGCTCAGGGATTGCAACCAGCAACCTTTCGTTATTGACCCTATGCTCTTAACCACTAGGCCAGCGTTTCCCAAACTCGGTCCTCGGGACCCCAAGTCAAATCAGACATCGAGTACAACATACAATGTGTGTAGTTCACAATAGCAAGCCGAACTAAACGAATGGACACTGACAGCATTGCAAATGCTGCAGAATTTAGATGAGTTGGATGGAGGATCAGATAGAGCTGGAAATCAACGTTGCTGATGAAGTCTTCATCTGATACTGATGTTGACTTCAAGCCTCCGATGCCTGAGCCTCGCCACAGAAAATGCAGAACAGAGCCAACAGAGGGTGATCCCAACTGCCACGATGAGACAGGAGTCTGGGAGGGATGGCATGGTTTGGGTAGAAAAGAGTGACTAGTTTGTGACATGGATGTGTAAAAAGCATGGATGTGGAGTCATTTTGCTCTGATAGGTATGGGGTGGACTTTTTCCGAGAGACCATGCCACGTAACCGCTTCAGAGAGATTATGTGACACCTGCGGCAAGTGCACACAAAACAAGGCCCATGAAAACTGTGCCGTGCAACCGATTTGTTTGTGCTGTGTGCTGACTGTGGACCCAAAGCATAAAGAGAAGACGAGATTGATTAATGCATAAAGGCACGTGTATAAGGACACAATACAGTGCTTGATACAAGCAACTTTTTATATCTTGTCATGAATATATTTCCACGAATATTTATACAATTCATCCTTTACAATTGTTCATGCACTGGTGCTTTTGTTTAGGAATACATCAAATAATTTCACCTGTGCACCTGGCTGGTTATATTCTTCTTATTTTTTATTTTTTTGTTGTTGTTTCTACTTTGTCAAAAGAAGCTGTAACTGGACTTTAATTACTATAACTATTAGAATCTACAAATAAAGTTGATCAAATGGATTACACTGTTTTTATTGTAAGGGAAATGAAAATCGGCCAAAGGCCTACGTTTTTTCTACGACTTTGTAGAATTTTACAAAACAGAATTAAGGATATAGCTAAACAAAAAACTTTTTTTTTAATGGATACATTTCCACATTATTTCTTAATTAATCCTTTATAATAGTTTATGCACTATTTATCAAGCGTTGGCGCTTATGTTTGCTGCACCTTGCGCACGGGTTGATATGCATCTGATACATATGCTAAAGTGGACACCCGGCAATGTTGTCTAGCGGGACTTATGGGCTGAAAGGCCAGGCTGTTCTAGTGTTAATGCTTAAAAAGACTTCAGCACAATAAAATGTTCACATGTATAAGGAAATGTTTAAAATTCACAATTCAGAATGTCTACCACAGTGGCAAGTGCCAGAAAGATAAATCCTGCTACAAATCTTCTGGGATACTGTCCTTGGGTGAATGTTGCTATTTGCTTTATCAAATAATGAGCCCTTTTCTCACAGAGCTCTGCCATGCTGTTTAAATGAGAGGAGTCAACTCAGATTGGACTTCTACATGACGTAAAAGTTCTACTTGGGTTTTGCCCCTCACACTTTACAGTGCTTCATACCAAAACGTGCTTTTACACTGCTTATACCATGTTCACAGGATTATTTTTCAATTCACTTGAACCCAGAGAGAATTCTAAGTAACCACATTTGTCTGGCGAAATATTAAGAATATTTGAACTTATCACCTTTGTCGAAAATGGAGGGAAGAAAAGGGAGCAAACAATTGAATCAAATTTTTAAAGCATCTGTAAAAAAAAAAAATACCACTTGGTAAATCTCATTCAGGTACAAGTGGGAGAATAAACTGTCAATGCATACGAAGAGAACCAACATAACTCTCCCCTCATCAAAGTGCTTGTAATCCTTCTAAATATTCAAACACATGCGATGCGTGCGCAACTGTGGAGCAAGCAGGCTTAGAATCGAAGGATTGTTGACAACATGTCAACTATATTTCCTCTACAAATTTTTAGTGAAAATTTTTTTTAAATGCACAATGAGCACTTCTCTCAAATACATCGTTATAGTTGTTGGTTAGCTAGCTAGCGAATGTGTCATATTAGCATAGACATGACAAGAGTCAAAACAAGACATGGTATTAAGGCCAGGACGATACCAGTATCGAGATATTTTTTCCATGGCAAAAATGACAACACGAAGCAGACCAAACTTTTTGATCCTTAAAAACCTGCTGCATGTAAAATATTGTGTGCTATAGCTTGGAAAATAAATGTGACTCTAGATGACAACATAATTATGTTTGTTTCCAACATTAAGGCTGTTTTCCTAAATAATTTAATTCCACTTCGTGGTTTGTTTCCTTGCCACAATACTAACGAGTATTGCGAGGCCCTACATGATATCAATAACAAGATATGAGCTGAAACGAGCCACCTATGATTCCCCACATGGCAGCTTCTTGTCATAGTTGCTAGCTATCTGACTATCCAGAATCATAACGCACAGACTTCTGCCCTATCGACTCGCGCACATCGTTCATGACATTGTCACATCGTTCGTGACGTCGTCAGCTAACCTGTCTATATGCAAATCAACACAGACAGACCATGAATTGGCCATCTGTTGACCAGCACTAACTGTTGGTTTCCAAGCATCAACAGTGAATCACGTGCTGTACGCCTAATTATCCCATTATCCAAAATAATACATTGAGAAGATTGAAATACTGCTTTGTGGACATGTGAAATTAATGTAGGAGAATATAACACATTAGATCTGGTAAAAGATAATACAAAAAAAAAAAAAACACATGTTTTGTTTGTATTATCTTTTACCAGATCTAATGTGTTATAAAAATGTATCAATTGACCAATTCGGCACATTTGGTCAGACTTGATACAAAATAGTCCAGTATTGCAATGCTTCACTGGATCAATCTGAAACTTTGCAACACACTCCCAGGAATGCAAGAGAAAGGCCACAATATAATATTGCAGTTTAGGTGCAATTTAGATTCTGGCCACTAGATGGCAGCAGTCTGTGTGCAAAGTTTCAGATTGATCCAGTGAAGCATTGCAATACTGGACTATTTTGTATCAAGTCTGCCCAAATGTGCCGAATTGGTCAATTTATACATTTTCAAGTACATAACTATAGAGAACATACAAAAATGATGTGGTAATACAAAATGTAAGTTTACACACTCCCAGGAATGTCATACATGATGGATCATTAGCTTATACACTAACTTTCACACATCTAGATGGCCGGGCGGGGTGGGTGTGGAGCCAGAGACAGCAGGGGTTCAAACTGTCGAACCCAGATCCTACATGAATATAAAAATTGATTTTATTAACTATGCTACATTTTATCTCTGGGACCCTTAGGATGACAAATCAGAGCAAGATTACTGAATGTAAGTAGATTATTTACCTTCAGAGGTGAATGTATCAAACCAGTTGCCATGATACGTTTTTTGTTGTTGTGCACTCTCCTCAAACAATAGCATGGTCTTTTTTCACTGTAATAGCTACTGTAAATTGGACAGTGCAGTTAGACTAACAAGAATTTAAGCTTTCTGCCCATATAAGACATGTCTATGTACTGGAAAGCTTGCTGTTACTTACAACAGTCATGCTAATCACATTAGCGCACGTTAGCTCAACCGTCCCGTATACGGAACACCGATCCCATAGAGGTTAAAGCAACGCATTGGATTCGACAACACTTCCGGTAGTTATTCACCCCAACGCTAGGCATGACATTTTCATGGAATCCAATGTGCCAGACACACCTATTTGAACATGGCAGGTGACCCAATTACTGAGCTGAAACAATTAACCACTTCCGTCAGCTGGACCAATAGAAAACAAGAAACACTTAATAATGAACACATGACTGCAATTGGTTGAATATTATGGAAAATACTGTATCTAGAAACTGGAATGTTTGGTCAATGACTAAATAAAATAAGGAAATACGAACACAACTTGCTCTATAAATACTTAGAATAAATACACTTTAAAATGAATGTCTTTAGTGAAGGCCACTCCTTCACACGCACATACCGTAAAAGCCTCCCACAGATTCAAACACATGCTATACTGCAAATCAACACAACAGAAGACACAGAGACCTTGAAATTGTCATAATTTGTTGACCAGCACGAGCTGTTGCTTTCCAGACATCATTAGTGAATAATATAGTGGTACGCATATCTAGCCTGGTCCCCGATCTGTTTGTGCTGTTTAGAAAATTCCTATGGTCATTGTCACGCCAGTGTTTGTCAAGACAGCACAAACAGATCTGGGACCAGGCTAACACATAGCCAGTAGGATACTGGTTAATTTGGCCTATTCCCTACATAGTGCACTAGTTTTGACCAGAGCCCTATGGGCCTGTCAAAAGTAGTGCACTATATAGGGAAAATGGTGGCATTTGGGACTCAAACTCAATGCTGTTGTTTATCTCAGGGCCCAGAGCAGCCAAAGGGTGAAGCCTCTTCCCAGCATATAACCCTTGGTTCCTCTGTAATCAGCAAATCGCTGGGTGTGTCCGCATTTCTCCCACCACTAATTTCATTTCTCAGGCCACAGAGAGCTAGGCTAAACCTCAGCGCGGAGGAAACTCCACTCGGCTGCGCTCTGTCCTAGATTACAGAGATTGATAGAAACTGAATGGTTTCGAAGGGAAATTACACATGATTTTCATGTAAGAGCAGTTATGACAGAGACAATGGTGATTCACATTGTTGCACATGGGGGATGGAACACTAACACTGAAAAATATGTAGAATTAAACAGACTTGCCAATCCCAACCAGGTCATTATTGAAATAAAAATGCTTACTAACAGGCAAAATAAAGGGTAAAGGCCCACCTCAGAGGAAGTTGCCACACCTATTTCGAGTAATTCCTGTCCTAGAGCATATAGGTTCCACCTCGAAAATTGACGCAGGCTGCTAATACATATTTAGCAATTGGGGCTGGGAACATTGTGGTGATTTCCACATGTCGCAGGGAAATAACAACAAATAGGGTACTGACTGACAGTGTCAGTGTAACTAGCTAGCATGCTAACCTTAGCTAGCTAATGAAAGTTATGTGAGTACCATTTCAGTTAAGACAGGCAGAAAAAGACTACCCGCCTACCTATCAAGAAATTAGTCTCAGCTAAACCGTGCCTATACAAACTATTGACATGTTGAGGGCTGACGTTTGTCTGACTCTTGCCGTTTGATAATTCCAGTGAAACTGTGTCGGATTCCAGACATCATTAATATTTGGACATGCACACGGACATGATCAAATAGCTATATTCTTTATTCTCTCTGTTATCATTTCAGCAAGCTGGCTAGCTATACGCTGAGTGTACAAAACATTAGGAACACCTGCTCTTTCCATGACATAGACTGACCAGGTGAATCAAGGTGAAAGCTATGATCCCTTATTGATGTCACTTGTTAAATCCACTTCAATTAGTGTAGATGAAGCGGAGGAGACAGGTTAAAGAAGGACTTTTAAGCCTTGAGACAATTGAGACATGGATTGCATATGTGTGCCAATTAGAGGGTGAATGGGCAAGACAAAAAATGTAAGTGCCTTTGAACAGAGTATGGTAGTAGGTGCCAGGCGCACCGGTTTGAGTGTGTCAAGAACTGCAACGCTGCTGGGTTTTTCATGCTCAACAGTTTCCCGCGCACAAGGGTGTCGAAAGCATTCCACAGGGATGCTTGAGGCTCTTCTGAGCACAAAAGGGGGTGCAAATCAATATTAGGAAGGTGTTCCTAATGTTTTGTACACTCAGCATATAAGCTCCATTAATATCAATAGCATAACTATTGAAGCAATGGGCGAGTTAATTTTGCATGGCCCGGTGCCCCGGGTCGGTGGAGATTTGTCTTTAGGATCAATGGAATGGTCGAAAATGAGCAAACCCTGCACACCCGGGGCACCGGGCCATGCAAAACGAATTTTCCTAAAATGGGGGGTGCGGGGTTCTAAAATGCAATCATGTCACGCAATTTTACAATTCATAAAATTGTCATATACTTTTTCTTTTTTTCGTGTTCGTGAGAGTCTCATCTTTCCATAGAGGGGTCATAATAGTTTGTAGGCTAAACGATACAGAAGTTTTCGGGATGTCTCATGGTCTGACAAACACTGCTCTAGCTCTGTCACCTTTCACCGGAGATGCATAATAATAATATGCCATTTAGCAGACGCTTTAACCAAAGCGACTTACAGTCATGTGCGCATACATTTTTACGTATGGGTTGTCCCGGGGATCGAACCCACTACCCTAGCGTTACAAGCGCCATGCTCTACCAATTGAGCTACAGAGGACCACATCTCTAGCTTATACTGATGGTTTTTGATGGGGATGTTTTTATTGTGCTAATTAGATTTTTGAGGGGGCGCGGACATCGACTCTAGGGGTTAAATACAAATAGTACATAGCCATACAATATGACATGCCATAATGTCGTACCACATACCGTAACAAACTATACTACCATCATCATACAATAGAACTTTGCTTAGAATTAGATTGTCTGTTATACTCATTTTAATTATATGGGGTAATGTTACTGTACCGTCTGCAGCAGCACAGCACTGGGTATCCCATTCCAGTCTCTGTGTCCATCTCGCTGCCCTCCTCACTAGGGGGAAAATCCTTCTGCTCTCTCAGGAACCTCTGCAGGTCTGTCATGGGGAAACCATTCTTCTGGTAGTTCTGTCGGTAGGGTAGAATAAAAGTACTATGAGACAACTGAATTCACATTGGGGGGAATTCCGACCCGAGTTAAGCATGCGTAAATGGAACGTACAGTGCCTTCAAAAGGTATTCACACCCCTTGACTTTTTCCACATTTCGTTGTGTTACAGCCTGAATTTAAAATGGATTAAATATAGATTTTTTTTGTCACTGGCTTACACACAATACCCCATAATGTAAAAGTGGAATTATATTTTTAGAAATGTTTACAAGTTAATTACAAATGAAAAGCTGAAATGTCTTGAGTCATTAAGTATTCAATCGCGTTGAAATGGCAAGCTTAAATAAGTTCAAGAGTAGAAATGTGCTTAACAAGTCACATAATAAGTTGCATGGACTCACTCTGTGTGCAATAATAGTGTTTAACATGATTTTTTAATGACTACCACATCTCTGTACCCCACACATACAATCATTTCTTCATGTATTTTTTTCCTTCGGGTATGTTGGTTAGGGGCAGTGAATTTCAAACACAGATTCAACCACAAAGACCAGAGAGGTTTTCCAATGCCTCACAAATAAGGGTACCCATTGGTAGATGGGTAAAAAAAAAGCTGACTTTAAATAGCCCGTTGGGCATGGTGAAGTTATTAATTACACTTTGGATGGTGCATCAATACATCCAGTCACTACAAAGATAGAGGCGTCCTTCCTAACTCAGTTGCCGGAGAATAAGGAAACCACTCAGGGATTTCACCATGAGGCCAATGGTGACTTTAAAACAGTTACAGGGTTTAATGGCTGTGATAGGAGAAAACTGACCTAATTGACAGTGAAAAGAAGCAAGCCTGTACAGAATAAAATTATTCCAAAACATGCGTCCTGTTTGCAATAAGGCACTAAAGTAAAACTGCAAAGAAATTGGCAAAGAAATGTACTTTATATCCTGAATACAAAGTCTTATGTTTGGGGCAAATCCAAAACAACACATTACTGAGTACTACTTTCCATATGTTCAAACATAGTGTTGGCTGCATCATGTTATGGGTATGCTTGTCATCGTTAAGGACTGGGGAGTTTTTCAGGATAAAAAATGTATGGAATGGAGCTAAGCACATGCAAAATCCTAGAGGCAAACTTTGTTCAGTCTGCTTTCCACCAGACACTGGGAGATTAATTCACCTTTCAGCAGGACAATAACCTAAAACACAAGTGTTCCTGAGTGGCCCAGTTACAGTTTTGACTAAAATCGGCTTGAAAATCTATAGCAAGACATGAAAATGGCTGTCTAGCAATGATCAAAACCAACTTGACAGAGCTTGAAGAATTTTAAAAAGAATAATGTGCAAATATTGTACAATCCAGGTGTGCAAAGCTATTAGAGACTTACCCAGAAAGACTCACAGCTGTAATTACTGCCAAAGGTGATTCTAACATGTATTGAGTCATGCGTTTGAATACTTATCTAATCAAGATACAGTATATTAGTGTTCTATTTTTTTTTATTACAAATGTTAGAATTATTCTTCCACTTTGACATTAGACTATTTTTTGTAGATTGTTGACAAGAAAAAGACATTTAAACCCATTTTAATTCCACTTTGTAACACAAAATGTGGAAAAAGTCAAGATGTGTGAATACTTCCTGAAGGCACTGTAATTGCCTTTTTAATTCACTTTTCTGTCTACGCATATTCTGACCTTGAACTTAAGCAAGCATGCTATTCACCCGCTATTCATTTGAGGTGAAGATCAAATACATTAAGGTGTTGCGTAGGTGTGTCTACAGATACGTCGTATTCTGACCTTGACTTAATTCCCTCATAATTCCACCACCTTTAATAAATAATAATAAATAAAATCACACGATAAACAATAAGGTCGAGCAACCTGTGGACTACATCTACTTTATTTTTCCCGATAGAAGTAACACTCCATGCACTGTAATTTACAACTTGATAAGAGCGATTGATAAGAGCTACGTAAATGAATAAGTCGTTTGCATAAGGGGATTGTAAATATAAATGACAATTGTTTAGATCTATTTTACCTTATGATCGCTGGAGACAAATGTGAAACCAGTGATATGGCAGCAAACTGAAGCCTATCAACATATTACCTCTTCCACAGTGAAGTTTATGAAATGCTGGCCTTACACCAAATGAAATTTGGAGACCCAAGCTATAGGCTTCTGTAGCCATATGCAAATGACAGTATAGCGCCAAATCTACCGAGTTGATTTATGATTTCTAGAATGTTTTAATTATATGCCCAGACTTTTCAGTAAAAAAAAAAAAAAATTGGTATCGATATTAAGGTGTGCTTAATATTTCGTACACAGTGTACGTAGCAGTTTAAACCTGGAGGCTGGCGCACGGTTCACGACGACTGGACCGTTGTCATCACAGTTCCATGATTAGTGAGGATTATTAGGGAAGATTTATAGGACTACTGTTCAACCCCTATTGTACACTTTTCTCACCTTCCAATATTTCAATGATATGGCAACTTTCAGGATGAATCAAACAACTTTATTTTTGATTCACCAATTTATTTTGAACGTGAATGCTCTCCAAACCCATTTAAAAATGTTTTATTCATAAATACTTTCCTAACCCTAATAATATAAAAGATCAGAGTTTCTTTTAATCTACCAATTAGTGCTGAAAAGGAGATGAATATGCATGTATTTACATAGCTTTCTTTCATTGATCCCTAATATTCTGAATCGTTTTCTTCATGTATTATAGTGAGTCTCTCGACAAATTTCAAATTAAAAGGTACACCAAATTTAAAGGGTTAGCTTTAGATGAATGTACTGAAACCCCTATTGAATGAAAACTCCATGAGAAAATCTGTTGGCAAGCAAGTGGGAGGGTTTTCAGCGGTTTAATAAAATTAGTCCAGCGCGGCAAGGTAAACATGCCTGCAAAGCCCGTTTTGCACCTGTATAAGGTAAATCTGAATACCAACTACTGAGAAGTGCATAGGAAAAGCGTGCGTAGGAAAGGCGTACATTTACTAAGTCTGAATCGGGCCCATAGAAAAAACATAAAAGTCTGAATATCAAATAATGCCATAATGGACAAAATCTCTAATTCCAATTCCGATTCCAATTCCATTAACACATGAAAGGGTCCTCAGTTGATTAATCTTTCAATGTATGTTGTTGCTTATTATCATCACACATAATGTACAATATGTGTTCATGTACCATTTTGTTTTGAAGGGGCACTGATGGCTACATTCAATACCTTTGAATGAATAATGTGTAATAATGTGCCGTGCCCCTCATTTTCACTAGCCATTAAAACATCTCTGATATGGACCGTTGACACATGTAACCATCCTCAAATCTCAATTAGCTGTTTTTGGACAGTAGTTATAGATTTGGGGTGATATTGTCTGGGATATACACCTGATACCTAGGTCTGTGGGTCATGATCATCAAGGCACACCTTAGAAAAATGTTTCCAAATGTTTTGCAACGGATTACAAAATTAACGTTCCTTATTGGGCAAGTTCAGATAGTACCTCCCCATTTCACTCCGTTTCAGATCATTGTCTTCCGTTTTGTGCCAACTGAACACGACCCAGCACATGTATGACTGAGTACCTTGATGGTGTCGTAGGCGTCTGTGATGAGGGCGATGAAGAGCGAGAGCACCATATAGATGAAGAGGGAAATGAAGGAGTAGATGTAGACGCGGCTGAACAGCCACACCAGGCTGTTTTTGTCCTTCAGCTGTGCGAAGGTGGTGTACATGTCGTCACCGTTGACCAGCGAGAACAGGCACTCGGCCACCCGACTCAGGCCCTCAAACTGAGATGAAGTGGGAAAAAGAGAAGGGCGTAGGGGGAGGAGAAAGAAAGCAAGAGATGAGAGAGAGAAAGAGAGCGAGAGAGAGAGGGGAGGGGAGCAAGTACAGAGTGAGAGAGGGCTCACTACAAACAAAGAGCGATAGCATCTAAGCACTCAGACAGACAGTATAGATCTAGGTAGGGTAGGGGACGTGTGGGAGGGCAGCTCTAACATCCCTTGTTTATTGCAGATGGTAAACAATGTCTAAATGAGTTGATGTTATGGGGACTTCCCTGGCTGCAGTGTATGGTTGTGTCCCAAAAGGCACCCTATTTCCTACATAATGCACTACTTTTGACCAGGGCCCATCGTTGTCCAGGGTAGGGGAGGGAATGGCCGGCAGGGATGTAGCTCAGTTGATAGAGCATGGCGTTTGCAACGCCTGGGTTTTGGGTTCGATTCCCACAGGGGGTATGAAAGAAAATTATGTATGTACTAACTGTAAGTCGCTCTGGATAAGAGCGTCTGCTAAATGACTTAAATTTTATGAATACATAAAAAAATATATTCATAAAAAAATGAATTTGATTCCATGTTGCGTTTATATTTTTGTTCAGTATATTAACTACTGTGTCAGCAAACTAACTATCCACTACCCTAACCTTAACCCTTACCCCAACCCTAAACCTAATCCCCTGAACCTAACCCTAATCCCAGCAAAGTGTTGCATGCAAATTGCTATTGATAGTTTGAACTACTAACTATGTGTAGACCATCTATAGGAGACAATCCAAATAAAGTGGGGCTGTGTAGTCTGATACAGGTTAAAGTTAGCTTGAGGATTCTGCAGTCCACCATGTGAGCTCTTGTTTACAACTGCAATGTTTCTCGTCTTCCGTAAATAATTTTTCTTGGAACGGAACGATCACTAAATACACTTGTGCCCTTCCTTGCTAGTATTTAGGTTTAAGTAAACTAGAGAACCAACAACAAACAGCAACATGTATACATACTGCCATCTTGTGGTTGTAAATGGATAACAACACATCAAATTGTATGGCTACAGCGTAAACATGAAGCCTATTTACATTACTAGCGCTTGACTTTGGCCGGTACACACTGATACAGAGGACCATCACTTTTAGTTGTGTACAGTTCAGGAAATGGCTCTAAGATATGAAGCCCGGTACTGTAGAATTAAAATGAGTATCGGCATTGCCATTCCCAGTCAGTACCTTTTCATGGTAAGGGCCAAGTACGATCCAGCCACAAAAGGTGTACCCCAGGTAGATCATGCCAGCACAGCAACAGAAGCGGATCACATTGGGGAAGGCAGTCTTCATGGTCAGGATGAGCACCTGGAACACACACACACACACACACACACACATATGTGTTCAGGCATGTGCACACGGTGCACACACACACTCTGCGTAAAATCTGTGTTTAATCAGTGTTTAAGATAGTGTTCCATTAGTTGATGAATCATTCTTATTACAACATCCTTGTTTTTAACCACTTTCGTTAGGTATAGATGTATTTTCCAATGTATTTTTTATGTAAGTCTGAGTTTGCATATGGCCGAACAGGACTAGTCTATTCATACTGGATAATTATCTTTGAATGCACTAAATAAATAAAATGTATTTGATCAAACTTACGTTGTACTTCTGGAAGTAGCCCAGGTACCTGATCACTCCCACCCACACCATCAGCGTAGAAGTCCCCAGAAAGATGCTGCACACATCATAGCTGGTAAGACTCTAGACGGGAGAGAGGAGTTCATTTTCCTTATACCAACTGGGGGTAAATGGTTAACATGCAGGTCATAAAAATCTGACTCGAAAGTCAAACTCAGGTTAGAGTAAATAGTCCCTGGGAGTTTTACAATGTCTAGATTCAACCATCTTGCTCCAAAGTCCACAGCCCATTGATTCTGTGCCCAGGCAATGGGGAGTTTTTAGTTCTCAACCTCTCTTCTAGAGTTATTTTTATTTCTCAATTTCTTCTGTATTATCAAAGGGTAATTGACTAGGTTTAAATGGCAACCCATTTCTTCCACATGTTCAAAACTAATATGATAGATAGGAAGATTTTATGATTAGACATCAATACTTTATTGCCATTATTAAATATGTAAAATCTTGCAGTAAGCAGGAGAATTCAAATACATTTCCAAAAACAAATTCAACATATTTTGTAAAACATACAAATAAATGTGTATCAGCTAAAACTCCTTCAAAGAGTTTGAACATTTGACTTGAGAATTACCTTTGCTTGTATTTCCATCTTCAATATGGATCCTACTATGGCCATAGCATCACTGACAATCACCAAAACATACCAGCCATTTAAAAACTCCTTTTGGTCAGTCTCGCATACCCTGTGATTATAATTCTCGCGGAAGAACCTGGAAAATCTCTGGAAAAAAAGGGAATAAATTCATGAGGCCAGGAATTGAAAGATCAGTGTATACTGTAATAAGCCACACAAATGGTTATAATAGCTCATCTTATGAAGTTTTCATAAAACTGGCAACATGTCACAAGCAAGTCCATGTAACTTTTGACCGCATTTATAATGAATACTATAGGATGCACATTGTCATGGTGAAATTGTGAGTGACACTTCTGGAGACTCACATACACAGAAAGAGACCGAGGGCTCTATTTTCGGGTGGCGCTAATAAGGCGGAAGTGTCCAACGCAAAACTGGCTCACTGGCATTTTACGCCCCTTACGCCAGTTTCGGCAATTTACCTACAGTGAGGGAAAAAAGTATTTGATCCCCTGCTGATTTTGTAAGTTTGCCCACTGACAAAGACATGATCAGTCTATAATTTTAATGGTAGGTTTATTTGAACAGTGAGAGACAGAATAACAACAAAGAAATCCAGAAAAACGCATGTCAAAAATGTTATAAATTGATTTGCATTTTAATGAGGGAAATAAGTATTTGACCCCTCTGCAAAACATGACTTAGTACTTGGTTGCAAAACCCTTGTTGGCAATCACAGGGGTCAGACGTTTCTTGTAGTTGGCCACCAGGTTTGCACACATCTCAGGAGGGATTTTGTCCCACTACTCTTTGCAGATCTTCTCCAAGTCATTAAGGTTTCGAGGCTGACGTTTGGCAACTCGAACCTTCAGCTCCCTCCACAGATTTTCTATAGTATTAAGGTCTGGAGACCTTAATGTGCTTCTTCTTGAGCCACTCCTTTGTTGCCTTGGCTGTGTGTTTTGGGTCATTGTCATGCTGGAATACCCATCCACGGCCCATTTTCAATGCCCTGGCTGAGGGAAGGAGGTTCTCACCCAAGATTTGACGGTACATGGCGCCGTCCATCGTCCCTTTGATGCGGTGAAGTTGTCCTGTCCCCTTAGCAGAAAAACACCCCCAAAGCATAATGTTTCCACCTCCATGTTTGACGGAGGGGATGGTGTTCTTGGGGTCATAGGCAGCATTCCTCCTCCTCCAAACACGGCGAGTTGAGTTGATGCCAAAGAGCTCGATTTTGGTCTCATCTGACCACAACTCTTTCACCCAGTTCTCCTCTGAATCATTCAGATGTTCATTGGCAAACTTCAGACGGGCCTGTATATGTGCTTTCTTGAGCAGGGGGACCTTGCGGGCGCTGCAGGATTTCAGTCCTTCACGGCGTAGTGTGTTACCAATTGTTTTCTTGGTGACTATGGTCCCAGCTGCCTTGAGATCATTGACAAGATCCTCCTGTGTAGTTCTGGTCTGATTCCTCACCGTTCTCATGATCATTGCAACTCCACGAGGTGAGATCTTGCATGGAGCCCCAGGCCGAGGCAGATTGACAGTTATTTTGTGTTTCTTCCATTTGCGAATAATCGCACCAACTGTTGTCACCTTCTCACCAAGCTGCTTGGCGATGGTCTTGTAGCCCATTCCAGCCTTGTGTAGGTCTACAATCTTGTCCCTGACGTCCTTGGAGAGCTCTTTGGTCTTGGCCATGGTGGAGAGTTTGCAATCTGATTGATTGCTTCTGTGGACAGGTGTCTTTTATACAGGTAACAAGCTGAGATTAGGAGCACTCCCTTTAAGAGTGTGCTTCTAATCTCAGCTCGTTACCTGTATAAAAGACACCTGGGAGCCAGAAATCTTTCTGATTGAGAGGGGGTCAAATACTTATTTCCCTAATTAAAATGCAAATCAATTTATAACATTTTTGACCTACCATTAAAATTATAGACTGATAATTTTTTTGTCAGTGGGCAAACATACAAAATCAGTAGGGGATCAAATACTTCTTTCCCTCACTGTAGCTAACATCAGCTCACTTGTGCTGAGGTGGGAGGGGTGGCAATATTTGAGGTGTCCTTAAAAGGGAATTTCATCCTGGGGGAATCTGGGCTTGTTTTCATCATGTCCAAGGCATTTCTAGGTCAGTGAGATGTGTTTCACACATCAATGCCCAGGAGGAAGGCACGTCTGGGCTTCGTGCACTAAATTATACACCCTATGACGGCTTCCGGTGTATTGATGGGGGGGAGATCTGAAAATAAATGTAGTCCTGCTTTGTGGCATTTCACGAAGACTCTATGTGATCGCACTATACGTTTTTGTGCGTGTGTATGGCTGTCCTTGTTCGATAAAGCCATTAAACATCTTTCAATGATGTTCCTATCAGCGGAGTAATTTCTAAATATACAAGCTGACACATTTTAACTCCTGTGGGGCGGTGCCTCATGCTCTGGCCCTCTCCCTCCCCCAAGGCGGTCTTTTTAAAAGGGAGGCGGACTCTAACAACACAATCCTTTGGGCAAAACTGAAAGAACTGACCAGAACGCAATGGCTTCAAGTGATTCAACTCATCAACATGAATTTGACGATGGAGCATTTCTTTAGCTACATGGTGACATTCAACCATACATGTTTCAACTGGAATATAGCGAAGAGGATTCAAAACAAAGAGTTGGATTTAGCTAGAAGCTCGGCTACAGCTGACACCAGGACCGATAACAAATACGGAGGCTAAGTAGACACGAGGCTGTAATTGCTGCCAAAGGTGCTTCAACAAAGTACACTGCTGCTACTCACTGTTTATTATCTATGCATAGTCACTTTACCCTTACCTACATTTACGTCATGTAGCGGATGCTCTTATCCAGAGCGACTTACAGTTAGTGAATACATTTTTTTTTATACTGGCCCCCCGTGGGAATCGAACCCACAACCCTGGCGTTGCAAACGCCATGCTCTATCAACTGAGCTACATCCCTGCCGGCCATTCCCTCCCCCCTCCCTGGACGACGCTGGGCCAATTGTGCGCCGCCCCATGGGTCTCCCGGTCGAACCAGGATCTCTAGTGGCACAGCTAGCGCTGCGATGCAGTGCCTTAGACCACTGCGCCACTCGGGAGGACACATGTACAAATTACCTCGACTAACCTTTACCCCCACACATTGACTCGGTACCAGTATATTAGCTTCGTTATTGTTATTTTATTGTGTTAACTTGTATTTTATTTTTTACTTTAGTATATTTAGTAAATATTTTCTTAACTATTTCTTGAACTGCATGGTTGGTTAAGGGCTTGTAAGTAAGCATTTCACGGTAAGGTCTACACCTGTTGTATTCGGCGCATGTGACAAATAACATTTCATTTAATTTTAATTTTATTTGAGTAAAGGGTCTGAATACTTATGTAAATGTAATATTTCAGTTTTTAATTTATAATACATTTGCAAAAATGTCTAAAAAACAGTTTTTGCTTTGTCATTATGGGGTACTGTGTGTAGATTGATGAGGGGGGAAAACTATTTAATCAATTTTAGAATACGGCTGTAACGTAACAAAATGTGGAAAAAGTCAAGGGGTATGAATACTTTCCGAATGCACTGTACATAAGTATTCAGACCCTTTAGTCAGTACTTTATTGAAGCACCTTGGGCAGCGATTACAGCCTCAGTTCTTCTTGGGTATGATGCTACAAGCTTGGCACACCTGTATTTGGGGAGTTTATCCTATTCTTCTCTGCAGATCCTCTCAAGCTCTGTCAGGTTGGATGGGGAGCGTCGCTGCACAGCTATTTTCAGGTCTCACCAGAGATGTTCAATCGGGTTCAAGTCCGGGCTCTGGCTGGGCCACTCAAGGACATTCAGAGGCTTGTCACGAAGCCACTTCTGCATTGTCTTGGCTGTGTGCTTAGGGTCGTTGTCCTGTTGGAAGGTGAACCTTCGCCCCATTCTGAGGTCCTGAGCGCTCTGGAGCAGGTTTTCATCAAGGATCTCTCTGTCCTTTGCTCCATTAATCTTTCCCTCGATCCTGACTAGTCTCCCAGTCCCTGCCGCGAAAAACATCCCCACAGCATGATGCTGCCACCACCATCTTTCACCGTAGGGATGGTGCCAGGTTTCCTCCAGTCATTTGGCAATCAGGCCAAAGAGTTCAATCTTGGTTTCATCAGACCAGAGAATCTTGTTTCTCATGGTCTGAACGTCCTTTAGGTGCCTTTTGGCAAACTCAAAGCGGGCTGTCGTGCCTTTTACTGAGGAGTTGCTTCCGTCTGGCCACTCTACCATAAAGACCTGATTGGTGGAGTGCTGCAGAGATGATTGTCCTTCTGGAAGGTTCTCCCATCTCCACAGAGGAACTCTGGAGCTCTGTCAGAGTGACCATTGGGTACCCTTGCCCAGATCTGTGCCTTGACACAATCCTGTCTCGGAGACCCTACGGACAATTCCTTCGACTTCATGGCTTGGTTTTTGCTCTGACATGCACTTTATATAGACAGGTGTGTGCCTTTCCAAATCATATCCAATCAATTGAATTTACCACAGGTGGACTCCAATCAAGTTGTAGAAAAAAAACTATTTAATCTATTTTAGAATAAGGCTGTAACGTAACAAAATGTGGAAAAAGGGATTGGAGTGGAGTGACCAAAAAAAGGTTTTACAATCGGAGATTTACATTTACGTCATTTAGCAGACGCTCTTATCCAGAGCGACTTACAAATTGGTGCATTCACCTTATAGCCAGTGGGATAACCACTTTACAATATGTTTTTTATTTTTTTTGGGGGGGTGGGGTAAGGGGGGTAGAAGGATTACTTTATCCTATCCCCGGTATTCCTTAAAGAGGTGGGGTTTCAAGTGACTCCGGAAGGTGGTGAGTGACTCCGCTGTCCTGGCGTCGTCAGGGAGCTTGTTCCACTATTGGGGTGCCAGAGCAGCGAACAGTTTTGACTGGGCTGAGCGGGAACTGTGCTTCCGCAGAGCTAGGGGGGCCAGCAGGCCAGAGGTGGATGAACGCAATGCCCTTGTTTGGGTGTAGGGACTGATCAGAGCCTGAAGGTACGGAGGTGCCGTTCCCCTCACAGCTCCGTAGGCAAGCACCATGGTCTTGTAGCAGATGCAAGCTTCAACTGGAAGCCAGTGGAGTGTGCGGAGGAGCAGGGTGACGTGAGATAACTTGGGAAGGTTGAACACCAGACGGGCTGCGGCATTCTGGATGAGTTGTAGGGGTTTAATGGCACAGGCAGGGAGCCCAGCCAACAGCGAGTTGCAGTAATCCAGACGGGTTTACTGGATTAGGACCTGTGCCGCTTCCTGTGTAAGGCAGGGTCGTACTCTCAGAATTTTGTAGAGCATGAACCTACAGGATCGGGTCACCGCCTTGATGTTAGCGGAGAAAGACAGGGTGTTGTCCAGGGTCACGCCAAGGCTCTTTGTACTCTGGGAGGAGGACACAACGGAGTTGTCAACCGTGATGGCGAGATCATGGAACGGGCAGCCCTTCCCCGGGAGGAAGAGCAGCTCCGTCTTGCCAAGGTTCAGCTTGAGGTGGTGATCTGTCATCCACACTGATATGTCTGCCAGACATGCAGAGATGCGATTCGCCACCTGGTTATCAGAAGGGGGAAAGGAGAAGATTAGTTGTGTGTCGTCTGTGTAGCAATGATAGGAGAGGCCATGTGAGGATATGACAGAGCCAAGTGACTTGGTGTATAGCGAGAATAGGAGAGGGCCTAGAACTGAGCCCTGGGGGACACCAGTGGTGAGAGCACGTGGTGCGGAGACAGATTCTCGCCACGCCACTTGGTAGGAGCGACCTGTCAGGTAGGACGCAATCTAGGAGTGAGCCGCGCCAGAGATGCCCAAATCGGAGAGGGTGGAGAGGAGGATCTGATGGTTCACAGTATCAAAGGCAGCAGACAGAGGAGAAGGACAAGAGCAGAGGAGAGAGAGTTAGCTTTAGCAGTGCGGAGAGCCTCCGTGACACAGAGAAGAGCAGTCTCAGTTGAATGACCAGTCTTGAAACCTGACTGGTTTAAATCAAGAAGGTCATTCTGAGAGAGATAGCAAGAGAGTTGGCTAAAGACGGCACGCTCAAGAGTTTGAGAGAAAAGAAAGAAAGGATACTGGTCTGTAGTTGTTGACATCTATTGTATCTCGATTGTAAAACCTCTTCTTCTTATTCATAGATATGGCTACTAAACAGCAAGCTACATTACACCCAGCCACCTAAAGCTAGATTTACCAGCAAACATTAGCACAACTGTAGTTGGCTAGCTAGTTAGCCTGGCACCTGCTATTTGTTACTATGTGGCAAACGTTGCGTTTGTAACTTTTTAGCAAACATGTGTAACATCAACAACTGCTAATAATTTTAATAGCTAGCTATGTAATATAATTGATGAGTGTTGACATCGGTTATGATTATGAACGTGGATGCATTTCAAAATCACAAAATTATAGGCATGACGTAAGATAGGATTCCAAACAGAATGCATTCGGAAAGTATTCAGACCCCTTGACTATTTCCACATTTTGTTACATTACAGCCTTGTTCTAAAATGGATTATATAAATAAAAATCCTCAGCAATCTACACAAAATACCCCATAATGACAAAGCGAAAACAGGTTTTTAGACATTTTAGCTAATTTATACAAAATAGAAAACAGAAATACCTTATTTACATAATTATTCAGACACTTTCCTATTTTCTTTTTGTATTTTGTATTTATTAGGGATCTCCATTAGCTGCTGCCAAGGCAGCAGCTACTCTTCCTGGGGTCCAAACATATTAAAGCACTTACATTACATATAAGACAAAATATAAACCAGTACATCATATGACATTATTACACCACTACCTATCTACAATTCAAAATGTGTAATACCACCATACAACAATATCACAATGTGTGACTATGCATGTGTCTATACCCTTGTGTGTGTCTCTTCACAGTCCCCATTGTTCCATAAGATTTATTTTTTGCCTGTTTTTAATCTGATTCTACTGCTTGCATCAGTTACCTGATGTGGAATAGAGTTCCATGTAGTCATGGGTCTATGTAGTACTGTGCGCCTCCCATAGACTGTTCTGGACTTGGGGACTGTGAAGAGACCTCTGGTGGCATGTCTTGTGGGGTATGCATGTGTGTCCGAGCTGTGTGCCAGTATTCCAAACAGACAGCTCGGTACATTCAGCTTGTCAACACCTCTTACAAAAACAAGCAGTGATGAAGTCAATCTCTCTTCCACTCAGAGCCAGGAGAGACTGACATGCATGTCATTAATGTTAGCTCTCCGTGTACATTTAAGGGCCAGCCGTGCTGCCCTGTTCTGAGCCAAGTCCCTCTTTGTGGCACCTGACCACACTACTGAACAGTAGTCTAGATGCGACAAAACTAGGGCCTGTAGGATAGTGTTGTTAAGAAGGCAGAGCAGCGCTTACTTATGGACATACTTCTCCCCATCTTAGCTACTGTTGTATCAATATGCTTTGACCACAACAGTCTACAATCCAGGGTTACTCCAAGCTGTTTAGTCACCTCAACTTGTTTGCTATGAGACTCGAAATTGAGCTCAGGTGCATCCTTTTTCCATTGATCACCCTTGAGATGTTTCTACAACTTGATTGGAGTTCACCTGTGGTAAATTCAATTGATTTGACATTATTTGGAAAGGCACACACCTGTCTATATAAGGTCCCACAGTTGACAGTGCATGTCAGAGCAAAAGCCAAGCCATGAGGTCGAAGGAATTGTCCGTAGAGCTCTGAGACAGGTTTGTGTCGAGGCACAGATCTGGGGAAGAGTACCAAAACATTTCTGCAGCATTGAAGGTCACCAAGAACACAGTGGCCTCCATCATTCTTAAATGGAAGAAGTTTGGATCCACCAAGACTCTTCCTAGAGCTGGCCGCCTGGCCCAACTGAGCAATCGGGGGAGAAGGGCCTTGGTCAGGGAGGTGACCAAGAACCCGATGGTCACTCTGACAGAGCTCTAGAGTTCCTCTGTGGAGATGGGAGAACCTTCCAGACGGACAACAATCTCAGCAGTACTCCACCAATCAGGCCTTTATGGTAGAGTGGCCAGACAGAAGCCACTGCTCAGTAAAAGGCACATGACAGCCCACTTGGAGTTTGCCAAAAGGCACCTAAAGACTCTCAGACCATGAGAAACAAGATTCTCTAGTCTGATGAAACCAAGATTGAACTCTTTAGCCTGAGCGCTCAGGACCTCAGACTGGGGCGTAGGTTCACCTTCCAACAGGACAATGACCCTTAGCACACAGCCCAAGACAATGCAGGAGTGGCTTCAGGACAAGTCTCTGATTGTCCTTGAGTGGCCCAGCCAGAGCCCGGACTTGAAACCGATCGAACATCTCATGAGAGACCTGAAAATTGCTGTGCAGCGACGCTCCCCATCCAACCTTTAGAGGAGCAGAGAACAATGGGAGAAACTCCCCAAATACAGGTGTGCCAAGCTTGTAGCATCATACCCAAGAAGACTCAATGCTGTAATCGCTGCCAAATGTGCTTCAACAAAGTACTGAATAAAGGGTCTGAATACTTAGGTAAATGTGATATTTCTGTTTTTTATTTTTAATAAATTAGCAAAAATGTCTAACAATTTTTTTTTGCTTTGTCTCATTATGGGGTATTGTGTGTAGATTGATGAGGGAAAAAACAATTTAATCAATTTTAGAATAAGGCTGTAACGTAACAAAATGTGGAAAAAGTCAAGGGGTCTGAATGCTTTCCGAATGCACTGTATATTCCGTGTCAGAGCCAGGGTGAAATTCTCCTTTACTAAAAATAGAATTGTCGATATAGCTAACTCACTCTTGGTGTGTTGGTAGAATGATGAATGTGTATGAATTGTCTATGGTTGGTTAGTTGGTTTTCAGCTGGCTAGCAATCTTGCTGCCAATTTAGTGACGCTAACTAGCTAACACCAAGCTGACAGTATTGAAATGTCCATGTTAGGTGTGCTAATAGAGGTCAATACAATTAGTGGGGTGGGTAAATATTGTATTGTTGTGTGTTTTGTTGTAGTTGGTACATTCCACCAGCACGTGCTTCCAACCCCTAATTATGCACCATGTTAAGGTAAATTGGCAAAAATATTTACAAGCTGATGGCTAAAATACCTACATTTACAGTAAGCCTGGCATAAACATGAATTGGGTAGTGTTTGTATGGATTTGTGTTATGGGGTTAAGGTGGTTAGATGTAGCCTGAGGACCACAGAGTACCTTCCAGGCCATGTAATCAATGTACCCCTTTTCTCTTTTTACCTTTTCTCTTTGTAAAACATATTATCTGGAGTCCTTCCACAGGCCATGCTGAAAAATGACCCAAAACGGTGGCATTTTGGGTACACAAGCATGAGGTAGGGGAAACACGTTGCGGTTATGGAGCATAACAAGATTGTAGGACAAAAACTAGCAAGGGTTAATAATAATAATAATAATAATAATAATAATAATAATAATAATAATATGCCATTTAGCAGACGCTTTTATCCAAAGCGACTTACAGTCATGTGTGCATACATTTTTACGTATGGGTGGTCCCGGGGATCGAACCCACTACCCTGGCGTTACAAGCGCCATGCTCTACCAATTGAGCTACAGAGGACCAAAACTACAACAGTAATGACACAACCGCCTCATTCTTCTCTCTGCAGATTCTCAAAAAACAATTCAAAGGCACATCTACAAAGATCCCCTGCCATGGGCTACTATTGACAAGAATTGACAAATCTTCTGCAAGAGGTTCCAAACAGTTGGTGGTTAAGGTCTACGAGCCCTACAGTCGTGGTCAAAAGTTTTGAGAATGACACAAGTATTGGTCTTCACAAAGTTCGCTGCTTCAGTGTTATGAGATATTTTTGTCAGATGTTACTATGGTATACTGAAGTATAATTACAAGCATTCCATAAGTGTCAAAGGCTTTTATTGACAATTACATTAAGTTTATGCAAAGAGTCAATTTTTGCAGTCTTCTTTTTCAAGACCACTGCAATCCGCCCTGGCATGCTGTCAATTAACTTCTGGGCCACATCCTGACTGATGGCAGCCCATTCTTGCATAATCAATGCTTGGAGTTTGTCAGAATTTGTGGGGTTTTGTTTGTCCACCCACCTCTTGAGGATCGACCACAAGTTCTCAATGGGATTAAGGTCTGGGGAGTTTCCTAGCCATGGACCCAAAATGTCGATGTTTTGTTATATATATCCTTGCCTGTGAAGGCCTTTATGTGCAAAGCAATGATGACGGCACGTGTTTCCTTGCAGGTAACCATGGTTAACAGAGGAAGAACAATGATTTCAAGCACCACCCTCCTTTTAAAGCTTCCAGTCTGTTATTCTAACTCAATCAGCATGACAGGGTGATCTCCAGCCTTGTCCTCGTCAACACTCTCACCTGTGTTAACGAGAGAATCACTGACATGATGTCAGCTGTTCCTTTTGTGGCAGGGCTGAAATGCAGTGGAAATGCTTTGTTGGGATTAAGTTCATTTTCATGGCATAGAGGGACTTTGCAATTAATTCATCTGATCACTCTTCATGACATTCTGGAGTGTATGCAAATTGCCACCATCAAAACTGAGGCAGCAGACTTTGCGTAAATTAGAATTTGTGTCATTCTCAAACTTTTGACCACGACTGTACACCACTTCCACCAGAGTCTTATCCAGCTGGCCGTACACCACAGACAGGATAAGACCATTCGCCACAAGCAATCAGCTTCCACAGCCCACCATGCCAAACACCATTTTCAGTGTACCGAAGCTGGATAAAGGACCATAAAATAAATATGGATATTTTTTTATCAATCTCCAAAATGTGTCTGCCTTCATGGATTCACAGAATATATTTATATAAGCTGTACAGGGCTCTGTGGCATCAAACAAATGTTAGACATTCAGATATATTCAAATAATGTTTGTGTACAACATTTAATGATAACTCAAAAAGAGAACTGGGTATTCAACAAGAATGCTATATGGTAAAAGTAACATACAAAACAATACAGTATGAACAGTGTAGTACAGTTCAGTGTCTCAGGTGGAACAGGCAGTCCCTCCCGGGGAAGGACTGCCTGTTCCATGATCTCGCATTCACAGTTGACAACTCCGTTGTGTCCTCCTCCCAGAGTGCGAAGAGCATTGGCGTGACCTTGGACAACACCCTGTCGTTCTCCGCTAACATCAAGGCGGTGACCCGATCCTGTAGGTTCATGCTCTACAATATTCGGAGAGTACGGCCCTGCCTTACACAGGAAGCGGCACAGGTCCTAATCCAGGCACTTGTCATCTCCCGTCTGTATTACTGCAACTCGCTATTGGCTGGGCTCCCTGCCTGTGCCATTAAACCCCTACAACTCATCCAGAATGCCGCAGCCCGTCTGGTGTTCAACCTTCCCAAGTTCTCTCACGTCACCCCGCTCCTCCGCACACGCCACTGGCTTCCAGTTGAAGCTCGCATCTGCTACAAGACCATGGTGCTTGCCTACGGAGCTGTGAGGGGAACGGCACCTCCGTACCTTCAGGCTCTGATCAGTCCCTACACCCAAACGAGGGCATTGCGTTCATCCACCTCTGGCCTGCTGGCTCCCCTACCTCTGCGGAAGCATAGTTCCCGCTCAGCCCAGTCAAAACCGTTCGCTGCTCTGGCACCCCAATGGTGGAACAAGCTCCCTCACGACGCCAGGACAGCGGAGTCACTCACCACCTTCCGGAGACATTTGAAACCCCACCTCTTTAAGGAATACCTGGGATAGGATAAAGTAATCCTTCAGACACCCGACAAGGCCCAAATCCCCGTCATTCGCGTGAGGAAGAGACAGAGATATCGTGGATGTAGGTCGGGGTGCCTTGTAAGGATCCGACGGCGAGCGAGTAAACTGCCTCTTCCATCAATCCTATTAGCCAATCTTCAATCATTGGAGAACAAATTGGATGACCTAAGATTACGGTTATCCTACCAACGGGACATTAGAAACTGTAATATCTTATGTTTCACCGAGTCGTGGCTGAACGACGACATGGATAACATACAGCTAGCGGGCTATACGCTACATCGGCAGGATAGAACAGCTGACTCCGGTAAGACAAGGGGTGGCGGTCTGTGTATATTTGTAAACAACAGATGGTGCACAAAATCAAATAGTAAGGACGTCTCGAGGTTTTGCTCGCCTGAGGTAGAGTATCTTATGATAAGCTGTAGACCACACTATTTACCAAGAGAGTTTTCATCTATATTTTTCATAGCTGTCTATTTACCACCACAAACCAATGCTGGCATTAAGATTGCATTGAATGAGCTGTATAAGGCCATAAATCAACAGGAAAACGCTCATCCAGATGCAGCGCTCCTAGTGGCCGGGGACTTTAATGCAGGGAAACTTAAATCCGTTCTACCTAATTTCTACCAGCATGTTAAATGTGCAACCAGAGGAAAAAAAAAAACTCTAGACCACCTTTACTCCACACACAGAGATGCATACAAAGCTCTCCCTCGCCCTCCATTTGGCAAATCTGACCATAACTCTATCCTCCTGATTCCTGCTTATAAGCAAAAACTAAAGCAGGAAGCACCAGTGACTCGGTTAATAAAAAAGTGGTCAGATGACACAGATGCTAAGCTACAGGACTGTTTTGCTAGCACAGACTGGAACATGTTCCGGGATTCTTCAGATAGCATTGAGGAGTACACCACATCAGTCACTGGCTTCATCAATAAGTGCATCGATGATGTCGTCCCCACAGTGACCGTACGCACATACCCCAACCAGAAGCCATGGATTACAGGAAACATCTGCACTGAGCTAAAGGGTAGAGCTGCCGCTTTCAAGGAGCGGGACTCTAACCTGGACGCTTATAAGAAATCCCGCTATGCCCTCCGACGAACCATCAAACAGGCAAAGAGTCAATACAGGACTAAGATTTAATCGTTCTACACTGGCTCTGACGCTTGTCGGATGTGGCAGGGCTTGAAAACTATTACAGACTAAAAAGGGAAGCACAGCCGCGAGCTGCCCAGTGACACAAAACTCCAAGACGAGCTAAACCACTACTATGCTCGCTTCGAGGCAAGCAACACTGAAGCATGCATGAGAGCACCAGCTGTTCCGGATGACTATGTGATCACGCTCTCCTTAGCCGATGTGACTAAGACTTTTAAGCAGGTCAACATTCACAAGGCCGCAGGGCCAGACGGATTACCAGGACGTGTACTCTGAGCATGTGCTGACCAACTGGCAAGTGTCTTCACTGACATTTTCAACATGTCCCTGACTGAGTCTGTAATACCAACATGTTTCAAGCAGACCACCATAGTCCCCGTGCCCAAGGACTCTAAGATAACCTGCCTAAATTACTACCGACCCGTAGCACTGACGTCTGTAGCCATGAAGTGCTTCGAAAGGCTGGTCATGGCTCACATCAACAGCATTATCCCAGAAACCCTAGACCCACTCCAATTTGCATACCGCCCCAACAGATCCACAGATGATGCAATCTCTATTGCACTCCACACTGCCCTTTCCCACCTGGACAAGAGGAACACCTACGTGAGAATGCTATTCATTGACTACAACTCAGCATTCAACACCATAGTGCCCTCAAAGCTCATCACTAAGCTAAGGATCCTGGGACTAAACACCTCCCTCTGCAACTGGATCCTGGACTTCCTGACAGGCCGCCCCCAAGTGGTAAGGGTAGGTAACAACACATCTGCCACACTGATCCTCAACACGGGGGCCCATCAGGGGTGCGTGCTCAGTCCCCTCCTGTACTCCCTGTTCACCCATGACTGCATGGCCAGGCACGACTCCAACACCATCATTAAGTTTGCCGACGACACAACAGTGGTAGGCCTGATCACCGACAACGATGAGACAGCCTATAGGGAGGAGGTCAGAGACCTGGCCGTGTGGTGCCAGGACAACAACCTCTCCCTCAACGTGACCAAGACAAAGGAGATGATTGTGGACTACAGGAAAAAAAAGAGGACTGAGCACGCCCCCATTCTCATCGACGGGGCTGTAGTGGAACAGGTTGAGAGCTTCAAGTTCCTTGGTGTCCACATCACCAACAAACTATCATGGTTCAAACACACCAAGACAGTCGTGAAGAGGGCACGACAAAGCCTATTCCCCCTCAGGAGACTGAAAAGATTTGGCATGGGTCCTCAGATCCTCAAAAAATTATACAGCTGCACCATCGAGAGCATCCTGACTGGTTGCATCACCGCCTGGTATGGCAACTGCTTGGCCTCCGACCACAAGGCACTACAGAGGGTAGTGCGTACGGCCCAGTACATCACTGGGGCCAAGCTTCCTGCCATCCAGGACCTCTATACCAGGCGGTGTCAGAGGAAAGCCCTCAAAATTGTCAAAGACTCCAGCCACCCTAGCAAGCGGTACCGGCAAGCGGTACCGGAGTGCCAAGTCTAGGTCCAAAAGACTTCTCAACAGCTTCTACCCCCAAGCCATAAGACTCCTGAATAGCTAATCATGGCTACCCGGACTATTTGCACTGCCCCCCCCCCACCCCATCCTTTTACGCTGCTGCTACTCTTAATTATTTATTTATCACTTTAACTCTGCCCACATGTACATATTACTTCAACTACCTCAACTAGCCGGTGCCCCGCACATTGACTCTGCACTGGTACCCCCCTGTATATATAGCCTCCCTACTGTTATTTTATTTTACTTCTGCTCTTTTTTTCTCAACACTTTTTTTGTTGTTGTTATATTTTTACTTTTTTGTTAAAAATAAATGCACTGTTGGTTAAGGGCTGTAAGTAAGCATTTCACTGTAATGTCTGCACCTGTTGTATTTGGCGCATGTGGCAAATAAAATTTGATTTGATTTGATCAATGAGAGAAGACTTGAAAAATACAAGATGGTGGCATACACATTAATGCATTACTTCATGGAGCAAAAATGTGTTTATTTTAATAATCAAGCATTTTCTAAATGTAAACTGACCCCATGCAACTGGACACGGACATTTTATGAGACTACTGTTTCCACAAATCGAGGACGAAGACCATATCGCTAAGGTTGGTTGAAAGTTCTCTGTGCTACACCAAACAGTACCTATTCTGTAACTCCCAGTAATGGAAACCAACAATCTTTGCTTAAATGTGACCGGCCAGCATGATTCTGTATTATGTAGCAACATTAGAAATTGTGTTTTTTACATTGGATAAAAGTAAAGACTGAGAGCTAGAAAATGGTATATCATACACTACAGTTAGGAACAATGGGAAAATAATTCTGCTTTGAAAGTTAATAAAATTGTAACCCCGCTTTTGAGAAAATGGCCCTTGAATGTTTTGGTACACCTACTGGAGAGCTCTTTGTCTACACCCATTCAGCATCGTTCACACCCTCTTAAGCCTTAGCCCCACCCATCTCTTTAAGGATTCACATGTGAGGCCATGTGCTAAACAGTGAGCATGGTAGTGTACAACCAAAGATTTCAAGGCTAAAGGCTGGTTTATCCTACATCTATCGACATGTCTGTATACAGTTGCCACAGTGACATCATGAATATTCTATTGTCTTCTGACATCAAACTTGTCGTTGTTGTTATAAAAAAGTATAAACACAAAAAACGACAGGCTGCATGACATCAGCAGCCTGGTGGTCCAAAATAGCATAACTGGTGTATTGTAACACCAATAAACCCATCCGTTTAAAAATGAATTTAGTATTTGTCAATCTAGCAAACCAGGCAACTAAAAGCAACTTTCTAAACAATGTTTTGGTTTGTTTCTAGCTTGTTAGCTAGCTAACGTTAAGTTAGCTGGCTAGCCAGTTCAAATAATGACCAAATCATATACAGTAGCTGACAACGTCTTAGCTTTAGCTAATTTCTATTCATTATTATAGGAAAATAAACTCACAACAAGATCATTATTTACAAGTTAATGGCGAGCTAAGTACAGAAAATAGCTTACGGTTGTGAGTGTGACTAAATAAAAGCAGGGCATTCTACCGGAGAATTTTAGAACTTGGACACTGTTACGAACCCCGTGGCTTTAAAAGTCTAGGGTGGATGGAAAAGAGACCTGCAACATAACTCGTTGGCCTAACGTTATATCCTAATTTGACTTTGGTGCATGTCATGTTGTTCTTCACATTACCGTCTCTGGTAAATACACACTATATCCAATAAAATCAATGTTTATGTGTCATGTCCAGCCCATCCATTATCTCAGCCAACCATGGCTAAACCAACTTTTTCCATGGCTAAACCAACTAGGCTTGTAATTTAAATGTTTTATTCGTATTTACAGATGGCATACAAGTTTGTTCCAGAAGGCATTTCTGCCAAAAAACACATTTTTATAAAAACAAATGTTTACGTTTAAATGCCTCTCCTGTGAAGTAATGAAGCGCGACATACACCTAGTTTCCTGAAATGAGTCACAAATCACATCTGGTGACCAGCAGATGATGGGAGAGGTGGTCACGATGAAATTGCCATTCCAAAGAAACATACAGTAAGAAAATACAGTATGATCAGTGTAATAAAATTCAGGGAATAGTTGTACAGCTGTGGGAGGAGTGTTGTCATGATCAAACTGCCATTCGGCTCCTCTTGAGTCATTTAAAGCTTGAAATCCAGCATAATGTCCAATCATACAGTTCTTCTACAATGACACACACAGGCAAAGGTATTCTGTTTCTCTCCAAGAATGCACTCAAGGAAAAAGCCTAGGCATCACACGGTATTGTCTGTAAGACAAAAACTAAATAATAAATTGTACTCCATTGCACAGTTTGAACAACAGTTGAACTGTACCAGCATAACAACATTAGCGTTGACTAGTTAAACATGCATACAGTGGGGAAAAAAAGTATTTAGTCAGCCACCAATTGTGCAAGTTCTCCCACTTAAAAAGATGAGAGAGGCCTGTAATTGTCATCATAGGCACACGTCAACTATGACAGACAAAATGAGAAAAAATAATCCAGAAAATCACATTGTAGGATTTTTAATGAATTTATTTGCAAATTATGGTGGAAAATAAGTATTTGGTCAATAACAAAAGTTTCTCAATACTTTGTTATATACCCTTTGTTGGCAATGCCACAGGTCAAACGTTTTCTGTAAGTCTTCACAAGGTTTTCACACACTGTTGCTGGTATTTTGGCCCATTCCTCCATGCAGATCTCCTCTAGAGCAGTGATGTTTTGGGGCTGTCGCTGGGCAACACAGACTTTCAACTCCCTCCAAAGATTTTCTATGGGGTTGAGATCTGGAGACTGGCTAGGCCACTCCAGGACCTTGAAATGCTTCTTACGAAGCCACTCCTTCGTTGCCCGGGCGGTGTGTTTGGGATCATTGTCATGCTGAAAGACCCAGCCACGTTTCATCTTCAATGCCCTTGCTGATGGAAGGAGGTTTTCACTCAAAATCTCACGATACATGGCCCCATTCATTCTTTCCTTTACACAGATCAGTCGTCCTGGTCCCTTTGCAGAAAAACAGCCCCAAAGCATGATGTTTCCACCCCCATGCTTCACAGTAGGTATGGTGTTCTTTGGATGCAACTCAGCATTCTTTGTCCTCCAAACACGACGAGTTGAGTTTTTACCATCTGACCATATGACATTCTCCCAATCCTCTTCTGGATCATCCAAATGCACTCTAGCAAACTTCAGACGGGCCTGGACATGTACTGGCTTAAGCAGGGGGACACGTCTGGCATTGCAGGATTTGAGTCCCTGGCGGCGTAGTGTGTTACTGATGGTAGGCTTTGTTACTTTGGTCCCAGCTCTCTGCAGGTCCTTCACTAGGTCCCCCCGTGTGGTTCTGGGATTTTTGCTCACCGTTCTTGTGATCATTTTGACCCCACGGGGTGAGATCTTGCATGGAGCCCCAGATCGAGGGAGAATATCAGTGGTCTTGTATGTCTTCCATTTCCTAATAATTGCTCCCACAGTTGATTTCTTCAAACCAAGCTGCTTACCTATTGCATATTCAGTCTTCCCAGCCTGGTGCAGGTCTACAATTTTGTTTCTGGTGTCCTTTGACAGCTCTTTGGTCTTGGCCATAGTGGAGTTTGGAGTGTGACTGTTTGAGGTTGTGGACAGGTGTCTTTTATACTGATAACAAGTTCAAACAGGTGCCATTAATACAGTTAACGAGTGGAGGACAAAAGAGCCTCTTAAGAAAAAGTTACAGGTCTGTGAGAGCCAGAAATCTTGCTTGTTTGTAGGTGACCAAATACTTATTTTCCACCATAATTTGCAAATAAATTCATAAAAAATCCTACAATGTGATTTTCTGGATTTTTTTCCCTCAATTTGTCTGTCATAGTTGACGTGTACCTATGATGAAAATTACAGGCCTCTCTCATCTTTTTAAGTGGGAGAACTTGCACAATTGGTGGCTGACTAAATACATTTTTTCCCCACTGTACATGTGCACAGGCACATAGATTACATTTAGAACAATATCTAACCTAATATAAATAAATATGGCATAACCCTCAACATTTGCACAGTGACCAGATGTACAAATATGCCTAGGTAGGTAGGCAGACAGTAACTAGCTACAGCCATGTTTAACAGGCATGCTTAAGCAAATATTTGTTTTAATAGTGATAGAGATTTACAACAGTAGATTTTTGTATTTTTGTTTCTCCTATCAGTTAGCTAGTAAACTTAGCTAGCTAGATTGCTGGATAGCCAATAATTGTTATTTACATCTGTTTGGAATCCTATATTGCGTCATGCCTATAATTTTGTGATTTTGAAATGCATCCACGGTCATAATCATAACCAATGTCAACCCTTGTCAATTATGTAACATAGCTAACTAGTAAAATTATTTGCAGTTGCTGATGTTACACGTTTGCTTAAAATACAAATGCGACGCATGGCGCATAGTAACAAGTTAGCAGGTGCCAGGCTAACTAGCCAACTCCAGTCATGTGCTAAGGTTTGCATGTAAACCTAGCTTTAGGTGGCTGGTTGTAACGCTTTGGCTTGATGTTAAGTAGCCATATCTACGACTAAAAATAAGAGGTTTTACAATCGAGATACAATAGAACCTCTTCTATTTTTAGTCATAGACATGGCTACCTGTAGTTGTTTAACTGTTAGTTAATTTAGCTAGCTAGATTAGCTAGCTCCCTAAGTTAGCAAACAGACAAATAATTTGATTTCCCCCCCACTGTAACACAGTAGTATGTTAGCCAGCAATACATACTATGGGTTTCAGTAGATAAACTAAAGTTAGCTAGCTAGCTAGGTGGCTTGCAGGAAAGAATAACTTACTTAGCCACTGCATTTGTCATCTGCCCTCTTGGTGCTGGCATCGGCTGTAGCCGAGCTTCTCGCTAAATCCAACTCTTTGTTTAGAATCCTCTTCGCTATATTCCGGTTGAAACATGTATGGTTGAATGTCACCATGTAGCTAAAAAAAATGCTCCATCGTCGAATTCATGTTGATGAGAGGAATCACTTGAAGCCATTGCTGTCTGTTCAGTTCTTTCAGTTTTGCCCAAAGGATTGTGTTGTTAGTGTCCGCTTTGCATATGTGAGTACTGTCTTCATGCTTTTTTATCATTCACAATTAACATTGCATACTACACTCAACTTGTTCAAGTAGGCTATCCATCCCCATTTTCAAAGAGTGCCCTTTGTCTGATTACCAAACACGCACTCCTCCAAACTATCCAGTCCTGCTATAATGCTATATCAATGACAGATTTTGTTGAGAATGTGCCTCGCAATTGACAGGAGCTTAATATTTTGTATAGACGTGCAAATGTTATGCTTAAAGACATTTAGGCCTACGTTTGCACACAGTGCCATTGAACGAGAGATGCGATTTATGATATCATGCTTCTGAAAAAAAAAGATTGCTTGTTTTTAATTTAATTTTATTAAAAACCAAGCACAGCCTCCCTTCCCTTCAATGAAGGCTGTTTGTTTTGTCCCGCCCAATGCATTTGCCAAATAGCAGCCTATCAATAAAGGGTTTGGCTCATGAGACTGCTTTTAAATAAGTATTAATTTGGGATTTTGGTATTTTATTAGGATCCCCATTTGCTGTTGCGAAAGCAGCAGCTACTCTTCTTTGGGTCCACATAAAACATGAAACATGACATAATAGACAAGAACAGCTCAAGGACAGAACTACATCAATTTTAAAACGGCACACATAACCTACATATTAATCACCAAAGCTTTATTAAAATATCAAGTTTGGGAGCAGCAAAACAGTGAGCGGACATCCCCTTTTTATCATTATTTTAGCCAGCTCGCGTTATTATTTTGGATGTGCATAAAAGCCTCCATAGTTTAATACTTTAATATGATATGCCCTATTATATGCCCATGGGGAGCAATTATGGTGCCTGTAACTGTATTTAGACATAGCCTATTTAAAACAAGTTGTTGTTTCATTTTGATTAGAATTATTCACTCTCTTTTTAAGCCTTATCAATAGTGAATTTAATCTTGCTTATTGACAACGTTTGGCCATGGCTCAGCCATAATGCAATTTACAGTAGGCCCTATATCAGTGTGAATGCTAGGTTTAACAATATATTTCCATATTGAAGCCATGCAATTAGGCTTCTTACAATGTGGACTGCAATCATGTTCAACATATTAAGCAAAGATGAGATAGGCCTACATATATTTTGTTATTTTGTTTTTGTAGGCTATTTAACAAACTAGGCCGTAACGGACTATTGTAATTGGAGTTGATGACAACACAATACATAAAAGACTGTAAATACACAACTTGAAGCGACCACATATTTAGCCATGGAGCACGTTCTGATTGGCCAGTGAGGGGTCAAGCCCCAGAACACCTACAACTTGTTTATTCATCAAAACTCCCTTTCGTGCCACCACCAGCCACTGCGGCCATAATTGCGGTTGTGAAAATAGCAAAATGTTTCTGACACCCCCCCGAACCTATAGCACTACTGACAGAGAGGCTACACAGAAGCACATAACCTTTGCCTCTGGGAGTGCTTTTGAGCCAAAAGGGATCCCTCTAAATGGAGATAGATATTGTCCAGAAATGACATCACACTCATGAGCAAAGCATATATTGTTTAGCTAAAACATGAGTGGGGTTTTATGAGATAAGACATTCATATCATACATATCATGTGAATGAACCATACAGCCAACATTGACCTTTCAAGCCTAAATGTGATTTATATAATTAGCAACTAAACCTCCATAGTGTATCATTAACAGACCTGCAGTAATTTGACTGCCAGAACGATGGAGCGTGTGCATAGCACGGCCGAGGTCAGGCAAACCAATATGACAAAGCCATCAAACACCAGAAGGTAGTGTGTGTTCTTCTGAGCTGAAACAGATAAAGACACCTGGGTTACATAACTCTCTTCCCATGTACTTTGAGGCTTTTGACATAGTGTCGCAGTATCAACATTGGCAGTCTTCAGTATGGGTTGTTTAGAGAAGAAACATTATGGTTGGATTTGGACTTAGGTCAAATACAGTACATATGTCAAATGATACTTAAAAGTACATTTGACAGTCATTTAGCAAACACTCTTATCCAGAGCGACTTACCACATACAGTATCACAGTCATTGCAAGGAAAACTTTCCTCTACTAGCAAAAGCAAGTAAGACAGCCTAAACTAGAAAGGACATTTCCTGAAGAAAATGTTGTGTACATGCTAGCTTGTAAAGGATTGATTGATTGATAGGATAGCCTGAACATGTGAAAGTTGGTTTGGTGTCTCAATCTTGAACAGTTCAAGAGTTATTGTTGGTGAGTAATTGTATGCTAAGTAACGTCTAAAAGTCTAAACTGTTGGGTGGGGGGATTAATAAGCTAACATATGGAATTGTTTTAAGATGGTCATACCATGGATCATTTAGCTATTTTATTTTGAATTTTAGGACCCCTTTAGATATACATTTGAGTTAATTTATATAATTATAGTTGATAAAACCTTGAAAGGAAGAAGAGTTGCTTTTAGTGGGTTATTTTATGCTAATGTTTTCACATTTGAATAGTTGTAGTTGTTAAATGTTTTTTAAGAATATGAAGTTAGGATCGTATGAACATGAGAAAGTTGGTTCGGTGTCTATCTTGAACTGTTCAAGAGTTCCTGTTGGTGAGTAATTTTATGCTAATCTATGCAAATTTGTAAAGTTATAGTTGATAAAAGTGTATAAGAATTTAGGATAGGTTAGTTAGGTTAAGTTAGGATAGGCTGAACATGTGAAAGTTGGTTTGGTGGCTCTAGCTTGAAAGGAAGAAGAGTTTCTTTTAGCGGGTTATTTTATGCTAGTATTTTCACATTTTTATAGTTGTAGTTGTTGAAAGTTTTGAAGAATTTGACGTTAAGTTAGGCTGAACATGAGAAAGTTGGTTCGGTGTCTCTAGCTTGAACGGTTCAAGAGTTCCTGTTGGTGAGTCATGTTATGCTAAGTTATTTATGTTTGTATAGTTATAGTTATTTTTCAAAATTAAAAATGTGAAGTTAGGATAGCCTGAACATGTGATCTAGCTTGAATGGTTCAACAGTTACTGTTGGTGAAAATTGTATGCTGATTTATGCAAATTGCATAATTATAGTTGATAAAGTGTATAAGAATTTGAATTTAGGATAGCCTGAACATGAGGATATTGGTTTAGGATCTCTAGCTTGAACGGATCAAGAGTTAATGTTGGTGGGAAAAATTTATGCTAATTTATGCAATTTCATATAGTTATAGTTGATCAAAGTTATTAAGAATTTGAAGTTAGGATAGGCTGAATATGTGAAAGGTGATTTGGTGTCTCCAGCTTGAATGGAAGAAGAGTTACATTTATTGGGTTATTTTATGCAAATGCATTAACATTTGTATAGTTGTAGTTGTTAAAAGTTTTGAAGAACTTGAAGTTACCATAGCCTGAACATGTGACAATTGTTTGGTGTCTTTAGCTTGAACGGATCAAGAGTTACTGTTGGTGCGTTATTTTATGAAAGTGTATTTAGTTAGAGTTGTTAAACGTTTTTTAAGAATTTGAAGTTAGGATAGCCTGAACATGTGAAAATTGGTTTGGTGTCTCTATCTTGAACGGTTCAAGAGTTCCTGTTGGTAATGAATGAAAGAAGAGTTACTTTTATTGGGTTATTTTATGCAAATGAATTAACATTTGTATAGTCGTAGTTGTTAAAAGTTTGGAAGACTTTGAAGTTACCATAGCCTGAACATGAGAAAGTTGGTTCGGTGTCTCTAGCTTGAACGATTCAAGAATTCCTGTTGGTGAGTCATGTTATGCTAATTTATTTACATTTGTATAGTTATAGTTGTTAAACATTTGTAGGAAGTTGAAGTTAGGATAGCCTGAACATGTGATCAAGCTTGAATGGTTCAACTGTTACTGTTGGTGAAAAATGGTATGCTGATTTATACAAATTGCATAGTTATAGTTGATAAAAGTGTATAGAAATTTGAATTTAGGATAGCCTGAACATGAGGAAATTGGTTTAGGATCTCTAACTTGAACGGATCGAGTTATTGTTGGTGGGAAATGTTATGCTAATTTATGCAATTTCATGTAGTTATAGTTGATAAAAGTCATTAAGAATTTGAAGTTAGGATAGACTGAGTATGTGAAAGTTTGTTTGGTGTCTCTAGCTTGAATGGAAGAAGAGTTACTTTAGTTGGGTTATTTTATTCATATGCATTAACATTTGTATAGTTGTAGTTGTTGAAAGTTTGAAAGAATTTGACGTTAGGATAATATGAACATGAGAAAGTTGGTTCGGTGTCTCTAGCTTGAACGGTTCAAGAATTCCTGTTGGTGAGCCATGTTATGCAAATTTATTTACATTTGTATAATTATAGCTCTTAAACATTTGTAAGAATTTGATGTTAGGATAACCTGAACATGAGATCTAACTTGAATGGTTCAACAGTTACTGTTGGTGAAAAATGGAATGCTGATTTATGCAAACTGCATAGTTATAGTTGATAAAAGTGTATACGAATTTGAAGTTAGGATAGGCTGAATATGTGAAAAGTGATTTGGACTCTCTAGCTTGAATGAAAGAAGAGTTACTTTTATTGGGTTATTTTATGCAAATGATTTAACATTTGTATAGTTGTAGTTGTTAAAAATTTGGAAGAATTTGAAGTTACCATAGCCTGAACATGTGAAAATTGGTTTGGTGTCTCTTGATTTAATGGATCAAGACTTACTGTTGGTGCGTTATTTTATGCAAATATATATACTTAAAGTTGTAAAAGTTTTTTTAGAATTTGAAGTTAGTATTTTGAAGTTAGAATAGCCTGAACATGTGAAAGTTGGTTTTGTGTCTCTATCTTTAACTGCTCAAGAGTTCCTGTTGGTGAGTCATTTTATGCTAATCTATGCAAATTTGTAAAGTTATAGTTGATAGAAGTGTATAAGAATTTGACGTTAGGATAGTATGAACATGAGAAAGTTGGTTCGGTGTCTCTAGCTTGAAGGGTTCAAGAGTTCCTGTTGGTGAGTCATGTTATGCTAATTTATTTATATTTGTATAGTTATAGTTATTTTAAAAAATGAAGAATTTGAAGTAAGGATAGCATGGACATGTTATCTAGCTTGAATGGTTCAACAGTTACTTTTGGTGAAAAATGGTATGCTGATTTATGCAAATTGCATAGTTATAGTTGATAAAAGTGTATACGAATTTAAATTTAGGATAGCCTGAACATGAGGAAATTGGTTTAGGATCTCTAGCTTGAACGGATCAAGAGTTACTGTTGGTGGGAAATGTTATGCTAATTTATGCAATTTTATATAGGTATAGTTGAAAAATGTCATTAAGAATTTGAATTTAGGATAGGCTGAACATGTGAAAGGTGGTTTGGTGGCTCTAGCTTGAAAGGAAGAAGAGTTTCTTTTAGTGGGTTATGTTATGCTAATGTTTTCACATTTGTATAGTTGCAGTTGAAAGTTTTGAAGAATTTGACGTTAGGATAGTATGAACATGAGCAAGTTGGTTCGGTGTCTAGCTTGAACTGTTCAAGAGTTTCTTTTGGTGAGTCATGTTATGCTAATTTATTAATATAGTTATAATAATTTATAGTTAGGATTGCCTGAACATGTGATCTAGCATGAATGGTTCAACAGTTACTGTTTTTGAAAAATGGTATGCTGATTTATGCAAATTGCATAAGTATAGTTCATTAAAGTGTATAAGAATTTGAATTTAGAATTTGAATTTAGGATAGCCTGAAAATGAGGATATTGGTTTAGGATCTCTAGCTTGAACGGATCAAGAGTTACTGTTGGTGGGAAATTATATGCTAATCTATGCAATTTCATATAGTTATAGTTGATAAAAGTTATTAAGAATTTGAAGTTAGGATATGCTGAATCTGTGAAAGGTGGTTTGGTGTCTCTAGCTTGAATGGAAGAAGAGTTAATTTTATTGGGGTATTTTATGCTAATGTTTTCACGTGTTATAGTTGTAGTTGTTGAACGTTTTGAAGAATTCGACGTTAGGATAGTATGAAAATGAGAAAGTTGGTTCGGTGACTCTATTTTGAACTGTTCAAGAGTTCATGTTGAAGAGTCATGTTATGCTAATTTACACTTGTATAGTTATAGTAGTAAAAAAATTATAAGAATTTGAAGTTAGGATAGCCTGAACATGTGATCCAGCTTGAATGGTTCAACAGTTACTGTTCGTGAAACATTTTATGCTGATTTATGCAAATTGCATAGTTATAATTGATTAAAGTATATAAGAATTTGAATTTGGGATAGCTTGAACATGTGAAAGTTGGTTTGGTGTCTCTAGCTTGAACGTATTAAGTGTTACTGTTGGTGGGAAATTGTACGCTAATTTATGCAATTTCATATAGTTATAGTTGACAAATGTTTTTAAGAATTTGACGTTAGGATAGTATGAACATGAGAAAGTTGGTTAGGTGTCTCTAGCTTGAACTGTTCAAGAGTTCCTTTTGGTGAGTCATGTTATGCTAATTTACTTGCATTTGTATAGTTATAGTTGTTAAACATTTGTAAGAATTGGAAATTAGGATAGCCCGAACATGTGATATAGCTTGAATGGTTCAACAGTTATTGTTTGTGAAAAATGGTATGCTGATTCATGCAAATTGCATAGTTATAGTTGATTAAAGTGTATAAGAATATGAATTTAGAATTTTAATTTAGGATAGGCTGAATATGTGAAAGTTGGTTTGGTGTCTCTATCTTAAACTGTTCAAGAGTTTCTGTTGGTGAGTCATTTTACGCTAATCTATGCATATTTGTAAAGTTATAGTTGATAAAAGTGAATAAGAATTTGAAGTTAGGATAGGCTGAACATGTGAAAGTTGGTTTGGTGGCTCTAGCTTGAACGGATTAAGAGTTACTGTTGGTGTGAAATTGTATGCTAATTTATGCAATTTCATATAGTTATAGTTGACAAATGTTATTAATAATTTGAAGTTAGGATAGGCTGAATATGTGAAAGGTGGTTTGGTGTCTCTAGCTTGAATGGAAGAAGAGTTACTTTTATTGGGTTATTTCATGCAAATGCATTACAATTTTGTTATAGTTGTAGTTGTTAAAAGTTTGGAAGAATTTGAAGTTTCCATAGCCTGAACATGTGAAATTGGTTTGGTGTCTCTTGCTTAAACGGATCAAGAGTTACTGTTATTGCAATATTTTATGCAAAAGTGAATAGTTAGAGTTGTTAAATGTATTTTAAGAATTTGAACTTAGGATAGCCTGAACACGTGAAAGTTGGTTGGTGTCTCTATCTTGAATGGTTCAAGAGTTCCTGTTGGTGAGTCATTTTATGCTAATCTATGCACATTTGTATAGTTATAGTTCATAAAAGTCTATTAGAATTTGAAGTTAGGATATGCTGAACATGTGAATTTGGTTTGGTGTCTCTAGCTTGAATGGAAGAAGAGTTAATTTTATTGGGTTGTTTAATGCAAATGCATTAACATTAGTATGGTTGTAGTTGTTAAAAGTTTTGAAGATGTTGAAGGTACCACAACCTGAACATGTGAAAATTGGTCTGGTGTCTCTAGCTTGAACTGATCAAGAGTTACTGTTGGTGCGTTATTTTATTAAAATGTACATACTGTAGTTAAGAGTTGTTAAAAGTTTTTTAAAGAATTATAAAGTTAGGATAGCCTGAACATGTGATCTAGTTTGAATGGTTCAACAGTTACTGTTGGTGAAAAATGGTATGCTGATTTATGCAAATTGCATAGTTATAGTTGATAAAAGTGATTAAGAATTTAAGGTTGGGATAGCCTGAACATGTGAAAGTTGGTTTGGTGTCTCTATCTTGAACAGTTCAAGAGTTCATGTTCATTAGTCATTGTATGCTAATTTATGCAATTTCATGTAATTATACTTGATAAATGTTATTAAGAATTTGAAGTTAGGATAGGCTGAATATGTGAAAGGTGGTTTGGTGTCTAGCTTGAATGGAAGAATAGTTACTTTTATTGGGTTATTTTATGCAAATGCATTAACATTTGTGTTGTTGAAAGTTTTGAAGAATTTGATGTTAGGATAGTATGAACATGAGAAATTTGGTTCGGTGTCTCTAGCTTGAATGGTTCAAGAGTTCCTGTTGGTGAGTCGTGTTATGCTAATTTATTTGCATTTGCACAGTTAGAGTTGTTAAACATTTGTAAGAATTTGAAGTTAGGATAGCCTGAACATGAGGAAATTGGTTTAATATAATAATATGCCATTTAGCAGACGCTTTTATCCAAAGTGACTTACAGTCATGTGTACATACATTTTTACGTATGCAGGATCTCTAGCTTGAACGGATCAAGAGTTACTGTTGATGAGTTATTTATGCAAATGCACTTACATTTGTGTTGTTTTAGTTGTACAAATGTTATTAATAATTTTCAATTAGGATAGGCTGACTATGTGAAAGGTGGTTTGGTGTCTCTAGCTTAAATGGAAGAAGAGTTACTTTTATTGGGGTATTTTACGCTAATGTTTTCACGTTTCTATAGTTGTAGTTGTTGAACGTTTTGAAGAATTTGACGTTAGGATAGTATGAAAATGAGAAAGTTGAACTGTTCAAGAGTTCATGTTGGTGAGTCATGTTATGCTAATTTTCATTTGTATAGTTATAGTTGTTAAAAAAAGAAATAAGAATTTGAAGTTAGGATAGCCTGACCATGTGATTTAGCTTGAATGGTTCAACAGTTACTGTTCGTGAAAAATGGTATGCTGATTTAAGCAAATTGCATAGTTATAGTTGATTAAAGTGTATACGAATTTGAATTGAGGATAGCTTGAACATGTGAAAGTTGGTTTGGTGTCTCTAGCTTGAATGGTTCAAGAGTCACTGCTGGTGATACTTTTATGCTAATGTATGCAAATGTTTATAGTTATAAAAGTGTTGATAAGGAAGTCGTCGGGTGAGGTTGTGTGTCTCTCTGGCGGGAGGTAAGCTTGGCTTAAATGGCTTATATGGTGTCGAGTAAAGCTTAAACCATGTATTTAGATTGTAGTTAGGTATTGTAGGTAGTTATCGTAGGATATTGTAGTTATCGTAGGTTATTGTATGTAATTATTGTAGGTAAGTATTGTATTCGGCTGAGCCCGGTGAAGCATGAGGCTAGCTAACCCACTACCTGGACTAGCTAGCGGGTAGCTACTGGTAACTATTAGCAACTGTGGATAGTTGTTTCACGCTTGAGAGTACCTGTAATTACACCAACTAGCTGCCTACCATTCAGCTGTTTTTCTAACCTCATTCTCTGAAGCGTTAACGTTAGGTAGTTAGTAGCTACTGTGCTCGAAATGTTGCTAGCTTGTTGCTACCTGGATAGCTAACTAAACAATAGCTGGAACGACCTAGCGAACAGACACGAACTGGCTGAGTCGATTCAGTGGCTAGCTTTGCACTTGGCTAGCTAACAGTAGCTGCTAGGGGTAAGATATAACCTACATTTGTGTTTTGTTTTTACATACTGGTAAACAGAGTCGTTCAAGGGAATTCGGGACATGGGTGATGAGTTAACGTTAGCTTGGCTCTCTCTGTGTGTTCGTGCCGTGGGAGGAGGGTTTTTTTCGTTGGCAGAAAGCAATGGCTAGCTAGTATGCTAACTATTCTAGCTAACTAACTGGCTGAATAAGTTGACGTCGGACTCGCTCAAGCTGTCGGGACTAACCCAGAACTTTACACAACGTTATACACGGACACGAATGATCTGCTTGGCGTGTTGACACACTGGTGGTTTGTTGTGGCCGAGTATTGGTGCTAAACCATGTTGTTGGAGCCCGGCATGCTAGTTGGCTGTGGCGTCATATGACTAGGTGCCCTGGACGGTTTTCACGGAAGAATACTGTACCAAGTTAGCTAGCTGAATAAACTAAGCTAGTCTATTCCTAGAAAACATTGAACCGCTGTAGTTTACAACAATTATAGTTTCTGAGGTGGAAGTTGGGAGAGTTATATTTGGGTGTTTCAGTGTAACGTAAGTGAGGGAGGCCCCGCTCTCTCGCTTTCCCAGATGTTTAGTTCATTTCATTCCGATCTCCTTTGCATTATTGTAGCCATTTTCTGTAGCCTGTCAACTATGCGTCTGTCTATCCCTGTTCTCTCCTCTCCGCACAGGCTATACAAACGCCTCACACCGCGTGGCTGCTGCCACTCTAACCTGGTGGTCCCTGCATGCACGACCCACGTGGAGTTCCAGGTCTCCGGCAGCCTCTGGAACTGCCGTTCTGCAGCCAACAAGGCAGAGTTAATCTCAGCCTATGCTATCCTCCAGTTCCTCGACTTCTTGGCGCTGACGGAAACATGGATTACCACTGAAAACACTGCTACTCCTACTGCTCTCTCCTCGTCTGACCATGTGTTCTCGCATACCCCGAGAGCATCTGGTCAGCGGGGTGGTGGCACAGGAATCCTCATCTCTCCCAAGTGGACATTCTCTCTTTTCCCCCTGACCCATCTGTCTATCTCCTCATTTGAATTCCATGCTGTCACAGTCACTAGCCCATTCAAGCTTAACATCCTTATCATTTATCACCCTCAAGGTTCCCTTGGAGAGTTCATCAATGTGCTTGACACCTTGATAAGTTCCTTTCCTGAGGATGTCTCACCCCTCACAGTTCTGGGTGATTTAACCTCCCTACGTCTACCTTTGACTCATTTCTCTCTGCCTCCTTCTTTCCACTCCTCTCCTCTTTTGACCTCACCCTCTCACCGTCCCCCCCTACTCACAAGGCAGGCAATACGCTTGACCTCATCTTTACTAGATGCTGTTCTTCTACTAATCTCACTGCAACTCCCCTCCAAGTCTCCGACCACTACTTTGTATCCTTTTCTCTCTCGCTCTCCTCCAACACTACTCACTCTGCCCCTACTCAGATGGTAATGCGCCGTCGCAACCTTCGCTCTCTCTCTCCCGCTACTCTCTCCTCTTCCATCCTATCATCTCTTCCCTCTGCTCAATTCTTCTCCCTTCAATCTCCTGATTCTGCCTCCTCAACCCTCCTCTCCTCCCTTTCTGCATCCTTTGACTCTCTATGTCCCCTATCCTCCCAGCCGGCTCGGTCCTCCCCTCCTGCTCCGTGGCTTGACGACTCATTGCGAGCTCACAGAACAGGGCTCCGGGCAGCCGAGAGGAAATGGAGGAAAACTAGACTCCCTGCGGACCTGGCATCTTTTCACTCCCTCCTCTCTACATTTTCTTCCTCTGTTTCTGCTGCTAAAACCACTTTCTACCACCCTAAATTCCAAGCATCTGCCTCTAACCCTAGGAAGCTCTTTGCCACCTTCTCCTCCCTGCTGAATCCTCCTCCCCCTCCCCCCTCCTCCCTCTCTGTAGATGACTTTGTCAACCATTTTGAAAAGAAGATTGACGACATTCGATCCTCGTTTGTTAAGTCAAATGACACTGCTGGTCCTGCTCACACTGCCCTACCCTATGCTTTGACTTCTTTCTCCCCTCTCTCTCCAGATGAAATCTTGCGACTTGTGACGGCCGGCCGCCCAACAACCTGCCCGCTTGACCCTATCCCCTCCTCTCTTCTCCAGACCATTTCCGGAGACCTTCTCCCTTACCTCACCTCGCTCATCAACTCATCCTTGACCGCTGGCTATGTCCCTTCCGTCTTCAAGAGAGCAAGAGTTGCACCCCTTCTCAAGAAACCTACACTCGATCCCTCCGATGTCAACAACTACAGACCAGTATCCCTTCTTTCTTTTCTCTCCAAAACTCTTGAGCGTGCCATCTTTAGCCAACTCTCTTGCTATCTCTCTCAGAATGACCTTCTTGATCCAAACCAGTCAGGTTTCAATACTGGTCATTCAACTGACACTGCTCTTCTCTGTGTCACGGAGGCTCTACGCACTGCTAAAGCTAACTCTCTCTCCTCTGCTCTTGTCCTTCTAGACCTGTCTGCTGCCTTTGATACTGTGAACCATCAGATCCTCCTCTCCACCCTCTCCGAGTTGGTCATCTCCGGCGCGGCTCACTCTTGGATTGCGTCCTACCTGACAGGTCGCTCCTACCAAGTGGCGTGGCAAGAATCTGTCTCCGCACCACGTGCTCTCACCACTGGTGTCCCCCAGGGCTCAGTTCTAGGCCCTCTCCTATTCTCGCTATAAACCAAGTCACTTGGCTCTGTCATATCCTCACATGGCCTCTCCTATCATTGCTACGCAGACGACACACAACTAATCTTCTCCTTTCCCCCTTCTGATAACCAGGTGGCGAATCGCATCTCTGCATGTTTGGCAGACATATCAGTGTGGATGACGGATCACCACCTCAAGCTGAACCTCGGCAAGACAGAGCTGCTCTTCCTCCCGGGGAAGGACTGCCCGTTCCATGATCTCGCCATCACGGTTGACAACTCCGTTGTGTCCTCCTCCCAGAGTGCGAAGAGCCTTGGCGTGACCCTGGACAACACCCTGTTGCTCTCCGCTAACATCAAGGCGGTGACCCGATCCTGTAGGTTCATGCTCTACAACATTTGTAGAGTACGTCCCTGCCTTACACAGGAAGCGGCACAGGTCCTAATCCAGGCACTTGTCATCTCCCGTCTGGATTACTGCAACTCGCTGTTGCAGTAATCCAGACGGGAGATGACAAGTGCCTGGATTAGGACCTGTGCCGAAAACCTTGTGTCATTGCCAACAAAGGGTATATAACAAAGTATTGAGAAACTTTTGTTATTGACCAAATACTTATTTTCCACCATAATTTGCAAATAAATTCATAAAAAATCCTACAATGTGATTTTCTGGATTTTTTTTCTTCTCATTTTGTCTGTCATAGTTGACGTGTACCTATGATGAAAATTACAGGCCTCTCTCATCTTTTTAAGTGGGAGAACTTGCACAATTGGTGACTGACTAAATACTTTTTTTCCCCCCACTGTATAGACGTAACTTATAACATAGTACAAAGCCAATTTAGGGTTTCCATTAAACTAATTATCATGGCGGAGCTAAGGGGATGAAGTGAAGGAATTTCATTTTGTATCAGATGGTCAGAAGATAAACCAGTGTAATTAGGCTATTTGCGGGATTTCTTTGTCATTTCAATGGCATAGAATGAAATATGGGTTTCTGAGTGTAATCAACTGTTGGTAGGTGTTGCTTAGACAGATACTACAAAGTATTTGGTTGGGTGATGTAGAATGGAAGATTTAGCAGCGTGCTTGGTTCAAATTGAAAGACTCACTTATTTAACAGGAATAGCGAGACGATTTCGAGGTAGTAATTCTTTTTGCGTTGCCTAATGGTTTGCTAGAGTAAACGATTGAGAATGTTGGCGTAATGTCAATCAATAGATTGAATATTAATACTATGGATACAAATTCAATATATGCTTGTCAACTACAGCAAGTGTTTGGTTTATTACTTGTAGCCTACGTAGAAAGGAAAGTTACCTAGATCTGCTGACTTCTAATAATGGCGGATTGGTGGTTTCATAAGAGCTATGGCGATTATCTTAGTTGATGACAGGGGATAATAATAGTATAGTGCAGAAGAACAGGGAAGCGAATGTCGCATCTTAATGAGAAATGAAGCAAGGGGACAAAGAGAATAAAAAGAGTATTAAAAAACACCAGGGATAATGAAGCAGTGTTGGAAGGAAGCAGAGTATGAAAGATAACATTAACTGAGGAATATAGAAACTTTTAGCTGAGGTCACTACAGAAATATTACTGACACAATATCGTAACAGAGAAACTGAACCACACATGAAGCTACTACAGCAATCTAGGATTGTGAAAGTTGTTAAGTTAGTTTTTAACCCTACGATAGAGGTAAATGAAGAACGCTGTTTGAGAATGGAGAGTTTCTAGGTGTTGATCTGCGAGTGTTAGCAACTGGGGTTCGCTGAACTCGAGCGAGCTGTACGTGTCATAATGGGTTAAGTTTGGTGTATTCGGTTCACTGGTTTCTGCGGAAAAGGAGGAAGTAAAAAGGGGGGTGAGTGTTACCGGTGTGAAATGGATAGCTAGTTAGCGGTGTGAACTAGTAGCGTTTCGATTGGTGACGTAACTTGCTCTGAGACCTTGAAGTAGTTGTTTGCCTTGCTCTGCAAGGTTGCGCCTTTTGTTGAATGACGGGTAATGGTGCTTCGAGGGTGACTGTTGTTGATGTGTGCAGAGGGTCCCTGGTTCAAGACCATGTAGGGAAGGAAGCAAAACTGTTACATTGATGCTGTTTACCTAGATCACTGGGTGAGTTGATAAGATTATACGAAAGAGATTGGCCTACCAACCCATGGCGGCATAGGATAACATAGTAATTAAAGTGGCATCCCTGTGAGTAGATGTTTTGTTTGTTTTTCACAATAATTTATCACCTGCTAAAGTACTGTTAGATGGCAAGACAGTGGTAGAGGATAATAGAGATTGTAGAGGGTTTTCTGTGTTAAAAGGAAAGTAGGTTAGTTGAGAGATGAGAAATGTCGAATTGGATTGTTTGAGTAGACTGGTATTAAAATAATGCTTTCTAGTAAGGTGAATGAAAATATGTTATTAGGTAGTAGTGGTTTGTGAATAGAATTTACTAATGCCATGATTTAGTAAGCGGGTGAAAGAGAGTAGTGCTCGCTGGGCTATATCGGGATGTAAAGGACGCAGATGGTAATGTGAAGCAGATATCTGAATAGTTGAATATGGAACGTTCTTTGACCATGTTTTATAATTATTATTAAATTCTATAGTTTGCGTAACACCAGTGAGTTATGTTAATTAATTCTAAAACGATAATCTGTTTCTGGTACGTTTGTCACGAATTCAGCCGAGGCTGCCCCTCCTACTTGCTCGGGCAGGCTTCGGCGTTCGTCGTCACCGGAGTACTAGCTACTACCGATCCATGTGTCTATGTTCGACTTGTTTTGTCTTTATTGGTCACACCTGTTTCCCATCATGTAGTTATGTATTCCCTATTTAACCCTCTGTCTCACACTGTGTGTTGTGCGTGTTAGTTCATGTTTTGGTTGTCGTTAGTGTGCAGGTTTGTTCCTCCCTGCGTGGAGGTTTTGTTCATTCATTTACCTACGAGTAAAGTAAGTTTTTTCAAAGTTTTTTCGACGTTCAGGCGCAGCTGGGTACTTTATTAATCGTCAGTTTACCCGTAGGTTAGGGATTCCTATTGTGCCAGTTGATGTGCCCTTCCCTACACATGCCCTAGATAGTCGCCCTTTAGAGTCAGGTCTGATTAGGGACGTCACAGCTCCACTCTGGATGAAGACGCAGGAGGGGCATGAGGAAACAATTAGTCTCTATCTGATTGATTCTCCTGCGTTTCCAGTGGTGTTGGGGCTTCCCTGGTTAACCTCTCATGACCCCACTATTTCATGGTAACAGAGGGCTCTCAAGGGATGGTCAAGTCAGTGCTCGGGGAGGTGTGTAGGTGTTTTCGTAGGGGCAACTACGGTGGAAAGTCCAAATCAGGTTTCCACCATGCACATTCCGCCTGAATAAGCCAATTTGGCTCTCGCCTTCTGTAAAAAGTAGGCGACTCAATTACCACCCCATCGACAGGGGGATTGTGTGATAAACCTCCAGGTAGGCGCTGCGCTTCCCCGGAGTCACATGTATCCTCTGTCACAGGAAGAGACGGCAGCTATGGAAACATATGTCACCGAATCTCTGAGGCAAGGATACATTTGGCCTTCCACTTCCCCTGTGTCATCGAGTAAATTTTTTGTGAAGAAGAAGGATGGTGGCTTACGCCCGTGCATTGACTACCGTGGTCTTAATCAGATCACAGTAAAATACAGCTATCCACTACCTTTGATTGCTAGTATGACGGAGTCATTGCACGGGGCGCGCTTCTTCACGAAATTGGATCTCAGGAGCGCGTACAACCCGGTGCGTATCCGGGAGGCAGATGAGTGGAAGACAGCATTCAGTACCATCTCTGGGCACTATGAGTACCTCGTCATGCCATACAGTTTGATGAATGCTCCATCAGTCTTCCAATCTTTTGTTGATGAGATTTTCAGGGACCTGCACGGACAGGGTGTAGTGGTGTATATTGATGACATTCTCATATACTCCGCTACACGGGCCGAGCATGTGTCCCTGGTGCGTCAGGTGCTTGGTCGACTGTTGGAGCATGACCTGTATGTGAAGGCGGAGAAATGTCTGTTCTTCCAAGAGTCCATCTCCTTCCTAGGACACCGCCTGTCCGCGTCAGGTGTGGAGATGAAGATTGACCGCATTTCGGCCGTGCGTTATTGGCCGACTCCAACCACGGTGAAGGAGGTGCAGCGATTCTTAGGTTCTGCCAACTACTACCGGAGGTTTATCCGGGGCTTTGGTCAGGTAGCGGCTCCCATTACCTCCTAGCTGAAGGGAGGACCGGTGCGTCTACAGTGGTCAGCTGAGGCGGACAGGGCTTTTGGTCATCTGAAGGACCTGTTTACTTCGGCTCCAGTGCTGGCTCATCCGGATCCTTCCTTGGCATTCCAGGTTGAGGTGGACGCATCCGAGGCTGGGATTAGAGCTGTACTGTCTCAGCGCTCGGGTACGCCACCAAAACTCCGCACCTGTGCTTTCTTTTCTAAGAAGCTCAGTCCGGCGGAGCGCAACTATGATGTGGGGGACCGGGAGCTGTTAGCTGTGGTTAAAGCTCTGAAAGTGTGGAGGCACTGGCTTGAGGGGGCTAAACACCCTTTTCTCATTTCGACTGACCATCGCAATCTGGAGTACATCCGGGCGGTGAGGAGGTTGAACCTTCGCCAGGCAAGGTGGGCCATGTTCTTTACCCGTTTTGTGTTTACTCTTACTTACAGACCAGGTTCCCAGAATGCTAAGGCAGACGCCCTGTCCCGACTGTATGACACAGAGGAGAGGTCCATTGAGCCCACCCCCATACTTCCGGCGTCGTGTCTGGTGGCACCGGTGGTGTGGGAGGTTGACGCGGACATTGAGCGGGGTTACGTACCGAGCCCACTCCCCCCCAGTGTCCAGAGGGTCGGATGTATGTGCCGCTCAAGGTTCGCGATCAATTGATCTATTGGGCTCACACATCACCCTCCTCTGGTCATCCTGGCATCGGTCGGACAGTGCACTGGGCAGGTGGAGAGAGTTAACCAGGATGTGGGTAGGTTTCTGCGGTCCTATTGCCAGGACCGGCAGGGGGAGTGGTCGGGTTTTATCCCCTGGGCAGAGATGGCCCAAAACTCACTCCGCCACTCCTCTATTAACCTTACTCCTTTCCAGTGTGTGTTAGGTTATCAGCCGGTCCTGGCACCTTGGCATCAGAGCCAGATCGAGGCTCCTGCGGTGGATGAGTGGTTTCGGCGCTCGGAAGAGACCTGGAACGCTGCTCAAGTACACCTGCAGTGGGCCATCAGGCGACAAAAGGCGAGCGCCGATTGCCACCGCAGTGAGGCCCCGGTGTATGCATCGGGGGACAGGGTCTTGCTCTTGACCCGAAACCTGCCCCTTCGCCTGCCCTGCTGGAAGCTGGGTCGGCGGTTTATGGGGCCATTTAAAGTCCTGAGGAGATTGAACGAGGTTTGTTATAGGTTACAGCTTCCTCTTAATTACCGTATTAACCCCTCGTTCCATGTGTCTCTCCTCAGGCCGGTAGTAGCTGGTCCACTCCAGGAGTCTGAGGTATGGGAGGTTCCTCCGCCCCCACTGGACATCGAGGGGGCACCGGCGTACTCGGTCCGTTCCATCTTGGATTCGAGACGTCGGGTGGGGGGCCTGCAGTATCTCGTGGATTGGGAGGGGTACGGTCCGGAGGAACGGTGCTGGGTCCATAGGAGGGACATCCTCGATCCCTCCATGTTGAGGGATTTCCACCGTAGTCATCCGACACGCCCTGCTCCGCGTCCTCCTGGCCGTCCCCGAGGCCGGGGTCGGCGCACGGCAGGAGCCGCGCGTCAAGGGGGGGGGGTACTGTCACGAATTCAGCCGAGGCTGCCCCTCCTCCTTGCTTGGGCAGGCTTCGGCGTTCGTCGTCACCGGAGTACTAGCTACTACCGATCCATGTGTCTATGTTCGACTTGTTTTGTCTTTATTGGTCACACCTGTTTCCCATCATGTAGTTATGTCTTCCCTATTTAACCCTCTGTCTCACACTGTGTTTTGTGCGTGTTTGTTCATGTTTTGGTTGTCGTTAGTGTGCAGGTTTGTTCCTCCCTGCGTGGAGGTTTTGTTCATTCATTTACCTACGAGTAAAGTACGTTTTTTCGACTAACTCTGTGTCCTCCGCCTGACTTCGTCTACCTTATTACACTGACGCCTTGACAACGTTGCACAATGGGAGGTAGTTTTTACCATTATGCTGATGGAGAAGTACACATTTTTTGTAAGTTCTGAATTTATTAAACAATAGGTTTCTATTTTAATACATCAATGCAACAAGTTGAGCTGATTACATTACCGAAAAGGGGTTATGGGTTTATATTAGAAGGTGTAGTCTACATAATGAAACGTGGTATTATCTGATGTTTTGAGTATAATTATTTCTTATAGGATTGGTGGAAGTACCTTACAGTAGGTATGTTAAGGAAGACGTAGATCACATCTCAAACAACTTTTTAATAGACGCTTGGGGATCAAATATCACTGATTCTTTACGCGTAGTAATTGCTTATATTTGCGAATGTCTAAACTATTACATTTAGAGGGATGGCAGTAACAATCTAAGGGGAAACAGATATTTACTATGTCGGGGGGAAAGTCATCCAGTAACGATACCATGATGATTTGATATGGGATAAAATGAAGCCGATTTTGGGGTTTAATAATCATTGTGATAATTACAGAGAATGAGGTATTACATTTACAGGTATAATAATAATAATAATAATAATAATAATAATAATAATAATAATAATAATAATAATAATAATATAAAGGGTTATCAATTAAAAATACTCATTGTAAACTTGAGTGGTTTTCATCTTTTGAGAGATTTTATGTAATCTTCTTCTGGAGTATTAATGAGGAATTAGAGTGAAACAAACGATTATTGATGTGAGGTAGGACAGGGTATATCTGCATCATGTTTTGTGTGTAATTAATATTTTGGGATTTCTGATTATAATTAAATGTTAACGAAATGTATACTTTCTCTTCCAGGAAAATTTGGATTTCCTTATCTCTCATTGGGATGTTTCCAAAGTCTGTGGGCTAGGGGGAGCAGTTAGTACAATTCGTCTTATAATTAGGTCGTAAGAGGGAGCTACCAAATTAAATACAGCCTGGCTATTTTTGTTTGTTGTTTTCCAATATGTTTTTTCAAATAACCACACACAACCCACCTATTATAATGGTTATATAGGGTTTTTATTTTTATTTTAGGGGGTTTTAATAGGTCAGAGATGATAAGTCTTAAAGGAACACACACGGAACTTTCTGAAGTTTTTTGTTTTATGAGTGAGTTTTGGGTAAACACGTGATTTCTTTTGAGAAGAAATGTGAAGAGGACTTCATGTACAATTGGGATACAAAGCATTTATTAAATGTTTTGACTGTTGTTAATGATTAGTCTATACTATACAATGGAACACTTCTTTGAAGGGTTGAATGACCTCTGAACTCCGTCCTGACTTTCTAGTGTGAATTGGTCACCCACACTGGAAAGCCAAGAGAATTTAAGGTAATTTATTATACAGAGTTGAGGCAAGGGGAATGCTACTGATGAGCTATGTGTTCTGGCTGATTCCCTCGGCGGAGGGACAGACATCCAAGAACTTCAAGATCTTCCAGAATTTCAAGAATCACCTGACTTTCACACCTGACATTCATTTCCCTGTCTGTGGAGAGTTTCCCTAATATAAATTGGGGAGTATATTAGATATTGGTATTAAGAATAATTGGTCAAACATAATAATTAGTCATATAGTTATTGCTTATATGGATTTCTTCGATTAGAAATGAACTCAACTAAACTGTTATGTTCTGTCTTGTCTTGTGGTAAATACAGATGGTGTCTTGATGCATAGCAGGGATAATTTGGCCTAGAAAGTTGTAAACCAAAAATAAATAAAAATAATAATAATAATAAACTTTGAACCGGATGAAGATGAACATCAGAGGCGTTGAAGATGTTCCTGTACAGCACCACTTCTACCTGCAACCGGTCTACAACAGCCAATCGAAGCTATCAACTGATTTTCTCTCATGTTTTCTATCTCGAGGGAGTGGGACAGGAGTCCACCATTGAGTGAGAATGGAGAAAGATCTGTTCAAATACAACATTTCTCATGTTGTTGGTATACTGGGTGGCAAATGGACAAGACAATGGGGTGTAGAGATGGTGGTGACTTGGATGAGACATTGAAGTTGGGACATTGTCATGGGCAATTCGTTTTGAACTATGAAGCTGTTAACATAATGAAGAGATGCCAGAAGATTTCAGTGCCGGGGAAGGAAGGGGTTGGTTAGCTGTGTCGACAATACATTTGGATTTATCTAAATTTGCTCATTTGGATAGGAGGTACAGTGAGGGAAAAAAGTATTTGATCCCCTGCTGATTTTCTACGTTTGCCCACTGACAAAGAAATGATCAGTCTATAATTTTAATAGTAGGTTTATTTGAACGGTGAGAGACAGAATAACAACTATATCCAGAAGAAAAAAAATATCCAGAAAAACGCATGTCAAAAATGTTATGAATTGATTTGCATTTTAATGAGGGAAATAAGTATTTGACCCCTCTGCAAAACATGACTTCGTACATGGTGGCAAAACCCTTGTTGGAAATCACAGAGGTCAGACGTTTCTTGTAGTTGGCCACCAGGTTTGCACACATCCCACTCCTCTTTGCAGATGTTCTCCAAGTCATTAAGGTTTCGAGGCTGACGTTTGGCAACTCGAACCTTCAGCTCCCTCCACAGATTTTCTATGGGATTAAGGTCTGGAGACTTGCTAGGGCACTTCAGGACCTTAATGTGCTTCTTCTTGAACCACTCCTTTGTTGCCTTGGCCGTGTGTTTTGGGTCATTGACCCATTTGCAATGCCCTGGCTGAGGGAAGGAGGTTCTCACCCAAGATTTGACGGTACATGGCCCCGTCTATCGTCACTTTGATGCGGTGAAGTTGTCCTGTCCCCTTAGCAGAAAAAAACCCCCAAAGTATAATATTTTCACCTCCATGTTTGACGGTGGGGATGGTATTCTTGGGGTCATAGGCAGTATTCCTCCTCCTCCAAACACGGCGAGTTGAGTTGATGCCAAAGAGCTCCACAACACTTTCACCCAGTTCTCCTCTGAATCATTCAGATGTTCATTGGCAAACTTCAGACGGGCCTGTATATGTGCTTTCTTGAGCAGGGGGACCTTGCGGGCGCTGCAGGATTTCAGTCCTTCACGGCATAGTGTGTTACCAGTTGTTTTCTTGGTGACTATGATCCCAGCTGCCTTGAGATCATTGACAAGATCCTCCCGTGTAGTTCTGGGCTGATTCCTCACCGTTCTCATGATCATTGCAACTCCACGAGGTGAGATCTTGCATGGAGCCCCAGGCCGAGGGAGATTGACAGTTCTTTTGTGTTTCTTCCATTTGCGAATAATCGCACCAACTGTTGTCACCTTCTCACCAAGCTGCTTGGCGATGGTCTTGTAGCCCATTCCAGCCTTGTGTAGGTCTACAATCTTGTCCCTGACATCCTTGGAGAGCTCTTTGGTCTTGGCCATGGTGGAGAGTTTGGAATCTGATTGATTGATTGCTTCTGTGGACAGGTGTATTTTATAAAGGTAACAAGCTGAGATTAGGAGCACTCCCTTTAAGAGTGTGCTCCTAATCTCAGCTCGTTACCTCTATAAAATACACCTGGGAGCCACAAATCTTTCTGATTGAGAGGGGGTCAAATACTTATTTCCCTCATTAAAATGCAAATCAATTTATAACATTTTTGACATGCGTTTTTCTGGATTGATTTGTTGTTATTCTGTCTCTCACTGTTCAAATAAACCTACCATTAAAATGATAGACTGATCATTTCTTTGTCAGTGGGCAAACGTACAAAATCAGCAGGGGATCAAATACTTTTTTCCCTCACTGTATTACTAAGAATGCATTGAGATAATGATCTGTAGTTATTCTCAGGATGAGGAAGGTCATAATAGAATTATGGATATTTATAGTGTATGTTAATATACGTGTACACTCTGAAAGTTGTAATGGGTGCTTTTGTTGAGGGTTTTAATTTTGAGTGATCGGTCCAATGTGAATCACTAAGAATTGTCATTCTAAATTTGGTTTAAATTTGAGATAAGTAATTTGGTTTTGGTTTTGATTCATAAAATGACTGAGTGATTTATGTAAATCATTAGTATATATTAGTAACTAAAGATGTTGAAACTATTTTCAGCAGGTGTGCAATTGTGAGAACTGTCTTAAATAGATATTATGGTTAAAACAGCAATACCTTATTGTAATTGTAATCACTTATATGATTTATTTCGAGTAGAACTTTTTGAATCTTACTGTTTGAAACATGTAAGGATTGTGACTGATATCATGAACATGTTGATTATTAGGTTACCGTATTCACATATTAGTCACTATATACATTTGAACGATTTGGAGGTATTGATAGGGGACTATGTATTCCCAAAGAGGGGGGATTGATGTGGATTTTTAGAATGGTTATATCTATGTTGCTAGGCAAGAAATTAATTGGTTACTATCATGGGGTTTGGTGTGAGTGACATAGGAATGTTTATGCTATTTCCATTTGATCTGACCTTTGGTTGAATTCCTCAATCCTAACTAGTCCAAAGCTGTGCTGATTCAACAGTGACTGAAACCAGTGTTATACTTTGTATCTCTCCTCAGGCATATTATGGGAACAGAGTCAGGGTTGAACAGAGTGGAACATGGTACCTATTAACAGTTTTGGATTTTCAAGCAACTGGGTCTGAAATGTCACTCATTGGACACTATGCAATTGATAATCGTATAGCATTGGATGCTATTACAGTAGATAAAGGGGGAATGTATGCGATTATAGGGGAATGCATTTTGTACATACTTGCCATTATAATAGGAAGGTGTTGGGAAATTAACTAAAACTATGGGAAATATATTAGAGACAGACAGGATTGAAAATGTGGAAACAAGACTACCTCAGCCGATCAGATAGCGCCCCAAGTGAACAGAGAAAAGCTTGGGTTCCTCTGAATGAACATGGAGAATGGAGACTGAAGTTATTTTTATTGGGATATATTCATCTGACTATATTGTAGTCTACATGTAACTTACAAATTGTCATAAATCAATGTATTTTCTGGGTTGATGTCAGGAGGTTGGGAATTAATTTGTATGTTTGGTTTGTTTGGTTCAAGTTACGTTATATCTGTTGAATTTCACTTACAACAGCAAAATAATGAAAACGGGGGATTGATATAACTTCTTTTTATACAGTATTTGTTAATGTCTTTGTCACACCCTGGCTCTGGGACTCTATATGTTGAGCCAGGGTGTGTTCATTCTGTGGTGTTCATTCTAGTTTGTTGTATTCTATGTTTGCCTGAGTGACTCCCAATCAGAGGCAACGAGTGTCAGCTGTTGGCTGGTTGTCTCTGATTGGGAGCCATATTTAAACTGTCTGTTTTCCCTTTGTGTTTGTGGGTTTTTGTTCTAGTTGGTCTTTGTTACCGTTGGACGTTACGAGTCGTTTATTGTTTTGTTGGTTGTGTATGTTATCACTGAAGATAATAAATACCATGTTCGTTCAACACGCTGCGCATTGGTCTCTCCCTAACGATCGTGACAGAAAAACCCACCTCGACTGGATCAAGCAGCGTGGGAGGAGATGAGTGCGAGTCTGGCAAGAGGGATGGAGGCCTTGGCCATGGGTAGGAGTGAAGCCCATAAATTTTTTAGGGGGAGGCTAACGCCGTGGACGACGGGGCAGCAGGAGGCCGCCAGGTTACGGGAGTCACTGGTCACCAGGGGGAAGGAGGATGTAGAGGCACGGCGAGAGGTACTGGCGTGTGTTGCCAGTCCGGTCCGGCCTGTTCCTGATCCCCACGTAGGGCCAGTGGTGTGTGTTCCCAGTACGGTCCGGCCTGTTCCTGCCACTGGCACCAAGTCAGTGGTGCGCTTCGTCAGCCCGGCACGGCCCGTTCCTGCTCCCCGCACCAAGTCAGTGGTGCGCGTCGTCAGCCCGGTCCGGCCCATTCCTGCTCCCCGCACCAAGTCAGTGGTGCGTTTCGTCAGCCCAGCTCGGCCCGTTCCTGCTCCCCGCACCAAGTCAGTGGTGCGCTCCGTCAGCCCGGTCCGGCCCGTTCCTGCTCCCCGCACCAAGTCAGTGCGCTTCGTCAGCCCGGTCCGGCCCGCTCCTGCTCCCAACACCAAGTCAGTGGTGCGCTTCGTCAGCCCGGTCCGGCCCGCTCCTGCTCCCCGCACCAAGTCAGTGGTGCGCTTCGTCAGCCCGGTCCGGCCCGCTCCTGCTCCCCGCACCAAGTCAGTGGTGCGTTTCGTCAGCCCGGCGCGGCCCGCTCCTGCTCCCCACACCAAGCCAGTGGTGTGCGTCGTCAGTCCGGCACGGGCCGTGCCTGTTCCACCGGTGGCTGGTCCGGCACCGGTCAGATGCTTCGCGCCGGAGCTAGAGCAATCCGCTCCACCAGTGTCAAGTTCAGCTCCAGCCAGCGGGGCCAGACTGGACCAGGGGCGCTATGAGGGGTTAATTGGAGGGTGGTGGTCAAGGCCGGAGCCAGAACCGCCGCCGAGGAGGTATGCCCGCCCAGCCCTTCCCTGTTTTGTTTTAGTTGAGGCGCGGTCGCAGTCCGCGCCTTTAGGGGGGGTACTGTCACACCCTGGCTCTGGGACTCTATATGTTGAGCCAGGGTGTGTTCATTCTGTGGTGTTCATTCTAGTTTGTTATATTCTATGTTTGCCTGAGTGACTCCCAATCAGAGGCAACGAGTGTCAGCTGTTGGCTGGTTGTCTCTGATTGGGAGCCATATTTAAACTGTCTGTTTTCCCTTTGTGTTTGTGGGTTTTTGTTCCAGTTGGTCTTTGTTACCGTTGGACGTTACGAGTCGTTTATTGTTTTGTTGGTTGTGTATGTTATCACTGAAGATAATAAATACCATGTTCGTTCAACACGCTGCACATTGGTCTCTCCCTAACGATCGTGACAGTCTTTGATCTCATATAGAGAGGATAAGGACACACCATGTGTTATTTATGTCACTGGTGGGTGCCAGAAGGTCTGCATGCCAATATAGATTGGGGACCACTGGTGCTAATCTTAGAAGGAGTATGTGATGGAATAGCCTGGCTAGGGTGCCACACGATACCATGTTGGGGGATCCTATTATAGGAGATGAGTGACACTCAATAATGGTTGGCAACTGTTGGATGGAAGTAGCTCGGAAAGCATTATATATAAAGGTTTTCTATGTAAGTCATTCGGATGACAATAGGCTACGCCTGTACCGCTTGTCATGTGAATCCAGTACTGCAACTATTAAATAACTATGAATCAACTCTCCATCTAAGTGTTGAACTATTCTCTTACACCCTGAAGTACGAGATACCAGAGAAACTCGTCATAACACTGTTGATGAGTTTTATTGCAAATGCACTTACATTTGTGTTGTTTTAGTTGTAAAAAAAATAAGAATTTTAAGTTAGGATCGCCTGAACATGTGAAAGTTGGTTTGGTGTCTCTAGCTTGAACGGTTCAAGAGTTACTGCTGGTGAGTTATATTATGCTAATGTGTGCAAATGTTTATAGTTGATAAACGTGTTTAAGAATTTGAAGTTAGGATAGCCTGAACATGTGAAAGTTGATTTGGTGTCTCGATCTTGAACTGTTCAAGAGTTCCTGTTGGTGAGTCATTTTATGCTAACCTATGCAAATTTGTAATGTTATAGTGGATAAAAGTGTATAAGAATTTGAAGTTAGGATAGGCTGAGCATTTGAAAGTTGGTTTAGTATCTCTAGCTTGAAAGGAAGAAGAGTTTCCTTTAGTGGGTTATTTTATGATAATGTTTTCACATTTCTATAGTTGTAGTTGTTGAACGTTTTGAAGAATTTGACATTAGGATAGCCTGAACATGTGATCTAGCTTGAATGGTTCAACAGTTCAAACATTTGTATGAATTTGAAGTTAGGATAGCCTGAACATGTGAAAGTTGGTTTGGTGTCCCTAGCTTGAATGGTTCAAGAGTTACTGTTATTGTGTTATTTTATGGAAATGTATATAATTATAATTGATGTTTTTTTAAGAATTGGAAGCTAGGACAGCATGAACATGAGGAAGTTGGTTTAGTATCTCTAGCTTGAATGGTTTAAGATATACTGTTATTGTTCATCTATGCTAATTTGTATAGTGGTAGTTGTTGAAAGTTTTTAAGAATTTGAAGTTAGGATAGTCTGAACATGTGAAAGTTTGTTTGGTGCCTATAGCTTGAACAGTACAATAATTACTGTTTGTAGATTATTTATGCAAATTTATGAAATTTCATATAGTTAAAGTTGATAAAAGTTTTTAAGAATTCGATGCTAGGATAGCCTGAACATGAGAAAGGTGGTTTGGTGTCTCTAGCTTGAACGGAAGAAGAGTTACTTTTATTGGGTTATTTATGCAAAAGCTTTCAAATTTGTATAGTTGTTGTTGTTGAAAGTTTTGAAGAATTTGAAGTTAGGATAGTATGAACATGAGAAAGTTGGTTTGGTGTCTCTATCTTGAACGGAAGAAGAGTTCCCGTTGGTGAGTAAATGTATGCTAATCTATGCAAATGTCTACAGTTATAGTTTATTAAAGTTGGTTTGGTGTCTCTATCTTGAACGGAAGAAGAGTTCCCGTTGGTGAGTAAATGTATGCTAATCTATGCAAATGTCTACAGTTATAGTAGACCTGGCGGCAGGTAGCTTAGTGGTTAAGAGCGTTGTGCCAGTAACCGAAAGGTCGCTGGTTCTAATCCCCGAGCCGACTAGGTGAAAAATCTGTCGATGTGCCCTTGAGCAAGGCACTTAACCCTAATTGCTCCTGTAAGTCGCTCTGGATAAGAGCGTCTGCTAAATGACTAATTTATTTTATTTATTTATTTTTAACGTTTTTAAGAATTTGAATTTATGATAGGCTGAACATGTTTTGGTGGCTCTAGCATGTTACAGATCAAGAGTTACTGTTGGTGGGTTATTTTATGATAATATCTGCCAATTGGTATAGTTTTTAAGAATTTGAAGTCAAGATAGCCTGAACATGTGAAAGTTGGTTTAATGTGTGTCTTGCTTGAACTGTTTAAGAGTTACTGTAGGTTGGTCATTGTATGCTAATTTATTCAAATGTATGTAATTATAGTTGATCAAAGTTAAGAATTTGAAGATAGGATAGCTTGAACATATGGATGTTGGTTTCGTGTCTGAAGCTTGAACGGCTAGTTAGTTATTTTATGCAAATATCTATAGTTATAATTAAATAACGTTTTTAAGAATTTGAAGTTAGGATAGCATGAACATGAAGAAGTTGGTTTAGTATCTCTAGCTTGAATGGTTTAAGAGATACTGTTGGTGAGTTATTTTATGCTCATTTATGCACATTTGTATAGTTGTAGTTGTTGAAAGTTTTTAATAATTTAAAGTTAGGATAGCCTTAACATGTGAAAGTTTGCTTGGTGCCTATAGCTTGAACAGTTCAGTAACTACTGTTTGTAGATGTTTTATTCAAATTTATGCAATTTCATATAGTTATAGTTGATAAAAGTTTTCAAGAATTCGATGTTAGGATAGCTTGAACATGAGGAAGTTGGTTGAGTATCTATAGCTAGAACAGTTTAAGAGTTACTGTTAGTGAGTTATTTTATGCAATATTTTATAGTTAAAATGTATTAACATTTGTCAGAAATGGAAGATAGGATAGCTTGAACATGAGGAAGTTGGTTTAGTATCTCTAGCTTGAATGGTTTAAGAGTTACTGTTGGTGATGTATTTTATGCAAATGCCATGGATGGGCCTGTGGAAAAACGAATTCTGATTGGCTGGGGCTGGCTCCCCAGTGGGTGGGCCTGGCTGCCAAGGCCCACCCACTTGGCAGCCAGGCCCACCCACTGGGGAGCCAGCCCCAGCCAATCAGAATTTGTTTTTCCCCAGAAAATACAGAAATAGTCCTCAGATGGATTATCTTGGCTAAGGAGAAATGCTCACTAAACAAATATGTTCCAAAAATTTGAGAGAAATAAGCTTTTTGCGTATGGAAAATGTCTGGGATTTTTTGTTTTAGCTCATGAAACATGGGACCAACACTTTACATGTTGCTTTTATATATAAGAGCATTAGTGAGGTCGGGCACCGATGTTGGGCAATTAGGCCTAGCTCGCAGTCAGCGTACCAATTCCTCCCAAAGGTGTTCGATGGGGTTGAGGTCAGGGCTCTGTGCAGGCCAGTCAAGTTCTTCCACACCGATCTCGGCAAACCATTTCTGTATGGACCTCGCTTTGTGCGCGGCGGCATTGTCATGCTGAAACAGGAAAGGGCCTTCCCCAAACTGTTGCCACAAAGTTGGAAGCGCAGAATCGTCTACAATGTCATTGCATGCTGTAGCGTTAAGATGTCCCTTCACTTGAACTAAGGGGCCCAGCCTGAACCATGAAAAATCTCCCCAGACCATTATTCCTCCTCCACCAAACTTTACAGTTGGCACTATGCATACGGGCAAATAGCGTTCTCCTGGCATCCGCCAAACCCAGATTCGTCCGTCGGACTGACAGATGGTGAAGCGTGATTCATCACTCCAGAGAACACGTGTCCACTGCTCCAGAGTCCAATGGCGGTGAGCTTTACACCACTCCAGCCGACGCTTCGCATTGCGTATTGTGATCTTAGGCTTGTGTGCGGCTGCTCGGCCATGGAAACCCATTTAATTAAGCTCCCGATTAACAGTTATTTTGCTGTCGTTGCTTCCAGAGGTAGTTTGGAACTCGGTAGTGAGTGTTGCAACCGAGGACAGACAATTTTTCCGCGCTACGCATTCCAGCACTCGCCGGTCCCATTCTGTGAGCATGTGTGGCCTAGCACTTCGCGGCTGAGCCGTTGTTGCTCCTAGACGTTTCCACTTCATCAGCACTTACAGTTGACAGGGGCAGCTCTAGCAGGGCAGAAAGTCACTGAGCTCTTCAATAAGGCCATTCTATTGCCAATGTTTGTCTATGTAGATTGCATGTCTGTGTGATCGATTTTATACACCTGTCAGCAACGGGTGTGGCTGAAATAGCTGAATCCACTAATTTGAAGCGGTGTCCACATACTTTTGTATATATATAGTGTAAGTCTATGGCATTTTTATTGCCATGGAAATGCATTGGGAGCTCATTTAAATATTGCTGTAGTACAAAAAGTATAAATAATATCAAAAATGTTTTCTCAAGCAGTCTAAGCTGGGTCAGTCTTCACATTTGGAAGTTGGTTTCGTGTTAGTAGCGTAAGTCGTTTAAGCGCTAGAACAAGCAGAATGAATCAAATAATTATAATTATATGAGTAAGAAATCTGGAGTTGTGCATTGCTTTGCATGCACACCTAATAATGAATACATTTTGTAAGGAATCTAGAGTTGTGCATTGCTTTGCATGTACACCTAATTAACGGCACCTCAAGTATTTGAACATACTGTGTTTATTTTATAACCCAGGACAATTAATCCTGATGAACAAATGGGTTTCTTAATAACCCAAACTTAACTAAACTATACTTACCAGTCCCTGAAATCTTCCAGTTTTTGCACGCACTGCTCAGTGCGTCAATGTCGAGGAAGATTTTCATCTTTCCGCTGTGACACTGGTTATCAAATGTAATCTGGAGAAAGAGAGACAACTGAAAACAGATTACAAAATGGTCTAACAGTACCAACAGCGCTCCATGGGCGTGATGATGGGGTTACATGTTTAAACACAACAAAGGAACCTTACCGTAACAACGAATGTATAACAGTCCGGTAACTCATGTGAGCGCACTGTTTGCAGGTTGATTCCTTTAAGTTGAAAAGTGATCTTGATGTCGACAAGCCTGAATGGAAAACATGCCAACGTTAATGAAAAATCAATCCCCCATGATCCAAGAACACCTCGCTGCGGCACATGGAATGGGGCAAGGTCGGCTGTAGGGGGGGTCAGCCCACTACTAGTTTTCATTGGTTGAGACGCAATTGCATTCCACCACGCTCGACACAACATAGCCTGCGTGGTGATATATCAGCAGGTACATGTAAAGCCTCAATTACATTTACATTTTAGTCATTTAGCAGACGCTCTTATCCAGAGCTACTTACAGTTAGTGAGTGCATACATTTTTCATACTGGCCCCCCGTGGGAATCGAATCCACAACCCTGGCGTTGCAAGCGCCATGCTCTACCAACTGAGCTACAGGAGGCCTCAATCATATTACCCATAAGCCAGCGGTTCCCAAACTATGGATTGTGACCCCATGTGGGGTTGCCTGATATGAAAATGGGGTCGCCCACAAAATATATATACTGAACAAAAATATAAACGCAAAATGCAACTATTTTTAAACATTTGACTGAGTTACATTTCATATCAGGAAATCAGTCAATTGAAATAAATAAATTAGGCCCTAATCTATGGATTTCACAAACTGGGCAGGGGTGCAGCCGTGGGTGGGCCTTGGAGGACATAGGCCCACACACTTGGCAGCCAGGCCCACCCACTGGGGAGCCAGGCCCAGCCTATCAGAAAGAGTTTTTCCCCACCAAAGGACTTTATTACAGACAGAAATACTCCTCAGCACCCCCCCATCATTGTATTGTGGTTAACCTTAAAAATCTAAATGAAAATTATTCAAATATAAAATATAAAATTCAACCAGAGTGTGCCCTTAGATCATGGAAAAGGCCGCACTTGACCGTTGCAATTGAATCATTCCCACGCTGAATGACTAGGCCCACTAAGCTATGAAACCACACACTATTGCAGACTTTGATATTACCGGCCACAATTGATATGGTGAAAACAATGTGTGGGGAGGCAGAGGCACAGAAACTCACATCAATATCTTTGTCAGATAATACTGTTAAACAAACAAGAATTTATGCTATTGCTAGTAATCAAGAGGAAACTCTGACTTTTGTTTGCTATACAGATTGGGGGATGCTATTCACGAGGACATATTGTTCTCTCACGATTCCCGAGCATGAAACGGCATAGGGGATGTGACGAAAAACAGATTATATAAACAGACTATATGGGATCGAATGGTGGGCGTTTGCACAGATGGGGCTCCATTTATGATGAGACGGCGGGCAGGCCTCTGCACTCTAACTATGAATGTGTCTCCCTCTGCTATATGAGCGCATTGTATGATACACCGAGAGCAACTGTTGGCAAAAGATCTGAGCAAAGAACTCGGAGATATACTGCAGCAGGTAACTTCAATTGTAAACTACATCAAACCACATCCACTGCACGCACTCCTGTTCGCAAAACTATGTGGCGATATGGGATCAGAGCATGATAATGTTCTATTTCACACCGAGGCTTGGTGGTTATCGAGGGGGAGTGTTGGAAAGATTTTTCGCATTGAGAGAGGAACTGTTGTCATTCACAATGGATGTAATATTCACAATTGCCTATGTAACAGACATATTTGAGAAATTGAATGAACTAAACACATAACACAGGGGAAATACAAAAACATTCTACAGATGAGTGACCGAATCAGTGGATTCAGAGGAAAGAATTGTTATTGGAGAGAGTCTTCCTAAAGTGAACCATGCCCCCTTCCCTTGGCTGTGCATGTTTCTATCAGGAAACAGCATCAGTAAGTGTCCCACACGAGTGGCCTTGTGGTTAGAGTGTCCACCCTGAGATTGGAAGGTTCAATCCCTGGCCGAGTCATACCAAAGACTGTAAAAATGGGACCTGATTTGTTGCCGTTTGGCACTCAGCATTAAGGAGATAGATTGGGGGAAAGGCCCTGCGATAGACTAGTGTCCTGTCCAGGGCGTGTACTTGTACATCAAGCTGCCTCATGCTACAGAAACAGGACATAGGCTTCTGCCCTATGAGCCGTTCCGGCTCGCACAAGCCAAGGCTTGTGCAAGGCTACTTACTTACAAGTGATGACTGCTCACCACCAACGCTTGGAAGATTACTTTGGGACCTACTTCCCAATCCATTTGACTGTGATCCTGGCTCAGTTGACATGCCAGTAAGTTAAATCGAACAGCTGATCGAGCTGTCATGTGACGGAATGCTGCAGACAACAGGTCACTACGGAGGAGTTTTGGTTCCTGACTCAAAGGAAATACCCTGCCATCTCCCTCTGAGCATTAATGCCATGTTCAAAACAACTGGGAACTCGGAAATCTCTGACTTCCGACTTCAGTGTGTTCAAGACTACTGGGAACTCGGAAAAGAAAAATCGTTTTGAATGGTCGGGAACTCTGGCCTCTTTCTAGAGCTCTGACTTTTCGACCTGAAGATCACTGACAACATGATTTGACCTTGTATTCTTCTGAGTTCCCAGTTGAAAGCACCATATACTCTAACTCATGGTACCCTTCGCCAGCTCATATCTGTGTGAAGCTGGATTCAGTACTCTCGTCTGCATTAAAACCAAATATCGATCCAGGTTGGATGTGACAGTAGAGATGAGGAGTGCAATGTCGACCACGCCCCCTGACTTTGAAACGCTCTGACGCGACATGCATCAAGCACACCCATCTCATTAGTGTTGGTGAGATAAGAGACTCATTTGCAATTGACTGTCATAGCCCCACATTAAAGGTATGTGATGGTGAGTTGAGAAGACAATCAGAAATACTGCTAGAATGTTTTTCAATTGACTGCCATAGCCCCAAATAAAAAATAAAACATTGGCTGTTAATTACGTAACTTATTTCACATGGTTGGGGTCATGATAATTTTCAGATATCAAAATGGGGTCGTGGGCCAAAAAAGTTTGGGAACCCCTGCCATAACCACTCCGTTACGTTGAGCCGGAAGTCATGTGTTTCTATAGAGCTCGCCAACTTGTAGTCCTAAAAAACGGAAATGATTTACCTCTGGTTTGTTCAGCCATTCCTATAGGCAAAATGAACGGGGAAAGAATAGGCTTTTGGAATAAACTCTGAAATCTACACAGTGACAAAGTGAAAACAGGTTTTAGAAATTTTTGCAAATGTATTAAAAATAAAAAACTGAAAAACCTTATTTACATAAGTATTCAGACCCTTTGCTATAAGACTCGAAATTGAGCTCAGGTGCATCCTGTTTCCAATGATCATCCTTGAAATGTTTCTACAACTTGATTGGAGTCCACCTGTGGTAAATTCAATTGAGTGGACATGATTTGGAAAGGCACACACCTGTCTATATAAGGTCCCACAGCTGACAGTGCATGTCAGAGCAAAAACCAAGCCATGAGGTTGAAGGAATTGTCCGTAGAGCTCCGAGATAGGATTGTGTCGAGGCACAGATCTGGGGAAAGGTACCAAAAAATGTCTGCAGCATTGAAGGTCCCCAAGAACACAGTGGCCTCCATCATTCTTAAATGGAAGAAGTTTGGAACCACCAAGACTCTTCAAAGAGCTGGCCGCCTGGCCAAACTAAGCAATTGGGGGAGAAGGGCCTTGGTCAGGGAGATGACCAAGAACCCGATGGTCACTCTGAAAAAGCTCTAGAGTTCCTCTGTGGAGATGGGAAAAACTTCCAGAGGGACAACCATCAGGCCTTTATGGTAGATTGGCCAGACGGAAGCCACTCCTCAGTAAAAGGCACATGACAGCCCGCATGGAGTTTGCCAAAAGGCATCATAAGTCTCTCAGACCATGAGAAACAAGATTCTCTGGTCTGATGAAACCAAGATTGAACTCCTTGGCCTGAATGCCAAGCGTCATGTCTGGAGGAAACCTGGCACCATCCCTACGGTGAAGCATGGTGGTGGCAGCATCATGCTGTGGCAATGTTTTTCAGCGGCAGGGACTGGGAGACTAGTCAGGATTGAGGCAAAGATGAATGGAGCAAAGTACAGAGAGATCCTTGATGAAAACCTGCTCCAGAGCGCTCCAGACCTCAGACTGGGGCAAAGGTTCACCTTCCAACAGGTCAACGGCCCTAAACACACAGCCAAGACAATGCAAGAGTGGCTTCGGGACAAGTCTCTGAATGTCCTTGAGTGGCCCAACAAGAGCCAGGACTTGAACCTGATTGAACATCTCTGGAGAGACCTGAAAATTGCTGTGCAGCAACGCTCCCCAACCTGACAGAGCTTGAGAGGATCTGCAGAGAAGAATGGGACAAACTCCCCAAATACAGGTGTGCCAAGCTTGTAGCGTCATACCCAAGAAGCCAAAGGTGCTTCAACAAAGTACTGAGTAAAGGGTCTGAATACTTATGTAAATGTGATATTTCAATTTTTTTATTTGTGATAAATGTGCAAAAAAATGTAAAAACCTGTTGTTGCTTTGTCATTATGGGGTATTGTGTGTAGATTGATGAGGGGGGAAAAACTATTTAATCCATTTTAGAACAAGGCTGTAAAGTAACAAAATGTGAAAAAAGTAAAGGGGTCTGAATAATTTCCGAAGGCACTGTAGGCTTATGAGATCTCATACATTTTGTTCTATGATATATTAACATTACCTTCATGAATTATGAAGCCTTTGTGTTTTTTTATTTATTAGATAAATGTTTAAACATTTTCAAAAAGTGATGTTAACTGATGAAGATTATTTCACAGAACAAAATGTATCAGATCTAAAGGCGTCTGCATGCTTCCCAGCCGAAACCGTGTGGAACAGTTATTATGACAACATTTTGTGATGTTTTAGTTTGTTTTGGACTTCAGTAAGGGTTTGCTCGGCTGTTCGGGCACACAACATTTTTTCTTGAGTCAAGCCGAAGTCGGTAGCCGAAGTCTACGCCCCTTCGTCGGTGATTGGTCAACATTAGGGATTCTTCAATATTCTTTGTTGTCATTCAACGAGAGACGACTCCTTTTCATACACATTTTTTCATTGAGAAATACTGCACCAAACATCTCAGTTAGATGTAAACCGTTGTTTCTCATTTTTCAAGCAAAGGTCTTTTAATGGAGTATGCAAGCACACTCGTTCGGTTCGCCTAGCCGTGTTCGACTAGGCACCAGCCGAACGGAAGCATGCAGAAGCCGTAAGCCTGTGTTTGCCACTGACCTTATTTTCAGCGTTTATCCATAAACCCTACAAAAACTCCTTTCATTTTCCCATAGGCTTTGTTCAACAAACCATGGAGTTAGTGCCTGCAAAAATACGCTATTATTGTTGCTCTCTATGGGGACGTCCACAACGGAATGGAATCGCAATGCCCCTTTTGCATCATCTTCAGTCCAGCCAGAGGGTCGTCACTAGTTACCATAGACACAAAGTCAGAAGGCCCACCTACTCGACCAATCAGATGAGGGATTGTGATGACGGTTCGAGTTCAAGTTTGAAGACCAAATAGGTTTTTTCGGAGTCACAAGATGGCGTACGCCCGAATGGTTGTCAGACTTGGAGATGGAGTCAGGGGAACCCATTGTGGTCGGTACATATTAAGAGTAAATATGGAGTGCTGCAGAAGGTAACTGAACATGATGAGAGTGAGGATGAATTAACTGCGGTGGCAGGTGCGGTGAAGAACGCAGAGTTTGAGCATCGTACCGATGGTGATAAAGATGTTTTTTGCCCAGTGGGAGTGAGATTTTTGGAGAGAATGGATCATTGCCTTCTGGTTGATCCATATGTGGTGTCAGATTGGGTGGAGAGTTTTTACCAGATAAAGTCAAGTTAGGATGTGTCAGTTATCCTGTGAGAGCTTTTGTCCAAACCCATTATGTTTTTTAAGGTGTCAAGCTTATGGTCATGTGGCAGCAGTGTGTAGGAGGGAGATTCCTAGATGTGAGAAGTGTGCAGGAAGACATGAGACAAAGTAATGTGTAGTATCAGTGGAAAACTGTAGGGGTATTCATGATGCTGGAGATCAGAGGTGTCCAGTGAGAGAAAGGCAGTTAGAGGTTGCCAGGATCAGAGTAGTGCAGATGGTGACGTATGTTGAGGCAGTGAAGAGAGTATTAGAGGAAGATGGGTCCAGGGTGAGGGATCCTAAGAAGATCTCTGTGAGTAGGCCGAGGTCAATAGAGAGTGATAGGAATAACATGTGCTTCAGTAAGGTTGGTTTATTGGCATTCATGGCCATGGTTGTCAACTGTACCGCAGGAATGGAACGTAAATCACAGAGGATAGATGTTGTTATGGCAGCTGCAGAGAAGTACTTGGGTGTATGAGATTTTACTGCAGAAGAGTTAAAAGGTGTTTTGAACGATAGCGTCCCGTCCTCCCAGGCTGCTGGCCTGGTGCAGGATCAGAAAGGGCCAAAGTAGTTGAAAAGTGATGAGGTTTTAATGGGGTGTAGAGTTAGTTGGTAGTGCAATTGTTTCAAAAAGTGTAATGAATTCATACTACAGAGTAGTAGGCTGATACACAGCCAATATAGTAGGTGGCGGCATGCACCTATAACATTTGTTTGCAGACCACCATAATACCAAAGAAGAAGAAGAGGACCAAATAGCTAAATACATTTGTGAACAAGAATTGGCAACGTCACTACAATTCATAACATTGAGAAAGGACACAAGTTTTAGGCAAACGGGTAAGTTGTCTTTTCTTTTTTAGATAACTAGTAGCTAACTTTTGCTACTCTCATCTAAAATGAGCTAGATAGCTAGCATAAGGGATTCCATTCCAAGCACAGAGGAATTATTCTATTTGACAGAGCAACGTTGTTAGTTTCCCTACAAGCCTTTCATTCTAATAATAATAATAATAATATCATATTCTTGACCTTCAACAGATGCACAGCATTTGACAGGAAGAAAACTCAGTTGAAAGAGTAAAAGTCTCCCAATCAATGGTGTTCCGTTTCAAGTTGTGGTCATAAAGACGTATGAATGCCACCAGGGGAACGACAGACAAACAAAGCCAAAGATAAATATGCTGCTGAAATGAACAAGAAGGCATTAAGTTCTAAGACAGATCACTGTAATTTTTATACCATACACTTTTACAACATTCATTTCATTTTAATAATGTTGAAGTACTAACTAACAATGGAATGTTCTTCAATAAAATTGAAGAAGATGGGACTTTAAACGGGTGTCTCAACTCTGTGGTCACTAAAGATCCCATGGGGGGTGCTTATATTTGTCCTGTTTCCACTGCATGTGTATATCTAACTGTATTCATGTGTCAAACTGTGTCATGTAATACTGTGTATAAAAGTACCATGTACAGTACCAGTCAAAAGTTTGGACACACCTACTCATTCAAGGGTTTTTCTTACTTTTTACTATTTTCTACATTGTAGAATTATAGTGAAGACATCAAAACTATGAAATAACACATATGGAATCATGTAGTAACCCAAAAAGTGTTACACACTCTTGGCATTCTCTCAACCAGCTTCATGAGGTAGTCACCTGGATACATTTCAATTAACAGGTGTGCTTTGTTAAAAGTTAATTTGTGGAATTGATTTCCTTCTTAATGCGTTTGAACCAATCAGTTGTGTTGTGACAAGGTAGGGGTGGTATACAGAAGATAGCCCTATTTGGTAAAAGACCAAGTCCATATTATGGCAAGAACAGCTCAAATAAGCAAAGAGAAACGACAGTCCATCATTATTCTTCAAGTGCATTAACAAAAATCATCAAGCGCTATGATGAAACTGGCTCTCATGAGGACCGCCACATGAAAGGAAGACCCAGAGTTACCTCTGCTGCAGAGGTTAAGTTCATTAGAGTTACCAGCCTCAGAAATTGCAGCCCAAATAAATGCTTCACAGAGTTCAAGTAACAAACACATCTCAACATAAACTGTTCAGAGGAGACTGCGTAAATCAGGCCTTCATAGTCGAATTGCTGCAAAGAAACCACTACTAAAGGACACCAATAAGAAGAAGAGACTTGCTTGGGCCAAGAAACACAAGCAATGGACATTAGACCGGTGGAAATCTGTCCTTTGGTCTGATGAGTCCAAATTTGAGATTTTTGGTTCCAACCGCCGTGTCTTTGTGAGACGTAGAGTAGGTGAATGGATGATCTCTGCATGTGTGGTTCCCACCGTGAAGCATGGAGGATAAACTTGCAAGCTGAGTTTGAATAAGACATCCGATTAACACTTTCCATTTATAATGGTTGGTTTGACTATATCTAATAAATAACCAAATCATTGATGGATCAATAGATAAAATAAATGCGTGTATCTTGTCTGCCTCTGCAAGCCGGTCGGCATACATCATACTCCCTCATCTGATTGGTCATTTCCCTGATTGGTCGAGTAGGCGTTCCTTCTGACTTTGTGGCTGTGGTAACTAGTGACGACCCAGCCAGAGTCTGTCGAAGAACAGGAGGTTACCAAACCACAGAAAAATATGAAGATATGTGGTTTTTGGTGATGGCTTTATGGGATAGCTAGCAACTTGTAAACAATTACCCATTCCAATAAGTGAGTACTATTTTAATAGTAATGTTAAATAATACACATTGGCTGTTAAGCCAATTATATTATATGACTGTTGCCTCCTGGTTAAGTTTATTGTGATGGTAATGTGTTTGTTTTTTATGATAATTATTAGGTGGAGGTCGTTAGCTACTAGTGGTACTGTATCTTCAACCTAGCCTAGCTTTAAGCTAGATAACTAGCTAGCTGCTCTGCTGTGCAAGTTAACTTGGCTTGCTATAAAGTTTGAGAAACAAGTTGAGGAAAAAGTAACTAAACAAAACATGTTTTATTAGCACCTGAAACAATATATTAATCCTGCCTTGAATGAAAAGGTCATATTTTGCAATCTCCCAAAAATAAATGTGATCTCTGAAGAGAGGCAGGCTCTCCTCCATCTTGCGTTACAAACACTACACTTGTCCATTCAGTAGCGGGGCAAGACTCTGTGAAGATGACGTGTGGTGTAATGAAATATGGCACAACGTGTCCTGGGCATAAACAGACCAGCTAGCTCTAGAATTGCTCTAAAACTAACACAAATCTTTTTAACGCACTGCAAAAATGGGAGTGGACCAGAATGTATGCGCTCTCTCCACTAATTATTGTTTCTGCAGTGATGATTCGCATTAGAGAATTACTTATCTGCAGATAATCGTTGTTTTGCACTCCAAAATTGGTAGTAGCACCATGCAAATCACAGAACCAAATGAACAGGAGCCGGTTCCCAACGTTCAATAGTAATTACGAGTTGAAGGGGCGTTCAGGTGGATTTTTCCTAGTCGTATGTGGTAAATACCACCTTCCCACTTGGTTATGACAGGGCCACGTTCAGAAGGAGGAAGGACACAACATTGGCCAACGTTGAGATAGAAATATACATTGCTCAAAAAAATAAAGGGAACACTTAAACAACACATCCTAGATCTGAATGAATGAAATAATCTTATTAAATACTTTTTTCTTTACATAGTTGAATGTGCTGACAACAAAATCACACAAAAATGATCAATGGAAATCAAATGTATCAACCCATGGAGGTCTGGATTTGGAGTCACCCTCAAAATTAAAGTGGAAAACCACACTACAGGCTGATCCAACTTTGATGTAATGTCCTTAAAACAAGTCAAAATGAGGCTCAGTAGTGTGTGTGGCCTCCACGTGCCTGTATGACCTCCCTACAATGCCTGGGCATGCTCCTGATGAGGTGGCGGATGGTCTCCTGAGGGATCTCCTCCCAGACCTGGACTAAAGCATCCGCCAACTCCTGGACAGTCTGTGGTGCAATGTGACGTTGGTGGATAGAGCGAGACATGATGTCCCAGATGTACTCAATTGGATTCAGTTCTGAGGAACGGGCGGTCCATAACATCAATGCCTTCCTCTTGCAGGAACTGCTGACACACTCCAGCCACATGAGGTCTAGCATTGTCTTGCATTAGGAGGAACCTAGGGCCAACCGCACCAGCATATGGTCTCCCAAGGGGTCTGAGGATCTCATCTCGGTACCTAATGGCAGTCAGGCTACCTCTGGCGAGCAAATGGAGGGCTGTGCGGCCCCCCCAAAGAAATGCCACCCCACACCATGACTGACCCACTGCCAAACCGGTCATGCTGGAGGATGTTGCAGGCAGTAGAACGTTCTCCACGGCGTCTCCAGACTCTGTCACGTCTGTCACATGTGCTCAGTGTGAACCTGCTTTCATCTGTGAAGAGCACAGGGCGCCAGTGGCGAATTTGCCAATCTTGGTGTTCTCTGGCAAATGCCAAACTTTCTGCACGGTGTTGGGCTGTAAGCACAACCCCCACCTGTGGACGTCGGGCCCTCATACCACCCTCATGGAGTCTGTTTCTGACCGTTTGAGCAGACACATGCACATTTGTGGCCTGCTGGAGGTCATTTTGCAGGGCTCTGGCAGTGCTCCTCCTGCTCCTCCTTGCACAAAGGCGGAGGTAGCGGTCCTGCTGCTGGGTTGTTGCCCTCCTACGGCCTCCTCCACGTCTCCTGATGTACTGGCCTGTCTCCTGGTAGCGCCTCCATGCTCTGGACACTACGCTAACAGACACAGCAAACCTTCTTGCCACAGCTCGCATTGATGTGCCATCCTGGATGAGCTGCACTACCTGAGACACTTGTGTGGGTTGTAGACTCCGTCTCATGCTACCACTAGAGTGAAAGCACCGCCAGCATTCAAAAGTGACCAAAACATCAGCCAGGAAGCATAGGAACTGAGAAGTGGTCTGTGGTCACCACCTGCAGAACCACTTCTTTATTGGGGGTTTCTTGCTAATTGCCTAAAATGTCCACCTGTTGTCTATTCCATTTGCACAACAGCATGTGAAATTTATTGTCAATCAGTGTTGCTTCCTAAGTGGACAGTTTGATTTCACAGAAGTGTGATTGACTTGGAGTTACATTGTGTTGTTTAAGTGTTCCCTTTATTTTTTTGAGCAGTGTATTACGTTATGTAGAACAAATATGCCTCTGATTCTAAGGTAGCAACGCACATGCACTGCCCACCTGAGGATGTATTTTTCAGCTACAGTGAGGGAAAAAAGTATTTGATCCCCTGCTGATTTTGTACGTTTGCCCACTGACAAAGAAATTATCAGTCTATAATGTTAATGGTAGGTTTATTTGAACAGTGAGAGACAGAAATACAACAAAAAAAATCCAGAAAAACGCATGTCAAAAATGTTATAAATTGATTTGCATTTTAATGAGGGAAATAAGTATTTGACCTCCTCTCAATCTGAAAGATTTCTGGCTCCCAGGTGTCTTTTATACAGGTAACGAGCTGAGATTAGGAGCACACTCTTCAAGGGAGTGCTCCTAATCTCAGCTTGTTACCTGTATAAAAGACACCTGTCCACAGAAGCAATCAATCAATCCGATTCCAAACTCTCCACCATGGCCAAGACCAAAGAGCTCTCCAAGGATGTCAGGGACAAGATTGTAGACCTACACAAGGCTGGAATGGGCTACAAGACCATCGCCAAGCAGCTTGGTGAGAAGGTGACAACAGTTGGTGCAATTATTCGCAAATGGAAGAAACACAAAAGAACTGTCAATCTCCCTCAGCCTGGGGCTCCATGCAAGATCTCACCTCGTGGAGTTGCAATGATCATGAGAACAGTGAGGAATCAGCCCAGAACTACACGGGAGGATCTTGTCAATGATCTCAAGGCAGCTGGGACCATAGTCACCAAGAAAACAATTGGTAACACACAATGCCGTGAAGGACTGAAATCCTGCAGCGCCCGCAAGGTCCCCCTGCTCAAGAAAGCACATATACAGGGCCGTCTGAAGTTTGCCAATGAACATCTGAATGATTCAGAGGAGAACTGGGTGAATGTGTTGTGGTCAGATGAGACCAAAATCGAGCTCTTTGCCATCAACTCAACTCACCGTGTTTGGAGGAGGAATGCTGCCTATGACCCCAAGAACACCATCCCCACCGTCAAACATGGAGGTGGAAACATTATGCTTTGGGGGGTGTTTTTCTGCTAAGGGGACAGGACAACTTTACTGCATCAAAGGGACGATGGACGAGGCCATGTACCGTCAAATCTTGGGTGAGAACCTCCTTCCCTCAGCCAGGGCATTGAAAATGGGTCGTGGATGGGTAGTCCAGCATGACAATGACCCAAAACACACGGCCAAGGCAACAAAGGAGTGGCTCAAGAAGAAGCACATTAAGGTCCTGGAGTGGCCTAGCCAGTCTCCAGACCTTAATCCCATAGAAAATCTGTGGAGGGAGTTTAAGGTTTGAGTTGCCAAACGTCAGCCTCAAAACCTTAATGAGTTGGAGAAGATCTGCAAAGAGGAGTGGGACAAAATCCCTCCTGAGATGTGTGCAAACCTGGTGGCCAACTACAAGAAACGTCTGACCTCTGTGATTGCCAACAAGGGTTTTGCCACCAAGTACTAAGTCATGTTTTGCAGAGGGGTCAAATAGTTATTTCACTCATTAAAATGCAAATCAATTTATAACATTTTTGACATGCGTTTTTCTGAATTTTTTTGTTGTTATTCTGTCTCTCAGTATTCACATAAACCTACCATTAAAATTATAGACTGATCATGTCTTTGTCAGTGGGCAAACGTACAAAATCAGCAGGGGATCAAATACTTTTTTCCCTCACTGTATCTATTTCATGTGAAAGGGTGCAAAATCCACTTGTCACTTTTTTTTATTTATTTTTATTTCACCTTTATTTAACCAGGTAAGCCAGTTGAGAACAAGTTCTCATTTACAACTGCGACCTCGCCAAGATAAAGCAAAGCAGTGCGATAAAAACAACAACACAGAGTTACATATGGGGTAAAACAAAACAAAGTCAAAAATACAACAGAAATAAATATATATACAGTGTGTGCAAATGTAGCAAGTTATGGAGGTAAGGCAATAAATAGGCTATAGTGCAAAATAATTACAATTAGTATTAACACTGGAATGATAGATGTGCAAGAGATGATGTGCAAATAGAGATACTGGGGTACAAATGAGCAAAATAAATAACAATATAGGGATGAGGTAGTTGGGCGGGCTAATTTCAGATGGGCTGTGTACAGGTGCAGTGATCGGTAAGGTGCTCTGACAACTGATGCTTAAAGTTAGTGAGGGAGATAAGTGTCTCCAGCTTCAGAGATTTTTGCAATTTGTTCCAGTCATTGGCAGCAGAGAACTGGAAGGAATGGCGGCCAAAGGAGGTGTTGGCTTTGGGGATTACCAGTGAGATATACCTGCTGGAGCGCATACTACGGGTGGGTGTTGCTATGGTGACCAATGAGCTAAGATAAGGCAGGGATTTGCCTAGCAGTGATTTATAGATGGCCTGGAGCCAGTGGGTTTGGCGACGAATATGTAGTGAGGACCAGCCAACAAGAGCGTACAGGTCACAAATCTCGCTTGATTGAATGGTTTCATTTTACTCCTGCGACTCTTTCATTCTCTTGCTTGTGCCTGTCGTTTTTTCCCGTTAACGTTACGACCACGGAAATGTCTGTAACAGTTTGGAAAGCCTCCGCAAATGAAAACATATGGCCTGGGCCGACCCCACACTGTTCCGTGTGCCGCAGTGAGGGGCTTCTGCAATGATCAGGGTCGTGTTCATTAGGCAGCAAATTGAAAAAATATGACTGAAACAGGGAAGGACTACCTGGACTTAAGAAACACTCACTTGTCCAATAAGAAACTATTTTTTTGCATGGCCTAATGAACACGACCCAGTTGTCTGACCCAGTTGCCACCTGGCTCAGTTACAGTACCTGTAAAATTCCAGATCGAAAAAAGACATATTTTCTGCCTTCCACTGGCTCACGTTCGTTGGATCATGTGTCATACAAACTGCAAAAGATGAAAAGATTGGAAGAACTAATTAAGCCATATGTAGGCAAATATAATTAGTTTACACTCTTAGACAATGAAGGTTTAACAACAGAATGGTGGTCATAAACACCGGTCATAAAAAATATTCATGCGAGTAGACCGCTGATTGGCCAGCTCATCCTCCTCAGGAGGATGACATCATCCTCTATGAGGAAATAGCAAGCATTTTTTAAATGGTCTGTTTGAAGTTTGAGGTGGGGGTTTGAAGTTATTTTTCTCCAATTTATACTTTGGCCACATATACAAATATAGGATGAGTCAACAACATTATTTGGGTATGAGATAACAAATTTTTCACTGGACAGTTACTTTAAAACTGCAACATTTTCTCTCAGCCTCATGGCAAAATGTGTAGAGTAACAGGAAATTTGCATTATAACTGCAACATTTTCTCTCATCCTCATGGCAAAATAAGCTTTAAAACTGCAACATTTTATCTCATAGAATAGCATTATAAAACTGCAAATGTTTCTCTCTTCCCAATGGCAAAATGCAGGAAGTTAGCAATTTTCTTTTTTTTGTATTTTTTTTTATACCCCTCCATATACCCCTCAAAACACCCCTCAAGAGAGGCATAAACAGTAATGTCAAACTGTGTAGTATTGCAGGAAATGCGTTTTAAAATGTAATCGAAATTGTTCATCCCTCTCAAAAATCTACGCCACAATTTTGCCCTTGGATTCCACTGACCTTTTTCTAACTGAGCATCAATGTCGTACGCCTCATCTGAGGGTTCCACATTGCCTCTCTTGTAGTGCTCCTTACAGATGACCAGAGGTAATAGTTTCCCGTCCTCCTCAGCATAACTGATAGGCCCCACAGAGAGACGCTCCAACTGGCCGTACTGCAGGGAAACAGGCCACCATTTAAACACAAAAGTGCATTTTGCTCATTACCAGCTACTGTATTCATATTTTTTTGTGTACCTTTATTTAACCAGGTAAGCCAGTTGAGAACAAGTTCTCATTTACAACTGCGACCTGGCCAAGATAAAGCAAAGCAGTGCGATAAAAACAACAACAACACAGAGTTACACATGGGATAAAACAAAACATACAGTCAATAACACAATAGAAAATCTATATACAGTGTGTGCAAATGTAGTAAGTTATGGAGGTCAGGCAATAAATAGGCCATAGTGCAAAATAATTACAATTTAGTATTAACACTGGAATGATAGATGTGCAGAAGATGATGTGCAAATAGAGATACTGGGTGCAAATGAGCAAAATACAGGCTGTGTACAGGTGCAGTGATCGGTAAGCTGCTCTGACAACTGATGCTTAAAGTTAGTGAGGGAGATAAGAGTCTCCAGCTTCAGAGATTTTTGTAGTTTGTTCCAGTCATTAGCAGCAGAGAACTGGAAGGAATGGCGGCCAAAGGAGGTGTTGGCTTTGGGGATGACCAGTGAGATATAACTGCTGGAGCGCATACTACGGGTGGGTGTTGCTATGGTGACCAATGAGCTAAGATAAGGTGGGGATTTGCCTAGCAATGATTTATAGATGACCTGGAGCCAGTGGGTTTGGCGACGAATATGTAGTGAGGGCCAGCCAACGAGAACGTACAGGTCACAATGGTGGGTAGTACATGGGGCTTTGGTGACAAAACGGATGGCACTGTGATAGACTACATCCAATTTGCTGAGTAGAGTGTTGGAGGTTATTTTGTAAATGACATCGCCGAAGTCAAGGATCGGTAGGATAGTCAGTTTTACGAGGGCATGTTTGGCAGCATGAGTGAAGGAGGCTTTGTTGCGAAATAGGAAGCCGATTCTAGATTTAACTTTGGATTGGAGATGCTTAATGTGAGTCTGGAAGGAAAGTTTACGGTCTAACCAGACACCTAGGTATTTGTAGTTGTCCACATATTCTAAGTCAGACCCGCCGAGAGTAGTGATTCTAGTCGGGCAGGCGGGTGCAAGCAGCGTTCATTTGAAGAGCATGCATTTAGTTTTACTAGCGTTTAAGAGCAGTTGGAGGCTACGGAAGGAGTGTTGTATGGCATTGAAGCTCGTTTGGAGGTTTGTTAACACAGTGTCCAATGAAGGGCCAGATGTATACAAAATGGTGTCGTCTTGCATAGAGGTGGATCTGAGAGTCACCAGCAACAAGAGCGTCATCATTGATAATCAAATAAAATTTCATTTGCCACATGCGCCGAATACAACAGGTGTAGACATTACAGTGAAATGCTTACTTACAAGCCCTTAACGAACAATGCAAAGTAAAACAAAAAAGTGTTAAGCAAAAAAAATTTAAGCAAATAACTAAAGAGCAGCAGTAAAATAAAATAACAGTAGGGAGGCAATATACAGGGGGAATAGAGTCAGCCCGAGAATTGAACCCTGTGGCACCCCCATAGAGACTGCCAGAGGTCCAGACAACAGGCCCTCCGATTTGACACATTAAACTCTATCTGAGAAGTAGTTGGTGAACCAAGCGAGGAAGTCATTTGAGAAACCAAGGCTATTTAGTCTGCCAATAAGAATGCGGTGATTGACAGAGTCAAAAAACTTGGCCAGGTCGATGAAGACGGCTGCACAGTACTATCTTTTATTGATCGCGGTTATAATATTGTTTAGGATCTAAAGCTGGTGGACGGGGTAGGGGTAGCCAAGTGGGAAAGCATGGCCAGCCATAGCAAAATGCTCGATTATCGTAGATTTATAGGTGGTGACAGTGTTTCCTAGCCTCAGTGCAGTGGGCAGCTGGGAGGAGGTGCTCTTATTCTCCATGGACTTTACAGTATCCCAAAACATTTTGGAGTTAGTGCTACAGGATGCACATTTCCGTTTGAAAAAGCTATTCTTTGCTTTCCTAACTGATTGTGTATATTGGTTCCTGACTTCCCTGAAAAATGGCATATCGCAGGGGCTGTTCGATGCTAATGCAGTACGCCACAGGATGTTTTTGTGCTGGTAAAGGCAGTCAAGTCTGGGGTGAACCAGGGGCTATATCTGTTCTTAGTTCTGAATTTTTTGAATGGGGCATGCTTACTTATGATGGAGAGGAAAGCACTTTTAAAGAACAACCAGGTATCCTCTACTGACGGAATGAGGTCAATATCCATCCAGGATACCCAGGCCAGGTCAATTAGAAAGGCCTGCTCGCTGAAGTGTTTTAAGGAGCGTTTGACAGTGATGAGGGGTGGTTGTTTGACCGCGGACCCATTACAGATGCAGACAATGAGGCAGTGATCGCTGAGATCCTGGTTGAAGACAGCGGAGGTGTATTTAGAGGGTAAATTAGTCAGGATGATATCTATGAGGGTGCCCATGTTTACGGATTTAGGGTTGTACCTAGTAGGTTCCTTGATAATTTGTGTGGGATTGAGGGCATCTAGTTTAGATTGTAGGCCGGCCGGGGTGTTAAGCATATCCCAGTTTAGGTCACCAAGCAGTACAAACTCTGAGGATAAATGGGGGGCAATCAATTCACATATGGTGTCCAGGGCACAGCTGGGGGCTGAGGGGGGTCTGTAGCAAGCGGCAACAGTGATAGACTTATTTCTGGAGAGGTGGATTTTTAGAAGTAGAAGCTCAAACTGTTTGGGCACAGACCTGGATAGTATGATAGAGCTCTGCAGGCTATCTCTACAGTAGATTGCAACTCTGCCCCCTTTGGCAGTTCTATCTAGACGGAAAATGTTGTAGTTGTGATGAACATTTCAGAGTTTTTGGTGGTCTTCCTAAGCCAGGATTCAGACACTGCTAGAACATGTGTGCTAACGCAGTGAGTAACTCAAACTTAGGGAGGAGGCTTCTGATGTTAACATGCAAAAAACCAAGGCTTTTACGGTTACAGAAGTCAACAAATGATAGCGCCTGGGTTAACCTTTACATCACCAGAGGAACAGAGGAGGAGTAGAATAAGGATACGGCTAAAGGCTTTAAGAACTGGTCGTCTAGTGCGTTGGGTACAGGGAATAAAAGGGGAAGGATATGAGTACAGTGGAGGTAAACCTAAGCGTTGGGTAACGATGAAAGAGATAACATCACTGAAGGCACTGATTGAGCCGGTCTCTGCGTGTATGGGGGGTGGGACAAAGGAGCTCTCTGAGGCTGGTTGAGCGGTACTGGGGGCTCTACAGTGAAATTGTATTATAAGAACTAACCTTAACAGCAATAGGCAAGGCATATTGACATGGGAGAGAGGCATAAAGCAATCACAGGTGTTATTCGAGAGAGCTAAGACAACAACTGGTAATGGCGACGAAAGTTTGGGCTGAGGCTAAACAGATAAACAGGACACATAAACAGGATGGGGGTACCGTGTAAAGGAACAGTCCAGCAGGCATCAGCTGTGCAGCTGAGTGATCATAAGGTCCAGTGAACAGCAATAGGTGAGACCGGGAGCAGTTCGAATGGCTGCTACAGCACAGGCGAGCAGGAAGCACGGCTGTTGATTGCGTGTGCTAGTGGGCCGGGGCTAGCAGATGGATCTTTGTGGTCATCGCAACGGGAAGCCTGTTGAAACCACATCAGACGATTACGACGGCAGACCAGTCGTGATGGATCGGCGGGGCTCCGTTTCGACACTAGGAGGTCCCGTCCGGTTGACAGAGAGGTAGATAGTCGGGAGATGGGCCTGGCTCGAGGCTAGCTCAAGGCGAACTGGTGCTTGCTTCGGGGGCAATGGTGATTAGCCAACAACATCCATTCGGTTGCAGCTAGCTAATTGCGATGATTCGGCGTTAAGGTCCAGTGATTCAGTGATTCCGGCAGAAAATCCGATATGTTCTTGGTCGATAGCGCACTGTGCAGACAGTGCAGACTGGCCGATAATAGTCCAGGCTAGAGCTGGCTGGTAGGTAGTGCAGGCCACGGACAATGGTGAAAACCGCTAACCTCTAATGAAATGGTGCACCAGCACCATAAACCACAAAGGACAATCATACTCATAAAACAGTAAAAGGTGGCCTGGCTGGTCTAGCGGTAATGCCGCAGCCTGCAGCACATGTCTACGGTATCGGCATCGGTTCAAATCCGGCCTGCTGCCCTTTGACACAACCTCTCTCTGTCACCGTCTATCTCTATAATATATTCATAAAATGTTTTTTTCAAGAGAGTAAAATGATTATGTGTGCAGCATTACATGCTGACCAGACCACTCGTGCGCGTGCGTCCGCATGCGCCATCGCGCGCATGTTGATTTTGTCCACCCACACCAGACGCGATCAGGACACGCAGGTTGAAATATCAAAACGAACTCTGAACCAACATTTGGGGACATTAAACATTTATGGCAATTTAGCTAGCTAGCTTGCTTGTTGCTAGCTAATTTGTCCTGGGATATAAACATTGGGTTGTTATTTTACCTGAAATGCACAAGGTCCTCTGCTCCGACAATTAATCCACAGATAAAAGGGTAATTGAGTTTGTTTCTAGTAATTTCTCCTCCTTCAGGCTTCTTCTTCTTCTTTGGACTTTATATGGCGGTTGGCAACTAACTTTAAGGAGCATTACCACCACCAACTGGACTGGAGTGTGGACCTCAGTTCATCTTTCAATCACCCACGTGGGTATATGCTCCTAAAAACCAATGAGGAGATGGGCGAGGTGGGACTTGCAGCGTGTCAAGCGTCACAAATAGAACCAAGTTATATTTAGCGCCTGGATACGCAGACGCGTAAGCAGTGTGGGTACAATGATTGAATAACATGTATGTGTAAATGTATTTAGCAACGCTCGCACACGCGACGCGAGCGGTGTGGTCAGTATGTTAGGCTATTACCATGACTCTGCAATGTTGATAACCCAGGGGGAAATTGCCTGATGAGTGGCAGAAACCAATTTACTCGTCAAAAATACAGGAATGATTATGAAACCGATGATAAGCAAGGGAGAGAGCGGCAGTAAGAAAGAGAGAATGGGGATAGAGTAAAAGAGACAGGGAAAGAGAAGGACTGTCAGGAGACTTGTTTAGATACTAGATCTGCACTCCTACTCTAAGATGCTTTATCATGAATATGGGCCCTGGAGACTTGCCTGATCCAGCACATAGAACAGACTGTCATAGACGGCTTGTTGGGAGTAAAGAGCCACACTGTAATCTTCCTCATCAACTCCACTATAGTCCTTGAGGAACAGGTTCTTGAAGGCCATAGCGTTCTCCTCCTTGTAGGAAACCACAAGCTGGTTGTTCAGTCCAAACAAGATAAGCTTGGTAGGAGAAGAAATACCGAATTTAAAGGTATAGTATGATGCAAAACACATCATCACAGTATTTCTCTCTGTACTGAAAAGTGCTCTATCATGAAAACTTGACTGCTGACATGCAAAAATAAATTGGTATTGTATCAACAATTAACTAATGAACAAAATACTAAAACAGCCTAACCTGGGAATTAGCCTTTCATATCACAACCATATAACATTTTAATATCACCAAATCAGTGTAAATTCACCTAATGAGTTATGAGAGTTAAAAATTCTATAAGGGTTGATGGCATTCTTAAGCCTTGGTGCCAGTCTGTTACTTTCTTCTCTATGGCCAACTCCTTATGTCATGCCAAACCAATTCCATAAGGAGTTGACAAGAGAGCAAGCAGAAAAAGACTGACACCCAGACTAACCATTCTTAGCAATTACCTTTGATAATTCCTAAAAAGAGAGAAACATTAGCGCTAATGATAAACTTCTCAGACTATACCTGTGATGTGATCATGACGATTTTCAGAATCTGCACCCCCAGTTTCCATGGTAACTGGCGTCTGGCCCTGTATTTCTCACAAGGGCTCATGAAGTAGTATTTTAGGTCATCTCGAAGAATCTCTTCCTTGATTATGCCTTGGCTCATTGTGGAACTAAAATAAACAACCCAATACTCATTATTATTAGGCTAAATATAAATGTATTAAATGTTATTATTATTATAGCAACTGAAATGATTGGGAACAACTTGAGGTCAAAATTATCAACTTGAACTCAAATGAATATGATTGAGCTGTATGACATCTTCATCACATTACTTTTGGCCAAGAAAATTACTTACAGTAATACAAGATAAAACATATAATCTATTTTTGCTGACAAGTTCCTTTAAGTGTTTCCCAATAGCCGTGTTATCCCATTTGAAAAGGGGAAGGAGACACATGATTTCAAATTGAAAGAGAAGTAAAGCAGTATGAATAAGACATTTCAGTCAGTTTAGAAAAAAGGCAATTTTTCCACCAGATGTGTTTCCATAAAATGCACAAATAGATGTATAGTAGCACTCCCTGTACTGTACAGGGGAAAGTCCAAGGTCCAAGGTTAACTCACTGCACTCAAAATATTTGCACTAGTGTTGACTAGAACAAAGCTTTTGTTGTAACAACGTGAGGTGTTTTGTAAAATGAAAGTCATTTCAGCATATTGTTTTGTAGTTGTACAGTGTCATTTTACAACTAAAACATCAATTCACTGCACTTAAGTTGAATGACATTTTCTACCAACGTCATGTTTGGCTTATTGATTTTGAAAGCTTCTGAAAGTCTTAACTCTTAATAGAAATAGAAACATTTATAACCATAGTTGAAACACATTTCGTATTAAAAGTACAAAAATAACATTCTGCAGGAATATTCGACAACTTCTTGTAAAAACAACTCACCCATGCGGCCCAACTGACTCGCTCCCGTCATGATACCGGACTAACAATTCCATAATGATAAGATAAATGATCAATTTGTCAGTCGAGAGGATAATAAATGTTAATTATCATATGACTTATCAGAGCAGCAGAATAGAAGTTACAACGTTGTAGCAGATTAAAGTGACAATACAATTTGTGTCACTCACTCGAATCGCTGCTGGCGGACTACACGCAGGCATCAGATATACAATCCAAAGTCGGATTCAGCCAGTTGATACTGTAGTGTACTGTACTGTGATTTGCCAAGTACCTCAACTCCTCCACGGAGTTGAGCGCAGACTAGAGTTAATCAAATACAAATTACTGACTGTAACAATTGCTGTTGTGAGATGGCAACTCAGCGCGAATGTTCATGTGCCAATTGAATCTCTACAAGGAAACAGTCGGTAGTTGTATTTGATTAACATTTTATTAAAAAGTATGGATTTCAGCAAACAAAGAAAGGCACGCAACGAGGAAAAACATAGGTACACGGTAAGGGTTTAAGAAAAAAAAAATGTATGTAGCATAGCGACTCGAAGGAGTCGGAGGTTCATTAAAAAAACTCTAGTCTACGCTCAACTCTGTGGAGGAGTTGAGGTACAGTGGCTTGCGAAAATATTCACCCCCTTGGCATTTTTCCTATTTTGTTGCCTTACAACCTGGAATTAAAATGGATTTTTGGAGGGTTTGTATCATTTGATTTACACAACATGCCTACCAGTTTGAAGATGCAAAATAATTTTGGGGGTGAAAAAACAACAAATAAGACAAAAAAAAACAGAAAACTTGAGCGTGCATAACTATTCACCCCCCCAAAGTCAATACTTTGTAGAGCCACCTTTTGCAGCAATTATAGCTGCAAGTCTCTTGGGGTATGTCTCTATAAGCTTGGCACATCTAGCCACTGGGATTTTTGCACATTCTTCAAGGCAAAAATGCTCCAGCTCCTTCAAGTTGGATGGGTTCCGCTGGTGTACAGCAATCTTTGTCATACCACAGATTCTCAATTGGATTGAGGTCTGGGCTTTGACTAGGCCATTCCAAGACATTTAAATGTTTCCTCTTAAACCACTCGAGTGTTGCTTTAGCAGTATGTTTATGGTCATTGTCCTGCTGGAAGGTGAACCTTCGTCCCAGTCTCAAATGTCTGGAAGACTGAAACAGCTTTCCATCAAGAATTTCCCTGCATTTAGCGCCATCCATCATTCCTTCAATTCTGACCAGTTTCCCAGTCCCTGCCGATGAAAAACATCCCCACAGCATGCTTCACTGTGGGGATGGTGTTCTCGGGGCGATGAGAGGAGTTGGGTTTGCGCCAGACGTAGCGTTTTCCTTGATGGCCAAAAAGCTCAATTTTTGTCTCATATGACCAGAGTACCTTCTTCCATATGTTTGGGGATTCTTTAAGCAATGGCTTTTTTCTGGCCACTCTTCCGTAAAGCCCAGCTCTGTGGAGTGTACGGCTTAAAGTGGTCCTATGGAAAGATACTCCAATCTCCGCTGTGGAGCTTTGGAGCTCCTTCAGGGTTATCTTTGGTCTCTTTGTTGCCTCTCTGATTAATACCCTCCTTACCTGGTCTCTGAGTTTTGGTGGGCGGCCCTCTCTTGGCAGGTTTGTTGTGGTGCCATATTCTTTCCATTTTTAATAATGGATTTAATGGTGCTCCGTGGGATGTTCAAAGTTTCTGATATTTTTTAATAACCCAACCCTGATCTGTACTTCTCCACAACTTTGTCCCTGACCTGTTTGGAGAGCTCCTTGGTCTTCATGGTGCCGCTAGCTTGGTGGTGCTCCTTGCTTAGTGGTGTTGCAGACTCTGGGGCCTTTCAGAAGAGGTGTAAAGATACTGAGATCATGTGACACTTAAATAAAGTCCACCTGTGTGCAATCTAACTAATTATGTGACTTCTGAAGGTAATTGGTTGCACCAGATCTTATTTTAGGGGCTTCATAGCAAAGGGGGTGAATACATATGCACGCACCACTTTTCCATTATTTATTTTTAGAATAGTTATTTTTTCATTTCACTTCACTAATTTGGACTATTTTGTGTATGTCCATTACATGAAATACAAATACAAATCCATTTAAATTACAGGTTGTAATGCAACAAAATAGGAAAAACGCCTAGGGGATGAATACTTTTGCAAGGCACTGTACTTGGCAATACTGTGATTTGATTCTCATGCAGCAACACTTAAAAAGGCGGCTTCGCTTAACATACCTGTAGTGTTTTTAGCTGCTTAAATAAAGTTAAGAGTTTAAAAAAAAACACTTGATTGGTGGCACATTTATCCGCAAATGTTCAAAATACAGGACAAAGAGCATTGATAATCCAACCTTTAACAGTCCATCATGAAATAAATCATGATTTTGAATGTAACACGAAGAATTATAAAATATTTTAATAATGATTTCCTTTCAGCAGTAGAAACAATTGAGATGACTTGTGTCATTATTTGCGCTATCTAATACTTCAAAACACACTGATTTCCCCTCATCCCTTGCCGATATTAGACAAATTACCTATATTAGACAAATTACATATATTATTTTTCACTGCTGTCAATGAGAAGAACATTGTTTAGTGCTAGCTACGTTGTGCTAGCTACGTTGGCTCCATCTCTTGTACAGGCACCTCAACAGTTTGAACATACTGCCCTGAGATGGATGAAGTATTTTGCTCTTCTGATGACTTCTCTATCATCTGGAAACAACAGGAAGCACAGAGCTATATTAAGAAACAAATCATCCCATCATATGAGAAGTCACAGCTTTATATTAGTAAAACCCAATGATGTAGGCCTATACATGTGAATATGTACAGTGCCTTCAGAAAGTATTCACACCCCTTGACTTTTTCCACATTGTTATGTTACAGCCTGAATTTAAAATGGATTAAATTGAGATGTTGTGTCACTGGCCAACACACAATACCCCATAATGTCAAAGTGGAATTATGTTAGACATTTTTACAAATTAACTAAAAATGAAAAGCTGAAATGTCTTGAGTCAGTAAGTATTCAATCCCTTTCTTATGGCAAGCCTAAATAAGTTCAGGAGTAAAAATGTGCTTAACAATTAACATAATAAGTTGCATGGACTCACTCTGTGTGGAATAATAGTCTTTAACATGTTTTTTTATGACTACCTCATCTCTGTACCTCACACATACAATTAATTATCTGTAAGGTCCCTCAGTGGAGCAGTGAATTTAAAACACAGATTCAACCACAAAGACCAGGGATGTTTTCCAATGCCTCGCAAAGAAGGGCACTTATTGGTAGATGGGTAAAAAAACTGAATATCCATTTGAGCATGGTGAAGTTATTAATTACACTTTGGATGGTGTATTAATACACCCAATCACTACAAAGATCCACAAACACTCCTTCCTAACTGCCGGAGAGGAAGAAAACCGCTCAGCGATTTCACCATGAGGCCAATGGTGACTTTGAAACAGTTGCAGAGTTTAATGGCTGTGATAGGAGAAAACTGTACAAAACATGCATCCTGTTTGCAACAAGGCACTAAAGTAATACTTCAAAAAATGTGGCAAAGCAATTTACCTTTTGTCCTGAATACAAAGTGTTATGTTTGGGGCAAATCCAATACAACACATTACCACTCTCCATATTTTCAAGCATAGCGGTGGCTGCATCATGTTATGGGTATGCTTGTAATCGTAAAGGACTGGGGAGTTTTTCAGGAGAAAAAAGAAACGGAATGGGGCTAAGCACAGGCAAAATGCTAGAGGAAAACCTGGTTCAGTCTGCTTTCCACCAGACACTGCGAGATGAAGTCACCTTTGAATACAACACTGCCCCTTTAAGGCTTTCCTGGAGGATGGTTGGCCACCATTTAGCCTATAAAATCTTGCAAAATTACAATTACAACCTTTTATGTCTTTATAAATAATTTCCTCATTCAATGAATCAGGGATCAAATGGCTAATGTAGGCTACTTCAAAGCAAGGTAACTAACTAAGACATGTTTATCTATAACCTTGTAAGGCTAAAATATTCAGGTTTCAGGGGAGCTCTATTGACAGCATGGGAGATATTTCTCAATTAGGCTATTCTACGAATATATTTTAAAGTTGTCAGAATGACATGACCAACGTTGAATAGAGGGGAATCCCAGCTTTGCAATGGTGTCAGATTGTATTTCTCAGCTCAAAATATTGGGCGCTGGAGAGATGGTTTTACAACCGCAGTAATCATTGGTTTATTAACGCACCTGTTCATCAACTGCATGTCGCCATTTGCGGTTATGCTGTTAGAAAGTTACATTAAAGCTGCAATATGTAACTTTTTGGTGACCCGACCAAATTCACATAGAAATATGAGTTATACATCTGTCATTCTCATTGAAACCAAGTCTAAGGAGCAATAGATCTGTTCTATGTGTGCTATTTCTATGCTTCCCATTCTTAAGTTTTCTTTCTGTGTCTTTTACTTTCGGTTTTGTACAACAGCTTCAATATTTGTGGTTATTGAAAAGATATTGCGCAGCGGTTTTGATGGTACAATGATTCTCTACACTATATATTCTTTTTTTTCTCCCCAATTTTCGATCTTGTCTCATCGCTGCAACTCCCCAACAGGCTCGGGAGAGGCGAAGGTGGAGTCATGTGTCCTCTGAAACATGACCTGCCTAACCGCACTCCTTAACACCCGCCAGCTTAACACAGAAGCCAGCTGCACCAATGTGACGGAGGAAACACCATTCAACAGGCACCTGGCCCGCCACAAGGAGTCGCTAGAGCACGATGAGCCAAGTAAGCCCCACCGGCCAAACCCTCCCCTAACCCGGAAGACGCTGGGCCAATTGTGCTCCATCCTATGGCACTCCCGGATACGGCCAGTTGTGGCACAGCCCGGGAATGAACCCGGGTCTGTAGTAACGCCTCTAGCACTGTGATGCAGTGCCTTAGACCACTGCACCACTTGGGAGGCCCTATACATTGCTTGTTTTGTCACATAAACTGAAATTAGGCGAACTATTAGAAATTTAGCGATCCAGGAAATGGCGGAGCGATTTCAGCATATTGCACCTTTAATACATGATAATAGCTAAAATAAATAACTAACAGGTGATGTTGAATTGGCTATCTAGTTAGTCTGTCATTATTTTATAGGCCTACCTCTCTCTCTGTCCTCTTGCCCACTCGCACTGGGACACATGCAGCTGATGCGCAAACCATCACTTTTCTAGGATTTTCTTGACCATACGAAGCCTGTTTGCTGACCAAAAATGTGCTATAACTGTGCAAATAACTCACTAATTAACTGGGGATGATTGAAAGACTGCTCTGCCTGTCAATGCAATACAATCCTACTCCTACTCAGAAATTGCATCCATAGGACACTGATCCAATTCTGATCAGAGTAATTGTTTGATATTGTGATTTTTTTAAATGTTTTTATTTTTACTCAAATCTATATTCTTCTTGTCCAACTTCTTGTCCCGGACAAGCATACATTTCGAGCCCTGACCATACAGAACACAATTCACATTTTTTCAGAAGAATAGGTGAGTTGCCATAAAACAGTGCCACTGCTGACAGGATCATTGCACAACATACACAATCATTTGTCATTCATAAACGTTGGTGTTATTCATGTGTTGACAGTACATGCACATTGACCATGACCAGGCAGGCAAACAAAAGCACAATAAGGCACAGTGGTGTAAAACAAAAACATGTGAAAGAGAAGGCAAAAGAAAAATTGGTATAAAAAAAAGAACCACTGGATCAGCTGATTTAAGAGAAGGTACTATTTACCAATTTATGTAGATATGCTTCTAGTGTAGCAGCTCAAAACCTAGAATGACAGGCTGCTTTTGCTAAGCCCACAGTGCCCCCAGGTTCATAAGCGAACACCTTTGAATAAACACAAACCACTTACTTACATTATTCCCTTGTGTAGTTGGTGAGGGCTGCCTCTTGGCCTGCTGCTCAGCCTAGCTTTCAGCTGCCCCCTTAGATTCAGATTCCCCCTCATTTGGTTTGGCTTTAGCTTTCGCTGGAGAGGGTTTAGGTTCTTGTGAGTCACTGCCTTCAGTTGTGGCTCCAGCTACAACTGGTTCTTGCTGTTTCTTCCTGGATGTCGGTATTATCCTCTAGCGTTAGAGGATACTCTGTGTCTGAGCCACCCGCCGGCCGCTCTGCATCAGGGAAACCCTCCAACTGTTCCGAGACGATCTCGTCCTTGCTGTACAACCGGTCGGTGTTCCTCAGGGTAAGGAATGGTTGACTGTTTGTATCTTTCAGTCCTGGTCTGTTGAATAGGTTTGCTGTCAACAGGGTTGGGGTCAATTCCATTTCAATGCAGTCATTTCCGGAAGTAAACTGAAAACTGGAAGTGGAATGTCAGTTTAATTCCTGAATTGACTGATTACTTAGTGGTACGAGACCATGAGGACTTTGTAGTACATCTTACAGGGATCGTGACATCGTGATCATGACACCTCTGTAACAATCTGGGGTAAAGGCAAGGAGAAGTACACTACAGTAGGCTTCTGTCACACCCTGATCTGTTTCACCTGTCTTGTGCTTGTCTCCACCCCCCACCATATGTCTCCTATTCTCCCCATTATCCCCTGTGTATTTATACCTGTATTTTCTGTCTGTCTGTTGCCAGTTCGTCTTGTCTCGTCAAGTCGTCCCAGCATGTTTTTCCTTCTCTCTAGTTTGTGTTCTAGTCTTCCCAGTTCCGACCTGTTTTTGCCTGCCGTGACCCCGAGCCTGCCTGGCGTTCTACGCCTGCCTGACTCTTATTAGGATTACTGAGCTCTGCCTGTCGTGGACCTGCCATTTGCCTACGCCTTGTATATAATACATCTCTGAGACGCTAAACATCTGCCTCCTGTGTCTGCATCTGGGTCTCATCCTGTGTTGTTATAGCTTCACGACAACATAAACCGATGTGGATTTCCACAGTAAACTTACTGCAACAAAATGGTCAAAATGTCTTAAGTTATTTTCTTAAACAGCATTACATTATTTGCCAGAAAAGAGGTGTGAGAAGTAATGTGTATTTTGTTACGTCTTCATGCACCAATGATTATGAAAGAATGACGCATTCAATAAAATGTACTTTCACATATATTTTTGAGATGAGGAAAATCTGATACCCCTATGGAAAGATATGTGATGACAAGCTCTGGTGTTATTTTTCCATCAACTCACCCTTCAGGTTATCCCACCAGTCAATTTTCTAACTCCGTCTTCACCAAGGAAATCTGACAGGTTGAGAAAATCCAGAAAACAGATATGGTGGATTAACATTGTCATTCGTGTGCTGGAGGCTGGTCTAGAGGCAGTGCTGCCATCCCCGGGACCACACACTCACAGTTCGAACCCCAGTCTACGACTGCTTTTATCCCTCTCATCTATCTCCCAATCTCACACAAACAATAACCTGTCATAGTCTATCTCGCCTGGTAAGACATTTAGTTTTTCTCAAGATATTCCTTGGTGGTGTTCCTTAATTTTGGTTAGCTTTGAGTTTTGAAGAATAGAGATGGCATATTATAAAGACCTGAAATAGCTTAGTGCTACTTCCTTACCTGCTTATAAACCCCCCAAAAATGTTCTTTGCAGAGACGTGAAATATTGTTGTAGTGTTTAGCCTACATTTTTACCCTCTGAGAACATGAACCAATCCTGAATCAGGAAGACCCTACACTGAAGGTTGTCAGAAAGGCCACTGGCAGTAAAGAAGGAAATGTGTACCTTTGTACCTATTCTTTCAAATAATTATATGAATTTACTACTAGACATAAAGCACCATAGACAGACAGTAAGAGGTAATAACATGTGTAAATGTTACGAAATGCATGGAAATGTGTATATTGGTAATTTACCTTGTAGAGATAGGACCAATTCCAGACCAGACTGATGAGAAAGCAGACTGCATAGATTTGCTTGAACTGGACAAACCATGGACCTAACATGGTCCACACACACCCGCACAGTCGTGAAGAGGGCACGGCAGCGCCTTTTCCCCCTCAGGAGGCTGAAAAGATTTGGCATGGGCCCTCGGATCCTCAAAAAGTTCTACAGCTGCAGCATCGAGAGCATCTTGACTGGCTGCACCACTGCTTGGTATGGAAAATGCACCACCCTTGACCGCAAAGCGCTACAGAGGGTGGTGTGGACAGCCCAGTACATCATGGGGCCGAGCTCTCTGCCATCCAGGACCTCTATATCAGGTGGTGTCAGAGGAAGGCCCAAAAAATTGCCTAAGACTCCAGCCACCCAAGCCATAGACTGTTCACTGACTGCTACCATCCGGCAAACGGCAAAATAGTCAATTAATGGTACCCAAACTATCTGCACTGACTCCATCTTGTACTGACCCTACGCACACTCACTAGACTATATATACAAACCATATATACACACACTCACTCAAACACACTACATTGACACTCATACACAAAACCCATTCACATACACTACATGCGCTCACACACACAACACACACGCGCATCGTCACAAAACGTCTTCAGCTGGGGACCAGTCAGGAGGCTCCCAGCCAGACAACCCTGCCACACCTGCTGCTGCCTGAGGCTGAGGAGGAACACAGGTCAGTGGCTCACAGCACGATCCATTAGGATGACATATAGTGGAATAGCAAAACAAGTCTATCACTTATTAAAACGACTATATGATAGTTCTCACTCACTAAAACTATTAAAGTTTTAGTAAAGAGCCTTGATTTCCAAGATCACAGTGTATCTGGACCTGAACTCTCCCTGTCTCTCTGTTCCAGAATCTACTTTTGAAGGGGAGGTGGGAGAACGAGACCCCCTGGCCACCTGCACCTACCGCTGCCATCCAACCAGCCGTGTCTGATCCCCTGGCCACCTGGAGTGTGGCCAACCAATGACTTTCCCATGATTTACTTGTGGAGACCAGAGAAACTCCCCAGTCTGGCCCGGAACAGAGTTGTTGTTCCAGCGCACACCACCGGGGGGAGATGTTACGTTTGGTATGGTTACTTAAGGCAAAAACAAAAGTAGGGTGGTTGGTCGGGGTGGATGGTTAGTCGTATAACGCAAATTTCTAGCAACCCAAAGGTTGCAAGTTCGAATCTCATCACAGACAACTATAGCATTTGAGCTAATTAGCAACTTTTCAACTACTTACAACTTTTTAGCTACTTTGCAACTACTTAGCATGTTATAGCTAACCCTTCCACTAACCCCTAACCCTTTTAGCTAATCCTTCCCTAACACTAACCTTAACCCGTTAACCTAACTCCTAAACTTAACATTACTTTAAGACATGAAGGTCAGTCAATACGGAACATTTCAAGAACTTTGAAAGTTTCTTCAAGTGCAGTCGCAAAAAACATCAAGCGCTATAATAAAACTGGCTCTCATGAGGACCGCCACAGCGAAGGAAGACCCAGAGTTACCTCTGCTGCAGAGGATAAGTTCATTAGAGTTACCAGCCTCAGAAATTGCAGCCCAAAAAAATGCTTCACAGAGTTCAAGTAACAGACAGATCTCAACATCAACTGTTCAGAGGAGCCTTTGTGAATCAGGCCTTCATGTTCGAATTGCTGCAACAAAAAAAAACTACTAAAGGACATCAATAAGAAGAAGAGACTTGTTTGGGCCAAGAAACACGAGCAATGGACAATAGACCGGTGGAAATTTGTCCTTTGGTCTGTAGTCCAAATTTGAGATTTGAGAAAACCGCCATGTCTTTGTGAGACGGGGTGTTGGTGAACGGATGATCTCTGCATGTGTATTTCCCACCATTAAGCATGGAAGAGGAGGTGTTATGGTGTGGGGGTGCTTTGCTGGTGACACTGTCTGCGATGTATTTAGAATTCAAGGCACACTTAACCAGCATGGCTACAACAGCATTCTGCAGCGATATGCCATCCCATCTGATTTGGGCTTAGTGGGACTATCATTTGTTTTTCAACAGGCTGTGTAAGGGCTATTTTACCAATAAGGAGAGTTATGGAGTGTTGCATCAGATGACCTGGCCTCCACAATCCCCCGACCTCAACCAAATTGAGATGGTTTGGGATGAGTCGGACCGCAGAGTGAAGGTAAAGCAGCCAAACAAGTGCTCAGCATGTGGGCACTCCTTCAAGACTGTTGGAAAAGCATTGCAGGTGAAGCTGGTTGAGAGAATGCCAAGAGTGCGCAAAGCTGTCATCAAGGCAAAGGGTGGCTATTTAAAGAATCTCAAATATAAAATATATTTTGATTTGTTTAATACTTTTTTGGTTACTACATGATTCCATATGTGTTATTTCATAGTTTTGATGTCTTCACTATTATTCTACAATGTAGAAAATAGTGAAAATCAAGAAAAACCCCTGAATGAGTAGGTGTTCTAAAACTTTTGACCGGAAGTGTATTTCTGCTTAAGAAAAGAGAAAAAAATCATCATTATCCTTCCTCCTTGACAACATATAAAGGATTGACTGACATTACCTGCATGATCAGAGGACAGGCAGACAGAGCCTCATGCATATTGACTTGCAACAGGGAACCTACTGAGACCCGTCTCCACCTTCCCCAGAGCCTCAGTGTTCATCGCACCTGCATTACCAACAGGGAAAATACTAACCATATTCTCCTCACATCTCCAATTTAAGAGGATGCTGTAGGAACTTTAGACCGCTCCTCAACAACAGGAAGTGACAACACCGGTGGATATGGCTTTTGCACCAAACTCACTAATTCAAGCTCCTTATTCTCATCACAACACACAGCCGTGTCACCCTGCAAAACCCAGACAGGTTCTCAGAACATGACTGGGAAAAATCTTCTCCCTCCCGTAGCTCAATAAGAAACATGTTGAATCTAATAGATCACTTGGGGGAACCAAAGCCATTATCCGACCACTAACAGAACCTAGTTGCTCCACTAACAGAACCTCTCCCCTAAACTGACACATGAATCAACCTCATCCTCAACCTGTAGAGAGTACACTACATTACATCTCTGGACCAGAAGTTCTCAGCTAAAGACACACAAGGGAGAACCATTTCCTGGGAACCACTTTCTATTTTGGCAAATAATGTTTCCTCCAAATCCCCAAACAAATCATCCTCCTCCCTAGCTGGTTTGCCATCAGCACTCTTCTGAACATGAATAACTTCACAAACAGAGGATAACTCCAAACTCTCCTTGAGAGACTCCGCCCCCTGACACACCTGACTTTTCATTGGGGTTACACAAACCTGATTCCTTGGTGAAACTAGCTCATCACTCTGATTACTGGTGGAAACTGGTTTAGTAACAAGACTGTCTGACTGACTGGCAACACAAACTTTCCCCCCCATGCATCCCTTCATTCATCTGCGTTTCCAATAGCGGTATTTCCAGTTCTAGTCTCGCCATTTCCAAAAAGTCTTCTTCTTCCTGAATGCTATCAACCAGAACAGGCGGGAAGAAGTCACTCCACTTCTCCCATAACAGCACTGCAACATCTAGCTTGCTCAACTCCCCTGCTATTTTAACCTCCAGCATTTTGCCACCTGAAATAACTGATCCCTCATTAACTATAATTTACCTCTGCTGGCTCAAACAGCCCCATAGTAAAAATCTATACGCAAAACAGAACCAATAATTCGACAGACAAAAGGCACAGTTAGCCACTAGCTCACCGCTAACCAACCAATACATGCACGCGTGTATTGAGGCCAGGGTTAACCCTAGCCTCAAACACCCAGGCTTTGCTCACGTACATTCCGAAAGGTAGATGCTAAAAAAGGGGTGGAGTGTGATAGTCTAGATCAGGGGTCTTCAACCATGTTCCTGGAGAGCTACCCCCCTGTAGGTTGTCGCTCCAACCCCAGTTGCAACTAACTTGGTTCAGTTTATCAACCAGCTAATTATTAGAATCAGGTGTGCTAGATTATGGTTGGAGTGAAAACCTACAGGACAGTAGCTCTTCAGGAACAGGGTTGGATGCACTGCCACTTATAAAACCAATCATATATTTTGCATGGGTGGAGCTCCAAACAGAGGTGGTGTTTCTGCACATTTTTCTGACTTTCAACAAGCTAGCTAACATAAGATACAAAAAATTATGCTGCATAGGCTAGTAAAACGTTGTCCCACACGGTAGGAAAAGAGGCACGGACGAAACGAGGAAATGCCTCTCCTGAGGAGAAATGTCATTACTCAGAGCCAATCAAATGCGAGCGTTAACAGCAAGATTATATGACCAACTGTCCTAGCATTTAAGTGCAAAGTCCCATACTGAAGTTCTCCACTTACAATAGTCAAGTCAACAAGACAATATTTGGAAGGATGGCTCTGTAAGACTACTATAAGCTTAACCCTAACCCTACAGAAACCGTGTTCCTGTTTGTTTCATACTTTTGATTTCATAAACCCATAGACTGTGTGCATTTGAAACTTGTCTTAGGCAATGTGCATTTGATTATTGTCTCAGACAGTGTGTGTATTAGATTTTTGTCTAAGGTAGTGTGTGCATTTGATTCTAGTCTAAGACAGTGATGACTGTGATGTTTCTTCCTCATTGGCAGAGCGGTGGCCAGCTGTGGACGGTGATGTGGCTGTGTGTCAGTGGCAGTCGGTGCCGTTTAAGATGAGGGAGGATGATTAAAAAAAATTATGAGCACAGACATATTTCTATTAGAGCATATTGGATGACTGTCATTAACATTCCATTCACCCAACTCAATGTAACATCAATAGGTTTAGGCTACTACATGATACTCGAATTCTCCCTGTACCCATCATGAGGATGCTACAACCTATGAATGTAAGTTTATAACGTAGGTGCACAGTTCAAGAGAAATTAGAGTAATCAAGGTGACAAACATTCACACATTTAATGCCGCCTTGTACACTCTTGCCTGCATCTAGGTGATCTAGGGTGTAATCATTAGTCCAACAGTTGCAAACAAGAGTTTCTATTGGACAAATTAAGGTATGTTTATCCCATTTCGGTGTGTTTAAGAAACTATTTTTAACAGAATCAGCGGAATTAATACACCCCTGATCACATGCAAACACAGCACTTTCATAGCAGCCACATACCATGATCCCTTTGACCGTTGTATAATTCCTTCTCGCATCTCCTCTCACCTTTTCCCTTTGCTTGTGGACTTCAGTGCACAACACATCAGCTGTCTGTGACCAGGCAAAAAAAACTTTCCAAGCCAAAACTTCATTTCATAACCACTAACCGCTACACACAGCCTACATCGTTGTCACCATATTAACGTCAAAGTCAACATAGCTACTAGGACTAACGTGTTAGTAAACCTGCTACAATCATGCAGTACAGTGTACAGTCAGCAGCAAGCAGTTTAGCAGTAACACCAGCGGGCCCAGAGGCAATAAATTAATCAAACCAAAAGCTTACCTTGACTTGGAAGAGTTCCAATGTTGGATAGCCATAGCCAGCTAGCTAACATAGCATCACAGGTCCTCAACCGGCAGCTTAATTAAATAGTAACCCAAAAAAAACAGTCTCAACGCCAACAGTGTAGAGGCGACTCTGGAATGCTGACTCCTCTTTCTATTATGGTTAGAGACAGTTTGCGCTGTTCTGTGAAGGAAGTAGTACACAGCGTTGTACGAGATCTTCAGTTTCTTGGCAATTTCTCACATGGAATAGCCTTAATTTCTCAGAACAAGAATAGACTGATGAGTTTCAGAAGAAAATTCTTTGTTTCTGGCCATTTTGAGCCTGTAATCGAACCCACAATTGCTGATGCTGCAGATACTCAATTAGTCTCAAGAAGGCCAGTTTTATTGCTTCTTTAATCAGCACAACAGTTTTCAGCTGTGCTAACATTATTGCAAAAGGGTTTTCTAATTATCAATTAGCCTTTTAAAATCATAAACTTATAATAATAATAATAATAATTAGTCATTTAGCAGACGCTCTTATCCAGAACGACTTACAGGAGCAATTAGGGTTAAGTGCCTTGCTCAAGGGCACATCGACAGATTTTTCACCTAGTCGGTTTGGGGATTAGAACCAGCGACCTTTCGGTTACTGGCACAACGCTCTTAACCACTAAGTTAGCAAACACACTAAGTTAGCAAACACAACGTGCCATTGGAACACAGGACTGATGGTTGCTGATAATGGGCCTCTGTACGCCTATGTAGATATTCCATTAAAAATCAGCAGTTTCCAGCTACAATAGCCATTTACAACATTAGCAATGTCTACACTGTATTTCTGATCAATTTGATGTTATTTTAATGGACAAAAAAATGAGTGTAGCTATCTCCCTCTCTCTCTCTCTCTCTTGCTTCTTACCTTCATTTTTGAAGAAATACATTAGTTCAAAACTGTTAAACTGTTGTCTTTCTCTCTCTTTGAGTCAACTACTCGCCACATGTTATGCACTGCAGTTCTAGCTAGCTGTAGCTTATGCTTTCAGTACTTCCTTTGATTGGGTGGACAACATGTCAATTCATGCTGCAAGAGCTCTGATAGGTTGGAGGACGTCCTCCGGAAGTTGTCATAATTACTGTGTAAGTCTATGGAAGGGGGTGAGAACCACGAGCCTCCTAGGTTTTGTATTGAAGTCAATGTACCCAGAGGAGGACGGAAACTAGCTGTCATCCGGCTACACCATGGTGCTACCTTACAGAGTGCTGTCGAGGCTACTGTAGACCTTCATTGCAAAACAGTGTGTTTTAATCAATTATTTAGTGACGTGAATATATGTAGTATAGTTTTATCTAAAAATGATACCTTTTTCTATGTTTCACCATTTTTATTTCTCTGAAATTCACTGAGGAGGACGGTCCTCCCCTTCCTCTGAGGAGCCTCCACTGGTGTGTGTTGTTGTGATGATAGCTTGTGTGGTGCTATCCCAGCTGACCACCCTGTGGTGTCGCTACGTTAGCAACAAGCAAAACGGAGGACGCAACTCAGGACACAGACATATTTAACTATATTGAAGTTCTCTTTCAATTATTCGTTTCGATATCTCTCAGTGGGATTCACCAAATCTCTAAGCAGCTCGAACAACCAATCACACATGTCTGTCGGGAGACAGACTGGTAAAGTGGCAAATAAGGAAGCCCCTCCCCTCATACTAAAGAGCAACATGTCAGCTATCTGGTCATTCTAACTTACAGCACCTTTGAGTGTAATTACTATGTACTTTCAATATTATTAAACATTTGGCAGGGTATATCACAATTTCAATTATTTAAATGTCATTATAAAGAAAAGTATTGTAACTACAATGTTTCTACACAGGAACAAGCAACTTAATGTAAAGTGAAACACATTGTGAATTACTCAAGTAATTACTATGTAGTTACTATGTTACAACGATGGCAGACACCCAATACAGTACTTGTAGTTGTGATCAATGGGAATCCATATCAATCGAGGAAAAATGTTGTTACAGCACCTTTAAGTGTAATTACTATGTACTTTCAATATTATTAAATATTTTACAGGGTATATCAAACGTTTAGTTATTACAATGTCGTTATAAAGAAAAGTATTGTAAATACAATGTTTCATCACAGGAACAAGCAACTTAATGTAAAGTGAAATGTACTGTGAATGACTCATGTAATTACTATGTAGTTACTATGTTACAACGATGGCAGACACCCAGTACAGTACTTGGGAATCCTTTAGTTAGTGGTTGGCATGTAGATGTTTTTTGCAATGTTTTCATTATATACATTTAGGAGTGGCGTTCCGCCATTCCAAGATCATTGCCGCAGCTCCTGTCGGATTTTAGAGATTTTTTTAATTCTGTGATTATCTTTGTGGAACGTGTACAGACTGCTCTCTCCACTGCACATCTGGAGCAAGCGTCAACCACTCACGCAGTATTTCATCTTCCACAGGTAGCGTGGTGCGGAAGAGAAACAGTAGATGGGTGGGGAGTGAGAGCGCTGATCAGCTCAAATGAACGACAGCAAGAGTAGCCAAACAGTTAGGTAGAGCTTGTTAGCACTAAGATATAAACATGAAGCAAGCAAGCAAACACAAACATCTCTCTCATCTTTTTCTGTCTTGATTATCTTAAATGTTGCATTTTTGGTGATCCTTCCTGCATGTTGGCTGAGTGTCTCTTTAGAGCTGTCAAACGCTGGCTGTGAACGAAGGAACTCCGGCGCCACTAGCATGATCTCTGCCAGAGGGGCACTCATCGCCCCGGTGTTGCGATCCACACCCATGCTGTGGAAATCAGCGGACATGCTTCCCTTCTTTTTGTAGGTCGCCAGGACCTTCTTGTACCTTTTTGCTTTGTCGTCAGGGGTTTTGGCTGTTAACATATAAAACATAAAGCAATTTATTAATGTGCTTGCTGAAATCTGAACACAATAGCATTTATTCTAAACATACATATTTATATCTTTCCTTCTGCCATAACTCAAATAGAGCTTAAGCTAGAAAACCAAACAAACTTCAGCATGTACAGAATGATTGAGAATGTTTAATTAGAAACACGTATACTTCAGTTGATGTTATATAGTCCCATAGGGCAGCGCACAATTGGCCCAGCATCTTCCGGGTTAGGGAAGGGTTTGGCTGGGGGGGGCTTTACTTGGCCCATCGCGCTCTAGCGACTCCTTGTGGCGAGCCGGGAGCCTGCAGGCTGACTTCAGTCGTCAGTTGAACGGGTTAAACGAGCGGGTGTTAAGAAGCGTGGCTTGGCGGGTCATGTGTGAGAGGACGCATGACTCGACTTTCTCCTCTCCCGAGCCCGTTGGGGAGTTGCAGCGATGAGACAAGATTGAAATCATGAAATTGGGGAGAAAAGGGGGTAAAAAAATTATCAGAGTGTAGAGTAACCTTAATTAAGGTGTTGGTAAACTGAGTAGTAGTAGAAGAAATGTAAATTTCCAGCTGGCTCCACTCATGCGCAGGCGCAGAACAAGCTGTTCAAATGATGTGAAAACTCAATGTTGGGGCTGTGCGAACACTGTGTTTAATTAATGATTTTGTGGTTAACTCTGGTCTGCTCTATCCTACTGTCTGATTGGTGCATTTTAGCCTTAAAATAACAACTGCTCATGTGCATTATGCCTAAAACTTGCCCTTAAAGACAAGGTTCCACGCTAAAATATCCACAAAAGTAACAACGTAGGTCACTTACAGAACCCCTAAGCTGTTGAAATTTCCCAAAAGTAAACATGTATTTAATGTTTTAAAGGTACAATTTAGAGGCCCTCATATTTTTCTACTGCATCTGGATGTTGTTTCAGATCTCTACCCATAATGCACTATTTTATGAACCCTTTGCCGGCTAGCCAGTGCAGGAGTGAGCTAGCTGCAGTTCAAACTGATTTTAGTAAATTAACAGGAATATGTGTAGACATAAGCTGTAAGTATGTATTGACATGTATGCAGACTATAATATGATTTTGTTGAAATAGCTGACAACAATTCAAAGACATATGAGCTTAGTTGTAAAACATAGTAATTTTGCTGGGAGAGAGCGGGAGCTGGCCTCTTGTGTTCCCCTTACAATCATCGGGCCTTTCCGACGTGACCTTGGGATTTTCCATGGGTGTGGGCAAATATTGTTGAATTTCTACTCTACGGCAGTATTGCGAGAATTTTAAATTGAAGCTTTTTTTCATTAGTGTTCAATGAATATACATGCCAAATGACAGCTTGATTGTGCTAGCTTGCCTTTAAACACCTAAAAAGTGTCTACTGTTCTTTGATTTCAATGAATGCATTATCTAAATTTGTGCAGTGTCATGACACATAGCTTTTAGCTGTTTCCTTTTTTTGTCCATTCTTGTTTTTTTCTTCTTCTTCTTCTTCTTTTTCATTTCCACAGTCAGTGGATGATGAGCTGTCTGAGCTTGAAAAATTAGAGCTATTGTCCGACTCACACATCTTGTCAATGTTGTCCCCTGAAACATAAAGTGAGAGTTAGTCATATGTTACAGAACAAACCTTTTGAAGTTACACATGAAGATAATGATTGCTGATCCTGACCTCTTAAACAGGTCATTTTTTTCCCCCACATGATTTGTGTTCAGGTAATTAAACAAAAGGGCTATCAAAGCATTTAATTGAGGGGTCACATGATGCAGCGAAGCTAGGAAGACCGAGAGCTCCCGATAAATCTTTAACAAACTTATCCTCAAACTTGATAAAACACCCATACTTATTACTAAACTGTAGCCAAGTGTGGTGATATGCCTACGAGACAAAAAAAAAGGAAAGGGAAGCACTGAAAGAGACCAAGAAACGATGGAGAAAGAACCTCTGACCATGGCCACCTCGGAAACCCAAGATGGCACCATGACACCTCAGGAAGAAGCTAGGCTAGCTCACATCCTCAAAGTGATCAAAGAAGGCAATGACTCCCTCACAACACAATTTAACTTGAAAACGTCTGAGGTCAGCTGCTCCATCTCAGCACAGTTGACTGAAATCAAAAACTCCATCTCAGGTTTGACAACGACTATTAACACGCTAGGATCACGAATGGAAGAAGCTGAAGAGCGCATCAGCACTGCTGAGGACAAACTAGAGGGAATGGGGACGGAACTACAGAAATTGCGCAAGAACAACAAATACCTGATGAATAAGGTCAACCATTTGGGAAAACTACAGTAGGCGAAGCAACATTAGAATTTCGGCCTCCGCGAGGGCTGTGAGGGGACGGACCCCATTGATTTCTCTGCTGGCATTATCCCCTCCCTACATTTAGCTGAACCCCTGGTTATCGAACGGCCACACAGGTCACTCGCCCCTCACCCATCCCCTGATCAAATCAAATCAAATCAAAATGTATTTGCCACATGAGCCGAATACAACAGGTGAAACTCATTACAGTGAAATGCTTACTTACAAGCCCTTAACCAACGATGCAGTTTATGAAAAAACAGTAGGGAGGTTATATACAGGGGGTACCGGTACAGAGTATTCTTGGCGTGAAAGGGGTATTGTAACGATTCCGGCAGTCTGAGTCGGTTCCTGTCTGTGTATTAGTTTTTCTGCTCGGGATCTCCGGTTTCCCGAGGGTTCTGGAACGCTCCCTGCCTGGTTGCCGGGCTATGTTGCTAGGCTGGAGCTCTCCTGATTTCCACACCTGCATTCCATCAGCAATCTGCACACCTGGCCCTGATCATCACCTTCATAAGCTCTGACCTGACATCCATTCCCTGCCGGATCGTTAGCCATGAACAGTATGTTTATCAGCGGATCAGTCCTAGAGCTTAGAGCATTAGTTTTGTTGTTTTGCACCTTGTTTGCTTGTTGTATGCTTACCTCCGTTTTGTTCTCCCTACAGTCACTCGTCCGGAACCTTCACCCAACCTCTGCCTGATGGTCGGCGGCAGCCGAGCCATCATTGGACCAACCCCTGCACCTTCTACAACTCATCCACGCCGCCCGCTCTGTTCCCTGGATTATTCAACATCACCCGTGGATCAGTTAAATAAACACTCACCTTTGACACCACTTACCTTGTCCTGGTCTGCTTCTGGGTTCTGGCTTAGTAAACCGTGACAGAACGATCCGGCCAGTATGAACCCAGCGGACCTGGACTCTGTTCGCCATGCCATTTCCCATCAGGAGAAGATGTTGGGTCATCATAGCACGGAGCTACAGGAGATCGCGTTGGCAGTTCGGAACCTTTCTACCGGTCTGACGGAGGTCCAGAACCAGCGCAAGTTTCCGGTGGAGGATCCACTACCGGTTTCACCCATCTCGCCTGCCGCTTCTGGAGCTGTGTCCTTCCGTGAGCCCAAGGTTCCGACGCCGGATAAATATGAGGGGGAGCTGGGAAGATGCCGTTCTTTCCTTATGCAGTGTGGGTTAGTGTTCGATCTACAGCCCTACTCTTATGCCACAGACAAGGCTAGGATAGCCTTTGTGATTGAGTTGCTGCGTGGTCGAGCGCTGGAGTGGGCTTCAGCCGTTTGGGAACGACAGGACCCCTGCATGGCTTCATACCAGGGGTTCACGGCCGAGATGAGGAAGCTCTTCGACCATTCCGTCCGAGGGAGGGACGCAGCTAGGCGCCTGTTTTCGCTTCGCCAAGGAACTCGCAGCGTGGCCGACTTCGTGATCGAGTTCAAGACGTTGGCTGTGGAGAGTGGGTGGAATGAGGAGTCTCTGCAAGCGGCCTTTTACCAGGGTCTGTCGGAGCAGCTCAAGGATGAGTTGATCTCCTATCCGGAGCCTAGTGACCTGGACAGCTTGGTAGCCTTGTCTATTCGGGTGGATAATCGAGTCCGAGAGCGAAGGAGGGAGAAGCAATGGGTTCCGTCCAATCGATCAGCTTCTCAGGTTCCAGTCGGGTCGGTGATTGGACCAGAATACGTCGATCATCGTCCACCACACAGGATTAGTGGAGAGGTCCTGTCTCCCGATTCTGAACCAATGCAAGTAGGGCGGCACGGGTTAACCAAGGAGGAACGCCAACTCAGACGTAGGACTAACTGTTGCCTCTACTGTGGTGGTTCGGGACATTACCTCGCCACCTGTTCCCGGCGGTCGTCAAACTGCGCGGCTCGCTAAAGTTGGGAGGACTTTTAGCGAGCCAGTTTCGACCTCTCAATACCTCTGTCAGACCCCGTTTCCCGGCTACCCTTATGAACAGGAATCAGAGCTTAGCGATTAACGCTTTTATCGATTCAGGTGCCGATGGAAGCTTTCTTGATGCCGAGTTGGTGGAACAGCTGGGGCTTTCCAAGGAGCAATTGCCGGAAGCCATTGAAGCGACCACTCTGAACGGCAGTAGTCTGGCACGTATCACGATGAGGACTGAACCGGTTAAGATGCTGTTGTCGGGGAATCATTCTGAGATGATTTCATTCTTCATTCTGCCGTCTTCCCATGTTCCTCTGGTCCTTGGATACCCCTGGCTGAAGGAACACAATCCCACGTTCGATTGGGTGACGGGCAAGGTAACGAGTTGGAGCCTTGATTGTCATGCTAACTGTCTCAAGACTGCCTGTCCCCATTCGGTTCCCAGTCAGGTGATTGAGGCTAAACCCCCAGATTTGTCCCTGGTTCCCGAGACATATCACGATTTGGGGAAGTGTTCAGTAAGCAGAAGGCTCTGTCACTCCCTCCCCACCGACCATATGATTGTGCCATCAACCTGTTCCCTGGAGCTGTCTACCCCAAGGGAAGGTTATACAGTATCTCCCGACCTGAACGTGAGGCTTTGGAGACCTACATCAAGGAGTCCCTAGCTGCTGGTCTCGTTCGTCCCTCGTCATCACCCCTGGGGGGCAGGATTCTTCTTTGTGGGTAAGAAGGATGGCTCTCTTCGACCGTGTATTGATTATCGGGGGTTGAATGACATCACGGTCAAGTATCCCCTGCCCTTGATGAGCTCTGCCTTCGACTCCTTACAGGGTGCTACGGTGTTCACCAAACTAGACCTACGCAATGCGTATCACATGGTCCGGATCAGAGAGGGGGACGAGTGGTTGACGGGTTTCAATACACCGATGGGTCACTTGAGTATCAGGTGATGCCGTTTGGACTGACCAATGCTCCAGCGGTATTCCAGAGTATGGTGAACGACGTCCTGAGAGATATGATCGGTCTCTTTGTGTTTGTTTACCTGGATGACATTCTGATCTTCTCGAAGGAACCTTCCGACCACGTCCAGCATGTCCGGCAGGTTCTGCAGCGATTGTTGGAGAATCGCCTGTTCGTGAAGGCCGAGAAGTGCGAGTTTCACGCCCACCACGACATCCTTTCTCGGGTACATCATCTCCAGGGGAGAGATTAGGATGGACCAGGAGAAGGTTAGAGCGGTTCTGGAATGGGTCCAGCCCGGTACGAGATTGCAGCTCCAGAGATTTTTGGGGTTTGCGAATTTCTACCGCAGATTCATCCGGGATTACAGCCGTGTGGCCGCTCCGTTAACTGCCTTGACTTCCAGTATCAGGACCTTCAAGTGGAATCCGGAGGCGGATCGAGCGTTTCTGGATTTGAAGAGACGATTCACCAACGCACCGATTCTCTCTCAACCGGACACGGCCCGTCAGTTCGTCGTTGAAGTGGACGCGTCTGATGTGGGAGTTGGCGCCATCCTGTCGCAGCGATGCTCCACGGACAGTAAACTCCATCCCTGCGCCTACTACTCTCGTCGCCTTTCGCCTGCGGAGAGGAACTACGATGTGGGCAACCGGGAGCTTCTCGCGGTGAAACTTGCCTTGGAGGAGTGGCGCCACTGGTTGGAGGGGGCGGAGCAACCGTTTATTGTCTGGACTGACCACAAGAATCTTGCTTACGTGCAATCGGCTAGACGTCTCAACTCCCCGTCAGGCCAGGTGGGCGTTGTTTTTCGGACGATTCAATTTTTTCCCTGACGTTCCGACCTGGATCTAAGAACGGCAAGGCGGACGCCTTGTCCCGGATGTTCTCCAAGACGGAAGAGAGTGGGTCCAAGACCGAGACAATTCTCCCCCGGAACTGCGTCGTGGGAGCAGTTATGTGGAAGATTGAGGAGGAGGTGATGGCGGCCCTTCGGACGCAGCCCGGTCCCGGTAACGGTCCACCCGGTCGGTTGTTTGTGCCTGAGTCGATTCGTCCTGCTGTCCTCAAATGGTCCCACGCCAGCAAGATGGCTTGTCACCCTGGCGTGGCTCGGACGATGGCGTTTCTTCGCAGACGTTTTTGGTGGCCTGCCATGGCCGAGGATACTCGGGGTTTTGTTGCTGCCTGTCCAGTGTGTGCGCAGAATAAGAGTACCAATCGGCCCAGCTCTGGACTACTTCACCCCCTTCCTATTCCCCGGCGACCATGGTCGCATCTGGCCCTGGACTTTGTCACTGGGTTGCCCTCTTCTGAGGGGAACACGGTCGTTCTGACTATCGTGGACAGATTCAGCAAGTTCGCCCACTTTGTGCCAATTGCCAAGCTTCCCTCTGCCTCGGAGACGTCCGAGATCCTGGTTAGGGAGGTTTTCAGGGTCCACGGTTTGCCCAGTGATATCGTTTCCGACCGTGGCCCTCAGTTTACCTCTGCTGTCTGGAAGTCCTTCTGTTTGGCCATTGGAGCTACAGTCAGTCTCACATCTGGTTTTCACCCCCAGTCTAATGGTCAGGCGGAGAGAGCCAACCAGAAGATGGAATCCACGCTACGCTGCCTTGTCTCTTCCAACCCCACCTCCTGGGTCTCTCAGTTGCCTTGGGTTGAGTATGCCCACAATACTCTCCCTACATCTGCCACTGGGATGTCTCCCCTTCCAGTGCCTGTATGGCTACCAACCTCCCTTGTTCCCTTCTCAGGAGAAGGAGCTCTCAGTGCCCTCTGTTCAGGCCCATATTCGTCGTTGCCACCGGACCTGGCATCGGGCCAGAAAGGCACTCCTTAGAGTTTCGGACCGGTATCAGCTCCAGGCGAATCGTCGCCGGATCCCCGCTCCCACCTATACCATCGGAGATAGGGTCTGGTTGGCCACACGGGATCTTCCTTTACGGACTGAGTCTAGGAAGTTGTTACCGAAGTTCATTGGTCCGTTTGTGGTGGAGAAGGTGATCAATCCGGTGGCAGTTCGACTCAAACTACCGAGGACGCTCAGAGTCCATCCCACCTTTCATGTCTCCTGCCTCAAGCCTGTTTTCCTCAGTCCTCTGTTGCCTCCTCCGCCTCCTCCTCCTCCTCCTCGGATGATCGGAGGTGGTCCTGCCTACACGGTGCGACGCATCATGGATTCCAGACGGCGGGGCCGGGGTTTCCGGTATCTCGTGGACTGGGAGGGGTATGGTCCTGAAGAGAGGAGTTGGATTCCGCGGCGACAGATCCTAGATGCTGACCTCATTCGTGACTTCTACCGCCTCCATCCTGGCGCTCCGGGGAGTCCGCCCGGTGGCGTTCGTCGGAGGGGGGGTACTGTAACGATTCCGGCAGTCTGAGTCGGTTCCTGTCTGTGTATTAGTTTTTCTGCTCGGGATCTCCGGTTTCCCGAGGGTTCTGGAACGCTCCCTGCCTGGTTGCCGGGCTATGTTGCTAGGCGGGAGCTCTCCTGATTTCCACACCTGCATTCCATCAGCAATCTGCACACCTGGCCCTGATCATCACCTTCATAAGCTCTGACCTGACATCCATTCCCTGCCGGATCGTTAGCCATGAACAGTATGTTTATCAGCGGATCAGTCCTAGAGCTTAGAGCATTAGTTTTGTTGTTTTGCACCTTGTTTGCTTGTTGTATGCTTACCTCCGTTTTGTTCTCCCTACAGTCACTCGTCCGGAACCTTCACCCAACCTCTGCCTGATGGTGGCGGCTGCCGAGCCATCATTGGACCAACCCCTGCACCTTCTACAACTCATCCACGCCGCCCGCTCTGTTCCCTGGATTATTCAACATCACCCGTGGATCAGTTAAATAAACACTCACCTTTGACACCACTTACCTTGTCCTGGTCTGCTTCTGGGTTCTGGCTTAGTAAACCGTGACAGGTATAAGTATTTGCATGGGGAAAGGCTCCCACCACCCTATCTGATGAATTCATTTGTGCCGCACTTGTGAACTGAAGCTTACTTACTAAGGTTCTACCTACTAGCTAGCACTTTGCAGCGTCAATATTACAAACGCATCACATAAACAATATCAAAGAGCCAATAAAGTCTGGTGCTTTGATCAGGTCAGATATTTAACTTTCTCCCATAAATAATTGTATTGTTGTACTGGAACCCAAAATGATGATGAATCAAGCAATACTTAACATCTATGGGAGGTATCTCATCATCTACAGCAACGACAGTTGGTTCCTGTACCTCTTGCTTAGGGATCTCAACATCTACCACTTTGGTTAGGCCCCGTGTAGCTCAGTTGGTAGAGCATGGCGCTTGCAACGCCAGGGTTGTGGGTTTGATTCCCACGGGGGGCCAGTATGAAAATGTATGCACTCACTTAACTGTAAGTTGCTCTGGATAAGAGCGTCTGCTAAATGACTAAAATGTAAATTCATCCTCTGCTGATGAGAGCATTGTTTGTAAGTCCTTTTGCATTACATATAGATTAACAAAGAACACATTTTCAGTGTAAACCAAAGCACTGTTGAAAAGTGTGTCATGCACTCCAAAAGGAATCTATTATAAATGTGTGGGACCTACAAACATGGTTTTCAGAATCTCTAAGGCAGTATCAGCTCTAGACGATTTGAGACCCTAAGTGAGATTTTATTTTGGTGCCCCACCTATAGAAGTTGAGGGTCATGTTTGCCTGGGTCACTCAAGGTCTACAACAAAGCCCTGAGGAGGTTCAAGAGGAGGAAGGGTTTTCAAATTGGGTCAAGTTCTCTATGGATATTGATGGCGATAGATGAATCCAAGTTCTCGCACAAGAGAAAGGTATAGCATTATCATTTTTGATGTAGTACCATTCTTTATCTGGGCTCGGGAACTGAGAGATAATTTGTTGAAATATTTAACTTATGGTCATCAGTTGCCTTTTTAATGTACTCCTCAATAGATATAGTGATATGGAAAGAATAGAGGGCTTGCCCATTTCACCTTCTAAATTAGTTGATAAATACATCTCTCAGTGCTCTCAGTGATGTTTCCTAGGATCTTTCAACATTATACAACTTCACCCATCAGACCTTAGTGTGTGTCATAGGTGACATTATGCTAGTTCCCATGGATTTACTGATTCCCCGCCATTTCAAGGCGTGACTAACCACTGGCCAACTCCCTGTCACATAATAACGATATGGACTTGTTTCTATCTTTCAGTACAATCGTGGAAGGATGGGGCCAATGTGGAGAAAACAGGGTTGTGTGTTTGGGATGACGGTGCCCAGTTCTTAAAATGGAGGCAAACCGTTCCCAGGCAACCTTAATCCCTATCATTAGATGACATGTGCGAAGAGGTTCCACCATTCTGAGTGACTGCTGGAGAGCGTATGTCAGGTCTCTGAATAGCCTGGGGTTTCACTTTACATTAAGTTGCTTGTTCCTGTGTAGAAACATTGTAGTTATTAAGATACTTTTCTTTATAATGACATTGTAGTGGCTATCAATGGGAATCCATCTCAATCTAGGAAAAATGTTGTTACAGCACGTTTAAGTGTAATTATTATGTACTTTCTATATTATTAAACATTATGCAGGCTAAATCAACATTTGTTTTTACAAGTACTGTATTGGGTGTCTGCCATCATTGTAACATAGTAACTACATAGTAATTGTATGAGTAATTCACAGTACGTTTCACTTTACATTAAGTTGCTTATTTCCTGCGTAGAAACATTGTATTTACAGTACTTTTCTTTATAACGTGATTGTAATAACTAAACTTTTGATATCCCCTGCCAAATGTTTAATAATATTGAAAGTACATAGTAATTACACTTGAAGGTGCTGTAACAAAATTTTTCCTAGATTGAGATGGATTCCCATTGATCACAACTACAAGTACTGTACTGCTTGTCTGCCATTGTTGTAACATAGTAACTAAATAGTAATTACTAGAGTAATTCACAATATGTTTCACTTTACATTAACCTTTTCACGCTTGAGTTCCAAATATCTCCAACGGTCGCCACAGCATGAGTTTTTTTACGCACATGATGTCAGAATGTGGTCCTCTGTAGCTCAGCTGGTAGAGCACGGCGCTTGTAACGCCAAGGTAGTGGGTTCGATCCCCGGGACCACCCATACACAAAAATAATAATAAAAAATGTATGCACGCATGACTGTAAGTCGCTTTGGATAAAAGCGTCTGCTAAATGGCGTATTATATTATATTATTAGAATGCATTCACTGTTCCAAAATGTGATTGTTACGCAACAGGACAGTTAACCCGCGCTGCCTGCAAATTATCTAAAGGCTATGTTTCAACTTGTCAATTTCAAATTATTTTTGAACAACAGTTTGAATTGAGGTGTGTTCCGCCTCCTCATTAATTCACATAGAAGTAGCCCATTTCACTGTTGCGGACAATTGATGATTGAGGCTTTAATAAGCCGGACAAACGTATTTCTTCAAGGAGAGTCCAAACACTTCCCCAGTGTTTCCGCAGATCAAGTATGCAGACATTTGTGCAGTCTTGCACAAACATTTTCCCCCAGGCACATTTGTCTGGCGCTCGCATTGCCTTCATTGTTGTTTCTTTACAAATAATAACTTTGGACATGTGTGCATTCCTATCAAAGTAAGTTCTGTCATTTCTGTATATCTGGGTTTGGCGGATGCCAGGAGAACACTACCGGCCTGAAAGCATAGTGACAACTGTAAAGTTTGGTGGAGGAGGAATAATGGCCTAGGGCTGTTTTCATGGTTCGGGCTAGACCCCTTGGTTCCAGTGAAGGGGAATCTTAATGCTACAGCATACAATGGCATTCTGGATGATTCTGTGCTTCCAACTTTGTGGCAACAGTTTGGGGAAGGCCCTTTCCTGTTTCAGCCATGACAATATCCCTGTGCACAAAGCGAGGTCCATAGAGAAATGCCCCAGCTTCAGACATGCTGAGGCAACTTGGTTCCACTGCAACCCCTAGAGCCTATGTGAAGATATTGGAGTCACATGATGGTCTTGTGGAGGGCAGCGATGAAATTTACTGCATGCCAGGTTCTTGAACACCCACCAGAACTCAGGTAAGAGGGCATCTGAATACCTACAGAGGCAGCAGGTACTCCTCAGTATTGCTGAGGAAGGGAGTGAAATGGGCCGATGCAGACCGCCAACGAGTGAAACAGTTCACAGGAAGCTGCTGGGACCACTTACTCCTCGTTAGTCTGTGGCAGGACATCAAGACAGAGACACACCCTGACTTTGCAGAGCTCCTCCTATAGTTAAGAACGGAAGAGGACAGGAGACCCACCAAACTGGACCATATGCACCGTCACCTCGGGAGCACCAAAGTGAGGTTTGTTGTCGCTGTCCACTCGGCCATGGCTGACGTCTCCCCCTACGCTGACCCCGAAAGCCAAGACACACCAAGAGCAGAGGCTCAGGCACACCACGTAACATCCAAGTCCCAGCCAAGAGCATGGTTCCGCTTCTGGTGTGGTGAAGATGGCCACATAGCCAAAACATGTGACAACCTCATTAACAAAGCTGCTGTCAACAAGAAATACAAGGAGCTACGAGCTAGGCAGGATGAATGGAACGCCAAACATGGACTTCCTTTAAACAAGGTTTCAGTAGAGGGACATACTGAGGCCGACAACAATCCCAAGACGAAGTGAAAGTGTGCCCACCTGATTTGGGAGTTTAACTTTTCCGTTATTTATCTTTTAGAATTTCTTGAAACAAGTTATTTTTTTCATTTCACTTCACCAATTTTGACTATTTTGTGTATGTCCATTACATGAAATCCAAATAAAAATCTATTTAAATTACAGGTTGTAATGCAATAAAATAGGAAAAACGCAAGGGGGATGAATACTTTTGCAAGGAACTGTATTTTTCCATGTTCTGTTCCAGTTAAAGGGTTGTTCATATTCAGTTAGATCTGTGGATCATACTTTCTTAACCCTTTAGACCCCAGTAGAATTCTAGAATATGCTGAGAATTTTCAACATAAAGCTCATTTTCTCACACATTTAAAACAAACGGACATACTGTACAATACCAGTCAAAAGTTAGATACAATGTAAGTAAGTTAGACCCAATGTAAGTTTTATCATATTGCCAATAGTTTTTTTACTTTTTCTGGGTCAAGGTTTGGCTTTTTCAAGAGAGGCTTTATTACTGCCACTTTTAATGAGTTTGGTACACATCCAGTGGATAGGGAGCCATTTATTATGTTCAACATAGGAGGGCCAAGCACAGGAAGTAGCTCTTTCAGTAGTTTAGTTGGAATAGGGTCCAGTATGCAGCTTGAAGGTTTAGAGGCCATGACTATTTTCATGAATGTGTCAAGAGATATAGGATAACAAAACTTGAGTGTCTCCATTGATCCTAGGTCCTGGCAGTTTTGTGCAGACTCAGGACAGCTGAGCTTTGAAGAAATACTGTGCCACTAGAGATCCTGGTTCGAATCCAGGCTCTGTCGCAGCCGGCCGCGACCGGGAGACTCATGGGCGGCGCACAATTGGCCCAGCGTCGTCCAGGGTAGGGGAGGGAATGGCCGGCAGGGATGTAGCTCAGTTGATAGAGCATGGCGTTTGCAACGCCAGGGTTGTGGGTTCGATTCCCACGGGGGGCCAGTATAAAAAAATAATAATGTATTCACTAACTGTAAGTCGCTCTGGATAAGAGCGTCTGCTAAATGACTAAAATGTAAATGTAAATGTAAATACGCAGATTCAATTTGCTTTCTAATGACCATGATCTTTTCGTCGAAAAAGTCACTGCTTCATGAATTCATCACTGCTGAAGTGAAAGGCATCCTCTCTTGGGGAATGCTGCTTTTTAGTTAGCTTTGCGACAGTATAAAATATACATTTTGGATTGTTCTTATTCTCCTCAATTAGGTTGGAAAAATAGGATGTACTTTCTTTCCAAGCTAGTAGGAAGACTTCCAGTTTGGTGCAGTGCCATTTCCGTTCCAATTTTCTGGAGGCTTGCTTCAGGGCTCGGGTATTTTCTGTATACCAGGGAGCTAGTTTCTTGAGACAAATGTTTTTTTGTTTTTAAGAGTGCGACTGCATCTAGGGTATTATGCAAGGTTAAATTTAGATCCTCAGTTAGGTCGTTAACTGATTTTTGTACTCCGACATCCTTGATTAGGTGGAGGGAGTCTGGAAGGGCCACTAGGAATCTTTGGGTTGTCCGAGAATTTATAGCACGGCTTTTGATGGTCCTTGGTTGGGGTCTGAGCAGATTATTTATTGCGATTGCAAACGTAATAAGATGGTGGTCCGATAGTCCAGGGTTAGGAGGAAAAACATTTAGATCCACAATATTTATTCCACGGGACAAAACTAGATCCAGGGTATGACTGTGGCAATGAATAGGTCCGGAGACATGTTGGACAAAACCCACTGAGTCGATGATGGCTCCGAAAGCCTTTTGGAGTGGGTCTGTGGACTTTTCCATGTGAATATTAAAGTCACCAAAAATTAGAATATTATCTGCCATGACTACAAGGTCCGATAGGAATTCAGGGAACTCAGTGAGGAACTCTGTAAACAGTGATTGAGTAGGCTGCATACATTTCATGACCAGAAGCTCAAAAGGCGAAAACGCAGTCATTTTTGGGGGGATAAATTGATATTTGCTATCGTAAATGTTAGCAACACCTCCGCCTTTGCGGGATGTGCGGGGGATATGGTCACTAGTGTAACCAGGAGGCCTCATTTAACACAGTAAATTCATCAGGCGTAACCATGTTTCAGTCAGGCCAATCACATCAAGATTATAATCAGTGATTAGTTCATTGACCATAACTGATTTGGAAGTGAGGGTTCTAACATTAAGTAGCCCTATTTGGAGATGTGAGATATCACAATCTCTTTCAATAATGACAGGAATGGAGGAGGTCTTTATTCCAGTGAGATTGCTAAGGCGAACACCGCCATGTTTAGTTTGCTCAACCTAGTTCGAGGCACAGACACAGTCTCAATGGGGATAGCTGAGCTGACTACACTGACTGTGCTAGTGGCAGACTCCACTAAGCTGGCAGGCTGGCTAAAAACCCTTCTGCCTGGCATGCACCCTATCTCATTGTGGAGATAGAGGAGTTAGAGCCCTGTCTATGTTGGTAGATAAAATGAGATTACCCCTCCAGCTAGGATGGAGTCTGTCATATTGTGTATATGAGGTCATACAATAAGTTCTGTAGTGATTCCTATGTTGTTGATGTGAAGAATATTTGTTGGTCTGTGGTGTGTAATGACGAGCAACCAGACGCTTAAATTGCTTAATCCAGTTACTAATAAGCATGCACCCATTAAGAAAATGACTGTAAAAACGGTTAAATCCCCGTGGATTGATGAGGAATTGAAAAATTGTATGGTTGAGATGGATGAGGCAAATAGATCTGGCTGTACAACCGATTGGCAAACATACTGCAAATTGAGAAATCATGTGACTAAACTGAATAAAAAGAAGAAGAAACTACACTATGAAACAAAGATAAATGACATAAAGAATGATAGTAAAAAGCTTTGGAGCACCTTAAATGACATTTTGGGCAAAAAGGCAAACTCAGCTCCATCATTCATTGAATCAGATGGCTTATTCATCACAAAACCAACTGATATTGCCAAAAACTTTAATAATTTTTTCACTGGCAAGATTAGCAAACTTAGGCATGACATGCCAACAACATCCAAGTCTATCTGATTCGGAAAGACAACCATTGTAATTTTGAATTCTGTAAAGTAAGTGTGTGCCCTCAAGCCTGGAGGGAAGCAACAGTTATTCCCCTACCTAAGAATAGTAAAGCCCCATTAACTAGTTCAAATAGCAAACCAATCAGCCTGTTACCAACCCTTAGTAAGGTTTTGGAAAAAATGGTGGTTGACCAGAAATAAGTATTTGACCTCCTCTCAATCAGAAAGATTTCTGGCTCCCAGGTGTCTTTTCTACAGGTAACAAGCTGAGATTAGGAGCACACTCTTAAAGGGAGTGCTCCTAATCTCAGCTTGTTACCTGTATAAAAGACACCTGTCCACAGAAGCAATCAATCAGATTCCAAACTCTCCACCATGGCCAAGACCAAAGAGCTCTCCAAGGATGTCAGGGACAAGATTGTAGACCTACACAAGGCTGGAATGGGCTACAAGACCATCACCAAGCAGCTTGGTGAGAAGTTGACAACAGTTAGTGCGATTATTTGCAAATGGAAGAAACACAAAATAACTGTCAATCTCCCTCGGCCTGGGGCTCCATGCAAGATCTCACCTCGTGGAGTTGCAATGATCATGAGAACGGTGAGGAATCAGCCCAGAACTACACGGGAGGATCTTGTCAATGATCTCAAGGCAGCTGGGACCATAGTCACCAAGAAAACAATTGGTAACACACTACGCCGTGAAGGACTGAAATCCTGCAGCGCCCCAAGGTCCCCCTGCTCAAGAAAGCACATATACAGGCCCGTCTGAAGTTTGCCAATGAACATCTGAATGATTCAGAGGAGAACTGGGTGAAAGTGTTGTGGTCAGATGAGACCAAAATCAAGCTCTTTGGCATCAACTCAACTCGCCGTGTTTGGAGGAGGAGGAATGCTGCCTATGATCCCAAGAACACCATCCCCACCGTCAAACATGGAGGTGTAAACATTATGCTTTGGGGGGTTACTGCTAAGGGGACAGGACAACTTCACCGCATCAAAGGGACGATGGACGGGGCCATGTACTGTCAAATCTTGGGTGAGAACCTCCTTCCCTCAGCCAGGGCAAGTCTGTCCATAATAAAGCGCTACTCTACCTTCTTAACAGCACTATCAACAAGGCAGGTCCTTAAGGCTCTAGTTTTGTCGCACCTGGACCAATGGTCAGTCGTGTGGTCAGGTGCCACAAAGAGGGACTTAGGAAAATTGCAATTGGCTCAGAACAGGGCAGCACGGCTGGTCCTTGGATGTACACAGAGAGCAAACATTAATAATATGCATGTCAATCTCTCCTGGCTCAAAGTGGAGGAGAGATTGACTTCATCGCTACTTGTATTTGTGAGAGGTATTGACATGTTGAAAGCACTGAGCTGTCTGTATAAACGACTAGCACACAGCTCAGACACCCATGCATACCCCACAAGACATGCCACCAGAGGTCTCTTCACAGTTCAAAAGTCCAGAACAGACTATGGGAGGTGCAAAGTCCTACATAGAGCCATGACTACATGGAACTCCATTCCACATCAGGTAACTGAGGCAAGCAGTAGAATCAGATTTAAAAAACAGATACTTATGGAACAGCAGTGACTGTGAAGCAACACAAACATAGGCACAGACACATGCATACACACACATGATAACATACGCACTATACACACACGTACACATGGATTTTGTGTTGTAGATATGTGGTAGTGGAGTATGGGCCTGAGGGCACACACTTAGTGTGTTGTGAATTCTGTAATGAATGTATTGTAATGTTTGTATAACTGCTTTAATTTTGCCGGACTCTAGGAAGAGTAGCTGCTTTAATCTGAACTATAGAAGTGAATGATAGCGAATGGTTAATATATATATATTTTTTCATAAAACATTATTGTGAAAGGGTGTTAACATAGGACTAAACATTGTGAAATAGTGTAAATAGAAGTCACATTGCTCTAAAATAATAGTATTTTCAACTAGAGTATATAAAAATCGAAAAGCCACAAAAGTTTGCTTTTTGTCTTCTTTTATCGTGTGGTCAGGTGCCACAAAGAGGGACTAGCCCTTAAATGTACATAAACTGCTAACAATAATATTAATCTTCATCTCTCCTGGCTCAAAGTAGAGCAGAGATTGACTTCATCACTACTTGTATTTGTGAGAAGTATTGATATGTTGAACGCAACGAGCTGTCTGTTTAAACTACTAGCAAGCACACAGCTCAGACACCCATGACATGCCACAGAGGAGGTAGAGACACTCACACAGGCACAGACAGATGCATATACACACAAATGGTAACATACTGAGTTTTTTAAGTTACAACCTTATTCTAAAATTATTGAATTGTTTTTGCCCCTCATCATTATACACACAATCCCACATAATGACAAACAAAAACAGTTTTTTAGACATTTTTACACATAAAATAAAATACAACTGAAATATCACATTTACGTAAGTATTCAGACCCTTTACCCTGTACTTTGTTGAAGCACCTTTGGCAGCAATTACAGCCTTGAGTCTGTGGTCCTCTGTAGCTCAATTGGTAGAGCATGGCGCTTGTAATGCCAGGGTAGTGGGTTCGATCCCCGGGACCACCCATACGTAAAAATGTATGCACACATGACTGTAAGTCGCTTTGGATAAAAGCGTCTGCTAAATGGCATTTTCTTTTCTTTTTTCTTTTTTCTTAGGTATGACGCGATCAGGTCAAGTCCGGGCTCTGGCTGGGCCACTCAAGGACATTCAAAGATTCAAAGACTTGTCCTGAAGACACTGCCGCGTTGTCTTGACTCTGTGCTTAGGGTCATTGTATTGATGGAAGGTGAACCTGCACCCCAGTCTAAGGTCCTGAGCGCTCTGGAGCAGGCCAAAGAGTTCAATCATGGTTTAATCAGACCAGAAAATCTTGTTTCTCATGGTCTGAGAGTCCCTTAGGGCTGTCCAAGCGGGCTGTCAAGTGCCTTTTAATGAGGAGTAGCTTCCGTCCGGCCACTCATTCTGGAAGGTTCTCCCTTCTCCACAAAGGAACTCTGGAGCTCTATGAAGTCCCTTCTCCCCTGATTGCTCAGTTTGGCCTGAGCAATATATTATAGGGTATTGTGTGTAGATTGATGAGGAAAAACATGAATTGAATCAATTTTAGAATAAGGCTGTAACGTAACAAAATGTGGAAAAAGTCAAGGGGCCTGAATACTTTCGGATGCACTGTGCACACATATTTTCTGTTGTAGATATGTGATAGTAGAGTAGTGGCCTGAGCTCACACACTTAACGTGTTGTGAAGCCTTTTGTGAAAGGTATGTAATTTTTTAAAAATTGTATATAACTGTCTTAATTTTGCTGGACCCAGGAAGAGTTTTTTTGAAGCTCACTGTATATATTTTATTGGGGATCCATAATAAATACAAATTCAAATCAATCACTACTATTATAATTTGATAGTCAGTAATGAAGTTAATCGGTTCCACTCTGTCCTCACTTCTGCGCTGCTGCACGCCGCTCTCTCTCTCCTAATACTTCAGCTTTCCTGACAATGTTAGCTAGCTAGCTTGCTACATACAGGGCTCTAACTTTTTTCAACAAGTGCAATTTAAACCGTCCCAAACTGAAGATGAACAGTCCCAAATTAAAATATATACAGTGAGCTTCAAAATGATTGAGATTGCAATGACTATGGGGTTAAAGTGCAGACTGTCAGCTTTAATTTGAGGGTATTTTCATCCGTATATCAGGTGAACCATTTAGAAATTACATCACTTTTTGTACATAGTGCCCCCATTTTAGGGGACCAAAAGTACTGGGACATATTCACTGTGTCACTGTACCAATACTTTTGGAGCTCACTGTATTTTGTAACTGTTTTTTTTATGTCAACATGGGTCTACCCATAAGACCTAGGTAATTCACAATGATTTAAAAGGCTAATAAGAGTAGCCTACTACTGAAATAGATAATGGGGCTGTCAACTGAGCCAGAAATTCACCAAAAAATTGCCTCTAAAATAGCCAACATTGGCCTAATATTTATAATATTTATAATATTTTTTGCATAAATGTACATAAATAATTTGCCTACATGTAAACGTGTAACCTAGGTTACAGTGCCTTCACTTTGTGTTAGAAAGTGGGATTAAAATGCATTGAATTGTCATTTTCTGTCACGTTCGTTTAAGGACGGGTCAGACCAAGGCGCAGCGTGAAATGCGTACATGTTTATTAAATGATAAACACACGACAAAACAACAACCCAACGAAACGTGAAGTCCTAAGGCTACACACAAAACAAGCCTACTCACGGAACAATATCCCACAACTAATGCATGCCAACAGGCTGCCTAAGTATGATCCCCAATCAGAGACAACGAGCGACAGCTGCCTCTGATTGGGAACCACACCGGCCAACATAGATCTACACATACTAGAACATACACATAGATATACACAACATAGAATATTCACACCCTGACTCAACATATAAGAGTCCCCTGAGTCAGGGCGTGTCCAGACGGGCCTGGACATGTACTGGCTTAAGCAGGGGGACACGTCTGGCACTGCAGGATTTGAGTCCCTGGCGGCGTAGTGTGTTACTGATGGTAGGCTTTGTTACTTTGGTCCCAGCTCTCTGCAGGTCATTCACTAGGTCCCCGCGTGTGGTTCTGGGATTTTTGCTCACCGTTCTTGTGATCATTTTGACCCCACGGTGTGAGATCTTGCGTGGAGCCCCAGATCGAGGGAGATTATTAGTGGTCTTGTATGTCTTCCATTTCCTAATAATTGCTCCCACAGTTGATTTCTTCAAACCAAGCTGCTTACCTATTGCAGATGCAATATTCCCAGCCTGGTGCAGGTCTACAATTTTGTTTCTGGTGTCCTTTGACAGCTCTTTGGTCTTGGCCATAGTGGAGTTTGGAGTGTGAGGTTGTGGACAGGTGTCTTTTATACTGATAACAAGTTCAAAGAGATGCCATTAATACAGATAACGAGTAGAGGACAGAGGAGCCTCTTAAAGAAGAAGTTACAGGTCTGTGAGAGCCAGAAATCTTGCTTGTTTGTAGGTGACCAAATACTTATTTTCCACCATAATTTGCAAATAAATTCATAAAAAATCCTACAATGTGATTTTCTGGATTTTTTCCCCTCAGTTTGTCTGTCATAGTTGACGTGTACCTATGATGAAAATTACAGGCCTCTCTCATCTTTTTAAGCGGGAGAACTTGCACAATTGGTGGCTGACTAAATACTTTTTTTCCCCACTGTATTTCTAAAAATAAATATTTTACTATATTTTTTACATTATCAAACATAAGAGAAATAGTCACATGCAAAAACAAGCATACATACAAACGATTTACATTGCCAGGAATCCTAAACAAACAAATCATATTCATTAATAATACAACAAGTTTTAATTGCCTTTTTGTTTTTCATTTTAGTTGTGCCATATTGTTTAAATTCATTTATAAATTCAAAAAAGTTTTGAATTGGACCATTTGCATTTGAGAATATGAAATTGACCTAATATTATTAGCAGTTGAATTAAATATACTACATCTTTATCAATGCCAGAATTTCAGAAATATATCATTATATCAAACCCATTAAATTGTACAACCTGTCCTGTTATTTTTTGTAACAAAGTTCTATATGTCAATCCAAAGAATTCTACTATAAATACAGGTAAAAAACTAATGAAAAAATAGTCTCCTTCTCCATTCCACAGAAATCACAATTATAATCAATATTCAGCTTGAATCTTTCCAAAACATGTCCCACAGGATAAATTCTATGTAACATTTTAAAAACGTCCCTTACCTTGTTTTGGATACAATATTTCTTAGGAGTTTTCCATGCTTTCCCCCATTGTATATCACAATAGATATTCAACCAAAAAAATCTCTCTGAGGGAAATGTAGTATCACAAACAATATTCCTGATCTGTTTATTACTACATTTATCTTTGAGGATGTTAATATTGCCAATGAATATATTTTCATGTAAATCTATTTTACTTACCTCAACCACAGAGGAATTTAAAAATAAACCCCACCTTGGAATCGTATCAATTATCCATTACTGGAACCATGTCGTCCAAAAAGTTATACTTTTGAATCATCTGTCCATAGAACGTTCTTCCAAGAGTCTTGATGATCATCCAGGTGCTTTTTGGCAAACTTGAGTCAACCTTTTGGACGAGATGGGTCCCATTATGCCTGGCGAAAACCACACTGCATTCCACAGTAAGAACATCATACCAAAGGTCAAGCATGGTGGTGGTGGTGTGATGGTTTGGGGATGCTTTGCTGCCTCAGGACCTGGACGACTTGCCTTAATAGAAGGAACCATGCATTCTGCTCTGTATCAGAGAATTCTACAGGAGAATGTCAGACCATCCGTCTGTGAGCTGAAGCTGAAGCGCAGCTGGGTCATGCAGCAAGACAATGATCCAAAACACACAATCAAGTCTACATGAAAATTGCTAAAAAGCAACAAATTGGACGTTTTGGAATGTCCTAGTCAAAGTCCAGACCTAATCATAATTGAGATGTTGTGGCAGAACTTGAAATGATCAGTTCATGCTTGAAAACCCACACGTCACTGAGTTAAAGCAGTTCTTCATGGAAGAGTGGGCCAAAATTCCTCCACAGCGACGTGAGAGACTGATCAACAACTACAATAAGCATTTGGTTGGAGTCATTGCAGCTAAAGGTGGCACAACCAGTTATTGAGTGTAAGGGGGCAATTAATTTTTCACACAGGGGAATTGGGTGTTGCATAACTTTGTTTATGAAATAAATGAAATAAATATGTAACTGTTGTGTTATTTGTTCACTTATTTTCCCTTTATCTAATATTAGGTTTTGGTTGAAGATCTGATAACATTCAGTATCACAAATATGCAAAAGTAGAGAAAATTAGAAAGGGGGCAAATAATTTTTCATAGCACTGTATGTATTCACTCCCTTTGCTATGAAGCCCCTAAATAATATCTGGTGCAACCAATTACATTCAGAAGTCACATAATCAGTGTCCTGCACTTGATTTCGTTCACCGCATACACGTTTATCCTGACAGAATCACACACCACACATGGAGTCAGCAGGAGCGGCCGTGCCAGCTGGATCAGTGGAGGAACGCGTTGAACAACAAGCGGCCATGATCCAGGCTCTCGGCACCGCCATGGAACGGGTGGTGAGCACTATGGAGCGATGGGAAAGAGGGGGTCTGCCCACACCTCCTCCTACGATACCACCACCATCGGCATTACCCATCGCTTCTCCTCCGGGGTCCAGTGGGATTCGGCTCTCGCTCCCGAGGGCTTATGATGGCACAGCTGCCGGGTGTCAGGGTTTCCTGCTCCAGGTTGAACTCTACCTGGCAACCATCCACCCGGTGCCCTCGGGATACGAGAGCGTGTCCGCCCTCATCTCCTGTCTATCCGGCAAGGCGCTGGAGTGGGCCAACGCCGAGTGGGGGGGAATAGACGCCGCTAATGTCAACTATGCGGAGTTCACAGGCCGCTTCAGGGCAGTTTTTGATCATCCACCAGAGGGTAAGGCGGCGGGTGAGCGTCTATTCCACCTCAGGCAGGGGAGAAGGAGCGCACAGGAGTTCGCGCTGGACTTCCGGACGCTGGCTGCCAACGCGGGATGGAATGAGAGGGCCCTCATCGACCACTACCGATGTAGCCTGAGGAAGGACGTGCGTCGGGAATTGGCCTGCAGGGACACCAACCTCAGCTTCGACCAACTGGTGGACATGTCTATTCGCCTGGATACCCTGTTGGCTACCCGCGGACGTCCGGATTCAGGGCCGTCCATTCCATCCCCCAGCACTTCCGAGCCGACCCCTATGGAGCTCGGAGGTGCTGGTGCTAGGGAGACCATGAGAGTGGCCAGGAGGGAGGCCGTCCCCTGCACCAACTGTGGCCGCAGAGGACACACTGCTGGTCGGTGCTGGGGAGGGTCTCCTGGGATTCGAGGCGGTAGGCAGCGCACTGATGAGTCATTCCAGGTGAGTAGGCATCCAACTCACCCAGAGCTCTCTGGTGCGCATATGTGTATTACTGTTATGTTTCCCGAGGTCTTTCCTCATTCCCAGCATAAGGCGCTAGTAGATTCAGGCGCAGCTGGGAATTTTATAGATCGCCAGTTCACCTATAACTAAGGGATTCCTATTGTACCCGTTGATGTGCCCTTCCCCATCCATGCCCTAGATAGCCGTCCTTTGGGGTCAGGATTGATTAGGGATGTCACAGCACCTCATCGACAGGGGGATTGTGCGATAGACCTCCAAGTAGGCGCTGCGCTTCCTCGTAGTCATGTGTATCCTCTGTCTCAGGAGGAGACGGCGGCTATGGAGACATATGTTAGCCGAATCTCTGGGACAGGGATACATACGGCCATCCACTTCCCCTGTGTCATCGAGTTTCTTTTTTGTGAAGAAGAAGGATGGGGGTTTACGCCCGTGTATTGATTACCGTGTTCTCAATCAGATCACAATCAAGTACAGCTATCCTCTCCCTCTGATTGCTAGTATGATGGAGTCAATACACGGGGCGCGATTCTTCACAAAATTGGACCTCAGGAGCGCGTACAACCTGGTGCGCATTAGGGAGGGAGATGAGTGGAAGACAGCATTTAGTACAACCACGGGTCACTATGAGTACCTTGTCATGCCATACGGTTTAATGAATGCTCCTTCAGTATTCCAATCGTTTGTGGACGAGATTTTCCGGGACTTGCATGGACAGGGTGTAGTGGTGTATATTGATGACATTCTAATATACTCCGCTACACGCGCCGAGCATGTGTCCCTGGTGCGTCGGGTGCTTGGTAGACTGTTGGAGCATGACCTGTATGTGAAGGCAGAAAAGTGTCTGTTCTTCCAGGAGTCCATCTCCTTCCTGGGACATCGGTTGTCCGCGTCAGGGGTGGAGATGGAGATTGACCGCGTTTCAGCCGTGCGTAATTTGCAGACTCCCACCACGGTGAAGGAAGTGCAGCGGTTTTGGGGTTTTGCCAATTACTACCGGAGGTTTATCCGGGGCTTTGGACAGGTAGCAGCTCCCATTACCTCCCTGCTAAAGGGGGGTCCGGCGCGTCTGCAGTGGTCGGCTGAGGCGGACAGGGCGTTTAGACATCTGAAGGACCTGTTTACCTTTTGCTCCGGTGCTGGCACATCCGGATCCCTCTTTGGCGTTCCAAGTTGAGGTGGATGCGTCCGAGGCTGGGATTGGTGCAGTACTATCTCAGGGCTCGGGTACGCCACCAAAACTCCGCCCCTGTGCCTTCTTCTCTAAGAAGCTCAGTCCGGCGGAGCTTAATTATGACGTGGGGGACAGGGAGCTGTTGGCTGTAGTCCAAGCCCTGAAGGTGTGGAGACATTGGCTTGAGGGGGCTAACCACCCTTTTCTCAGTTTGACTGACCATCGTAACCTGGAGTACATCCGGGCAGCGAGGAGGCTAAACTCTCGCCAGGCAAGGTGGGCCATGTTCTTTACCAGATTTGTATTTAAACTCACCTATAGACCAGGGTCACAGAACACTAAGGCGGACGCCCTGTCCCGACTGTATGACACAGAGGAGAGGTCCATTGAGCCCACTCCCATACTTCCGGAGTCTTGTCTGGTGGCACCGGTGGTGTGGGAGGTTGATGCGGACATCGAGCGGGCGTTACGTACCGATCCTACTCCCTCACAATGTCCAGAGGATCGGAAGTACGTGCCGCTCGAGGTTCGTGATCGATTGATCTATTGGGCTCACACGTCACCCTCCTCTGGTCATCCTGGTATTGGTCGGACGGTGCACTGCCTTAGTGGGAAGTACTGGTGGCCCACTTTAGCTAAGGACGTGCGGGTTTATGTTTCCTCCTGCTCGGTGTGCGCCCAGTGTAAGGCGCCTAGACACCTGCCCAGAGGGAAATTACAACCCCTACCCGTTCCACAACGGCCATGGTCTCACCTATCAGTGGATTTTGTCACGGACCTTCCCCCCTCCCAGGGGAACACTACGATCTTGGTCGTTGTGGATCGGTTTTCAAAGGCCTGCCGTCTCATTCCTATGCCAGGTCTCCCTACAGCCCTACAAACTGCTGATGCCCTGTTTACACACGTCTTCCGGCACTACGGGGTGCCTGAGGATATAATGTCTGATCGGGGCCCCCAGTTCACCTCTAGAGTCTGGAGGGCGTTTATGGAACGTCTGGGGGTCTCGATTAGCCTTACCTCAGGTTTTCACCCCGAGAGTAATGGGCAGATGGAAAGAGTTAACCAGGATGTGGGTAGGTTTCTGAGGTCCTATTGCCAGGACCAGCAGGGGGAGTGGTCGGTATATATCCCCTGGGCGGAGATAGCTCAAAACTCACTCCGTCACTCCTCCATTAACCTTACGCCTTTTCATTGTGTGCTGGGTTATCAGCCGGTTCTGGCACGTTGGCATCAGAGCCAGATCGAAGTCCCTGCGGTGGACGAGTGGTTTCGGTGCTCGGAGGAGACATGGAACGCTTCGCATGTCCATCTGCAACGGGCCATCAGGCAGCAGAAGGCGAGCTCCGATCGCCACCGTAGTGAGGCTCCGGTGTATGCACCGGGAGATCGGGTCTGGCTCTCGACCCGAAACCTGCCCCTTCGCCTGCTCTGCCGGAAGCTGGGTCGGCGGTTTGTGGGGCCATTTAAAGTCCTGAGGAGATTGAACGAGGTATGCTATAGATTACAACTGCCAATTAATTACCGCATTAACCCCTCGTTCCATGTGTCTCTCCTCAGGCCGGTGGTAGCTGGTCCACTCCAGGAGAGTGAGGTACGAGAGGTTCCTCCACCCCCATTGGACATCGAGGGGGCTCCGGCGTACTCAGTCCGTTCCATCTTGGACTCGAGGTGTCGGATGGGGGGCCTGCAGTATCTCGTGGAGTGGGAGGGGTACGGTCTGGAGGAACGGTGCTGGGTCCCTAGGAGGGACATCCTAGACCCCTCCATGCTGAGGGATTTCCACCGGAGTCATCCGACTCGCCCTGCTCCACGTCCTCCTGGCCATCCCCGAGGCCGGGGTCGGCGCACGGCTGGAGCCGCACGTCAAGGGGAGGGTACTGTCACGGATTTAGCCGAGGCTGCTCCTCCTCCTTGCTCGGGCAGGCTTCGGCGTTCGTCGTCCCCGGAGTACTAGCTGCCACCGATCTAGGTTTCAGCAATCATCTAGATTAGTCTGCTTTGTGTACACCTGTTTCCCATTAGTGTTGAGGTTTCCCTTTATAACCCCTGTCTCTCATTCGTTTGTTGTGTGTGATTGTTCTCCGTTTGTTTTCGGCAGGACTGTGTATTGCGATTATTGTTCCTCCCTGTTTTGGAGGTTTTGTTGTTTTGTACTTTTCATTACGTTTATTAGTAAAGTACAACTGCCAGTCTCTCAGTGTCCTGCGCTTGACTTCGTTCACCGCATACACGTTTATCCTGACAATATTTCCCCCCTTCGAGACTAATTAAGTCTCGAAAACAAAAATAATAGGATTATGACAAATAACAATTTTTGTTCTTGAGTAACTTTAGCAATAAACCAACATTTATGGAGAGTAAACACATTTTTATATAGACACATTTTTGTATGGAGTGTAAATAAATTGTTATGGAGTGTAAATAAATTGTTATGGAGTGTAAATAAATTGTTATGGAGTGTAAGAGCGAAAAACCTGTCTGGCAGCTTTCATTCCAAATATCCATCAATCAATCAAGACAGGAAAAATCTCTGACGGCCCCTCTGCCCCAGGCGACCACCTAAGTACTCCAGATCAATTTATAAATCTTTATCAATGCATTTTAAGCTATGATGCAATTGAATACACATGAAAGACTTAGAAAACAAAATACAATCAAAAATGTCAACATTCAGGCTGGTCGACCCATCGGACCCTCCTGTGGATTCTCTCTGTCCCTGCCTAGACCCAACATCTGAGGTCCCCACATGCATCCAGCAACAGAAAACATCATTCTTCAATAATTAATACAGAAAGAATATAACACTGGAATGTAGTCCACTACACTGCAGCTCCTCCACAGTGTCGACTTTCAATGCAACGTCGATGATGGAATCTGAACATTTCCACACCTTCCTTGTTCCACTTCCTCCAGTCCATTCATATTGTCCATGTTTGAGTATTTGAATCCCACTCTACACATCCACATATACTTCTGGAAGAAAAGAAAACACCAACCAGTATCTTTTGCAAAACAACACATGCAAATTAAAACATCAATATCAACAATAATATAAGAATGAATATATATATATATATATATATATATATATATATATATATATATATATATATATATATATATGAATCACATTCCATTTCCCCCATTTGATTCATAACAAAACACTAAATATCACAATAATATAATTATCCCACAATCAGATGTTCAAAATTTCCTAGAGTTATTTCAACCCTAGTTTTCATAACTTTTTTTTCTTTTTTCTGATTTTTCCCAAATTTTTTCAAAAACCATTTCACTGATTTATCCACAAAACTCTCTCCCACTAATTTGAGGATATTTGATCGGGAAGTCCCCACCTGCTTATGACTTCTTCACACAAGAACTTTGCAACCGACTGAGCATATTTTAGCTTAGTTGGACATATTAGGACCTCTAGGAATGTAACCAGGAATAACAGTCACACCCCTGCAAACATTATTTTTCAGACAGATTGTGCACCTGCCTATGACATAGTCAACCTGTTAAAGCAAATATGGTTCCCAAAAACCATACTCCTTTATGATCTTTCTCCTAACCTCCCCCCTTGCAACATTAGCTAACCCATGTGCGTCCTAAATCATCAGACCTAATAGGTCTAGAGGCGCTACTATCAACCCCTCATGGTTTCTCCAAAGACAACAAAGGATTGTTACTCTGAGGATTTTTTATTTTCTTCAAAACACCTGCTTTCGAAAGTCCTTCAATTTGTGGTTCAATCCCTTGGATAGCTTCATCTTTCAATGGATACTGATTCTTCCAAGGAGGTCTTGCTCCTGGTCGAAGTTCAACTTTCACCTCAATTGGGCTGATTTCACAAGTCCAATATCAGTACTGTTTTGAGACCACAAACATTCTGGAACTTGTTGCAACATCTACTCTTTCATAGGGTCTGAATTCATCTTCGCACTGCAAATAGATTAATGTGTCATCCGTACAGCTTGTGGCTCTCCTTGTCCTTGAGCCGAAATCATGATTTTGAGAAATCGCTGATCTTCACTCCTCCAAATCCCCAAATACTCTTTAATCGGTACAAAAACAGCTTTCTCTGCTTCTGTCATCATTTCTCATATTTGCTTCTGCTCATAGCCTTCAGAAACCAACAAGGTCATGTGGCACACTCTCAAATTCTTTATCCAGATAATCGTCTGTGTTTATCTTCATAGCTGCTCCTTGTGGTCCTAAAATTATGCAACATGAGCTGAGTTGAACTTTCTTTGGTTGATGACTCAACCATTCCTCTGAGTTCGATTGGGCAGCATTCTTGAAATACTTGAGCATACAATGAAATGGATATTCCGGAAGCCTCGCATCTGGCATGTTTGCCACAATGAATTTCTCCCATATCTTAGCCTGCTTCAAAAAATCTTCACTGAGATTTCCAATCCAGAATACTGAAGAAGAATCCATCTCTGTCGTCATCAACAATTGGTAAACCTTTTCCTTTGGCACTTCTACCAGACAGCCGTCTGGTGTACATTTTATTGTACAGTTCAATTTACACAATGCATCTCTTCCCAACAATGCAATAGGTGTATGTTCTGATACCAGTATGGGTATTGTAATTTTCTGATTTTCATAGCAGAGCTCAATTGGTTCCGTAAGAGGAATCAGCTGTTTCACTCCCTCAAATCCGATTGTCCTAATTAGTTGATTGGACATAGGGAGATGTGTAGCATCTTCAGGCCGAACACATCTATCCGCCATCACTTCCAATGGTCGTTTGTTTACTTTCACCTCAATTGTTGGATCTTTTTCCGGTCCTGATGCTACCAGCTGACACCCCCCTTTCGGATCTTCTGGGCACCCCTAGAATCCTTGCTCCGGGCCCCTATAAGGGTTCACCGGTCCTCCAGATGATCTTAACTGGCCCCTGTATCTTCCTCTGAAATTCCCTCTGGTGTTTCCTCCTGGCCCATTACACTCACGGGCAAAGTGACCAACCTGTCCACAATTATAACACACTTCTGAAGATTGCTGGAAGTATGGCTTAAATCTTCCTCCTCTTCCTCTTCCTAAGCCTTCTCGTCCTCTTCCTCTCCAATTCTGTGTCTATCCAGAAACTGGCTGTGGATATGAAACAACTGGTACCGCTATTGGTGGCTGGTACAATTGCGGTTGGAACTGGTTCGGTTGAAGCTGTGCCAGTGATTGTTGATTTGGTGCACACTGATTCTGCATAACCAAAGCTTGTTTCTTCTCCTTCTTATTCTCCACCAGTTGTATTTGATTGAGTTTTCTTGGTCCTGTTCTTTCTGGTTGTGTTCCTTTTTCCGGTACATATCCACTTGATGGGCTATATGATCTGTATAGACACCTTTTGTCATGCTTCCAAGTCCAACCACCTCTGCCAGTTTACTCCTTACTGGTGAGGGCAGTCCCATCTGTAGTTTCGCTCTCAAAATTGACTGCTCAATTTGACTCACATCTGGATCATTTCCGGTAATATTTCTCCACACTTGATGAACTCTTGACACATAGGGTCTCGGATTTTCTTGTTGTCCTAGTGGGTCAATCAGAATGTTGTCAGGATGCACACAGCCGATTTCTGCTTGCAGCTAACAATTCAGGATCATTCACCACAGTCCCCACATATCGATGAAGTCCAGCTCTCTGAAATATTTCTTCAATACCTGGAATCCCAAGGAGATTAGCCAAAAGTCTCTTAATGTTAGAAATGTAGAACGGAATCTCATCACACAGCAAATAACAGCAAAGCGCACACACAACTCCTTTGACGGTACATCTCTTCAACGCACACACACACACACAAGCACACGAACCGACCAGCGCCCAAAGCTGTGAGAAATCTCACCTTATCTGCCGACGTCTTGAGCGGGAGTCGCTTCGTAGCTCATGAATGGAACGCCGAGAAAAGACGCAACACGTCCCAAATCCTTGTCGCCATTCTGTGGTGTCAAGACAACGATGCTGATATGCTGTGTTGATAAGAAATCCGCTGACACTGTCCTTGATTATAATGGTTTATTACATCAAAGATTACAGTATCAATGTACAGACTCCTGCAGAAATCTGGAGAACAACTGACCCAATCTCTAATATGTTATTCTCCCTGTCCTTTGTTCAAAACATGGTATTTATATCCTATGTAACATAAGATGGGTGGTTTTTGATAGACCAATCCCTGGCCTCCCCATATCTCCAAATGTCCTCTATTCCAAGAAGCCTATGTAGTAATGCTTTCCAGATGTTTCAGCAAAGCAGAGTAAAGTTAATCTATTACACCATTTCCAAACGTCAGCAAAATCATAGACTTTCAGATACTACACAGGTCAGGGACAAAGTTTTGGAGAAGTACCGATCAGGGTTGGGTTATAAAAAAAAATCTGAAACTTTGAACATCCCACGGAGCACCATTAAATCCATTATAAAAAAAATTGAAAGAATATGGCACCACAACAAACCTGCCAAGAGAGGGCCACCCACCAAAACTTACGGACCAGGCAAGGAGGGCATTCATCAGAGAGGTAGCAAAGAGACCAAAGATAACCCTGAAGGAGCTGCAAAGCTCCACAGCGGATATTGGAGTATCTGTCCATAGGACCACTTTAAGCTGTACACTCCACAGAGCTGGGCTTTACGGAAGAGTGGCCAGAAAAAAGCCATTGCTTAAAGAAAAAAATAAGCAAACACGTTTGGTGTTTGCCAAACGACATGTGGGAGACTCCCCAAACATATGGAAGAAGTAAAATTGTAAAAATTGAGTAAAATTGAGCTTTTTGGCCATCATGACAACAGAGAATAGCAGCAGCGTAAAAGAGGGGGTGGGTTGGGAGGACAATGCAAATAGTCCAGGTAGCCATGATTAGCTGTTCAGGAGTCTTATGGCTTGTAGGTAGAAGCTGTTAAGAAGCCTTTTGGACCTAGACTTGGAGCTACGGTACCGCTTGCCGTGTGGTAGCAGAGAGAACAGTCCATGACTAGGGTGGCTGGAGTCTGACAATTTTTAGGGCCTTCCTCTGACACCGCCTGGTATAGAGGTCCTGGATGGCAGGAAGCTTGGCCCCAGTGATGTACTGGGCCGTATGCACTACCCTCTGTAGTGCCTTGCGGTCGGAGGCCGAGCAGTTGCCATACCAGGCAGTGATGCAACCTGTCAGGATGCTCTCGATGGTGCAGCTTTATCTAAGATCAACCTGATGTTATTACTAATGTGTCGACCATGCAGAAACCAGATTGTTCTTCATCAATTATATGATGTAAGCCTTGTTTCAACCTCTTAGCAAATATAAAGGCAAATAACTTTCCATTATTATTCAACAGGCTAATGGGCCTCCAGTTGTTGATATAAAGACTATCCTTATTGGGTTTGGGAATCAAAGTAATTACACCTTGCTTTAATGAAGCGGGTAACTCCCCTTTTTCTATTGATTCTTGGAACATAGCAAGAATGAAAGGAATCAATCGATCATTGAATGTTTTATAGAGCTCGCTTGTTAAACCATCATTTCCAGGGGATCTATTGTCCTTAAGGCTTTTAATACAACTTTTATCTCAATTTCGGATAACTCATCATCACAAAAATCCCTGAAATCATTATCTATCTTCTTAGCAATGTTTGCTACATTGTCTAAGAAATAATCCATATTGGAAGTCGACTGGGCTGATGTATACAGATTCTGATAAAACTGGGCAACATTCTGAGAGATTTCTTTTGGATTTTCATTAGGAGTATTATTGGGAAACACGAGATAACACTGACAACACAAAGTGGAAAAAGAGCACACTGTCTAAATCCAACCATTAGATGTCCCTCTTGCTCCATTAAAATGACCCAGACCAAGCCCCAAGCCCCAATCAGCATGCCCAGGCCCAGCTCTGCATCACTTTCAGGCCAATTTTCATTTGCTAATATAGTTATAAATGGATGCATTTTCATTTGCGCGACTACAAGAGCCTCCAGGATTTATTTGAACTCACACAGGTGGGGGAAAGAAAGCACTCTTTAATGCATGGTGTTAGAGCTCTACTACCTGACCCAAGCCCAACGGGCCCCGACATTGTACATTGGGTTAGGACCGGGTAGGGCCTGTTTTTTCATCAATAACTAGGTTATGGGTAGGGCTCAGGTATCACTAAATTGATCACAAACATTTTGAAACTGAGCTCGTGCTCTGCTGCGCACTAAGATCATAACATGGTTTCAGAAGTGCTTTAACTTCGTCAAATACAAGACAGAAGAGATTTTCACAGAAAATAATGACATTCCTTGAGTTATGTCGGTTTAGAGTGACAAAGTAACTAACAGCTAATTGCTCTCTCATGTCTTGTCATTGAGCAGACCAGCCCAAGCGGAGCCGTTGCTATGGTTACTCACAGACTCAGAGCTGCCATGGGTAGAGTGCAAGCAGAGAGAGCTGCCTGCGCGTAGGGAGGGAGTGACAGACCGAGAGGAGAAGCTAATGGATTTACTAATGGAGGAAGTTATTTCAGGTTTCGGGCAGGGCCAGTCTTTAAATTTGGCAGAAGCAATCGGGCCAGGGTTGTGCCTGAATGTCGTGGGCATGGGTCGGGCTCAGGCTTAAAATTCATGCCTGTGCAGGGCTCTACATGGCATGCTTTCAAGGTGGCATGCTTTCAAGGCCGTGCTACTCTGTAATTCCCATTTCCTGGCTGTACACTTGCTCGACAGGGCGTGATACAGTGTCTGCTAGTCGATGCTGCCGACTGCTGGAAGAAAGCTGCCATGTGCTTTCCTGAAGTCTTGCTCTCCTGGCTGCCTGTTTAGGAGAACGTTAAACCTGGGGAACTAGCTGAATGAAGACAGTTCATCCAATTGGGCTTTTATATTCAGGCATTTCTGTATGCATTCACAAGGGAATGGTTCTGAGCAGTGTGTCTACTCTCAAGGTTAGAAATGCACTCGTGTGAAAAGATCTGGGACCATATCTATCAAGCGTCTCAGAGTAGGAGGGCTGATTTAGGATCAGTTTTACATTTTAGATTGCAATTAATAAGACTACATATATGGGGGAGACCTGATCTTAGAGCAGCACTCTTACTCTGAGAGGTTAGATACAGTGAGGGAAAAAAGTATTTGATTCCCTGCTGATTTTGTACATTTGCCCACTGACAAAGAAATGATCAGTCTATAATTTTAATGGTAGGTTTATTTGAACAGTGAGAGACAGAATAACAACAAAAAAATCCAGAAAAACTATTGTCAAAAATGTTATGAATTGATTTGCATTTTAATGAGGGAAATAAGTATTTGACCCCCTCTCAATAAGAAAGATTTCTGGCTCCCAGGTGTATTTTATACAGGTAATGACCTGAGATTAGGAGCACACTCTTAAAGAGAGTGCTCCTAATCTCAGTTTGTTACCTGTATAAAAGACACCTGCCCACAGAAGCAATCAATCAATCAGATTCCAAACTCTCCATCATGGCCAAGACCAAAGAGCTCTCCAAGGATGTCAGGGACAAGATTGTAGACCTACACAAGGCTGGAATGGGCTACAAGACCATCGCCAAACAGCTTGGTGAGAAGGTGACAACAGTTGGTGCGATTATTCGCAAATGGAAGAAACACAAAATAACTGTCAATCTCCCTCTGCCTGGGGCTCCATGCAAGATCTCACCTCGTGGAGTTGCAATGATCATGAGAACGGTGAGGAATCAGCCCAGAACTACACGGGAGGATCTTGTCAATGATCTCAAGGCAGCTGGGAGCATAGTCACCAAGAAAACAATTGGTAACACACTACGCCGTGAAGGACTGAAATCCTGCAGCGCCCGCAAGGTCCCCCTGCTCAAGAAAGCACATATACATGCCCATCTGAAGTTTGCCAATGAACATCTGAATGATTCAGAGGAGAACTGGGTGAAAGTGTTGTCGTCAGATGAGACCAAAATGGAGCTCTTTGGCATCAACTCAACTCGCCGTGTTTGGAGGAGGAGGAATGCTGCCTATGACCCCAAGAACACCATCCCCACCGTCAAACATGGAGGTGTAAACATTATGCTTTGGGGGTTCTGCTAAAGGGACAGGACAACTTCACCGCATCAAAGGGACGATGGACGGGGCCATGTACCGTCAAATCTTGGGTGAGAACCTCTTTCCCTCAGCCAGTGCATTGAAATTGGGTCATGGATGATGGGTATTCCAGCATGACAATGACCCAAAACACACGGCCAAGGCAACAAAGGAGTGGCTCAAGAAGAAGCACATTAAGGTCCTGGAGTGGCCTAGCCAGTCTCCAGACCTTAATCCCATAGAAAATCTGTAGAGGGAGCTGGAGGTTCAAGTTGCCAAACGTCAGCCTCGAAACCTTAATGACTTGGAGAAGATCTGCAAAGAGGAGTGGAACACAATCCCTCCTGAGATGTGTGCAAACCTGGTGGCCAACTAAAAGAAACGTCTGACCTCTGTGATTGCCAACAAGGGTTTTGCCAACAAGTACTAAGTCATTTTTTGCAGAGGGGTCAAATACTTATTTCCCTCATTAAAATGCAAATCAATTTATAACATTTTTGACTTGCGTTTTTCGGGATTTGTTGTTGTTATTCTGTCTCTCACTGTTCAAATAAACCTACCATTAAAATTATAGACTGATCATGTCTTTGTCAGTGGGCAAACGTACAAAATCAGCAGGGGATCAAATACTTTTTTCCCTCACTGTACGTATGGTCCCTGGTTTTACTTTGAACCTGGGTTTTGCATCCTGAGTTGGCTCTGCCGTTTTTGACTTACATTATCAGAAAAAAGCTGATCCCATAAGTAACACCCAAACCACTGTACTTCGGAGATTCCTGCCTTGGCTTATGCTAACACTGCAACAAATGCATACTCACATGTGAGCTGTGCACAGGCGCACACACAGTTGTCTTCCCCAGAGACTCTCACCTTGCCCACATTTCACCCTCCCACCTCGAAGGCACCATCTGCCCTCTGCTCCTAGTGTTCCTGCTGCCATAAAGAAAAGGTGTTACAGTGTGTGTGTGTGTGTGCGCGTGAACGTGGAGATATTTGCGTGTCTGTCTGTGAGCATGTTTGTATGCCGTCTGGCTCAGTTAAACTGGCATGTTTTTTGAATCTGTGTCCCTCACTGAAAGTCCTTCCACCCTACTACTTTAGATCTACTGTAATTTCCATTCTCCCACAAATTATGCTTGAAATGGAAATGGCAACACTCAAAGGAGTTAATACACCATCCCACTTATTATTGGTCGTTAATCCCCTTGTCATATCAAAATGGTGTCCCTACCGATGATCAACCTGTTGAAAAAAAATAAAGATACAGCCGAGACATTTAGATTCATGCACTGAAGACAAAATCTCTATATACCATTATTTGAGAATTTACAGCCTTGAAATATGGCAGCAGTAAATGTTGACTGACTTGGCTCCATGGGCGGATATTGTTACTGTACTCATTCTTTCCAGATGACTAAAGTTGTATAATTTAATTTACGTTGACATGATCATTTCCAAGTGCTTGAGCTAATCTACAGTGAAGCTGAGATTTGTGATAATATACGAAACCTCCATTGTTTTTATAAAACCAGAGAACCACTATCTTCATTTAGGCTTGTTGAAAATGTAATGTTTTCATTATCTTTCTCTTTCCTTGTGTTTATCTTTCTGTTTCTGTGATGAAGAATATACCACTCAGTCACATTGGGTAAGTTTAAACGGTTGTTTGACACCATCCAACAGAACAGAATTGTAATATCGTTCAAAAATAAAATAAAGAAAGAGGTAAACTGGTTCAGCTGTTTGCTCAACAATATACACTACAAGAGGATGCTCTTTGCAACTAAAAGGGACGTTAATAAGGAAGAAAACAACAAGAGGACCTCCATTTGCAGGCAGTTGATGTAGCCTAGCGTCTCCCTGTAGCTCTTATCAGTTGGTTTCAGAGAGCCTGGACTTTATTGGCCTATGCTGTGCACAGTTGTCTAACTGGAACAACAGCATCCCAAACCTCCCATCTGACTAGCATGCTTACTGAGGGAGGGAGCCAAGACAACATTAATTAATTACAATTTAACTTAAACGAGGCAGAACTTTCAACGAGCAGCTCCTTTCTCCTCCACTGCATGTTAGAGAGCCATGACACTTTTTCTCTATCTGTTCTGAACAAGTGGAAGGTGAAGCAGGCTTTTAAACTCTGCAAGGTGCTTAGAGAGTAGTCGCTAATCGATTGGACAGCCCTGGATTCACTGTATCACAGAGCCTCAGGGGAACTTGAGTGTCAAGGACAGAGGAATTTTGACGGTTCTGCACATTCCACAATCTCATTGTATGACCACGACAGCTAAATTAATCAGGTAACGGCAGCTAGAGGAATAAATATTCTGCTTAGTGCTGGCCCTATCAACCTTTCAGTATCTGCAAGTTACCTAAAAGAAAGTGTATGTTCCAGATGTAACCAAGTGGAAATTTAACCTCCAATTGGTGCACAAACCCGCAACCCTTCCCATCCCACCCTAACACAACGTACTCAAGAAGCACTATCAATAACCCTGACCTTCTGCATCTGGGGCAGCAGTACTTCTAGGTCTTCGGTAGCGATGCACTTAACCGTCCCCTAAAAGAGGTGGCTGGGCAGGGTAGGGATGGACGTTGACATACCTTGAAGCTATATAAAATCAAAGTTTGCCATCCCAGTTTCTTTGAGCTAGCTTATAATGTAGAATTAGAACAAGCTCTTTGCTCAAGAGATTTACTTTTCCAGGTAAATGGATAACAACATGTGCCATGGTTCATGAAAGAGTCAACGGTTCAATTCTCGGTACCACAAACGACTCTAATATCGTAAAGGTGCACTTGAGTCTCGAAGTATAATTAATATTGAAGACACAACTTCTTTGCTCTCTCTCTCTCTCTCTCTCTCTGTGAGTCTGTTGCAGGGTTTTCTGCTCGTTGTAGCGTGAGGTAAAATAAGGCCTCCTGTCTTCACCTACTCACTGTTACCACACAAACAGGCTCATTAATTAAGTATGGCACACAGATCACCTGCCTGTGTTACTGAGTGAGCATGGCATGTTAACATCACCCAACCTCTCAAACCAACCGGCGGAGCCACTCTGTTCTCAAATGTGGCCTGGACACGATAAGATCTCTCAGAAAGAAATAGAAAATTAAACCTCCTTTTCTGGTATACTGGCTACTGTTTAAGGACTGTTTAGGTAACACTTCTTTGTAACCTGATAAAAATAAATAAAAGCAAGAACATTATCAGAAAAAGCTTGATGTTGGAATTTTCCCCCTGTGAACTTTCTAAAGTTGCTGACTCTTGAATGAGTCAGATGTGTTGGTAGATTTTCTGTCAGACAGGAGAAAGTGATGACAGAGTGAAGCTCTCCAGACCAGACACTGTCTCCAATTAGAGAGATAAAAGGGAAGGAGGCAGTGTGGGGCAGAAAGAGAGAGGGATAGAGAGAGGAAGGAGAGAGCGAGAAAGCAAAATAGAGAGAATTGGAGAGGGACTGGAGCAACGTGTTGATGCTTTTCATATGTTAATAAGCAAAAGAGTACTTGGGCCTTTGTGTCTGTGATTTATTGGAACCTTCATAGACAATCAAATGGGGCCATCCCACACTAAGCCAGATTGCACTAGTCAGGCCAAGGTCATTACAATATCCCTAATGTGAGTATGAGTGTGTTTGTATGAAGTGGGGGCATGGTGAGGACAGACGGACGGGTTGATGTTTTGGACAGATGCCTGTTCTCTAACCAAAGGGAACCGGGACTGCAGGAGTTGGAACAGAGGGTGAACTTAGGAATCATTAAGTAATAGAATAGACAAAGGAGTAATAACACTAATCCAGAAAGGTTGTACTTTTTAGGGCGAAAACAACAATTTCTTTCTCTATGAAGGCAGCCAAAAGTGTGTATCTCTTCTCGCTTGACAAATTAGATCCATTGAAAGAAAAGTCCCAAAAATTTAAAGTGGAGGAAAATAAATATTTTTTACTCAAACGATAAGAAATTTCAATTTGAAAAGGATGGTTCAAGTAGTTAAGTCTGCTCAAGGATGTTGCAAACATTCCACTTTTTTTTTCCTGAGCCCTTCTATTTAAATGAAATACATTTTTATTTAAAGTGTAATTTCGATAATTCTGCAGATCTCACGTCAGCCTTTGAGTGGAGAAAGTTTGGTGACTTTTGAGCGGTCAGATTCTCTATATTTGGCAAGTGTGAAAGATAAAGAATTTACTTTTTTTTTTCTCCGCCTTGATAGCCAATTTCCAACTGTGTTGTTTTTAGCAATCATATATTCTCTCATAATGATTGCTGTTAAAGGACGACTGTATCAAAAAAGCACCTTCTCCTTTTGAAAACGGCCTATGTGACATCGGTATGATTCAGAAATATGTATTCTAATGTCAAATTTGACTACAATAGTGTAAATAGGATATTTGTGGTCGTAAATGAGTTCGTCTCAAATTACATGAGAGGTTGGGATTACAATTATGTCAACATACATGTCCCCTTTTTGCCCATTAACACATGGTGGCAATGCCTATGGAGAGTTGTCATGCAAGGAGAAATGGTCTTCCCTAGAAAACACGGTGTGGTTACTTCCCCTGCCATTGTCTTTGGCAGTAGCTTGATATGCAATATTGCTCTGGAAATACTCTAGTGAAAATCAAATCAAATCAAATTTTATTTGCCACATGCGCCGAATACAACAGGTGTAGACATTACTGTGAAATGCTTACTTACAGCCCTTAACCAACAATGCATTTATTTTTTTATAAAAAAGTAAAATAAAACAACAACAACAAAAAAGTGTTGAGAAAAAAAGAGCAGAAGTAAAATAAAATAACAGTAGGGAGGCTATATACAGGTGGGGTACCGGTGCAGAGTCAATGTGCGGGGGCACCGGCTAGTTGAGGTAGTTGAGGTAATATGTACATGTGGGTAGAGTTAAAGTGACTATGCATAAATAATTAACAGAGAAGCAACAGCGTAAAAAGATGGGGTGGGGGTGGGGGGGCAGTGCAAGTAGTCCGGGTAGCCATGATTAGCTGTTCAGGAGTCTTATGGCTTGGGGGTAGAAGCTGTTGAAAAGCCTTTTGGACCTAGACTTGGCGCTCCGGTACCGCTTGCCGTGCGGTAGCAGAGAGAACAGTCTATGACTAGGGTGTCTGGAGTCTTTTTTGAGGGCCTTCCTCAGACACCGCCTGGTATAGAGGTCCTGGATGGCAGGAAGCCTGGCCCCAGTGATGTACTGGGCCGTATGCACTACCCTCTGTAGTAACTTGCGGTCGGAGGCCGAGCAGTTGCCATACTAGGCGGTGATGCAACCAGTCAGGATGCTCTCGATGGTGCAGCTGTAGAACTTTTTGAGGATCTGAGGAACCATGCCAAATCATTTCAGTCTCCTGAGGGGGAATAGACTTTGTCGTGCCCTCTTCACGACTGTCTTGGTGTGTTTGGACCATGATAGTTCGTTGGTGATTTGAACTTGAAGCTCTCAACCTGTTCCACTACAGCCCCGTCGATGAGAATGGGGGCGTGCTCAGTCCTCTTTGTTTTCCTGTAGTCCACAATCATCTCCTCTGTCTTGGTCACGTTGAGGGAGAGGTTGTTATCCTGGCACCACATGGCCAGGTCTCTGACCTCCTCCCTATAGGCTGTCTCATCATTGTCGGTGATCAGGCCTACCACTGTTGTGTCGTCGGAAAACTTAATGATGGTCGTGCCTGGCCATGCAGTCATGGGTGAACAGGGAGTACAGGAGGGGACTGAGCACGCACCCCTGAGGGGCCCCTGTGTTGAGGATCAGCATGGCAGATGTGTTGTTACCTACCCTTACCACCTGGGGGCGGCCCATCAGGAAGTCCAAGATCCAGTTGCAGAGGGAGGTGTTTAGTTCCAGGATCCTTAGCTTAGTGATGAGCTTTGAGGGCACTATGGTGTTGAAAGCTGAGCTGTAGTCAATGAATAGCATTCTCACGTAGGTGTTCCTCTTGTCCAGGTGGGAAATGGCAGTGTGGCGTGCAATAGAGATAGCATCATCTGTGGGTCTGTTGGGGCGGTATGCAAATTGGAGTGGGGTCTAGGGTTTCTGGGATAATGGTGTTGATGTGAGCCATGACCAGCCTTTCAAAGCACTTCATGGCTACAGACGTCAGTGCTACGGGTCGGTAGTCATTTAGGCAGGTTATCTTAGTGTTCTTGGGCACGGGGACTATGGTGGTCTGCTTGAAACATGTTGGTATTACAGACTCAGTCAGGGACATGTTGAAAATGTCAGTGAAGACACTTGCCAGTTGGTTAGAACATGCTCGGAGTACATGTCCTGGTAATCCGTCTGGCCCTGCGGCCTTGTGAATGTTGACCTGCTTAAAAGTCTTACTCACATCGGCTACGGAGAGCGTGATCACATAATCATCCAGAACAGCTGGTGCTCTCATGCATGCTTCAGTGTTGCTTGCCTCGAAGCGAGCATAGATGTAGTTTAGCTCGTCTGGTAGGCTTTTGTCACTGGGCAGCTCTTGGCTGTGCTTCCCTTCGTAGTCTGTAACAGTTTTCAAGCCCTGCCACATCCAACGAGCGTCAGAGCCGGTGTAGTATGTTTCAATATTAGTCCTGTATTGACTCTTTGCCTGTTTGATGTTTCGTCGGAGGGCATAGCGGGATTTCTTATAAGCGTCCGGGTTAGAGTCCCGCTCCTTGAAAGCGGCAGCTCTACCCTTTAGCTCAGTGTGGATGTTGCCTGTAATCCATGGCTTCTGGTTGGGGTATGTACGTACGGTCACTGTGGGGACGACTTCATCGATGCACTTACTGATGAAGCCAGTGACTGAAGTGGTGTACTCCTCAATGCTATCTGAAGAATCCCGGAACATGTTCCAGTCTGTGCTAGCAAAACAGTCCTGTAGCTAAGCATCTGCGTCATCTGAACACTTTTTTATTAACCGAGTCACTGGTGCTTCCTGCTTTAGTTTTTGCTTATAAGCAGGAATCAGGAGGATAGTTATGGTCAGATTTGCCAAATGGAGGGCAAGGGAGAGCTTTGTATGAGTCTCTGTGTGTGGAGTAAAGGTGGTCTAGAGTTTTTTTGCACATTTAACATGCTGGTAGAAATGAGGTAGAACGGATTTAGGTTTCCCTGCATTAAAGTCCCCGGCCACTAGGAGCGCTGCCTCTGGATGAACATTTTCCTGTTTAGTTATGGCCTTATACAGCTCATTGAGTGCAATCTCAATGCCAGCATTGGTTTGTGGTGGTAAATAGACAGCTATGAAAAATATAGATGAAAACTCTCTTGGTAAATAGTGTGGTCTACAGCTTATCATAAGATACTCTACCTCAGGCGAGCAAAACCTTGAGACTTCCTTAGTATTTGATTTTGTGCACCAGCTGTTGGTTACAAATATACACAGACCGCCAACCCTTGTCTTACCGGTGTCAGCCGTTCTTTCCTGCCGATGTAGCGTATATCCCGTCAGCTGTATGTTGTCCATGTCGTCGTTCAGCCACGACTCGGTGAAACATAAGATATTACAGTTTTTAATGTCCCGTTGGTAGGATAACCGTAATATTAGGTCATCTAATTCATTTTCAAATGATTCAACATTGGCTAATAGGATTGATGGAAGAGGCAGTTTACTCGCTCGCCGTCGGCTCCTTACAAGGCACCCCGACCTACGTCCACGATATCTCAGTGTCTTTCTCCTGCAAATGACAGGGATTTGGGCCTTGTCGGGTGTCTGTAGGATATCCTTCGCGTCCGACTCGTTGAAGAAAAAATCTTTATCCAATACGAGGTGAGTAATCGCTGTCCTGTAATCCAGAAGCTCTTTTTGGTTATAAGAGACGATGGCAGAAACATTGTGTACAGAATAAGTTACAAATAACGCGAAAAAACACACATAATAGTACAATTGGTTAGAGGGCTGTAAAGCGGCAGCCATCTTCTCCGGCGCCATCTGTGACGCACGCCAATGGGCTTCCATAAAGTATTTCAAAAATGTTGGGCAGATGGCCAGGATGTGGATTACATCCTACACTAGCAACTACTTCTGCGGGCTGTCAACCGTCAAACCTGAGACTTGGGTTGTCGGTGACTGGTGAATAAATGTGGGTTATGCTACACTGAACAAAAATATAAATGCAACATGCAACAATTTCAAAGATTTTACTGAGTTACAGTTCATGTCAGGAAATCAGTCAATTGAAATAAATGTATTAGGCCCTAATTTATGGATTTCACATGACTGGGAATACAGATATGCATCTGTTGGTCACAGATACCTTAAAGAAAAGGTAGGGGCGTGGATCCGAAAACCAGTCAGTATCTGGTGTGACCGCCATTTGCCTCATGCAGCCTGTTCAACATAGAGTTGAACAGGCTGTTGATTGTGCCCTGTGGAATGTTGTCCCACTCCTCTTCAATTGCTGTGCGAAGTTGCTGGATATTGATAGGAACTGCAACACGCTGCCGAACACGTCGATCCAGAGCTTTCCAAACATGCTCAATGGGTGACATGTCTGGTGTATTCAGGCCATGGAAGAAAGGTTTCTGACAGTTTGTGCAGAAATTCTTCAGTTGTGCAAACCCACAGTTTCATCAGCTGTCTGGGTGGCTGGTCTCTGACAATCCCGCAGGTGAAGAAGCCAGATGGGGAGGTCCTGGGCTGGCGTGGTTACACGTGGTCTGCAGTTGTGAGGCCGGTTGGACGTACTGCCAAATTCTCTAAAACGACGTTGGAGGCGGCTTATGGTAGAGAAATTAACATTCAATTATCTGGCAACCGCTCTGGTGGACATTCCTTCAGTCAGCATGCCAATTGCACTCTCCATCAAAACTCGATACAGCTGTGGCATTGTGTTGTGTGACAAAACTGCACATTTTAGTGGCCTTTTATTGTCCCTAGCACAAGGTGCACCTGTGTAATGATCATGCTGTTTAATCCGTTTCTTGATATGCCACACCTGTCAGGTGGATGGATTATCTTGGCAAAGGAGAAATGCTCACTAACAGGGATGTAAACAAATCTGTGCACAACATTTGAGAGAAATACGTTTTTTTGTGTGCTGGAAAATTTCTGGGATCTTTTATTTCAGCTCATGAAACATGGGACCAACACTTTACAATGCTAACTAGCATTCGATGGCTTCAGATAAACCAAAACAACATGCCAACAGCATTATTGTATATTTTCTAGGGAAAAAATTATTGACAGACCACAAAACAAGGCTGAGCCAGTCCTGTTTCAGAGTAATCAAGGACATTTGAATTAGGTTGCTCATAATATTTGATCTCGTGAAAGTACTATCACTTGTCTGTCCTGGAATTCACCTATCATTGATAATGTAATCAGTGCTGTGTGTGTTTGTATGTGTCTTTTATGTTGTATGGAGGTGCCCCATTCCACGGTGTCAATGGACTAGCCTATTCCGGGGCCCGGGTGAGTAATGACAATTCCCTTGTGAATTAGCTGTGAATCATAATCTCTGGTTATGTTCAACCGTGTATTTACTTTGGCTTACATGACTGAATGGTGACAGTCTTTCTTTCTCTCCCTCCCTCTCCTTCATGACCAGTATCTGTGACGAGAGGGGCCTGGAGCTGATCTACACTGCCATGCCCATAAGGCACTGGCAAACCCCTCAGAAGGGACAAAAGGTGATTTACTCAGCCCATTATCACCCTCAAAACGTCATCCTGTCATGTTATTGCAAAGAGATGGGCATCAACCCATTAAAGCTTATGTCCATTGGTAATGCTCCCAGCAGGCTTTGCAGTGGCAATGGGAAAAGATGAGCGTCAATTAATTGATGCTTATGTCAATCCATTGCAGTCAATTAGGAAATATGAGCATCAACCAATTGACATTTATGTCAATACATTGCATAAAATGGGAAAAAATGACTGTCAACTATTTGATGCTTATGTCAATATATTGCATAAAATGGGAAAAAATGACTGTCAACCAATTGATGCTTATGCCAACATTGCATTCAATGGGAACATATGAGTGTCACAGGGTTGCTTATGTCAATACATCACAGATAATGGGAAAAGATGGTGTAATTCTAACTTCATAACGAATCATGCAACAACAAAAAAATACAGTTCAGAGGAATATGTTAGTTAATGTAGAGAAAAACGATTATGCAAAAATTGCTATTTAACAAGCTAGCTGAGTAGCTAACATTAGCCTACTAGCTAGCTGTACATTTAGCTTGCTAGCTATATGGGCATTTGACATTTCGAGAGCTTGGGACTATAAGGTTCTATCTGTATTTTTGTCAAAATTGAGTTATTGACATAGCCTTGTTCTGTATGAATTGTAATTTGTGTTTAATGTTTTAGGGAGTCCTGAGCAAACCAGGATGTCATCTTATGAAACCCAGTGGATGTAAAAGCTAAAGCATTTACTGCATATTGAATGTACAATTATGTAAGCTTGCCTTGTTGTTTATTAAAATATATTTAACTCAATCACATTGTTCTTTATTGTAGTAACGTCATGGTAACATTAGAGATATTTACTAATGCACGCTACGTAGCAGTAGCTAAATATTTTATTGCTTATTGTGTAGTGGAGGATAAAAATACCTGTATGCTATGAGTGTGTAGCTATGCAGCCGATCTGTGTATGGACCATAAAACTGTCACACCCTGGCTCTGGGACTCTATTTGTTGAGCCAGGGTGTGTTTATTCTATGTGTTTATTTCTATGTTGGGGTTCTAGTTTGTTGATTTCTATGTTTGCCTGAGTGACTCCCACTCAGAAGCAACGAGTGTCAGCTGTTGGCTGGTTGTCTCTGATTGGGAGCCATATTTAAACTGTCTGTTTTCCCTTTGTGTTTGTGGGTTTTTGTTCCGTGTTCGGTCATTGATACCGTTGGACGTCACGAGTCGTTTCTTGTTTTGTATTGTGTTTGTTCATCACGCTGCGCCTTGGTCTGTTCCATATGACGATCGTGACAAAAACGTTTTGGTATAAATATTAGTTCAGGACAGTGATTTAACAACAATGCTTCCAATGGTAATGACTGAGTGAACGAAATGCGACTGACTTGTCAAACTGCTATGGAATGAATGCTCATATGGTAAGTACAGTGGCTTGCGAAGGAATTCACCCCCCTTGGCATTTTTCCTATTTTGTTGCCTTTCAACTTGGAATTAAAATGGATTTTTTGGGGGTTTGTATCATTTGATTTACACAACATGCCTACCACTTTGAAGACGCAAAATATTTGTTATTGTGAAACAAACAAGAAATAAGACAGCAATCTTTAAGTCATGCCACAGATTCTCAATTGGATTGAGGTCTGGGCTTTGACTAGGCCATTCCAAGATATTTAAATGTTTCCCCTTAAACAACTCAAGTGTTGCTTTAGCAGTATCCTTAGGGTCATTGTCCTGCTGGAAGGTGAACCTCAAATATCTGGACGACTGAAACAGGTTTCCCTCAAGAATTTCCCTGTACCTTCTTCCAGATGTTTGGGGAGTCTCCCACATGCCTTTGGCGAACACATTTACATTACATTTACATTTACATATATGTCATTTAGCAGACGCTCTTATCCAGAGCGACTTACAAATTGGTGCATTCACCTTATAGCCAGTGGGATAACCACTTTACAATGTTTTTTTTTTTTTTTTGGGGGTAGAAGGATTACTTTATCCTATCCCAGGTATTCCTTAAAGAGGTGGGTTTTCAAATGTCTCCGGAAGGTGGTGAGTGACTCCGCTGTCCTGGCGTCGTGAGAGAGCTTGTTCCACCATTGGGGTGCCAGAGCAACGAACCGTTTTGACTGGGCTGAGCGGGCACTATGCTTCCGCAGAGGTAGGGGAGCCAGCAGGCCAGAAGTGGATGAACGCAATGCACTCGTTTGGGTGTAGGGACTGATCAGAGCCTGAAGGTACGGAGGTGCCGTTCCCCTCACAGCTCCGTAGGCAAGCACCATGGTCTTGTAGCAGATGCGAGCTTCAACTGGAAGCCAGTGGAGTGTGCGGAGGAGCGGGGTGACGTGAGAGAACTTGGGAAGGTTGAACACCAGATGGGCTGCGGCATTCTGGATGAGTTGTAGGGGTTTAATGGCACAGGCAGGGAGCCCAGCCAACAGCAAGTTGCAGTAATCCAGACGGGAGATGACAAGTGCCTGGATTAGGACCTGTGCCGCTTCCTGTGTAAGGCAGGGTCGTACTCTCCGAATGTGGTAGAGCATGAACCTACAGGATCGGGTCACCGCCTTGATGTTAGCGGAGAACGACAGGGTGTTTTGTTTAGGGTTACGCCAAGGCTCTTCACACTCTGGGAGGAGGACACAACGGAGTTGTCAACCGTGATGGCGAGATCATGGAACAGGCAGTCCTTCCCCGGGAGGAAGAGCAGCTCCGTCTTGCCAAGGTTCAGCTTGAGGTGGTGATCCGTCATCCATACTGATATGTCTGCCAGACATGCAGAGATGCGATTCGCCACCTGGTTATCAGAAGGGGGAAAGGAGAAGATTAGTTGTGTGTCGTCAGTGTAGCAATGATAGGAGAGGCCATGTGAGGATATGGCAGAGCCAAGTGACTTGGTGTATAGCGAGAATAGGAGAGGGGCCTAGAACTGAGCCCTGGGGGACACCAGTGGTGAGAGCACGTGGTGCGGAGACAGCTTCTCGCCACGCCACTTGGTAGGAGCGACCGGTCAGGTAGGACGCAATCCAAGAGTGAGCCGCGCCGGAGATGCCCAGCTCGGAGAGGGTGGAGAGGAGGATCTGATGGTTCACAGTATCAAAGGCAGCAGACAGGTCTAGAAGGACAAGAGCAGAGGAGAGAGAGTTAGCTTTAGCAGTGCGGAGAGTCTCAGTGACACAGAGAGGAGCAGTCTCAGTTGAATGACCAGTCTTGAAACCTGACTGGTTTGGATCAAGAAGGTCATTCTGAGAGAGATAGCAAGAGAGTTGGCTAAAGACGGCACACTCAATAGTTTTGGAGAGAAAATAAAGAAGGGATACTGGTCTGTAGTTGTTGACATCAGAGGGATCGAGTGTTGGTTTTTTGAGAAGGGGTGCAACTCTCGCTCTCTTGAAGACGGAAGGGACATAGCCAGCGGTCAAGGATGAGTTGATCAGCGAGGTGAGGTAAGGGAGAAGGTCACCGGAGATGGTCTGGAGAAGAGAGGAGGGGATAGGGTGAAGCGGGCAGGTTTTTGGGCGGCCTGCAATCACAAGTCGCAAGATTTTATCTGGAGAGAGAGGGGAGAAAGAAGTCAAAGCATAGGGTAGGGCAGTGTGAGCAGGACCAGCAGTGTCATTTGACTTAACAAATGAGGATCTGATGTCGTCAACCTTCTTTTCAAAATGGTTGACGAAGTCATCCACAGAGAGGGAGGGGGGAGGATTCAGCAGGGAGGAGAATGTGGCAAAGAGCTTCCTAGGGTTACAGGCAGGTGCTTGGAATTTAGAGTGGTAGAAAGTGGCCTTAGCAGCAGAAACAGATGAAGAAAATGTAGAGAGGAGGGAGTGAAAAGATGCCAGGTCCGCAGGGAGTCTAGTTTTCTTCCATTTCCGCTCAGCTGCCCGGAGCTCTGTTCTGTGAGCTCGCAATGAGTCATCAAGCCACGGAGCTGGAGGGGAGGACCGAGCCGGCCGGGAGGATAGGGGACATAGAGAGTCAAAGGATGCAGAAAGGGAGGAGAGGAGGGTTGAGGAGGCAGAATCAGGAGATTGGAGGGAGAAGGATTGAGCAGAGGGAAGAGATGATAGGATGGAAGAGGAGGGAGTAGCGGGAGAGAGAGAGCGAAGGTTGCGACGGCGCATTACCAACTCTGTAGGGGCAGAGTGAGTATTGTTGGAGGAGAGCGAGAGAGAAAAGGATACAAAGTAGTGGTCGGAGACATGGAGGGGAGTTGCAGTGAGATTAGTAGAACAACAGCATCTAGTAAAGATGAGGTCAAGCGTATTGCCTGCCTTGTGAGTAGGGGGACGGTGAGAGGGTGAGGTCAAAAGAGGAGAGGAGTGGAAAGAAGGAGGCAGAGAGAAATTAGTCAAATGTAGACGTAGGGAGGTTGAAATCCCCCAGAACTGTGAGGGTTGAGCCATCCTCAGGAAAGGAACTTATCAAGGCGTCTAGCTCATTGATGAACTCTCCAAGGGAACCTGGAGGGCGATAGATGACAAGGATATTAAGCTTAAATGGGCTAGTGACTGTGACAGCATGGAATTCAAATGAGGAGATAGACAGATGGGTCAGGGGAAAAATTTAGAATGTCCACTTGGGAGAGATGAGGATTCCTGTGCCACCACCCCGCTGACCAGATGCTCTCTGGGTATGCGAGAACACATGGTCAGACGAGGAGAGAGCAGTAGGAGTAGCAGTGTTTTCAGTGGTAATCCATGTTTCCGTCAGCGCCAAGAAGTCGAGGGACTGGAGGGTAGCATAGGCTGAGATGAACTCTGCCTTGTTGGCAGCAGAACGGCAGTTCCAGAGGCTGCCTGAGACCTGGAACTCCACGTGGGTGGTGCGTGCAGGGACCACCAGGTTAGAGAGGCAGCAGCCACGCGGTGTGAGGCGTTTGTGTAGCCTGTGCGGAGAGGAGAGAACAGGGATAGGCAGAGGCATAGTTGACAGGCTGCAGCAAATGGCTACAATAATGCAGAGGAGATCGGAATGAAATGAACTAAACATCTGGGAAAGGAGAGAGCGGGGGCTCCCTCACCGCAACTCCCAAATATAACTCTCCCAACTTCCACCTCAGAAACTATAATTGTTGTAAACTACAGCGGTTCAATGTTTTCTGGGAATAGACTAACTTAGTTTATTCAGCTAGCTAACTAGGTGCAGTATTATTCCGTGAAAATCGTCCGGGCACCTAGTCATAAGACGCCACAGCCAGCTAGCATGCCGGACTCCAACAACACGGTTTAGCGCCAATACTCGGCCACAACAAACCACCAGTGTATCAACACGCAAGCAGATCGTTCGTGTCCGTGTCTAACGTTGTGGGTTAGTCCCGACAGCTTGAGCGAGTCCGTCATCAACTTATTCAGCCAGTTAGATAGCTAGAATAGTTAGCAAACTAGCTAGCCATTGCTTTCAGACAAAGAAGAACCCCTCCTTTCACGGCACGAACACACAGAGAGAGCCAAACTAACGTTAACTAGTCACCCATGTCCCGAATTCCTTGAACGACTCGGGCTATCAATATGTAAAAAACAAAACACAAATGTAGGTTATGACTTACCCCTAGCAGCTACTGTTAGCTAGCCAAGAGCAAAGCTAGCCACTGAATTGACTCAGCCAGTTCGCGTCTGTTCGCTCGGTCGTTCCAGCTATTGTTTACTAGTAGCTATCCAGGTAGCAACAAGCTAGCTAAATTTCAAGCACAGTAGCCACTTGCTACCTAACGTTAACGGTTCAGACAATGAGGTTAGAAATCAGCTGAATGGTAGGCAATTATTGTATGTCATTATTGTAGGCAGCCAGCTGGCGTAATTACAGGCACTCTCAGGCGTGAAACAACTATACCGTTGCTAATAGCTACTCGCCAGCTAGTCCAGGTGGTGGGTTAGCTAGCTAGCTTCGTGCTACACCGGGCACAGCTGAATACAATACTAACCTACAATAATTACATACAACAACCCACGATAACTACCTACAATACCTAACTACAATCTAAATACATAGTTGAAGCCTTACTCGACAAAGCCCAAGCTATGTATAAAGCCAAGCTTACCCGACGCCAAGCTTACCCAACGACCTCCTCCTTCAACGAACACCAAACGTGTAAGCATATTTCGTCGACCCCGTGTAGCTCAGTTGGTAGAGCATGGCGCTTGCAACACCAGGGTTGTGGGTTCTTTTCCCACGGGGGGCCAGTATGAAAAAAATCTATGCACTCACTAACTGTAAGTCGCTCTGGATAAGAGCGTCTGCTAAATGACTAAAACTTATTTTTTTCTTTAAGCAATGGCTTTTTTCTGGCCACTCTTCCATAAAGTCCAGCTCTGTGGAGTGTACGGCTTAAAGTGGTCCTATGGACAGATACTCCAATCTCCACTGTGGAGCTTTGCAGCTCCATCAGGGTTATCTTTGGTCTCTTTGTTGCCTCTCTGATTAATGCCCTCCTTGCCTGGTCCGTGACTTTTGGTGGGCAGCCCTCTCTTGGCAGGTTTGTTGTGGTGCCATAATTCTTTCAATTTTTTAATAATGGATTTAATGGTGCTCCGTGGGATGTTCAAAGTTTCGGATATTTTTTTATAACCCAACCGTGATCTTTACTTCTCCACAACTTCGTCCCTGACCTGTTTGGAGAGCTCCTTGGTCTTCATGGTGCCGCTTTCTTGGTGGTGCTCCTTGCTTAGTGGTGTTGCAGACTCTGGCGCCTTTTAGAACAGGTGTATATATACTGAGATTATGTGACAGATCATGTGACACTTAGATTGCACACAGGTGGACTATATTTAACTAATTATGTGACTTCTGAAGGTAATTGGTTGCACCAGATCTTATTTAGGGGCTTCGTAGCAAAGGGGGTGAATACATAGCACGCACCACTTTTCCGTTTATATTTCTTAGAATGTTTTTTAACAAGTAATTTTTTTCATTCCACTTCACCAATTTGGACTATTTTGTGTATGTCCATTACATGAAATCCAAATAAAAATAAATTTAAATTACAGGTTGTAATGCAACAAAATAGGAAAAACGCCAAGGGGGATGAATACTTTTGCAAGGCACTGTACGTATTTGTTGCATGAGAAATATAAGGAAAGCTATTACTGCCGCTAGTACAGGCATTGTGAAAAATACAAGGCTCGCAATTCAATGAATTGCGTGGTATCTGTTGGTAGTTTCTGATGTGCGAGAGTGATGTAGTGATGTCCCACTCCCTAGGCCTAATTTAAATCAAATCAAATCAAATCAAATTTTATTGGCCACATGCGCCGAATACAACAGGTGCAGACATTACAGTGAAATGCTTACTTACAGCCCTTAACCAACAGTGCATTTATTAAAAAATAAAAAAAAAAAAAAAAGTGTTGAGAAAAAAAGAGCAGAAGTAAAATAAAATAACAGTAGGGAGGCTATATATACAGGGGGGTACGGTGCAGAGTCAATGTGGGGGCACCGGCTAGTTGAGGTAGTTGAAGTAATATGTACATGTGGGCAGAGTTAAAGTGACTATGCATAAATAATTAACAGAGTAGCAGCAGCTTAAAAGGATGGGGTGGGGGCAGTGCAAATAGTCCGGGTAGCCATGATTAGCTGTTCAGGAGTCTTATGGCTTGGGGGTAGAAGCTGTTGAGAAGTCTTTTGGACCTAGACTTGGCACTCCGGTACCGCTTGCCGTGCGGTAGCAGAGAGAACAGTCTATGACTAGGGTGGCTGGAGTCTTTGACAATTTTGAGGGCTTTCCTCTGACACCGCCTGGTATAGAGGTCCTGGATGGCAGGAAGCTTGGCCCCAGTGATGTACTGGGCCGTACGCACTACCCTCTGTAGTGACTTGCGGTCAGAGGCCAAGCAGTTGCCACACCAGGCGGTGATGCAACCAGTCAGGATGCTCTCGATGGTGCAGCTGTAGAATTTTTTGAGGATCTGAGGACCCATGCCAAATCTTTTCAGTCTCCTGAGGGGGAATAGGCTTTGTCGTGCCCTCTTCACGACTGTCTTGGTGTGTTTGGACCATGATAGTTCGTTGGTGATGTGGACACCAAGGAACTTGAAGCTCTCAACCTGTTCCACTACAGCCCGTCGATGAGAATGGGGGCGTGCTCAGTCTTCTTTTTTTCCCTGTATTCCACAATCATCTCCTTTGTCTTGGTCACGTTGAGGGAGAGGTTGTTGTCCTGGCACCACACGGCCAGGTCTCTGACCTCCTCCCTATAGGCTTTCTCATCATTGTCGGTGATCAGGCCTACCACTGTTGTGTCGTCGGCAAACTTAATGATGGTGTTGGAGTCGTGCCTGGCCATGCAGTCATTGGTGAACAAGGAGTACAGATCACGAGTACGTACGTACGGTCACTGTGGGGACGACATCATCGATTCACTTATTGATGAAGCCAGTGACTGATGTGGTGTACTCCTCAATGCTATCTGAAGAATCCCGGAACATGTTCCAGTCTGTGCTAGCAAAACAGTCCTGTAGCTTAGCATCTGTGTCATCTGACCAAATGTTGCTCCATTTGAGTGCCAGGCCCCCACCGAGGGGCACTCAAAAACGAGGGGGAGGTCCTAAGGGGGTTATTGGGATTGAGCCATAGACAGACAGAGATGTCTCTCTCTCTCTATTCTCGAATCCCCCTCGCCCTCTCTTCTCCCACTCCTCCCTGCCTTCTCTCTCCCTCTATTTGCCTCCCTTTGTCTCTCTCCCTCCTCTTTCTTTCACCCTCTCTCCCTCCTTCTCTCTCACCTCCTCCTCTCTCCCCCTCCCTCATTCACCCTCTCTCCTCCATTTCTCTCTTTCCTTCTTCCCCTCCATCCCCCTCCTCTTATCTCTCTCTCTCCCTATTTCCCAGAGTTTGTTGACTCTCTCTCTCTCTCTCTCCCCTCCCTCCTCTCTCCCCCCTCCCTCCACCAACTCCCTCACTCTCCCCCCTCATCCACCCTCCATTCTCTCTCCCTCCTTCTTTCCCTCCCTCCCCCTCTTCTCATCTCTCTCCCAGACAGGCAGACAGACCGATAGACAGTTTGAAGTCAATAAAAAAACAAATATGACCAGTAATTCATTCTAACAAGGCTCTTAGTTTCTAGAACTGCAAGACCATTGTGTCCAATGAAGGTCAAAAATGCTTTTAGGTTGATTAACTTCAAATGTCATATTCCGGGTCAGGACAGTTCCCCGGTCAAAAATATACAGTATGTAACATTTGGGAAGATTCAACCTTTTTAACCCTTCGAAACCACCCCTATGACCCACAATTAAGTCAGTTCACATAATCACAGGAAGTTGAAATTCAATGTATGGCTTCCCGGGGAGACTCATTAACAATGCCCAGTTTCAAGTCTTTATGTTAAGAATGTACCGTTCTACAGAGGATGGAAGATTTGTGTGTAACTACAGGGAGAGAATGAAGCACCATGTTAAGGATAAATTAAGCCACTTCCTGTAAACTGATCCTCAACACAGGGCATCCCTATAAGGTCACGATGGGTTGTGTGGAAGGACGGTTAGCTAGCTCAATCGCAGTCCATGGGGGCGTCATGGTTATGTGAGGGCTGTAAGTAATGCTTTTCTATGGAAGAAAGGCCTTCTTCTCTGTGGGACCAAGTTTTTGCTGTGAAGAGTTAATTTCACATAACCCTGACCCTAACCCTAATTTTAGCTTCATGTCCACATCCTAGCTCAACCCTAAACCTACCCTCAACCCTAGCTTTATATCCACTCCCGGCTCAACACTAAGGCTTACCCTGACCCTAACATTAATCCTTAAGAGTCGATTGACGCACATGTGAGTCAATCTAAGTAACATAATTTTAAAAATCTAAATCTGTCAGTTTAAGCTAGATGTATCAACCTTCCGCATCTGCTGTGGAAGGTGGCAGAGCTACAGCGGTGTTTGTCACACCATGAGACATCCCGAAAATCTAACTATTACACAGAACAAAAATATAAACACAACATGTAAAGTGTTGATCCCGTGTTTCATGAGCTGAAATAAAAGATCCCAGAAATGTTTTATACTCTCAAAAAACATTTATCTCAAATTGTGTGCACAAATTTGTTTACATCCCTGTTAGTGAGCATTTCTCCTTTGCCAAGATAATCCATCTACCTGACAGGTGTGGCATATCAAGAAGCTGATCATTACATAGGTGCACCTCGTTCTAGGGACAATAAAAGGCCACTCTAAAATGTGCAGTTTTGTCACACAACACAATGCCACATATGTCTGAAGTTTTGAGGGATCATGCAATAGGCATGCTGACTGCAGGAATGTCCACCAGAGCGGTTGCCAGAGAATTTAATATTAATTTCTCTACCATAAGCCACCTCCAACATTGTTTTAGAGAATTTGGCAGTACGTCCAACCGGTCTCACAACCGCAGACCACATGTAAGGTGTCGTGTGGGCGAGCGGTTTGTTGATGTCAACGTTGTGAAGAGAGAGTGCCCCATGGTGGGGTTATGGTATGGGCAGGCATGAGCTACGGACAACAAACAAAATTGCATTTTATTGATGGCAATTTGAATGCACAGAGATAACGTGATGAGATCCTGAGGCCCATTGTCGTGTCATTCTTCCGCCGCCATCACCTCATGTCGCAAGGATCTGTACACAATTCCTGGAATCTGAAAATGTCACAATTCTTCCATGGCCTGCATACTCACCAGACATGTCACCCTTTGAGCATGTTTGGGATGCTCTGGATCGACGTGTACGGCAGCGTATTCCAGTTCCCGCCAATATCCAGCAACTTCGCACAGCCAATGGAAACTGAAATTGTTTGGAGCAAAGCTCTGCAGCATTAGCGAAGATATGATCAATACAAGTGGATTTCACAGATCCAACAGTATTGATATGCACTCTAGTTGGTTGAGTGATAACCTGGGTCATATAACAGGCATTAGTCACAGTTAGAATCTTCCTTTTGAGAGGACAGCTAATTGCTAACCAGTCAATGTTCAGGTCAACAAGAAAATAGACCTCTCTGTTAACGTCACACACATTATCAAGCGTTGCACATTATCATATTATCCAAATAATGACTGTTAGCACTTGGTGGCCTATAGCAGCACCCCAAAAGAAGAGGCTTTAGATGAGGCAGGTGAACTTGCAAACACAACACTTTAACAACATTTTACATGAGTCAGAGACATCATTTAGACAGTTGGAGATGGGGTCATGCTCTGTAGTGTATTCCTCATGTGGGAAAGTGTTTAATCAGCTTGTTATTATCCCGTGACTGCACATGTTTACCGTTCCAACGCGGCCCCAGACACCCTTGTTGACTCTTCCTCTCCCCACGTTTTAGATATAAGAAAACTAACAAAATCTAAACGTGTTAACTCCCTACTCAGCTTCGCAAAATTCAGCAAGCTCCAAGAAAATGAAGGCTGTTGTAAATTAAAAGATGATCCAAGACATTACATCTCCTGTGTTGTGTATCCAGCTATGGAGAACTTGAGAAACAAAGCGCTGATTTTGTATGCATAGCACTAAATTAGCGGTAAACCTTTCCTTGAATATTCCCTCTGATACATTCAGAATTGGCTTCACTTGGGATTATCCAAATAAATCAATGTATCAATTGTGGGTCTGATTGAGCAATTGTAAATGTTTTCTTTAATAAGGCTAAGGAATTTGCATTAGCCGTAAGGGGCTTTTTAAATCTATCTATTAAGGAAAAAGAAACCTGCGGGTAACGAGAGAGAGAGAGAACTTTATTCATCCTATAGAATGTCTTGGGGACCCAGGCCATGAAACCATTAAATGGTTATAGGAGGTGCCCTGCTGATATTGATTCTATCAGAGCTCTGCGGGCTGCAGTGCGCTCTAGAGACGGGTACGCAAAACCCAAACCGTCCCGTAGTCCCACCATTCCCAGCGCAGCTCCATGGCTTCCCCCCGAAATTCCAGTCTGGCCCTCTCCCTCCCTCGGTCTCACTTTCCCCTCAGTCAATCAGGCCTGCATCCAAGCCTCCCCACAATGGCCACCACCACCACTGCTGCCACCGACTCTGCTGCTGCTAGCGTTTCAGCCTCTCCTTTCTCCCTATTCTCCTCTTACTTATTGTTATGGTTAGTTTGCATTTTTGACAGGCCAGTGGGGTTCTCAGTGACATTCGGGCTATTATGGCTGAAGCACTTGTCAAAACATCGGTCAGGCAAGCCATGCTGGCCGGTTGGGGTGAGCCAGGGAGAGTGCTGGTGGGCAAGGGAAAGCTGGCATCCCAGGTAGGTTCCTGACAGCTTCTGGTCCCCAGCCTCGGTCGCCGCAACTAGGAGACCAGGAAATGACACACAGAATTAGCCGAGCCTTGCCAGTCTAACGGCGCTATCTAAGGAGCCAAGACCCCGCTATCTAAGGAGCCAAGACCCCCCCCCCCCCGCCCCCTGAGTGGGCCAGATTTTTTGCCAGATTTCTGCAGTAGTTGCGAAAAGCCAGGCTGCTGTCACCAGCCGACCACAAGTCCACTAACCGTGAGAACCAAACAATGTGGAGGGCCTCTCGCTTTCTCTCCCTTCTCTCTATTTCTCTCCCCTTATCCTCTCACCCACATTAGGCCTGGCATTAATGTTTTCTCAAGTGTCTTACGTTACCATCCAGTCATACCCCCTGCCTGCCACCCCTACCACTCCCATCTACCTCTGATCTTAACTGATCCCCTGTAGATAAGCTGTCATTAAATTTAAAAGAAAAATCCCCCTCATTTATGACCTATTGTAGAGAGTAGAAAGTGAGGGGTGAGCTCTAAGGGGGAGAGAGCTGCTATAGGCCAGTTCAGTGAGCTCTCGGCCAGACAGTCACAAGTTCAGATGCAGTATAAAGATAAGGAGTGGATCAAGTCAGGGCCTCACACAAGCACAGATATGCACACACACACACGGGTGATAGTAGGATCCCTTCTCAAAATAACTTGTTGTGAGCTAACCACTTTTTGAAAATATGGTGGTTTTCACTGATTTTGCTGTTTGGATTTTGCTGTTTTTCTTATTTACACTTTACAAATCACAATAAAGACACTTTCATCCTTGTGTTGTTTTTGTTTGTCATATCTTTTTTATGTGGCATCCAAAAAACAAACAATTGAGTGTTTCCAATGTCCTGCTATGGTACAAGGGTGAGAATGTCTGTCCAGCTGTAAACAATAGCCTAATCTACATTGCCATGTACAACCTCAGTTATGTGTACTGGCCTTTGAACCATTTCAATATTAATGAAGACCTTCCTGCTATGGTACATGGGTGAGAATGGCTGTTTGGTTGTAGACAATTAGAACACATTCTATCTACATAACCCATGTACAAAGCACTACAAGCTTACTGAGTGACTGCTTCAGAGTACAGTAATATTTTCTGCCACAAGTATAAATAACCAGACAAAGACATTTAACAGACCTTTTGCTCAAAATGTATTTATTTAAATGAAAAAAATATGTAAAAAAATGTGCAATATAAAGCACAGGGTGCAAATAAGAAGACCTTTGTGCCAAACAAAAGGTTCATTTCCCTGTTTGACCGCTTGGTTTTATGGGTATTATGTCTCTTACTGTGGTGCTCTATTGTGTCAAAGAGGGCACTTGCAGGACTCTTGCTTTATTTCCTCCACCTGCTGCATAATTTCTGCTTCCTAAGGACTCTCCGCTGTCTTCCTGTTCCGGCCACTGGAGCTGGGTCGGGCAGATGGGGCAGAGGTTGATTGAGTGCTGGGGCAGAGAGTGATGGTGCGTCTGGACGGTGCATTAGCCGTTGATGAGATGGGCCTGGGTGTTGGGGAGAGGGGTCAGGGAGGTGATGAGTTAGGCCATGGAGATGAAGAACCATCTGTTGATGGGCCCTCAGGGCTCTGCTCGGTCTCTGGGCTGTCTACAATGCCACCCCCCTCCAACACCTACAAACAGATGAAAAATACATTAGAATACATTGCAAGCAATCTTAAAACATCTTCATGGGCTCCTTTGAGTTAAACATGCTCACTCAAAATAACTGATTTTATAAACATCTCAATTGAACTATTACACACACACACCACCATGTCTGTTTTCAGATGTTTGAGCTATCCCTGCTAATCATTATGATAACAACACAGACACAGGACATTTCCCACTCACAATTTCTCCCACCCAGAAAAGAGCTGATTTCACATTTTCTAGGTCTGCTAAACATAAGATCACACACACAAACACAAGTGTACATACCGTATATGGCATATTGGTGTCTGTCAGACAATGTTTTACATAAACACGAAGCCAACCCAGGTGTTGGACAATCGGCACGACACACACCGGCAGCAGAAGCCTCACTCCTGGTCTCCTTCACCTTTCTCAGATTGCGAACATACCGGTCCCAAATCTGTCTCGATGTCTTTGTGGTATCGGTATCCGCATTTCAAGCTATCTCCCCCCAGATATTGACTTTTGCATTCTTGTCCATAATCAACCACACAGATTTTATAGAGTTGCTCATATCTTCTCATCTCCTCAGACAGACGCTCCTCAAAACTGGACAGAGACATAATTGTCGAAATAAAAGCAAACATGCAAGTACAATAACAGTAGAGTAGCACTAAACGTTCAGACAATGTATGGCGCTCTTTTATGTCAACTCTTGGCAATATTCTGGGAATGAAAAAAATAAAAGAATTGTACACATTATCATCAATAAGCTCTAAGTTCCATTCTTAGAACATGAAGAAAACTTTCCATGAAAACCACAAGAAAACTAGTAATATTCAGAGAACGTACTAAGAATGTTATTTAAAAACATACACATTCTGTTCTCAGCATAAGTGTGTTCATGTGTGTTGGCCGCACCCACTCACCTGATCTTGTGCTTGCTTCCTTTGAAATGGGGTCTGTTTGAACAGACTAAAATGAACAGTTTCGTATGCATAAAAAAAACATGGCATGCTCCATCCTGTTGGCGCAGTAGATTAATTCCAAGGATTGAGATCAGAAGATCGATCATAGGTTTGAATCTCACTAATGTCGTGTCACAATAAAAAAAAAAGGTGTTTGCATGATTAATGCCTAAGGAAATTAATTTCCATGTGTCCTATATGTGCTTGGAGGTAAAAAAAAAAGTGAACCAAAAATAAGCTTGCAGTGTTATTAAAAGTATTTTGGAAACATGCAGTGAAAATTTTAAGGAACTTATAAAATACCTCAAAATAACCTATAATTTCCATTCTCAGAGCGTTTATAAGACCTACTAGAAAAACGTTCAAGGAACCATAGTACGTTTTGTTCTCAGAACCTCCCTGCAACCTAAAAATGTACGTTCCCAGAACAGGCTAAATGTTCAGTGATTTTTCTTCTTCTCAGTTTCACCGGTAAGGAAACGAATGGCTTTGTTCCCACGACCAATGTGAAACCAAAAGCATTTGTTCGATTTATGACGTTAAAAAAGGGGGGGTTTATGGTAGCTGTGCCAGGTGGGGCTCCCAGGACTGTAGTCTGTAGTCACTCAAACTGTCAAAACTAACCCAAAACTTTACACAACGTTAGACACGGACACAAATGATCTGTTTGGAATGTTAACACACTGGTGGTTTGTTGTAACCGAGTATTGGTGCTAAACCGTGTTATTGGAGGCTGGCATGCTAGTTGGCTATGGCGTCATAGGATTCGGTGCCCTGGATGGTTTTCACAGAAGAATACTGTACCAAGTTAGCTAGCTGAATAAACTAAGTTAGAGTATATTCCTAGAAACATTGAACCGCTGTAGTTTACAACAATTATAATTTCTAAAGTGGAAGTTGGGAGAGTTAATTTGAGTGTTTCAGTGAAACGTAAGTGAGGGAGGCCCCGCTCTCTCGCTTCCCAGATGTTTAGTTCATTTCATCCCGATCTCCTTTGCATTATTGTAGCCTTTTTCTGTAGCCTGTCAACTATGTGTCTGTCTATCCCTGTTCTCTCCTCTCTGCACAGGCCATACAAACGCTTCACATCGCGTGGCTGCTGCCACTCTAATCTGGTGGTCCCTGCGCGCACGACCCACGTGGAGTTCCAGGTCTCCGGCAGCCTCTGGAACTGCCGTTCTGCGGCCAACAAGGCAGAGTTCATCTCAGCCTATGCTACCCTCCAGTCCCTCGACTTCTTGGCGCTGACGGAAACATGGATTACCACAGAAAACACTGCTACTCCTACTGCTCTTTCCTCGTCTGACCATGTGTTCTCGCATACCCCGAGAGCATCTGGTCAGCGCGGCGGTGGCACAGGAATCCTCATCTCTCCCAAGTGGACATTCTCTCTTTTCCCCCTGACCCATCTGTCTATCTCTTCATTTGAATTCCATGCTGTCACAGTCACTAGCCCATTCAAGCTTAACATCCTTGTCATTTATTGCCCTCCAGGTTCCCTTGGAGAGTTTATCAATGAGCTTGACGCCTTGATAAGTTCCTTTCCTGAGGATGGCTCACACCTCACAGTTCTGGGTGACTTTAACCTCCCTACGTCTGCCTTTGACTTATTTCTCTCTGCCTCCTTCTTTCCTCTTTTGACCTCACCCTCTCACCGTCCCCCCTACTCACAAGGCAGGCAATACGCTTGACCTCATCTTTACTAGATGCTGTTCTTCTACTAATCTCACTGCAACTCCTCTCCAAGTCTCGACCACTACGTTGTATCGTTTTCTCTCTCGCTCTCCTCCAACACTACTCACTCTGCCACTACTCAGATGGTAATGTGCCGTCACAACCTTCGCTCTCTCTCTCCCGCTACTCTCTCCTCTTCCATCCTATCATCTCTTCCCTCTGCTAAATCCTTCTCCCTCCGATCTCCTGATTCTGCCTCCTCAACCTTCCTCTCCTCCCTTTCTGCATCTTTTGACTCTCTATGTCCCCTATCCTCCCGGCTGGCTCGGTCCTCCCCTCCAGCGGAAATGGAGGAAAAGTAGACTCCCTGCGGACCTGTCATCTTTTCACTCCCTCCTCTCTACATTCTCTTCCTCTGTTTCCGCTGCTTAAGCCAATTTCTACCACTCTAAATTTCAAGCCTCTGCCTCTAACCCTAGGAAGCTCTTTGCCACCTTCTCCTCCCTGCTGAATCCTCCTCCTCTACCTCCCTCCTCCCTCTCTGTGGATGACTTCATCAACCATTTTGAAAAGAAGGTTGACGACATCCAATCCTCATTTATTAAGTCAAATGACACCGCTGGTCCTGCTCACACTGCCCTAGCCTATGCTTTGACTTCTTTCTCCCTTCTCTCTCCAGATGAAATCTTGCGACTTGTGACGGCCGGCCGCCCAACAACCTGCCCGCTTGACCCTATCCCCTCCTCTCTTCTCCAGACCATTTCCGGAGAACTTCTCCCTTACTTCACCTCGCTCATCAACTCATCCTTGACCGCTGGCTATGTCCCTTCCGTCTTCAAGAGAGCGAGAGTTGCACCCCTCCTCAAAAAACCTACACTCGATCCCTCCGATGTCAACAACTACAGACCAGTATCCCTTCTTTATTTTCTCTCCAAAACTCTTGAGCGTGCCGTCTCTAGCCAATTCTCCTGCTATCTCTCTCAGAATGACCTTCTTGATCCAAACCAGTCAGGTTTCCTGACTGGTCATTCAACTGAGACTGCTCTGCTCTGTGTCACGGAGGCTCTCCGCACTGCTAAAGCTAACTCTCTCTCCTCTGCTCTCATCCTTCTAGACCTATCCGCTGCCTTTGATACTGTGAACCATCAGATACTCCTCTCTACCCTCTCCGAGTTGGGCATCTCCGGCGCTGCTCACACATGGATTGCGTCCTACCTGACAGGTCGCTCCTACCAGGTGGCGTGGTGAGAATCTGTCTCCGCACCACGTGCTCTCACCACTGGTGTCCCCCAGGGCTCAGTTCTAGGCTCTCTCCTATTCTCTCTATACACCAAGTCACTTGGCTCTGTCATATCCTCACATGGTCTCTCCTATCATTGCTACGCAGACGACACACAATTAATTTTCTCCTTTCCCCCTTCTGATAACCAGGTGGCGAATCGCATCTCTGCATGTCTGGCAGACATATCAGTGTGGATGTCGGATCACCACCTCAAGCTGAACCTCGGCAAGACGGAGCTGCTCTTCCTCCCGGGGAAGGACTGCCCGTTCCATGATCTCGCCATCACGGTTGACAACTCCATTGTGTCCTTCTCCCAGAGTGCAAAGAACCTTGGCGTGACCCTGGACAACACCCTGCTGTTCTCCGCTAACATCAAAGCGGGTACCCGATCCTGCAGGTTCATGCTCTACAACATTCGCAGAGTATGACCCTACCTTACACAGAAAGTGGCACAGGTCCTAATCCAGGCACTTGTCAACTCCCATCTAGATTACTGCAACTCGCTGTTGGCTGGGCTCCCTGCCTGTGCCATTAAACCCCTACAACTTATCCAGAACGCTGCAGACCGTCTGGTGTTCAACCTTCCCAAGTTCTCTCATGTCACCCCGCTCCTCCGCACACTCCACTGACTTCCAGTTGAGGCTCGCATCTACTACAAGACCATGGTGCTTGCCTACGGAGCTGTGAGGGGAACGGCACCTCCTTACCTTCAGGCTCTGATCAGACCCTACACCCAAACGAGGGCACTACGTTCATCCACCTCTGGCCTGCTAGCTCCCCTACCTCTACGGAAGCACAGTTCCCGCTCAGCCCAGTCAAAGCTATTCGCTGCTCTGGCACCCCAATGGTGGAACAAGCTCCCCCACGACGCCAGGACAGCGTAGTCACTGACCACCTTCCGGAGACACTTGAAACCCTACCTCTTTAAGGAATACCTGGAATAGTATAAAGTAATCCTTCTTCCCCCACCCCCCCATAAAAAAAGGTGGTTGTCCCACTGGCTATCATAAGTTGAATGCACCAATTTGTAAGTCGCTCTGGATAAGAGCGTCTGCTAAATTATGTAAATGTAATGTAAATGTCTTAGGCCTGGAAGTTAGTCTCCTCCAGGAGAGCCCCATTACTCACCATCTCTCCACACCACACACTCACTCCATCCCCTACTCCTCCACCTCCATTAAAATCAACACATACCAGACCAGACGGTCTCATTCCTTCGTTCTGGTTTCCTTTGAAATCCCATTGGATGCCTCCCTGGCTTCCCCGATTCTGGCAAAAACCACTAAGTTGCTGCACTCTGCAGTCACCATGACTGGGTGATTCCACAACAGCGGGAACGGAAAACATTTTTGTTATCTCCGATTGTTCTGGCAATTCTCACATAGGAACTTCACTGGGAGGAAGGATGTTTAACATGCTATTTACATTTGTATGACAAACATTTCTTTTTGAAAATCATGATGAAATGTGCCATTTTAGGCCATTTTTAGACTCTATGATCTGTGAACCGTACATGATACAGACAACATCTTGGTGTCATTTATACTCCTTATAGTGTTCTCTCAAATATGGAATATGTTTAGGTTCTGAAATACACATTTTCACATTACTAATATTTTTAATGTTAAATAAATTATCTCAACTACCCTTTTTGATTTAGCTTATTTTTAAACTGCTCTGGGCCCAGGCTATGCCTATATTATACTCTCCAGCTCCAGGGCTGAGTCTGGGATTAATAATTCAGAGGAGAGGAGCTCGTGGCTGGGGTGGGGTGAGCGGGCCGGCACATTCACAGCCTGAGGAAGTCCAGCCAGAGACCCCACTGGTAGGCATTAGCCCAGGCTGTGTGTGGGGAGGAGCCCAACTTGGAATAAGGTAATGGAAATCATTAGGCGCTGGGGTTGAGAGGACTCACTCTGTGTGCTTTCACTTGCCATTAACGCCTCCTGATTATTATCACTGCCGCTTCAGAGCGTGTGGTGACCAGAGCTGCGTTTATAAACACACACACAGACACAGACAGAAACAGAGACTGACACACGCACAAAAACACAGACACACATGCTGCATACACACAAGCTCACATGCCTGCACGTGCACACACATGAATAGAGTACTAAATACAAATCAAATAATTAATGAATCCCATTGCAGTAAAACATTGGAAGGCATTGTTAGAACACAGCAGGATAAAGATAGCCAATCTTAAGGATAATAAAGTTTCTATTTTGCAATACAGCGCCAAACACATTCATAACTGCTCATAAATCCTTCCAAAAAATGTTTAATTTTCCCTTCTCACCCCATTGCACACTAACGAGACATCTCCACAAAAATAAACTTGATCGACCCTGGACAGAAAAAAAAAGAAAAAAACCCTCCTTTATGCAGAGTTTTATTACAGAGTTACAGGAAGAGGTTGATGTTAAGTTCCCCTGTTCAGTGTGTTAAGTGTTGCTCATAATTACAGGCTACACTAACGAGGTCGCCGCTGTCCACAGGTCTCCTTATACCCCTGCACTGGGGACGAGGCAGCATTACTTCTAGGTGGTTTCAGTGCTTTCAGAAAGTATTCAAACCCCTTGACTTTTTCCACATTTTGTTGTTACAAAGTGGGATTAAAATTGATTTAATTGTCATTTTTGGTCAACGACCTACACAAAAAACTCTGTAATGTCAAAATGGAAGAAAAAATCTAACATTTAATCAGAATTAATGAAAAATAAATAACATATATCTTGATTAGATAAGTATTCACCCACTGAGACAATACATGTTACATTTTACTTTTACATTTTAGTCATTTAGCAGACTGTCACGCCCTGGCTCTGGGGACTTTTATGTTGAGCCAGGGTGTTAGTTTCTATGTGTTAGTTTCTGGGTGTTAGGTTCTATGTTTCGTTTTCTATGTTCTTGTTCTAGTTTATGTGTTTCTATGTTGGCCGGGGTGGTTCCCAATTAGAGACAGCTGTGGCTCGTTGTCTCTGATTGGGAACCATACTTAGGCAGCCTGTTGTGCACTTGTCTTTTGTGGGATCTTGTTCCGTGTAGGTTTGTGTTTATGAAAACGAAACTTCACGTTTCGTTTTGTTGTTTTGTTATTGTTAATAGTACTCAATAAAAGATGTCCGCATTTCACGCTGCGCCTTGGTCCACTCATTACGACATTCGTGACAGAAGATCCCACCAAAACAGGACCAAGCAGCGTTTCCAGGAGCAAACGCCGGAGGTAACGTTGGTAGATGTCCTCCTCGGTTGGGGGAGGATAACGGAGGAGGAGGCCGTCCGTTACCGGAGGGCGATGAAGGGGGAGACCCAGGCAGGAGAGGAGAAGCGGCGCCAACCGGGCCGTCGTCGGACAGGCAAGAGGCAACCCCAATAATTTTATTGGGGGGGCACACGGCATGGACGACGGGGCTGCTGGAGGCAGCTACAGGGCGAGATTGTGGACTAGGAGAGAAGGCCACCAGGTTACGGGGGCCATTGGTCATTAGAGGGAAGGAGAGTGTAGAGGCACGGCGAGAGGTACTGGGGTGTGTTACCAGTCCGGTCCGGCCCGTTCCTGATCCCCGCACAAGGCCAGTGGTGTGTGTTCCCAGTACGGTCCGACCTGTTCCTGTCCCTCGCACTAAGCCTGTGATGCACGTCGCCAGCCCGGCCCGGCCTGTTCCTGCCCCTCGCACCAAGCCTATGGTGCGCGTCGCCAGCCCGGCCCGGCCTGTTCCTGCCCCTCGCACCAAGCCTGTGGTGCGCGTCGCAAGCCCGGCCCGGCCTGCTCCTGCCCCTCGCACCAAGCCTTGGGTGCGCGTCGCCAGCCCGGCCCGGCCTGTTCCTGCCCCTCGCACCAAGCCTGGGGTGCGCGTCGCCAGCCCGGCCCGGCGTGTTCCTGACCCTCGCACCAAGCCTGGGGTGCGCGTCCACAGCCCGGCCTGGTCTGTTCCTGCCCCTCGCACCAAGCCTGTGGTGCGCGTCGCCGGCCCGGCCTGTTCCTGCCCCTCGCACCAAGCCTGTGGTGCGCGTCGCCTGCCCGGCCCGGCCTGTTCCTGCCCCTCGCACCAAGCCTGTGGTGCGCGTCGCCAGCCCGGCCCAGCCTGTTCCTGGCCCTCGCACCAAGCCTGTGGTGCGCGTCGCCAGCCCGGTCCGGCCTATTCCTGCTCCCCGCACCAAGCCAGTGGTGCGCGTCGCCAGCCCGGTCCGGCCTGTTCCTGCTCACCGCACCAAGCCAGTGGTGCGCGTCGTCAGCCCGGTCCGGCCCGTTCCTGCTCCCCGCACCAAGCCAGTGGTGCGCGTCGCCAGCCCGGTCCGGCCTGTTCCTGCTCCCCGCACCAAGCCAGTGGTGCGCGTCGTCAGCCCGGTCCGGCCCGTTCCTGCTCCCCGCACCAAGCCAGTGGTGCGCGTCGTCAGCCCGGTCCAGCCCATTCCTGCTCCCCGCACCAAGCCTGTGGTGCGCGTCGTCTTATCCAGAGCGACTTACAAAATGGTGCATTCAACTTAGGATAGCCAGTGGGACAAGGATTACTGTTATACTGGTCATTCAACTGAGACTGCTCTTCTCTGTGTCACGGAGGCTCTCCGCACTGCTAAAGCTAACTGTCTCTCCTCTGCTCTTGTCCTTCTAGACCTGTCTGCTGCCTTTGATACTGTGAACCATCAGATCCTCCTCTCCACCCTCTCCGAGCTGGGCATCTCCGGCGCGGCTCACTCTTGGATTGCGTCCTACCTGACCGGTCGCTCCTACCAAGTGGCGTGGCGAGAAGCTGTCTCCGCACCACGTGCTCTCACCACTGGTGTCCCCCAGGGCTCAGTTCTAGGCCCTCTCCTATTCTCGCTATACACCAAGTCACTTGGCTCTGTCATATCCTCACATGGCCTCTCCTATCATTGCTACGCTGACGACACACAACTAATCTTCTCCTTTCCCCCTTCTGATAACCAGGTGGCGAATCGCATCTCTGCATGTCTGGCAGACATATCAGTATGGATGACGGATCACCACCTCAAGCTGAACCTTGGCAAGACGGAGCTGCTCTTCCTCCCGGGGAAGGACTGCCTGTTCCATGATCTCGCCATCACGGTTGACAACTCTGTTGTGTCCTCCTCCCAGAGTGCGAAGAGCCTTGGCGTGACCCTGGACAACACCCTGTCGTTCTCCGCTAACATCAAGGCGGTGACCCGATCCTGTAGGTTCATGCTCTACAACATTCGGAGAGTACGACCCTACCTTACACAGGAAGCGGCACAGGTCCTAATCCAGGCACTTGTCATCTCCCGTCTGGATTACTGCAACTCGCCCACTTGGCTGGGCTCCCTGCCTGTGCCATTAAACCCCTACAACTTATCCAGAATGCCGCAGCCCGTCTGGTGTTCAACCTTCCCAAGTTCTCTCACGTCACCCCGCTCCTCCGCACACTCCACTGGCTTCCAGTTGAGGCTTGCATCTACTACAAGACCATGGTGCTTGCCTACGGAGCTGTGAGGGGAACGGCACCTCCTTACCTTCAGGCTCTGATCAGACCCTACACCCAAACAAGGGCACTACGTTCATCCACCTCTGGCCTGCTAGCTCCCCTACCTCTACGGAAGCACAGTTCCCGCTCAGCCCAGTCAAAGCTATTCGCTGCTCTGGCACCCCAATGGTGGAACAAGCTCCCCCATGACGCCAGGACAGCGGAGTCACTCACCACCTTCCGGAGACATTTGAAACCCCACCTCTTTAAGGAATACCTGGGATAGGATAAAGTAATCATTCTACCCCCCCCTTACCCCAACCCAAACCCCAAACCCCCAAAAAAAAAAAAAAAAAACATTGTAAAGTGGTGATCCCACTGGCTATAAGGTGAATGCACCTATTTGTAAGTCGCTCTGGATAAGAGCGTCTGCTAAATGACGTAAATGTAAATGTAAATGTAAAGAGAAGAGAGGATAGGGTCAAGCGGGCAGGTTGTTGGGCGGCCAGCCGTCACGTCGCAAGATTTCATCTGGAGAGAGAGTGGAGAAAGAAGTCAAAGCATAGGGTAGGGCAGTGTGAGCAGGACCAGCGGTGTCATTTGACTTAATAAATGAGGATCGGATGTCGTCAACCTTCTTTTTAAAATGGTTGACGAAGTCATACACAGAGAGGGAGGAGGGAGGGGGAAGAGGAGGAGGATTCAGCAGGGAGGAGAAGGTGGCAAAGAGCTTCCTAGGGTTAGAGGCAGAGGCTTGAAATTTAGAGTGGTAGAAATTGGCTTTAGCAGCGAAAACAGAGGAAAAAAATGTAGAGAGGAAGGAGTGGAAAGATGACAGGTCCGCAGGGAGTTTTCCTCCATTTCGCTCGGCTGCCCGGAGCCCTGTTCTGTGAGCTCGCATTGAGTCGTCAAGCCACGGAGCAGGAGGGGAGGACCGAGTCAGCCGGGAGGATAGGGGACATAGAGAGTCAAAAGATGCAGAAACGGAGGAGAGGAGGGTTGAGGAGGCAGAATCAGGAGATCGGAGGGAGAAGGATTTAGCAGAGGGAAGAGATGATAGGATGGAAGAGGAGAGAGTAGCGGGAGAGAGAGAGCGAAGGTTGTGACGGCACAGTACCATCTGAGTAGTGGCAGAGTGAGTAGTGTTGGAGGAGAGCGAGAGAGAAAACGATACAAAGTAGTGGTCGGAGACTTGGAGGGGAGTTGCAGTGAGACTAGTAGAAGAACAGCATCTAGTAAAGATGAGGTCAAGCGTATTGCCTGCCTTGTGAGTAGGGGGGGACGGTGAGAGGGTGAGGTCAAAAGAGGAAAGTAGTGGAAAGAAGGAGGCAGAGAGAAATAAGTCAAAGGCAGACGTAGGGAGGTTAAAGTCATCCAGAACTGTGAGGGGTGAGCCATCCTCAGGAAATTAACTTATCAAGGCGTCAAGCTCATTGATGAACTCTCCAAGGGAACCTGGAGGTCAATAAATGATAAGGATGTTAAGCTTGAATGGGCTAGTGACTGTAACAGCATGGAATTCAAATGAGGAGATAGACATATGGGTCAGGGGGAAAAGAGAGAATGTCCACTTGGGAGAGATGAGGATTCCTGTGCCACCGCCGCGCTGACCAGATGCTCTCGGGGTATGCGAGAACACATGATCAGACTAGGAAAGAGCAGTAGGAGTAGCAGTGTTTTCTGTGGTAATCCATGTTTCCGTCAGCGCCAAGAAGTCGAGGGACTGGAGGGTAGCATAGGCTGAGATTAACTCTGCCTTGTTGGCCGCAGAACGGCAGTTCCAGAGGCTGCCGGAGACCTGGAACTCCACGTGGGTCGTGCGCGCAGGGACCACCAGATTAGAGTGGCAGCAGCCACGCGGTGTCAAGTGTTTGTATGGCCTGTGCAGAGAGGAGAGAACAGGGATAAACAGACACATAGTTGACAGGCTACAGAAAAGGCTACAATAATGCAAAAGAGATCGGAATAAAATTAACTTAACATCTGGGAAGCGAGAGAGCGGGTCCTCCCTCACTTACCTTTCACTGAAACACTCAAATATAACTCTCCCTACTTCCACTTTAGAAAGTTATAATTGTTGTAAACTACAGAGGTTCAACGTTTTCTAGGAATAGACTCCAACTTAGTTTATTCAGCTAGCTAACTTGGTACATTATTCTTCCGTGAAAACCGCCCAGGGCACCGTATCCTATGATGCCATAGCTAACTAGCATGCTAGCATCCAATAACACATGGTTTAGCGCCAATACTTTGTTACAACAAACTACTAAACATATAATTCGTGTCCGTGTCTAGTTCCTTTCATAACGCAGAAATAATTAAACGTTGGCTAGCTAGCACAAAGTAAGTCATGCTAGCTACACAAGTGGACTACACATCTCGAATGTTCAGAAAGTGAAGCTTTACGTTGCAAAATTCTCATTGACTAAAATGATATTGTATTTAGTTGCTACAGTGCTGCTAGCTGGTAGTGTTGGCTAGCTAGCAATGGCTGCAGTGTTGACTTTGTTTGAAAAACGCATGACTACTCACTCCATCTCTACAGCTTCTAGAAACACCTTTGGCAGCGATTACAGCTGTGAGTCTTTCTGGTCAAGTCTCTAAGTGCTTTGCACACCTGGATAGTACAATATTTGCACATTATTCTTAAAAAAAATATTCAAGCTCTGTCAAGTTTGTTGTTGCTTGAAAGTCAAAACTGTAACTTTCCACTAAGGAACATTCAATGTAATCTTGGTAAGCAACACCAGTATAGATTTGTCCTTGTGTTTTAGGTTATTATCCTGCTGAATACAGCTCTCCCAGTGTCTGTTGGAAAGAAGACTGAAGCAAATTTTTATTTAGGATTCTGGTCTTAGCTGTATTCCATTTATTTTATCATAAAAAAAAGTCCTTGCCAATGACAAGCATACCCATAACATGATGCAGCCACCACCATGCTTGAAAATATGAAGAGTGGTACTCCGTGATGTGTTGAGTTGAATTTGCCCCAAACATAGTGCTTTGTATTCAGGATAAAACATTAATTTCCTTGCCACATTTTTTGCAGTATTACTTGTTGCATGTTTTGGAGAAAAAAAAATTCTGTACACGCTTCCTTCTTTTCACTCTGTCATTTAGGTTAGTATTGTGGAGACGAGCTAAATCACTTCTATGCTCGCTTCGAGGCAAGCAACACTGAAACATTCATGAGAGCATCAGCTGATCCGGATGACTATGTGATTACGCTCTCCGTAGCCGATGTGCGTAAGAGGAGGTCAACATTCACAAGGCCGCAGGGCCAGACGAATTACCAGGACGTGTACTCCGAGCATGCGCTGACCAACTGGCAAGTGTATTCACTGACATTTTCAACATGTCCCTGACTGAGTCTGTAATACCAACATGTTTCAAGCAGACCACCATAGTCCCTGTGCCCAAGAACACTAAGATAACCTGCCTAAATGACTACCGACCCGTAGCACTCACGTCTGTAGCCATGAAGTGCTTTGAAAGGCTGGCAGTTCTCACATCAACATTATCCCAGAAACCCTAGACCCACTCCAATTTGCATACCGCCCCAACAGATCCACAGATGATGCAATCTCTATTGCACTCCACACTGCCCTTTCCCACCTGGACAAGAGGAACACCTACGTGAGAATGCTATTCATTGACTACAGCTCAGCATTCAACACCATAGCGCCCTCAAAGCTCATCACTAAGCTAAGGACCCTGGGACTAAACACCTCCCTCTGCAACTGGATCCTAGACTTCCTGATGGGGCTGCCCCCGGGTGGTAAGGGTAGGTAACAAAACATCTGCCACGCTAATCCTCAACACGGGGGCCCATCAGGGGTGCGTGCTCAGTCCCCTCCTGTACTCCCTGTTCACCCATGACAGCATGGCCAGGCACGACTCCAACACCATCATTAAGTTTTCCGACAACACAACAGTGGTAGGCCTGATCACTGAGAACGATGAGACAGACCATAAGGAGGAAGTCAGAGACCTGGCTGTGTGGTGCCAGGATAACAACCTCTCCCTCAACGTGATCAAGACAAAGGACATGATTGTGGACTACAGGAAAAAAAGAGGACTGAGCATGCCTCCATTCTCATCAACGGGGCTGTAGAGGAACAGGTTGAGAGCTTCAAGTTCCTTGGTGTCCACATCACCAACAAACTAACATGGTCCAAACACACCAAGACAGTCATGAAGAGGGCACAACAAAGCCTATTCCCCCTCAGGAGACTGAAAAGATTTGGCATGGGTCCTCAGATCCTCAAAAAGTTATACAGCTGCACCATCAAGAGCATCCTGACTGGTTGCATCACCGCCTGGTATGGCAACTGCTCGGCCTCCGACCGCAAGGCACTACAGAGGGTAGCGCGTACGTCCCAGTACATCACTGGGGCCAAGTTTCCTGCCATCCAGGACCTCTATACCAGGTGGTGTCAGAGGAAGGCCCTAAAAATTGTCAAAGACTCCAGCCACCCTAGTCATAGACTGTTCTCTCTGCTATGCATGGCAAGTGGTACCGGAGTGCCAACTCTAGGTCCAAAAGGCTTCTTAACAGCTTCTACCCCCATGCCATAACAACTAATCATGGCTACCCGGACTATTTGCATTGCCCCCCCACCATCACCCCACCCCCACCCCCTCTTTTACGCTGCTACTACTCTGTTTATTATCTATGCATAGTCACTTTAACTCTACCCACATGTACATATTACCTCAATTACCTCGACTAATCGGTGTCCCCGCACATTGACTCTGTACCGGTACCCCCTGTATATAGCCTCCCTACTGTTATTTTATTTTACTACTGCTTTAATTATTTGCTACTTTTATTTTTTACTTATCTATTTTTTACTTAACACTTTATTTATTTTCTTAAAACTGTATTGTTGGTTAAGAGCTTGTAAGTAAGCATTTCACTGTAAGGTATCCGCCTGTTGTATTCGGCGCATGTGGTAAATAAAATTTGATTTGATTTGATTTGAGTAACTGCAATGTTCTTGACCAATCCTCAGTTCTCATATCACAACTATTAAACTCTGTAACTGTTTTAAAATCACTATTGGCCTCATGGTGAAATCCCTGAGCAGTTTCCTTAATCTCTGGCAACTGAGTTAAGAAGGACACCTGTATCTTTGCAGTCACTGGGTGTTTGATACACCATCCAAAGCCTAATTAATAACTTCACCATGCTCAAAGGGATATATCTTTTTTTCTTTTTTCTTTTTACCCATCTACTAATCGGGCCTTTTTTTACAAGGCATTGAAAAACCTCCCTGGTCTTTGTGGTTGAATCTGTGCTTGAAATCACTACTCGATATAGGGACCTTGCAGATAATTGTATGTGAGGGGTACAGAGATGGGGTAGTCATTCAATAATGATGTTAACCACTATTATTGAGCACAGAATGAGTCCATGCATCTTATTATGTGATTTGTTAAACACATTTATACTCCTGAACTTATTTAGGCTTGCCATAACAAAGGGGTTGAATACTTATTGACTTGAGAAATTTCAGCTTTACATTTTTAAATTAATTTCAAAAATGTTTTACAAACAAAATTCCACTTTGACATTATTGGGTATTGTATGTAGATTAATGACACAAATCTCAATTTAATCAGTTTTAGATGCAGGTTGTAACACAACAAAATGTGGAAAAAGTTAAGACGTGTGAATACTTTCTGAAGACACCATTCATTCCTATGTGAAGGCTAAATAGCACATTGAAGACAAATTTAAGTCGGTTAAGATGGCGTCTCATGGAGACATAACATGCGCAGTTTGAGCTACTCCAGGAAGTGACATTGCAGGCTAGCTCAGTGCTGCCCCCACTCATTTAGTACGTCAAGTTGAAGGCTGACAGGGGTACTGCAGGCTGCCATTAGCAACTGAGTTATCCTTATAACTTCATCTGGATGCAATTTTAAAATAATTGGTTCAAGGACATACATCTAGTTTATTAGAAGCAATTATTAGTACTATTATTTTCTTTGATAAAAAAAAAATTAAACAAAGATTGACCACAGAGATTGCAATTCTTTCATTCACTATAATGGGGATCCTGTTTTCTGCTAACAATGCCTGCAGTGCTGCGGTCGGCCTTGAACTTCAGTGGCTTCAATGAGAGGGGGCAGTTGTTCTACCCTGGAAACCACTCTCACTCCTCCTCCTCCTCCTCCCGTGAGAGGGAACAACATTTATAGGGTCCTGTGCACCGGTCTGTGACTAGAAACCATTGGTGCTCCCGAACGCTGCTCCCACCCTCACTGCTCTACGGTGTGTCAATCAAACAGCGAAAGTATACTGTGATACAAGTCTGTGAAAGGCGACGCGTAGTGTCTGATGAGCAAAAATGTTGACTGGGTTTCTATGTTGTCTGGTAGAAGTAAACTTTATATTTTGTCTGTTGTGCTGATGTCGACTAGCAGAACTCTATGGATACTTTTTACGATGGTAATTTTTATTATTATTACGATTGACTCAAGGAGGTGTGAAAGTTTGAGGCTTGAGACTGAGGATGTCCTAAAATATACACTGTACTCCCAAGCACTGTTGATGATATCATTATTGTTCTATCTGTGTCTTCTTCCTTGTGGTTTCCTTGTAGGGTCAAAATGTGGTGGCATACCACCTGTCCAAAGGAACACTCACATCCAAAGAATTGTGCTTTTCTCATTTGGACATAAAACCAAGTATTTCACCTTACTATTATAACAAGTCACTATTACTGGTAGTGAAGGAGGACGTAGGGGGGAAAAGTCCATGCTGGAATGTCTGGCAGTGTGTGAAGCTGTCTGGCTGCCTGCTTGGCTGTGGGTTAAATGGATACTTACATACGAGCCCTGAAAAGGATGCCATGCTTTAGCTGGTGAAACCACCTTTTCTTAGCCCTGCATCACACGCGCTTTGTATCACACGTGCACACACACACACACACACACACACACACACACACACACACACACACACACACACACACACACACACACACACACACACACACACACACACACACACACACACACACACACACACACACACACACACACACACACACACACACACACACACACACACACACACACACACACTATCATACGGGACTGAAAAAGCCCAAAGTGCTCCTTTATCATTTGCAGGTATTTATTTTACACTGTTTATAGTTCTGTATGTCAAAATCTCAGCGAAAGTGTGCTCAAACATGTTGATTTAAAGGAACATTTACATGGGGGCTCTCCCCTTTTCTGTCTCCCTGTTTCTCTTTATAACCAGAACCACATTTGGGATGTATATGTGCAGGGAAGACCAAAGAGGGAGATTTACATGAAGAAAATGAACTGAGTAGTCCATTGAGTTGCTGTCAGTCCCAAATGGCACCCTATTCCCTTCAAAGTGCACTTATTTTGACCAGAGCCTATGGGCCCCGGTCAAAAGTATGTCACTATATAGGAAATAGGGTTCCATTTGGGATGCAACCTTGGTCTCAAGCCAGACTAATAATAGTAAGATATTAACAGGTCAGACAGAGCCATGTTATTATAGATGTAGTGGGCTGAAGTCAAATAATCATTACATTATAATATGAATCATTACAATGTCAGAGTTACTTGGGACTCTATTACTGCAATTGCTGATGAAACGGTAAGTGCTGCTTTACATTAGCATTTACCACGGAGTGCCATGCTGCTATGCATTTCTGCTGTTTCTAGCAAATTTAATGTAGCTACTGGAATATATATATATATATATATATATATATATATATATATATATATATATATATATATATATATATATATATATATATATATATATATATATATACATGTATATACAATACCAGTCAAAAGTTTTAGAACACCTACTCATTCAAGGGTTTTTATTTTTACAATTTTCTACATTGTAGAATAATAGTGAAGACATCAAAACTATGAAATAACACATTGAATCATGTTGTAACCAAAAAAGTGTTAAACAAATCAAAATATATGTTATATTTGAGATTCTTCAAAGTAGCTACCCTTTGCATTGATGACAGCTTTCCACACTCTTGGCATTTTCTCAACCAGCTTCATGAGGTAGTCACCTGGAATGCATTTCAATTAATAGGTGTGCCTTCTTAAAAGTTAATTTGTGGAATTTCTTTCCTTCTTAATGCGTTTGAGCCAATCAGTTGTGTTGTGACAAGGTAGGGGTGGTATAAAGAAGATAGCCCTATTTGGTGAAAGACCAAGTCCATATTATGGCAAGAACAGCTCAAATAAGCAAAGAGAAATGACAGTCCATCACTAAGACATGAAGGTCAGTCAATACGGAACATTTCTAGAACTTTGAAAGTTTCTTCAAGTGCAGTCGCAAAAACCATCAAGCGCTATGATGAAACTGGCTCTCATGAGGACGGCCACAGGAAAGGATGACCCAGAGTTACCTCTGCTGCAGAGGATAAGTTTATTAGAGTTAACTGCACCTCAGATTGCAGTCCAAATAAATGCTTCACAGAGTTCAAGTAACAGACACATCTCAACATCAACTGTTCAGAGGAGACTGCATGAATCAGGCCTTCATGGTCGAATTGCTGCAAAGAAACAACTACTAAAGGACACCAATAAGAAGAAGAGACCTGCTTGGACCAAGAAACACGAGCAATGGACATTAGACCGGTGGAAATGTGTCCTTTGGTCTGATGAGTTCAAATTTGAGATTTTTGGTTCCAACCGCCGCGTCTTTGTGAGACAAATAGGTGAACGGATGATCTCAGCATGTGTGGTTCCCACCGTGAAGCATGGAGGAGGAGGTGTGATGGTGTGGGGGTGCATTGCTGGTGACACTGTCAGGGATTTATCTAGATTCAAGGCACACTTAAACAGCATTCTGCAGCGATGCGCCATCCCATTTGGTTTGGGCTTAGTGGGATTATCATTTGTTTTTCAACAGGACGATGATCCAACACACATCCAGGCCGTGTAAGGCTATTTTACTAAGAAGGAGAGTGATGGAGTGCTGCATCAGATGACCTGGCCTCCACAATCCCCCGACCTCAACCAAATTGAGATGGTTTGGGATGAGTCGGACCGCAGAGTGAAGGTAAAGCAGCCAAACAAGTGCTCAGCATGTGGGCACTCCTTCAAGACTGTTGGAAAAGCATTGCAGGTGAAGCTGGTTGAGAGAATGCCAAGAGTGCGCAAAGCTGTCATCAAGGCAAAGGGTGGCTATTTAAAGAATCTCAAATATAAAATATATTTTGATTTGTTTAATACTTTTTTGGTTACTACATGATTCCATATGTGTTATTTCATAGTTTTGATGTCTTCACTATTATTCTACAATGTAGAAAATAGTGAAAATCAAGAAAAACCCCTGAATGAGTAGGTGTTCTAAAACTTTTGACCGGAAGTGTATTTCTGCTTAAGAAAAGAGAAAAAATCATCATTATCCTTCCTCCTTGACAACATATAGAGGATTGACTGACATTACCTGCATGATCAGAGGACAGGCAGACAGAGCCTCATGCATATTGACTTGCAACAGGGAACCTACTGAGACCCGTCTCCACCTTCCCCAGAGCCTCAGTGTTCATCGCACCTGCATTACCAACAGGGAAAATACTAACCATATTCTCCTCACATCTCCAATTTAAGAGGATGCTGTAGGAACTTTAGACCGCTCCTCAACAACAGGAAGTGACAACACCGGTGGATATGGCTTTTGCACCAAACTCACTAATTCAAGCTCCTTATTCTCATCACAACACACAGCCGTGTCACCCTGCAAAACCCAGACAGGTTCTCAGAACATGACTGGGAAAAATCTTCTCCCTCCCGTAGCTCAATAAGAAACATGTTGAATCTAATAGATCACTTGGGGGAACCAAAGCCATTATCCGACCACTAACAGAACCTAGTTGCTCCACTAACAGAACCTCTCCCCTAAACTGACACATGAATCAACCTCATCCTCAACCTGTAGAGAGTACACTACATTACATCTCTGGACCAGAAGTTCTCAGCTAAAGACACACAAGGGAGAACCATTTCCTGGGAACCACTTTCTATTTTGGCAAATAATGTTTCCTCCAAATCCCCAAACAAATCATCCTCCTCCCTAGCTGGTTTGCCATCAGCACTCTTCTGAACATGAATAACTTCACAAACAGAGGATAACTCCAAACTCTCCTTGAGAGACTCCGCCCCCTGACACACCTGACTTTTCATTGGGGTTACACAAACCTGATTCCTTGGTGAAACTAGCTCATCACTCTGATTACTGGTGGAAACTGGTTTAGTAACAAGACTGTCTGACTGACTGGCAACACAAACTTTCCCCCCCATGCATCCCTTCATTCATCTGCGTTTCCAATAGCGGTATTTCCAGTTCTAGTCTCGCCATTTCCAAAAAGTCTTCTTCTTCCTGAATGCTATCAACCAGAACAGGCGGGAAGAAGTCACTCCACTTCTCCCATAACAGCACTGCAACATCTAGCTTGCTCAACTCCCCTGCTATTTTAACCTCCAGCATTTTGCCACCTGAAATAACTGATCCCTCATTAACTATAATTTACCTCTGCTGGCTCAAACAGCCCCATAGTAAAAATCTATACGCAAAACAGAACCAATAATTCGACAGACAAAAGGCACAGTTAGCCACTAGCTCACCGCTAACCAACCAATACATGCACGCGTGTATTGAGGCCAGGGTTAACCCTAGCCTCAAACACCCAGGCTTTGCTCACGTACATTCCGAAAGGTAGATGCTAAAAAGGGGTGGAGTGTGATAGTCTAGATCAGGGGTCTTCAACCATGTTCCTGGAGAGCTACCCCCCTGTAGGTTGTCGCTCCAACCCCAGTTGCAACTAACTTGGTTCAGTTTATCAACCAGCTAATTATTAGAATCAGGTGTGCTAGATTATGGTTGGAGTGAAAACCTACAGGACAGTAGCTCTTCAGGAACAGGGTTGGATGCACTGCCACTTATAAAACCAATCATATATTTTGCATGGGTGGAGCTCCAAACAGAGGTGGTGTTTCTGCACATTTTTCTGACTTTCAACAAGCTAGCTAACATAAGATACAAAAAATTATGCTGCATAGGCTAGTAAAACGTTGTCCCACACGGTAGGAAAAGAGGCACGGACGAAACGAGGAAATGCCTCTCCTGAGGAGAAATGTCATTACTCAGAGCCAATCAAATGCGAGCGTTAACAGCAAGATTATATGACCAACTGTCCTAGCATTTAAGTGCAAAGTCCCATACTGAAGTTCTCCACTTACAATAGTCAAGTCAACAAGACAATATTTGGAAGGATGGCTCTGTAAGACTACTATAAGCTTAACCCTAACCCTACAGAAACCGTGTTCCTGTTTGTTTCATACTTTTGATTTCATAAACCCATAGACTGTGTGCATTTGAAACTTGTCTTAGGCAATGTGCATTTGATTATTGTCTCAGACAGTGTGTGTATTAGATTTTTGTCTAAGGTAGTGTGTGCATTTGATTCTAGTCTAAGACAGTGATGACTGTGATGTTTCTTCCTCATTGGCAGAGCGGTGGCCAGCTGTGGACGGTGATGTGGCTGTGTGTCAGTGGCAGTCGGTGCCGTTTAAGATGAGGGAGGATGATTAAAAAAAAATTATGAGCACAGACATATTTCTATTAGAGCATATTGGATGACTGTCATTAACATTCCATTCACCCAACTCAATGTAACATCAATAGGTTTAGGCTACTACATGATACTCGAATTCTCCCTGTACCCATCATGAGGATGCTACAACCTATGAATGTAAGTTTATAACGTCTCAAATATAAAATCTATTTAGATTTGTTTAACACTTTTTTGGTTACTACATGATTCCATATGTGTTCTTTCATAGTTTTGATGTCTTCACTATTATTCTACAATGTAGAAAATAGTAAAAAATAAAGAAAAACCCTTGAATGGGTAGGTGTGTCCAAACTTTTGACTGTATATATATATACAGTGAGGGAAAAAAGTATTTGATCCCCTGCTGATTTTGTACGTTTGCCCACTGACAAAGACATGATCAGTCTATAATTTTAATGGTATGTTTATTTGAACAGTGAGAGACAGAATAACAACAACAAAATCCAGAAAAACGCATGTCAAAAATGTTATTAATTGATTTGCATTTTAGTGAGGGAAATAAGTATTTGACCCATCTGCAAAACATGACTTAGTACTTGGTGGCTAAACCCTTATTGGCAATCAAAGAGGTCAGACGTTTCTTGTAGTTGGCCATCAGGTTTACACACATCTCAGGAGGGATTTTGTTCCACTCCTCTTTGCAGATCTTCTCTAAGTCATTAAGGTTTCGAGGCTGACGTTTGGCAACTCGACCCTTCAGCTCCCTCCACAGATTTTCTATGGGATTAAGGTCTGGAGACTGGCTAGGCCATTCCAGGACCTTAATGTGCTTCTTTTTGAGCCACTCCTTTGTTGCCTTGGCCGTGTGTTTTGGGTCATTGTCATAATGGAATACCCATCTACGACCCATTTTCAATGCCCTGGCTGAGGGAAGGAGGTTCTCACCCAAGATTTGATAGTACATGACCCCGTCCATCATCCTGTCACAGTTCCCTCAGCCAGAACCCAGAAGCAGACCAGGACAAGGAGAGTTGAACGAAGGTGAGGGTTTATTTAGATACAACCAAAGGTGCAGAATAATCCAGGGACAGAGCGGGCGGCGTGGATGAGTAGTTGGGGGTGCAGCACAAGGTCCAGTGATGGCTCGGCAGCCGCCGACCATCAGGCAGAGGTGGGGTGAAGGTTCCGGACGTGTGACTGCAGGTGGAACAAAAACGGAGGTAAGGACACAAAAACTCAACAAAGTACAAAACAACAAAACTCACGCAAGAAACTCTAAACTGATACACAGAACACCTACTGTTCATGGCTAACGATCCGGCAGGAACTGGATGTTTGGCCAGAACCTAAAAAGGGTGATGATGAGGGCCAGGTGTGCAGATTGCTGACGGGATGCAGGTGCGGAAAACCAGAGAGCTCCCCGGAGCGTTCCCGAACCCTCGGGAAACAGGAGACTACGAACCCAAAACACTGGTCACCAGACAGGACCCGACTCAGACTGCCGGGATCGTTACAGTACCCCCCTCCGACGAACGCCACCGGGCGGACCTCCCGGAGCGCCAGGATGGAGGCGGTAGAAATCCCTGATGAGGTCAGCATCTAGGACCTGTCGCCGCGGAATCCAACTCCTCTCTTCAGGACCATACCCCTCCCAGTCCACGAGATACTGGAAACCCCGGCCCCGCCGTCTGGAATCCATGATGCGACGCACCGTGTAGGCAGGACCACCTCCGATCATCCGAGGAGGAGGAGGAGGAGGCGGAGGAGGCAACAGAGGACTGAGGAAGACAGGCTTGAGGCAGGAGACATGAAAGGTGGGATGGACTCTGAGCGTCCTCGGTAGTTTGAGTCGAACTGCCACCGGATTGATCACCTTCTCCACCACAAACGGACCAATGAACTTCGGTAACAACTTCCTAGACTCAGTCCGTAACGGAAGATCCCGTGTGGCCAACCAAACCCTATCTCCGATGGTATAGGTGGGAGCGGGGATCCGGCGACGATTCGCCTGGAGCTGATACCGATCCGAACCTCTAAGGAGTGCCTTTCTGGCCCGATGCCAGGTCCGGTGGCAACGACGAATATGAGCCTGAACAGAAGGCACTGATAGCTCCCTCTCCTGAGAAGGGAACAGGGGAGGTTGGTAGCCATACAGGCACTGGAAGGGAGACATCCCAGTGGCAGATGTAGGGAGAGTATTGTGGGCATACTCAACCCAAGGCAACTGAGAGGCCCAGGAGGTGGGGTTGGAAGAGACCAGACAGCGTAGCGTGGATTCCATCTTCTGGTTGGCTCTCTCCGCCTGACCATTGGATTGGGGGTGAAAACCAGATGTGAGACTGACTGTAGCTCCAATGGCCAAACAGAAGGACTTCCAGACAGCAGAGGTAAACTGAGGGCCACGGTCGGAAACGATATCACTGGGCAAACCGTGGACCCTGAAAACCTCCCTAACCAGGATCTCGGACGTCTCAGAGGCAGAGGGAAGCTTGGCAATAGGCACAAAGTGGGCGAACTTGCTGAATCTGTCCACGATAGTCAGAACGACCGTGTTCCCCTCAGAAGCGGGCAACCCCGTGACGAAGTCCAGGGCCAGATGCGACCATGGACGCCGGGGAATAGGAAGGGGGTGAAGTAGTCCAGAGCTGGGCCGATTGGTACTCTTATTCTGCGCACACACTGGACAGGCAGCAACAAAACCCCGAGTATCCTCGGCCATGGCAGGCCACCAAAAACGTCTGCGAAGAAACGCCATTGTCCGAGCCACGCCAGGGTGACAAGCCATCTTGCTGGCGTGGGACCATTTGAGGACAGCAGGACGAACCGACTCAGGCACAAACAACCGACCGGGTGGACCGTTACCGGGACCGGGCTGAGTCCGAAGGGCCGCCAGCACCTCCTCCTCAATCTTCCACATCACTGCTCCCACGACGCAGTTCCGGGGGAGAATAGTCTCGGTCTTGGACCCACTCTCCTCCGTCTTGGAGAACATCCGGGACAAGGCGTCCGCCTTGCCGTTCTTAGATCCAGGTCGGAACGTCAGGGCAAACTTGAATCGTCCGAAAAACAACGCCCACCTGGCCTGACGGGAGTTGAGACGTTTAGCCGATTGCACGTAAGCAAGATTCTTGTGGTCAGTCCAGACAATAAACGGTTGCTCCGCCCCCTCCAACCAGTGGCGCCACTCCTCCAAGGCAAGTTTCACCGCGAGAAGCTCCCGGTTACCCACATCGTAATTCCTCTCTGCAGGCGAAAGGCGACGAGAGTAGTAGGCGCAGGGATGGAGTTTACTGTCCGTGGAGCATCGCTGCGACAGGATGGCGCCAACTCCCACATCAGACGCGTCCACTTCAACGACGAACTGATGGGCCGTGTCCGGTTGAGAGAGAATCGGTGCGTTGGTGAATCGCCTCTTCAAATCCAGAAACGCTCGATCCGCCTCCGGATTCCACTTGAAGGTCCTGATACTGGAAGTCAAGGCAGTTAATGGAGCGGCCACACGGCTGTAATCCCGGATGAATCTGCGGTAGAAATTCGCAAACCCCAAAAATCTCTGGAGTTGCAATCTCGTACCGGGCTGGGCCCATTCCAGAACCGCTCTAACCTTCTCCTGATCCATCCTAATCTCACCCCTGGAGATGATGTACCCGAGAAAGGATGTAGTGTGGGCGTGAAACTCGCACTTCTCGGCCTTCACGAACAGGCGATTCTCCAACAATCGCTGCAGAACCTGCCGGACATGCTGGACGTGGTCGGAAGGTTCCTTCGAGAAGATCAGAATGTCATCCAGGTAAACAAACACGAAGAAACCGATCATATCTCTCAGGACGTCGTTCACCATACTCTGGAATACCGCTGGAGCATTGGTCAGTCCAAACGGCATCACCTGATACTCGAAGTGACCCATCGGTGTATTGAAACCCGTCAACCACTCGTCCCCCTCTCTGATCCGGACCAGGTGATACGCATTGCGTAGGTCTAGCTTGGTGAACACCGTAGCACCCTGTAAGGAGTCGAAGGCAGAACTCATCAAGGGCAGGGGATACTTGTTCTTGACCGTGATGTCATTCAACCCCCGATAATCAATACACGGTCGAAGAGAGCCATCCTTCTTTCCCACAAAGAAGAATCCTGCCCCCAGGGGTGATGACGAGGGACGAACGAGACCAGCAGCTAGGGACTCCTTGATGTAGGTCTCCAACGCCTCACGTTCAGGTCGGGAGATACTGTATAACCTTCCCTTGGGGTAGACAGCTCCAGGAACCAGGTTGATGGCACAATCATATGGTCGGTGGGGAGGAAGTGACAGAGCCTTCTGCTTACTGAAAACTTCCCCCAAATCGTGATATGTCTCGGGAACCAGGGACAAATCTGGGGGTTTAGCCTCAATCACCTGACTGGGAACCGAATGGGGGCAGGCAGTCTTGAGACAGTTAGCATGACAATCAAGGCTCCAACTCGTTACCTTGCCCGTCACCCAATCGAACGTGGGATTGTGTTCCTTCAGCCAGGGGTATCCAAGGACCAGAGGAACATGGGAAGACGGCAGAATGAAAAATGAAATCATCTCAGAATGATTCCCCGACAACCGCATCTTAACCGGTTCAGTCCTCATCGTGATACGTGCCAGACTACTGCCGTTCAGAGTGGTCGCTTCAATGGCTTCCGGCAATTGCTCCTTGGAAAGCCCCAGCTGTTCCACCAACTCGGCATCAAGAAAGCTTCCACCGGCACCTGAATCGATAAAAGCGTTAAGCGCTAAGCTCTGATTCCTGTTCACAAGGGTAGCCGGGAAGCGGGGTCTGACAGAGGTACTGAGAGGTTGAAACTGGCTCGCTAAAAGTCCTCCCAACTTTAGCGAGCCGGGCAGTTTGACGACCGCCGGGAACAAGTGGAGATGTAATGTCCCGAGCGACCACAGTAGAGGCAGCAGTTGGTCTTACGTCTATGTTGACGCTCCTCCTTGGTTAACCCGTGCCGCCCCACTTGCATGGGTTCAGAATCGGGAGAGAGGTCCTCTCCACTAATCCTTAGTGGTGGAGAATGATCGACGTGTTCTGGTCCACCACCCGACCCGACTGGGAACTGAGAAGCTGATCGATTGGACGGACCCCATTGCTTCTCCCTCCCTCGCTCTCGGACTCGATTATCCACCCAAATAGACAAGGCTACCAAGCTGTCCAGGTCACTAGGCTCCGGATAGGAGATCAACTCATCCTTGAGCTGCTCCGACAGGCCCTGGTAAAAGGCCGCTTGCAAAGACTCCTCGTTCCATCCACTCTCCACAGCCAACGTCTTGAACTCGATCACGAAGTCGGCCACGCTGCGAGTTCCTTGGTGAAGAGAAAACAGACGCCTAGCTGCGTCCCTCCCTCGGACGGAATGGTCGAAGAGCTTCCTCATCTCGGCCGTGAACCCCTGGTATGAAGCCATGCAGGGATCCTGTCGTTCCCAAACGGCTGAAGCCCACTCCAGCGCTCGACCACGCAGCAACTCAATCAAAAAGGCTATCCTAGCCTTGTCAGTGGCATAAGAGTAGGGCTGTAGATCGAACACTAATCCACACTGCATAAGGAAGGAACGGCATCTTCCCAGCTCCCCCTCATACTTATCCGGCGTCGGAACCTTGGGCTCACGGAGGGACACAACTTCAGAAGCGGCAGGCGAGATGGGTGAAACCGGTAGTGGGTCCTCCACCGGACACTGGCGTTGGTTCTGGACCTCCGTCAGGCCGGTAGAAAGGTTCCGAACTGACAACGCGATCTCCTGTAGTACCATGCTATGATGGCCCAACATCTTCTCCTGCTGGGTAATGGCATGGCGAACAGAGTCCAGGTCCGCTGGGTTCATATTTGGCCGGATCGTTCTGTCACAGTTCCCTCAGCCAGAACCCAGAAGCAGACCAGGACAAGGAGAGTTGAACGAAGGTGAGGGTTTATTTAGATACAACCAAAGGTGCAGAATAATCCAGGGACAGAGCGGGCGGCGTGGATGAGTAGTTGGGGGTGCAGCACAAGGTCCAGTGATGGCTCGGCAGCCGCCGACCATCAGGCAGAGGTGGGGTGAAGGTTCCGGACGTGTGACTGCAGGTGGAACAAAAACGGAGGTAAGGACACAAAAACTCAACAAAGTACAAAACAACAAAACTCACGCAAGAAACTCTAAACTGATACACAGAACACCTACTGTTCATGGCTAACGATCCGGCAGGAACTGGATGTTTGGCCAGAACCTAAAAAGGGTGATGATGAGGGCCAGGTGTGCAGATTGCTGACGGGATGCAGGTGCGGAAAACCAGAGAGCTCCCGGAGCGTTCCCGAACCCTCGGGAAACAGGAGACTACGAACCCAAAACACTGGTCACCAGACAGGACCCGACTCAGACTGCCGGGATCGTTACACATCCCTTTGATGCGGTGAAGATGTCCTGTCCCCTTAGCAGAAAAACACCCCCAAAGCATAATGTTCCCACCTCCATGTTTGACGATGGGGATGGTGTTCTTGGGGTCATAGGCAGCATTCCTCTTCCTCCAAACACGGCGAGTTGAGTTGATGCCAAAGAGCTCCATTTTGGTCTCATCTGACCACAACACTTTCACACAGTTCTCCTCTGAATCATTCAGATGTTCATTGGCAAACTTCAGACGGGCATGTATATGTGCTTTCTTGAGCAGGGGGACCTTGCGGGCACTGCAGGATTTCAGTCCTTCACGGCGTAGTGTGTTACCAATTGTTTTCTTGGTGACTATGCTCCCAGCTGCCTTGAGATCATTGACAAGATCCTCCTGTGTAGTTCTGGGCTGATTCCTCACCGTTCTCATGATCATTGCAACTCCACGAGGTGAGATCTTGCATGGAACCCCAGGCCGAGGGAGATTGACAGTTCTTTTGTGTTTCTTCCATTTGCGAATAATCGCACCAACTGTTGTCACCTTCTCACCAAGCTGCTTGGCGATGGTCTTGTAGCCCATTCCAGCCTTGTGTAGGTCTACAATCCTGTCCCTGACATCCTTGGAGAGCTCTTTGGTCTTGGCCATGGTGGAGAGTTTGGAGTCTGATTGATTGATTGCTTCTGTGGACAGGTGTCTTTTATACAGGTAACAAGGTGAGATTAGGAGCACTCCCTTTACAATTTTTTTCAATTGTTTAAGCACAATTTTGAAAACAGGGCCCGGTTTGTCAAAACACTACACACAATTAGCACAACCCTACACCAAAGTAGCACAACACTTCAGATATTTTGCAAAATGGAACACTTTTGTCAAAACTATACACAACTTCATAAAAACAATATTTTGTTACCATACGAAACACACACATTTCATATGACTTCAATCTTTTTGAACCAGTTACACACTGCTGTTGCTAACCTAAAACACCTTTAGCAAGTCTAATTCTCAGTGATTAGAGTACTGTAAATGAAGTACACAGAGAAAGTGCAACTATACAAACACTACACAAGACCAATGCTGCAGACTGAGGAAAATATCATTTATTTCTCTCCATATACCCAAATCAGTCAACATGTCAACATGGAGAATCACAACAAAACATGTCCCAGTTTTCATGCTACTACAGTAGTGTGCATAACACTGTTAGCTCAGCAAACAGACAAACGTAAAATACTGTATCCAGTACAGTTTACAATTACAGTAAATAACAACAACAAACATAAAAAAAATTCTAAAAAAACTGACAATATTGTACAGAAAATACTACAGTATACATACTATACATTATCTCTTCGCTTAGCTGGATCTGGCCAGAGAATTTCATCAACATCACAAGCAATATCCTCATTAGCAAGACAACGCGGGAACAACCGTCTTGAATGTCGAATCCATCCTTGCACAGCTGCGGCGTCGACTTGGTCACAGGCGTCCTCCATGGCCTGAATGAGTGGTACCTGAGCCTGGGGCTGGAGATCGTAAACGTTCCACCGCCATGCAGAGAAAAACTCTTCGATAGGGTTTAGAAACGGAGAGTATGGTGGAAGGTATAGTACTGTCAACTGTGGATGGTGTTGAAACCAGTTCTGGACCAAAGCAGAGCGGTGGAATGACACATTGTCCCAGATGACAGTGTATTGCATCTGGTGCATTTCATTTTTTTCATTACCTGCTGTGACGATGTGGTGCAATCGGTCCAAAAATGCGAGAATGTGAGGTGTGTTGTAAGGGCCCATTTTGGCATGACGGAGGAGAACCCCATGCTGTGAAATGGCAGAGCAAAGGGTGATGTTACCCCCACGTTGCCCTGGGACATTGATTATAGCCCTGTGGCCAATGATATTTCTGCCTCTCCTTCTTGCTTTTGTGAGGTTGAACCCTGCCTCATCAATATATATATGAATTCATGCAGGATTTCCTCAGCATCCATCTGCAAAACTCTCTGAAATACAGTGAAAGACAAGATTGTGTAGTTCAGGATAGGTCTAGTCAATGTAAAAAAGTCATGTGTGCAGTATGCAACATCACAGTGCTAAAGTGAACAATACAAACCTCCATATACTCATGCCGCAGCCGTTTGACCCTCTCTGAATTCCGCTCAAAAGGCACTCGATAAAGTTGTTTCATTTGAACCTGATGTCTTTTCAGGATGCGTGCCAGTGTTGACTGAGAGACCTGATGGACATTATTGAAAATGGCATGGTCACCGATAATGTTGACTTGTAGTTCTCTGAGCCTGATAGCATTATTGGCCAAAACCATGTTTATTATCTCGCTCTCTTGTTCTTGCGTGAATATTTGTAATTCACTCTGGATTTGTAAGTCGCTCTGGATAAGAGCGTCTGCTAAATGACGTAAATGTAAATGTAAATGTAAATATGGGCCCCCTTCCTCCTTGTCATTCCTGACCCTCAATCCTATGTAGAGAATAATACATGTAACTTACTGTACAATGTCACAGGAAGGGGTATCACAAGTGCTGATATGGTGCATACAATAAGCGGCTGATTACTGTAACTGTAGACAGATCTTCTTTTACCTGTTTTCCTGTCGAAAAGTCCTTATGACAGATGCCACTGTATATCTGCTAAGATTTGGCTGAACTCTCAGTCCAGCCTCCCTCAGCGTCAATCCGTGGTTCACAAGATGGTCCACTAGTGTTGCACGAATGTCATTTGATAAATTTGGTCCTCTTCTTCTTTGTGCACGTTCTCCTCCTGCTTCAGGTCTTCCTCGACCTCTGGCTCGACCTCTGGCTCGGCCTCTGCCTCTTCCTCTACCTCCTTCTCCTCCTCTGTGTACTCCTCCTCTCACCCACTCTTCTTCTGACTCCTTCCATTTTGGTTGAAGGCAGGTCAACTTACCTGCTGCATTTTTATAGTGCTTAAACCTGATTGGTGTGTCTACAATTTAGCAATCATGTGTTTGTGCACCTGATGGCTGTGTTTACAGTTTTTTCCAACTGCTTACACACGTTTTCAAAACTATGTCTCCTTTTTTCAAAACTCTACACACAATTCCCAAAACTGCACACACAAAATGCAAAATGCCTCACATCTCCTTCAAAATGTAACACTTCATTCAAAATGCCATAAACACATGTCAGAATGAAGCATTTGCATCAAATGGCAAACACTTCTTTCATAATAGTACATGTTTGGATATACCATGTAAACACTGTTGTTCTAAATCTAAAGCTCTTTGGTCTTTCATAGGCTTATATATACATTTCAATACAATGTTCTACAGTGAAAGTAATCTGCTGAGAGGGGTAACAAGTACACTGTAAACACCAATGCGATGTAGAAACAGAAAATATTTATTAGGCCAAACATTACTGTTGTATACAGCAGCATACAACAAAACCATAAACATATGTAAACCAAAAGTATATTCTTTAGAATACAGTAAAGAGCACAATTGTGTGTGGGGGGTCCCGGGGGCAGTCCAGGAAATGGTAGGGGGGGGCAGTCACCAGTGCTAAGCTACGCTTCATCTCTTCTCCGGGCTGGGTCTGGCCACAATACTTCGTCCACATCACAAGATACGTTTTCTCTTGCCAAACATCGAGGGAAGTATCTCCTAGCATGGCGTATCCAACCTTGGACAGAGGCTTTCCTCTATGTCCCCACATGTGTCCTCCATTGCCTGGAGAAGCGGCATGCTGGCATAGGGTTGGCGATCATACACTTTCCAGCGCCAGGCTGAGAAGAATTCCTCTATGGGATTTAGAAAAGGTGAATATGGGAGTAGGTACAAAACTACAAATTGTGGATGGGTGGAAAACCAGTTTTGGACCAGAACAGCCCGGTGAAAACTAACATTGTCCCATATAACCACAAATCTAGCAGGCTCCTGATCTGGATCAGGGACTAGCATTGTGTAAATTGCATCCAGAAAAGTGAGGATATGTCCGGTGTTGTACGGACCCAGTGTGGCATTGTGATGGAGGACCCCGTTTTGAGTGATGGCAGCACACATAGTTATATTACCCCCACGCTGTCCAGGGACATTGGTAATTGCCCTCTGTCCTATTACATTTCTTCCATGGCGCCTGGTTTTGGTGAGGTTGAAGCCAACCTCATCCACATAAATAAATGTACATGGGCATCCATCTCCAATACTCTCTGTAACAGACAAAATGATATACAGATGAGTAAATATGGTATGTCTGAAGTACTGGAAGTAGTGTTGCATACATACCTCTACAAAGTCATGTTGCAGATTCTTGACTCTGTCAGAGTTTCTCTCAAATGGCACCTTGTAAAGTTGTTTCATCGTCACTTGGTGCCATTGGAGGATGCGTTGTATGGTCGACAGGCTTACAGCATTGATGAGTTACAAATGTTTATGCAATACTATGCAGTCATACGTATTTTACAGTACATTACTGTAATGCTAAAATAGTCATTAGATAGTTGCATACCTGTTCTCATTTCTGAAGGTTCGAATTATGGACGCCACTGTAAATCGACTCAAGTTGGGCTGGACTCTCAGTCCAGCCTCTCTCATGGTCAAACCGTGGTTGATCACATGATCAACAAGTGTTGCCCTAATCTCATCAGAGATGGCTCTCCTTCCTTCTCTTCTTTGCCCTCGTCCTCTTCTTCCTCTTCCTCTTCCCCTGCCTCTCCCTCCTACTCCTCTTGCTCTCTGTCCATTGTTATCATCCATTGTTCAAAACAGTCCTATAGTACAGTAAAGCAGTGATTGGTTAGTGATCAGTTACAGTTTTTTTTGATTGCTTAAGCACGATTTTCAAAACAGGGCCCGTGTTTTCAAAACACTACACACAATTAGCACAACCACACACCCAATTAGCAAAACACTACAGATCCTTTGCTAAATTAAACACTCTTGTAAAAACTATACACTTCTTTTTAAAAACCACACTTTGTTACCATATGAAACACACACGTTTCACATTACTATACTCTGTTTGCACGAGTTACACTCTGCTGTGATAAACCTAAAACACTTTTAGCACTTCTACTTCCCTATGATTAGAGTAGGCTACTCTCAACAAAGTACAAATATAATGTAAATTCAGCAAACACTACACAAGACCAATGTTGCAGACTGAAGAAACTCATTTATTTCTCAACACGCCCAAAATGTTGACATGGAGATTCATAATACTGTAACCAAACGTCACTTTACGTATTGTAAGTTCAAAAAAATTTTAAAAAAATAACTAGACATTGTCTCTTCGCCTAGCTGGATCTGGCCAGAGAATTTCATCAACATCGCAGGCAATGTTGTCATTAGCAAGACACCTTGGAAAGAAACGTCTTGAATGACGAATCCATCCTTGCATTGCTGCTACCTCCATCTGGTCACAGGCCTCCTCCATGGCTTGGATGAGGGGTACCTCAGCCTGGAGACGGAGATCATATACCTTCCACCGCCATGCCGAGAAAAACTCTTCTATAGGGTTGAGGAATGGAGAGTATGGTGGAAGATATAGGAAGGTGAAATGTGGATGTTGCTGAAACCAGTTCTGAACCAGAGCAGAGCGGTGGAAAGACACATTGTCCCAGACAACAATGTATTGCATATGATCGATTTGATTTGCTGCTGTTATGTTGTGCAATTGGTCCAAGAATGTAAGTATGAGTGCTGTGTTGTAAGGGCCCATATGGGCATGGCGGTGGAGGACCCCATTCTGTGTAATGGCTGCACAGAGTGTTATATTACCCCCACGTTGCCCTGGGACATTGACTATAGCCCTGTGGCCAATGATGTTTCTTCCCCTCCTTCGTGTTCTCGTCAGGTTGAACCCAGCCTCATCTACGTAAATGAACTCATGCTGGATCTCCTCTCCATCCATTCGTAAAACTCTCTGAAAAACAGTGTCAGGCAAAATTGTGTAGTTCAGTGTAGATCTAGTATACATATTACAGTACAGTAAAAGATTATGAGACAGTATGCAAGATCACACTGCTAAAGTGAATACATACCTCTGCATAATCATGCCGCAGTTGTTTCACCCTTTCGGAATTGCGCTCGAAAGGCACTCGATAAATTTGCTTCATTTGAATATGTTTTTTTTTAGGATGCGTGCCAGTGTTGATGTTGAGACCTGATGGATATCGTTGAAAATGGCGTGGTTATTGACAATGTTAGCTTGGAGCTGCTTGAGTGTTATAGCATTGTTGGCCAAAACCATGTTTACTATCTCCCTCTCTTGCTGTTCTGTGAACATAGGAGGCCTTCCCCTTGTCGTCCCTGACCCTCAATCCTATGTAGAAAAAAACCAGTATACAATAGTACAGTAATTTCACAGGAAAAGGTAACAGAAGTGCTGATAGTGCATAGAATATAGTACTGTAAGCAGTTACTGAAACCGTGCAGATGTTTTTTGATATGATGATATTTTTACAATACCTATTTTCCAGTCGAAATGTTCTCATCACACTTGCCACTGTATATCGGCTTAGATTTGGCTGTACTCGCAGTCCAGCCTCCCTCAGCGTCAGGCCGTGGTTGACAATGTGGTCAACCAGTGTTGCGCGGATCTCATTTGTCAGATTCGGTCCTCTTTGAGCACCTTCTTGTCTTCCTCTTCCTCTTCCTCTTCCTCCCCTTCCTCCTCCTCCTCGTTCTCCTCCTCGTCCTCCTCGTCCTCCTCGTCCTCCTCGTTCTCCTCCTCGTTCTCCTCGTCCTCCTCCTCGTTCTCCTCATCCTCCTCGTCCTCCTCGTCCTCCTCGTTCTCCTCCTCGTTCTCCTCGTCGTCCTCCTCCTCCTCCTCCTCCTCCTCCTCCTCCTCCTCCTCGTCTTACTCTTTCTCTGACTCTTTCCATTGTGCTTGAAGACCGATGAACTCACCTGCTGCTTTTTATAGTGCTTATACACCTGATTGGTGTGTCTACAATTAAGCAAACGAGTGTTTGCACACCTGATGACTGTGTTGAACCAATTGGTTGGACGGTGTGGTAATTTGACAGTCAGTGCTTTGGTATTGCAAGGACGTGACTTCATGATAGATTTTTGTGTGTAATGTATGTTACAGTTTTTTTCCAACTGCTTACACACGTTTTCAAAACTATGTCTCCTTTTTTCAAAACTCTACACACAATTCCCAAAACTGCACACACAAAATGCAAAATGCCTCACATCTCCTTCAAAATGTAACACTGCATTCAAAATGCCGTAAACACATGTCAGAATGAAGCATTTGCATCAAATGGCAAACACTTCTTTCATAATAGTACATTTTTGGATATACCATGTAAACACTGTTGTTCTAAATCTAAAGCTCTTTGGTCTTTCATAGGCTTATATCTACATTTCAATACAATGTTCTACAGTGAAAGTAATCTGCTGAGAGGGGTAACAAGTACACTGTAAACACCAATGCAATGTAGAAACAGAAAATATTTATTAGGCCAAACATTACTGTTGTATACAGTAGCACACAACAAAACCATAAACATATGTAAACCAAAAGTATATTCTTTAGAATACAGTAAAGAACACAATTGTGTGTGTGGGGTCCCGGGGGGCAGTCCAGGAATTGGTAGGGGGTGGGCAGTCACCAGTGCTAAGCTACGCTTCATCTCTTCTCCGGGCTGGGTCTGGCCACAATACTTTGTCCACATCACAAGATACGTTTTCTCTTGCCAAACATCGAGGGAAGTATCTCCTAGCATGGCGTATCCAACCTTGGACAGAGGCAACCTCTATGTCCCCACATGCGTCCTCCATTGCCTGGAGAAGCGGCATGCGGGCATAGGGTTGGCAATCATACACTTTCCAGCGCCAGGCTGAGAATAATTCCTCTATGGGATTTAGAAAAGGTGAATATGAGGGTAGGTACAAAACTACAAATTGTGGATGGGTGGCAAACCAGTTTTGGACCAGAACAGCCCGGTGAAAACTAACATTGTCCCATATAACCACAAATCCAGCAGGCTCCTGATCTGGATCAGGGACAAGCATTGTGTAAATTGCATCCAGAAAAGTGAGCCTATGGCCGGTCTTGTACGGACCCAGTGTGGCATTGTGATGGAGGACCCGTTTTGAGTGATGGCAGCACACATAGTTATATTACCCCCACGCTGTCCAGGGACATTGGTAATTGCCCTCTGTCCTTTTACATTTCTTCAGCGGCGCCTGGTTTTGGTGAGGTTGAAGCCAACCTCATCCACATAAATAAATCTCCTTCCTTCTCTTCTTTGCCCTCGTCCTCTTCTTCCTCTTCCTCTTCCTCTTCATTTTCCTCTTCCTCCTCCTCCTCCTCTTCCAACACTTCGTCTTTGAATTTGTCCTCGTTGTTGTCCCCTGCCTCTCCCTCCTACTCCTCTTGCTCTCTGTCCATTGTTGGCATCCATTGTTCAAAACAGGTAATCTGACCTTTGACCTATTTATAGGCCTATACTACAGTAAAGCAGTGATTGGTTAGTGATCAGTTAAGCAATTAGTGTTTGCACATGTGAAGAGTGTGTGTGTGACCTGGTGAATAAGTGTAGCATTTTGAATGGTTGTGTTTGGAAAAGGAAAGCAAGTCACTTCCTGTTAGATTTTTGTGTTTTAGGTAGAGAATTGTGTGTAGTGTTTTGAAAAAAGTGTTTTATGCTATTGACAACTGAGTCAAAAGCTGAGAAATAGCTTATGGTTTTGGAGATTTGGTGTGTAGTTTTGCACTTTGAGTGAGAGGTTTCAAAAATTGTGTGACATGAAAATATTTTGTGTGTAAGCAGTTGGAAAAAACTGTAACAGATTGGCTCATAGGTGTGGTAATTTGACAGTCAGTGCTTTGGAATTGCAAGGAAGTGACATCATGATATACTTCTGTGTCTGATGTATACAAGTGTGTTTAGTGTTTTGCAAATCACTGTGTGTAATGTTTTGCAAATAGTGTGAAGCTGACAATGTGCTTACAGTTGTGCAAATCTAGTCTTGTGTTTTGCTCCTTGAGTGTAAGGTTTTGCTAATTGTGGGAAAAGTTTAATTTTAGTGTGTAAGCAATCGTAAAAAACTGTAAGAGTGTGCTCCTAATCTCAGCTCGTTATCTGTATAAAAGACACCTGGGAGCCAGAAATCTTTCTGATTGAGAGGGGGTCAAATACTTATTTCCCTCATTAAAATGCAAATCATTTCTAACATTTTTGACATGCATTTTTCTGGATTGTTTTGTTGTTATTCTGTCTCTCACTGTTCAAATAAACCTATCATTAAAATTATAGACTGATCATGTCTTTGTCAGTGGGCAAACGTACAAAATCAGCAGGGGATCAAATACTTTTTTCCCTCACTGTATATATATATATATATATGTACTTTTTTATTACTAAGAATGGTTTGCTGTGTCTCTTGTTGGTCTCTGGTAGAAATCCATCTAACAGCGTGTGTGTGTGAGAGTGTGCAAGTTTGCGTGTGAGTGTGTCTCTCTCTCTCTCTCTCTCTATTCTGTCTATTCTTTCAAGGAACAATAAAAGGCTAAATCGAAACAGAGTTTGGAATAAGGTAATGGAAATCATTAAAATACATCCTTGTTTCATATAGTGTGTGTGTGTAAAAGGGTTGGTTATGTTTCCACTTGCCACTGCAGGAATATGTATTTCATTATTCCTATTGGTTGGTTCAATCTAGATGTCAATAAGATGTATTGTCATTGGCTACACTTGCAGATGGGAGGAGATAGCGAACGTCAATTATTTTCAGTCTGATATTGACATGCAAGCGGTAGGTCACGTTCTGAAATACTGCATTCTATTTAAGTGTTAACAATCTGTTTTGAGTTCACTATGTTCATTTCCTGATGTATATACAGTACATGTGTACGGTACCCATTAGATATTTGGGGCTTCCTGTGATGGGTTTTTGTATGTTATTGCTGTGCGAGCGAGTTAGCTAGCATGCTCTAAATGTAATGGTCGCATTAGCTCCCTACTAATAGACAGTTGTTGTAACAGATTTATGCTACAATCTGCAGCCATCAACATCATTGAGCCCTGCACATCTAATGTGCTGTCTCTTAACTATTGTCAGGTACTTACCAGTGGAGGCTCAGAGGAGGAAGGGGAGGACCATCCTTCTCAATGAATTTCGGATTTGCAATGAAGGTCTACAGCAGTCTTAACATTACCCTATAGTGTGGCATCATGGTGTAGCTGGAGGACAGCTATTTTCCGTCCTCCTCTGGCTATATTGACTTCAATACAAAACCTAGGAAGCTTGTGCTCCTCACCTCCTTCCATAGACCTACATGGTTATTATGACGACTTCCAGAGGACGTCCTCCAACCATTCAAAGCTTTTGCAGTATGAACTAACATGTTGTCCATCCAATCAAAGGATCAGAGAATGAACCTAGTACTAGCAAGTGGGATTTAGAAGCTTGATGAGTTGGTGACATTGTTGGGTAGATTTGAAATTGAGACAGTAAATAGTGGTTGTTGAGCATTTTTAGGACATTATTACATTCAAATTAGTTTCTTTAAACTAAAGGAGACAGAGGAGGTAGATCATATAATGTTTTTTATGTTGTGTTGAGTTAGTGTAATTTATTTCAATTTGCCTTGCTAACTTCAGTAGCAAGTAGCCAGCTAGCTACCAGAGTGCAGTTTTTTCTAACGCTAACGACAATGTAGTGGATTTTTTTTGAAGAACCCCTTTCATTGCCCACAACAGAGTCAAGCTTCTAGGAAAAAGCCACATCTATCACGTAATGGGCGAAGGTCTGCCTGTTCAAACAGCTTATTGACACTAATGCATTTTTGGGCATGCAAGAGTTGGCTTTTACTTAGGGGCATGATGAGAGGGAAAGGCTGCCTAGAACTTGTCAATACAAAATGATAAACTGGAATTAATCAATCAACACAATAGTGATGACAGACTGTGAGTTATTTTTTTATTAGGCCTACAGTTGCATAGGCCTACACGATCCAAACATGCATAATGCAAGCTCACCCCTGTGAGTTCTATTGTCCATTAGTTGTTGCCTCTGTGTCTGTGCAGAGATTGTTGCAGTTTGACAGGGTTTTCATCCTCCCCAGGACCAGGAGTTTTCCCAGGAGTTTTTTAAAAACCATGTGTGACCTGATTAAAAAAACACAACCCATATAAAACCTTTTTAGAACGTATTAATCACTGTCATACTATATATGGTCTGGAGTTTTACCTGGTTAGGTTACCAGTAAGGAAAAACTCCAGGCCCCAGGCAAAAAACGTTGGCCCACCACTCTGGGACCTGTGGTGCCACTAGTCTGATCGCGGTTGTCAGTTATCATCTGGTATGTGGATGATCAGGGCTTTATTCAGGAACGTTTCTTGGGCTACTTTGATGTGTCAAGTGGGTGAAATGCGAAGTGTGTTTGACTTTGTGAATTCTGAGATGTCGGAGTTTAACTTCCTGGAGAAACTTGTTGCCCAAACCTATGATGGCGCTGCTGTAATGGAATGTATCTTCTATTTGTATTTACAGCTAAGTCCCCTCCTGTTCCCTGATTAAGAGGTGATGACCACTCCACTACCAGTGTCAAGTCTCTCCTGACATGAACTGAAACTATGTCTCATGTGCCCTCTCATCCACTGGCGCATTGAATGTTTACTCTCCAGGCACTGTGAGTAGCCCTGTCAATTTTCTCTCATAACTGTAAGTAGAGTCAATCACATGTACAATCACATTATTACACATAAAGGTGATTTTTATCCTTGCTTGGACTAACTCACTTTTCCTGCACCCAATTCACCCAAAGTGTCTTCCAATTCAAATCTTGTCCTGCCCTCAGTGAAAGAGTTGAGCTCTTCAACACCATCCTTCCATGATGAGCCTGTCCTGCACTGAAGCTTAGCCTCTGAACACCTCAACTCATGCCTCATACCCTCATTCAATCACTACTGTGATCTCTCCCCAACACTTTGTAAGTAGCCCTCTCATTTCCATTCCCTATAAATTTCTCAATTAACCATTTTAGCTTAAAATAATTTGTCTTTAACGATTTTTGAAACACACTTTGTCGTCTCTGTGCGGTCCGCGCCTATACCGTTGTCATGACTTGCCCTCATGGGCTGAGGATCAAAGATGCTGGCTAGGCAAAGGTTTGAACACCACCTTTCCTGGGGGCCAGTTTTATGACCGGTCGTAAATTCCTTTGCTGAAACTTTCTTTTCCGTGCCATGCAGTATTGGGAGAGGGAATTTCCCTGTGAGACAAAGGAAGTCTTCCCGCCAAGACTCCAACCTCCAAAAGCAGATAATTAAACAATATTCCTACTTAAAAGAATATGGGAAATGGTCGGTGGCAACTTAAAGAACAATCATTTCAAATTTGTTACTATGTTGGATGTCATTAAAGACGGTGGAACAACACAACTGTATCTCTGGGGATGTACACTTCCCAGTTATGTTTGCATCGAATTGTTGTATAAAACGAATGATTAAGTATAATAATACTTTTGAGAAGATAACTTCTGAGTGGCGCAGTGGTCTAAGGCACTGCATCGCAGTGCTAGCTGTGCCACTAGAGATCCTGGTTTGAATCCAGGCTCTGTCGTAGCCGGCCGCGACCAGGGGACCCATGGGGCGGCGCACAATTGGCCCAGCGTCGTCCAGGGTAGGGGAGGGAATGGCCGGCAGGGATGTAGCTCATTTGGTAGAGCATGGTGTTTGCAACGCCAGGGTTGTGGGTTCGTTTCCCACGGGGGGCCAGTATGAATAAATAAAAAATAACTGTAAGTCGCTCTAGATAAGAGCGTCTGCAAAATTTTTTTATGACTAACAATGTGATTTTACCATTCTAGATGAGATTATTGTTTCCGTATTGATTTGTTCTCAGTCAGTGGCCACGCCCAGATGAGCACAAACATGATGAAATGCCCCCTTTTCTACTCAAGTATAAAACCCCTCATGACGAAATTCACCTCTAAAATGGTTGAAACTCTACCGACCTGCAGATGCGTGAGCTAAACATTACAAAATGGTTTAAAACTACAACTCCATTACCAAAGGAAGACCACCATACTACGGTATAAGCCGGATATTGCAAATGGTTGAATTTCTACAAGACCAGGAAGCGTGAAGCTGAAGCTACACGTTACAAAATGGTTAGACCAGAAAGACCAGAAAACGTGAGACGTTACTCCACACATTTGAAATGGAGAAACTATGAAACTCTCAACCTCTACACGAGGTGAAGAAGAAAACAATGCACTAGACCTTATCATCTCAGTCTGCAGCTGGCATGTATAGTCGTCTAGAGAATTTTCACTAAAGACACGCGTTCAGAAGGACAATCCCTCTCCGGCAACCGCTGGTACATCTGAAGTATCTATAATTACAGATCAACTCTACGAACTACAGTATACGCTAAAGTATACATTCTAACCACCACTACAACCAGAAACTCTACCAAGGACATTGGGATCTCTGGTGGGCAAACCAGAGTCCTACATCATCAACTCAACTATCGAGGACAGCTACACGTACTGTAAATACATGTTGCATTTCTAATCCGAATGAGGGATGATTAGGGTTCTAAGCATTTGTATTTCCGTGAGCGTAGTTAAGAAATGTCTGATAGGTGAATTCCTTTCTCTGTTCCTTCCCCCCCCCCTCTCTTGGAATCAGCCAACCCTTCTCCCTTCCAAGCATTCATGCTATTGTTAGTCCAGTCCACTAGGGACCTGTTTTCATTGTATTACGTTAGTAATCAATAACCTGTGTGTGTGTGTGTTTGTATTGTGTTATTATTTAGTTAGTTAGTAAATAAATAAATAATTAAGCAAATTTGTGTATTGCTGATTCATCATTAAGGTTAGGGTTCTTGCAGGTTCAAGGATTATGCAACGTTCAGAATGAGACTGATAAGAGGTAATTATTTAATAAGTGACTGTTATCGATATAAACTCAGCAAAAAAAGAAACATTCCTTTTTCAGGACCCTGTCTTTCAAAGATAAATGTAAAAATCCAAATAACTTAATAATTCTTCATTGTAAAGGGTTTAAACACTGTTTCCCATGCTTGTTCAATGAACCATAAACAATTAATGAACATGCACCTGTGGAATGGTCGTTAAGACACTAACAGCTTACAGACGGTAGGCAATTAAGGTCACAGTTATGAAAACTTAGGACACTAAAGAGGCCTTTCTACTGATTCTGAAAAACACCTAAACAAAGATGCCCAGGGTCCCTGCTCATCTGCGTGAACGTGCCTTAGGCATGATGCAAGGAGGCATGAGGACTGCAGATGTGGCCAGGGCAATAAATTGCAATGTCCGTACTGTGAGACGCCTAAGAAAGTGCTACAGGGAGACAGGACGGTCAGCTGATTGTCCTTGCAGTGGCAGACCACGTGTAACAACACCTGCACAGGATCGGTATATCCAAACATCACACCTGCGGGACAGGTACAGGATGGCAACAACAACTGCCCGAGTTACACCAGGAACACACAATCCCTCCATCGGTGCTCAGATTGTCCGCAATAGGCTGAGAGAGGCTGGACTGAGGGCTTGTAGGCCTGTTGTAAGGCAGGTCCTCACCAGACATCTCCGGCAACAACGTCGCCTATGCGCACAAACCCCCAGACAGGACTGGCAAAAAGTGCTCTTCGCATACGAGTCGCGGTTTTGTTTCACCAGGGGAGATGGCCGGATTCGCGTTTAACGTCGAAGGAATGAGCGTTACACCGAGGCCTGTACTATGGAGCGGGATCGATTTGGAGGTGGAGGGTCCGTCATGGTCTGGGGCGGTGTGTCACAGCATCATCGGACTGAGCTTGTTGTCATTGCAGGCAATCTCAACGCTGTCCGTTACAGGGAAGACATCCTCCTCCCTCATGTGGTAACCTTCCTTCAGGCACATCCTGACATGACCCTCCAGCATGACAATGCCACAAGCCATACTGCTCGTTCTATGCGTGATTTCCTGCAAGACAGGAATGTCAGTGTTCTGCCATGGCCAGCGAAGAGCCCGGATCTCAATCCCATTGAGCACGTATGGGACCTGTTGGATCGGAGGGTGAGGGCTAGGGCCATTCCCCCCCATAAATGTCCGGGAACTTGCAGGTGCCTTGGTGGAAGAGTAGGGTAACATCTCACAGGAATAACTGGAAAATCTGGTGCAGTCCATGAGGAGGAGATGCACTGCAGTACTTAATGCAGCTGGTGGCCACACCAGATACTAACTGTTACTTTTGATTTTGACCCCCCCTTTGTTCAGGGACACATTATTCAATTCAAATGTCTGTGGAACTTGTTCAGTTTATGTCTCAGTTGTTGAATCTTGTTATGTTCATACAAATATTTACACATGTTAAGTTTGCTGAAAATAAACGCAGTTGACAGTGAGAGGACATTTCATTTTTTGCTGAGTTTATAACATATACAGTGAGGGAAAAAAGTATTAGATCCCCTGCTGATTTTGTACGTTTGCCCACTGACAAAGAAATGATCAGTCTATAATTTTAATTGTAGGTTTATTTGAACAGTGAGAGACAGAATAACAACAAAAAAATCCAGAAAAACGTATGTAAATGTTTTAATAAATTGATTTGCATTTTAATGAGGGAAATAAGTATTTGATCCCCTCTCAATCAGAAAGATTTCTGGCTCCCAGGTGTCTTTTATAAAGGTAACGAGCTGAGATTAGGAGCACACTCTTAAAGGGAGTGCTCCTAATCACAGCTTGTTACCTGTATAAAAGACACCTGTCCACAGACGAAATCAATCAATCAGACTCCAAACTCTCCACCATGGCCAAGACCAAAGAGCTCTCCAAGGATGTCAGGGACAAGACTGTAGACCTACACAAGGCTGGAATGGGCTACAAGACCATCGCCAAGCAGCTTGGTGAGAAGGTGACAACAGTTGGTGCGATTATTCGCAAATGGAAGAAACACAAAATTACTGTCAATCTCCCTCGGCCTGGGGCTCCATGCAAGATCTCACCTCGTGGAGTTGCAATGATCATGAGAACGGTGAGGAATCAGCCCAGAACTACACGGGAGGATCTTGTCAATGATCTCAAGGCAGCTGGGACCATAGTCACCAAGAAAACAATTGGTAACACACTATGCCGTGAAGGACTGAAATCCTGCAGCGCCCGCAAGGTCCCCCTGCTCAAGAAAGCACATATTCAGGCCCGTTTGCCAATGAACATCTGAATGATTCAGAGGAGAACTGGGTGAAAGTGTTGTGGTCAGATGAGACCAAAATAGAGCTCTTTGGCATTAACTCAACTCGCCGTGTTTGGAGGAGGAGGAATGCTGCCTATGACCCCAAGAACACCATCCCCACCGTCAAACATGGATGTGGAAACATTATGTTTTGGGGGTGTTTTTCTGCTAAGGGGACAGGACAACTTCACCGCATCAAAGGGACGATGGACGGGGCCATGTACCGTCAAATCTTGGGTGAGAACCTCCTTCCCTCAGCCAGGGCATTGAAAATGGGTCGTGGATGGGTATTCCAGCATGATAATGACCCACATCACACGGCCAAGGCAACATTAAGGTCCTGGAGTGGCCTAGCCAGTCTCCAGATCTTAATCCCATAGAAAATCTGTGGAGGGAGTTGAAGGTTCAAGTTGCCAAACGTCAGGCTCGAAACCTTAATGACTTGGAGAATATCTGCAAAGAGCAGTGGGACAAAATCCCTCCTGAGATGTGTGCAAACCTGGTGGCCAACTACAAGAAACGTTTGACCTCTGTGATTGCCAACAAGGGTTTTGCCACCAAGTACTAAGTCATGTTTGCAGAGGGGTCAAATACTTATTTCCCTCATTAAAATGCAAATCAATTTATAACATTTTTGACATGTGTTTTTCTCGATTTTTCTGTTGTTATTCTGTCTCTCACTGTTCAATTAAACCTACCTTTAAAATTATAGACTGATCATGTCTTTGTCAGTGGGCAAACGTACAAAATCAGCAGGGGATCAAATACTTTTTTCCCTCACTGTCTCTTCTAAGAGTTTAATTGGGGTGATGGTAACTCATTAAACAACTTATTCCATGGTGCCCCAAATTCCTAATGAGTTAATTGTTATGTTATTAATTTAATTGAGTGACAATTAAACAATTAGTTGATTCGATAAATAACAGTCGTACATATTAATATAAGTCTGTCATGACACCGTGGGTCTCCCATCCTCCTCAATTCAGAAGTCTGTATGCTCTTTCCTCTACGTCATTCATTTGAGAGATTCCAGTGTGTGTGTGTGTGCGTGTGTGTGTGTGTGTGTGTGTGTGTGTGTGTGTGCAGGAGACGGCAGGGGTAGAGTTTCCAGATGTGGAGTGGGCAACCTGCTTGTTGGGACCCAAACACAGGAACTTCCCCTGACAGTGGAGATTAATCAAAGCCCAGGGAATCTCTCCCCATGCAACACAGAGAGAGGGGGAGAGGCGGGAGGAGGGGGAAGAGCGATAGAGGGTGAGAGAGAGAGACAGAGAGAGGGGAGAGTAAGAGTAAGAGGGGGTTAGGGTGAGAGAAAGAGAGAGCGATGATGAAAGAGAGAAAGGGGGGAGAGGGTTAATGAGAAATTAGAGAATAGTCCAGTGCAGACCTGGGCAGGAAATAGTTGTATTTTGTAGTTTATTTGAAAATACTCAAGGTAGTCGAATATAGGCAATTATTAGTTAAAAACTAAATGCAATTATTTTCTTTGATATTCATATACAGGTCCTAGAAAAACAAATATTATTTGAAAGTATTTGGAATATTTCTCAGAAAAACTATATATTTGAAGGTATTTGAATATACGCAATCTATAAAACAAAAAAATGTATTTGATGGCTGCCAAATATTTGATGAAGAACCAAAAACTACAACAGTTAGTTTAATTAGTCTAAATATATGCTATACATGAACATTTATCGATCAAAATAATGGAAAGTAATACAAATGTCAACCAAACAGGCATTTAGCTCGATCTAGGCAATTGTTTGTGAGGGACATGGCATTTTCAAAAGGACTTAAATACATTTTCTCATTGAGTGAGACATGAGGTAATACAGTAATACTTGACATCAAGTTCTTATACATATGTAGTAACTTTGTGATTACTACAATAGTAACATTGTTGATACATAGAAATTGCTTTATAATTGCATAATGGAGTTAATACACAAGTGGAATAAGGAACAGTCACTATTCCTCTTGTGTACAGTAGAGTCCTGCACAGGTCAGTTTTTTGGAGCCGCACCCGCACCACGCCACATCAATTCCTAGCCTCACCCGATATCTGACATCAGCACAGACTTTTCTCCGTAACCCGACCCACCCTCAATGAATTGTTCAGAGAGCCGTGACCCACCATATAACATCAGTTTATTTAATTGTTTTTATTACTCCAGAGTAATAGGAGTACTAGGCTATTATTCCCCTGCCTGCATGAATTAATTTGTCTGCACGTCTATTCAACATTTGGATAAAAGGAAACCATGCCATGAATTAAGAACGATATCTTCACATTTTTTACAATGAGATGTGGCACATTGACAACTCAATTCGCTCTGAAAAAAGGGCCTTCTAATGAGCTTTCTTACCTAATAAATAGGCATAGCCAACAATAAAACAAGACCTTTACATTCAATATTGTTTAGATACTCAAATAGCCTATAGTGTTTCTTTAGCATACCAATCAGCAACCAATAGATTAAAAAATATATATAAACTGTCCTGTACAGCCTGCCTGAACCTGCCGTCATCGCTCTCTCTCCCAGCTTGGATAGAAAGTTGTTGTGCATAAAACCAGTCTATTAATGCCAAATATTAGTCAGTCCACCCTCAAAACAATAGCTTACCCTGGATTGTTTCATTATGCATTACTGTATAGCTACAGTATATACAGTATTTAGCTGCTATTTAACTGCTATTTATAAACTTTGTATAAATATTACACATCAAATAGGCTAACAATGAGGAAAAAAGTAGTTGGCTTGAGGACAAATGTAGCCACTATCTATTGTTAAACTCAGAAGGACTGCCCGTTCCATGATCTCGCCATCACGGTTGACAACTCCGTTGTGTCCTCCTCCCAGAGTGCGAAGAGCCTTGGCGTGACCCTGGACAACACCCTGTCGTTCTCCGCTAACATCAAGGCGGTGACCCGCTCCTGCAGGTTCATGCTCTACAACATTCGGAGAGTACGACCCTGCCTTACACAGGATGCGGCACAGGTCCTAATCCAGGCACTTGTCATCTCCCGTCTGGATTACTGCAACTCGCTGTTGGCTGGCCTCCCTGCCTGTGCCATTAAACCCCTACAACTCATCCAGAATGCCGCAGCCCGTCTGGTGTTCAACCTTCCCAAGTTCTCTCACGTCACCCCCTCCTCCGCACACTCCACTGGCTTCCAGTTGAAGCTCGCATCCGTTACAAGACCATGGTGCTTGCCTATGGAGCAGTGAGGGGAACGACACCTCTGTACCTTCGGGCTCTGATCAGTCCCTACACCCAAACGAGGGCATTGCGTTCATCCACCTCTGGCCTGCTGGCTCCCTTCCTCTGCGGAAGCATAGTTCCCGCTCAGCCCAGTCAAAACTGTTCGCTGCTCTGGCACCCCAATGGTGGAACAAGCTCCCTCACGACGCCAGGACAGCGGAGTCACTCACCACCTTCCGGAGACATTTGAAACCCCACCTCTTTAAGGAATACCTGGGATAGGATAAAGTAATCCTTCTACCCCCAAAAAAATTGTAAAGTGGTTATCCCACTGGCTATAGGGTGAATGCACCAATTTGTGAGTCGCTCTGGATAAGAGCGTCTGCTAAATGACGTAAATGTGCCCTTCAGCAAGGCACTTAACCCTAATTGCTCCTGTAAGTCGCTCTGGATAAGAGCGTCTGCTAAATGACTAAAATGTAAATGTAAATGTACAAATGGGCTGCAATTAAGGTAAATTAAATTATTTTATTTTTTATTTAACTAGGCAAGTTAAGTTAAGAACAAATTCCTATTTACAATGACGGCCTACCCCGGCCAAACCCTCCCCTAACCTGGACGACGTTGGGCCAGTTGTGCGTCGCCCTATGGGACTCCCGATCATGGCCGGTTGTGATACAGCCCGGTATCGAACCCGGGTCTGTAGTGACGCCTCTAGCACTGCGATGCAGTGCCTTGGACCGCTGGGCCACTCGGTACCCAAATTAAATCCAACTTGAGAGACTCCCCTGGTCTTCTGAAGTCCTCCTTGCTTTTAATTTAAATTTAATTTAAATTTAATTTAAATTTAATTTAAATTTAATTTAAATTTAATTTAAATTTAATTTTAATTTAATTTTAATTTAACCTTTATTTAACTAGGCAAGTCAGTAAAGAACAACATCTTATTTACAATGACGTCCTACCAAAAGGCAAAAGGCCTCCTGCAACAGGACAAGAGAGACACCACAACACTACATAAAGAGAGACCTAAGACAACAACATAGCATGGCAGCAACACATGACAACACTTGCTACTACTCTCTCTGTATCGCTTTTTCTCTTTCTTTCTCTTAGAAAAAAGTATCTCTGTGAACAGTGGCTTGCGAAAGTATTCATCCCCCTTGGCATTTTTCCTATTTTGTTGCCTTAAAACCTGGAATTAAAATGGATTTTTGGGGGGTTTGTATCATTTGATTTACACAACATGCCTACCACTTTGAAGATGCATAATATTTTTTATTGTGAAACAAACAAGACAAAATAAGACAAAAAAACAGAAAACTTGAGCGTGCAGAACTATTCACCCCCCCTCCCCCAAAGTCAATACTTTGTAGAGCCACCTTTTGCAGCAATTACAGCTGCAAGTCTCTTGGGGTATGTCTCTATAAGCTTGGCACATCTAGTCACTGGGATTTTTGCCCATTCTTAAAGTCAAAACTGCTCCAGCTCCTTCAAGTTGGATGGGTTCCGCTGGTGTACAGCAATCTTTAAGTCATACCACAGATTCTCAATTGGATTGAGGTCTGGGCTTTGACTAGGACATTCAAATACATTTAAATGTTTCCCCTTAAACCACTAGTGTTGCTTTAGCAGTATGCATAGGGTCATCGTCGTGCTGGAAGGTGAACCTCCGTCCCAGTCTCAAATCTCTGGAAGACTGAAACAGGTTTCCCTCAAGAATTTCCCTGTACTTAGTGCCATCCATCATTCCTTCAATTCTGACCAGTTTCCCAGTCCCTGCCGATGAAAAACATCCCCACAGCATGATGCTTCCACCACCATGCTTCACTTTGGGGATGGTGTTCTCGGGGTGATGAGAGGTGTTGGGTTTGCGCCAGACATAACATTCCTTGATGGCCAAAAAGCTCAATTTTAGTCTCATCTGACCAGAGTACCTTCTTCCACATGTCTTTTGGCGAACACCAAACGTGTTTGCTTATTTTTGTCTTTATGCAATGGCTTTTTTCTGGCCACTCTTCCGTAAAGCCCAGCTCTGTGAAGTGTACGGCTTAAAGTGGTCCTATGGACAGACACTCCAATCTCCACTGTGGAGCTTTGCAGCTCTTTCAGGGTTATCTTTGGTCACTTTGTTGCCTCTCTGATTAATGCCCTCCTTGCCTGGTCCGTGAGTTTTGGTGGGCGGCCCTCTCTTGGCAGGTTTGTTGTGGTGCCATATTCTTTCCATTTTTTTATAATGGATTTAATGGTGTTCCGTGGTATGTTCAAAGTTTCAGATATTTTTTATAACCCAACCCTGATCTGTACTTCTCCACAACTTTGTCCCTGACCTGTTTGGAGAGCTCCTTGGTCTTCATGATGCTGCTTGCTTGGTGGTGCCCCTTGCTTATTGGTGTTGCAGACTCTGGGGACTTTCAGAAGAGATGTATATATACTGAGATCATGTGACACTTAGATAAAGTCCACTTAGGTGGACTTTATTTAACAAATGATGTGACTTCTGAAGATAAGGCTGTACCAGAGTGAGTACAGATGCACGCACCACTTTTCCGTTATTTATTTGTTTGAACTTTTTTTCATTTCACTTCACCAATTTGGACTATTTTGTGTATATCCATTACCTGAAATTGCGCTGCACACAATTGAATTGTAGTCTTGAATGATGCATGCCGAGATATACCAGAGATAAGGGACTGTTGATATTGCAACCACACAACTCAAACACTGGTTCACCAGTATGAACAAAATCTCAAACAGCTTTTTTTGTTTGAGTCCTCAAGAACTGTTGTCCGCTAAAGCTGATCATTTGTTTGCATCTGCCAATTTATTGGCTGCCCAGTATCCAGACGACCTGTCCCATAGCTTCCTATACAGTTAATATCTTTCCACAACGCGTCGAGGACAGGCAATTAAGGAGAATGCGAGAGGTTCAATTAAAGATGTTAAAGAATTGCTGTATTTGAAGCAATACTCCCTTCTGCCCAGTTTCCCTGGTGTTGCTACGGCAATCAAGTTGTTTTTAACCATCCCTGTAACTGTTGCTTTTGTGGAGAGATCTTTGTGTAAACTAAAGGCTCTATTCAATCCGCATCGCGGAAGTTCGGAGACTGCATTCACGGTAAACGCTGAATATGTCGGCTCAATCAGAAAATACCTTTACATTTCGATAGAGCCCTAAAACACAAAGAACTACCTAAGAAGCTTTAGGTTCTCGGTCTAATATGCGCTTTTGAACAACTGAGTAAGCTCCACTCATTGCACTGGCGCCGTCGTAGCCTTGACCACCGCATTTGTTCACCTATATCGCCTTACTTTCAATCAGTTCAATCATTTATTTTTCCAGGCCTGATGCACTTTGATCAGTCACATTCTTGAAGCCCAAGAAACAAATACTTAGCTTCCAAGTGCATATGGAAATTAAAGAGGTTTTTGAATGACTTTTTGGAGGGTTACTTTCAAACTGTTACACACTGTTCCCATGAAGGTGTAGGCCTATTTCATAACCTTTATTTTTATTTATTCCGGTTAGGCCTGTTCATTTGTATTGTGAGTAAACTATCCCTTTAAAGATTGTATAGTGTGTGTTTGAAACAAGAACACTAAAAAAAGAGGTTCAAAGGTGTTTTTACTGACCATTTAACTTCCCGTTTGCAATGTTTGCAAATGGATTTGAATTTCTATGCCGTATTTTCAGGCATCATAAAATGAATTGAGCATCACAACCTATTCAAAATTATCTGTACAAAATATAATTGGTTGATTGGTTTGACTTGGTTAGTTAAAGGCATCAAATCGAATAGTCCAGTAGTCCATTCCTGAGATCTATATTCAAATAGTTTGAAAAAGTAGTTACTTTCTGAGATCTATATTCAAAGTAACTATTTTTTCCCCCATTTTAGTTTTTACTTTCCACAAAGCATATTTAAAACTATACACTTAAAAATAGCTGTGATTCTACAATAAAATCTCACAATAACGTACTGTATTCATGTTTTTACTGTGAATGGCAACGCCTGTCGGGACATGTTTTGTCCATTCTGTAAATATGACTGTAAATTAAACTCAAAGCGTGATTGTACAGCCAAAGCGCGGCATTCTGGGATCGCCACTGCCAGCCACCAATTTTAAATTAGTCAAGAGAAGTGAATGATTGGATTACTTAACATTATAGGCTAACTTTACAGCGATCGACAACCTACCAACAAACAAGTGCATCAACGAACAACGTATGGATTTTAGCATGCTTTTATGTGAACATAATGTACTGAATTTGTGCCGCTTGATTAGTGAATGTGAATATATGCATTAACTTTAGCTTACTGTTATGTTGTGAGTGCTGGCGCTCCAAACAGAAAATGTACTGCGCAAGGTTGATCACTCTTTGGAATATAAACTGAATACAAATGAAAAGAGGCTTGCAACAAAACCCTTTGGACAAGTTCCTTCATCAGGACACATTGACTTAGCCTAGCTGATGTAAATTTTTCACGGATGATCATGCTACTTTTATGGGCAAGCTAGCTAGCCTGACATTACGGCTTGCTGTGTGTGTAGCTAACTTAGCTAACGTTAGCTGCAACAACAACAGCGCCTTCGATACATTTTTGATTTGCATAATTTTGTGTTTATGTCGAATGACAGTGGTTGACTAGCATTAATTGAGGCATGCAAGTTTGTGATTGCAATGTTCTCTGCGGGTTATGTTCACCTGGCTGTTCTGCTGTTTTGTCGGATGGGCTACTAGTGTAGGTTGCAACGAGGGACAGCCTGGTATCTGCCCAGCCTGTCACCTTAGCCTAGGGAGCTACCCAGAGTGATGAGCGTCAACCTCTCGGTAGCTGCCTGTTTCCAACATGAACTACGCATGCACAGCATTAACCAATGGGACAAATGTAAATAATGCTTTTAGATACAGTAAAATACTACTTGAGTAAAAGTCTAAAAGTATTTGGTTTTAAATATACTTAAGTATCAAAAGTAAATGTAATTGCTAAAACATACTTAAGTATCAAAAGTAAAAATATAAATAATTTCAAATTCCTTATATTAAGCAAACCAGACAGCACAATGTTTATTTTATTTTATTTACAGATAGCGAGGGGCACACTCCAACACTGACATCATTTACAAACGAAGCATTTGTGTTTAGTGAGTCCGCCAGATCAGAGGCAGTAGGGATGACCAGGGATGTTCTCTTGATAAGTGTGTGAATTGGACCATTTTCCTCTCTTGCTATGCATTCAAAATGTAATGAGTACTTTTGGGTGTCAGGGAAATGTATGGAGTAAAAAGTACATTATTTTCTTTAGGAATGTAGTGGAGTAAAAGTAAAAGTTGTCAAAAATCTAAATAGTAAAGTACAGATACCCCCAAAAACTACTTAAGTAGTACTTGAAAGTATTTTTACTTAAGTACTTTACACCACTGGTGCTAGACCGACATGTTGCCGCTGAACCTTTGAATCAGACCAGTGTGCCTATGCCTGAAGAGCTTTTTGCTGTAGATGAAGCTCTATTTGTAGATTAAACTACTATTCAAAATATTATCGTGGAGTTTCAAAATGTCAGTGACATTGGCCTGACACATTTACTTAAGAAGTGATACGCTGATTATCGTTGGAATCCCAGAGGCATTATAGATGAAATAAAGAAAGAAATACCTTAAGGCAGGGATCATCAACTAGATTCAGCCGCGGGCCAGTTTTTTCTTGAGCGGATAGTCGGGGGGCCGGAACATAATAAAAAAAAGTATTTCTAGACTGCAAATTGACCACAAGAAGCCTAAACAGATATAATATTGAACTAAAACATTATAATTTCAAACCTTGATTACATTTGGGAACATTGTCCTTCGTAGGGTGCTGTCTTTTGGATGGGACATAAAAACGGGTGTCCTGACTCTCTGTGGTCATTCAAAATCCCATGGCGCTTATTGTAAGAGTAGGGGTGTTCACCCTGGTGTCATGGCTAAATTCCCAACCTGGCCACATTCCATCATGGAATCATCCCCCTAATCATTACATTTTACATTTTAGTCATTTAGCAGACGCTCTTATCCAGAGCGACTTACAGTTAGTGAGTGTATACATTTTTATTATATATTTTTTCTCCATACTGGTCCCCCGTGGGAATCGAACCCACAACCCTGGCATTGCAAGCGCCATGCTCTACCAACTGAGCTAAACAGTTGGTAGAGCAACCTAATTGGCATACAGTGTATCACTCCTCACCTCTCCAACCAATAGCTGATATGTGGTGAGAATTCTGGCACAAAAATGGTCGCCGTGCATCATTGGTGCTACATATTGATGGTGGATGAGGTTAATTTTCTCCTTCTATGAAAAGCGCTTTGAGTACCTCAGTTGGCAGGCAAGTGCTATATAACTCCAATCAATTATTATTAATTATTATTATTTGTATACGATCACGTCTCTCTATTATGTGTCGGAATACTTGGGAACAGATTTCCAAAATTAAAATCACCTGGAGATGATTTCCTGGTGTTTTTAGTCTTTTATGTCCAACAATTAAAATTCAACAACATGTTTTATTTTTTGTTTTATAATAAAACCACCAGTGGGCCAAATTCGGGCCACCAGTTGGAGAACCTTGCCTTAGTGCATGCACCAGTGGAGTTTTAAGCACAGACCAAAAGCAAAAGACTGCTTTTAAAACTTATTTCAATTATGTTGAGCCTGTGCCCCTGTTCATGGGTAATGATGATAATGGTAAGGAATGTTTTGCCCAGTATGTGCTGTTGAAGTCGGAAGTTAACATACACCTTAGACAAATACATTTAAACTCAGTTTTCCACAATTCCTGACATTTAATCATAGTAAAAATTCCCTGTTTTAGGTCAGTTAGGAACACCACTTTATTTTAAGAATGTGAAATGTCAGAATAACAGTAGAGAGAATGATTTATTTCAGCTTTTATTTCTTTCATCACATTCCCAGTGGGTCAGAAGTTTACAGACACTCAATTAGTATTTGGTAGCTTTGCCTTTAAATTGTTTAACTTGGGTCAAACGTTTCGGGTAGCCTTCCACAAGCTTCCCACAATAAGTTGGGTGAATTTTGGCCCATTCCTCCTGACAGAGCTGGTGTTACTGAGTCAGGTTTGTAGGCCTCCTTGCTCGTACATGCTTTTTCAGTTCTGCCCACACATTTTCTATAGGATTGAGGTCAGGGCTTTGTGATGGCCACTCCAATACCTTGACTTTGTTGTCCTTAAGCTATTTTGCCACAACTTTGGAAGTATGCTTGGGGTCATAGTCCATTTGGAAGACCCATTTGCGACCAAGCTTTAACTTCCTGACTGATGTCTTGAGATGTTGCTTCAATATATCCACATCATTTTCCTTTTCTCATGATGCCATCTATTTTGTGAAGTGCACAAGTCCCTCCTGCAGCAAAGCACCCCCACAGCAAGATGCTGGCACCCCCGTGCTTCACGGTTTGGATTGTGTTCTTTGGCTTGCAAGTACCCCCTTTTTCCTCCAAACATAACAATGGTCATTATGGCCAAACAATTCTATTTTTGTTTCATCAGACCAGGGGACATTTCTCTAAAAAGTACGATCTTTGTCCCCATGTGCAGTTGCAAACTGTAGTCTGGCTTTTTTATGGCGGTTTTGGGGCAGTGGCTTCTTCCTTTCAGGTTATGTCGATATAGGACTTGTTTTACTGTGGCTATAGATACTTTTGTACCGGTTTCCTCCATTATCTTCACACGGTCCTTTGCTGTTGTTCTGGGATTGATTTGCACTTTTCGCACCAAAGTACGTTCATCTCTAGGAGACAGAACGCGTCTCCTTCCTGAGCGGTATGACGACTGCATGGTCCCATGGTGTTTATACTTGCGTAATATTGTTTGTACAGATGAACGTGGTACCTTCAGGCGTTTGGAAATTGCTCCCAAGGATGAATCAGACTTGTGGAGGTCTACAATTTTTTTCTGAGGTCTTGGCTGATTTCTTTTGATTTTCCCATGATGTCAAGCAAAGAGGCACTGAGTTTGAAGGTAGGCCTTGAAATACATCCACAGGTACACCTCCAATTGACTCAAATGATGTCAATTAGCCTATCAGAAGCTTCTAAAGCCATGATATCATTTTCTGGAATTTTCCAAGCTGTTTAAAGGCACAGTCAACTTAGTGTATGTAAACTTCTGACCCACTGGAATTGTGATACAGTGAATTATAAGTGAAATAATCTGTCTGTAAACAATTGTTGGAAAAATAACTTGTGTCATGCACAAAGTAGATGTCCTAACCGACTTGCCAAAACTATAGTTTGTTAACAAGACATTTGTGGAGTGGTTGAAAAATGAGTTTTAATGACTCCAACCTAAGTGTATGTAAACTTCTGACTTCAACTGTATATATTGAAAGATCATGCCTTATCATTATGTTTATCTCTTTCAGAAGAGACGTTGAAGAAACCCACAGCCTGGATGCTGTCCATTGAAGGACAGATGGTCATGGGGCCACATACCAATTTTGTGAATGGGATGGCTGCACTCTTCGCAAGCTACTACAACTTCAATCTGCAGTATCTGGAGAAAGCCTCATGCACACTTGAGTTTGTTCAAAGCTAATCTATAACTCAAGCTAACTCATTTACAAATCAGTGAGTATACCCTACTCAATCAGTGTCTAAAAACAATTATGACATCTAATGAAGGCCTACGGGTTCGAAGAGCTCCTTGCTTGTGGAACTTCAGAACAGCTTGGCAGGACCAATCAAAATAGGTTTTCGGCTATTCAAGGAAGAAGAACACAGACTTTGTTATAATCTCAGGGGGCTCAGCGCAATTTAAAACAGACTATATTGCTTTCCTCGTCATGAACATCAGTGGAGAGGGTTCAGTTAGGTTAATGGAGTTTTGCTAACTCTGCCTTTAATAAATTCCTTAAATAAAAGTCCTTAATTCACACTTCAGCGCACTCTTTAGTAGTACATCCACATTATCTGATGGGACGTCACATCCTGATGTTTATCATTTAATTGGACTCTGTTCCTCGGTGTCATTGTGGGCCTGTGGTTTTTAATTATGAATGATGTTTGGCTCCTCTGGGGCTCCATACTGTAGATAGCGAAGTGGTCATTACTCACAGGCATTAATCGGGCTACCTCCTGTGACATCACTGTCCTTACTACACGTCTCTCCCCATCTGAAGGGATGATGTTCTCATGTCACGCTCCAGGGTGAAGTTTCCCCTATAGGTAAAGATCTAGGATCAGCTTCCCCTCCCCCAATCGTAAGCATACAGGGGGAAATGCTAAACTGATCCAAGAGCAGCGTCTAGGGGCAACTTCAACCTACTCCAATATGTCACAGTCAGCAATGTAATGACATGAAGGGCGAGCCTCTCTATGCTTCACCCTCTCTCGTTTATTATTTTATTATTCCCCCCATCCTAGAAATATTCCATATGCACAAAGCTTATTTCTCTCAAATGTTTTTGCACAAATTTGTTTAAATCCCTGTTAGTGAGCATTTCTCCTATACCAAGATAATCCATCCACCTGACATGTGTGGCATATCAAGAAGCAGATTAAACAGCATGATCATTACACAGGTGCATCTTGTGCTGGGGACAATAAAAGGCCACTCTAAAATGTCCAGTTTTGTCACACAACCCAATGCCACTGATGTCTAAAGTTTTCAGGGAGTGTGCAGTTGGCATGCTGACTGCAGGAATGTCCACCAGAGCTGTTGCCAGAGAATTGAATGTTAATTTCTATACCATAAGCCATTTTAGAAAATGTGTCAGTACGTCCAACCGGCCTCACAACCGCAGACCACATGTAGCCATGCCAGCCCAGGACCTCCACATCTGGCTTCTTCACCTCCAGGATCGTCTGAGACCAGCCACCCGGACAGCTGATGAAACAGTGGGTTTGCACAACTGAATTATTTCTGCACAAACTGTCAGAAACCATCTCTGGGAAGCTCATCTGCATGCTCGTCGTGCTCACCAGGGTCTTGACCTGACTGCAGTTCTGTTACAGGAGGGGGTCGCAGTTCCAGAGCGACCCACTAGGTGTCATTCTCCGACAACCTTAGGCACCTCCTCACTCACAGTCAGGACTAATCATCATCCTATTGGTGTCACCTGTGTCTATCTGTATTTATGCCCTCACTTCCATGTGTTCCCTTGCTCAGTTTTCTCTGATAGTTTCTTGATGTCAAGCAGTACGAATCAGTGTCTGATCACGAGATGGAAGTACAGGTACTTGAGAAGGGTTCTCCCTGTTTCATTGTTGTTTTTGCTGTCAGCTTGTTTTTGGAGGCCAATTTGCTCCTCCTTTATTTTTCGTGATAAGTCCGTTATTTTGTATCCTGGTTTTGGAACCACCAGTAAAGATCCTTGTTTCACCATCTTTGCCTACTGCCTACTGTCTATCCTGCACCACACCTGGGTCACACCTCACACCAACCCTTACAGAAAACTGAGCCAATATGGTCCCAGCGGAGGCAGCACAGTATCATAGCGCATTGGCAACGCAGGGAGCCATGCCGAACCAGCACGACCGCAACCTGCAGCAGATCACCAAGAATCTCCGGCAGTTGACGATCGCCGTGCAGAGCCGGATGGACACCTGACCAGCCCCGGTAACTGGCGGAGCGGAAGCTGCGGCAGCGGCGTCTCCAGTCTCGCCTGCGACATCACGGGAACCCTGCCTACCACCTCCGGAGAGGTACGACGGACGTCCAGAGGGCTGCAGGGAATTCCTCACCCAGTGTTCCCTGGTATTCAGCCTACAACCCTCCTCATTCCTGACGGTGCAGGGCCGGGTGGCCTACATTATCACTCTGTTGACGGGTCATCAAAACTATGAAATAACACATGGAATCATGTAGTAACCAAAAAACTGTTAAACAAATCAAATATATTTTATATTTGAGGTTCTTCAAATAGCCACCCTTTGCCTTGATGACAGCTTTGCACACGCTTGGCATTCTCTCAACCAGCTTCACCTGGAATGCTTATCCAACAGTCTTGAAGGAGTTCCCACATATGCTGAGCACTTGTTGGCTGCTTTTCCTTCACTCTGCCATCTGACTCATCCCAAACCATCTCAATTGGGTTGAGGTCGGGGGATTGTGGAGGCCAGGTCATATGATGGAGCACTCCATCACTCTCCTTCTTGGTAAAATAGCCCTTACACAGCCTGGAGGTGTGTTGGGTCATTGTCCTGTTGATAGTCCCACTAAGCCTAAACCAAAAGGGATTGCGTATCGCTGCAGAATGCTGTGGTATCTATGCTGGTTAAGTGTGCCTTGAATTCTAAATAAATCACAGACAGCATCACCAGCAAAGCACCCCCACACCATAACACCTCCTCCTCCATGCTTTACGGTAGGAACTACATAGGCGGAGATCATCCGTTCACCCACACCGCGTCTCACAGAGACACAGTGGTTGGAACCAAAAATCACACATTTCAGACCAAAGGACAAATTTCCACCGATCTAATGTCCATTGCTCATGTTTCTTGGCCCAAGCAGGTCTCTTCTTCTTATTGGTGTCCTTTAGTAGTGGTTTCTTTGCAGCAATTCGACCATGGAGGCCTGATTCACACAGTCCCTTCTGAACAGTTGATGTTGAGAAATGTCTGTGACTTGAACTCTGTGAAGCATTTATTTGGACTGCAATCTGAGGGATTTACATTCAGTGAGGGGAAAAAAGTATTTGATATAACAACAAAACCAGAAAAACGCATGTCAAAAATGTTATAAATTGTTTTGCATTTTAATGAGGGAAATAAGTATTTACCCCCTCTCAATCAGAAAGATTTCTGGCTCCCAGGTGTCTTTTATACGGGTAACGAGTTCAGATTAGGAGCACACTCTTAAAGGGAGTGCTCCTAATCTCAGCTTGTTACCAGTATAAAAGACACCTGTCCACAGAAGCAATCAATCAATCAGATTAAAAAATCTCCACCATGGCCAAGACCAAAGAGCTCTCCAAGGATGTCAGGGACAAGATTGTAGACCTACACAAGGCTGGAATGGGCTACAAGACCATCGCCAAGCTGCTTGGTGAGAAGGTGACAATAGTTGTTGTGATTATTCGCAATTGGAAGAAACTCAAAAGAACTGTCAATCTCCCTCTGCCTGGGGCTCCATACAAGATCTCACCTCGTGGAGTTGCAATGATCATGAGAACGGTGAGGAATCAGCCCAGAACTACACGGGAGGATCTTGTCAATGATCTCAAGGCAGCTGGGACCATAGTCACCAAGGAAACAATTGGTAACACACTATGCCGTGAAGGACTGAAATCCTGCAGCGCCCACAAGGTCCCCCTGCTCAAGAAAGCACATATAAAGGGCCGTCTGAAGTTTGTCAATGAACATCTGAATGATTCAGAGGAGAACTGGGTAAAAGTGTTGTGGTCAGATGAGACCAAAATTGAGCTCTTTGGCATCAACTCAACTTGCCGTGTTTGGAGGAGGAGGAATGCTGCCTATAACCCCAAGAACTCCATCCCCAATGTCAAACATGGAGGTGGAAACATTATGCTTTCGGGGTGTTTTTCTGCTAAGGGGACAGGACAACTTCACCGCATCAAAGGGACGGTGGACAGGGCCATGTACCATCAAATCTTGGGTGAGAACCTCCTTCCCTCAGCCAGGGCATTGAAAATGGGTCGTGGATGGGTATTCCAGCATGACAATGACCCAAAACACACGGCCAAGGCAACAAAGGAGTGGCTCAAGAAGAAGCACATGAAGGTCCTGGAGTGGCCTAGTCAGTCTCCAGACCTTAATCCCATAGAAAATCTGTGGAGGGAGCTGAAGGTTCGAGTTGCCAAACGTCAGCCTCGAAACCTTAATGACTTGGAGAAGATCTGCAAAGAGGAGTGGGACAAAATCCCTCCTGAGATGTGTGCAAACCTGGTGCCCAACTACAAGTACATCATCATACACATTACACACACCATTATTTCCCAACCCCAACCCCAACATAACTAAAATAAACAACACAAAACTACCACACACAATGTATACCAATAACCAATACACTAGACATAACACAAATTACACCCCAGGGGAGCACCTTCTCTCCCCCTTTATACCCAGCTAAAAACACACACCCAAATCCTAAATCCCTACCCCTCTACACTAACCTGCTGCTCCCGAGTGGCACAGTGGTCTAAGGCACTGTATCTCAGTGCTTGAGGCGTCACTACAGACCCCCTGGTTCGATTCCAGGCTGTATCACAACGGCCGTGATTGGGAGTCCCATTGGGCGGCGCACAATTGGCCCAGCCTCGTCCGGGTTTGGCCGGTGTAGGCCGTCATTGTAAATAAGAATTTGTTCTTAACTGACTTGCCTAGTTACAGTGGGGAGAACAAGTATTTGATACACTGCCGATTTTGCAGGTTTTCCTACTTACAAAGCATGTAGAGGTCTGTAATTTGTATCATAGGTACACTTCAACTGTGAGAGACGGAATCTAAAACAAAAATCCAGAAAATCACATTGTATGATTTTTAAGTAATTCATTTGCATTTTATTGCATGACATAAGTATTTGATACATCAGAAAAGCAGAACTTAATATTTGGTACAGAAACCTTTGTTTGCAATTACAGAGATCATATGTTTCCTGTAGGTCTTGACCAGGTTTGCACACACTGCAGCAGGGATTTTGGCCCACTCCTCCATACAGACCTTCTCCAGATCCTTCAGGATTCGGGGCTCCAAATATTTTCTATTGGGTTCAGGTCTGGAGACTGGCTAGGCCACTCCAGGACCTTGAGATGCTTCTTATGGAGCCACTCCTTAGTTGCCCTGGCTGTGTGTTTCCGGTCGTTGTCATGCTGGAAGACCCAGCCATGACCCATCTTCAATGCTCTTACTGAGGGAAGGAGGTTGTTGGCAAATATCTTGCGATACATGGCCCCATCTATCCTCCCCTCAATACGGTGCAGTCGTCCTGTCCCCTTTGCAGAAAAGCATCCCCAAAGAATGATGTTTCCACCTCCATACTTCACGGTTGGGAAGGTGTTCTTGGGGTTGTACTCATCCTTCTTCTTCCTCCAAACACGGCGAGTGGAGTTTAGACCAAAAAGCTCTATTTTTGTCTCATCAGACATTTACATTTACATCCTTTAGCAGACGCTCTTATCCAGAGCGACTTACAGTTAGTGCATACATTTTTTTATTTTATTACTGGCCCCCCGTGGGAATCGAACCCACAACCCTGGCGTTGCAAACGCCTTGCTCTAACAACTGAGCTACCTCCCTGCCGGCCATTCCCTCCCCTACCCTGGACGACGCTGGGCCAATTATGTGCCACCCCATTGGTCTCCCGGTTGCGGCCGGCTACGACAGAGCCTGGATTCGAACCAGGATCTCTAGTGGCACAGCTATGCAGTGTCTTAGACCACTGCGCCACTCGGGAGACCAACCTTCTCCCATTCCTCCTCTGGATCATCCAGATGGTCATTGGCAAACTTCAGACGGGCCTGGACATGCGCTGGCTTGAGCAGGGGGACCTTGCGTGCGCTGCAGGATTTTAATCCATGACGGCGTAGTGTGTTACTAATGGTTTTCTTTGAGACTGTGGTCCCAGCTCTCTCCAGGTCATTAACCAGGTCCTGCCGTGTAGTTCTGGGCTGATCCCTCACCTTCCTCATGATCATTGATGCCCCACGAGGTGAGATCTTGCATGGAGCCCCAGACCGAGGGTGATTGACCGTCATCTTGAACTTCTTCCATTTTCTAATAATTGCGCCAACAGTTGTTGCCTTCTCACCAAGCTGCTTGTCTATTGTCCTGTAGCCCATCCCATCCCAATTTTATGCCTGATGTCCTTACACAGCTCTCTGGTCTTGGCCATTGTGGAGAGGTTGGAGTCTGTTTGATTGAGTGTGTGGACAGGTGTCTTTTATACAGGTAACGAGTTCAAACAGGTGCAGTTAATACAGGTAATGAGTGGAGAACAGGAGGGCTTCTTAAAGAAAAACTAACAGGTCTGTGAGAGCCGGAATTCTTACTGGTTGGTAGGTGATCAAATACTTATGTCATGCAATAAAATGCTAATTAATTACTTAAAAATCATACAATGTGATTTTCTGGATTTTTGTTTTAGATTCCGTCTCTCACAGTTGAAGTGTACATATGATAAAAAGTACAGACCTCTACATGCTTTGTAAGTAGGAAAACCTGCAAAATCGGCAGTGTATCAAATACTTGTTCTCCCCACTGTAAATAAAGGTAAAATAAAAATAAAAACCCTAACCCTAAACCCCCCTTCCACCTCTCCCGAGCAGCATGCTGCCCCCACTTCCTCTCCTCCCATTTAAATCCTGCTCCACCCTCCTCACTATCCCCTCCACACACCTTTCTTTCCCTGTCTTTTCCATATTCTGCCTGGCTTCCCATAACCCCTGTTTAAAGAGGCTTATGAGAAGCCAGAGCAAAAACCTGTCCCTGACTGTCCCCCTAGCTTTCCCTACACCTCTTTCTACCCTCGCCCACGTTACCACGAAAACCCCCCTCACCCTGCCTATCAACACCTGTGCCCTAGCCCATACTACCCCGGCGAAAGCACAGCCCCAAATAACATGGCACACTGTCTCCTCCCCGCCACACGTTGGTCTTGGGCAGGTGGGGGATCGTGCCATACCACGCCCGTACATGTTGGAACACACGGGAAAGCACTTATGGAGGCTCAACCAATTCAGGTCCTTGAGCCTGTTATCCAGACCGTGCACCTGCACTCCTTCCCAGACCACAGCCAGGATACCCGCTACGGCCATTGGACACCCTCCCTGTCTCACCTTCTCGTATAGGTGCCTGTGGTCTAAAACTACTCGGGCAACTTCAACCTCGGGTGCGCTCGCAGCCACTTGGCCGCATAGCCAAAGTGCCACGGAAGCTGTTCCGCCCGAGGACCCGTGTTAGCCCACACCATTACGCTTCTCGCCTGGTAAGAAGAAGAAGAACACCCGCAGGAAGTAACCAGACAGGTGTATCACCGGATGAACAAGCCCTGCCAACAAAAAAGAAACAAAAATTGAGTCCAGCTTTAGGGGGAAATGTGGTACCCCCCTACCTCCCTCCCCGATGGGACAGATCATGCGTACCCTCGCGACATACTCGAGCCTGCCACTCCACATGAACTGAAACACTAGCCTCACTAGAGGCCTCCTCAGACTAGCTGGCAATGGGTAGACGTAAGCCATATACAAAAGAGACGGCAACACATTCCACCTTGAGGACCAGGACCTTGCCTATAAAAGACAACGACCTAGCCCTCCACATCCCCAGCTTCCTCTGTACCACTGCGATGCTCCTGTTCCAGTTCAGCGTCGCTGAGCCAGAGTTCTCAAAAAACACTCAGAGAATCTTCAGGGTCCCGCTACAGAGAGATAACCCCCCAGGCACATCCGTCTTCAAACGCCATCTTCCGAAATACTTAACGGAAGACTTAGCGTGATTGAGAACATAGCAACAAGGAAGTGTCGTCGGCGTACTGCGTCATCTTAACGTGCAGCCCACCGCTTCCAGGGATAAGCAAGCCCTCCACCCCTGTGTCTACCCTAATGGCAGCCCCCAGAGGCTCCATGTACAGAACGAAGAGGAGTGTCAAGAGCGGGCACCCCTGCCTGACCCCAGACGCGAGGTCAAAAACGTCACCCATGTGGCCGTTTACGTTAACATGGCACCCTGCACCGACATATAAAGCACGGATCCACCCTATATACTTCTCCCCAAATCCTAAACTGCCTAACACCCTGAAAAGAAAATATCTATTCACTTGATCAAAGGCTTTAGCCTGATCAAGTGCTGCTACCATTAACAGCAGCCCTCTATCCTCTACCCAAGCGATGGAGTCCCTAATCAAACCCAAGTTCTAATAGAGCGGCCCTCTACCCCACACGTCTGATCCTCATGGACGACGTAGGGAAGGGCGATGCACAACCGGTCAACTAGAACATTCGCAAGCAGCTTGTAATCTACGCACAGCATGGTCAACGGCTGCCAGTTGCCAAGGTCTGTGGCGTCCCCCTTCTTATAAAGAAGTGACAGCACACCTACGGCCATCGTTTCCCCCAGGACCCCCTTCTCGAGGATGGCCTTCAAGACTACGAAAACCACCAATCCAAGTATCCCCCAAAACGTGATGTAAAACTCTGCCGGCAGCCCATCCATCCTGGGCACCTTCCCTTTTCCCATCCTCCTGAGGGCGCTCTCAACCTCTACGAGGGAGATCTGAGCCTCCATCGCTTCTCTAATGTCCTCCGGCACTCGCCGGGACAGGTGTTCTAAAAACACGTTTCCCTGCTCTACATCTACTGCCCTTTCTTGAAAAAAACCTTGGAAATGTTCCGTGGTCACCTTGACCATTTCCTCCGTTTCTCTCACTACTCTACAGTTTTCTTCCCTAACCCCGTACATTACCTTCCTACTCTGTCTTCCCCTAACTGATTTAAAGAACACGGCGGAACAAGTCTCGTCGTGTTCTAAAAACCCACTATGCACACGCTCCAGGAAAGCGCAAGCCTTCCGCTCATGCACCTCCCTAAGTTGCGCATTTAGGGCAGAGGATCTCTCCCAGTCTACCGACCCGCCGAGGTTGCCTGCCTCGAGCTCGAGTTCAAGCAACCTTTGGATATGATCCACCTCCCTCCTTTCCTCCCTATTTTTCCTCTTACAATATCCTATTATATAAACCCTAATCATCACCTTTGCTACTTCCCACCACTCTAACACCCCCTCACACATGGACCGGAGGACCTCCAGCCCCCTAAAGAAAACAACAAAACCGTTAACGAAAGCCTGCTCATCCAGCACCTCCCGTTCTAACTTCACCTTCCACCTTCACCTCCCTAATCCCAAACAAAATCCCTACCCCCGATGAGTGCAACCCCCCATATACCCCAAACCGACTCTCCCTTGTCCCACTCCCTCTTAAACCTTACAACATCCCACTATCCCTTAGGTGAACCTCCTGTAAAAAACAAACATCAAAACCAACCCCCTCTAAATACCCCAAAACCGCCCTTCTATTAATATCCTCCCTTATTCCCCTCACATTTAAACTAACAAAAATAATTGCTGCCATAATACATTCACAAATTACAAACTACTAACCCCAAAAACAAAAACAAAACAGGAGGCTCACCTGATGCTCCCCTGCTCCATCTCCTTCGGTAGGGACTCTGACTCCACCCCAGATGTCCCCCCACTCTCCTCCATTTCTCCAAACCAGGATGCAGGAATGGTGTTTGGAAACTGGTTTCCCTGCACCCTGGGCTCACCACCATCAGCGTCCAAAACCCCAACCCCAAAACAGGTTGGGAAAAGTGCAGGGAATCCAGAGTCCTCAGCCCCACCCTGCGACCCCCCAGCGGGCGACCAGCCCTGTGCAGTATTCGGGAGATCCATGCCCCCCGGCAGTTGTGCGGTGGGGGGGGGGTTGCGATGACACAGGAGCTTCTTCCCCCACACTACCCTTCTCCCCCTTGGCCACCCCCTCTCCCCCACCACCCATTTCCCTCTTCCTATCCGTAGATCTCCCCCTCTCTTCTTCGGCGACATCGGCAGCGGGGAGACCAAACCCCCCCTGACCAGCAGCTCCTCCATCATCTCCCTCACCTCCTCCCCCCGTACACGCAACATCTCACTGTCCCCACACTCCGGCATCACCTCTCCCCCCTTCTCCTCTCCTTCTGGGGCTGTGGCTGGCTCCTCCCCGACCTCCTCTCCTGTCTCCTTTGTCTCCGGCACGTCCTCTCCCACACTCCCCTCCGTCTCCGTCTCCGGCACTCCCTCTCCTTCCGGACCTTCTCTGGCAGTCCCCTGCCCGTCTGCCTCTCCTCCCACTACTGTTTTCGGCTCCTCCTCCGTTGTTTATGGAATTCCCTCTGGCCCTGCGCTTGGGTCTGGAACTCCTCCTCCTCTTCCTCCTCTATCCCCCGCTCCTGCACCTACTCCCCCACCAGCTGCAGCTGCATACGACTTGTGACGAGCCGTACATTCCCTCCACAGGTGTGCTGACGATCCACACCCGTGGCACTTCTTCGACTCGTCATATATATATATATATATATACAGTTGAAGTCGGAAGTTTACATACACTTAGGTTGGTGTCATTAAAACTCATTTTTCAACCACTCCACAAATTTCTTGTTAACAAACTATAGTGCTTCTTTGCTTGACATCATGGGAAATTCAAAAGAAATCAGCCAAGACCTCAGAAATAAATGGTAGACCTACACAAGTCTGGTTCATCCTTGGGAGCAATTTCCAAATGCCTGTAACAACAATAGTACGCAAGTATAAACACCATGGGACCACGCAGCCGTCATACCGCTCAGGAAGGAGACACGGTGTCTCTCCTAGAGATGAACGTACTTTGGTGTGAAAAGTGCAAATCAATCCCAGAACAACAGCAAAGGACCTTGTGAAGATGCTGGAGGAAACAGGTACAAAAGTACCTATATCCACAGTAAAACAAGTCCTATATCGACATAGCACTCAGCAAGGAAGAAGCCACTGCTCCAAAACCGCCATATAAAAGCCAGACTACGGTTTGCAACTGCACATGGGGACAAAGATAGTACTTTTTGGAGAAATGTCCTCTGGTCTAATGAAACAGAAATAGAACCGTTTGGCCATAATGACCATCGTTATGTTTGGAGGAAAAGGGGGGTGGCTTGCCAGCCGAAGAACACCATCCCAACCGTGAAGCACGGGGGTGGCAGCATCATGCTGTGGGGGTGCTTTGCTGCAGGAGGGACTGGTGCACTTCACAAAATAGATGGCATCATGAGGAAGGAAAATTATGTGGATATATTGAAGCAACATCTCAAGACATCAGTCAGGAAGTTAAAGCTTGGTCGCAAATGGGTCTTCCAAATGGACAATGACCCCAAGCATACTTCCAAAGTTGTGGCAAAATGGCTTAAGGACAACAAAGTCAAGGTATTGGAGTGGCCATCACAAAGCCCTGACCTCAATCCTATACAAAATGTGTGGTCAGAACTGAAAATGCATGTGCGAGCAAGGAGGCCTACAAACCTGACTCAGTTACAACAGCTCTGTCAGGAGGAATGGGCCAAAATTCACCAAACTTATTGTGGGACGCTTGTGGAAGGCTACCCGAAACGTTTGACTTAAGTTAAACAATTTAAAGGCAATGCTACCAAATACTAATTGAGTGTATGTAAACTTCTGACCCACTGGGAATGTGATGAAAGAAATAAAAGCTGAAATAAATCATTCTCTCTACTATTATTCTGACATTTCACATTCTTAGAATAAAGTGGTGATTGTAACTGACCTAAGACAGGGAATTTTTACTAGGATTAAATGTCAGGAATTGTGAAAAACTGAGTTTAAATGTATTTGGTTAAGGTATATGTAAACTTCCGACTTCAACTGTATATATAAATCTTGCATATCTTAATTCATCCCCACAATTGACGAATAATATTCATAATAATGTAGGCACTTCCTACAAAGGATTGTTACTTATAACAAGGACTGGCAGTAAAAAATCTAAATTTTTTAACAAACAATTACAATTAATTTTACATTGCACTCACCCCACACGTCCCACAAAACACACACTCTCACACAATCACAAGCTCTTATGTTCAACAATTGTTCCATCCCCGAGCCCAACTCAAGAGAAGACGTGATGTGTGAATGTGTATACAGTTATAGCTGTTTGAGAAGGCAAGCCAGATTGAGCAAGAATTTGAAGTTTTGATTAACCAATTGTCACACCGTGATCTGTTTCACCTGTCTTTGTGCTTGTCTCCATCCCCCTCCAGGTGTCGCCCATCTTCACCATTATCCCCAGTGCATTTATACCTGTGTTCGTCTGTTGCCAGTTCGTCTTGTCTTGTCAGGTCTTACCAGCGTGCTTTCCCGTTTTCCTGTTTCTCAAGTGTTTATTTCATAGTTTTCCTGATTCTGACCATTCTGCCTGCCCTGACCCCAAGCCTGCCTGCCATCCTGTACCTGCTTGACTCTGACCTGATTATGAACCTCTGCCTGACCCTGACCTGCCCTTTGCCTGAGAACTGTACTATCCGCCTCCTGTGTCTGCATCATTAATTAATTAATTAATTAATAATTAATATGCCATTTAGCAGACGCTTTTATCCAAAGCGACTTACAGTCATGCGTGCATACATTTTTGTGTATGGGTGGTCCCGGGGATCGAACCCACTACCTTGGCATTACAAGCGCCGTGCTCTACCAGCTGAGCTACAGAGGACCACAGGTCATATCCTGAGTCGTGATAGTACAGTGCCTTGCAAAAGTATTCATTACAACCTGTTATTTAAATTGATTTTTATTTGGATTTCATGTAATGGACATACACAAAATAGTCCAAACTGGTGAAGTGAAATGAAAAAAATTACTTGTTTCAAAAAGTTCTAAAAAATGTATAACGGAAAAGTGGTGAGTGCATATGTATTCACTCCCTTTGCTATGAAGCCCCTAAATAAGATCTGGTACAACCAATTACCTTCAGAAGTCACATAATTAGTTAAATAAAGTCCACCTGTGTGCAATCTAAGTGTCACATGATCTGTCACATGATTTCAGTATATATACACCTGTTCTGAAAGGTCCCGGAGTCTGCAACACCACTAAGCAAGGGGCACCACCAAGCAAGCGGCATCATGAAGACCAAGGAGCTCTCCAAACAGGTCAGAGACATAGTTGTGGAGAAGTACAGATCAGGGTTGGGTTATAAAAAATATCAGAAACTTTGAAAATCCCACGGAACACCATTAAATCCATTATTAAAAAATGGAAAGAATATGGCACCACAACAAACCTGCCAAGAGAGGGCCACCCACCAAAACTCACGGACCAGGCAAGGAGGGCATTAATCAGAGAGGCAACAAAGAGACCAAAGATAACCCTGAAGGAGCTGCAAAGCTCCACAACGGAGATTGAAGTATCTGTCCATAGGACCACTTTAAGCCATACACTCCACAGAGCTGGGCTTTATGGAAGAGTGGCCAGAAAAATGCCATTGCTTAAAGAAACAAATAAGCAAACACGATTGGTGTTCGCAAAAAGACGTGGGAGACTCCAAACATATGGAAGAAGGTACTCTGGTCAGATGAGACTAAAATTGAGCATTTTGGCCATCAAGGAAAACGCTATGTCTTGGGCAAACCCAACACCTCTCATCACCCCGAGAACACCATCCCCACAGTGAAGCATGGTGGTGGCAGCATCATGCTGTGGGGATGTTTTTCATCAGCAGGGTCTGGGAAACTGGTCAGAATTGAAGGAATGATGGATGGTGCTAAATACAGGGAAATTATTGAGGGAAACCTGTTTCAGTCTTCCAGATATTTGAGACTGGGACGGAGGTTCACCTTCCAGCAGGACAATGACCCTAAGCATGCTGATAAAGCAACACTCTAGTGGTTTAATGGGAAACATTTCAATATCTTGGAATGGCCTAGTCAAAGCCCAGACCTCAATCCAATTGAGAATCTGTGGTATGAGTTAAAGATTGCTGTACACCAGCGGAACCCATCCAACTTGAAGGAGCTGGAGCAGTTTTGCCTTGAGGAATGGGCAAAAATCCCCAAGGGGGGGGGGGGTGAATAGTTATGTACGCTCAAGTTTTCAGTTTTTTTGTCTTATTTCTTGTTTGTTTTCAAAGTGGTAGGCATGTTGTGTAAATCAAATGATACAAACCCCCCAAAATCCATTTTAATTCCAGGTTTTAAGGCGACAAAATAGGAAAAATGCCAAGGGGGGTGAATAATTTCGCAAGCCACTGTACGAACTGGCCATGACTGACCCAGCAGACTCAGACCAGCTCCACAATTGGAAGACATGAGGAGTTACTGCAATGCCTTATGGAGGGACTCCATACCCTTGCAGAACGCCATGACCAGGCATTCGATACATTGCTAGAGCAATTCCGTGGATTCCCTACTAGGCAGCGGGCCGCACCAGTGATCCCCCAGACCTCCCTCGTCTTCGAGCTGCAGCCTTCTTCTTTCCCCTCGGATCGTTCGAAGATAGCGTACCTCATAACGCTGATGTCCGGGAGGGCACTCACCTGGGCTACGGCGGTGTGGGAGCAACATACTGCCATCTGCCTCAGCCTGGAGGAGTTTGTGGAAGGTGACCGATTCTCCGTTGTCCGGAGAGAGGCTGCTCGTAAGCTGCTCCAGCTACGTCAAGACTCCAGTAGTGTGGCAGACTACGCAGTGGATTTTCATACATTGGCGGCTGAGAGTGCATGGAACCCGGAATAATTGTTCGACATGTTCCTTCACGTATTATCGGAGGTAATCAAAGATGAGCTCGCAGCCCGGAGCTGCCCATGGACCTCGACTTCTTCATAGCCTTGACCATCCGGATTGATGGGCGGCTACGAGAACGCAGGAGGGAGAGGGAATCCATGCCCTGTTGCCCTCGCTCGCCCTCGGTTCCCACCTCACCCCCGAGGAATCCCCTAAGTCTGCATGTCCGAGTGAACCCGATGGCACCCGAGTTCTCTCGGGAATCACAGAGGGCTGCTGACTCGCCGCCTTCGGAGCCAATGCAACTAGGCAGGGCTACATTGTCTCCTGCTGAGCGCTTACGCAGACTTAACACCCAGAGCTGTCTATATTGTGGAGCTACGGGACATTTCTTAGCTACCTGCCCATTAAAAACCCTGGCTCATCAAGTAGGTACGAGGACGCTGGTGAGCCGTACGGGGAGTTTCCCACATTCCATTGCTCGTACCCCTCTCCATGCTACCCTGTTGTGGGGTGATCGGTCCAAATCTCTCTGGGTGCTCATTGACTCTGGGGCCAACGAGAACTTTATGGACGCTACCCTGGTGTCGGAGCTGGGTATCCCCACAAAACCCCTCTCCATTCCCATGGACGTCACAGTGTTGGATTGGCGCTCTATTGGCAGAGTCACCCACACTACGTTTGCCATTGACCTGAGAGTGTCGGGCAATCAGAGTGAGATTATGCAGTTCCTGCCCATTGAATCCCCTCATGTACACGTGGTTTTGGGGTTCTCCTGGCTCCAGAGGCACAATCCTCTAATCGACTGGGCTACTGGTTCTATCTTGGGTTGGAGTCCGTTTTGCCATGTGCATTGCTTGAAGTCGGCGCTGCCTGCCCCGGGATGTCTTCCTGCGTGCTTGGGAAAAGCCCTGGACCTCTTTGCCATTCTCGCGGATACCAGGACCTCCGGGAGGTTTTCAGCAAGGCCTGTACCACCTCACTTCCTCCGCATCAGCCCTATGACTGTGCCGTTGACCTTCTCCCGGGCACTACACCTCCTCGGGGGGCGACTTTATTCCCTGTCGGTCCGGAGGCCAAAGCGATGGAAGGGTATATTGAGGACTCTCTCACTGCTTGGTTTATGCGTCCCTCTTCCTCACCTGCCGGCGCAGGGTTTTTCTTTTTTGGAGATGAAGGACAAGACCCTGCGTCCGTGTATCGACTACCGTGGTCACAATGACATTATGGTTAAAAACTGGTACCCACTACCACTCATCTCCTCAGCTTTCAATCCTCTCCAGGGGGCGATCATCTTCTCCAAGTTGGACATTCGGAACGCCTACCATCTGGTTCGGATACGGGAAGGGGATGAGTGGAAGACTGCCTTTAACAGGCTAGCGGGCACTACGAGCACCTGGTGATGCCGTTCGGACTGACCAACGCTACCGCAGTGTTCCAGGCCCTGGTCAATGATGTGCTCAGAGACATGTTGAACCGATTTGTGTTTGCCTACCTCAATGACATCCTCATCTATTCCCGGTCAGTCCGAACCCTCCATGTCCGACAGGTCCTCCAGCGTCTCCAGGAGAACCAGCTGTTCATGAAGGCGAAGTGTGAGTTCCATCGCACCACTATCTCCTTCCTAGGATACGTCATCGCTGCAGGGAGTGTTCGGATGGACCCTGACAAGGTGAGAGCGGTGGTGGATTGGCCTCAACCCATGTCCAGAGTGCAGCTACAACGTTTCCTGGGGTTTGCCAATTTCTACCGTAGTTTCATCCGGGGTTACAGCACCCTTGCTTCCACCCTCTCCCAAGGTGCAGTTCATATGGTCTCCAGCTGCTGACCGGGCGTTCTCTGACCTCAAGCAGCGATTCACTACAGCCCCCATCTTAATCCATCCGGACCCGTCCCATCAGTTCGTAGTGGACGTCGACGCCTCGGACGTCAGAGTGGGGGCTGTCCTGTCCCAGCGCTCCACCCAGGACCAGATGCTGCATCCCTGTGCCTTCCTTTCCCATCGACTTAACCCCGCCGAGAGGAACTACGACGTGGGAAATCGAGAATTACTCGCGGTCAAGATGACGTTGGAGGAGTGGAGGCACTGGTTAGAAGGGGCGGACCTTAAGAACCTGGAATATCTCTGCACCGCCAAGCACCTCAACTTCAGGCAGGTGAGATGGTCCCTGTTATTCACACGCTTCCATTTCACTATCTCCTACCGCCAGGGGTCCAAGAATGTAAAGCCTGATGCACTCTCACGTCTGTATAGCCCCGCTACTACACCCTCGGACCCCGAGACCATCCTCCCTACGTCCTGTCTAGCGGATGCTATCTTCTGGGGAATCGAGAGGCTGGTCAGCAAGGCACAGTGTTCCCAGCCGGACCCCGGTGGGGGCCCAGCTAACCGGATGTTTGTCCCGGACTCTGCCCGTGCTCCTGTTCTGGAATGGGTTCATTCCTCGAGACTCACGTGTCATCCTGGCTCCCGTCAGACCTTGGATTTCGTCCGACAACGTTTTTGGTGGCCCACCATGGTTCCTGATGTGTCTGCATTCGTTCCTGCCTGTACGGTGTGTGCGCAGAACAAGACTCTACGGCAAGCTCCACCTGGCCTCATTCAACCACTTCCTGTCCCTCATCGCCCCTGGTCCCATTTATCCTTGGACTTCGTCACAGGCCTCCCACCGTCTGATGGCAACACCACCATCCTTACGGTGGTGGACCGGTTTTCCAAAGTCGCCCATTTTATTCCCCTTCCTAAGTTGCCCTCAGCTAAGGAGACGACCCAGCTCATGGTGCAGCACGTCTTCCAGATCCATGGACTGCAGGTCGACATGGTCTCCGATCGCGGTCCTCAGTTCTCATCCCGGTTCTGGAAGGCGTTCTGCACCATTATTAGGTCGCCGGCCAGCCTGTCCTCTGGTTTTCATCCCCAGTCCAACGGCCAGTCGGAGTGAGTCAATCAGGACCTGGAGACGACTCTTCACTGCCTTATCTAACTCCTGAGTGGCGCAGTGGTCTAAGGCACTGCATCGCAGTGCTAACTGTGCCACTAGAGATCCTGGTTCGAATCCAGGCTCTGTCGCAGCCGGCTGCGACCGGGAGACTCATGGGCGGTGCACAATTGGCCTAGCGTCGTCCAGGGTAGGGGAGGGAATGGCCGGCAGGGATGTAGCTCAGTTGATAGAGCATGGCGTTTGCAACGCCAGGGTTGTGGGTTCGATTCCCACGGGGGGCCAGTATAAAAAAAAATAATATGTATTCACTAACTGTAAGTCGCTCTGGATAAGAGCGTCTGCTAAATGACTAAAATGTTATCTCCACCAATCCCACCACCTGGAGCCAGCAACTCGTGTGGTTGGAATATGCTTGCAACACCCTTCCCTGTTCTGCTATGGGTCTCTCGCCTTTTGAGTGTTCCCTGGGATATCAGCCCCCGCTCTTCCCGGAGCAAGTCCACCTCCAGGTATCGACGACAGGCGGACCCCTGCTTTTAAAGGTTTTCCAAAATGTCTAAGATGGAGGAAAATATATCCTGACGGACCTTATTGGTCCTTGAGGCAAATTTGTTTAGCATGAGGAAAGACACCTACATACAAAGTGTCCAATCTCTAGGTCAAACTGGGCGATGGATATGGGGGTTTAAGTGAGACTGCTTATAACAGTGCCCCCCTATAGGCCAATCGGTGCCATTATTTTTGACCAACTTACTCATGGCCTCTAGTTGAGGGCTTCCATCATTTTAATTTAGTAAACTGGGTGGGACTCCCAACTTAATTTGCTGATCCCTCCTGGTGACCCTGTTGGAATCATGTCCAACCAGGTCATTAGGAGGGATCAGCCAATCGTGAAAGAAGAAAATTGACAACTTCTAAATGGAGATCGCCTCAATGGCGCTGCCAAGGCTGTCACAGATGCTATAATAGCCCAGATACAAAGATGAGTACTCTATCTATCTTTATGGTGCGAAATTAGAATTTAAAAAATCCAATCTATGCTTGAGTTACTTGACCAAGTCAAAGAAAATGAAAATAATAGCTTTGCTGTGAACCCCTAATTATCATGGTAACAGCACCTTAAATACACTGAAACCATGGTGTAACTATAAAGAAAGTACCAGTAATTAACATGGTAACAGTTGAGCTGAGTTTGCTTTCAAACAGTGTCCAAGCAAGCACCGTAGATACACTGGAACTATATAATAAAATACCAGTAATTAACAAAATAATTACTTAAAGGTACAATATGTAAGCATTTTTCATTCAAATAGTTCTAAATGGACATAAAAAGTGGCAAGGATCAGAGAATGTCATGGTATGAAACTGATGGACTGTAATGCACTCAGCTGGTAAGCTAAACTCAAAACTCAGCTAAGGTTAGCTCAGCTAGAAATCATATTTTATATAAAATATAATGGTATCTATCTCGCTTGTCATCTAACGTTAATCATAGAAAGCTGGCTGAGGTGCAGGTAACTTCCAAAATAAAGGAAACACTAACATAATGGTTGCCTTCTCCTTCTCAGATGTTGTGTGCATCAACCAATGGTTGCATGCCACGCCATCGACTGTGTCAATGACTGACATATTGCTATAACATGTGATGTGGTTGGCTGATAAGTAAAATACCCATCCAGGCAGTGTAAGATCTGACAGGCGTCAGCAACGCCTGGGCAAAGGAACACACACAATGTGTCTTAAAGGGATATTTAAAAAAAAATTCTACTTCATATTCATCATCTCCCGCACCGCTCCAGAATCTCCCATAAGTGTTCAATTGGGTCCGGATCTGGTGACTGAGACAGCCATGGCATATGGTTTACATTGTTTTCATGCTCATCAATCCATTCAGTGACCACTCGTGCCCTGTAGATGGGGGCTTTGTCATCCTATTGAGTCATAGCCATGGTTGCCAAAATAATTGGCAAAATAATGGCATGCCCAGCATTTTTATACATGACCCTAAGCATGATGATATTTTATTTGCTTAATTAACTCAGGAACCACACCATTGTGGAAGCACCTGATTACAATATACAGCACTTTCTATCCTTTAGTGTTTACATTATTTTGGCTAACTAGCTAACTGAGCTAGCCTAGGTAGTTAGCAAGCTAGCTACTTTGCTAAGCATGAATTCGCTATTCAGAATCTGTCAATATGGCTGCGTTTCAAACATAAAAAGTAGACAGCCCTCGGCCCTAAACCCTCAGTCCTTGAATGACGTTTTACATCGTCATATCCGATTGTACCTTAAATGTCCCTTGCCCAAGCGAGGGAGAGTGATGATCGAAGAGGCAACATCCTTGGTGGAAATCTGGAAGTTGAGCTTAAAAACAACCATCCTAAAGCTATTAATGTACCTAGTAAGCTAACGTATCTAGCTAGCACTCTTGTCAGGTAGCTCGCTACAGTTACCCATAGCTGGCTAGCTAGTTTTATAGTTTGGTAAATTATTCCTATAAATTTCAGAACTCCCCAAAATATGTTTATGAATCTAGCTATGTTTTACAGGCTCCTCACTACGAGACTAAGCCAATTTGCCAACGTTAAAATCAATGTCTACATACTTTTTTCCGACATGCCGAAAATGCAGCCTTGTTGATTAAATTTGACACTTCGCGGCCACCAGAGTTTGACATGTGACTATAGTTTGCATTGAATTGTGGGTCATATCAACCCCATCAAGTGACCAAAGTTGTTCACTCGCTCTCTCGAGCTAAATCGAGGGCCGAGGGGGCAACGTAAGCGAATTGGACCTCGACTTAAGATGGCAATCAAACTGCATCCGGTTTCGACAGGGATTCCCCAGAGGGAAAGTGGCTAGCGCAAGGGCTGAGGGGGTAAAAATAATGTGTTTGGACTGCAGCCTATGTTTACAAATCACATCTTCATAGTTCCATTTTGGCCAGCATGTAGCTAGCTAATTAGCTAGCTAGTTAGCTGGCTATGTAGGCGTTCATTAGTAAGTATATCACTTGTGACCATCACATTTCATATAATTTTTTTATTTTGTCTGGACATGGCCTACTCTGAAATGACTTGTCACAGTCAAGGGATAAGATGTGTTTTGTAACATTAATTACAAGGAAGATATTGACTTTTCCCAGGATTCAATGAATATTTCACCAAATATGTGTTGTTTCATTCCAGAAGACGAAGGGTCTAGGCATTGAAGAATAAATAACTACATCAATCAATCAAATTGATTTATAAAGCCCTTTTTACATCAGCAGATGTCACAAAGTGCTATACAGAATCCCAGCCTAAAACCCCAAACAGCAAGCAATGCAGATGTACATGTACACTCCAGACCTCCAAAGATCTATTTTTGGGGAGCGAGGAACATCTGAACAGGGGATGAGAAGAAGAAGCCTAGGCCTAATAACCTAACCTATGCCAAAGACAGGAGAACAAGCTACTGACACATTGTACAACATAAATGTCACTCAGATGGTAGGATGGGAAAATGTAATGTTACTGCTACCACAGGAAATGTCTAAATGGTTGGAAATACTAGGATGTTGAGTTGTGAGTGGTGGGGTTTGATAATCCATTGTTGTTGTGTATCTGTATAAATTTGATTAAAAACTAAACCATTGATTTGCTCGTCTTCTTTATACAATGGTTTTTATGCGATACAGGCCCATATGGCTAGTAATTAAGTGAACACTTGTCATTTGCAAAATAGTTTTCATTACTAAATATGAACATTTATGGTATCAGCTTGGGTTCACATGTAATATAATATAATATATTTATTTAATGTTTGAAATGCAGGATGACGTTTGTGCTTTAGTTTAGCCAACATCTGTCATGTCAAAATGTACACTAATGTTTACATGACTATACATCTCCACAGTGAAAAATATTCAAGTTATTGGGAAAGTGTGAACACAGATATAGCATGTCGAAATGTCATTCTATAGAAATATATGTTTTTTGTTGCTGCTATTAATTCTGCTCCACGAGAGTCCAAATATTTTCCTCTGTGACCGTCAATGGTGAGTCCATAGAATTCTGAGCAGGCACTCCGTCAGACAGGCCAGTCAATCTAGCACGCTCAAAGAGTATGGTGCATGAGATAAAGTGCAGGCATGCAATTACAAATCCAAGGTTACAAATTGTAACTTAAAGTATAGTCAATAACAACATGGTACCTGTTTGCACATCACCTGTAAGGACTGGATGAAATGGACTACAAGCATAAGACCCAAAAGGTAAGTTTTGTGGTTGAGACACATACAGTAGCCTGTAAGTATGATGTATTTTTTCTGTTAAATAAACAAAGTTCCAAGTACATTCTATATAAGTATATAGATGATGCTGTTAATAACAAGTGAAATAGCCTGGAATACTTACTACAGAACTTGTTCTTAAGTAACAAATAATTATGTCTACATAACCAGGAAAATAGATCACATTTACTATCATTTTGGCACACTATGTTGTTATTTAGCTTCTACATCAGGGTTCTTCAATTCTGGTCTTGGAGGGCCGAGACACCTCTGTTTTTCATCCTCTCCTTCTAATCAGGGGCTAATTCAGACCTGGGACACAAGGTGAGTGCAATTAACTACCAGGTAGAAATAAAAAACAGAAGTGTTTCGGCCCTCCTGGACCGGAATTGAAGAACCCTGTTCTACATACTAACTATGAAAGGGTTATTATCACGTTGTTACCATCTGATTTCCCTGTCGTTACCCAGTTCAGCACTGCAAACTAAACTGCCACCCCCATGCTCCACCCTTTTATATTTCTTGGTATTATTATTAATATTTATCCGAGGACCTCACCTTGTTAATCAAGTGCTACATAGTGCCCAAAGCTACATATAATATGTGTTATATTAGGGTATATTGTTTCCCTGTTATACATTTATAAATCTACTGTATTTCTGTGCAACTTCATGGCCATGCATGCACCATTTAATATCATTCATTACATTTCACTTTGTTTTCCACAAACTGTAATTTTGAGACTTAAACCATGAAATGGACGACATATGTTCTCATGTGTGCAGTGGTGTGTGTGTATGAGTGTGCTTGTATACATTTTTGTTTGTGTGAGGAGTTAAATACTTTTGTGTCAACTTGCAAATAGTCCACATAGGAATAGTCCACACATGGCTGCATGTGTAAAATAATACAACAAACAGACAATAGTGATTTGGGGAAATTAGTGGCTCACTGATCAATTTGATAATAGTCAGAGTACCTGGAAAAATGTTTATTTCTTATTTGTTGTTAGACTTGACAATATAGATAATATATGCCATTTAGCAGACTCCTTTTATCCAAAGTGACTTACAGTCATGCATGCATTCTGCAGGGCTGCTAAAATCCTAACCAGACGGCTTTGCTTCTCTCTGTTCCTCAAGCATGACAAAAAAAATTGCCATTCGGCTACAGAAAAGCACAAGATTATGGTAATTACATAGAAGAGCTCTTCCCTCCAAATTACATTCATTACATTTGTGACTCTCAAAATGAGAGTTCGCCCATCTCGTAGCAACTGATACTAACAGTCTAACTCTCTTAGTTCAATGAGATCATGCCTGCATTGTCAAGAACAGAAGAGGACCCAAGAGCGCAAGTTCAAATTCAGAGTTCTTTATTCAAGGTTACAGGCGGGAAGAGGAGTCCCAGGGGTGTCAGGGGTCTTTCAGGGTCCTCCTGTGGGTACCTGTGCTCCGGGGGTCACCAAATGTCCGGGGGTGTCCAGTCCAAGTGCTTAGTGTGTGTGTTCCCCAGTGATGGAGCGGCGTATCGGGCTGAGGGTGGTGAAACGTCTGGGCACGCTCATCTGGTGGTCGGAGACCTGGGGGAACACACACACACAACAGCAATATGAATGGCAGGCAGAAGTACAGATCAGGGCTGGGCAAATATCGTGGTGAGAGACAGAAGGCAGAAACGAGTTACCGGAGGGGCTGAAGATCGGAGAGTAGTCGAGGTCCAGAAGGCAGGTTGGGATAGACGGGGCAGTAGAACAAGGAGGCAGTCAAGAAAGGATCGGTATCACAAACAGGAGTCAGAGCGCAGACAGGCAGGTTACTGGTCCGGGTTTGAAGACGATCTGACAGGGCTTGGCTGAAAACCAGGGCTTGATATACTGGGAGAGGTAGTGGGGAAATGCAGTTCAGCTGGCAGAGTAATTAGAACAGAGTGAGGCAAGGTGAGGATGGTGAGTGGGAAATGCAGTGCAGCTGGCCAGGTAACAAGAGCAGAGCAGGGCAGGTGGAGCTAGTTAGGCTGAGTAGAGAGAGGGAGGTGAGCAGAGTGGAAGATAATTGAATGCAATTAATGTTGCTACCAGGGAGAGAGAGTGCTCATGACAGGACCCCCCTCCAAGGGACGGCCCCAGAAGTCCCAAGAACAACATCATGCCGGGGAGGGTGGAGGGGAGCAGGCGGCGGGTCAGAACTCCTCCGAGCGGTCCGAGTGAATCTCCTCATCCTCAGAAGGAGCTGGAGGGTCACGGTCGGGAGACAGGACAGGCACTGAGACAGGAGCAGGGCGGGCCGGACGGCTAGGAACCCCTCTTGGACGGCCCCTACGGATTGCAGGCTGATCAGGATGTAGTCGGTGGAAGTCAGTGATAAGGGTCCGGTCCACTATCCTCCTGGCCGGGATCCAGGTCCTCTCCTCTGGACCATATCCCTCCCAATCAACGAGGTACTGGAGACCCCTACCCCTTCGCCTAGAGCGGAGCAGCCGCCGGACGGTGAAGACAGGACCGCCATCTACGAGGCGCGGAGGAGGTGGCGCCGGAGCTGCAGGGACCAGGGGACTTTCATGGACCGGCTTGACCTTGGAGACGTGGAAGGTGGGGTGGACCCGCATGGAAGCGGGCAACTGAAGTCGGACCGCCGTTGGACTGATGACTTTCTGCACAGGAAAAGGACCAATGAAGCGAGGGGCCAGCTTTCGTGATACAACCCGCAGCGGCAGATCCCGGGCAGACAGCCAGACCTTCTGACCAACCCGGTAAGTAGGTGCTGGGGTCCTCCGTCGGTTGGCACCGACGGCGTAGCTGGTTCCAGACTTCAGGAGCACAGTGCGAGCCTGGGCCCAAGTGCGGCGGCAGCGGCGGGCATACGCAAGAGCAGACGGACAGGTGGCATCCGCCTCCTGGCTGGCAAACAGTGGAGGTTGATACCCGTAGACACACTGAAAGGGGGAGAGCCCGGTGGAGGAACTGGTGAGTGAATTATGGGCATATTCCACCCAGAGCAGGTGTTGAGCCCAGGCCCGGGGATTTTGGGAAGCCACACACCTCAGTGCCTTCTCCAGCTCCTGGTTCATGCGTTCAGTCTGGCCGTTTGACTGCGGGTGGAATCCAGACGATAGGCTGGCGGTGGCCCCAAGGAGATGACAGAACTCCTTCCAAAAGGTTGCTGAGAATTGCGGGCCCCGGTCTGACACTATATCCTGGGGTAGGCCATGGATACGAAACACATGTTCCAGGACCACCTGGGAGGTCTCTTTAGCAGAGGGTAGTTTGGGAAGGGGCACGAAGTGGGTCATCTTACTAAAGCGGTCAACAATGGTAAGGATGACTGTGTGTCCGTCAGAGGGCGGAAGGCCCGTAACAAAGTCCAGTGAAACGTGGGACCAGGGCCTCTTGGGTATGAGTAGGGGTTGCAGCAACCCAGCAGGAGGCTGGTTGGGAGTCTTGTTTCGGTTACAAGTGGGACAAGCTCGGATGAATTCTCGGACATCCCGTCTCATCCCCCGCCACCAGAACCGCTGGCGGACCAGATGAAGGGTGCGAGTGATGCCGGGATGACAGGCCAGACGGGATTCGTGCCCCCACTGAATCACAGGTGACCTGAGATTTGCTGGAACAAACAGACGGTTGGGGGGCGCTGGTGCTTGGACCTGGCTGGTCCCGAAGAGCCTCCATGACCTGCTTCTCGATCTCCCAGGTGAGGGCCGCTACGACCAAGTGGCTGGGAAGAATGGGAGCTGTCATGGCGGTGGTCTCGTCCTTCTGAAACATCCGGGAAAGAGCATCAGGTTTGATGTTGCGAGATCCCGGGCGGTAGGAGAGCGTGAAATTGAAGCGCGTAAAGAACAGAGACCACCGCTGTTGACGGGAGTTCAGCCTCCTGGCTGTTTGGATATACTCCAGGTTCTTGTGGTCTGTCCACACTACGAATGGTTCCTTTGACCCCTCTAACCAGTGCCGCCATTCTTCAAGGGCGAGCTTGACAGCCAACAGCTCGCGGTTCCCAATGTCGTAGTTGCATTCGGCAGGGGTTAGCCGACGGGAGTAGAAGGCACAGGGGTGCATCTTGCCATCCTCAGCTGCTCTTTGAGAAAGCACTGCACCCACTCCCACGTCCGAAGCATCTACCTCCACCACAAACTGCCTTGCTGCATCTGGCATCTGGAGGATGGGAGCAGAAGTGAAACATGTCTTGAGGATATTGAAGGCCTTATCAGCAGCTGATGTCCATTGGTACGGTTGTTTAGTGCTGGTTAGCGCCGTGAGGGGTGCAGCCACTGTGCTATAGTTTCTGATGAATCTCCTATAAAAGTTGGCAAAGCCCAGGAACTGTTGCAACTTCTTCCGAGACTCAGGAACTGGCCAGGAAGTGACAGCCGACACCTTCGTGAGATCCATCTGAATGCTGCCCTCGGTCACCACATACCCCAGGAATGAAACGGTCTTGGCATGGAACTCGCACTTCTCTGCCTTCACGAAAAGAGAGTTCTCCAGCAGGCGGCGCAGGACCAACCGGACGTGGTGCGTGTGTTCTGACAGAGTCTTTGAGAATATTAAAATATCGTCAAGGTACACAAATACGAACGTATTTAGCATGTCCCTGAGGATATCATTCACTAGGGCTTGAAAAACTGCTGGGGCATTGGTGAGGCCGAAGGGCATGACGAGATATTCATAGTGGCCGGTTGGTGTGTTGAACGCTGTCTTCCATTCGCCTCCCTCCCTCATCCGCACCAGATGGTAGGCATTGCGAAGGTCCAGCTTAGTGAATACAGTGGCTCCCTGCAGCAGTTCGAAGGCAGACGAAAGTAAGGGCAGTGGGTAGCGATTCTTAACCGTGATGTCGTTCAGACCCCGGTAATCTATGCATGGACGAAGAGAACCGTCCTTCTTGCCGACAAAGAAGAATCCCGCTCCTGCGGGGGAAGACGACGGTCTAATTATCCCGGAGGCAAGAGAGTCATTAATGTAGTCCTCCATGGCCTTTCTTTCCGGGGCTGACAGTGAATACAGACGACCCTTGGGAGGTGCTGTGCCAGGCAGGAGATCAATCGCGCAGTCATAGGGTCTGTGTGGGGGTAGAGATGTCGCCTTGGATTTGTTGAACACCTCTTTCAGGCTGTGGTAACAGGCCGGAACATTGGATATGTCGGAGGTAGCGCTAGATCCTTCCCCGGTGAACGGGCAGGGTGGCCCCCCTTAAACAGGTCTGGTGACAACTCCTTCCCCACTCACGGACTGTTCCTGTCTCCCAGTCGATGTGGGGGGTTGTGCTGACGGAGCCACGGGTATCCAAGAATGAGTGGTTGGCCAGGTGAGTGTAGGAGGTGAAACTGGATGGACTCCTGGTGGTTTCCTGACAGCAGGATTGTCACAGGGGCGGAGATATGAGTGACAGTGCCAAGATGATGCCCATCCAGGGCTCGTGCAGGAATGGGTTGTGTCAGTTGATGATGGTTCACGCCCAGTTGCTGTGCAAGCTCAGGGTCCATGATGTTTGCTTCGGCTCCAGAATCCACAAGGGCGGCCAATGTATGAGTCTTGTCAGAAAGCTGAAGGCGGAGATGAAGCAGGGTCTTTCGGATGGAGGGAGACTGAAGGCTTGTTGAGCTCACCCGGATCTCCCCTACACCTGGTGAGCTGCGGCTTTTGCCGGACAAGTAGCGACACGGTGATTCTCGCCACCACAGTAGAGGCAAAGGTTGGAGCTTAGACGGCGCCGACGCTCCTCGGGAGTCAGAGAGGCACGGCCAATCTCCATGGGCTCAGGCTGATTGAGTTGGCTATGGGACTTGACAGGCAGGGGCTGGACAGAAGCGGTATCGACCCGAGTACGGATGGCAGGTTGACTGAGACGGCCCTTCTCCCTCCTCCGGGTCTGTATACGGCGGTCAATGCGAACGGCAAGGTCAATGGCGGCATCAAGCGTTGAGGGCGGGTCATGGGAAACAAGCTCGTCCTTGATATAGTCCGCCAGGCTATGGAGGAAGGCTTGCACCAGTGCCTCTGGGTTAAACGAGCTTTGACTGGCCAGGGTACGAAAGTCAATGGAGAAGTCTGCCACTGTCCGATTGCCCTGACGGATGGTGAGCAGAGCTTGTGACGCTTCGGCTGTTGGCGAGCCTAGGTCAAAGACCTTTAACATCTCCTCCTCAAAGGCACTGAAGGAGGCACAGGCTGGGGTTTGCCGGTCGAATTCCGCCGTTCCCCACAACCGAGCTCGACCGGTGAGATGTGTGATGACATACCCCACCTTGGCTCCCTCTGTTGAGAAAGTCCTGGGCTGTAGTGCAAACTGGATTCGGCAGCTGCTCAAGAATGGTCTTACTTGCTTCTGGTTGCCATCAAAACGTTCCGGGTTCCCAATCCTTAGTTCAGGAGCGTGGGGATCTGGTGGCAGCACTGCCGGGCCTGCAGCATTGGGACCTCCAGCGGAGGGATGAAGGAGTATCGGTGGTACAGGAACAAAAGGACCAGGGGGGGTGCAGGTGGAGTAGCCGGGCTTGAGAGTAGTTGCAGGGCTTGGGCTAGCTGTTGTTGCTGCAGTTGGAACTGTTGTTGCTGCTGGTTGAATAGCTGGAGAAGGGAAGCGATGTCGCCAGCCATCCGATTTATGTCTCCCTCAGAGCGTTCCAGTCGCTGTAGGGCAGTCCTCTCTGGCTCTTCCTCCATCGTGGTCAGGGAGTGCGCTGGGTCCATGATGGTCAGATCGTTCTGTCAAGAACAGAAGAGGACCCAAGAGCGCAAGTTCAAATTCAGAGTTCTTTATTCAAGGTTACAGGCGGGAAGAGGAGTCCCAGGGGTGTCAGGGGTCTTTCAGGGTCCTCCTGTGGGTACCTGTGCTCCGGGGGTCACCAAATGTCCGGGGGTGTCCAGTCCAAGTGCTTAGTGTGTGTGTTCCCCAGTGATGGAGCGGCGTATCGGGCTGAGGGTGGTGAAACGTCTGGGCACGCTCATCTGGTGGTCGGAGACCTGGGGGAACACACACACACAACAGCAATATGAATGGCAGGCAGAAGTACAGATCAGGGCTGGGCAAATATCGTGGTGAGAGACAGAAGGCAGAAACGAGTTACCGGAGGGGCTGAAGATCGGAGAGTAGTCGAGGTCCAGAAGGCAGGTTGGGATAGACGGGGCAGTAGAACAAGGAGGCAGTCAAGAAAGGATCGGTATCACAAACAGGAGTCAGAGCGCAGACAGGCAGGTTACTGGTCCGGGTTTGAAGACGATCTGACAGGGCTTGGCTGAAAACCAGGGCTTGATATACTGGGAGAGGTAGTGGGGAAATGCAGTTCAGCTGGCAGAGTAATTAGAACAGAGTGAGGCAAGGTGAGGATGGTGAGTGGGAAATGCAGTGCAGCTGGCCAGGTAACAAGAGCAGAGCAGGGCAGGTGGAGCTAGTTAGGCTGAGTAGAGAGAGGGAGGTGAGCAGAGTGGAAGATAATTGAATGCAATTAATGTTGCTACCAGGGAGAGAGAGTGCTCATGACATGCATATTAGCATGAAGTTTGCTTTTAATTTCAATTGAAGGCACAGACAGATGTTTCTAATCGATTCTTCTAGTCATATAAATTGACATTTAATAGCTTAATCCTGAAATGCAGCCGGAGTGCCAAGACTTGTCTCTGTCTGGCAGAGCTACATGTGTTGTTATGAGGGCGAAAATAAGTGATGCGGTCACTGTGTAATCTTAGCCTTGATTGGAATATAAAGCACAAAAGTGCATCATTAGCATACCTCCATTTTGGAGGCATGTGAACGTATACATGGTGTAAACTCTCTGCTTATGACCCTCACCTACCCAAGTTTCAGTCTACCTAGGGGATTGTCCTTTTAGCCCAGCAATCTGAGACCTCAAAAGCCAGGGCCACAAAGTTTAAAAAGTCAAGGTCCTGGGAAGTGGAGACACGTATCAAAGTCCTGGCGGCGACCAGAACCAGGTGTTCCCCATGGAACTTGGTCCCCCAGTGGACAGAGGGAGGGGTCAGGGGTGAGGCGTCTGGGATTAGTTTGGCACAACTGCTTTGGTTGTCCGTGTTTACACGCCTAACAGGCTGGGAGAATATGGGGGCCTCCTACCACGCCACAGGGGCCAACCGAGACAGATCTAAGATACGTACAAATCTAACTGTTGAGTTGAACTGATGGGGAGGTGTTTTTAAACTGCCTATTGACTGGGTAGATGGCTTATTCAACTACTGTAGGTACATGTGTAATGTTAAACCTGTCGTTTTTTCAGTACTGGCAAGTCCATGGAAAACAGCAACAAAGGATCATGTAATAGTCAGAATTAATTCACTTGTAAGTCTATATTACTAAACTTCGCAGATACATGTCTAAACCACTCTTAAAAGGGTTCAGATTAAAATCTACTGTATATTGGAGCTGTATTTTTCAGTCATTTGTCTGGTAAGATGAAGAATACTTAAGGAGCTTCTCATGCATGCTTACTCAGTTCCAAACTTCAACATGCTTGCCTCATTTGTACCTCTAAGTTTGAATAACATTATTTCCAAACTCTAAGTAACTATGCCATCTTGAGTCCCATACTTTTCTCCTCAGATAAAGACTTTGTCAATGGAAAGAGAGAGGGATGATAGAGAGAATGAGAAAATGTAAGTAAATACAGGCATAATGATAAGAGCATTGCTTTATCCACCACCCTGGGTGAATTAGGAGTAAAGGAACAGGTTTACTCCTCACTGGCTGAGCTATCGGCACTGATTAGTGACAGAGGATGGATATTCTTATCTACTCACCTATCATCCTCTCTCCCTTCTTCTTTTTTTATCTGCCCCTCTTTCTCCCTCCCTTACATAGTCAGCTTGTCTTTAACTTTATTGCAGCCTACCTCTGTTGTTATTGATTCTGTCCCTTTTCTCTCCCATCTCTCCACACGTGCACAAGCAACCTCTCTATCTCTCTCTTAACCCCTCACCACACTCTCTCTCTCCTCTCTCTCTCTCTCTCTCTCTCTCTCTCTCTCTCTCTCTCTCTCTGTGCCTACAGAGCGTTGGGGCTTGGGTTACAGGGTAACTGGAGCTGTGTTAGTGTGCGGCGTTCTTGAACCCACCAGAGGACTCCAGCTTCTTGTTATGGTTTCCATCAGGTCTGTGCAGAGCTGGCAAGAGGTGTGTGTGGTTGTGTGTGTGAGAAAGAGAGAGGGAGTGTGTGTGTGTGCGCACTCTAGTGTGCTAAGGGGACTGGGGGTGCAGGCCCACTCCGGATGGAAGTGATGCCCTTACACTCTTTATAATGCACTCTCCTCCCCTTACCGTAGTTCTCAGCCTCCTCACTACTGTTCCACCTAAGGTTGTCCTCTCAATTGTTACTTACTATTTGCTAATCATACTAAGTTATGTTTTATACAGATAGATCTTTATTGTATTGATTTCACATTTATTTTGTATATTTACTTTTATTAATATATGAGATGTAATGGTCTCTGTAATATACTTCAGCATTACATGTAATAACGGATATAGTTTTCCTGGACTGGTATGTAAAGTGCTGAAGGTCTGTGTTCAGGTATACCATTCTATGCAATCAATGTTAATGCTATTGTAAAACAAATCTCATTCCAGACTGCCCTCAAGCTTTTACTGTTTATATAATTCGATGGATGTTGATGCTTGTAAGTCACCTCCAATAAAAGTTGAGTCTGTTAAAAAACAATAACCAAATTGTCTTGCACTCCATCCATTCCATAAGGAGCAGGGAACTGTATGGTCTAAGGTGTGAGGCATTCTTCATGTGGGAAAGGAGCTACTTTCTCAGCCATTGTTTACTGAAGGATTTACCAGAGAGAAAGGGACGGAGGGGGTTTACCAGCTAATCTGCAGGCTGTGGCCTCTGGGGAGTGCACCTGGCCCAAGCGCCAAGCTTTAGCCCCATAAGTATGCCTCTACTACTCCCTTTCAAAATTGACTGGGATACCAGGAGCACAACACCAAGCCACCTTAAAACAACACACACCCCTCCCACCACCATCCTCCACTCTGAGTCACAAGACGTTGCTGAGGGCAGTGGCCAAGCGATTATCAATCGAGAGACCTCCACTTTGTTGAAAGCATTCCATAGGAATGCCTGCCCATGTTGACTCCAATGCTTCCCACTGTTGTGTCAAGTTGGCTGGATGTCCTTTGGGTGGTGGACCGTTCTTGATACACATGGGAACTGTTGAGTGTGAAAAACCCAGCAGCGTTGTCACAGTCGCTTACGGACGAGAAGGACCAAGGCGCAGCGTGATATGTATTCATATTTATTTACGTACTGAACACACGACAAAACAACAAACGAACCGTGAAGTCCAAGGTAGACAAAATAACATACCTCACACGGAACAAGATCCCACCAATCCTGGATCAAGCAGCGTGATGAGGAGAGAGGATGGACTTGGGAGGAGATGAGCGAGAGTCTGGCAAGAGGGATGGAGGCCATGATCACGGGGGAGAGACAAGCCCAAAACATTTTTAGGGGGGGACTCACGCCGTGGACGACGAGGCAGCAGGAGGCCGCGATAGAGCGGTTCAGCCGTTCAGAGGAGGCCGCCAGATTAAGGGGGTCATTGGTGCAGAGGGAGCAGAAGGAAAGTGTAGAGGCACGGCGAGAGGAGCTGGTTAGGCAGCAGAAGGAGCGGGGGTTAATGAAGGAACCCAGTCTTGCTCCTCGCACCAATCGAGTGGTGCGTGTCGCCAGTCCGGTCCGGCCCGTTCCTGATTCCCGCACTAAGCCAGTGGTGGGTGTTCCCAGTATGGTTCGGCCCGTTCCTGCTCCTCGCATCAAGCCAGTGGTGCGCATCGCCAGCCCGGTCCGGCCTGTTCCTGTCCCTCGCACCCAGCCAGTGGTGCGCGTCGCCAGCCCGGCCCGGCCTGTTCCTGCTCCCCGCACCAGGCCAGTGGTGCGCGTCGCCAGCCCGGCCTGTACCTGCTCCCCGCACCAGGCCAGTGGTGCGCGTCGTCAGCCCAGTCCGGCCCGTTCCTGCTCCCCGCACCAGGCCAGTGGTGCGCGTCGCCAGTCCGGTACGGCCCGTTCCTGCTCCCCGCACCAAGCCAGTGGTGCGTGTGTCCAGTCCGGCACGGCTCGTGCCTGTTTCACCGGTGCCTGGTCCGGCACCGGTCAGCTGCTCCACTCCGGAGCCAGAGCAATCCGCTCCACCGGGGTCCAGTCCAGCTCCGGTCAGCGGCTCCACTCCGGAGCCAGAGCAGTCCGCTCCACCGGTGCCTGATCCAGTTCCTGTCAGCGGCTCCACCCCGGAGCCAGAGCAGTTCGATCCACCGTCGTCGGGTCCAGCTCCAGTCAGCGGTTCCAGTCCAGACCCAGACGTCAGCCCCTCTCCAGGTTCGGGGTCTCCCACACCAGGGTCCAGACAGGACGTGGTACTTCGTGGGAGGAAGGAGAGAGGAAGCAGCGCGCCAAGGTCCAGACCAGACCAGGGGCGCAACGGGGAGGTGGAGAGTAAGTGGTGGTTACACCCGGAGCCGGATCCGCCTCCGAGGCGGAATGCCCACCCGGCCCCTACCCTGTTAGGTTTATGTGGCGCGGTCGGAGTCCGCACCTTTGGGGGGGGGTACTGTCACGCCCTGGCTCTGGGGACTCTTAAATGTTGAGCCAGGGTGTGTATATTTTGTGTTGTGTTTATTTCTATGTTTAGTTTCTAGATCGTTTAGATCTATGTTGGCCAGGGTGGTTCCCAATCAGAGGCAGCTGTAGCTCATTGTCTCTGATTGGGGACCATACTTAGGCAGCCTTTTGGCACCAGTCAGTTGTGGGATCTTGTTCCGTGTGAGGTATGTTATTTTGTCTACCTTGGACTTCACGTTTCGTTTGTTGTTTTGTCGTGTGTTCAGTACGTAAATAAATATGAATACATATCACGCTGCGCCTTGGTCCTTCTCGTTAATGAACGATCGTGACAAGCGTGGCAGTTTTTGACACACACCGGTGCCTACTACCATACCCTGTTCAAAGGCACTTAAATATTTTGTCTTACCCACTCAACCTCTGAATGGCACATATACACAATCCATGTCTCAATTGTCTCAAGGCTTAAAAATCCTTCTTTAACCTGTCTCCTCCCCTTCATCTAAACTAATTGAAGTGTATTTAACAAGTGACATCAATAAGGGATCATAGCTTTCACCAGGATTCACCTGGTCAGTCTATGTCATGGAAAGAGCAGGTGTTCTTAATGTTTTGTACACTCAGTGTATGGACACGGGAGGAGTGACCTTCCATTGTGTTGAGAAAACCTGCCCCTTAATAGGACAGCAAGGGAAAATCCTCCAAGCACCAATATTTCATTGAGCAGCTTTGATGTCTGTTACTTTATGTTACATTGGAAATCTGGGAAGACAGGAGATCAAAACAACAATAACTGGTGATCTCCTTACAGTTCTCTATAGACCAGTGAAAAGTTGACAATTCAGTGTCAGCTGAATACCCTGATGCATCGTACACTAACATACTCTCATATTTCACGTATGACAGTTGAGTTATGATCAAGTGATGTCATAACTGAGATAGGCTCAGTTTCCAGAGGTCATTGACAAGGTCCAGACTTAGAGATGGGGTTGATTGTAGCAGGTTTTTTAGTGTCCTTCGTAGGGTAGCAAAATGCCTGTAACTTTCCCAAATTCCCAGGTTTTCCAGAAATCCTGGTTGAATGATGCCGGATTTCTTGAGTATTCCCTCCAGATGCCAGGAATCCTCCAACCGGGATTTCAGAAGAACCTGAAAATTTTAGGAAAACTACTGGAATTTTGCAAACCTAGAGCCTTCAGAAAGTATTCACACCCCTTTACTTTTCCCACATTTTATTGTGATCAAGGAGGTTTGTCAATGCCTCACAAAAAAAGGGAACCGATTAGTAGATGTGTAAAAATAAAAAAAGCAGACACTGAATATCTCTTTGAGCATGGTGAAGTTATTAATTACACTTTGGATGGTGTATCAATACAGTGCCTTGATAAAGTATTCATCCCCCTTGGCATTTTTCCTATTTTGTTGCATTACAACCTGTTATTTAAATTGATTTTTATTTGGATTTCATGTAATGGACATACACAAAATGGTCAAAATTGGTGAAGTGAAATGAAAAAAATAACTTGTTTCAAAAACGTATAAAAAATAAATAACGGAAAAGTGGTGCGTGCATATGTATTCACCCTCTTTGCTATGAAACCCCTGAATAAGATCTGGTGCAACCAATTATCTTCAGAAGTCACATAATTAGTTAAATAAAGTCCACCTGTTTGCAATCTAAGTGTCACATGATCTGTCACATGATCTCAGTATATATACACCTGTTCTGAAAGGCCCCAGAGTCTGCAACACCACTAAGCAAGCGGCACCACCAAGCAAGCGGCACCATGAAGACCAAGGAGCTCTCCAAACAAGTCAGGGACAAAGTTGTGGAGAAGTACAGATCAGGGTTGGGTTATAAAAAAATATAAAAAACTTTGAACATCCCACGGAGCACCATTAAATCCATTATTAAAAAATGGAAAGAATATGGCACCACAACAAACCTGCCAAGAGAGGGCCGCCCACCAAAACTCCCGGACCAGGCAAGGAGAGCATTAATCAGAGAGGCAACAAAGAGACCAAAGATAACACTGAAGGAATGATGGATGGCGCTAAATACTGGGAAAATCCTGAGGGAAACCTGTTTCAGTCTTCTAGAGATTTGAAACTTGGACAGGGTCACCTTCCAGCAGGACAATGACCCTAAGCATACTGCTCAAGCAACACTCAAGTGGTTTAAGGGGAAACATTTAAATGTCTTGGAATGGCCTAGTCAAAGCCCAGACCTCAATCCAATTGTGGTATGATTAAAGATTGCTGTACACCAGCGGAACCCATCCAACTTGAAGGATTTTGAGAAGTTTTTCCTTGAAGAAGAGACATACCCCAAGAGACTTGCAGCTGTAATTGCTGCAAAAGGTGGCTCTACAAACCCCCCCAAAAATCTATTTTAATTCCAGGTTGTAAGGCAATAAAATAGAAAAAATGCCAAGGCGGTGAATACTTTCGCAAGCCACTGTACACCCAGTCACTACAAAGATACAGGTGTCCTTCTAACTCCGTTGCCGGAGAGGAAGGAACTGCTCAGGGGTTTCACTATGAGGCCAACTGTGATTTTAAAACAGTTACAGAGTTTAATGGTTGTGTTATGAGAAATCTGAGGATGGATCAACAACATGGTAGTTACTCCACAATACTAACCTAAATGACAGAGTGAAAAGAAGGAAGCCTGCACAACAACAACAACAAAAATATCCAAAACATGCATCCTGTTTGCAATAAGGCTCTTAAGTAATACTGCAAAAAAATGTGGCTTAGAAATATAATTTTTGTCCTGAATACATGTTTGGGGCATATCAAACACAACACATCACTGAGTACCACTCTTCATATTCTCAAGCATGGTGGTGGCTGTACCTGTTATGGGAATGCTTGTCATCGACAACAACTAGGGAGTTTTTAGGATAAAAAGAAACAGAATACAGCTATAAGCACTTTCAAAATCCTAGAGGAAAACCTGGTTCAGTCTGCTTTCCAACAGACACAGTGAGATTAATTCACCTTTCAACTGGACAATAACCTAAAAACAAGGCCAAATATACACTGATGACATTGAAGTTACAGTTTTGACATAAATCGTCTTGAAAGTCTATGGCAAGACTTGAAAATGGCTGTCTAGAGATGATCAACAATCAACTTGACAGAGCTAGCTTGAAGAATTTAAAAAAGAATAATGGGCAACTATTGTACAATCAAGGTGTGCAAAGCATGTGTGTCTGTGTTCACAGTCTGTTTGTTATGCTATCTCTTGTATGCAGTGTGTGGGTGTCCGTATGTGAAAGCCTGTCTGTGTGTTTTTTAAGGGACTGTTGCATGTGTGTGTTCGCACACAGTATGTACATTACATGACGCCTCTGCCTGACCCTGTGCGTGTAGTCCACATATGTACACAGCGTTTTCTCCCTTCATGCATGTGGAAGAGGAGGGCAAGAGGTTAGGCTAATTCCCTCTCCCTCCCCGGCCTTGATTTGTACCCTGCAAGTGTGACTGCAATTTGCGCTCTGTCTTCAGGTTCAAATTTACAACCTCTCGCAGCTTCAGAGCAGAAAAAAAGAGAGGATTTAACGCATAGGAAGCCATTTGGCCTATCTAGGTTTGTTCTTGTGAGACGACACACATAATTGGTGCCAGATCTTTTTAGGAACCCGGTTTGGACTTCTTGCAGGGAATCAATGGTGAAGTAACAGACTCCATACGTCAGGGTTATGGTATTAACCAGCAGCCTGCAAATCCAGATCATCCATCCTTTCTGCTCAGTACTGAGACTCCAGATATACAGTATAATGTCCTAGATGTAAAAGGTGTATGTGTGAGTGTGTATGAATTCAAGTATGTGTTTGTATGTGTGCATGTTAAAGCGTTCTCACCAGTGTCAGTACTCCAGTGAGGTAGGAGTAAGTAGGGTGTTGACCCATGGTATACCGTGAGAGCATATGGATGCAATCAGAGCAGAAAGAGAGGGATCGGAGGCATGGGTTATGTAATGGGAAGAAGGGAAGAAGACAGAGACTCTCATAACCAAATTATTCTTCGTCCCTCTTTTTCCCTTTATGGACTTGCCAATGGAGGGTAATGGGTGAATCAGCTTGTGATGTTTTTTTCACTAAGGACCACACTATGGATATACCGCAGATGATTCAAGTCATTGTGATGTAACTCGTTGGACGAGGAGGACTGTAAGGGTTGGTGTGAGGTGTGACCCAGGTGCGTTGCAGGTTAGACAGTAGGCAGTAGGCAGAGATGGTGAAATAAGCAGGGAGAACACTTCTCACGTACCTGTCCATATGTCCTGAGATCAGACACTGATTAGTACTGCTTGGCATAGTAAAACTAGCAGAGAAAACTGAGCAAGGGAACACAGGGAAGTGAGGGCATAAATACAAAGGTGAATAAGATAGACACAGGTGACACCAATAGGAAGATGATTAGTCCCGACTGTGAGTGAGGAGGTGCCTAAGGTTGTCGGAGGATGACACCTAGTGGGTTGCTCCGGAACTGCGACCCACTCCTGTAACAGTTCCCCCCCGACAAACTGCGCCTCCGGGTGAAGGCTATGGAATGTTGTTATCAGCCCTTGGTCCAGAATGCCCCTCCTGGGCACCCAGGACCGCTCTTCCTGCCATAACCCTCCCAGTCCACCAGAAATTGGAGACCCCTCCCCACCCACTGGCAGTCCAGGATCAGGTCCACAGTAAAAGCCAGCTGCCCTCCGACGAGGCGCAGCGGGGGAACAGGACGAGGAGGGGGAGCCAGGCGACAGGTGGCGACGGGCTTGAGGAGGGACAAATGGAATGTGGGATGCACCTGCATGGTGGGGGAAGTTGCAGGCGGTAGGCCACTGTGTTGACTTGCTGGACCACTCTGAATGGCCCGACGAACCGAGGGGACAGCTTCCTGGACTCCACGCGGAGGTGAAGATCCCGGGCAAAAGACCGGTGGCGGGCGACACCTGCGGTTGGCCTGATGTTGAGACCTGACTGAGGCCACCCGTACCAGACTCCAGGTGTGGCGACAGCGACTGATGTGGGCCTGCACCAACAGGACTGCCGCCTCCTCCTCTTGCTTGGGGAATAGGGGGGGTTGGTACCCGTATTGGCACTGGAAGGGGGACAGGCTGGTGGATGAGCAGAGAAGGGTGTTGTGGGTGTACTCCACTCACGCCAGTTGCTGACTCCACATAGTTGGGTTTGCTGGAGGCATAGCACCTCAGCACCCCCTCCAGATCTTGGTTGACGTGCTCCATTTGCCGTTCGACTGGGGATGGAAGCCGGAAGACAAGCAGATGGAGGCGCAGAGGCAGGTGGCGAACACCTTCCAGAACCTGGAGGCGAACAGAGGGCCCTCGATCCGACAGCACATCTTGGGGAAGGCCATGGACCCGGAAAATGTACTGCACCACCGGGCCGACGGGAGTTTGGGAAGGGGAATGAAGTGGGCAGCCTTCGAGAACCAGTCCACAACAACCAGGATGACTATGTATCCATCAGAGGGGTTAGGGTGGAAATGAAATCCAGTGAGATGTGGGACCAGGGGCGCTTGGGGATAGGCAGGGTTCGGAGCAGAATGACGTGAGCTTTTCGTGCGCGCGCACACCGGACAAGCAGCCACGAAGGCACGCGTATCCCCCTCTGCAAATGGCCACCAGCACCTCCGACGCAGGAACTCCAACGTCCTGGCGCCCCTCGGATGGCTGGTGAGGTCGGACGCGTGTGTCCACTGAAGCAGTCACAAGTGCGCAGCCTTGGGTACGTACGTCCTCCCCGATGGACCTCCGCCAGGATCGGGCTTCCGCTGTAGCGCTGCTCTGACCAGCTTATCGATTCCCCACGAAACTGGGGCAGCAATCAGGGTGTTGGGGACAATGGGGTCATCCCTCTCCACCAGGTCCACGGGGTCGAACTGCCGGGAGAGCGCGTCAGGCTTGGTGTTCTTGAAGAACCTTTCAATGTTCTTGAAATGTTCTGTATTGACTGACCTTCATGTCTTAAAGTAATGATGGACTATCGTTTCTCTTTGCCTATTTGAGCTGTTCTTGCCATAATATGGACTTGGTCTTTTACCAAATAGGACTATCTTCTGTATACCTCCCTACCTTGTAACAACACAACTGATTGGTTCAAACACATTAAGAAGGAAATAAATTCCACAAATTAACTTTTAAGAAGGCATACCTGTTAATTGAAATGCATTCCAGGTGACTATCTCATGAAGCTGGTTGAGAGAATGCCAAGAGTGTGCAAAGCTGTCATCAAGGCAAAGGGTGGCTATTTGAAGAATCTCAAAAGTAAAATATATTTTGATTTGTTGAACACTTTTTTGGCTACTACATGATTCCATATGTGTTATTTTATAGTTTTGATGTCTTCACTATTATTCTACAATGTAGAAAATAGTAAAAATAAAGAAAAACCCTTGACTGCGTAGGTGTTCTAAAACTTTTGACTGGTAGTGTATGCATCAATGATTAGTTCCCGAAAGTGTCACGTTCGTTCATAGACGGGTCAGACCAAGGCGCAGCGTGATATGCATACATGTTTATTTAAACTTAATAAACAACGACAAAACGATAAACCAACGAAACAAGACGTCCAAAGGTAACACACAACCAACCTCACACGGAACAAGATCCCACCACTAACTAGTGCCAAAAGGCTGCCTAAGTTTGGTCCCCTATCAGAGACAACGAGCGACAGCTGCCTCTGATTGGGAACCACACCGGCCAACATAGATCTAGAAATACTAGAACTAAACATAGAAAATGCAACATAGAAAATCACACAGATAATACACACCCTGACTCAACAAATACGAGTCCCCAGAGTCAGGGCGTGACAGTACCCCACCCCCCAGAGATGCGGACTCCGACCGCACAACATAAACATAACAGGGTAGGGGCCGGGTGGGCATTCCGCCTCGGAGGCGGATCCGGCTCAGGGCGTGACGACCACTTACTCTCCGCCTCCCTGTTGCGCCCCTGGTCTGGTCTGGACCTCGGTGCGCTGCTTCCCCTCTCCTTCCTCCCACGAAGTACCAAGCCCTGTCTGGACCCTGGTGTGGGAGACCCCGAACCTGGAGAGGGGCTGACGTCTGGGTCTGGACTGGAGCCGCTGACCGGAGCTGGACCGGGCACCGATGGAGCGGACTGCACAGGCTCCGGACTGTAGCCGCTGACCGGAGCTGGACTGGGCACCGGTGGAGCGGACTGCTCTGGCTCCGGAGTGGAGCCGCTGACCGGATCTGGAATGGACCCCGGTGGAGCGGACTGCTCTGGCTCCGGAGTGGAGTAGCTGACCGGAGCTGGATCAGGCACCGGTGGAGCGGACTGCTCTGGCTCCGGAGTGGAGCCGCTGACCAGAGCTGGACTGGACCCCGGTGAAGCGGATTGCTCTGGCTCCGGAATGGAGCAGCTGACCGGAGCTGAACTGGTCACCGGTGGAACGGACTGCTCTGGCTCCGGACTGGCCGTGCCGGACTGGACACATGCACCACTGGCTTGGTGCGGGGAGCAGGAACGGGCCGGACCGGGCTGGCGACGCGCACCACTGTCTTGGTGCGGGAAGCAGGAACGGGCCATACCGGACTGGCGACGCGCACCACTGGCCTGGTGCGGGGAGCAGAAACAGGCCGGGCCGGGCTGGCGACGCGCACCACTGGCTTGGTGCGAGGGTCAGGAACAGGCCGGACCGGGCTAGCGACGTGCACTACTAGCTTGGTGTGAGGGACAGGAACAGACCGGGCCGGGCTGGCGACGCGCACCACTGGCTTGGTGCGAGGGGCAGGAACAGGCCAGACCGGGCTGGCAACGCGCACCACTAGCTTGGTGCGAGGGACAGGAACAGGCTGGGCCAGGCTGGCGACGCGCACCACTGGCTTGGTGCGAGGGACAGGAACAGGCCGGACCGGGCTGGCGACGCGCACCACTAGCTTGGTGCGAGGGACAGGAACAGGCCGGGCCGGGCTGGCGACGCGCTCCACTGGCTTGGTGCGAGGAGCAGGAACAGGACGGGCCGGGCTGGCGACGCGCACCACTGTCTTAGTGCGGCGAGCAGGAACGGGCCATACCGGACTGGCGACGCGTACCACTGGCCTGGTGCGGGGAGCAGAAACAGGCCGGGCCGGGCTGGCGACGCGCACCACTGGCTTGGTGCGAGGGTCAGGAACAGGCCGGACCGGGCTAGCGACGTGCACTACTAGCTTGTGTGAGGGACAGGAACAGACCGGGCCGGGCTGGCGACGCGCACCACTGGCTTGGTGCGAGGGGCAGGAACAGGCCAGACCGGGCTGGCAACGCGCACCACTAGCTTGGTGCGAGGGACAGGAACAGGCTGGGCCAGGCTGGCGACGCGCACCACTGGCTTGGTGCGAGGGACAGGAACAGGCCGGACCGGGCTGGCGACGCGCACCACTAGCTTGGTGCGAGGGACAGGAACAGGCCGGGCCGGGCTGGCGACGCGCTCCACTGGCTTGGTGCGAGGAGCAGGAACAGGACGGGCCGGGCTGGCGACGCGCACCACTGTCTTAGTGCGGCGAGCAGGAACGGGCCATACCGGACTGGCGACGCGCACCACTGGCCTGGTGCGGGGAGCAGAAACAGGCTGGGCCGGGCTGGCGACGCGCACCACTGGCTTGGTGCGAGGGTCAGGAACAGGCCGGACCGGGCTAGCGTCGTGCACTACTAGCTTGGTGTGAGGGACAGGAACAGACCGGGCCGGGCTGGCGACGCGCACCACTGGCTTGGTGCGAGGGGCAGGAACAGGCAAGACCGGGCTGGCAACGTGCACCACTAGCTTGGTGCGAGGGACAGGAACAGGCTGGGCCAGGCTGGCGACGCGCACCACTGGCTTGGTGCGAGGGACAGGAACAGGCCGGACCGGGCTGGCGACGCGCACCACTAGCTTGGTGCGAGGGACAGGAACAGGCCGGGCCGGGCTGGCGACGCGCTCCACTGGCTTGGTGCGAGGAGCAGGAACAGGACGGGCCGGGCTGGCGACGCGCACCACTTGCTTGGTGCGAGGGGCAGGAACAGGCCGGGCCGGGCTGGTGACGCGCACCACTGTCTTAGTGCGGCGAGCAGGAACGGGCCGGACCGGACTGGCGACACGCACCACTTGCTTGGTGCGAGGAGCGGGACTGGGTTCCTTTATAAACCCCCGCTCCTTCTGCTGCCTAACCAGCTCCTCTCGCCGTGCCTCTACACCTTCCTTCTCCCTTTTTGCCTCCTGTAGCACCTCCCTCTGACCGAATAACTCCAGCTCCCTCTGAACCAATAGCCCCCGTAACCTGGTGGCCTCCTCTCCTAACCTGCAGATTCGCCCTGTCGCGGCCTCCTGCTGCCTCGTCGTCCACACCGTGTGCCCCCCCCCAAAAAAAAAATTTCTTGGGGTTGCCTCTCGGGTCTCCGTCGTCGGCACGGTTGGCGCCGTTTCTCCTCTCCTGCCTGGGCATTTACCTTCGCCCATGGCCCTTTCCCCGCGAATATCTCCTCCCATGACCACAATTTGCCCACCTGTGACATCGCTACTCGCTCTTCCTGGGCACGCTGCTTGGTCCTCGTTTGGTGGGATCTTCTATCACGCTGCGCCTTGATCCGTTCCGTCTGTAAACGATCGTGACAGAAAGAAATTGCAGAACGGCGCAAAGTTCTGTACCCACTCTTCAAGGTGAATAGATTAAAAGGGAAACATGTAGCTCTCGTTGTCGATAAACAGTATATTGATAACCATTTGTTCCGAGACACCAAGACTACTCCATGTCTATTCTAAACATTACAAAGTTCCCATAGAGGAGTCGAATAATGGAACACCCAATACTATCTATGGTAGGGATTGTAAAAATTTAAAAAAGGAAAACCAAATACAACAATTGATAAATGAATAATCTACAAATACACTATACCATTCAAGATCGGGAATGTTGTAAAATAATTTGTATTCGACTTTCTATTTATGGTATTTATAAATAGATACAATACATCATTAAAAGAAAGGATAATTAATGAAATAATACATATTCAAATATAAGGCACTGGAACACAAAAGTACTCAAAAGCCTGAAATTAGGTAGGAATCAACATGGTAGGGATAAAAACACAGCAAACAGAGGACATGCTCTGCATTCTTAACAGCACCATCAACAAGGCAGGTCCTACAGGCCCAAGTGTTGTCACACCTGGACTACTGTTCAGTCGTGTGGACAGGTGCCACAAAGAAGGACTTAGGAAAATTGCAATTGGCTCAGAACAGGGCAGCACGTCGGGCACTTGGATGTACACAGAGAGCTAACATTAATAATATGCCTGTCAATCTCTCCTGGCTCAAAGTGGAGGAGAGATTGACTTCATCCCTACTAGTATTTGTGAGAGTTATTGACTCCTGGCTCCTGGTCTGGTCGGGTGAGGTTGTGTTTTTTCTAGCTTCTTATATGGTGTTGAGTAAAGCTTAAACCATGTATTTAGATTGTAGGAAGGTATTGTAGTTAGGTATTGTAAGTAGTTTATCTAGGTAGTTATTGTAGGTTATTGTAGGTAATTATTGTAGGTAAGTATTGTATTCAGCTGAGCCCGGTGAAGCACTAGGTTAGCTAACCCACTACCTGGACCAATAAAGCTAGCTAGCTGGCGGGTAGCTACTGGTAACTATTAGCAACTGTGGATAGTTGTTTCCAATGTTATTTCACGCTTAAGAGTACCTGTAATTACGCCAGCTAGCTACCTACCATTCAGCTGTTATTCTAACCTCATTATCTGAAGCGTTAACGTTAGGTAGTTAGTAGCTACTGTACTCAAAATGTAGCTAGCTTGTTGCTACCTGGATAGCTAACTAAACAATAGCTGGAACGACCTAGCTGTAATATTTGGAGACGCTTTCTCTCCGTTGGGACAGACACGAACTGGCTGAGTCGATTCAGTGGCTAGCTTTGCACTTAACTGGCTAACAGTAGCTACTAAGTGTAAGTTATAACCAACATTTATTTTGTTTTGTTTTTACATACTGGTAACGAGTCGTTCAAGGGAATTCGGGACAAGGGTGACTAGTTAACGTTAACTTGGCTCTCTCTGTGTGTTTCGTGCCGTCGGAGGAGGGGTGGTTCATTGGCAGAGAGCAATGGCTAGCTAGTATGCTAACTATTCTAGCTAACTAACTGGCTGAATAAGTTGATGACATACTCACTCAAACTGTCAAAACTAACCCAAAACTTTACACAACGTTAGACACGGACATGAATGATCTGTTTGGCGTGTTAACACACTGGTTTGTTGTAACCGAGTATTGGTGCTAAACCACGTTATTGGAGGCTGGCATGCTAGTTGGCTATGGCGTCATAGAATTCGGTGCCCTGGACGGTTTTCACGGAAGAATACTGTACCAAGTTAGCTAGCTGAATAAACTAAGTTAGTCTATTCCTAGAAAATATTGAACCGCTGTAGTTTACAACAATTATAATTTCTAAAGTGGAAGTTGGAAGAGTTATATTTGAGTGTTTCAGTGAAACGTAAGTGAGGGAGGCCCCGCTCTCTCGCTTTCTCCTTTGCATTATTGTAGCCTTTTTCTGTAGCCTGTCAACTATGTGTCTGTCTATCCCTGTTTACATTTACATTTACGTCATTTAGCAGACGCTCTTATCCAGAGCGACTTACAAATAGGTCCATTCACCTTATAGCCAGTGGGATAACGACTTTTTTTATTTTATTTCATTTTTTTATTATACATTTTAGTATTTAATATTGTTATTTTTATTATATTTTTTAGTTTTTTTTAAATATATATATATATATATTTTTTTTTTGGGGGGGCTGGGTTGGGGTAAGGGGGGGTAGAAGGATTACTTTATCCTATCCCAAGTATTCCTTAAAGTGGTGATGTTTTAAATGTCTCCAGAAGGTGGTGAGTGACTCCGCTGTCCTCGCGTCGTGAGGGAGCTTGTTCCACCATTGGGGTGCCAGAGCAGCGAACAGTTTTGACTGGGCTGAGCGGGAACTATGCTTCCGCAGAGGTAGGGGAGCCAGCAGGCCAGAGGTGGATGAACGCAATGCCCTCGTTTGGGTGTAGGGACTGATCAGAGCCTGAAGGTATGGAGGTGCCGTTCCCCTCACAGCTCCGTAGGCAAGCACCATGGTCTTGTAGCAGATGCGAGCTTCAACTGGAAGCCAGTGGAGTGTGTGGAGGAGCGGGGTGACGTGGGAGAACATGGGAAGGTTGAACACCAGACGGGCTGTGGCATTCTGGATGAGTTGTAGGGGTTTAATGGCACAGGCAGGGAGCCCAGCCAACAGCGAGTTGCAGTAATCCAGACGGGAGATGACAAGTGCCTTGATTAGGACCTGTGCCGCTTCCTGTGTAACGCAGGGTCGTACTCTCCGAATGTTGTAGAGCATGAACCTAGAGGATCGGGTCACCGCCTAGATGTTAGCGGAGAACGACAGGGTGTTATCCAGGGTCATGCCAAGGCTCTTCGCACTCTGGGAGGAGGACACAACAGAGTTGTCAACCGTGATGGCGAGATCATGGAACAGGCAGTCCTTCCCCAGGAGGAAGAGCAGCTCCGTCTTGCCAAGGTTCAGCTTGAGGTGGTGATCCGTCATCCATACTGATATGTCTGCCAGACATGCAGAGATGCGATTCGCCACCTGGTTATCAGAAGGGGGAAAGGAGAAGATTAGTTGTGTGTCGTCAGCGTAGCAATGATAGGAGAGGCCATGTGAGGATATGACAGAGCCAAGTGACTTGGTGTATAGCGAGAATAGGAGAGGGCCTAGAACTGAGCCCAGGGGGACACCAGTGGTGAGAGCAAATGGTGCGGAGACAGCTTCTCGCCACACCACTTGGTAGGAGCGACCGGTCAGGTAGGACGCAATCCAAGAGTGAGCCGCGCCGGAGATGCCCAACTCGGAGAGGGTGGAGAGGAGGATCTGATGGTTCACAGTATCAAAGGCAGCAGACAGGTCTAGAAGGACAAGAGCAGAGGAGAGAGAGATAGCTTTAGCAGTGCGGAGAGCCTCCGTGACACAGAGAAGAGCAGTCTCAGTTGAATGACCAGTCTTGAAACCTGACTGGTTTGGATCAAGAAGGTCATTCTGAGAGAGATAGCAAGAGAGTTGGCTAAAGACGGCACGCTCAATAGTTTTGGAGAGAAAAGAAAGAAGGGATACTGGTCTGTAGTTGTTGACATCAGAGGGATCGAGTGTTGGTTTTTTGAGAAGGGTGCAACTCTCGCTCTCTTGAAGACGGAAGGGACATAGCCAGCGGTCAAGGATGAGTTGATCAGCGAGGTGAGGTAAGGGAGAAGGTCACCGGAGATGGTCTGGAGAAGAGAGGAGGGGATAGGGTCAAGCGGGCAGGTTGTTGGGTGGCCTGCCGTCACAAGTCGCAAGATTTTATCTGGAGAGAGAGGGGAGAAAGAAGTCAAAGCATAGGGTAGGGCAGTGTGAGCAGGACCAGCAGTGTCATTTGACTTAACAAACGAGGATCGGATGTCGTCAACCTTCTTTTCAAAATGGTTGACGAAGTCATCCACAGAGAGGGAGGGGGGGAGGAGGATTCAGCAGGGAGGAGAAAGTGGCAAAGGGCTTTCCTAGGGTTAGAGGCAGATGCTTGGAATTTAGAGTGGTAGAAAGTGGCTTTAGCAGCAGAAACAGATGAAGAAAATGTAGAGAGGAGGGAGTGAAAAGATGCCAGGTCCGCAGGGAGTCTAGTTTTCTTCCATTTCCGCTCAGCTGCCCGGAGCTCTGTTCTGTGAGCTCGCAATGAGTCATCAAGCCACAGAGCTGGAGGGGAGGACCGAGCCGGCCGGGAGGATAGGGGACATAGAGAGTCAAAGGATGCAGAAAGGGAGGAGAGGAGGGTTGAGGAGGCAGAATCAGGAGATTGGAGGGAGAAGGTTTGAGCAGAGGGAAGAGATGATAGGATGGAAGAGGAGAGAGTAGCGGGAGAGAGCGAGCGAAGTATTTGATACACTGCCAATTTTGCAGGTTTTCCTACTTACAAAGCATGTAGAGGTCTGTAATTTTTATCATAGGTACCCTTCAACCATGAGAGATGGAATCTAAAACAAAAATCCAGAAAATCACATTGTATGATTTTTAAGTAATTCATTTGCATTTTATTGCATGACATAAGTATTTGATCACCTACCAACCATTAAGAATTCCGGACCTGTTAGTTTCTCCACTCATTACCTGTATTAACTGCACCTGTTTGAACTCGTTACCTGTATAAAAGACACCTGTCCACACACTCAATCAAACAGACTCCAACCTCTCCACAATGGCCAAGACCAGAGAGCTGTGTAAGGACATCAGGGATAAAATTGTAGACCTGGACAAGGCTGGGATGGGCTACAGGACAATAGGCAAGCAGCTTGGTGAGAAGGCAACAACTGTTGGCGCAATTATTAGAAAATGGAAGAAGTTCAAATTGACGGTCAATCACCCTCAGTCTGGGGCTCCATGCAAGATCTCACCTCGTGGGGCATCAATGATCATGAGGAAGGTGAGGGATCAGCCCAGAACTACACGGCAGGACCTGGTCAATGACCTGAAGAGATCTGGGACCACAGTCTCAAAGAAAACCATTAGTAACACACTACGCCGTCATGGATTAAAATCCTGCAGCGCACGCAAGGTCCCCCTGCTCAAGCCAGCGCATGTCCAGGCCCATCTGAAGTTCGCCAATGACCATCTGGATGATCCAGAGGAGGAATGGGAGAAGGTCATGTGGTCTGATGAGACAAAAATAGAGCTTTTTGGTCTAAACTCAACTCGCCGTGTTTGGACGAAGAAGAAGGATGAGTACAACCCCAAGAACACCATCCCAACCGTGAAGCATGGAGGTGGAAACATCATTCTTTGGGGATGCTTTTCTGCAAAGGGGACAGGACGACTGCACCGTATTGAGGGGAGGATGGATGGGGCCATTTATCGCGAGATCTTGACCAACAACCACCTTCCCTCAGTAAGAGCATTGAAGATGGGTCGTGGCTGGGTCTTCCAGCATGACAACGACCCGAAACACACAGCCAGGGCAACTAAGGAGTGGCTCCGTAAGAAGCATCTCAAGGTCCTGGAGTGGCCTAGCCAGTCTCCAGACCTTGAACCCAATAGAAAATCTTTGGAGGGAGCTGAAAGTCGGTATTGCCCAGCGACTGCCCTGAAACCTGAAGGATCTGGAGAAGGTCTGTATGGAGGAGTGGGCCAAAATCCCTGCTGCAGTGTGTGCAAACCTGGTCAAGACCTACAGGAAACATATGATCTCTGTAATTGCAAACAAAGGTTTCTGTACCAAATATTAAGTTCTGCTTTTCTGATGTATCAAATACTTCATGCAATAAAATGCAAATTAATTACTTAAAAATCATACAATGTGATTTTCTGGATTTTTGTACCTATGATAAAAATTACAGATCTCTACATGCTTTGTAAGTAGGAAAACCTGCAAAATCGGCAGTGTATCAAATACTTGTTCTCCCCAATGTATTTAGCAACCCGTGCGCCAAATCTATCCATTACGCATGGTTCACCCTTATCAAATATATTTGTCATCGGTGCTATTGAAAATCAGATAGCTTCCTTATGTTTCAGTAAACCATTAGCCAACACTTCAACAATTAAACAAAGTGTCATCATGAAAGTCTACTATCATAGTTTTTCCTGTTATTGCGAACTGTAGGCTATAAGAAATTACAACTTTTAATAGATTCCGTCTCTCACAGTTGAAGTGTACCTATGATAAAAATTACAGACCTCTACATGCTTTGTAAGTAGGAAAACCTGCAAAATCGGCAGTGTATCAAATACTTGTTCTCCCCACTGTAAATCCTCCCATTGCAGGGATCAACTTGCTGTGACATGCAGTTTTATAGCCTCATGCAGCAGTAGCAGTTATTATTATTATTATTATTATTATTATTTTAAATACTATTACTTCCTTACTATTCTGCACAGGCTGACGCGGACCAATTAGGCTATTTCAAATATTTCAAGCTATAGTCGAAAGCCACCTACTGGGCAAAAAACAAATCTGAGGTGCGCAGAAAAGTGTGGAGTCGTTTTTATTAGCTGGAAGAAGTTTAACTAATGTCTAATTGTGTCTTTGGTAAACAAAAGTGTCACAATACATAAGGGCATATGTATCAATCAGAGCAATTGAAGCTGAGCAGAGATCTTCATGCCTTTTGCCAAACCTGGTCCGACGAACCAACAAACAGACAAAGCGTCAATACAGGACTAAGATTGAATCGTACTACACCAGCTCTGACACTCGTCGGATGTGGCAGGGCTTGCAAACTATTACAGACAACAAAGGGAAGCACAACTGCGAAGTTCCCAGTGACACGAGCCTACCAGACGAGCTAAATCACTTCTATGCTCTCTTCAAGGCAAGCAACACTGAGGCATGCATGAGAGCATCAGCTGTTCCGGACGACTGTGTGATCACGCTCTCCGTAGCCTATGTGAGTTAAACCTTTAAACAGGTCAACATTCACAAGGCCGCAGTGCCAGACGGATTACCAGGACGTGTGCTCCGAGAATGCGCTGACCAACTGGCAAGTGTCTTCACTGACATTTTCCACCTGTCCCTGACTGAGTCTGTAATACCAACATGTTTCAAGCAGACCACCATAGTCCCTGTGCCGAAGAACACTAAGGTAACCTGCCTAAATGACTACAGACCTGTAGCACTCACGTCTGTAGCCATGAAGTGTTTGAAAGGCTGGTTATGGCTCCCATCAACACCATTATCCCAGAAACCCTAGACCCACTGCAATTTGCATACTGCCCCAACAGATCCACAGATGATGCAATCTCTATTACACTCCACACTGCCCTTTCCAACCTGGACAAAAGGACCACCTACGTGAGAATGCTATTCATTGACTACAGCTCAGCGTTCAACACCATAGTGCCCTCAAAGCTCATCACTAAGCTAATGTAACAGGGTTGGTTATGTTTCCACTTGCCTCTAAAGAAATGTGTATTTAATGTTCAAGCATTCTTATTGGTTGGTTCAACTCTGATGACAATAAGGCGTGTTGTGATTGGCCACGCTTGCAGCTAGGGGGAGATCGCGAACTTCAGGTCTTCCCAGTATGAAAATGTGATGCAAGGGGTAGGTCATGTTCTGAATACTGTTATATATTTTACAATGTGTACAAGGTTGCTGTACGTTACTGATTTATACATGTGTGGGTATATGGTACCTGTTAGGGATTGAGGGGTTTTCTGGGATGTGCTTTGGCATATGATTGCTGTAGATAAGTGTGTTAGCTAGAATACACCGACGTAATGGTCACATAAGCCCACTGCTAACACAGTTGCCTTCATGCTACAGATTTTGCCATCGACAGACATCCATATCGTTAAGCTCTACACAACTAACATGCTGTTTCCCATTTAACAACATAAATAAATTATGGTCAACTGGGACCACTGGCTGATGTGATTTATTAAGAGAAAACACAACGCAAGGAGAGCATGATATACATCTGTTACACTAAGGACCCTGGGACTAATCACCTCCCTCTGCAACTGGATCCTGGACTTCCTGACGGGCTGCCCCCAGGTGGTAAGGGTAGGTGTGAGGGGAACGGCACCTCCTTACCTTCAGACTCTGATCAGACCCTAAACCCAAACGAGGGCACTACGTTCATCCACCTCTGGCCTGCTAGCTCCCCTACCTCTACAGAAGCACAGTTCCCGCTCAGCCCAGTCAAAGCTATTCGCTGCTCTGGCACCCCAATGGTGGAACAAGCTCCCCCACAACGCCAGGACAGCGGAGTCACTGACCACCTTCCGGAGACACTTGAAACCCTACCTCTTTAAGGAATACCTGGAATAGTATAAAGTAATCCTTCTTCCCCTACCCCCCATTAAATTTAAAAAAAAAGTGGTTGTCCCACTGGCTATCATAAGTTGAATGCACCTATTTGTAAGTCGCTCTGGATAAGAGCGTCTGCTAAATGATGTAAATGTAAATGTAACAGCACATCTGCCACGCTGATCCTCAACATGGGGGCCCCTCAGTGGTGCATGCTCAGTTCCCTCCTGTACTCCCTGTTCACCCATGACTGCATGGCCAGGCACGACTCCAACACCATCATTAAGTTTGCAGACAACACTACAGTGGTAGGCCTGATCACCGACAACGATGAGACAGCCTATAGGGAGGAGGTCAGAGACCTGGCCATGTGGTGCCAGGATTACAACCTCTCCCTCAATGTGATCAAGACAAAGGAGATGATTGTGGACTACAGGAAAAAGAAGAGGACCGAGCACAAAGCCTATTCCCCCTCAGGAGACAGAAGAGATTTGGCATGGGTCCTCAGATCCTCAAAAAGTTTTACAGCTGCACCATCAAGAGCATCCTGACTGGTTGCATCACCACCTGGTATGGCAACTCCTCGACCTCCGACCGCAAGGCACTTGTCATGGATTCGGCCGAGGCTGCTCCTCCTCCTTGCTCGGGCAGGCTTCGGCGTTCGTCGGCCCCGGAGTACTAGCTGCCACCGTTGAATGTTATCGATGTTTGTTTGGTTTTGTCTTCCTTGTACACCTGTTTCCATTTAGTGTTCATTATGTCCCCTATAAGTTTCTCGTGTTGTTTGTAGTTAGTTGTGTGTAATTGTTCGCCTGTCTGTTGGGGTTTGTTGGTTTTGCATTCTCGTGTTCAAGAGTAGTTTCGCACTGTTTGCGCATCTCTTGTATTTAGTGTTTTACGCACGGTCTGCATATCACTCGCCTCCGTCGTTTGAGGCTCTTTATTTTGTATTTGTCCTTTTCCTGACTAGTAAAGTCTGTTTGGATTAAGCTTCTGTGTCCTGCGCCTGACTCCACCACCACATCGACATCAGTACCACTGACAGAATTACACACCATTATGCAGTCAGCAGGAGCAGCAGCGGCACCCGAGTCGCTGGAGGATCGAGTCAGCGGTCAAGACGCCAGGATCCAGCAACTCGGATCCGCCCTGCATGAGGTGATCAACACTCTGCGCCGATGGGAGACCGGAGGAGTGCCCACATCTCCTCCAACCTTACCACCACCATCGGTCAGTCCTCCCATCCCAGCTCCGGAATCCAGTGGGATTCGGCTCTCGCTCCCGAGGGCGTATGATGGCACCGCAGCCGGGTGTCAGGGGTTCCTCCTGCAGGTGGAACTCTACCTGGCCACCATACACCCGGCGCCCTCGGGATACGAGAGCGTTTCCGCCCTCATCTCCTGTCTCTCCGGCAAGGCGTTGGAGTGGGCCAACGCCGAATGGAGGGGAATAGACGCCGCCACCATCACCTACGCGGAGTTCTCCCGCCGCTTCAGGGCAGTGTTCGACCATCCACCTGAGGGGAAAGCGGCGGGGGAGCGTCTATTCCACCTCCGACAGGGGAAGAGGAGCGCACAGGAGTTCGCCCTGGAATTCCGGACTCTAGCGGCGGATGCGGGGTGGAATGAGCGGGCCCTCATCGACCACTATCGATGCAGTCTACGGGAGGACGTTCGTCGAGAGCTGGCCGGCAGGGACACCAACCTATCGTTCGACCAGTTGGTGGACATGTCAATCCGTCTCGATACCCTGCTGGCCACCCGCGGACGTCCCGAGTTGGGGCCGTCCATTCCACCCTGCAAGCACCTCCGAGCCGAGCCCTATGGAGCTCGGGGGTGCTGGCGCTAGAGAGAGGAGGAGAGGGAGCCCGAGGGGGGCCATCCCCTGCACCAACTGTGGCCATGGAGGGCACACTGCGGCTAGGTGTTGGGGAGGGTCTCCAGGGGGACGGGACAACAGGCCACGCACTGGGGAGTCATTTCAGGTGAGTAGGCGCCCCACTTACCCAGAGCTCTCTGTTGTTCACTTATGTATACCTGTAAGATTTCCTCAGGTTGCACCTCATTCCCAGCTTAAGGCGCTAGTCGATTCAGACGCAGCTGGGAATTTTGTTGATCGGAATTTTTGTGTAAGGTTAGGGATTCCCCTCCTTCCTGTTGATACTCCCTTCCCTGTCCATGCACTAGATAGCCGCCCGTTGGGATCGGGGTTGATTAGAGAGGTCACAGCACCACTTAAGATGAGTACGCAGGGGGGTCATGAGGAAACTATTCAGTTATATCTGATCGACTCTCCTGCGTATCCTGTGGTGCTGGGACTTCCCTGGTTAATTACCCATAATCCCTCCATTTCGTGGCAACATAGGGCTCTCAAGGAGTGGTCTGCCCCGTGTGTAGGGCGATGTCTAGGTGTTTCCGTGGGGGCGACCTCGGTGGAGAGTCCGAACCAAGTTCCCGCAATGCACATTCCCCCTGAGTATGAGGATTTAGCACTCGTGTTTAGCAAAACGAGGGCGACGCTGTTGCCTCCTCATAGACAGGGGGATTGTGCAATAGACCTCCAGACAGGAACAGCGCTTCCGCGGAGCCATGTGTATCCTCTGTCTCAAGAGGAGAAGGTGGCTATGGAGACTTACATAGCCGAGTCTCTGAGACAGGGATACATACGGCCCTCCACTTCCCCTGCGTCCTCAAGTTTCTTTTTTGTGAAGAAGAAGGATGGAGGGTTGCGCCCGTGTATTGATTACCGTAGTCTCAATCAGATCACTGTGAAATACAGTTATCCACTCCCTCTGATTGCGAGTATGACGGAATCATTACACGGAGCGCGTTTCTTCACAAAACTGGATCTCAGGAGCGCCTACAACTTGGTGCGCATTAGGGAGGGAGATGAATGGAAGACAGCATTTAGTACCACCTCGGGTCATTATGAGTATCTCGTCATGCCATACGGGTTAATGAATGCTCCTTCGGTCTTCCAATCCTTTGTGGACTAGATCTTCCGGGACATGCATGGGCAAGGTGTGGTAGTGTACATTGACGACATTCTAGTGTACTCTTCTACGAGCCGAGCATGTAGCCCTGGTGCGCCGAGTGTTGGGGAGGCTGTTGGAGCACGACTTGTATGTCAAGGCAGAGAAATGTCTGTTTTTCCAGGAATCTATCTCCTTTTTGTGTTTTCAATTGTCCGCGTCAGGGGTGAAGATGGAGGTTGACCGTGTGTCAGCCGTGCGTAATTGGCAAACCCCAACCACGGTTAAAGAGGTGCAGCAGTTTTTGGGTTTTGCCAATTACTACCGGAGGTTTATCCGGGGTTTTGGACAGGTGGCAGCTCCCATAACTTCCCTGCTGAAGGGGGGCCCAGTGCGTTTGCAGTGGTCAGCTGAGGCGGACAGGGCATTTGGGAGACTGAAGGACCTGTTCACTTCGGCTCCGGTGCTGGCGCATCCGGACCCCGCATTACCATTCCAGGTAGAGGTGGACGCGTCAGAGGCCGGTATTGGGGCCGTAATGTCGCAACGGTCCGGCACGCCACCTAAACTCTGACCCTGTGCTTTTTATTCCAAGAAGCTCAGCCCAGCGGAGCGAAATTATGACGTAGGGGACAGGGAGCTGTTAGCCGTGGTACAGGCCCCAGGTTACGGAGGCATTGGCTTGAGGGGGCTCAACACCCTTTTCTCATTTTGACTGACCACCGTAACCTGGAGTACAGCCGGGCAGCTAGGAGTTTGAACCCTCGTCAGGCTCGGTGGAACATGTTTCTAACCCGGTTTGTATTTAAAATAACTTACATCCCTGGGTCCCAGAACGGTAAGGCAGACGCCCTGTCCCGGCGGTATGACACAGAGGAGAGGTCCATTGAGCCCACTCCCATACTGCCAGAGTCTTGTCTGGTGGCACCGGTGGTGTGGGAGGTCGATGTGGAAATCGAGCGGGCGTTGCGTACCGACCCTAGTTCACCAGAGTGTCCTGTGGGTCGGACGTACGTTCCGCTCGATGTTCGGGATCGTCTGATTTATTGGGCTCATACGTCCCCCTCCTCTGGACATCCAGGTATTGGCCGGACAGTGCACTGCCTTAGCGCTAAGTACTGGTGGCCAACGTTAGCTAGGGATGTGAGGGTTTATGTCTCCTCCTGCTCGGTGTACGCCCAGTCTAAGGCGCCTAGACACCTGCCCAGGGGGAAGTTACAACCCCTGCCCGTTCACAACGGCCATGGTCTCACCTCTCGGTGGATTTCGTTACTGACCTTCCCCCCTCTCAGGGGAATACCACTATACTGGTCGTTGTGGATCGGTTCTCTAAGGCCTGTCGTCTCCTCCCAATGCCGGGTCTCCCTACTGCCCTACAGACCGCTGAGGCACTGTTCACCCACGTCTTTCGGAACTACGGGGTGCCCGAGGATATAGTGTCTGATCGAGGTCCCCAGTTCACCTCCAGAGTCTGGAGGGCGTTCATGGAGCGCTTGGGGGTCTCGGTGAGCCTTACCTCGGGGTACCACCCAGAGAGCAATTGGCAGGTAGAAAGAGTGAACCAGGATGTGGGTAGGTTTCTGAGATCTTATTGCTAGGGCCGGCCGGAGGAGTGGGTGAGGTATATCCCCTGGGCAGAGATGGCACAGAACTCTCTCCGCCACTCCTCCACCATCCTAACCCCTTTCCAGTGTGTGTTAGGGTATCAGCCGGTTCTGGCACCATGTCATCAGAGCCAGATCGAGGCTCCTGCGGTGGATGAGTGGGTGCGGCGCTCGGAGGAGACGTGGAACGCTGCACACGTCTATCTGCAGCGGGCCATCCGTCGACAAAGGGCGAGCGCCGATCTCCACCGCAGTGAGGGTCCGGTGTACGCACCTGGAGATCGAGTCTGGCTCTCGACTCGAAACCTGCCCCTCCGCCTGCCCTGCCGGAAACTGGGTCGGCGGTTTGTGGGGCCATTTAAAGTCCTGAGGAGATTGAACAAGGTGTGTTACAGGTTACAACTGCCTATTGATTATCACATTAACCCCTCGTTCCATGTGTCTCTTCTCAGGCCGGTGGTAGCTGGTCCACTCCAGGACTGTGAGATAAGAGAGACTCCTCCGTCCCCACTGGACATCGAGGGGGCTCCGGCGTACACAGTTCGGTCCATCTTGGATTCGAGACGTCGGATGGGGGGTCTCCAATATCTCGTGGAGTGGGAGGGGTACAGTCCGGAGGAACGGTGCTGGGTGCCAAGGAGGGACATCTTAGATCCATCCCTCATGACTGAGTTCCACCGTGGTCATCCCACGCGCCCTGCTCCGTGTCCTCCTGGTCGTCCCCGAGGCCGGGGTCGGCGCACGGCTGGAGCCGCGCGTCAAGGGGGGGTACTGTCACGGATTCGGCCGAGGCTGCTCCTCCTCCTTGCTCGGGCAGGCTTCGGCGTTCGTCGTCCCCGGAGTACTAGCTGCCACCGTTGAATGTTATTGATGTTTGTTTGGTTTTGTCTTCCTTGTACACCTGTTTCCATTTAGTGTTCATTATGTCCCCTATAAGTTTCACGTTTTGTTTGTAGTTAGTTTTGTGTAATTGTTCGCCTGTCTGTTGGGGTTTGTTGGTTTTGCATTCTCGTGTTCAAGAGTAGTTTCGCACTGTTTGCGCATCTCTTGTATTTAGTGTTTTACGCACGGTCTGCGTATCACTCGCCTCCGTCGATTGAGGCTCTTTATTTTGTATTTGTCCTTTTTGCTGACTTGTAAAGTCTGTTTGGATTAAGCTTCTGTGTCCTGCGCCTGACTCCACCATCACATCGACATCAGTACCACTGACAGAATTACACACCATTATGGAGTCAGCAGGAGCAGCAGCGGCACCCGAGTCGCTGGTGGATCGAGTCAGCGGTCAAGACACCAGGATCCAGCAACTCGGATCCGCCCTTCATGAGGTGATCAACACTCTGTGCCGATGGGAGACCGGAGGAGTGCCCACACCTCCTCCAACCGTATCACCACCATCGGTCAGTCCTCCCATCCCAGCTCCGGAATCCAGTGGGATTCGGCTCTCGCTCCCGAGGGCGTATGATGGCACCGCAGCCGGGTGTCAGGGGTTCCTCCTGCAGGTGGAACTCTACCTGGCCACCATACACCCGGCGCCCTCGGGATACGAGAGCGTTTCCGCCCTCATCTCCTGTCTCTCCGGCAAGGCGTTGGAGTGGGCCAACGCCGAATGGAGGGGAATAGACGCCGCCACCATCACCTACGCGGAGTTCTCCCGCCGCTTCAGGGCAGTGTTCGACCATCCACCTGAGGGGAAAGCGGCGGGGGAGCATCTATTCCACCTCCGACAGGGGAAGAGGAGCGCACAGGAGTTCGCCCTGGAATTCCGGACTCTAGCGGCGGATGCGGGGTGGAATGAGCGGGCCCTCATCGACCACTATCGATGCAGTCTACGGGAGGACGTTCGTCGAGAGCTGGCCGACAGGGACACCAACCTATCGTTCGACCAGTTGGTGGACATGTCCATCCGTCTCTATACCCTGCTGGCCACCCGCGGACGTCCCGAGTTGGGGCCGTCCATTCCACCCTCAAGCACCTCCGAGCCGAGCCCTATGGAGCTCAGAGAGAGGAGGAGAGGGAGCCCGAGGGGGGACGTCCCCTGCACCAACTGTGGCCGTGGAGGGCACACTGCGGTTAGGTGCTGGGGAGGGTCTCCAGGGGGACGGGACAACAGGCCACGCACTGGGGAGTCATTTCAGGTGAGTAGGCGCCCCACTTACCCAGAGCTCTCTGTTGTTCACTTATGTATACCTGTAAGATTTCCTCAGGTTGCACCTCATTCCCAGCATAAGGCGCTAGTCGATTCAGGCGCAGCTGGGAATTTTGTTGATCGGAATTTTTGTGTAAGGTTAGGGATTCCCCTCCTTCCTGTTGATACTCTCTTCCCTGTCCATGCACTAGATAGCCGCCCGTTGGGATCGGGGTTGATTAGAGAGGTCACAGCACCACTTAAGATGAGTACGCAGGGGGGTAATGAGGAAACTATTCAGTTATATCTGATCGACTCTCCTGCGTATCCTGTGGTGCTGGGGCTTCCCTGGTTAATTACCCATAATCCCTCCATTTCGTGGCAACAGAGGGCTCTCAAGGAGTGGTCTGCCCAGTGTGTAGGGCGATGTCTAGGTGTTTCCGTGGGGGCGACCTCGGTGGAGAGTCCGAACCAAGTGCCCGCAATGCACATTCCCCCTGAGTATGAGGATTTAGCACTCGTGTTTAGCAAAACGAGGGCGACGCGGTTGCCTCCTCATAGACAGGGGGATTGTGCGATACACCTCCAGACAGGAGCAGCGCTTCCGCGGAGCCATGTGTATCCTCTGTCTCAAGAGGAGAAGGTGGCTATGGAGACTTACATAGCCGAGTCTCTGAGACAGGGATACATACGGCCCTCCATTTCCCCTGCGTCCTCGAGTTTCTTTTTTGTGAAGAAGAAGAATGGAGGGTTGCGCCCGTGTATTGATTACCGTAGTCTCAATCAGATCACTGTGAAATAACAGTTATCCACTCCCTCTGATTGCGAGTATGACGGAATCATTACACGGAGCGCGTTTCTTCACAAAACTGGATCTCAGGAGTGCCTACAACTTGGTGCGCATTAGGGAGGGAGATGAATGGAAGACAGCATTTAGTACCACCTCGGGTCATTATGAGTATCTTGTCATGCCATACGGGTTAATGAATGCTCCTTCAGTCTTCCAATCCTTTGTGGACTAGATCTTCCGGGACATGCATGGGCAAGGTGTGGTAGTGTACATTGACGACATTCTAGTGTACTCTTCTACACGAGCCGAGCATGTAGCCCTGGTGCGCCGAGTGTTGGGGAGGCTGTTGGAGCACGACTTGTATGTCAAGGCAGAGAAATGTCTGTTTTTCCAGGAGTCTGTCTCCTTTTTGGGTTATTGGTTGTCCGCGTCATGGGTGAAGATGGAGGTTGACCGTGTGTCAGCCGTGCGTAATTGGCAAACCCCAACCACGGTTAAAGAGGTGCAGCAGTTTTTGGGTTTTGCCAATTACTACCGGAGGTTTATCCGGGGTTTTGGACAGGTGGCAGCTCCCATAACTTCCCTGCTGAAGGGGGGGCCCGGTGCGTTTGCAGTGGTCAGCTGAGGCGGACAGGGCATTTGGGAGACTGAAGGACCTGTTCACTTGGCTCGGTGCTGTCGCATCCGGACCCCGCTTTACCATTCCAGGTAGAGGTGGACGCGTCAGAGGCCGGTATTGGGGCCGTACTGTCGCAACGGTCCGGCACGCCACCTAAACTCCGCCCCTGTGCTTTTTATTCCAAGAAGCTCAGCCCAGCGGAGCGAAATTATGACGTAGGGGACAGGGAGCTGTTAGCCGTGGTACAGGCCCTAAAGGTGTGGAGGCATTGGCTTGAGGGGGCTCAACACCCTTTCCTCATTTTGACTGACCACCGTAACCTGGAGTACATCCGGGCAGCTAGGAGATTGAACCCTCGTCAGGCTCGGTGGAACATGTTTCTAACCCGGTTCGTATTTAAAATAACTTACATCCCTGGGTCCCAGAACGGTAAGGCAGACGCCATGTCCCGGCGGTATGACACAGAGGAGAGGTCCATTGAGCCCACTCCCATACTGCCAGAGTCTTGTCTGGTGGCACCGGTGGTGTGGGAGGTCGATGCGGAAATCGAGCGGGCGTTGCGTACCGACCCTAGTTCCCCAGAGTGTCCTGTGGGTCAGCGTACGTTCCGCTCGAGTTTCGGGATCGTCTGATTTATTGGGCTCATACGTCCCCCTCCTCTGGACATCCAGGTATTGGCCGGACAGTGCACTGCCTTAGCGCTAAGTACTGGTGGCCAACGTTAGCTAGGGATGTGAGGGTTTATGTCTCCTCCTGCTCGGTGTGCGCCCATTCTAAGGCGCCTAGACACCTGCCCAGGGGTAAGTTACAACCCCTGCCCGTTCCACAATGGCCATGGTCTCACCTCTCGGTGGATTTCGTTACAGACCTTCCCCCCTCTCAGGGGAATACCACTATACTGGTCGTTGTGGATCGGTTCTCTAAGGCCTGTCGTCTCCTCCCAATGCCGGGTCTCCCTACTGCCCTACAGACCGCTGAGACACTGTTCACCCACGTCTTTTGGCACTACGAAGTGCCCGAGGATATAGTGTCTGATCAAGGTCCCCAGTTCACCTCCAGAGTCTGGAGGGCGTTCATGGAGCGCTTGGGGGTCTCGGTGAGCCTTACCTCGGGGTACCACACAGAGAGCAATGGGCAGGTAGAAAGAGTGAACCAGGATGTGGGTAGGTTTCTGAGATCTTATTGCCAGGGCCGGCCGGAGGAGTGGGCGAGGTATATCCCCTGGGCAGAGATGGCACAGAACTCTCTCCGCCACTCCTCCACCAACCTAACCCCTTTCCAGTGTGTGTTAGGGTATCAGCCGGTTCTGGCACCATGGCATCAGAGCCAGATCGAGGCTCCTGCGGTGGATGAGTGGGTGCGGCGCTCGGAGGAGACGTGGAACGCTGCACACGTCTATCTGCAGCGGGCCATCCGTCGACAAAGGGCGAGCGCCGATCTCCACCGCAGTGAGGGTCCGGTGTACGCACCTGGAGATCGAGTCTGGCTCTCGACTCGAAACCTGCCCCTCTGCCTGCCCTGCCGGAAACTGGGTCGGCGGTTTGTGGGGCCATTTAAAGTCCTGAGGAGATTGAACAAGGTGTGTTACAGGTTACAACTGCCTATTGATTATCACATTAACCCCTCGTTCCATGTGTCTCTTCTCAGGCCGGTGGTAGCTGGTCCACTCCAGGACTGTGAGATAAGAGAGACTCCTCCGCCCCCACTGGACATCGAGGGGGCTCCGGCGTACACAGTTCGGTCCATCTTGGATTCGAGACGTCGGATGGGGGGTCTCCAATATCTCGTGGAGTGGGAGGGGTACAGTCCGGAGGAACGGTGCTGGGTGCCAAGGAGGGACATCTTAGATCCATCCCTCATGACTGAGTTCCACCGTGGTCATCCCACGCGCCCTGCTCCGTGTCCTCCTGGTCGTCCCCGAGGCCGGGGGTCGGCGCACGGCTGGAGCCGCGCGTCAAGGGGGGGGTACTGTCACGGATTCGGCCGAGGCTGCTCCTCCTCCTTGCTCGGGCAGGCTTCGGCGTTCGTCGTCCCCCGGAGTACTAGCTGCCACCGTTGAATGTTATTGATGTTTGTTTGGTTTTGTCTTCCTTGTACACCTGTTTCCATTTAGTGTTCATTATGTCCCCTATAAGTTTCACGTTTTGTTTGTAGTTAGTTTTGTGTAATTGTTCGCCTGTCTGTTGGGGTTTGTTGGTTTTGCATTCTCGTGTTCAAGAGTAGTTTCGCACTGTTTGCGCATCTCTTGTATTTAGTGTTTTACGCACGGTCTGCGTATCACTCGCCTCCGTCGATTGAGGCTCTTTATTTTGTATTTGTCCTTTTTGCTGACTAGTAAAGTCTGTTTGGATTAAGCTTCTGTGTCCTGCACCTGACTCCACCACCACATCGACATCAGTACCACTGACAGCACTACAGAGGGTAGTTCGTACGGCCCAGTACATCACTGGGGCCAAGCTTCCTGCCATCCAGGACCTCTATACCTGGGCTCCCGAGTGGCGCAGATGTCTAAGGCACTGCATCTCAGTGCTTGAGGCGTCACTACAGACCCCCTGGTTTGATTCCAGGCTGTATCACAACCGGCCGTGATTGGGAGTCCCAAAGGGTGGCGCACAATTGGCCCAGCGTCGTCCGGGTTTGGCCGGTGTAGGCTGTCATTGTAAATAAGAATTTGTTCTTAACTTACTTGCCTAGTTAAATAAAGGTAAAATAAATAAAATACCAGGCGGTGTCAGAAGAAGGCCCTAAAAATTGTCAAAGACTCCAGCCAACTTAGTCATAGACTGTTCTCTCTGCTACCGCACGGCAAGCGGTACCAGAGCGCCAAGTCTATGTCCGAAAGGCTTCTTAACAGCTTCTAACCCCAAGACATAAGACTCATGAACAAGTAATAAAATGGCTACCTGGACTATTTGCATAGTGTCGTCGTCCCCCCCCGTCTTTTACGCTGCTGCTACTCTCTGTTTACTCTCTATGCATAGTCACTTTAACTATACCTACATGTACATATTACCGCAATTACCTCAACTAACCGGTGCCCCCGCACATTGACTCTGTACCGGTACCCCCTGTATATAGCCTTGCTTATTTTTACTGTTATTTACTGCTTTTATTTTTTACTTATCTATTGTTTACTTAACACATATTTCTCTTGAAACTGCATTGATGGTTAGGTCTTATAAGTAAGCATTTCACTGTAAGATCTACCTACACCTGTTGTATTCGGTGGATGTGACAAATAACATTTGATTTGACTCGATATCGCAAAGAAGATGTATCCCTTTGGGGATTTAGATAAACAGTATTTTAGGGACAGTAGATTTCCGGCTTGGAGCTGTTTTTACACACCAATAATCTGTGTTCTCTTTTGTTGATATCACCATTGTTCATGGCCTTGGTGACAGTCTGTTCGATTACAGCCAAAAGCTGTTTTATGGTGTTTGTTGTGTCTCTTATAGAACAGCTGATCAGTTTCCTGATGACTTAAATCCTATAGAGAGTGTAGTCGTGTACAGTAACAGCACCTCCCTAATGTGCTGGGAGGATGACTGTAGATGTGTCATTCTGGAGATTTAAGGGCTTGTTTCTCAGAGCGAGTAAAGTTATTCCTAACATTTCCTATTGCCTCTAGCGTGGATATGTCGTTACGCACCAGTCTGTAGTAGTACGTATCCACAACTGGGTCAATAGGCCCAGGTGGAATGAACATAGATGGAGCCCTAAACACACTTTTCGTGGGGATAGAGGGGTTGCAATCTCTAAAGAACAGTTTCAGATGCAATATGAATTAGTAGTCGAAACGCGTTGCAGTTGTGCATCCTGATATTCAGGTTGATTTGCTCCTATATGTTTTCTTTTGTACATATTTTCTTTAAATAGTTCACTAAATGTTTATTGCACTGTACTTGTTTTCTTTCTCCAATCAAAACAAAGAATAAATAGCACAATAGACACTAAGAAATATCAACATTTTTGAGAAATAGCATCCACACACCGAGGCGGCTTCATCTCAAATGTATTTTTCAATTTTAGGCTATTCAATTCCATTCACCTTTCTTTTGTTTATATTATGTCTATATTCCTTTATGTAATTAAGCTTTTACATGTGTATTTTTATGTATTTATAATAATAATAATATAAAAATTTGTAGAGCGCATTTCCCACAGTCAATGCACATGTGAAGCTTGTGCGCAAATCATTTCACAGCTGCAGTTTGAGATTATTTATACTGGCCTTTATTATTTATGAATTAGTTCTGATATTTTAGCTTAATTAAATGTATTTATATTATGGTGTTTCTATTCTAAGAAAAAATAACACTTTTTACAGTAGCCTATGTATTTGTTTTTACTAAGTCGTTCAAATAATAAGGACGCCGGAGAAGATGGCTGCCGTTTTACAGCCCTCTAACCAATTGTACTATTATGTGTGTTTTTCCACGTTATTTGTAATTTATTTTGTACATAATGTTTCTGCCATCGTCTCTTATAACCAAAACGAGCTTCTGGATATCAGGACAGCGATTACTCACCTCGTATTGGACGAAGATTTTTTCTTCAACGAGGCGGCCGCGAAGGATATCCTACAGACACCCGACAAGGCCTAAATCCCCGTAATTCGCATGAGGAAGAGACGGAAATATCGTGGACGTAGGTCGGGGTGCCTTGTAAGGATCCGACGGCGAGCGAGTAAACTGCCGCTCCCATCAATCCTATTAGCCAATCTTCAATCATTGCAGAATAAATTGGATGACCTAAGATTACGGTTACCCTTCCAACGGGACATTAAAAACTGTAATATCTTATGTTTCACCGAGTCGTGGCTGAACGACGACATGGATAACATACAGCTAGCGGGCTATACGCTACATCGGCAGGATAGAACGGCTGACTCCGGTAATTTTATTTTTTATTTTTTTATTTCACCTTTATTTAACCAGGTAAGCCAGTTGAGAACAGGTTCTCATTTACAACTGCGACCTGGCCAAGATAAAGCAAAGTAGTGCAATAAAAACAACACAGAGTTACATATGGGGTAAAAAACATAAAGTCAGAAATACAACAGAAAATATATATACAGTGTGTGCAAATGTAGCAAGTTATGGAGGTAAGGCAATAAATAGGCTATAGTGCAGAATAATTACAATAGTATTAACACTGGAATGCTAGATGTGCAAGAGATTATGTGCAAATAGAGATACTGGGGTGCAAAAGAGCAAAATAAATAACAATATAGGGATGAGGTAGTTGTGTGGGCTAATTTCAGATGGGCTGTGTACAGGTGCAGTGATCGGTAAGGTGCTCTGACAACTGATGCTTAAAGTTATTGAGGGAGATAAGAGTCTCCAGCTTCAGAGATTTTTGCAATTCGTTCCAGTCATTGGCAGCAGAGAACTGGAAGGAATGGCGGCCAAAGGAGGTGTTGGCTTTGGGAATGACCAGTGAGATATACCTGCTGGAGCGCAGACTACGGGTGGGTGCTGCTATGGTGACCAATGAGCTAAGATAAGGCGGGGATTTGCCTAGCAGTGATTTATAGATGGCCTGGAGCCAGTGGGTTTGACGACGAACATGTAGTGAGGACCAGCCAACAAGAGCGTACAGGTCACAGTGGTGGGTAGTGTATGGGGCTTTGGAGACAAAACGGATGGCACTGTGATAGACTACATCCAATTTGCTGAGTAGAGTGTTGGAGGCTATTTTGTAAATTACATCGCCGAAGTCAAGGATCGGTAGGATAGTCAGTTTTACGAGGGCATGTTTGGCAGCATGAGTGAAGGAGGCTTTATTGCGAAATAGGAAGCCGATTCTAGATTTAACTTTGGATTGGAGATTCTTTATGTGAGTCTGGAAGTTGAGTTTACAGTCTAACCAGACACCTAGGTATTTGTAGTTGTCCACATACTCTAGGTCAGACCCGTCGAGAGTGGTGATTCTAGTCGGGTGGGCGGGTGCCAGCAGTGTTCGATTGAAAAGCATGCATTTAGTTTTACTAGTGTTTAAGAGCAGTTGGAGGCTACTGAAGGATTGTTGTATGGCATTGAAGCTCGTTTGGAGGCTTGTTAACACAGTGTCCAATGAAGGGCCAGATGTATACAAAATGGTAAGACAAGGGGAGGCGGTCTGTGTATATTTGTAAACAACAGCTGGTGCACAAAATCAAATACTAAGGAAGTCTCAAGGTTTTGCTCGCCTGAGGTAGAGTATCTTATGATAAGCTGTAGACCAGACTTTTTACCAAGAGAGTTTTCATCTATATTTTTCATAGCTGTTTATTTACCACCACAAACCAATGCTGGCATTAAGATTGCACTGAATAAGCTGTATAAGGCCATAAGTCAACAGGAAAACGCTCATCCAGAGGCAGCGCTCCTAGTGGCCGAGGACTTTAATGCAGGGAAACTTAAATCCGTTCTACCTCATTTCTACCAGCATGTTAAATGTGCAACCAGAGGAAAAAAAACTCTAGACCACTTTTACTCCACACACAGAGACGCATACAAAGCTCTCCCTCGCCCTCCATTTGGCAAATCTGACCATAACTCTATCCTCCTGATTCCTGCTTATAAGCAAAAACTAAAGCAGGAAGCACCAGTGACTCGGTTAATAAAAAGGTGGTCAGATGACGCAGATGCTAAGCTACAGGACTGTTTTGCTAGCACAGACTGGAACATGTTCCGGGATTCTTCAGATAGCATTGAGGAGTACACCACATCAGTCACTGGCTTCATCAATAAGTGCATCGATGATGTTGTCCCCACAGTGACCGTACGCACATACCCCAACCAGAAGCCATGGATTACAGGAAACATCCGCACTGAGCTAAAGGGTAGAGCTGCCGCTTTCAAGGAGCGGGACTCTAACCCGGACGCTTATAAGAAATCCCGCTATGCCCTCCGACGAACCATCAAACAGGCAAAGAGTCAATACAGGACTAAGATTGAATCGTACTACACCGGGTCTGACGCTCGTCGGATGTGGCAGGGCTTCAAAACTATTACAGACCACAAAGGGAAGCACAGCCGCGAGCTGCCCAGTGACACAAGACTTCCAGACGAGCTAAACCACTTCTATGCTCGCTTCGAGGCAAGCAACACTGAAGCATGCATGAGAGTACCAGCTGTTCCGGATGACTATGTGATCACGCTCTGTAGCTGATGTGAGTAAGACTTTTAAGCAGGTCAACATTCACAAGGCCGCAGGGCCAGACGGATTACCCGGACGTGTACTCCGAGCATGTGCTGACCAACTGGCAAGTGCCTTCACTGACATTTTCAACATGTCCCTGACTGAGTCTGTAATACCAACATGTTTCAAGCAGACCACCATAGTCCCCGTGCCCAAGGACTCTAAGATAACCTGCCTAAATGACTACCGACCCGTAGCACTGACGTCTGTAGCCATGAGGTGCTTTGAAAGGCTGGTCATGGCTCACATTAACACCATTATCCCAGAAACCCTAGACCCACACCAATTTGCATACCGCCCCAACAGATCCACAGATGATGCAATCTCTATTGCACTCCACACTGCCCTTTCCCACCTGGACAAGAGGAACACATACGTGAGAATGCTATTCATTGACTACAGCTCAGCATTAAACACCATAGTGCCCTCAAAGCTCATCACTAAACTAAGGATCCTGGGACTAAACACCTCCCTCTGCAACTGGATCCTGGACTTCCTGACGGGCCGCCCCCAGTTGGTAAGGGTAGGTAACAACACATCTGCCTCACTGATCCTCAACACGGGGGCCCCTCAGGGGTGCGTGCTCAGTCCCCTCCTGTATTCCCTGTTCACCCATGACTGCATGGCCAGGCACGACTCCAACACCATCATTAAGTTTGCCGATGACACTACAGTGGTAGGCCTGATCACCGACAACGATGAGACAGCCTATAGGGAGGAGGTCAGAGACCTGGCCATGTGGTGCCAGGATAACAACCTCTCCCTCAACGTGACCAAGACAAAGGAGATGATTGTGGACTACAGGAAATAAAAGAGAACTGAGCACGCCGCCATTCTCATCGACGGGGCTGTAGTGGAACAGGTTGAGAGCTTCAAGTTCCTTGGTGTCCACATCACCAACGAACTATCATGGTCCAAAGAGGGCACGACAAAGCCTATTCCCCCTCAGGAGACTGAAAAGATTTGGCATGGGTCCTCAGATCCTCAAAAAATTATACCGCCTGGTATGGCAACTGCTTGGCCTCCGACCACAAGGCACTACAGAGGGTAGTGCGTACGGCCCAGTACATCACTGGGGCAAAGCTTCCTGCCATCCAGGACCTCTATACCAGGCGTTGTCAGAGGAAGGCCCTCAAAATTGTCAAAGACTCCAGCCACCCTAGTCATAGACTGTTCTCTCTGCTACCGCACGGCAAGCGGTACCGGAGTGCCAAGTCTAGGTCCAAAAGACTTCTCAACAGCTTCTACCCCCAAGCCATAAGACTCCTGAATAGCTAATCATGGCTACCCAGACTATTTGCACTGCCCCCCCACCCCATCTTTTTACGCTGCTGCTACTCTGTTAATTATTTATGCATAGTCACTTTAACTCTACCCACATGTACATATTACTTCAACTACCTCAACTAGCCGGTGCCCCCGCACATTGACTCTGCACCGGTACCCCCCTGTATATATAGACTCCCTACTGTTATTTTATTTTACTTCTGCTCTTTTTATCTGAAAACTTTTTTGTTGTTTTATTCTACTTTTTATTTTTTATTAAAAATAAATGCACTGTTGGTTAAGGGCTGTAAGTAAGCATTTCACTGTAATGGCTGCACCTGTTGTATTCGGCGCATGTGGCCAATAAAATTTGATTTGATTTGAAATGCAATACTAAGTCCTTTGAATGAGATAATAAGTCATTCAAACGAGAATTCCAAGAGCACGTGATTTTCTATTTTGTTTTGCCTTGGGAGTCAGGGCATCCGTAACACACCGTAGATGCTCAGACTATCAACAAACTATAAAATGCATGTAAGTCGCTCTGGATAAGAGCGTCTGCTAAATGACGTAAATGTAAATGTAAATGTAAATGCAATATGGGTTTGGCTTATGGGTTTGGAGTAAGGGTTAAGGTTAGGGTAAGGTAAGGTTTATAATTAGTGTTGATTTAGGCCAGGGATAGGTTTACTCAATGACGGAACATCTAACCATCTACAGGGGACTAAATAAAGTGTTACCCAAAGTTATCTATTTTTATCTCTGTGAATATTATTTCATTCATGCATTTGATTTCGATACGTCCTTTTCAAATGAGACAATACGATTTGTAATTTAAACAAACGGAATCAAACACCAATCACGCACTCTGCCCTGAGGTCAACCAGTCCTTCTCTTCCTGTAAATCACTTTTCCAAACCACTCCTATTATGCTCCACATAATCTGCCACATACAGTGCATTTGGAAAGTATTCAGACCCCTTCCCTTTTTCCACATTTTGTTACGTTGCAGCCTTATTCTATTTTAGAATTTCAACAAATGTATAAAAAATAAAAAACTGAAATACCTTATTTGCGTAAGTATTCAGACCCTTTGCTATGACACTCAAAATTGAGCTCAGGTGCATCCTGTTTCCATTGATCATCCTTGAGATGTTTCTACAACTTGATTGGAGTCCACCTGTGGTAAATTCAAATGATTTGGAAAGGCACACACCTGTCTATATATGGTCCCACATTTGACAGTGCATGTCAGAGCAAAAACCAAGCCATGAGGTCGAAGGAATTGTCCGTAGAGCTCTGAGACAGGTTTGTGTCGAGGCACAGATCTGAGGAAGGGTACCAAAACATTTCTGCAGCATTGAAGGTAACCAAGAACACAGTGGCCTCCATCATTCTTAAATGGAAGAAGTTTGTAACCACCAAGACTCTTCCTAGAGCTGGCCGCCCGGCCAACAGGGCAATCGGGGGAGAAGGGCCTTGATCAGGGAGGTGACCAAGAACCCAATGGTCACTCTGACAGAGCTCCAGAGTTCCTCTGTGGAGATGGGAGAACCTTCCAGAAGGACAACCATCTCTGCAGCACTCCACCAATCAGGCTTTAATGGTAGAGTGGCCAGATGGATGCCACTCCTCAGTAAAAGGCACATGACAGATCGCTTGGAGTTTGCCAAAAGGCACCTAAAGAATCTCAGACCATGAGACACAAGATTCTCTGGTCTGATGAAACCAAGATTGAAATCTTTGGCCTGAATGCCAAGCGTCATGTCTGGAGGAAACCTGCCACCATCCCTACGGGGAAGAATGGTGGTGGCAGCATAATGCTGTGGGGATGTTTTTCAGTGGCAGGGACTGAGAGACTAGTCAGGACCGAGGAAAAGATGAACGGAGCAAAGTACAGAGAGATCCTTGAAGAAAATCTGCTCCAGATCGCTCAGGACCTCAGACTGAGGCGAAGGTTCAACTTCCAACGACTCTAAGCACACAGCCAAGACAACGGCTTCGGGACAAGTCTCTGTACGTCCTTGAGTGGCCCAACCAGAGTCCGGACTTGAACCTGATCGAACGTCTCTGGAGAGACCTGAAAATAGCTGTGAAGCGACGCTCCCCATCCAACCTGATAGAGCTTGAGAGGGTATGCAGAGAAGAATGGGAGAAACTCCCCAAATACAGGTGTGCCAAGCTTGTAGCGTCATAGCCAAGAAGACTCAAGGCTGTAATCGCTGGCAAAGGTGCTTCAACAAAGTTGTGAATAAACGGTCAGAATACTTATGTTAATGTAATATTTCAGTGTATTATTTTTGTACATTTGCCAAAAAAATTTAAAACTTGTTTTTGCTTTGTCATTATGGGGTATTGTGTGTAGATTGATGAGGGGAAAAAAACAATTTTATCCATTTTAGAATAAGGCTGTAACGTAACAAAATGTGGAAAAAGTGAAGGGGTCTGAATACTTTTCCGAATGCACTGTAAATTGACTTAGTCCTACCTGTACTTACCCAGCAAAAACAATGAGCTAGTAGACTGGCTTTGAGTAATAGGGCTCCTTAGATAAGTGACTTGTTTTTCGGGCTATTTGCGTGTCAGAATCGGAGGAGAAAATAAATTATGCTAATTACGGCATTCCAGAGGCTTTACTGAGGTCACAGCACTGATTATACTGGACAAACTGCCAGGGGATTAATTGAACTGCCTCATGGCCCAGGAGACATAGGAGATATTAATTACTGAGGGCTCTCTGTGTGTCTGTTTTTGTGTGGTTTTGATTAAAACGCTGGTGGCCGCCTGCAATTAGAATAAGTATTACTATTCAAACAGAGACAGAAAAAAGGAGTTTGGAATTTTAAAAAAATCTATACAATATTATTTGGTCGTTTTAGGTTTTGAGTGACATCATTCAGCTAATGTTGACACCCAGAACCAATATAGTTGACTTCAGTAAAGGTATTGATCACATTCTATTCCCATAGCATCAAATTAATTCTAAATAAATTGTTTACAACTGCAGTCGAGAGGAGGTATTCACACACACTCACCTGGAAGAGAAAAGGCTCAATTTGAAGCCTTTCCATAGTGGTAGGAGGAGTGTGTTTACACATGATTATCACTCTGACCCTTACAGGGCCATTTGTAATACAAACAAAATAGGCTCCTTGATGTTTTGGTGCTCTTCGATGTCCCCATCCCTATCAAGAGAAAGTGGCCACTCACTGTTCCCTCGGAGTGCCTTGCTACTTTCTGAGGTCACATGTTTCCCATTGACAACAGTTGACTTCCAAGACATATTTCCGTAAACCTTTGATTCAAAACAGAGACAAAGGAAGGGTCTCTTTCGGTGTGCTCCTTTCTCGAAAGCTTCGGACAGCCCCATCCTGAAATTATCTGAGCTGTGAGGGATTCGGCGGCGCTTTTCATCCATGCCGTATCCATGCCTTCCAAAAGGTGAAATTTGGGACCAAGCGAGAGGCATATTTGATTTGCGTCCCAGGTCAGGTTTACATATTTATTCCCTTCGCTCCAATCCACCGGCAGGGTAAATAAGGGTTTGATTTCATAGGCCGCTTCAGTGAACTGTCTGTCTGCCCATTTGAATTAGAGGAGCCCTAATCAACCAAATGTTTGACAAATTTGATAATGTCTCCATGCTCTGATGCGATGTCACAGGGCTGCCCTTCAAAGGTATCGCTTTCATCCTCGCAGTCAAAATCATTCCTCTTTCTATTGTCTGGTTTAATTGTCGCCATGCTCAAAATAATAGACGAGGCCTGTTGAGGTGCTGTGTCGAGTTATGAGCAGAGCTGGTTTCAAATAGTAATCTTTTTTTTTGAAGTACTTCAGCTGGACTTGATTGAGCATGCCTGGCACAAGGGAACCTATGGAATACTCCCCAAAAGTGCAACGCCACCCATCTGGCAACTCCCAGGCAGGGTAATTCAAAAGCTCAACGTATTTGAAAGAAAGCAAAAACTATTTGAAGCCAGGTCTGGTTATGGGAATGTATTGACTCACCCTTACTCCTACCTTGACTTTATCGTTCAGCTGTTTGGCTGATTTATATAGAGAAATGCATACGGTTTTACAATGAGCCTGTAATAAGGTTAGAGTAAATGTGTTACAATTACTGTGGCTAAATATATTGTAATCACCAAAACGTGTATTTATGAAGTTAGACCTGACGTCATTAGGTGGGTCGAACAAACTGTAATTTCCCTAAATTATTCAATATTTAACTTATTAGACTGATTTGTTCTCAGTAAACATACTAATGCTCAACAATTGCCACAGTCAACTCTGCATTAGCTAGATTGTATAAGCCCAGGTGCAATAATTAATTAAGAAATCCTTTTCATAAATAGAAATGAACCTTCCCTCCTAGGGCTCTATTTTGCCAGCGCAATTGTCAAACACACGCTTGTTTGCAATTTTTATAATAATAATACATTTTAAGAGCTTTTCACAACACCCAAAGTCACTTTACATACACAAACAAATCAGCAGGTTAAAAAGCTATTAAATCACATTAAAATAAGTAAGTATATAAAAGTACACTAAACATAAGGACAGAATAACCGTGGAGAATACAAAACATGATGACAGACTAACCAGGGAAGTGAAGTAGACGAAGGATAAAAGCTAAGACAACAGAGAATCCAGGTATGCCTGTGTAAAGAGGTGTGTCTTTAGTGTGGACTTGAATATGTGTATGGATTGTGAGGTGAGGTTCTAACATGGAGAGGGAAGGAGTTCCAGAGTTGGGGAGCTGCACTGCTAAAAGCCCGTTGTCCCATGGAGTGGAGCCTGGTGCGAGTGATGGTGAGGAGGCCAGTATCAGAGGAGCTCAGTGAACAGGTGGGAGTGTAGGGGTGCAGGAGGTCAGAAAGGTATGTGGATGCCAGTCCATTCTGTGCTTTGTAGGTGAGCATGAGCAATTTGAAGATGATCCTGTATTGAACTGGGAGCCAGTTGATGAGGGTGGGGGTGATGTGGTCCCAAGGTCTGGTGTGTGTGAGTACTCATGCAGCTGAATTTTGAATATGTTGAAGTCTGTCCTGTGTTTTGACGTGGAGTCTGTAGAACATGGCGTTGCAGTAGTCCAGGCGGGATAAAACAAAGGCGTGAATGAACGTTTCAGCAATGGGGTCAGTGAGAGATGGTCTGAGTCGTGAGATTTGAGGTGGAAGATTTGAGGTGGAAGAAGGCTGACTTGTTGATGTTCCAGGTGTGGGGTTCAAATGACAGAGTGGGGTCAAATGTAACACCATGGTTCCTGACTGTGGAGTTGGAGTGGATGGTGCAGCTGTCGAATGTCATATTGAGTTGACCCAGTTTCATGATGAGGGAATTAGGGCCCATGGGTATGATCTGTTTAGTTTTTTTAAGTTATTGCACATCCAAGTTTTCACCACAGAGACAGTCAAAAACAGAGTGGAGATGGGTTTTGTGTGGATGTAGATGTGTGTCATCTACATAAGTAATAATCTGGATCTGACCAAGGGGTAGCATGTAAGTACTAAACACTGAGCCTTGTGGGACACCTTGTAATACAGGGGCTGGGGCAGACCTGCAGTTGCCAAGAGAGTCAAACTGTTGTCTATCAGATAGATAGGAGTGGAACCAGCCAAGCGGTCAGTTAAAATCTCTCCATGCGGTCAGTTAAAATCTGATGACAGACAGTGTCAAATGCTGCAGACATGTCCAGGAGGATGAGGATGTTCCCAGCATCAGGTTGTTCACTACCTTTACCAAGGCAATTTCAGTGGTATGCATAGCCCAGAAGCCCGACTGGAGGGGTTTGAAAAGTAAATGAGAGGCCATGTGTGATTTGTGATGCTACCACCTGCTGACGAGGACGGGGAGGTTTGAGATAGGCCTCCCCCTCCGTCCTTGACTTTTCCTAAATAAGTCTATATAACACACTGACATTGTTAGAATCTTAATTTCACAAACAGAACTGGAGTTATAACCAGTTTTAGGAGGGCATGTCATTTTTTGAATAGTTTTCTCCATTACCCCTCCTTCTCTCGACAGTAGGGCCTGCTTGCTCCTTCTCCCGACAGTGGAAGGGGCCGTGCCCAGATGATAATCACCCCGATAATTGCCTCGAAACTTAACCTAAACTACACCTAAATTAATTTCACACATACAGTATAACAGATTAAATACATTTAGTATGATGGGGGAGAAAGGGTGAGTTGATGAGCGAGGGGAAGCAAACAATGCATAATTATGTAATCACCAATTTTGAATGAAGCACAGGGTGGGCCATTCTATTTTATTGGTATATTCTAATTATAATCTCAAAATGGTACAGTGAGGGAAAAAAGTATTTGATCCCCTGCTGATTTTGTATGTTTGCCCACTGACAAGGAAATGATCAGTCTATCATTTTAATGGTAGGTTCATTTGAACAGTGAGAGACAGAATAACAACAAAAAATGTTATAAATTGATTTGCATTTTTATGAGGGAAATAATTATTTGACCCCCTCTCAATCAGAAAGATTTCTGGCTCCCAGGTGTCTTTTATACAGGTAACGAGCTGAGATTAGGAGCACACTCTTAAAGGGAGTGCTCCTAATCTCAGCTGTTACCTGTATAAAAGACACCTGTCCACAGAAGCAATCAACCAATCAGATTCCAAACTCTCCACCATGGCCAAGACCAAAGAGCTCTCCAGGAATGTCAGGGACAAGATTGTAGACCTACACAAGGCTGGAATGGGCTACAAGACCATCGCCAAGCAGCTTGGTGAGAAGATGACAACAGGTGCGATTATTCACAAATGGAAGAAACACAAAATAACTGTCAATCTCCCTCGGCCTGGGGCTCCATGCAAGATCTCACCTCGTGGAGTTGCAATGATCATGAGAACGGTGAGGAATCAGCCCAGAACTACACGGGAGGATCTTGTTAATAATGTCAAGGCAGCTGGGACCATAGTTACCAAGAAAACAATTGGTAACACACTACGCCGTGAAGGACTGAAATCCTGCAGCGCCCGCAAGGTCCCCCTGCGCAAGAAAGCACATATACAGGCCCGTCTGAAGTTTGCCAATGGACATCTGAATGATTCAGAGGAGAACTGGGTGAAAGTGTTGTGGTCAGATGAGACCAAAATCGAGCTCTTGGCATCAACTCAACTCACCGTGTTTGGAGGAGGAGGAATGCTGCCTATGACCCCAAGAACACCATCCCCACTGTCAAACATGGAGGTGGAAAGATTATGCTTTGGGGGTGTTTTTCTGCTAAGGGGACAGGACAACTTCACCGCATCAAAAGGACGATGGACGGGGCCATGTACCATCAAATCTTGGGTGAGAACCTCCTTCCCTCAGCCAGGGCATTGAAAATGGGTCGTGGATGGGTATTCCAGCATGACAATGACCCAAAACACATGGCCAAGGCAACAAAGGAGTGGCTCAAGAAGAAGCACATTAAGGTCCTGGAGTGGCCTAGCCTTAATCCCATTGAAAATCTGTGGATGTTAGGCCTACTGCTGCTAGGTAGCTCTCTCTGCTCTCTCCCTCCCCTCTGTCTGTCCTTGATTGCAGGAGTGAAGTCTGGTGTGCGGGAGTCAGGGTTCCAGCTGCAGCTCATTCACCATAATCACCTCAGCCTTTAAGACCCGGTCAAACTTACCACTCATCGTCAGATCATAGTCAAGACGACCATGTTAGTCTCGCTGCCGACTCAACCTGGTTATTTTTGCTCTTTGTGTTTTTGGTCTGTTCTATTTACTTTTTTCTCCTGTGCCACAGATATTTGGAACCTGACTCCTGCCTCCGCTTCACTCCTGCCACCACCATCCTGCTCTCCAATACCGGACCTCTCTTTTGGACTCATCACGGACACTAGGACATTACGGTACCACACCTGCCCTGATCTGGATCTGTTACCCTCCCTGTAACCTGGACTTGCTCTTCCCATATATTTGGAAACCTGGACTTTGAACATTGTAAATAAACCTGTTAAAACTTCTATGGCTTCGTGTACTTGTCTGCATTTGGGTTCTTATCCAGTTAAATCATAACAGTATGATCTGACCAACATGAACCCAGCAGACAGTAGCTCGGATACCACCCCAGAGTGCACTGAAATTTGGACTGCCATAGCCAATCAGGGCATTTTACTTGGCCAACATGATACCCTGTTTAAGACGATTGCTGAGGACAGTCAGGTGCTGCTTAATCAGGTTCAATTACTCACCAATCAAGTGTCTGCCCTTACTACCCCTTCAGCCCAGATCAGAGAGCCTTTTGTTCCTGCTCCAGAGCGCTATGACGGGAACATGGGAACCTGTGGCGATTTTTTGACTCAATGCTCGTTAGTGTTTGAACAACAGCCCCTCACCTACGCCTCAGAAAGAGCCCGTATTGCCTACCTTATTAACTCTACTAGCGGTTCCGCTCGTGCCTGGGGATCCGCGGTATGGGAGAGTCAGTCGGACATTTGCAACGCTTACGTTGCCTTCACCACGGAGATGAGGAAGGTTTTTGACCACCCCGTACGAGGCAAGGAGGCTGCGAAACGGTTGTTCTCTCTTCGACAGGGGGCTCGTAGTGTGGCGGAGATGGCAGTGGAGTTTCGGACTTTAGCAGCAGTGAGTGGTTGGAATGACGAGGCATTACAAGGAGTGTTCATCAATGCTTTGTCTGAGACTTTAAAAGATGAATTGGTGTCATATGATGAATCGGCTACGCTGGATAATCTTATTTCACTCACTATCAGGTTGGATAATCGGATTCGGGAGCGCCGCCGGGAGAGGAGTGTTAGTTCCAAGCAACCTGTCTGTCATCAACAAACTCCTCCCTGCATCTTCCCTACGGAGAAAGCCGTGTCTTCCCGAGTCGATACGAGGAGCACTGAACCCGAAGCCATGGAGGTGGGTCGGGCACGGTTGTCCTCAGAGGAGCGTGCACGTCGTATTCAGGCTCGGGTCTGCCTGTATTGTGGAGAAGCTGGTCATTTCGTTCCTTCCTGCCCAGTTCGTCCGGGAAAAGGGCCGGCTCATCATTAATGGGAGAAGTTTTGGTGAGCCGAGCAGCGGATTCTTCCTCTTCTCCCCGCATTCTGCTCCAGGCATCCCTCCAGTGGCAGTCCCAGAATTTCTCTGTTAGTGCGCTGATTGACTCTGGTGCCGACGAAAGCTTTTTGGATAGAGAGTGGGCTCAACAAATGGATTTGGAGACTGTTCCTATGGACTGTCCGCTGCAGGCTAAGGGTCTAAATGGACAATTGTTGACCCGTATTACCCATCAAACTGTTCCTGTTTGTCTTAGAGTGTCGGGAAATCATCAGGAGAACATTCAATTCCATATTATCGACTGCCCACAGACACCCCTGGTCCTTGGTATCCCCTGGCTCATAAGACACAATCCACACATTGATTGGGTGACAGGTAACATTGTTTCATGGAGCACATTTTGTCATGTGAATTGTTTGTGTTCTGCTCAGACTCCTGCCAGTACTGTGCCTCAACCTCCACTGGAGTCCATGGATCTCTCTGCTGTCCCTGACGCGTATCATGACCTGGCATCCGTTTTCTGCAAACACAGAGCTACTTCTCTTCCTCCTCACCGGCCTTACGACTGCGCCATTGACCTCCAGCCAGGAGCCCCGCTCCCCAGCAGTCGCCTGTACAATCTCTCCCGGCCGGAGACGGAGGCTATGGAGAACTACATTCGGGACTCCTTGGCGGCAGGTATTATGCGTCCTTCCTCGTCACCTGTAGGAGCGGGATTCTTTTTTGTTGCTAAGAAGGATAAGACCCTCAGACCCTGTATTGATTACCGTGGTCTTAACAACATCACCATTAAGAACAAGTATTCTCTGCCTTTGATTAATTCTGCTTTTCCCCTCCTTCATGGTGCTACCATCTTTACGAAACTGGATCTACGAAATGCGTATCACCTGGTGCGCATTCGTAAGGGTGATGAATGGAAGACTGCCTTCAACACACCCTTGGGACATTTTGAGTATCTGGTTATGCCTTTTGGGTTGTCCAATGCCCCTGCTGTTTTTCAGGCACTAGTCAATGATGTCCTTCGGGACATGTTGAATCGGTTTGTTTTTGTCTATCTGGATGATATCTTGATTTTCTCAGAGTCCTCCCAGGAACATGAACTACATGTGCGCCAGGTGTTGCAAAGGTTGTTGGAGAACAAACTGTTTGTGAAGATGGAGAAATGTGAATTTCATGTGTCTGAGACCTCTTTTTGGTTTACATCATAGCTCAGGGGGAGTTGCGGATGGACCCAGCTAAGATCTCTGCTGTCACGGACTGGCCAGCTCCCTCTACCCGCAAAACAACTTCAACGATTCCTGGGGTTTGCGAACTTCTATAGGAGGTTCATCAAGGACTACAGCCGCATTGCGGCGCCACTCACCGCTCTCACCTCCATCTCACGACCGTTCGCTTGGAATGAAGGGGCCGAATCAGCGTTCGAAGAACTGAAACATCGCTTCGCCTCGGCTCCCATTCTGATGCAGCCGGACCCCGACCGCCAGTTTGTCGTGGAGGTGGATGCATCCGACACTGGGGTAGGTGCAGTGTTGTCACAACGTTCTCCTGAAGATAACAAACTGCATCCCTGTGCTTTTCTCTCAAGGAAACTTTCTCAGGCAGAGAGGAATTATGATGTTGGCAATCGTGAACTGCTCGCCGTTAAGCTGGCTCTCGAGGAGTGGCGACATTGGTTGGAGGGGGCGGAACAACCCTTCATCGTTTGGACGGATCATAAGAATCTGGCTTACCTCCAGTCAGCGAAGCAGCTCAACCCCCGTCAAGCCAGGTGGGCACTATTTTTTGGGAGATTCAATTTTTCTCTGTCTTACCGTCCTGGGTCACGCAACGTCAAGCCTGACGCCCTGTCTCGTGTTCATTCGGCTGTTGATACTGGTAGTAACCCTGAACCCATTTTGCCTCCTACCTGCAGTATTGCAGTCATCACATGTGACATCGAGGGGATTGTTAGACAGGCTCAACATCATCAAGCTGACCCTGGGAGGGGTCCTCCTAACCGGATGTTTGTCCCTGAGTCTGCTCGCTCCCAGGTACTTCAGTGGGCTCACTCGTCTCCCCTTACCTGTCACCCTGGAGTTTCGCGGACCCTTGACTTTGTGCGACGTAAGTTCTGGTGGGCCACGATGGAGGCGGACACTCGAGCCTTCATTGCTGCTTGTACGGTATGTGCACGAAGTAAGAACTCCACCCAGGCCAGCGCTGGTCATCTACGACCTCTACCTATACCCAGCCGGCCCTGGTCGCATATCGCTATGGATTTTGTCACTGGACTTCCCCCCTCGTCTGGTAAGACTGTCATTCTTACGGTGATTGATCGTTTTTCTAAGTTCGCTCATTTTTTGGCCCTACCTAAACTGCCTACTGCCAGAGAGACGGCTGATATTTTGGTTGAACATGTGTTCCGCTCTCATGGTCTACCCACGGATATTGTCTCTGACAGGGGTCCCCAGTTTGTCTCCCAGGTGTGGAAAGCTTTCTGTAAAGCTTTGGGCATTACATCCAGCCTGTCCTCTGGATATCACCCCCAGACCAACGGGCAAGCCGAGAGAGCGAACCAGGAGATGGAGACCGCTCTTCGCTGTGTCACTGGGTCTAACCCTGGGTCATGGAGCTCCATGCTCCCCTGGGTGGAATATGCTCATAACACCTTGACTAACGCTTCCTCTGGTTTGTCTCCTTTTCTGTGTGCTCTGGGTTATCAACCTCCCTGTTCCCTTCCCAAGAGAGGGAACTGGCGGTACCCTCGGTGCAGTCCCACATGCGCCGCTGCTTCAAGGTCTGGAGGAAGGCCAGGGTAGCTCTGTCCCGAGCTTCGGCGTACATGCAGAGGCAAGCCAACCGTCACCGGTCCCAGGCTCCCGGTTACTCTCCTGGTCAAGAGGTATGGCTGAAGTCACGGGACCTTCCATTGAAGGTGGAGTCTAAGAAGATGGCGCCTCGTTTTATAGGACCGTTCAAGATACTGTCTATTGTTAACCCCTGCGCGGTTAAGCTACAGCTTCCTGCCTCCCTACGGGTTCATTCCACCTTTCATGTTTCCCAGATTAAGCCTGTGTCGGTTAGCCCTCTGTGCCCGCCCTCTCGTCCCCCTCCTCCGCCCAGGATCGTGGGTGGGGGTCCGGTCTACACTGTCCGGCGACTTCTGGATGTTCGCCGCCGAGGTCGTGGTTTCCAGTACCTGGTGGATTGGGAGGGTTATGGTCCCGAGGAACGTTCCTGGGTGCCCAGGAGCTTCATTGTGGATCCTGCTCTGGTCCGAGAGTTTCATAGGTTACATCCCGATAAACCCCGTCGGCCGCCAGGTGGCGTCCGTAGAGGGGGGTACTGTTAGGCCTACTGCTGCTAGGTAGCTCTCTCTGCTCTCTCCCTCCCCTCTGTCTGTCCTTGATTGCAGGAGTGAAGTCTGGTGTGCGGGAGTCAGGGTTCCAGCTGCAGCTCATTCACCATAATCACCTCAGCCTTTAAGACCCGGTCAAACTTACCACTCATCGTCAGATCATAGTCAAGACGACCATGTTAGTCTCGCTGCCGACTCAACCTGGTTATTTTTGCTCTTTGTGTTTTTGGTCTGTTCTATTTACTTTTTCTCCTGTGCCACAGATATTTGGAACCTGACTCCTGCCTCCGCTTCACTCCTGCCACCACCATCCTGCTCTCCAATACCGGACCTCTCTTTTGGACTCATCACGGACACTAGGACATTACGGTACCACACCTGCCCTGATCTGGATCTGTTACCCTCCCTGTAACCTGGACTTGCTCTTCCCATATATTTGGAAACCTGGACTTTGAACATTGTAAATAAACCTGTTAAAACTTCTATGGCTTCGTGTACTTGTCTGCATTTGGGTTCTTATCCAGTTAAATCATAACAGTGGAGGGAGCTGAAGGTTCGAGTTGCCAAACGTCAGCCTCGAAACCTTAATGACTTGGAGAAGATCTGCAAAGAGGAGTGGGACAAAATCCCTCCTGAGATGTGTGCAAACCTTGTGGCCAACTACAAGAAACGTCTGACCTCTGTGATTGTCAACAAGGGTTTTGCCACCAAGTACTAAGTCATGTTTTGCAGAGGGGTCAAATAATTATTTCCCTCATTAAAATGCAAAATCAATTTGTAACATTTTTGACATGCGTTTTTCTGGATTTTTGTTGTTGTTATTCTGTCTCTCACTGTTCAAAGAAACCTACCATTAAAATTATAGACTGATCATGTCTTTGTCAGTGGGCAAACGTACAAAATCAGCAGGGGATCAAATACTTTTTTCCCTCACTGTATGTACCCTATATCAGTCCACCAAATCCAAGCAGTCTTATCAGTCTACTCTGGCCTACTTGGAGTACACAGTGAGTGCGTGAGTAATTTACAATGACAAGAAGACCAAGACAAATGGATGCACATACTGCGTTAGCGCTGCTACAAGATCTGAATGAAAACAACTCAGATGGCAGGGAAGAAATGAATCATGGCATCTCTGATGATTATTGTTGTGATTCTGAGCCTCAGCCTGAATAACTTACACCTACGAGGCCTAAAGCGCAAAAAAGCCGGAACGGTGCACACTGAGCAGGTGCCATTTAGATAGATGTAGGGCCAGTGACAATGCTACCAGCCCATTATCAGCACAAAATGTTTATCACTGAGGGAGCAGGCCCTACATCTCAAGCAAAAACATTAGCAATGCATTCACCAGCTTTCCTTGTTTATGTGACATGGACATTCAGGAACTGTACTGTGGCTAAGGCGCACACAGAGTAAGGAGACACTGCCTGGGATCTGTCTGTTGATGAGCTCAACGCGTTCATTTCAATCCTGTAGGTCAGTGGAGCATTCGGTGGAAAGAGCGTGTATATGGAGAGCTTCTGGTCAGACATGTATGGGACACTTTTCTTTGGAGAAACCATGTCACGGGATTGCTTCAGAGAGATCATGCGTTACCTCCATTTTGATGACAAAGAAACTGACAAATTCGCCATGGTATCCGACGTATTAATAATTGACTATTTTTGACTGTTGTCATATCTACATTTATATTAATTATAATGCCATTATTTATCTTGTGCAGATTTTCACTATTTATCAAGCACGCTTGGCGCTTATAATGATGTTTAGGCTACTGATGTTTTCATCATTTGACCGTGCGTCTTGCTGACCGTGCATTTTGGTGGTTGGGGTATTATAATTTTTTGGGTCATTATACAAGCTGTTACCGTGTTCCAACACATACACTTTCTGTTTCATAACTGTCCTTAAAAACGTGGACCAAAGTGCCAATTTTGGGCAGCACTGGTGGGGATATTTAAGACCAACCAAAATATGGTCTTAGCGGTAACGCAGTTGCTTATGGCAGTGGAAGCGCAGCCTATCCAGCCGTGACGCACAGTGCCCATATGCACATTGAACAAGAGACTTATGATTTTCATTTGATTAACCCTTTGACGCGTACAGGCACACGGGTGTGATCATTCTACAGTGGTCCCTGCAGAGTATGCTCAAACTGGTGTGATTAGAACACTTAATTAGAACGTCTACGATTGACGCAACAGTCAGCATTTGAGCTGGCTACCTTTTTCACAGAAACATTTTGCACAAACAGTCTTTACAACATTATGTCCTCAATGTGAGCAGTTTATTTTTGGATGCAATGTTCAGACATTCACAGAAGTAGCAACAGCATAACACAATTCTCATCTAAATTGGGGAATGTATGCTACATTAGTCCTTGCACTAACTGAGGAAATAGTGAGCTAACACAAGTGGTCATTTTTTAGCTAATTCTCGGCTGACAGAAACCATAATATCAATTAGCTAATAGCAATTACTATTTACAATTCATCACTTCTCGGGTGAGCTCCCTTTTAGAACACTTTCTAAAAGTCTAAAGTAATCTGACGATGGGTAGAGTTTGTGCGCGCCGGCATATTTACATTTCTGCATCAACCAAAGATAAGAAGAGGTGACAAGATGAGTTGGGTCTGCTTGCAGTATGCATGTTGAAGGGTGTGTGTCATCTACCATCATTCACTTCCCATCATTCACTTCCGGAAGTTTACTCGAAAGTGTCACAAGCTGGGCTAGAACTCCGGTCTCAGATGTGGGGAGCTGGGGGTTCTACCCCTTAGCCACAGAGGAGGTATAGTTGGACCCAAATGAAACACCCAAGGCAATACTCCAGGTAAGTAGATTTAATGTAACAAAAAGGTTCTTTGCACTTCAAAAATAGTCCAACAAAAGTTCTTCTCAGAAAGAGGTATATTAACAGAGGTAGAGTAACAAAACAGGAGGCAAAACAAAATAACTCCACGAGGGGAGAAAAACAAACTAAAGATAACTTAGAAAAGCTTACTTGGAAAGACACGGTGGGACAAAGCAGGAGACACATAGCCAGGACTCAAAAACCAAGTGAGGAACAGGGGAAAAAACACAGCTAAAATACTCTAGGTGAAACAAGGCACAGGTGACCTGGATCAAGCTAATAAGGACACACGAGGAAGAACTAAGGCAGAGGGGAACACAGATGACCTCTAGAGGCCCGGAGACAAACAGGAGGCAGGAAGCTGACAGGACCCCCTCCTCTAGGAACGACTCCTGACGTTCCTTCCAGAACACCCTGGCCTCAGGGTGCGAAACTCTCGGATCAAACCTGGGTCCAGGATGTCCCTGGCTGGAACCCAGGAGCGCTCCTCTGGCCCGTAGCCCTCCCAGTCCACCAGATACTGCAGAGAGTTCTGGACCCTCCGGGAGTCCAGTATCCGGCGGACTGTGTAGGCTGGCTGGCCGTCAATGATCCTGGGAGGTGGCGGGGGTCTGCGTGGGGGGGCAAAAGGAGAAGACAAGACAGATTTAAGTAGTGAAACATGGAAAGTGGGGTTAATTCTAAGGGAGCGAGGGAGAACCAAACGATACGAAACAGGGTTAACCTTTCTTGCTATGCGGAAAGGCCCGATGTATTTCTGGGAAAGCTTCTTGGATTCGACCCGGAGGGGCAGGTTCTTAGTGGCCAACCAAACTCTCTGACCAGCTCGGAAACTAGGGGCCGTCCGGCGGCGGCGATTAGCCTGACTTTGGTATCTCTGGGAGGTCCGAAGGAGGGTACGCCTGGCCTTCTTCCAGGTCCGCCTACAGCGTTGGACAAAGCGCTGGGCCAAGGGAACACCAACTTGCGCCTCTTCCTCTGGAAATAATGGAGGGGTGTAACCGAACTGGCATTCGAAGGGGGACAATCCGGTGGCTGAGGACTGCAGGGTGTTGTGGGCATATTCAGCCCAAATGATATAGGTGGCCCAAGACGTGGGATTACTGGCCGCCATACACCGCAGGATGGTCTCCAGATCCTGATTAATCCGTTCCGTTTGGCCATTAGACTCTGGATGGAACCCCGACGATAGGCTGGCTGTGGCCCCAATAAGCCTGCAGAAGGCCCCCCAAAACCGGGACGAGAATTGGGGACCTCGGTCGGAGACCACGTCCAGGGGAATACCAAATATCCGGAAGACATGGTTCATGAGGAGCTCAGCAGTCTCCTTAGCCGAGGGCAGCTTGGGCAGGGGAATAAACCGGGCAGCCTTAGAGAACCGGTCTACCACCACTAGGATGACGGTGTTGCCCTGGGATGGAGGAAGTCCCGTAACAAAGTCCAGAGAAAGGTGTGACCATGGCCTTCGAGGAACATGTAAGGGATGGAGCAGTCCCTGGGGTCGCTGGCGTGTCGACTTTCCCTGGTTGCACACAGGGCAGGCCTCAACATAGACCTGCACGTCCTTCTTGATGGACGGCCACCAAAACCGCCCGTCGGAGGAATTCCAGTGTGCGAGCACTGCCTGGATGGCATGTCAAGGGCGACTCATGACCCCACTGCAAGACGCGGGCCCGAACAGAGAGAGGAACGTACAGGCGACCGGCAGGACCACCGCCTGGATCGGGCTCATGGACAAGGGCCTCTCGTACCCCTCTTTCAAGTTCCCACTGAAGAGGTGCGACGATCCTAGACCTCGGAATAATCGATGCCAAGGGCTTCTCTTGTACCTCGGGAGAATAGGCTCGAGACAGGGCATCCGGCTTGACGTTCTTGGTGCCAGGTCGGTAAGACAGGAGGAACTGGAATCGATTAAAGAAAAGGGACCATCGTGCTTGCCGAGGGTTCATCCGCTTAGCCTGTTGGAGATATTCCAGGTTCTTGTGGTCTGTGAGAACCTGGAAAGGATGCTGAGCCCCCTCAAGCCAATGGCGCCACTCTTCCAAGGCCAGCTTAACCGCAAGCAACTCTCGATCCCCCACGTGGTAGTTGCGCTCGGCCTCAGACAGGCGGCGAGACATGAAGGCACAAGGGTGTAATCTCCCATCCTCACCCCTCTGTGACAGGACGGCTCCCACCCCCACCTCTGAGGCGTCCACCTCCACCACGAAAGGTCTTTCTGGGTCAGGGATCACCAGAATCGGAGCAGAAGTGAAGCGGCGCTTGAGATCCTCGAAGGCCCCTGCTGCTTCCGACCCCAGTGAATCTTGGTCCCTCCTCCCTTGGTAAGCGTCGTCAAAGGGGCTACCACAGAGCTGGAATTCTTAATGAACTTCCGATAGAAGTTAGAGAAGCCAATGAACCGTTGAACTTCCTTGACCGTGGCAGGTGTGGGCCAGCTGTGGACCGCTTTGACCTTCTTGGGATCCATCTCTAGGTGGCCGGGAGTGACAATAAACCCGAGAAACTGAGTCTGAGAAACATGAAACTCACACTTCTCAGGTTTAACGTAGAGGTGATTGTCAAGGAGCCTCTGGAGAACCCTGCTAACATGCCCCTCATGCTCCTTCAGTGACCTCGAGAAGATGAGGATATCGTCCAGGTACACGAAGACGAACAGATTAAGCATATCCCGGAGAACATCATTAATCAGGGCTTGGAATACTGCGGGGGCATTGGTGAGCCCGAACGGCATCACCCGATATTCATAGTGCCCCGTGGGCGTGTTGAACGCCGTCTTCCATTCGTCCCCTTGCCGGATCCGCACGAGATGGTAAGCATTGCGGAGATCCAGTTTAGTAAAAATGGAAGCCCCTTGAAGCAGCTCAAAAGCAGTGGCCATGAGAGGAAGGGGGGTATCGATTCCGAACCGTGATCTTGTTGAGTCCCCGGTAATCAACACAAGGCCTAAGACCCCCGTCCTTCTTTTCAACAAAAAGAAGCCCGCCCCAGCCGGGGAAGTAGAGGCACAGATGAGGCCGGCTGCCAAGGACTCCTTAATGTAGGTGTCCATAGCTGCTTGCTCGGGGAGGATAAGGAAAAGATCCGACCTCTAGGAGGGCAGCAACCAAGGAGTAGATCAATGGCACAGTCATACGTGCGATGAGGCGGTAAGGAAGTAGCCAGGGCCTTGCTGAACACTGCCTTGAACCGATGGTAAACACTGGGGACTCGGGAGACGTCAACAGACTCTTGAAACTGGGTACTAGGGGCTGAGGGACTCTGAAGCATGCAGGTGAGTTGGCAAGTGGAACCCCAGTTTAGAATGGTGCCAGTAGGCCAGTCGATCTGGGGATTATGTCTGCATAGCCAAGGGTGACCCAGGATAATAGGATACTCGGGAGAGTCAATGAGATAGAAGGTCTCCTCCTGCTGGTGTTGAGAGATAGTAAGTCGCAGGGACTGAGTCGCCTCAGTAACCTTTCCTGGTTCCAGAGGTCTGCCATCTAAGGCTGTAACTGCCTGGGGTTGAGGAAGTAATTGGGTAGGGATCTTGAGTTCCTTCGCCAAGGTTACATCCATGAAATCACCTGCGGCACCGGAATCGATCATAGCCTGGACCCGATGCTGGTGGCCCTCCCAGGACAGAGTGGCTGGAATAGCTAGGACAGCGTTAGTAGGAGGAGCTCTAATTTTCCCCATCACAACCCTCCTGTAGCTGGGCGGGGACAGGCGTTTCCCGAAAGCTCGGGGCAAGTGGAGCGGAAGTGGCCGGCAACCCCGCAGTAGAGGCACCGACGCTCCCTCATGCGACGTTCCCTTTCGTTGGGAGAAAGCCTGGAACGGCCTAACTGCATGCTCTCCGGGGAATCCTGGAGCAGTTCAGGAGCCGGGGAAGCTCTGAATGACGGAGTCCAAACAGGAGAAACAGAGCTGCTCAGAGGAACCTGGGACTGAGACACCTGGCGGCGAGCCGTTCTCCGCTCTCTTAGACGATTGTCCAGGCGGATGGCCAAGGCTATGAGGGACTCGAGATCTCCAGCTGGTTCTCGGGTGGCTAACTCATCTTGAAGGGGCTCAGATAACCCTCCCCTGAAAACAGACCCTCAGCGCTTCATCATTCCATCCGCTCCTTGCTGCTATGGTCCGGAATTCAATGGCAAAATCTGCCGTGCTTTGGGGACCCTGACGGAGAGACAGTAGGCGCTTGGAAGCCTCCCGCCCACTGACAGGATGATCGAACACCCGCTTGAACTCTTCTACAAATGCAGCGTAGGAGTCACAACAGGCCTCCTGGGACTGCCACACCGCAGAGGCCCAGGCGAGCGCCTTGTCTGAAAGAAGGGTAATGATGTAGGCAATCTTGGAACGGTCTGTGGGAAAACTTGAGGGTTGGAGCTCGAAGGTGAGGGAGCATTGGGTGAGGAAACCCTGGCAAGAGCTTGGATCCCCAGAAAAGGGCTTGGGAGGTGGTAGTCGGGGCTCCGCCACTGGAGAAGGCCTGTCGTCACTGGGGGGTGACCTGGAGGAAGGGAGAGGACCAGGGAGGCGTTCAAAGAGCTGGTGGAGGGAACTCATCATTTCGGCCAGGAGTTGAGAATGACTAGCCATCAGCTCTTCTTGTCGGCTGAGAACGGCTTCCTGGCGCTGGAAAGATGCCTCATGTCGAGTGATCACCGCCAACAGGTCCTGGGAACTGAGTGTTTCTGGGTCCATGATTGACTTAGTTTTTCTGTCACAAGCTGGGCTAGAACTCCGGTCTCAGATGTGGGGAGCTGGGGGTTCTACCCCTTAGCCACAGAGGAGGTATAGTTGGACCCAAATGAAACACCCAAGGCAATACTCCAGGTAAGTAGATTTAATGTAACAAAAAGGTTCTTTGCACTTCAAAAATAGTCCAACAAAAGTTCTTCTCAGAAAGAGGTATATTAACAGAGGTAGAGTAACAAAACAGGAGGCAAAACAAAATAACTCCACGAGGGGAGAAAAACAAACTAAAGATAACTTAGAAAAGCTTACTTGGAAAGACACGGTGGGACAAAGCAGGAGACACATAGCCAGGACTCAAAAACCAAGTGAGGAACAGGGGAAAAAACACAGCTAAAATACTCTAGGTGAAACAAGGCACAGGTGACCTGGATCAAGCTAATAAGGACACACGAGGAAGAACTAAGGCAGAGGGGAACACAGATGACCTCTAGAGGCCCGGAGACAAACAGGAGGCAGGAAGCTGACAGAAAGACGAGTGAACCATCCCTTCACCTCATTTTGTTATTACACCTTTGGTCTGACAGACATTTACATGACACCCAGAATGCATTGTATGGTGTCAACAAACATGGCTCCACACATAGCTGGTAATTAGCTTAGCATTTACTCATCATAATCAGTACAACCTTCAAAAAAGTATTTTACACACATCATTACATTTATGTCATTTAGCAGACACTCTTATCCAGAGCGACTTACAGTTAGTGAGTGCATACATTTTCATAATGGCCCCCCGTGGGAAACGAACGCACAACCCTGGCGTTGCAAGCGCCATGCTCTACCAACTGAGCTACAGGGGACTCAGTTCATTACTTTACATATGTGTTCATTACAATCTATACAATACTTGAAAACATGTGAACAGTAAATAAATAATTACCACACAAACCATTTTCTGATTATGATTTATTGAGACAAGTGGAGCGTGCCGGCGTCAATCACATCACCCCTGACACTCACTTGGAACCATTCAGTGTTGTTGTTTATATATGTAGCTAGTGGGCTAAGCTGTCACATTAGCAATGTCTTTCAAAAGGAGACAACTCACAAATTAGGAAATTCTGGAGATTTTTGTAAATTCTGACAATGAGTCAGACAATGAAAGTGAGGAATCAGATTCTGACAGTGAGGAGCTGCGCCCCAACCTTAAGGCCATTGAGAACCCTGAATCCGAGGACCCCTTGCCCACAGACAAATTCCTAGGTCCCTGTAAAGATGCTGGCGGTAATGGAGGCAGACCAACAGTTGGTGAAGTACAGGAGGTCTGTGGTAGCTGGAAGGCTGCCAGCCTTACATCTGCATTTGGTCGGGTCTTTGTGCCATACAAGGACCTATGCATGGACGAGTCCCTGATGTTATGGAAGGGTAGGCTGAAATTCCGTCAATACATTCCCTCCAAAAGGTACAGGTTTGGGGTCAAGTTCTTTGTTATGTGCGACGTGAAGACAGGATTTGTCCAGGACATTATAGTCTACACAGAGTCCACGACTGATATCCAACATTATGAGGGGCTTGGAGTGTCCTGGTCCACGGTGATGACCATGCTGGCTCCTCATCTCAGGAAGGACCACACTTTGTATGTGGGCAATTGGTACAGCAGTCCCACACTCTTCCAGCATCTGTTCTCCAACAGCACAGGGGCCTGTGGCACAGTCTGGTCGAACAGGAAGGGGACGCCGGCATTCGGAAGCAGGAAGATGCAGAGGGGGGAGGTGGAGTCCAAGGAGAACAGTCAACAGCTGGCAGTAAAGTGGCATGACAAACAAGGCATCAATGTCCTCTCCACTGTCCATACACCTGACGGGAGAGAGAAAGATCAAACCAGACTGTGTGCTTGACTGTACCCTCAAAATGTGGGCAGTGGATAAGGCGGACATGATAAACAGCTTTATGGAATGCGGTCTGAAAAATACCAATTGGTATAAGAAGATATTTTTTCCATCTGATCGACACCATTGTCCTCAATGGCCACATAGTTCACCGCCAACTAACGAGTGAGATAATTAATGAACAAAGTTTATTTGCAATTGAACATAAAGTTCCATTATGCAATTATGTAAAAAGTATCTAAACTCAAAATCAAATGTATTTGTTATGTGCCGAAAACAACAGGTGTAGACTTTACTGTGAAATCTCACCCATCTACCCACTCCCTCATCATCCTCTCCCCTCCTTCATCCTGGAGGAGCACTACACTCCTCGGCGTCCATCCACTCGGGACCGTCCTGCTGCAGACAATCCCCTACAACTCACTGCATGGAATTTTCCCTCCAACATCCTTCAAACTGCTGCTTAAGGCAGTCACACACGGAGGCACTGCAAAGTCTGCCTGTCCAGCACCAGGAGAAGGAAGCAGAGGAAGTTGGCCATGCTTTGGGGAGTACCATAAGCTCAAGCACTATTGAGCGCATCTGCAGCAATTACTGACTGACTTGACAGGCGACCTGCCATGATACTATGCCTTTAGGGGTGGGGGATGGGAATGCTCAATCACACATTAATATTCAAATCAAATATTATTTGTCACATGCTTCGTAAACAACAGGTGTAGAATAACAGTGAAATACTTACTTATGGGCCCTTCCCAACAATGCAGATAGAAAAATATAGAACAAATTACAAGGAATAAATACACAATGAGTAACGATAACTTTGCTATATACACAGGGGTATGAGGTAATTGAGGTAGATGTGTACATATAGGTAGGGGTAAAGTGACTAGGCAACATGATAGATAATAAACATTAGCAGAATTCAAGACCCTCAAGAGTTAGTGCAAAGACGGTCCATGCCAAATCTTTTCAGCCTCCTTCTTCACAACTGTATTGGTGTGTGTGGACCATATTAATTCCTTAGTGATGTGAACACAGAGGAACTTGAAGCTCTTGAACCGCTCCACTACAGCCCCTTCGATGTGGATGGGGGTATGCTCGGCCCTCCATTTCCTGTAGTCCAGGATCAGCTCCTTTGTCTTGCTGACGTTGAGGGAGAGGTTGTTGTCCTGGCACCACACTGCCAGGTCACTGACCTCCTCTCTATAGGTGGTCTCATCATCGTCGGTGATAAGGCCAACCATCGTCTTGTTGTCAGCAAACTTGATGATGGTGTTGAAGTCGTGTGTGAACAGGGAGTACAGGAGGGGTCTAAGCACACACCCATGAGGGGTCCCTGTGTTGAGGGTCAGCATGGTGGATGTGTTGTTGCCTACCCTCACCACCTGGGGGTGGCCTGTCAGGAAGTCCAGGGTCCAGTTGCAGAGGGAGGTGTTCAGTCCCAGGGTCCTGAGCTTAGTGATGAGCTTGGAGGTCATTATGGTGTTGAACGCTGAGCTTTAGTCAATGAACAGCATTCTCACATAGGTGTTCCTCTTAGGACAGGGCAGTGTGGAGTGCAATAGAGATTGAGTCATCTTTGGATCTGTTGGGGTGGAATGTGAATTGGAGTGAGTCCAGGATGTCTGGGATAATGGTGTTCATGTGAGCCATGACCAGCCTTTCAAAGCATTTCATGGCTACAGATGTGAGTGCTACGGGGCGAAAGTAATCCGTGATAGTTTGCAAGCCCTGCCACATCCGACGAGCATCAGGATTCGATCTTAGTCCTGTATTGAGGCTTTGCCTGTTTGATGTCTCATCGGAGGTCATTGGGATTAGTGTCCCGTTCCTTGAAAGCGGCAGCTCTAGACTTTAGCTCAGTGTGGATGTTGCCTGTAGTCCATGGCTTTTGGTTGGGATACAGTGCCTTGCAAAAGTATTCATCCCCCTTGACGTTTGTTCTATTTTGTTGCATTACAACCTGTAATTTAAATTGATTTTTATTTGGATTTCATGTAATTGGTGAAGTGATATGAAAAAAAATAACTTGTTTCAAAAAATTCTGAAAAATAAATGATGGAAAAGTGATGCGTGCATATGTATTCACCCCCTTTGCTATGAAGCCCCTAAATAAGATCTGGTGCAACCAACTACCTTCAGAAGTCACATAATTAGTTCAACAAAGTCCACCTGTGTGAAATCTAAGTGTCACATGATCTCTGAAGGTAGTCACATGAACTACCTTCAGAAGTCACATAATTAGTTCAACAAAGTCCACCTGTGTGAAATCTAAGTGTCACATGATCTCAGTATATATATACCTGTTCTGAAAGGCCCCAGAGTCTGCAACACCACTAAGCAAGGGGCACCACCAAGCAAGCGGCACCACGAAGACCAAGGAGCTCTCCAAACAGGTCAGGGACAAAGTTATGGAGAAGTACAGATCAGGGTTAGGTTATAGAAAAATATCAGACACTTTGAACATCCCACAGAGCACCTTTAAATCCATTATTAAAAAACGGAAAGAATATGGCACCACACAAACCTGCCAGGAGAGGGCCCCCCAACAAAACTCACGGACTAGGCAAGGAGGGCATTAATCAGAGAGGCAACAAAGAGACCAAAGATAACCCTGAAGGAGCTGCAAAGCTCTACAGCGGCAATTGGAGTATCCATCCATAGGACCACTTTAAGCCGTACACTCCACAGAGCTGGGCTTTACGGAAGAGTGGCCAGAAAAAAGCCATTGCTTAAAGAAAAAAATAAGCAAACACTTTTGGTGTTCGCCAATAGGCATAGGGAGACTCCCCAAACATATGGAAGAAGGTACTCTGGTCAGATGAGACAAAAATTTAGCTTTTTGGCCATCAAGGAAAACGCTGTGTCTGGCACAAACCCAACACCTCTAATCACCACCCCTAGAGTGAAGCATGGTGATAGATTAATTTGTGTATTAAAAATAATGACTAAAGGATTTCACCCCAAATACAGTAGAAATGTGTATACGATATTCGAATTATGATATGACATTGGTCGTAATTTAAAGATGAGGGTTTTTTTTTGGTGGGCTATTAGAGATAACTGGGTTAATCACGAACATAGAGGTTTTTATTCTTTGTTGCTAGGCAGAACACTTAGGTGACCCAAATATGGACTTGTCATGTCCAACAATCAGTCTTCAGGTCATGCCCGGGAGAGCCGGGGTAGAACAGAGTTTGAATTAAACATAAGTGTTTTTACAAGATACGAGATTGTTTGATTGGATTACTAATTGATTCTGAACTAAATGAAAGTCGAATTTAGCCGCCATAAAGACAAAGGAAGTGGGAGGAGCAATAAAGAAGCAAAAGACAATCTCAAAAATGAAAGGCATGGCAATTGGTTGATAAATAACCTAAGGGAATGTTTAGGAAGGTGGAAAAAATTGACACATAAGCAGAACTATGTGTCAAGAGGGGGGAAGAGGCTAATTGTATTAAATAATATACGAAGGAGAGGACAAAATACTTTTAAAAAAAACATTTGTTTAGATACAGTCTAAAAAGAGAATGCAGTCAGAAATTGTTACATTAATCTGAACATGTGTGAAGATAGTTTATTAACCACACCCGTATGTCAGAGGTTTTGTGCCCCACAGTTGAACTAAAGGAGAAGGTGACCCACTATCTAACCAGGTGACTGGTGAGCATCCAGTCACTAGAAGGAAAACTGGAAGCAGGCCTGTTGGGAAGGGCCCTATCAGGTTATGTTGGTAACCACCTTGGCCATTAGAATAGCAGAGAGAGGAACCTGGGTCCATGTTACCCATTGCAAGAAGATAAGACCACATACAAGCACCGCTTAGTACACGCAGAGTTGACGAGCGGAACTAAGCCACAGGGTCCGGGGGTCACCTCTGTCAACGAAGATCTCCTACCCAGACCTATCATCACTGTAGTGTGTTCCTAGGGTGTGAGTATGGGGTGGTACCGAGCAGAAGGACTCAAGACAGGAGAGGGTTGGCGGTTTTTGGGAATATGAGTGACCCTGAGCTGCATCATAGTCTCGGCAATAGTCGTGGTATGTCAAGATCCACTACCACCTCGCACCAATTACGCTATGGCCTTACCATTATTAAGAAATAAAAGGGAAGCGACCCGACATACTGACCGTCAAGGGCGAGTGATCTACAAAATAGGAGTCAGAGAAGGGTGGGGAGTAAGATTCAAAATTATGATTAGGGATCTTATCAGAGCGGATAAGCAAGCAACATGGGATTATAAGATCCCGTTGTATTTATGTTCAGCTCCCTCGGCGGATTGTTCCTGGGCTCAGGTATTTAGACATACTGGGGGAAGGAGATATGAGACGGGGGGGGCTGGACGTCCAGATGGAGGATAAGAAGGTATAACGACATCCCCACGGAGATGGTAGTAACGATAGTAAAGGTCACTAAAGAGGACATGAAAATAATTTACTGGGCTTGCGCGGACGTATACGGATGGGATACTTGTCTAAGATTATATTTGATGGAGTCAAAAGATATAGAGGGAGCAGGTACTGTCATTAATCCACTAACAGCAATAGACCGAGTAAATCAGTCAAGGGATGACGGAGTCAATTCAACTAACCCGTCCACTATGAAAGATTTTCTCCTCCAAGAATGGAACAATGGGGAAGTGGAGGGGGTCCCTGATGAGAATCTCTGGTTAAAGTGGATGAAATACACCGCTAGGGCCTTGGGGGAGACCAATTGTTATGCATGCTCCATTGGGCGACCAACAATGTTGACCGCCCCAATGCCAAAGGCAATGTTTCCCTGTGTATTAGACCTGGGGTCCAATCAAAAAGAGCCCAATTGCACAGGGATTGGGCTGGCAAAATTGACATACTCGGCCAGCCCACCTAGATTCACTTTAACTCCTGGCGAATACCAGTGTTACAGACATAGAAATGGCACCCGTAACTTGGGTGATTTTGATGGCTGTAAGGAGATAATTAATGTGACTGATTTAGATGGGGAAGGGAGGAAAAAATAATAATTAGGAGCCTAACCATCCCTCTGACTGATGTGTGGTGGGCATGCACTAACAAAGGGAGCATTCGGCAGACATTACCAGAGGGATGGGTGGGTACTTGTGCACCAGTATTGTTGGTCCAACCTGTAAGAATTGGTCATCAAAGACCAGTGACAGGAAGAATAATTAGGAGAAAAATAAATATAAGTCAGGAAGGAAATAGCTCAATTTGGATAGATGGTATAGGCATCCCCAGGGGTGTTCCAGACGAATACAAAGCTATGAATCAAATATGGGAGAGTTTTACTACAACATTTTTCTGGTGGGTGACAATAAACAAAAATATGGATTGGATAAATTATATCTATTACAACCAACAACGATTTATTGACCAGACTAGAGATGCAGTAAAGGGGATCTCTGAGCGATTATACGCCATCCCGCTCATAACTTAGTAGAGGTTGGTTCTAGATCAGGCAGAAAGGGCCAGTGTCTATAGAAAGATAAGCCATTGTTGCATATTTATCCCTAACAACACCACACTGGATGGGACAGTCACCAGAGCTCTTACAGAATTAACTGCACTAAGTGAAGGATGAACTGAACTCAGAAGTTAGTACATTGTGGATAGGGTGGTTTGATGAAATATTTGGTTAATGGAAAACCCTAGCAGCCACCATCTTAGGAGCGATCAGTGTTTGTATGGGTATTCTTGTATTATGTGGTTGTTGTCTTGTTCCCTGTGTCCGAGGATTGGTGAGTCAGGCGTTGGTGAAATGCAGTATCTAAACAATGATGAGAGATGGACTGACTCCAGACTCTGACCAGGGGAATGTGAAAAACGATCCTCCAGGCTTGGTGGATGACGAGGATTTGGACCCTGAAAGACCGCAATTGGATGAAATGTTTATTAGTTCTGATGTGATCTCTGAGATTAATCATGCTTGTAAAATACATTTATCCTGAAGATGAAACCATTTAGTCAAAAGGGTGGATTGATAGATTAATTTGTGTATTAAAAATAATGACTAAAGGATTTCACCCCAAATACAGTAGAAATGTGTATACGATATTCGAATTATCATGTAGTGTCAACCCACTAACAGAGGGGGTACTAAACATTCAAGGGTAAAGGAGGAGGCGGGAACTGTTTAAGAAAGCCACCTAAAGGTGGAAGGAGCATAGTGCCTTTGTTTGTCAAGAAGTATAAAAACAGTATGTATGTGGTTTTAGCGGGAGAGCTCTCTCCATGAATAAACATACAAAAAATCCTTCTCCGTGGTTATGGACCTTGAATCATTGATGATTAAAACCAGAGCCTTACAACCTCCGGTAATGATTCAAGCTTAGGTCGAATTAGAGATAGAAATTCACATGACACATGGTGGTGGCAGCATCAAGCTGTTTTTCATCGTCAGGGGACTGGGAAACTGGTCAGAATTGAAGGAATGATGGATGGCACTAAATACAGGGAAATTCTTGAGGAAAACCTGATTCAGTCTTCCAGAGTTTTGAGACTGGGACGGACGTTGACCTTCCAGCAGGACAATGACCCTAAGCATACTGCTAAAGCAACACTCGAGTAGTTTAAGGGGAAACATTTAAATGTCTTGGAATTGCCTAGTCAAAGCCCAGACCTGGGGGGGGGGGGGGCTATATAAGACAACCACATAACACACCCATAGTAACTAAAAGTGTTCCTCAATAAAGCAGATAGTAGCATAGTCAGTGCTAGTGAGAAAATAAAAGTGCAAGAAAGGCAAGTACAACAATGGGCCGGGGCTCAGCTGTCCTGATGTTAGGCTGAAACTCATTCCAATATTAGGGTGCCAGGACAGAGAAGAACTTTGACTGGGATGAGCCCCGGCCCATTGTTGTACTTGATCACCTTTGATCATGGAACTAATCAAATTCTAATCAAAAAATATATATTTTGCATCTTCAAAGTGGTAGGCATGTTGTGTAAATCAAATGATACAAACCCCCCCCCAAAAAACTATTTTAATTCCAGGTTGTAAGGCAACAAAATAGGAAAAATGCCAAGTGGGGTGAATACTTTCGCAAGCCACTTTATGTACATAATGTCACTGTGGGGACGAAATCGTTGATGCACTTATTAACCTTTTCACGCATGAGTTCCAAATATCTCTAACGGTCACCCCAGCATGAATTTCTTTGTGCGCGTGATGTCAGAATGCGCTCACTGTTCCAAAATATGATTGTTACGCAACAGGACAGTTTACCCACGCTGCCCTCAAACCAAGGCACGCTTCCTGCTAATTATCTATAGGCTATTTTTCAATTTGTCGATTTCAAATGATTTTCTACCAAGTTTTATTTTCTAACAACAGTTTGAATTGAGGTGTGTTCCGCCTCCTCATTAATTCACATAAGAAGTAGCCTATTTCACTGTTGCGGACAATTTATGTTTGAGGCTTTATTGAGCAAGACAAACTTTTCTCTTCAACGAGAGCCCAAGCACTTCCCCAGTGTTTGCCTAGATCAAGTATGAAGACATTGCGCATCTCCAGTCAGAACAGGCATTGCACAAACTTTTTCCCCCTGGCACATTTTCTGGCTGGCGCCCGCATTGCCTTCATTTTTATTTTCCTTACAAATTTGACTTTGGGCATGTGTGTGTTTCTATCAAAGTAAGTGCCTTATTTTCTGTATATCGCGTTGTCGTTTATACTGTAACATACCGTATGTACAGTACCAGTCAAACGTTTGGACACACCTACTCATTCCAGGGTTTTTCTTTATTTTTACTATTTTCTACATTGTAGAATAATAGTGAAGACACCAAACTATGAAATAACACATATGTAATCATGTAGTCATGTAGTCAATTGTTAAAGAAATCAAAATATATTTTATATTTGAGATTCTTCAAATAGCCACCCTTTGCCTTGATGACAGCTTTGCACACTCTTGGCATTCTCTCAACCAGTCCGACTCATCCCAAACCATCTCAATTGGGTTGAGGTCGGGGGATTGTGGAGGCCAGGTTATCTGATGCAGCACTCCATCACTCTCCTTCTTGGTAAAATAGCCCTTACACAGCCTGGAGGTATGTTGGTTCATTGTCCTGTTGAAAAACAAATGATAGTCCCACTAAGTGCAAAACAGATGGGATGGCATATCGCTGCAGAATGCTGTGGTAGCCATGCTGGTTAAGTGTGCCTTGAATTCTAAATAAATCACAGACAGTGTCACCAGCAAAGCACCCCTACACCATAACACCTCTTCCTCAATGCTTTACGGTGGGAAATACACATGCGGAGATCATCCGTTCACCCACACCGCGTCTCACAAAGCCACGGTGGTTGGAACCAAAAATCTCAAATTTGGACTCTAATGTCCATTGCTCATGTTTCTTGGCCCAAAAAAGTGTTATCTTCTTATTGGTGTCCTTTAGTAGTGGTTTCTTTGCAGCAATTTGACCATGAAGGCCTGATTCACACAGTCTCCTCTGAACAGTTGATGTTGAGATGTGTCTGTGAGATGTGATTGGCTCAAACACATTAAGAAGGAAATAAATTCCCCATATTCATTTTTAAGAAGGCACACCTGTTAATTGAAATGCATTCCAAGTGACTACCTCATGAAGCTGGTTGAGAGAATGCCAAGAGTGTGCATAGCTGTCATGAAGGCAAAGGGTGGCTACTTTGAAGAATATCAAATATAAAATATATTTTGATTTGTTTAACACTTTTTTGGTTACTACATGATTCCATATGTGTTATTTCATAGTTTTGATGTCTTCAGTATTATTCTACAATGTAAAAAATTGTAAAAATAAAGAAAAACCCTTGAATGAGTAGGTGTGTCCAAACTTTTGACTGGTAGCGTATGTATGGTTCATAATTTATTTACTGTTTTATTCACGTTTTCAAGTACTTGTGAAGAGTTGTGGTCCTCTGTAGCTCAATTGGTAGAGCATGGCGCTTGTAACGCCAGGGTAGTGGGTTCGATCCCCGGGACCACCCATATGTAAAAATGTATGCACACATGACTGTAAGTCGCTTTGGATGAAAGCGTCTGCTAAATGGCATATTATGCATTCCGATTCTTGCATAGACTGAAATGGACACATATGATGTGTGTAAAATACTTTTTTGAAGATTGTACTGACTATGATGAGCTAATGCTGAGCTACTTGCCAGCTATGTGTGGGGCCATGTTTGTTGACATCATACAATGCATTCTGGTTGTCACGTAAGCATCTGTCAGATCAAAGATGTTATAACAAGGAATAGTTCACTCGACTGAATTATGGTGCTTTCAAGACAACTGGGAACTCAGGAAAATACGAGGTCAAATCATGATGCCAGTGATTTTCAGGTCGGAAGGTCAGAGCTCTAGAAAGAGGCCAGAGTTCTCGATTTGGAATTCCGAGTTGGATGACCGTTCAAAACTATTTTTGCCAGTCGGAGTTAGTTTTTTTCACGAGTTCTCAGTTGTCTTGAACACACTGAAGTCTGAGATTTCCGAGTTCCCAGTTCTTTTGAACGTGGCATCAGATTGTAACTATGGTACATCAGGGTTTCCAGCTCAGACCCCCCTTTCCAGGGGTTTTATTTTTATTCAGCATATAAACTTCTCCTGTGTATGATAAAATCCCCCATCATAGTAATATTTCCTGCATTATATCCCCCTACGATACCTTCCCCATTTCCACCTCCTTCCTGCATCATATCCCCCCGCAAATGAAATGAACCCCCCCACAAACCCTCCTAAAATGGTTTCATCCCTGTTTAGTATTCGTGCTACGGTTAGGCTAGGCAGTAGGCTTGTGTTTGGGGTGATGATCTGTGATGTGATAACATTTTATTTGCTTTGTGATTTGTCAAAAACGGTAAATGACTTGTCAAGTCATGTGCTCCGGTTCTTGTATACACTGTAACAAGTACATCGAAGATTTGTAATATGCTGAAAATGGCCAAACTAAGTTAATCGTTTTCAGGCAGTGTGTGCAGCCATCTTTGACTTTAACTTTGTTTATTTGCGTTTAGGGAGTTTTTGCTTGTCTAACAGAAACAAACATGGCTACCATCATAAAGAATTTAGCTGCTGTTAGCTTAGCTGACACATACTGTATCTCTTTTCTAAACAATATTACATTTCTCCCTTTTGCTCACCAGAGATGTGTTACATTGTAAACAAGTCTAGCTTTTAGGTCGCTAACTTATGTTTTAGTTTTTTTGTCAGCACAACCTGTTATTTAAACTGGTTTATGGAATGAGTTTGGCTGTGGATGTGTTCCGTGTGATGTTTGGATGATGAAGTTTACATTTATCCTTTACAATAAAATATGAAATTGCGGAATAAAGTTGTGCAGACCTTTGTTTCTCAGCAGTACAAAACATTGCTTAGGTGCTTTTCAGACAATATTGCTGTTTAGACGCGTTTGTTGCATCATACGTTCTGTTGCTACTGATGGTACGCTGCAGGGACTGGTCAACAATGATCAAAAACATGTGATCGTACGCGTCAAAGGGTTAATGAAGCCGGTGACTGATGTGGTAAACTCCTCAATGTTATCGGATGAATCCCAAAACATATTCCACTCTGTGCTAGCGAAGCAGTCCTGTAGTTTAGCATCCGCTTCATCTGACCACTTCCGTATTAAACGTGTCACTGGTACTTCCTGTTTTTGATTGCATGCAGGAATCAGGAGGATAGAGTTATGGTCAGATTTGGCAAAGGGACGGCGAGGGAGAGCCTTGTATGCGTTTCTGTTTGTGGTGTAAAGGTGATCTAGAGTTTTGTTGCCTCTAGTTGCACAGGTGACATGACGTAAAATGAGGTAAAAAGGGCCTCCCGAGTGGCGCAGCGGTCTAAGGCACTCCATCGCAGTGCTTGAGGTGTCACTACAGACCTGTGTTCGATCCCAAGCTGTATCACAGCCGGCCGTGACCGGGAGACCCATGAGGCGGTGCATAATTGGCCAAGTGTCATCCGGGTTATGGGAGGGTTTGGCTGGCCAGGAAGCCCTTGTCCCAACGCGCTCTAGCGACTCCTTGTGGTGGGCCGGGTGCCTGCATCCTCTGACACGTTGGTGCGGCTGGCTTCCAGGTTAAGCGAGCAGTGTATCAAGAAGCAGAGCGTCTTGGCAGGGTTGTGTTTTGGAGAACGCATGGCTCTTGACCTTCGTCTCTTCTGTGTTTGTACGGGAGTTGGAGCAATGGGACAAGACTGTAACTACCAATTGGATATCACGTAAAAGAGTCTAATGCATTTCAGTTTCCCTACATTAAATTCACCGGCCACGAGAAGTGCCGCCTCTGGATGTACATTTTATTGTCTGCTTATGGCCCTATATACAATTGAAATCAGAAGTTTACATACACCTTAGCCAAATACAGTTAAACTCAGTTTTTCACAATTCCTGACATTTAATCCTAGTAAAAATGCCCTGTCTTAGGTCAGTTATGATCACCACTTTATTTTAAGAATGTGAAATGTCATAATAATAGTAGAGAGAATGATTTATTTCAGCTTTTATTTCTTTCATCACATTCCCTGTAGGTCAGAAGTTTACATACACTCAATTAGTATTTGGTAGCATTGCCTTTAAATTGTTTAACTTGGGTCAAACGTTTCAGGTAGCCTTCCACAAGCTTCCCACAATAAGTTGGCTGAATTTTGGCCCATTCCTCCAGACAGAGCTGGTGTAACTGAGTCAGGTTTGTAGGCCTCCTTGCTCGCATATGCTTTTTCAGTTCTGCCCACAAATGTTCTGTAGGATTGAGGTCAGGGCTTTGTGATGGCCACTCCAATACCATGACTTTGTTGTCCTTAAGCCATTTTGCCACAACTTTGGAAGTATGCCTGGGGTCATAGTCGATTTGGAAGACCCATTTGCGACCAAGCTTTAACTTAATTTTCCTTTCTCATGATGCCATCTATTTTGTGAAGTGCACCAGTCCCTCCTGCAGCAAAGCACCCCCACAGCATGATGCTGCCACCCCTGTGCTTCAAGGTTGGGATGGTGTTCTTCGGCTTGCAAGCGACCCCCGTTTTCCTCCAAACATAACGATGGTGATTATGGCCAAACAGTTCTATTTTTGTTTCATCAGACCAGAGGACATTTCTTCAAAAAGAACGATCTTTGTCCCCATGTGTAGTTGCAAACCGTAGTCTGGCTTTTTAATGGCGGTTTTGGAGAAGTGGCTTCTTCCTTGCTGAGCGGCCTTTCAGGTTAAGTCAATATAGGACTCGTTTTACTGTTGATATAGATACTTTTGTACCTGTTTCCTCCAGCATCTTCACAAGGTCCTTTGCTGTTGTTCTGGGATTGATTTGCACTTTTCGCACCAAAGTACGTTCATCTCTAGGAGACTGAACACGTCTCCTTCCTGAGCGGTATGACGGCTGCGTGGTCCCATGGTGTTTTGTTACATGAATTTCTATCTCTACTTCAACCTAAGCTTGAATCATTACCAGATGTTGTATGGCTCTGGTTTTAATCATCAATTATTCAAGGTCCACAACCCACAAGTATTATCTGTATTTTTATTCATGGAGAGAGCTCTGGCGCTAAAAACACATACATACTGTTTTTATACCTCTTGACAAACAAAGGCACTATGCTCCTCCCACCTTTAGGTGGCTTTCTTAAACAGTTTCCGCCTTCTCCTTTACCCTTGAATGTTTAGTACCCCCTCTGTTAGTGGGTTGACACTACATGATAATTCGAATATCGTATACACATTTCTACTGTATTTGGGGTGAAATCCTTTAGTCATTATTTTTAATACACAAATTAATCTATCATGTTTTTACTTGCATACTATTGTTTGTACAGATGAACGTGGTACCTTCAGGCATTTGGAAATTGCTCCCAAGGATGAACCAGACTTGTGGAGGTCTACAATTTTTTTTCTGAGGTCTTGGCTGATAACTTTTGATTTTCCCATTATGTCAAGCAAAGAGGGACTGAGTTTGAAAGTAGGCCTTGAAATACATCCACATTTGTGGTCCTCTGTAGCTCAATTGGTAGAGCATGGCGCTTGTAAAGCCAGGGTAGTGGGTTCGATCCCCGGGACTACCCATATGTAAAAATGTATGCACACATGACTGTAAGTTGCTTTGGATAAAAGCGTCTGCAAAATGGGATAATATATTATATTATAGGTACACCTCCAATTGACACAAATTATGTCAGTTAGTCTATCAGACATCATTTTCTGGAATTTTCCAAGCTGTTTAAAGGCACAGTCAACTTAGTGTACGTAAACTTCTGACCCACTGGAATTGTGATACCGTGAATTATAAGTGAAATAATCTGTCTGTAAACAATTGTTGGAAAAATTACTTGTGTCATGCACAAAGTAGATGTCCTAACCGACTTGCCAAAACTATAGTTTGTTAACAAGAAATTTGTGGAGTGGTTGAAAAAATAGTTTTAATGACTCCAACCTAAGTGTATGTAAACTTCCGAGTTCAACTGTAGCTTGTTGAGTGCGGTCTTAGTGCCAGCATCGGTTTGTGGTGGTAAATAGACAGCTACGAAAAATATAGATGAAAACTCTCTTGATTAATAGTATGGTCTGCAGCTTATCATGAGGTGTTCTAACTCAGCAAAAACATGAGACTTTCTTAACATTGGAGATCACACACCAGCTGTTAACAAAGAAACACACCCCTCCCCCTCTCAGCTTACCTGAAACTGCCTTCTGATCTTGACAATGCATGGAAAAGCCAGCGAGGTGTATCTTATCCATGTCCGTGTTCAGCCACGACTCAGAGAAACATCGAATATTACAGTTTTTCAGATCCCGTTGATAGGATAGTGTCGAACTGAGCTTTTCCAGTTTGTTCTCTAGTGATTGTACGTTCGCCAACAAAACAGTGGCAATGTCGGTCTGGATGCCTGCCGCCTTAGTATAATCATGACGCCACCTCGCCTCTTTTCGTCGCCGCTTTTCTTTCGTGTCCCGGGGATCAGGGCCTTGTAAGCATAACATCCAGAGCTGCCGACTCGGTGAAGTAGACATTTTCATCCAAATCAAGGTTAGTGATAGTTGTTCTGATGTCCAGAAGCTGTTTTCGGTCATTGGAAATGATGGCGGAAACATTATGTACGAAAAAAGTTACGATCAGAAAACACAAAATAACAGAATTGGTCAGGAGCCCATAAGATGACTAATATCCCCTGCAGCGCCATATGTTTCTATTGAAATATAGGTTATGCACATTTATAAGTTGTCAGTCTTTTCTTGCTGTTTTTTACCCTCTATTAAAACTAGTTTTTGTTGTTCAACCACCACTACAATGCAGCAATACGCCATCCCATCTGGTTTGGGCTTAGTGGGATTATCATTTGTTTTTCAACAGGACAATGACCCAACACACCTCCAGGCTGGGTAAGGGCTATTTTACAAAGAAGCAGAGTGATGGAGTGCTGCATCAGATGAACTGGCCTCCACAATCCCCCAACCTCAACCCAATTGGGATGAGTCGGACCGCAGAGTGAAGGAAAAGCAAGTCGGTTACGACATCTACTTTGTGCATGACAGAAGTAGTTTTTCCAACAATTGTTTACAGACAGATTATTTCACTTATAATTCACTGTATCACAATTCCAGTGGGTCAGAAGTTTACATACACTAAGTTGACTATGCCTTTAAACAGCTTGGAAAATTCCAGAAAATGATGTCATGGCTTTAGAAGTTCAGGAAGGAGATGCGTTCTATCTCCTAGAGATCAACGTACTTTGGTGCGAAAAGTGCAAATTAATCCTAGAACAAAAACAAAGGACCTTGTGAAGATGCTGGAGGAAACAGGTACAAAAGTATCTATATCCACAGTAAAACGAGTCCTATATCGACATAACCTGAAAGGCCGCTCAGCAAGGAAGAAGCCACTGCTCCAAAACCGCCATAAAAAAGCCAGACTACAGTTTGCAACTGCACATGGGGACAAAGATCATACTTTTTGGAGAAACGTCCTCTGGTCTGATGAAACAAAAATAGAACTGTTTGGCCATAATCACCACTGTTTGGAGGAAAAAGGGGGTGCCTTGCAGGCCAAAGAACACCATCCCAACCGTGAATCACGGGGGTGGCAGCATCATGCTGTGGGTTGTGCTTTGCTGCAGGAGGGACTGATGCACTTCACAAAATAGATGACATCATGAGGAAGGAAAATTATGTGGATATATTGGTCGCAAATGGGTCTTCCAAATGGACAATGACCCCAGGCATACTTCCAAAGTTGTGGCAAAATGGCTTAAGGACAACAAAGTCAAGGTATTGGAGTGGCCATCACAAAGCCCTGACCTCAATCCTATAGAAAATGTGTGGGCAGAACTGAAAAAGCATGTGCGAGCAAGGAGGCCTACAAACCTGACTCAGTTACACCAGCTCTGTCTGGAGGAATGCACCAAAATTCACCCAACTTATTTTGGGAAGCTTGTGGAACGCTACCTGAAACGTTTGACCCAAGTTAAACAATTTAAAGGCAATGCTACCAAATTCTAATTGACCGTATGTAAACTTCTGACCCACTGGGAATGTGATGAAAGAAATAAAAGCTGAAATAAATCATTCTCTCTACTATTATTCTGACATTTCACATATGTAAAATAAAGTGGTGATCCTAACTGACCTAAGACAGGGAATTTTTACTCGGATTAAATAATAATAATAATATGCCATTTAGCAGACGCTTTTATGCATAAATTTTTGTGTATGGGTGGTCCCGGGGATCGAACCCACTACCTTGGCGTTACAAGCTCCGTGCTCTACCAGCTGAGCTACAGAGGACCACGAATGTCAGAAATGTATTTGGTGAAGGTGTACAGTGGGGGAAAAAAGTATTTAGTCAGCCACCAATTTTGCAAGTTCTCCCACTTAAAAAGATTAGAGAGGCCTGTAATTTTCATCATAGGTACACGTCAACTATGACAGACAAAATGAGAGAGAAAAAATCCAGAAAATCACATTGTAGGATTTGTAATGAATTTATTTGCAAATTATGGTGGAGAATAAGTATTTGGTCAATAACAAAAGTTTCTCAATACTTTGTTATATACCCTTTGTTGGCAATGACACAGGTCAAACGTTTTCTGTAAGTCTTCACAAGGTTTTCACACACTGTAGCCGGCCGTGACCGGGAGACCCATGGGGCGGCGCACAATTGGCTCAGCGTCTTCCAGGGTAGGGGAGGGAATGGCCGGCAGGGATGTAGCTCAGTTGGTAGAGCATGGTGTTTGCAACGCCAGGGTTGTGGGTTTGATTCCCACGGGGGGCCAGTATAAAAAAATAAAATAATGTATGCACTCACTAACTGTAAGTCGCTCTGGATAAGAGCGTCTGCTAAATGACGTAAATGTATTTTGGCCCATTCCTCCATGTAGATCTCCTCTAGAGCAGTGATGTTTTGGGGCTGTCGCTGGGCAACACAGACTTTCAACTCCCTCCAATTATTTTCTATGTGGTTGAGATCTGGAGACTGGCTAGGTCACTCCAGGATCTTGAAATGCTTCTTACGAAGCCACTCCTTCGTTGCCCGGGCGGTGTGTTTGGGATCATTGTCATGCTGAAAGACCCAGCCACGTTTCATCTTCAATGCCCTTGCTGATGGAAGGAGGTTTTCACTCAAAATCTCACGATACATGGCTCCATTCATTCTTTCCTTTACACGGATCAGTCGTCCTGCTCCCTTTGCAGAAAAACAGCCCCAAAGCATGATGTTTCCACCCCCATGCTTCACAGTAGGTATGGTGTTCTTTGGATGCAACTCAGCATTCTTTGTCCTCCAAACACCACGAGTTGAGTTTTTACCAAAAAGTTCTATTTTGGATTCATCTGACCATATGACATTCTCCCAATCCTCTTCTGGATCATCCAAATGCACTCTAGCAAACTTCAGACGGGCCTGGACATGTACTGGCTTAAGCAGGGGGACACGTCTGGCACTGCAGGATTTGAGTCCCTGGCAGCGTAGTGTGTTACTGATGGTAGGCTTTGTTATTTTGGTCTCAGCTCTCTGCAGGTCATTCACTAGGTCCCCCCGTGTGGTTCTGGGATTTTTGCTCACCGTTCATGGGATCATTTTGACAGAGGAGCCTCTTAAAGAAGAAGTTACAGTTCTGTGAGAACCAGAAATCTTGCTTGTTTGTAGGTGACAAAATACTTATTTTCCACCATAATTTGCAAATAAATTCATTAAAAATCCTACAATGTGATTTTCTGGAGAAAAAAAACCTCATTTTGTCTGTCATAGTTGACGTGTACCTATGATGAAAATTACAGGCCTCTCTCATATTTTTAAGTGGGAGAACTTGCACAATTGGTGGCTGACTAAATACTTTTTTCCCCCACTGTATGTAAACTTCCGACTTCAACTATATAATTATTTCACCATTTACCATAATGAGATACAAGTTTGTTCACAGTGTGACATCAGCAAACCACTTGCCCACATGCCCACATGACGCCGTCTGTCATCTGCCTGGTACAGTTGAAACCAGGATTAATCCATGAAGAGCACACTTCTCCAGTGTGCCAGTGGCCGCCGAACTGCAGTCAGGTCAAGACCCTGGTGAGGAGGACGAGCACGCAGATGAGCTTCCCTGAGACGGTTTCTGAGAGTTTGTGCAGAAATTATTCTGTTGTGTAAACCCACAGTTTCATCAGCTATCCGGGTGGCTGGTCTCATACGATCCTGCAGGTGAAGAAGCCGGATGTGGAGGTCCTGGGCTGGTGTGGTTACACGTGGTCTGCGGTTGTGAGGCCGGTTGGACATACTGCCAAATTCTCTAAAATGATGTTGGAGGCGGCTTATGGTAGAAAAATTAACATTAAATTATCTGGCAACAGCTCTGGTGGACATTCCTGCAGTCAACATGCCAATTACACGCTCCCTCAAAACTTGAGACATCTGTGTCATTGTGTTATGTGACAAAACTGCACATTTTAGAGTGAAATTGTATTGTCTCCAGCATAAGGTGCACCTGTGTAATGATCATGTTGTTTAATCAGATTCTTGATGATTCAGGCGGATGGATTATCTTGTCAAAGGAGAAATGCTCACTAACAGGGATGTAAACAATTTGTGCACAAAAGTGGGGCCAACACTTTACATGTTACATAAAACATTTTTTTAACCGGTACTGCTTACCTTCAGACAAGTGACACTTGTGGGCGTCGTAGAGCAAAAGACCATAGAGTGGACATAATAATTTGTAGGTCAAACCGTTCAGATGATTAAGTGAGAATACTGATTTTTGGGATGTCTCAAGGTCTGACAAACACCGTTCTAGCTCTGCCACCTTTCAGTGCGACATCTGTAGATGTGGTGGATTGAGACACATCCAATAAAATAAAATAAAAAAGCCAAAAGCTAGCTTAAACTGATGAATTTTGAGGGGGATTTTTTTATTGATTTAACTTAGATTGACGCACCAGCGCGACAATCTACTCTACAAATTTAAATGTACTTTAAATAAAGTTTGATTTGATTTAGTCCTATTTTTTAACTTAGATTTTTAGTTGAGATGGAAACGTGAATCCAACATATTAATGATTACCTAGAAGATTACATTTTAAATCAACCAAAGCTTGAAACTTTAGGCCTATATGTATTGTCTATTTTTATATGAACCCTGGGTTGAATTGAAACAAAGCTGTTGATAACTTTGCAAAATCTATATAGGCCTAAATCAGTGGAGGCTCCTCAGAGGAGGAAGGGGAGGACCATCCTACCTTAGTCCTACAAAGTTATCCTTTTAAGATAAAACTATACTAAATATATTCACATCACCAAATAATTCATTAAAACACACTGTTTTGCAATGGTCTACAGTAGCCTCAACAGAACTGGCCTCCGGCCTGCTGGCCCCCCTACCTCTGCGGAAGCACAGTTCCCGCTCAGCCCAGTCAAAACTGTTCGCTGCTCTGGCACCCCAATGGTGGAACAAGCTCCCTCACGATGCCAGGACAGCGGAGTCACTCACCACCTTCTGGAGACACTTGAAACCTCACCTCTTTAAGGAATACCTGGGATAGGATAAAGTAATCCTACTTACCCCACCCTTACCCCACCCCAAATAAAAAAAAAAAAAATATATATATATATATATATATATATATATATATATATATTGTAAAGTGGTTGTCCCACTGTCTATCATAAGGTGAATGCACCAATTTGTAAGTCGCTCTGGATAAGAGCGTCTGCTAAATGATGAAAATGTAAAATGTAACTGTAGGGTAGCGCCATGGTGTAACCTGAGGACAGCTAGCTTCCGTCCTCCTCTCGGTACATAGGAGGCTCATGGTTCTCACCCCCTTCCATAGACTTACACAGTAATTATGACAACTTCCAGAGGATGTCCTCCAACCTATCAGCGCTCTTGCAGCATGAACTGACATGTTGTCCACCCAATCAAAGCATCCATGAGAATGGCGCCGGAGAAGATGGCTGCTGTTTTACAGCCCTCTAACCAATTGTACTATTATGTGTGTTTTTTCGCGTTATTTGTAATTATTCTGTAGATAATGTTTCTGCCACCGTCTCTTATGACCAAAAAGAGCTTCTGGATATCAGGACAGCGATTACTCACCTCGTATTTAACAAACATTTTTTCTTCAACGAGTCGGACGCAAAGGATATTCTACAGACACCCGACAAGGCCCAAATCCCCGTCATTCGCAGAAAGAGACGGAGATATCGTGGACGTAGGTGCCTTGTAAGAATCCGACGGTGAGTGAGTAAACTGCCTCTTCCATCAATCCTATTTGCCAATGTTCAATCATTTGAAAATAAATTGGACGACTAAGATTAAGGTTATCCTATCAATGAGACATTAAAAACTGTAATATCTTATGTTTCACTGAGTCGTGGCTGAACAACGACATGGATAACATACAGCTGGCGGGATATACGCTACATCGGCAGGATAGAACGGCTGACTCCAGTAAGACAAGGGGTGGCAGTCTGTGTATATTTGTAAACAACAGCTGGTGCATAAAATATAATACTAAGGAAGTCTCAAGGTTTTGCTTGCCTGAGGTAGAGTATCTCATGATAAGCTGTAGACCACACTATTTACCAAGAGAGTTTTAATCTATATTTTTTGTAGCTGTCTATTTACCAACACAAGCCAATGCTGGTACTAAGATTGCACTGAATTAGCTGTATAAGGCCATAAGTAAACAGGAAAACGGTCATCCAAACACAGCGCTCCTAGTGGCCGGGGACTTGAATGCAGGGAAACTTAAATCCGTTCTACCTAATTTCTACCAGTATGTTAAATGTGCAACCAGAGGGAAAAAAAAAAACTCTAGACCACCTTTACTCCACATACACAGAGACGCGTACAAAGCTCTCCCTCGCCCTACATTTTGCAAATCTGACCATATTTCTATCCTTCTGATTCCTGTTTATAAGCAAAAACTAAAGCAGGAAGCACCAGTGACTCGGTTAATAAGGAAGTGGTCAGATGACGCAGATGCTAAACTACAGGACTGTTTTGCTAGCACAGACTGGAATATTTTCCGGGATTCTTCCGACAGCATTGAGGAGTACATCACATCAGTCATTGGTTTCATCAATAAGTGCATCGATGACAGTGACCGTACGTACATACCCCAACCAGAAGCCATGGATTACAGGCAACATTCGCACTGAGCTAAAGGGTAGAGATGCCGCTTTCAAGGAGCGGGACTCTAACCTGGACGCTTATAAGAAATCCCGCTATGACCTCAAACATGCAAAGAGTCAACACAGGACTATGATTGAATCGTACTACTCCGGCTCCGACGCTCGTCGGATGTGGCAGGGCTTGCAAACTATTACAGACTACAAAGGGAAGCACAGCCACGAGCTGCCCAGTGACACAAGCCTACCAGATGAGCTAAATCACTTCTATGCTCGCTTCGAGGCAAGCAACACTGAAGCATGCACTCCGTAGCCGGTGTGAGGAAGACTTTTAAGCAGGTCAACATTCACAAGGTCGCAGGGCCAGAAGGATAACCAGGACGTGTATTCCGAGCATGCGCTGACCAACTGGCAAGTGTCTTCACTGACATTTTCAACATGTCCCTGACTGAGTCTGTAATACCAACATGTTTCAAGCAGACCACCATAGTCCCTGTGCCCAAGAACACTAAGATAACCTGCCTAAATGACTACCGACCTGTAGCACTCATGTCTGTAGCCATGAAGTGCTTTGAAAGGCTGGTCATGGGTCACATCAACACCATTATCCCAGAAACCCTAGACCCACTCAAATTTGCATACTGCCCCAACAGATTCACAGATGATGCAATCTCTATTGCACTCCACACTGCCCTTTCCCACCTGGACAAGAGGAACACATACGTGAGAATGCTATTAATAGACTACAGCTAACCGTTCAACACCATTGTGCCAGGATAACAACCTCTCCCTCAACGTGATCAAGACAAAGGAGATGATTGTGGACTACAAGGGAAAAAAAGGACTCTGCACGCCCCCATTCTCATCGACGGGGCTGTAGTGGAACAGGTTGAGAGCTTCAAGTTCCTTGGTGTCCACATCACCAACAAACTATCATGGTCCAAACACCCACACACCCCTCAGGAGACTGAAAAGATTTGGCATGGGTCTTCAGATCCTCAAGAAGTTCTATAGCTGCACCATCAAGAGCATCCTGACTGGTTGCATCACTGCCTGGTATGGCAATTGCTCGGCCTCCGACCGCAAGGCACTAGAGAGGGTAATGCGTACGGCCCAGTACATCACTGGGGCCAAGCTTCCTGCCATCCAGGACCTCTATACCAGGCGGTGTCAGAGGAAGGCCCTAAAAATTGTTAAAGACTCCAGCCACCCTAGTCATAGACTGTTCTCTCTGCTACCGCAGAGCGGTACCGGAGCTCCAAGTCTAGGTCCAAAAGGCTTCTTAACAGCTTCTACCCACAAGCCATAAGACTCCTGAACAGCTAATCATGGCTACCCGGACTATTTGCATTGCCTTTGCATTTGTTCTATTAGCTATGTTGACTATGACGTTACTTTAGCTAATAGCTAATATGATGACAACGATGTAGGCTGTGTGTAGCTGTTATTTGTATTTGTATTTATTATGGATCCCCTACCACTATTCCTGGGGTCCAGCAAAATTAAGGCAGTTCATACAATTTTTAAAACATTACAATACATTCATAGATTTCACAACACATTGTGTGCACTCAGGCCCCTACTCCACCACTACCACATATCAACAGTACAAAATCCATGTGTACGTGTGTGTGTATGCATGTGTCTGTGCCTATATTTGTGTTGCTTCACAGTCCCCGTTGTTCCATAAGGTGTTTTTTTTATCTGTTTTTGAAATCTAATTTTACTACTAGCATCAGTTACTTGATGTGGAATAGGGTTCCATGTAGTCATGGCTCTATGTAGTACTGTGCGTCTCCCATAGTCTGTTCTGGAATTGGGGACTGTGAAGAGACCTCTGGTGGCATTTCTTGTGGGGAATGCAAGTGTGTCCGAGCTGTGCGCCAGTAGTTCAAACAGACAGCTCGGTGCATTCAACATGTAAATACCTCTCATAAATACAAGTAGTGATGAAGTCAATCTCTCCTCCACTTTGAGCCAGGAGAGATTGACATGCATATTATTAATATTAGCTCTCTGTGTACATCCAAGGGCCAGCCCTGTTCTGAGCCAATTGCAATTGGTCCTTTTTTGTGGCACCTGACCACACGACTGAACAGTAGTCCAGGTGTGACAAAACTAGGGCCTGTAGGACCTGCCTTGTTGATAGTGCTGTTAAGAAGGTAGAGCAGCGCTTTATTATGGACTTTCTTCTCCCCATCTTAGTTACTGTTCTGTCAATATGTTTTTGACCATGACAGTTTACAATCCAGGGTTACTCCAAGCAGTTTAGTCACCTCAACTTGCTCAATTTCCACATGATTTATTACAAGATTTAGTTGAGGTTTAGGGTTTAGTGAATGATTTGTCCCAAATACAATGCTTTTAGTTTTAGAAATATTTAGGACTAACTTATTCCTTGCCACCCACTCTGAAACTAACTGCAACTCTTTGTTAAGTGCTGCAGTCATTTCAGTCGCTGTAGTAGCTGACATTTATAGTGTTGAGTCATCTGCGTACATAGACACTCTGGCTTTACTCAAAGCCAGTGGCATGTCATTAGTAAAGATTGAAAAAAGCAATGGGCCTAGGCAGCTGCCCTGGGGAATTCCTGATTCTACCTGGATTATGTTGGAGAGGCTTCCATTAAAGAACACCCTCTGTGTTCTGTTAGACAGGTAAGTCTGTATCCACAATATAGCAGGTGGAGTAAAGCCATAACACATACAGTGGGGGAAAAAGTATTTAGTCAGCCACCAATTGTGCATGTTCTCCCACTTAAAAAGATGAGAGAGGCCTGTAATTTTCATCATAGGTACACGTCAACTATGACAGACAAAATGAGAAGAAAATTGTAGGATTTTTAATGAATTTATTTGCAAATTATGGTGGAAAACAAGTATTTGGTCAATAACAAAAGTTTCTCAATACTTTGGTATATACCCTTTGTTGGCAATGACACAGGTCAAACGTTTTCTGTAAGTCTTCACAAGGTTTTCACACACTGTTGCTGGTATTTTGGCCCATTCCTCCATGCAGATCTCCTCTAGAGCAGTGATGTTTTGGGGCTGTCGCTGGACAACATGGACTTTCAACTCCCTCCAAAGATTTTCTATGGGGTTGAGATCTGGAGACTGGCTAGGCCACTCCAGGACCTTGAAATGCTTCTTACGAAGCCACTCCTTTGTTGCCCGGGCAGTGTGTTTGGGATCATTGTCATGCTGATTGACCCAGCCACTTTTCATCTTCAATGCCCTTGCTGATGGAAGGAGGTTTTCACTAAAAATCTCACGATACATAGCCCCATTCATTCTTTCCTTTAAACGGATCAGTCGTCCTGCTCCCTTTGCAGAAAAACAGCCCCAAAGCATGATGTTTCCACCCCCATGCTTCACAGTAGGTATGGTGTTCTTTGGATGCAACTCAGCATTCTTTGTCCTCCAAACACGACGAGTTGAGTTTTTACCAAAAAAGTTATATTTTGGTTTCATCTGACCATGACATTCTCCCAATCCTCTTCTGGATCATCCAAATGCACTCTAGCAAACTTCAGACGGGCCATGACATGTACTGGCTTAAGCAGGGGGACACGTCTGGCACTGCAGGATTTGAGTCCCTGGCGGCGTAGTGTGTTACTGATGGTAGGCTTTGTTACTTTGGTCTCAGCTCTCTGCAGGTCCTTCACTAGGTCCCCCCGTGTGGTTCTGGGATTTTTGCTCACCGTTCTTGTAATCATTTTGACCCCACGGGGTGAGATCTTGCATGGAGCCCCAGATCGAGGGAGATTATCAGTGGTCTTGTATGTCTTCCATTTCCTAATAATTGCTCCCACAGTTGATTTCTTCAAACCAAGCTGCTTACCTATTGCAGATTCAGTCTTCCCAGCCTGGTGCAGGTCTACAATTTGGTTTCTGGTGTCCTTTGACAGCTCTTTGGTCTTGGCCATAGTGGAGTTTGGAGTGTGACTGTTTGAGGTTGTGGACAGGTGTCTTTTATACTGATAACAAGTTCAAACAGGTGCCATTAATACAGGTAACGAGTGGAGGACAGAGGAGCCTCTTAAAGAAGAAGTTACAGGTCTGTGAGAGCCAGAAATCTTGCTTGTTTGTAGGTGACCAAATACTTATTTTCCACCATAATTTGCAAATAAATTCATTAAAAATCCTACAATGTGATTTTCTGGATTTTTTTTCTCAATTTGTCTGTCATAGTTGACGTGTACGTATTATTAAAATTACAGGCCTCTCTCATCTTTTTAAGTGGGAGAACTTGCACAATTGGTGGCTGACTAAATACTTTTTTCCCCCACTGTATGTTTTTCTAGCAGCAGACTGTGATCGATAATGTCAAAAGCCGCACTGAAGTCTAACAAAACAGGTCCCACAATATTTTTATCATCAATTTCTCTCAGCCAATCATCAGTAATTTGTGAAAGTGCTGTGCTTGTTGAATGTCCTTCTATATAAGCGTGCTGAAAGTTTGTTGTCAATTTGTTTACTGTAAAATAGCATTGTATCTGGTCAAACACAATTTGGTAACAGGCTAATAATTGGCTATTTGAGCAAGTAAAGGGGGCTTTACTATTCTTATGTAGCGGATTTACTTTTGCTTCTCTCCAAGCCTGGGGGCACACACATTCTAGTAGTCTTAAATTGAAAATATAGCAAATAGGAGTGGCAATATCGTCCGATATTATCCTCAGTAATTTTCCATCCAAGTTGTCAGACCCCGATGGCTTGTCATTGTTGATAGACAACAATAATTGTTTCACCTCTTCCACACTCACTTTACGGAATTCAAAATTACAATGCTTGTCTTTCATAATTTGGTCAGATATACTTGGATGATGTGGTTTGGTTTGGAAAGTTTTTTTCGCCTGGTCACATACAGCTGATGTGTTGTGTATTGAAGTCCACAAACGAAGGGAAAAGGTGAGAGGAGGAGAGCGCATAGATGCAAGAAGGAATACAATGTGGCTGCTATGAAAGTGAACTGTGTTTACGCGTGATCATTCCACCGATTCTGTTGAAAAACATTTCTTAAACGGAACGAAACGGGGATAAACATACCTGAATTTGTCCAATAGAAACTCTTGTTTGCAACTGTTGGACTAATGATTACACCTAGGGCTGTTGCGGTGACCGTATTACCACCACACCTGCGGTCACGAGTCATGAAGGCAGTCAAATTCCACGTGACCATTTAGTCACAGTAATTAGGCTTCTCCAAGCTCTGATGCTGCTGATGGTCATAAGTAGCCTACCAAGCTTGCAACTGCCTCGTACTCAGCACTCTATTGTCCCTCTAATCATCAATGCAAATGTAATCGAAAATCTAATCAAACACTTAATGAGAGCCCATGAGCTCATATTGCAGAACATTTCTATAGGCTATGCAATTGCATGAGAAAACAGAGTGATGGCTTCTTTTAAAAAGAGGAGGATCCCATCATCTTTCTGTAGGCTAGGCCTACTATATTTATTTCTCAACTTTCCTAATATTAAGCACATTGCTTCTCTTTACAACAGGAGTGTAGCCTAACTGGCTGGCATGAAAATGAACCACGGGAAAGCGTCCTCCATTCGCTATTTAAGTGCATAGATGACATGTATTCTTTTCCCCTGCCCCTGTTTCGAGATAGGTGCATGATAATGGTCCATTCTAAATCAAAACAAATGTCACATATTATTTAGTATATGTAAAGACAAGATTAAATCAGGAATAGTCTGACGGCTGACAATGTTAGCCTATCAATTGTGAATTATATATTATGACTTGTGAATGATTCCCAGCATAAGGCAAGAAACAATGCCTTTTTTTTGCGACTTTTTTGAATCATAATCACATTTGCGGTCATTTAGATAATTGTGTTTTCCCGCTAATGGAACATTTGCGCATATAGTCTACTGCTGTGTGCGTATTGCTGCGCTTATAATGTGACGACATAAACTAATAGTTTATCAAGTTTTTATGATGTTAGTGGTTGTATTAATTTGGGATCTAACTGTCCCAGACTATGTTTGGAATATTTATTTATTGCACAGAATAGAATAGGTCAACTTTTGTACTATGGGGGATAGTAGATGGACATAGGCTAGTGATTTTTCTGTTCGTTAAGCATACTCACCTTGTTGACTGACGAAAAGTAAATGTGGACAGTTCTTCCACTATCTCCAATATGCACCTCGGAATTGGATAAGGACCCGTGCAGTTGCATCCCCGATGTGTCTGTCTTCACTTGTAGCCTGTGAGAAATACCCGATCACATGATGGAGAGCCATGTGAGTGATAGGTGCTTCGGAGCACCCAGCACTCAGGGAGAAGGGAATTATAATTATTATATTTAGCCCAAGGGTACAACGGCCACTGGCCGCAAAAGGCATGGATTTTTTTAGGGTGCATTAAGGCCACACAAAGGGGATGCTACCGGGAAATTCGAGGCATTATCAAGTGCTTGTTAAATTGTGAATGAGAGACTGATGAAGTGTGTACAGCCTGCGCAAAAAACAAAGCAGAGCTCATGCCTTTCAAGCAACTTTTTTCAAATCTTTATTCGAGTCCCATCATGCAGCGTTACAATGTATAAAAAATCTAAACATATAGCCCAACATTTGTAGAACAACTAAAGTTACATTAATGACTCTAAATTAAGCATATAGGAATACCTATTTCTTTGTTAACCGCTCAACATAGAAAAGCCGCATGTGCACACTCCCTCAAATCGTTTGGAGAAAATATCCTTTCTATTTCATTCAGCTTTGTTAAATTGTATTCTTCATACTATAAAATAATATAAAATAATGCCACGGAATCCAAGCAAATCTTGTCTGCTAAATGAACTAGCCATATGGCATAGCCAGATCAGGATCTAACATAAGGACAACTCAGAGTATGCTATTCTGTTCTTCTGAAATATACTTTTTTTCATGTCATGTTTCTTTAGACCTGTCTAAAATAAATAATGCATTTATTGTGAAAGTGTAGGCTATATTGCATGGATTTATTAGAAGGTCTGCATCAGTTGCACCAGGAGATGCTAAACATGTTTATGTTAATTAACGGTCAATTACCGTGAGACCAGCAGTTATTTGCCGGCTGACGAAATTTCGTGACAGCCACAGCCCTAATTATACCCTAGATCAGCCAGAAACCCATCGATGTTGCATTGATCTGGGCGAATGGAATATGAATTACAGTCATCCAATATGCTGTAATAGAAATAAGGCCATGCTCATTAAAACAAAAAATCGTCCTCCCTCACCTTAAACCGCACCGACCGCCACTGGCCTAAATAGTATCATTGATGATACAGTGAGGGAAAAAAAGTATTTGATCCCCTGCTGATTTTGTACGTTTGCCCACTGACAAAGAAATGATCAGTCTATAATTTTAATGGTAGGTTTATTTGAACAGTGAGAGACAGAATAACAACAAAGAAATCCAGAAAAGCGCATGTCAAAAATGTTATCAATTGATTTGCATTTTAATGAGGGAAATAAGTATTTGACCACTCTGCAAAACATGATTTAGTACTTGGTGGCAAAACCCTTGTTGGCAATCAAAGAGGTCAGACGTTTCTTGTAGTTGGCCACCAGGTTTGCATACATCTCAGGAAGGATTTTGTCCCACTCCTCTTTGCAGATCTTCTCCAAGTCATTAAGGTTTCGAGGCTGACGTTTGGCAACTCGAACCTTCAGCTCCCTCCACATATTTTCTATGGGATTAAGGTCTGGAGACTGGCTAGGCCACTCCAGGACCTTAATGTGCTTCTTCTTGAGCCACTCCTTTGTTGCCTTGGCCGTGTGTTTTGGGTCATTGTCATGCTGGAATACCAATCCACGACCCATTTTCAATGCCCTGGCTGAGGGAAGGAGGTTCTCACCCAAGATTTGATGGTAAATGGCCCCGTCCATCGTCCTTTTGATGCGGTGAAGTTGTCCTGTCCCCTTAGCAGAAAAACACCCCCAAAGCATAATGTTTCCACCTCCATGTTTGACAGTGGGGATGGTGTTCTTGGGGTCATAGGCAGCATTCCTCCTCCTCCAAACACGTAGAGTTGAGTTGATGCCAAAGAGCTCCATTTTGGTCTCCTCTGACCACAACACTTTCACCCAGTTCTCCTCTCAATCATTCAGATGTTCATTGGCAAACTTCAGACGGGCATGTATATGTGCTTTCTTGAGCAGGGGGGCCTTGCGGGCGCTGCAGGATTTCAGTCCTTCACGGCGTAGTGTGTTACCAATTGTTTTCTTGGTGACTATGGTTCCAGCTGCCTTGAGATCATTGACAAGATCCTCCCGTGTAGTTCTGGGCTGATTCCTCACCGTTCTCATGATCATTGCAACTCCACGAGGTGAGATCTTGCATGGAGCCCCAGGCCGAGGGAGATTGACAGTTATTTTGTGTTTCTTCCATTTGCGAATAATCGCACCAACTGTTGTCACCTTCTCACCAAGCTGCTTGGCGATGGTCTTGTAGCCCATTCCAGCCTTGTGTAGGTCTACAATCTTGTCCCTGACATCCTTGGAGAGCTCTTTGGTCTTGGCCATGGTGGAGAGTTTGGAATCTGATTGATTGATTGCTTCTGTGGACAGGTGTCTTTTATACAGGTAACAAGCTGAGATTAGGAGCACGTGAAAGAGCACAGTTAGAAAGATATGGCATATTGAAGCAAACCGAATGGACATCATGGAAATTATCGGAGAGGTTGAGGGTAGAGGAAGTTCAGGAGTAAAAACAAACATAAAATGTGTCCATAAAATGTACAGTGGGGAAAAAAAGTATTTAGTCAGCCACCAATTGTGCAATTTCTCCCGCTTAAAAAGATGAGAGAGGCCTGTAATTTTCATCATAGGTACACGTCAACTATGACAGACAAATTGAGGGAAAAAAATCAGTACATGTCCAGGCCCGTCTGAAGTTTGCTAGAGTGCATTTGGATGATCCAGAAGAGGATTGGGAGAATGTCATATGGTCAGATGAAACCAAAATAGAACTTTTTGGTAAAAACTCAACTCGTCGTGTTTGGAGGACAAAGAATGCTGAGTTGCATCCAAAGAACACCATACCTACTGTGAAGCATGGGGGTGGAAACATCATGCTTTGGGGCTGTTTTTCTGCAAAGGGACCAGGACGACTGATCCGTGTAAAGGAAAGAATGAATGGGGCCATGTATCGTGAAATTTTGAGTGAAAACCTCCTTCCATCAGCAAGGGCATTGAAGATGAAACGTGGCTGGGTCTTTCAGCATGACAATGATCCCAAACACACCGCCCGGGCAACGAAGGAGTGGCTTCGTAAGAAGCATTTCAAGGTCCTGGAGTGGCCCAGCCAGTCTCCAGATCTCAACCCCATAGAAAATCTTTGGAGGGAGTTGAAAGTCCGTGTTGCCCAGCGACAGCCCCAAAACATCACTGCTCTAGAGGAGATCTGCATGGAGGAATGGGCCAAAATGCCAGCAACAGTGTGTGAAAACCTTGTGAAGACTTACAGAAAACGTTTGACCTGTCTCATTGCCAACAAAGGGTATATAACAAAGTATTGAGAAACTTTTGTTATTGACCAAATACTTATTTTCCACCATAATTTTTAAATAAATTCATTAAAAATCCTACAATGTGATTTTCTGGATTTTTTTCCTCATTTTGTCTGTCATAGTTGACGTGTACCTATGATGAAAGTTACAGGCCTCTCTCATCTATTTAAGTGGGAGAACTTGCACAATTGGTGGCTGACTAAATACTTTTTTCCCCCACTGTATAATCTCAGCTCGTTACCTGTATAAAAGAGACCTGGGAACCAGAAATCTTTCTGATTGAGAGGGGGTCAAATACTTATTTCCCTCATTAAAATGCAAATCAATTTATAAAATTTTTGACATGCGTCTTTCTGGATTTTTTTGTTGTTATTCTGTCTCTCACTGTTCAAATAAACCTACCATTAAAATTATAGACTGATCATTTCTTTGTCAATGGGCAAAGTTACAAAATCAGCAGGGGATCAAACACTTTTTTTCCCTCACTGTAAATGACTTAGAATGTTTGGTTACATTTCATTTGCTCTGTTAAACCTACCCTTTGGAATGACCGATAGCAACAGTGAATATATTTAGTCAATAATCATTCTCACTATGGCACATTGGCAGTGTCAAAGATTTAGATTTTAGTCATTTAGCAGACGCTCTTATCCAGAGCGACTTACAATTAGTGAGTGCATACATTTTTCATACTGGCCCCCCGTGGGAAACAAACCCACAACCCTGGCGTTGCAAGCGCCATGCTCTACCAACTGAGCTACAGGGGACTATAGCTAAGCAGGGCTTGGTTAAAATTCTGGATGGTCAACCTGGTCTCAGAGCATTTCGTATTATTCTATATTTAAATTAATTTGTGGGTGTCCATCATCCATTTTGTAATAAGTTACGAATTATAATTCGTATGTATTGTTACGATTTGGAAAACGTATGATGTGTTATGAATTCTAATTTGTTGTGGCTAATGTTAGCTAGGTGGCTAATGCTAATGTTAGCTAGCTGGCTAACGTTAGCTAGGCTAGGGGTTAGGGTTAGGTGCAGTGGTGTAAAGTACTTAAGTAAAAGTACTTTAAAGTACTACTTATGTAGTTTTTTGGGCTATCTGTACTTTACTATTTATATTTTTGAGAACTTTTACATTTACTTCACTACATTCGTATAGAAATGAATGTACTATTTACTCCATACATTTTCCCTGTCAGCCAAAAGTACTTGTTATATTCTGAATGCTTAGCAGGACAGGAAAACGGTCCAATTCATGCACTTATCAAGAGAGAATCCCTGGTCATCCCTACTGCCTCTGATCTGGTGGACTTACTAAGCACAAATGCTTCATTTGTAAATTATGTCTGAGTGTTGGAGTGTGCCCCTGGCTATCCGTAAATTAAAAAAAACAAGAAAATGGTGCTGTCTGGTTTGCTTAATATAATGAATGTGAAATTATTTATACTTTTACTTTTGATACTTAAGTATATTTTAGCAATAACATTTACTTTTGATACTTAAGTATATTTAAAACCAAATACATTTAGAATTTTACTGAAGTAGTATTTTGCAGGGTGACTTTCACTTTTACTTGAGTCATTTTCAATTAAGGTATCTTTACTTTTACTCAAGTATGACAATTGGTTACTTTTTCCACCACTGATTAGGCTTTAGGGTTAAGGCGTTAGGTTAAAGGGTTAAGGTTATGGGTAGGGTTAGGGGAAGGGTTAGCTAACATGCTAAGTAGTTGTAAAGTAGCTAAATAGTAGTAATTAGTTGGAAAGTTGCTAATTAGCTAAAATGCTGAAGTTGTGCCCTTGGGTTTACCCCCTTCCGATGTATCTAGGATTGAGATACTTCATCATGATCTATGGATTTGGACGCTTTGTGAATCCATCTCCAGCCGTTTCAGGCTCTTGGGTGGACCTTTGGAGACTATTGGAGAAAACAAAACAAAAAATCTCTATCAGCAACAAGGAATTAGCTGGTAATTTCAAGGGTTTGTTGCATATTACATCTAATTGAATTACTCAGCCAATCCCTCTAGGTGCCCTCCCTCCCCCTATTAAACATTGGGCAATTCCTCTTGTGTCACCATTGGAAGCACTCCCTAGGTGGGTAAGGAGGACGGTTATTCAATAAATCCCTTATTAAAGCCACATAACGTCACACCCGTAACTGTTTTCACCCAGCTTTAATAAAGGGGGGTTATTAAAGGGGGAAATAAACATCTCAGAGTCTAGCAGCTCCTCATGAGAAAAGGCCATGTTTGCGTTTTGCAAAAATGGTGGAGAATACTGGGAGGAGGGCCCTCCGCTGAAAGCCTAGAGACCTTATTCCAATTATGGAAAACACACAGGGAAAAAGAAAAGAAAGGGGGAGAACGCTACAATTTACAAATGGCAGCATTATTAAGCTCCCCTTTTGACTTAAATTGAATTTTACATAGCCCGTATGTGAATCCAATGAAATTCTATTTGTCACATGCTTCGTAAACAACAGGTGTAAACTAACAGTGAAATGCTTACTTACGGGTCCTTTTCCAACAATGCAGAGTTAAAGATAAAAAATAAATAAATAGAAATAGTGACACAAGGAATAAATACACAGTCAATAACGAATAACAATACGTTAAAAAAATAACATGGCTAGTACCGAGTCGATGTGCAGGGGTACGAGGTAATTGAGGTAGCTATGTGCATATATTAGGGGTAAAGTGACAAGGCAACAGGATAGATAATAGACAGTCACAGCAGCGTATGTGGTGAGTGTGAAAGTATGTGTGTGTGTTGGGGTGTCAGTGTATGTACAGTATGTGTGAGTGTGTGGGTAGTCCAATGTGTGTGCATAGAGTCAGTGCAGGAGAGTTAGTTCAAGAACGTGTAGGTGTAGCGGCAGGTAGCTTAGTGGTTAAGAGCGTTGTGCCAGTAACTGAAAGGTCGCTGAATCAAATCCCCGAACCGACTAGGTGAAAAATCTGTCGATGTGCCCTTGAGCAAGGCACTTAACCCTAATTGCTCCTGTAAGTCGCTCTGGATAAGAGTGTCTGCTAAATGACGTAAATATGTATGTTGGGGTATGTGTGTGTTGGGGTGTCAGTGTAAGTACTGAGTGTGTGGGTAGATTCCAGTGCGTGTGTGTGCATAGAGTCAATGCAAGAGAGTTAGTGCAGGCATCATAATCGTGAAGGCGGTACAGATAATGTAACAATTATAGGGTTTTGTGAGGGTGAGGTGGTAGGTTCTTCCTGTGTTGGCGTTCTCAGAACAGCATGGTGTTGTCCCAGATTGAAACCATGATTAGGCCCACTCCAGGTCTCAAAATGGATAGTCATTTGATAGAAGAATTTCCTGTCTTTTTTGATAAATCATTATTTTAACTTCTCTGTGTGAACGTCAAATAAGCTTCAGACTATGGTTTATGGAGGTTGTAGCCTAAACAAAAGTGTTCCACTCCCCCCTCCCCACCGTCCTCTAAACCATACCAAGGCCTTAGCAGACTGCTAAAGGGGATCATTAATATATGAGAGCAATATCATGCCTATGGTCTCACACCCAGTGGACACAAAGTCAACATGGAACATAACCCTTCACTGGCCTGAACCACTGAGGGGGGGGCATGTCTCCCATCACAGGTTGAAGGAGGGAAAAACAAATAAGAGGGAGAAAAACGAGGATGGACCACAGCAAACATTACTGGGCAGGGAGAGGAATAATAGTTTGAGCTGGCTGTTTATTTGAACATGGCGCAGAAGAGGGAGAGGTCACAGGAGGACTAAGGGTTGGGAGTAATGAAGTCAAGCTGGAATAAAATACCCTCTACCGGCTCTGGTCACCGTGCTGCAGTAAGGCCACCCCGAAATGGGATCGGATGCCATGTTTAAGTAAACATCACATTCTCTGCCTAGAGACAATATAACTTTCAGAGAGCATTAAGGGTTTGGTGGTTTTGACTGATAGAATCTGTAGTTTTCCAAATCCAGAGTTGCTTGGATAGGCTACTGAGCTACTAATCAATTGTATGGTGGATAAAACTTCCCTATTAGCAACAATGGAGTTTGTAGCCTACAATTAAGCTCTCTTTCAGTTGAGTCAATCTAACATTAAGGGACACTAGCATCCCTCTCACATTTTGTTTACCGACACTCAGGAGGACGTAACAGAATATATCCTCATGCATCCTCAAATATAACGAGGCGCAATGACATCGTTAACATTTCCACTCGGGCTAACTTTTCACCTGCACCTCCACCTCGCCGCTCATACTGTTCACAGCCTCAGTTTGACGAGTGGAAACAAATAACCTCTGCATCCTAATAACTCAACGTAATCCAGTGCTTACGTTACCCCCCATCTGTACTCCTGTACTTCAACCAACACTCGGCCTTGTCAGAGCTAACATGCGCATGTGTTTCCTTCAAAACTCGTCTCACATTTTGATTATGGGGTGAATACATTATTTATTAGATGTTTTTAAGGGCTCCATTGTGAACTTCAAGTGGCAGGGTGTTGTATTTGCTTAATGAATGGAGTTAGTGGAGATCAAAGAGGAGAAATATGATGGGATGAAGGAGATAGGCGAGACAAGCTCGAATCGCTCAGCCTAATTGCTGTCTGGCAAGGGAAAAATTGAATCGAGTCAAGTTTTGAAGAGTTCACGCTTGGTTTCAGACGTGGTCGGGGGAGGTTTTGTTTCGTACATTCTTAATCCGGCAAAAGACAGATGAATGCACTTTTGCACCTGTGTTTAATTTGTCAATTTCTGTTCACTTTGAAGGTTCATTATTTTCCAATTACTCTAGAGTACTGTTGGAACAGGCTGTTAGGCATATCCATGTGCAGGGACATGTTCAAATGGTTGCTTATTTTCTGATGTGATAGAAATAGTTTTGCAGTGTAATCTGAATGAATGAAATAATCTTATTAAATACTTTTTTCTTTATATAGTTGAATGTGCTGACAACAAAATCACAAAAAAATTAACAATGGAAATCAAATTTATGGAGTCACCCTCAAAATTAAAGTGGAAAACCACACTACAGGCTGATCCAACTTTGATGTAATGTCCTTAAAACAAGTCAAAATGAGGCTCAGTAGTGTGTGTGGCCTCCACGTGCCTGTATGACCTCCCTACAATGCCTGGGCATGCTCCTGATGAGGTGGTGGATGGTCTCCTGAGGGATCTCCTCCCAGACCTGGACTAAAGCATCCGCCAACTCCTGGACAGTCTGTGGTGCAACGTGGCGTTGGTGGATGGAGCGAGACATGATGTCCCAGATGTGCTCAATTGGATTCAGGTCTGGGGAACGGGCGGGCCAGTCCATAGCCTCAATGCCTTCCTCTTGCAGGAACTGCTGACACACTCCAGCTACATGAGGTCTAGCATTGTCTTGCATTAGGAGGAACTCAGGGCCAACCGCACCAGCATATGGTCTCACAAGGGGTCTGAGCATCACATCTCGGTGCCTAATGGCAGTCAGGCTACCTCTGGCGAGCACATGGAGGGCTGTGCGGCCCCCCAAAGAAATGCCACCCCACACCATGACTGACCCACCGCCAAACCGGTCATGCTGGAGGATGTTGCAGGCAGCAGAATGTTCTCCACGGCGTCTCCAGACTCTGTCAAGTCTGTCACGTGCTCAGTGTGAACCTGCTTTCATCTGTGAAGAGCACAGGGCGCCAGTGGCGAATTTGCCAATCTTGGTGTTCTCTGGCAAATGCCAAACGTCCTGCACGGTGTTGGGCTGTAAGCACAACCCCCACCTGTGGACGTCGGGCCATCATACCACCCTCATGGAGTTTGTTTCTGACCGTTTGAGCAGACACATGCACATTTGTGGCCTGCTGGAGGTAATTTTGCAGGGCTCTGGCAGTGCTCCTCCTGCTCCTCCTTGCACAAAGGTGGAGGTAGCAGTCCTGCTGCTGGGTTGTTGCCCTCCTACGGCCTCCTCCACGTCTCCTGATGTACTGGCCTGTCTCCTGGTAGCGCCTCCTCCTGCTTTGGACACTACGCTGACAGACACAGCAAACCTTCTTGCCACAGCTCGCATTGATGTGCCATCCTGGATGAGCTGCACTACCTGAGCCACTTGTGTGGGTTGTAGACTCCGTCTCATGCTACCACTAGAGTGAAAGCACCACTAGCATTCAAAAGTGACCAAAACATCAGCCAGGAAGCATAGGATCTGAGAAGTGGTCTGTGGTCACCACCTGCAAAGCCAGTCCTTTATTGGGGGTGTCTTGCTAATTGCCTATAATTTCCACCTGTTGTCTATTCCATGTGCACAACAGCATGTTAAATTTATTGTCAATCAGTGTTGCTTCCTAAGTGGACAGTTTGATTTCACAGAAGTGTGATTGACTTGGAGTTACATTGTGTTGTTCAAGTGTTCCCTTTATTTTTTTTGAGCAGTGTATTTGTATACAGTGGGGAGAACAAGTATTTGATACACTGCCGATTTTGCAGGTTTTCCTACTTACAAAGCATGTAGAGGTCTTTAATGTTTATTATAGGTACACTTCAACTGTGAGAGACGGAATCTAAAACAAAAATCCAGAAAATCACATTGTATGATTTTTAAGTAATTAATTTGCATTTTATTGCATGACATAAGTATTTGATCTCCTACCAGCCAGTAAGAATTCCGGCTCTCACAGACCTGTTAGTTTTTCTTTAAGAAGCTGTTACGAACCCCGTGGCTCTAAACGTCTAGGGTGGATGGACATGAGACCCGTAACATAATTCATGCAAATTAGGAGTGTGACATGGAGCAGTGAGAACAAAAACTACACAACAACCATGAACTACCGTCAAACATAAATGGTTTATTGCTGAACACACGGTAAAGGTTTGGGAAAAAGGGCTGAGCAGGACCCAAGAAATGAAACCATAGTGTAAAACACCCCTAAACTGATCTTGCCTGCCTCAAGAACCGCTAAGCTACTGCTACTCATAAAAAAATACAGTGGGTGGTCCGCTCAGGTCTAACTAGTGTTTATAGACAGTTCTTTCTACGGGAAATGTATGCCCAAGGGCAGCTTGCTTAACTTCCCCTTTTCCCAGAAACACACAAAGTTACCAAACAGAGTAACCAGCAAATTAATGAGTACTCTAAACACAGGACATCACAGTATCCATTACTCACATACAAAAAAATAGTCTAACAAAATTACCAACCAGAGTAACCAGCAACTTAGTGAGTAAACAAAAACAGGACACCACAGTGTCCATACTCACATACGGAAATAGTCTCTCTCTATCAACAAACATAACTGACTGGTTTTTATATAATGGGATGTGTGATTGAAAACCCAGCAACAGGTGGTGAAATGCAGAGGAATGTTCACTGATTGGTCCACCTTAGCAATCAGCAGACATCTCAACGACCACCAATCAGGAACATACAGGACACCTGTGATTAGGGCAGAAGGAGAGAAAAACACAGGACACAGGATACCTGTATCCGTAACACTCCCACCCTTAAAAGAGCAAACCACAATGGTTTGCGACACACGTACTATCACAACATCCAAAATTCACAAATCATCCTGCCGGGATAACAAAAAAAACCTAGATCATTAAACACGAGACAAAGCATCTGCCAACACATTATCCAACCCCTTTTTGTGGCGGATCTCCAAATTATAATTTTGCACGACAAGTGCCCAACGCATAAGGCGTTGGTTCTGGTTGTACATCCGGTGGAGAAAAACTAAGGGGTTATGGTCAGTATACACTATCACTGGTAATGCACTGGAACCAACATAAACTTCAAAGTACTGCAGAGCTAACAACAAAGCTAGAGCTTCTTGTTCAATGGTGGAATAATTTGTCTGACATTTGTTAAATTTCCGTGAAAAATAACAGACAGGATGGTCCACTCCACTCTGGTCTTGCTGCAGTAGAACAGCCCCAGCACCTCTGGCACTTGCATCTACCTCCAGTTTAAACGGTCGTTCAAAATCTGGCGCAGCAAGAACAGGAGTACTACATAAGAGTGCTTTAGCAGTGTTGAAAGCAGTACGACAATCTTCAGACCATACAAATTTTCTCGCCGGACTGAGCAAATCCGTTAATGGAGCAACTACCGCAGAGAAATTTTTACAGAAACTACGGTAGTAGCCAACCATCCCTAAAAAGCGGCGTAGCTCTCTTCTGGTGGTAGGTGCGGGATATGCATTTATAGCTGAGACCTTGGCATCTACAGGGCGCACCTGACCATGGCCGACCTGTTTACCGAGATAAGTAACAGTGGCCTTCCCAAACTCGCACTTTGCTAAGTTCAGGGTTAGAGAAGCGGCTGCTAGACGTTCACACACTACCCTTAGAGTGTTAACATGATCAGACCACTCAGTTGAATAAATTACCAGATCATCAAGGTAAGCACTACAATTAGGAACTCCAGCCAATACTGTGTTAACCAGGCGTTGGAAAGTGGCTGGTGCGTTCCGCATCCCAAATGCCATGACAGCATATTGTAGGAAGTGATCTGGGGTCACAAAGGCAGAGATGTCGGAGGCACGTGGGGTTAACGGCACCTGCCAGTAACCTTTAGAAGATCTAGTTTGGTTACATAAGTAGCAGCACCAACAGTATCAATACAGTCATCCAGTCTGGGTAACGGGAACGAGTCGGGCACTGTGACAGCATTGACCTTCCGATAGTCCGTACATAATCTGGATGTCCCATCAGGTTTAGGAACCAGAATGCACGGAGAACTCCAAGGACTTGAACTTGGCATAGCCAGGTTATTCTCCAGCAAATAACCGACCTCATCCCTCATTATCTTTCTCTTAGAGACATTGACACGATAAGCATGTTGCTTGATAGGTGCAGCGTTTCCAACATTAATGTCATGTTCTAACACATTTGTGCATGTAGGAACATCATTAAAAAGACATGGAAAGCTGTGTAATAGTCTCACAATATCATCTGACTGTCTGTCCGTTAAATGAATCAGGCTTGACGGGAGAGACAGCAGCATCACTGAATTGGGCAATCTAGCACACTGCTGCTGAGTATTGCGCAACTCCAAACCATCTCCGTCCACATCATTAACATGACCTCCCACTACAGCCGTAGCAGCAATAGAGACAGCCGACTCAGCCAGTTTCTCTGGACTGTCTATCTGAGTGACGGGTCTGGTGTGGTATGTCTTCAACATGTTAACGTGGCACACACGAGATTGGCGTTTTCTATCAGGAGTCTGTATCACGTAGTCAGTTTCACTTAGTTTCTTTTCAATGACATAAGGACCAGAGAAACGTGCTGACAATGACGCTCCTGGCACAGGCAACAATACAAGAACTTGGTCACCTGGCTGCAGTGAACGGAAACAGCCTGTGTGTCATAGTGTCGTTTCATCCGTTTCTGTGAGGAAGACAGCGCTTCCTTTGTTAGAGCACAGGCAGCATGTAGGCGCTCACGAAAGCGACTAACGTAGTCCAACACATTTTCTTTCACACACAACTCTTGTGACAAAAACTGATCCTTAAGGACTTTCATAGGTCCTCTCATGGTGTGTCCAAACACCAGTTCAGCTGGGCTGAACCCTAGGGATTCCTGTACTGTCTCACGGACAGCAAACAAAACTAGAGGAACTCCCTCATCCCAATCTTTCTCAGATTCCAAGCAATATTTACGGAGCATAGACTTCAGGGTCTGATGCCAACGTTCAAGCGCACCCTGAGACTCTGGGTGATATGCGCTTGACACACGGTGTGTAACTGACAAGGATTTTAACACTTGTTTGAAAAGTTTAGAAAGGAAATTCGTACCCTGATCAGTTTGTATCACCTTAGGTAACCCAAAAGTGGAGAAGAATTTGATCAACGCTTTACTCACCACCGGAGCAGTAATCCTTCGCAGAGGAATGGCCTCTGGGTACCTGGTGGCCACACACATAATTGTCAACATAAACTGGTTACCAGATTTTGTTTTTGGTAATGGTCCAACACAATCAACCATCACATGTTCGAAGGGTTCACCTATGGCCGGTATGGGACAAAGAGGCGCGGGGGAAATAACCTGGTTCGGTTTCCCAGTTACTTGACAGGTGTGGCAAGTCCGACAGAACTGAGCCATATCTTGCTTTAAACCAGGCCAAAAGAAATGTCGCAAAACTCGATCATAAGTCTTGGTGACTCCCAGATGTCCGGACCACTGGTGATCATGAGCGAGGGATAAAACATTTTGTCGAAAGGCTGTAGGAATCACTATTTGGTAAACAGCATTCCAATCTCCGCCAGCGTCAACATGGGATGTCCATTTACGCATGAGGAGATTACCATCAATGAAGTATGCCATGTTTTTCTTCTTTAGCTCCTCCTCTGAGACAACACTAGAAAAACATTTAGCCAGGCTAATGTCAACCTGTTGGTTAGCGATCAGCTGCTCACGAGTAACTGGTAACTGTATTGCCTCAGCAACAAGTTCCACATCCTTCTTCCTTTCTCTGGGCTGTTGGTCAGACTGCACCAGCTTACCAGAGGTAGCACCCAAACTATCCTCTGGGTCACACTCTCTGAATAGAATCGTGTCTGACAAATCTATCACTTCACCCACTTGTCGTGCTTGAGCACGTGTGACAGCACAAGCGGGGAACACATCTGGATAACCCTGTGCCAGCTCCTCAGAGAGAGACTGGTCACTTTTATCCAATACCTCCAATACGGGTATCACCTTTCCTCCGGCAATATCGTTGCCCATTATAAATGTCACACCTTTTACTGGCAACATAGGACGTACGCCCACTCTGAACAATCCACTGACTAACTCAGAGTGTACGTTCACAAAGTGCAATGGCACTGGGACAAATCCCATTTCAATTCCTTGTACTAACACACTGGAACCAAATATGTATTATTAGACAAGGGCAACACATCAGCTAGTGTGAACGACTGCGCCGCACCAGTATCTCTGAGGATTCTAACTGGACGCTGAGACGCTTCGTCATCTGATATAGAAACAAACCCCTCAAAAATGAACGGTTCATAACTGTGATCTGGGACAGGGACTTTCAAACCACATTCACTATGAGGCCTCTGTCTTGATTCCGGCCTTACAACCGTACGAATCAGCCCAACACCCGTTGGCGGCCTGGCGTGCTGAGGCATCCCCGGTTTGCGTTTTAGCAGAAAGCAATCATTAACCATATGTCCCACCTTATGACAATAGAAACAGTGACGCACATCTTTTGGGCGTGCTGGATGTACTGCTGGTCGACTAGGACTAAAAGTTAGCAACTCCGCAGCCCTGCCCTCCGTACGAGCCGAAAACACGCTCTTATGCGTCAACACAAACTTGTCTGCCAATACAGACGCTTCCGACAGTGAGGATACTTTCTGTTCGTTCAGATAAACTACAATGCGTTCGGGTAAGCAATTTTTAAACTCTTCTAACAAGATTAACTCCCGTAGAGAGTTAAAATCAGTTACTTTACTAGCACTGTGCCATTTGTCAAACAGATTTCCTTTGTCTCTAGCAAACTCCACATAAGTCTGAGTAGGAGACTTTTATGAGACCTAAATCTCTGTCGATATGCCTCAGGAACAAGCTCATAGGCACGAAGAACAGTAGCTTTGACCACGTCATAATTCAAACTGTCTTCAAGAGGTAGCGCTGCCAGAACCTCTTGGGCTTTACCTGTTAGTTTACACTGAAGTAATAGGCACCATACCTCTTTGGGCCATTTCAATGCTACCGCTATACGTTCAAAAACACTGAAATAGGAATCAACCTCTGACTCCCTGAACACAGGTACCAAGGTGATCTGCCTACTAAAATCAAACGTAGTAGACGACACAGCTGGTGAGGATGGCTCACTAGCAGGCATAGTATGAGCAGAGACTAACCTTGCTGTTTCTGCCTCCAGTTCCATTTTACGCACCTCCAGTTCCATCTTACGCGTCTCCAGTTCTTGATCAAGCCTACGCGTCTCCAGTTCTTGATCAAGCCTACGCGTCTCCAGTTCCATCTTACGCGTCTCCAGTTCCTGATCAAGCCTACGCGTTTCCAGCTTGTCTAGCCTGATTTGTGCCCGCTCTTCCGCCTCCATTTGGAGCCGTGTCGAGCGGACATCCATCCTGGCATCACTGTCAGTCAGTGGGGAGAGTGGGTCATAACGGGGCAATGTGGCTGGAGCCTTAGCCTCGTCCTCAGACACTGATGGACTTACAGGAACAGCAACCACATCCCCTACAGGAGCAGCAGACTCAGGCGGCGGTAACTCAAGCACTCGCTCGTTCAACAATATCGCTAGCACTACTTCCCTAACTTCTGCTTTCACTAAACCCTTCGGTATGGGTACAGAAAAGTGGTCAGCCAAAGCCTGTAGATCCACTCTACGGCAATTATCAAAAACCTCCCATGTAGTGTTTTCCAAAAATGCATCCAACTCAAAAGTAGCCATCCTAAACTAGCAACACGAGCCGTCGAATACTGAACACACAAAAAAAAACAGGTAGTTACAGCTGCCAAGCTCAACACTGAACCAGACACTTACTAATTTGCATGAGTAGCATGGGATAGATCCCGGACGAACCCCCACTTTATGTTACGAACCCCGTGGCTCTAAACGTCTAGGGTGGATGGACATGAGACCCGTAACATAATTCATGCAAATTAGGAGTGTGACATGGAGCAGTGAGAACAAAAACTACACAACAACCATGAACTACCGTCAAACATAAATGGTTTATTGCTGAACACACGGTAAAGGTTTGGGAAAAAGGGCTGAGCAGGACCCAAGAAATGAAACAATAGTGTAAAACACCCCTAAACTGATCTTGCCTGCCTCAAGAACCGCTAAGCTACTGCTACTCATAAAAAAATACAGTGGGTGGTCCGCTCAGGTCTAACTAGTGTTTATAGACAGTTCTTTCTACGGGAAATGTATGCCCAAGGGCAGCTTGCTTAACTTCCCCTTTTTCCAGAAATACACAAAGTTACCAAACAGAGTAACCAGCAAATTAATGAGTACTCTAAACACAGGACATCACAGTATCCATTACTCACATACAAAAAAATAGTCTAACAAAATTACCAACCAGAGTAACCAGCAACTTAGTGAGTAAACAAAAACAGGACACCACAGTGTCCATACTCACATACGGAAATAGTCTCTCTCTATCAACAAACATAACTGACTGGTTTTTATATAATGGGATGTGTGATTGAAAACCCAGCAACAGGTGGTGAAATGCAGAGGAATGTTCACTGATTGGTCCACCTTAGCAATCAGCAGACATCTCAACGACCACCAATCAGGAACATACAGGACACCTGTGATTAGGGCAGAAGGAGAGAAAAACACAGGACACAGGATACCTGTATCCGTAACAGAAGCCCTCCTGTTCTCCACTCATTACCTGTATTAACTGCACCAGTTTGAACTTGTTACCTGTATAAAAGACACCTGTCCACACACTCAATCAAACAGACTCCAACCTCTCCACAATGGCCAAGACCAGAGAGCTGTGTAAGGACATCAGGATTACAATTGTAGACCTGCACAAGGCTGGGATGGGCTACAGGACAATAGGCAAGCAGCTTGGTGAGAAGGCAACAACTGTTGGCGCAATTATTAGAAAATGGAAGAAGTTCAAGATGACGGTCAATCACCCTCAGTCTGGGGCTCCATGCAAGATCTCACCTCGTGGGGCATCAATGATCATGAGGAAGGTGAGGGATCAGCCCAGAACTACACGGCAGGACCTGGTCAATGACCTGAAGAGAGCTGGGACCACAGTCTCAAAGAAAACCATTAGTAACACACTACGCCGTCATGGATTAAAATCCTGCAGCGCACGCAAGGTCCCCCTGCTCAAGCCAGCGCATGTCCAGTCACGTCTGAAGTTTGCAATGACCATCTGGATGATCCAGAGGAGGAATGGGAGAAGGTAATGTGGTCTGATGAGACAAAAATAAGAGCTTTTTGGTCTAAACTCCACTCGCCGTGTTTGGAGGAAGAAGAAGGATGAGTACAACCCCAAGAACACCATCCCAACCGTGAAGCATGGAGGTGGAAATATCATTCTTTGGGGATGCTTTTCTGCAAAGGGGACGGGACGACTGCACCGTATTGAGGGGAGGATGGATGGGGCCATGTATCGCAAGATCTTGGCCAACAACCTCCTTCCTTCAGTAAGAGTATTGAAGATGGGTCGAGGCTGGGACTTCCAGCATGACAACGACCAGAACACACAGCCAGGGCAACTAAGGAGTGGGTCCGTAAGAAGCATCTCAAGGTCCTGGAGTGGCCTAGCCAGTCTCCAGACCTGAGCCCAATAGAAAATCTTTGGAGGGAGCTGAATGTCCGTATTGCCCAGCGACAGGCCCAAAACCTGAAGGATCTGGAGAAGGTCTGTATGGAGGAGTGGGCCAAAATCCCTGCTGCAGTGTGTGCAAACCTGGTTAAGACCTATAGGAAACGTATGATCTCTGTAATTGCAAACAAAGGTTTCTGTACCAAATATTAAGTTCTGCTTTTCTGATGTATCACATACAGTGGGGAAAAAAGTATTTAGTCAGCCACCAATTGTGCAAGTTCTCCCACTTAAAAAGATGAGAGAGGCCTGTAATTTTCATCATAGGTACACGTCAACTATGACAGACAAATTGAGAAAAAAAATTCCAGAAAATCACATTGTAGGATTTTTTATGAATTTATTTGCAAATTATGGTGGAAAATAAGTATTTGGTCACCTACAAACAAGCAAGATTTCTGGCTCTCACAGACCTGTAATTCTTATTTAAGAGGCTCCTCTGTCCTCCACTCGTTACCTGTATTAATGGCACCTGTTTGAACTTGTTATCAGTATAAAAGACACCTGTCCACAACCTCAAACAGTCACACTCCAAACTCCACTATGGCCAAGACCAAAGAGCTGTCAAAGGACACCAGAAACAAAATTGTAGACCTGCACCAGGCTGGGAAGACTGAATCTGCAATAGGTAAGCAGCTTGGTTTGAAGAAATCAACTGTGGGAGCAATTATTAGGAAATGGAAGACATACAAGACCACTGATAATCTCCCTCGATCTGGGGCTCCACGCAAGATCTCACCCCGTGGGGTCAAAATGATCACAAGAACGGTGAGCAAAAATCCCAGAACCACACAGGGGGACCTAGTGAATGACCTGCAGAGAGCTGGGACCAAAGTAACAAAGCCTACCATCAGTAACACACTACGCCGCCAGGGACTCAAATCCTGCAGTGCAAGACGTGTCCCCCTGATTAAGCCAGTACATGTCCAGGCCCGTCTGAAGTTTGCTAGAGTGCATTTGGATGATCCAGAAGAGGATTGGGAGAATGTCATATGGTCAGATGAAACCAAAATATAACTTTTTGGTAAAAACTCAACTCGTCGTGTTTGGAGGACAAAGAATGCTGAGTTGCATCCAAAGAACACCATACCTACTGTGAAGCATGGGGTTGGAAACATCATGCTTTGGGGCTGTTTTTCTGCAAAGGGACCAGGACGACTGATCCGTGTAAAGGAAAGAATGAATGGGGCCATGTATCGTGAGATTTTGAGTGAAAACCTCCTTCCATCAGCAAGGGCATTGAAGATGAAATGTGGCTGGGTCTTTCAGCATGACAATGATCCCAAACACACCGCCAGGGTAACGAAGGAGTGGCTTCGTAAGAAGCATTTCAAGGTCCTGGAGTGGCCTAGCCAGTCTCCAGATCTCAACCCCATAGAAAATCTTTGGAGGGAGTTGAAAGTCCGTGTTGCCCAGCGACAGCCCCAAAACATCACTGCTCTAAAGGAGATATGCATGGAGGAATGGGCCAAAATACCAGCAACAGTGTGTGAAAACCTTGTGAAGACTTACAGAAAAAGTTTGACCTGTGTCATTGCCAACAAAGCGTATATAACAAAGTATTGAGAAACTTTTGTTATTGACCAAATACTTATTTTCCACCATAATTTGCAAATAAATTCATTAAAAATCCTACAATGTGATTTTCTGGATTTTTTTTTCTAATTTTTTCTGTCATAGTTGACGTGTACCTATGATGAAAATGACAGGCCTCTCTCATCTTTTTAAGTGGGAGAACTTGCACAATTGGTGGCTGACTAAATACTTTTTTACCCCACTGTACTTATGTCATGCAATAAAATGCTAATGAATTACTTAAAAATCATACATTGTGATTTTCTGGATTTTTGTTTTAGATTCAGTCTCTCACAGCTGAAGTGTACCTATGATAAAAATTACAGACCTCTCATGCTTTGTAAGTAGGAAAACCTGCAAAATCGGCTTTGTATCAAATACTTGTTCTCTCCACTGTATAAACCCCAGTCGTACTTTAGCAAATGCCTCTTCGAAGTCTGCTATGAATAGCAGGCCTGGTTTCCCAGATTTTTCATAGTGTTCTATTGTTTCCAGTACTTGCCTTATATTATCTCAAATGTATTTTCCATGTAAAAAAACCTGTCTGATTAGAATTAATAATGTCTGACAATATCTTTTTAATTCTATGCTCTATACATTTTGCTAGAATTTTTGCATCACAACACTGAAGTGTAAGGGGCCTCCAATTTTTATAATGGACTGGATCTTTATATTTTCCACTTGTATTCTGTTTCAGTAATAATGAAATCAGACCTTCTTCTTGAGTGTCTGATAATCTACCATTTACAGTGGGGAAAAAAGTATTTAGTCAGCCACCAATTGTGCATGTTCTCCCACTTAAAAAATTGAGAGAGGCCTGTAATTTTCATCATAGGTACACGTCAACTATGACAGACAAAATGATAAAAAAATTCCTGAAAATCACATTGTAGGATTTTTAATGAATTTATTTGCAAATTATGGTGGAAAATAAGTATTTGGTCAATAACAAAAGTGTCATACATACACAATCCATCTCACAATTGTCTAAAGGCATAAAAATCCTTCTTTAAATTGTCTCCTCCCCTTCATCCACACTGACATCAATAAGGGATCATAGCTTTCACCTGGATTCTCCTGGTAAGTCTATGGCATGGAAAGAGCTGGTGTTCTTAATGTTTTGTACACTCAGTATACATGTATATGCACTACCAGTCAAAAGTTTGGACACACCTACTCATTCAAGGGTTTTTCTTTATTTTTACAATGTTTTACATTGTAGAATAATAGTGAAGACATCACAACTATGAAATAACACATATGGAATCATGTAGTAACCAAAAAAGTGTTAAACAAATCAAAATATATTTGAGATTCTTCAAATAGCCACCTTGATGACAGCTTTGCACACTCTTGGCATTCTCTCTACCAGCTTCATGAGGTAGTCACCTGGAATGCATTTCAATTAACACGTGTGCCTTCTTAAAAGTTAGTTTGTGGAATTTATTTCCTTCTTAATGCGTTAGAGCCAATCAGTTGTGTTGTGACAAGGTAGGGGGGGTATACAGAAGGTAGCCCTATTTGGTAAAAGACTAAGTCCATATTATGGTAAGAACAGCTCAAATAAGCAAAGAGACAGTCCATCATTATGAAGACATGAAGGTCAGTCAATACGGAACATTTCAAGAACTTTGAAAAACTGTAAAAACCATCAAGCGCTATGATGAAACTGGCTCTCATGATAACCACCACAGGAATGGAAGACCCAGAGTTACCTCTGCTGCAGAGGATAAGTTCATTAGAGTTACCATTCTCAGAAATTACAGCCCAAATAAATGCTTCACAGAGTTCAAGTCACAGACACATCTCAACATCAACTGTTCAGAAGGGACTGTGTGAATCAGGCCTTCATGGTCGAATTGCTGCAAAGAAACCACTACTAAAGGACATCAATAAGAATAAGATACCTGTTTTTCAACAGGACAATGACCCAACACACCTCCAGGCTGAGTAAGGGCTATTTTAACAAGAAGGAGAGTGATCTCATTTGCCCAACACCTGGTCGTCTAATGGTTAGACGGAGACCTGGAGAGGCCTACAAGCCACAGTGTCTCGCACCCACTGTGAAATTTGGTGGAGGATCGGTGATGATCTGGGGGTGCTTCAGCAAGGCTGGAATCGGGCAGATTTGTCTTTGTGAAGGAAGCATTAATCAAGCTACGAACAAGGTTGTCCTGGAAGAAAATGTGCTTCCTTTTGCTCTGACATTGTTCCCCAACTCTGAGGATTGTTTTTTCCAGCAGGACAATGCGCCATGCCGCACAGCCAGGTCAATCAAGGTGTGGATGGAGGACCACCAGATCAAGACCCTGTCATGGCCAGCCCAATCTCCAGACCTGAACCCCATTGAAAACTTCTGGAATGTGATCAAGAGGAAGATGGATGGTCACAAGCCATCAAACAAAGCCGAGCTGCTTGAATTTTTGCGCCAGGATTGGCATAAAGTCACCCAACATCAATGTGAAAGACTGGTGGAGAGCATGACAAGACGCATGAAAGCTGTGATTGAAAATCAGGGTTATTCCACCAAATATAGATTTCTGAACTCTTCCTAAGTTAAAAAATTAGTATTGTGTTGTTTAAAAATGAGCATGAACATATTTTCTTTGCATTATTTGAGGTCTGTAAAACTGCATATTTTTGGTTATTTTTACCAGTTTTCATTTTCAGCAAATAAATGCTCTAAATGACAATATTTTTATTTAGTAGTTTATAGAATAAAACCAAACATTTAATTTCACCCATAACACATACCTATAAATAGTAAAACCAGAGAAACTTATATTTTTGCAGTGGTCTCTTAATTTTTCCAGAGCTATATATATATATATATATACTGCTCAAAAAAATAAAGGGAACACTTAAACAACACAATGTAACTTCAAGTCAATCACACTTCTGTGAAATCAAACTGTCCACTTAGGAAGCAACACTGATTGACAATACATTTCACATGCTGTTGTGCAAATGGAATAGACAACAGGTGGAAATTATAGGCAATTAGCAAGACACCCCCAATAAAGAAGTGGTTCTGCAGGTGGTGACCACAGTCCACTTCTCAGTTCCTATGCTTCCTGGCTGATGTTTTGGTCACTTTTGAATGCTGGCGGTGCTTTCACTCTAGTGGTAGCATGAGACGGAGTCTACAACCCACACAAGTGGCTCAGGTAGTGCAGCTCATCCAGGATGGCACATCAATGCGAGCTGTGGCAAGAAGGTTTGCTGTGTCTGTCAGCGTAGTGTCCAGAGCATGGAGGCGCTACCAGGAGACAGGCCAGTACATCAGGAGATGTGGAGGAGGCCGTAGGAGGGCAACAACCCAGCAGCAGGACCGCTACCTCCGCCTTTGTGCAAGGAGGAGCAGGAGGAGCACTGCCAGAGCCCTGCAAAATGACCTCCAGCAGGCCACAAATGTGCATGTGTCTGCTCAAACGGTCAAAAACAGACTCCATGAGGGTGGTATGAGGGTCCGACGTCCACAGGTGGGGGTTGTGCTTACAGCCCAATACCGTGCAGGACGTTTGGCATTTGCCAGAGAACACCAAGATTGGCAAATTCGCCACTGGCGCCCTTTGCTCATCACAGATGAAAGCAGGTTCACACTGAGCACGTGACAGACGTGACAGAGTCTGGAGACGCCGTGGAGAACATTCTGCTGCCTGCAACATCCTCCAGCATGACCGGTTTGGCGGTGGGTCAGTCATGGTGTGGGGTGGCATTTCTTTGGGGGGCTGCACAGCCCTCCATGTGCTCGCCAGAGGTAGCCTGACTGCCATTAGGTACCGAGATGAGATCCTCAGACCCCTTGTGAGACCATATGCTGGTGCGGTTGGCTCTGTGTTCCTCCTAATGCAAGACAATGCTAGACCTCATGTGGCTGGAGTGTGTCAGCAGTTCCTGCAAGAGGAAGGCATTGATGCTATGGACTGGCCCGCCCGTTCCCCAGACCTGAATCCAATTGAGCACATCTGGGACATCATGTCTCGCTCCATCCACCAACGCCACATTGCACCACAGACTGTCCAGGAGTTGGCGGATGCTTTAGTCCAGGTCTCTGCAGGAGATCCCTTAGGAGACCATCCACCACCTCATCAGGAGCATGCCCAGGCGTTGTAGGGAGGTCATACAGGCACGTGGAGGCCACACACACTACTGAGCCTCATTTTGACTTGTTTTAAGGACATTAGATCAAAGTTGGATCAGCCTGTAGTGTGGTTTTCCACTTTAATTTTGAGGGTGACTCCAAACCCAGACCTCCATGGGTTGATCAATTTGATTTCCATTGATAAATTTTGTGTGATTTTGTTGTCAGCACATTCAACTATGTAAAGAAAAAAGTATTTAATAAGAATATTTCATTCATTCAGATCTAGGATGTGTTGTGTAAGTGTTCCCTTTATTTTTTTGAGCAGTGTATATATACATGACCAAAAGTATGTGGACTCATGATCGTCATACCTCTCATTCCAAAATTATGGGCATTAAAATGGAGTTGGTCCCTCTTTTGCTGCTATAACAGCCTCCACTCTTCTGGGAAGGCTTTCCACTAGATGTTGGAACATTGCTGCAGGGACTTGCTTCCATTCAGCCCAAGAGCATTAGTGAGGTTGGGCACTGATGTTGGGCGATTAGGCCTGGCTCGCAGTCGCTGTTCCAATTAATTCCAAAGATGTTCGATGGGGTTGAGGTCAGGGCTCTGTGCAGGCCAGTCAAGTTCTTCCACACCGATCTCGACAAACCATTTCTGTATGTACCTTGCTTTGTGTCATACTGAAACAGGAAAGGGCCTTCCCAAACTGTTGCCACAAAGAATAATTTAGAATGTCATTGTACTGTATGCTGTAGAGTTACGATTTCCCTTCACTGGAACTAAAGGGCCTAGCCCTAACCATGAAAAACAGCCCCAGACCATTATTCCTTCTCCACCAATCTTTACAGTTGGCAGGTAGCGTTCTCCTGCCATCTGCCAAACCCAGATTCGTCCGTTGGAGTGCCAGATGGTGAAGTGTGATTCATCACTCCAGAGAACACATTTACACTGCTCCAGAGTTCAATGGCGGCGAACTTTACACCACTCTAGCTGAGGCTTGGCATTGCACATGGTGATCTTAGGCTTGTGTGCGGCTGCTCGGTCATGGAAACCCAATTCATGAAGCTCCCGACGAACAGTTCTTGTCCTGATGTTTCTTCCAGCGGCAGTTTGGAACACGGTAATGAATGTTGCAACCGAGGACAGACACATTTTAGGCACTACGTGCTTCAGCACTCGGTGGTCCCCTTCTGTGAGCTTGTGTGGCCTACCACTTCGCGGCTGAGCCGTTGCTCCTTGACGTTTCCACTTCACAATAACAGCACTTACAGTTGACCGAGGCAGCTCTAGCAGGGCAGAAATTTGACAAACTTACACGTTGAAAGTCACTGAGCTCTTCAGTAAGGCCATCTACTGCTAATGTTTCTCTATGGAGATTGCATGGCCGTGTGCTCGGTTTTATACACTGGTCAGCAACAGGTGTGACTGAAATATCCAAATCCATTAATTTGAATGTGTGTCCACATACTTTTGTATGTTAGTAATGTCAGTGGTGATTGTCTTGCTCACTTTCTTTCAGTATCAAATTGTCTGTTCATAGCTGTCCCCCTCCCCCCAATCCCTACCATCATGCCTGCTCTACTAAAGGCCAAAACTGTCCAATGCCATGGCACGTGGCCTGCACAATCATGAGAGGTAAGAAAGAACCCTCTCTACCCATTGACACTGGGAGTTTGCAAACTCAAACAAAGTTACAGGTAACACACTGATATCAACTCCTGTTCTGTAACCTTATCACCCAACCTTATGTCACAGAGGAAGAAGTAGACACAATTATGGAGCAGAAGGAGGAGGAGGAGGAAAGGAAGAAAGAAGTGGAGGAGAGAATGTCTTTAGATGAGACAAAAGAGCGGATAAGTTATTAAGATCTTTATATTGCCCATTGCCTCTCTCTCTGTCTGTCCCTCTTACTCAACTCCTCTCTCTCGCATGGTACCCCTTTCTCCTTTCGATCAGGGTTTCTTAAACTATGGGCCGGGACCCAAAATGGGCCCTAGGCAATTACTATTGAAGCATAGAGGTGTTTTATGGAGACATTACACATTTTTTTAGGTGCTACAGACGGGACGGCCTGGGCTCCCAAGAACCACCGCAGACACCGTAACTACCACTCACACAATCACAGTAGCAGCAGAGCAGCCACGACTGGGTCAGCAGGGACACAGACAGCGACTACTCCAACAGCTCCAATCCCACCACACCCCTCTGCCTCCCCTGCTGCCCTCTCCACCCCACTCCTCCATCACCTCCTCCTCCACTTTGCTCACCTCCCTCCCTCACCACCTCCCCTTTTATTCTTATTATGGTCTGTTGAGAGGTGAACCTGCAAGTTAACATTTAATTGTATTGTGCACACCAGGGCTCTCCAACCCTGCTCCTGGAAAGCTACCGTCCTGTAGTTTTTCGCTCCAACCCTAATCTAATGCACCTGATTCTAGTAATTAGCTGGTTGATAAGGTTAGTTACAACTGGGGTTGGATTGAAAACCTACAGGAGGGTAACTCTCCAAGAACAGTGTTGGAGAGCCCTGGTTGTACACAATGTGTATCTAGGGCTCGGCGATATGTCCAAAATATCATATCACTGTATTTTTCTCATTTAACAGTGATGTAGTCCTATTTGTAGAACATTGCATAGGAATCAAAATCCTCTTTTGTAGCCTCGTACTCTGTTAATCAACCAATGGTTTCCATTTGTATAGTTATTTGTTCAATTCCAGCATTCACTTCCAGCATTTTAATCAATTTCTTAATTTCCTTCACACATTATTGTATCATTCACACACTGTTTCATATTTATTTTGTCTTAATATGCCTCTATTTCATTTCCTTGACAGAATTATTATTCTCCGACCTATTTGACTGCATATTCATCGATTGCCTTTCTTACTTTCGCCACTAGGGGGTAGTCACCCAATTTCTTGGTCTTTACTCCCAAAGTTATTTTACTTATTGCTCTTGAAAGCAAACTTCCTCAGTTCTCCGCTGAAGGCAGTTCTTTCTGGCGATAAAAGCGGCTGATTGCCATAATTTGTTGGAGTCATTACTGAATTTTTGAATATAACAAACCAAACATTAAAATGCTGTTATAAAAGGTCAAGTAAAAATCCAAATACAGTGAGGGAAAAAAGTATTTGATCCCCTGCTGATGTTGTATGTTCGCCCACTGACAAATAAATTATCAGTCTATTATTTTAATGGTAGATTTATTTGAACAGTGAGAGACAGAATAACAACAAAAAAATCCAGAAAAACGCATGTCAAAAATGTTATAAATTGATTTGCATTTTAATGAGGGAAATAAGTATTTGACCCCCTCTCAATCAGAAAGATTTCTGGCTCCCAGGTGTCTTTTATACAGGTAATGAGCTGAGATTAAGAGCACACTCTTAAAGGGAGTGCTACTAATCTCAGCTTGTTACCTGTATAAAAGACACCTGTCCACAGAAGCAATCAATCAATCAGATTCCAAACTCTCCACCATGGCCAAGACCAAAGAGCTCTCCAAGGATGTCAGGGACAAGATTGTAGACCTACACAAGGCTGGAATGGGCTACAAGACCATCGCCAAGCAGCTTGGTGAGAAGGTGACAACAGTTGGTGCGATTATTCGCAAATGGAAGAAACACAAAATAACTGTCGATCTCCCTCGGCCTGGGGCTCCATGCAAGATCTCAGCTCGTGGAGTTGCAATGATCATGAGAACGGTGAGGAATCAGCCCAGAACTACACGGGAGGATCTTGTTAATGATCTCAAGGCAGCTGGGACCATAGTCACCAAGAAAACAATTGGTAACACAATACGCCGTGAAGGACTGAAATCCTGCAGCGCCCGCAAGGTCCCCCTGCTCAAGAAAGCACATATACATGCCCGTCTGAAGTTTGCCAATGAACATCTGAATGATTCAGAGGAGAACTGGGTGAAAGTGTTGTGGTCAGATGAGACCAAAATGGAGCTCTTGGCATCAACTCAACTTGCCGTGTTTGGAGGAGGAGGAATGCTGCCTATGGCCCCAAGAACACCATCCCCACCGTCAAACATGGAGGTGGAAACATTATGCTTTGGGGGTGTTTTTCTGCTAAGGGGACAGGACAACTTCACCGCATCAAAGGGACGATGGACGGGGCCATGTACCGTCAAATCTTGGGTGAGAACCTCCTTCCCTCAGCCAGGGTATTGAAAATGGGTTGTGGATGGGTATTCCAGCATGACAATGACCCAAAACACACGGCCAAGGCAACAAAGGAGTGGCTCAAGAAGAAGCACATTAAGGTCCTGGAGTGGCCTAGCCAGTCTCCAGACCTTAATCCCATAGAAAATATGTGGAGGGAGCTGAAAGTTCGAGTTGCCAAACGTCAGCCTCAAAACCTTAATGACTTGGAGAAGATCTGCAAAGAGGAGTGGGACAAAATCCCTCCTGAGATGTGTGCAAACCTGGTGGCCAACTACAAGAAACGTCTGACCTCTGTGATTGCCAACAAGGGTTTTGCCACCAAGTACTAAGTCATGTTTTGCAGAGGGGTCAAATACTTATTTCCCTCATTAAAATGCAAATCAATTCATAACATTTTTGACATGCGTTTTTCTGGATTTTTGTTGTTGTTATTCTGTCTCTCACTGTTCAAATAAACCTACCATTACAAATTATTTCTTTGTCAGTGGGCAAACATACAAAATCAGCAGGGGATCAAATACTTTTTTCCCTCACTGTAAGCACAGGCAACAGACATTGGGAGACAAATTCATGTTTCAGCAGGACAATAACCTAACCTAAAACACAAGGCCAAATATACGCTGGAGTTAGTTACAGTTTTGACTTAAATCAGCTTGAAAATCTATGGCAAGACTTGAAAATGTATTTCTAGCAATGATCAACAACCAACTTGACAGAGCTTGAAGAATCATGTACAAATATTGTACATTCCAGGTGTGCAAAGCTCTTAGAGACTTACCCTGACATATTCACAGCTGTAATCGCTGCCAAAGGTGACTCTATGTATTGACTCAGGGGTGTGAATACTTATGTAAATGTGATATTTCTGTATTTCATTTTCAATAAATATGCAACAAAAACATGTTTTCACTTTGTCATTATGGGGTATTGTGTGTAGATGGGTTTTTACTTATTTCCCTCATTAAAATGCAAATCAATTTATAACATTTTTGACATGCGTTTTTCTGGACTGTTTTGTTGTTATTCTGTCTCTCACTGTTCAAATAAACCTACCATTAAAATTATAGACTGATCATTTATTTGTCACTGTAGATATCTTTGTAAGAAAGAATAATTCCCTTGATGTGATGATGCTGAATGTAAACATCCCCCACTCTCCCCTACCGCAACATGGTCACTCAAACAATTACCCTGTACTTTTTCACACACAAAATCGTCCACTGCCTGAAGATTGGTAATGGTTGCTGTGATAGTAGACTGTGATTGAACGCAGTACATTCTACACATGTAGAACACATGTTGGGCTCCTGAGTGGCGCAGCGGTCTAAGACACTACATCTCAGCGCAAGAGGCATCACTACAGACCCTGGTTAGATTCCAGGCTGTATCAAAATCCGGCTGTGATTGGGAGTCCCATAGGGCGGCGCACAATTGGTGCAGTGTCGTCCATGGTAGGCCGCCATTGTAAATAACTGACTTGCCTGGTTTAATATAAATAAATGTACAAGCATAGATCTTTTCACAGAACCATTTCAACTCCAATTTGACCACAAGTCATAGAATGGTGCCAGTTTGTTCCTACCTTCCTTTCTGATCTGAAAATGACTTCAAGGAACGGCCTTTCGCTTACTATGCCTTCACTGTACTTGAGGAGTTCCCCTCTCATTTTCCAATATTATGCTCATCCAGATCCTACTAGATGATTGAAGGGGTGGGCAGCTTTGATGTTCCCCTGAAACACTCAGGTTATTATCCGAGGGGTCTGCTCCCGGCTTCAAGGTGGTAAGCGTGATGAAATCCGTCTCGGCCGAGGTCACCCGGCTCTCTTTACATTTAATTGGAGACAAACAAAGATGATTGATTCGAAGAGAGGAAGACCCAATTTATTTGGAAGCAAACACCCTCACTTGCCCAGTGGTCTTGTCAATTCATGGCCAGTGCCAACAATGAAAATAAAAATAGATTGTCCCATGTTCGACCGGGGCAGACCAAGACATGGGGAAATTAATTTGGAAGCGTTTGGAAACATTCTTCCTGTTCAGTTTTTATGACTTTGGCGTCTCACTCATGAGCCGCTCGTGAAACTATTTGGAATATTATTGTTTGAAATCCCAACAAATGCTTGGCTTTGCAATTACGTTTGGCAGCATCACAATGTTAAGAAGAATAATCCCTTTCAAGTTATCACTATTCCCATCGCAGTCTAATTGTGGTAATCAAAATATTTAGTAGGAATAATTTTACAAGGATAACCCAACAGCTCTAGGTCTACTGATTCATAGATAAATGTGTACAGTGAACTAATTATCAATATTTACATTTACATTTTTAGGTATTTAGCAGACGCTCTTATCCAGAGCGACTTATGTCTTTACATGACGATATGCACCTTGTGAGAATGACAACATTGTCAACTTAACCCTAAACTCATGAGCTAATAGAAAAATAATTTCTGTAAGAAATGAATAGCCAGTACTTGCCTTTTAAAGATGAGGTGGAAAAAAACTAAAGCGTGATGGCAGCCCATTACCAGCCACAAAACGTCATCCTGTGATGATTTTTCAAAAAGATAGCATCACAACATATGATGCTTATATCAACACATTGCATTCAATGCGAAAAAAAGATGAGCATCACAGGGTTGATACCTAAGTGAATACATTGCATTCAATGGGGAGAGATTAGCCTCACACTATTGATGCCTAGAGAATGGCTTCACGTACATGACACCCTCCTCTCTTTCCCCCCTCCCTCCCTCCTTCACCTTCTTCCTCTCTCTCTCTCCCTTTTCTCTTGCTCCCTCCCCCTCCATTCTCTCTCCCTCCTTCTTTCCCTCCTTCAGACCATTTCCGAATTGAGCGCATCACTGGTAATTCCTGTTTGAGTTTTTGTTTCTAAGGAATTAAGAGGATGGGGTTATGGTCAGATTTGCCAAATGGAGGGTGAGGGAGAGCTTTGTATGTGTCGCTGTGTGTAGAGTAAAGGTGATCTATAGTTTTTTTCTCCTGTAGTTGCACAGGAGACATGCTGGTAGAAATGAGCTACAACGGATTTCAATTTCCCTGCATAAAAAATCCCCTTAATATTAGAGATTGCGCACCAACTGTTGTTGACAAAGAGACCCCCATCCCCCCTCAGCATACCGGACGCAGCTGTTCTGTCCTGCCGATGTATAGAAAACCAGCTAGATTTATATTTTCCATGTCCTTCAGCCACGACTCAGTGAAACATAGGATATTACAGTTCTTCAGATCATGTTGATAGTCAAACGGAGCTCATCCAGTTTATTTTCCAGTGATTGTACATTCGCCAAAAGAACAGAGGGTAAGGGCGACTTATCCACTCGACGTTGCATTCTCGTTAGGTACAGTATCCCGCACACCGGCCCCTATAGCGGCGCCTCGCCCTCCTCCAAGTGACAGGGATTTGGGTCTGGCCTGGAATAAACATTATGTCCTTCGCCTCCGATTCGATGAAATAGAAGTCCTCATCCAAACGAAGGTCAGTAATCGCTGTTTTGATTAACAGAAGCTACACCACCTGACCAAAAGTATGTGGACACCTGCTCGTCAAACATCTCATTCCAAAATCATGGGCATTAATATGGAGTTGCCCCCCCCCTCCCCTTTGCTGCTGTAACAGCCTTCACTCTTCTGGGAAGGCTTTCCACTAAATGTTGGAACATTGCTGCGGGGACTTGCTTCCATTCAGCCACAAGAGCATTAGTGAGGTCGGGCACCGATATTGGGCGAATAGGCCTGGCTCGCAGTCGGAATTCGAATTCATCCCAAATGTCATGAACCCTGCATCCTGAGTCGGTTCCTGCCTGTGTTGCCATTTTTCTGCTCGGAATCTCCAGTTTCCTGAGGGTTCGTGAACGCTCCCGGCCTGGTTGCCGGGCGACGTTGCTAGGCGGGAGATCTTCCGATTAACCACACCTGCATCTCATCAGCGGTCTGCACACCTGGTCCTGATCATCACCCTTCTTAAGCCCTGACCTGACATCCATTCCCTGCCGGATCGTTAGCCATGAACAGTATGTTTGTCAGTGTATCAGCCTTGGAGTTCCTAGCGTTAGTTTTGTTGTTTTGCACCTTGTTGGCTTGCCGTGTACTTACCTCCGTTTTGTTTCTATCTGCAGTCAATCTCCCGGAACCTTCACCCAACCCCTGCCTGGTTGTCGGCGGCTGCCAAGCCATTCTTGGATCTACCACTGCACCTCCACCTACTCATCTCCGCCGTCCGCTCTGTCCCCTGGATTATTCTACATCGTTTTTTGAATCTGTTAAATAAATACTCACCTTCGTTTCAACTCACCTTGTCCTGGTCTGCTTCTGGGTTCTGGCTTAGTAAACCGTGACAGAACGATCCGGCCAGAAATGAACCCAGCGGACCTGGACTCTGTTCGCCATGCCATTACCCATCAGGAGAAGATGTTGGGACAACATAGCACGGCGCTACAGGAGATAGCTTTGTCCGTTTGGAACTTTTCTACCAGTCTGATGAAGATCCAGGCTCAGCTCAGTTTGCCGGTGGAGAATCCACGACCGGTTTCACCCATCTCGCCTGCGGCTTCTGGAGCTGTGCCCTTCCGTGAGCCCAAGGTTCCGACGCCTGATAAATATGAGGGGGGAGTTGGGAAGATGCCGTTCTTTCCTTATGCAGTGTGGATTAGTGTTCGATCTACAGCCCCACTCTTATGCCACAGACAAGGCTAGGATAGCCTTTGTCATTGAGTTGCTGCGTGGTCGAGCTCTGGAGTGGGCTTCAGCCGTTTGGGAACAACAGGACACCTGCATGGCCTCATACCAGGAGTTCACGGCCGAGATGAGGAAGCTATTTGACCATCCCGTCCGAGGTATGGACGCAGCTAGGCGCCTGTTTTCGCTTTGCCAAGGAACTCGCAGCGTTGCCGACTTCGTGATCGAGTTCAGGACTTTGGCTGTGGAGAGTGGGTGGAATGAGGAGTCTCTGCAAGCGGCCTTTTACCAGGGGCTGTCGGAGCAGCTCAAGGATGAGTTGATCTCCTATCCGGAGCCTAGTGACCTGGACAGCTTGGTAGCCTTGTCTATTCGGGTGGATAACCGAGTTCGAGAGAGAAGGAGGGAGAAGCAATGGGGGCCCGGTCCACTTGTTCCCGGCGGTCGTCAAACTGCTCGGCTCGCTAAAGTTGGGAGGACTTTTAGCGAGCCAGTTTCAACCTCTCAATACCTCTGTCAGACCCCGTTTCCGGCTACCCTCATGAACAGGAATCAGAGTCTAGCGATTAACGCTTCGTCGATTCAGGTGCCGATGGAAGCTTTATTGATGCCGAAGTGGTGGAACAGCTGGGGCTTTCCAAGGAGCGATTACCGGAAGCCATTGAAGCTACCACTCTGAACGGCAGTAGTCTGGCACGTATCACGATGAGGACTGAACCGGTTAAGATGCTGTTGTCAGGGAATCATTCTGAGGTGATCTCATTCTTCATTCTGCCTTCTTCCCATGTTCCTCTGGTCCTTGGATACCCCTGGCTGAAAGAACACAATCCCACGTTCGATTGGGTGACTGGCAAGGTAACTAGTTGGAGCCTTGAGTGTCATGCTAACTGCCTCAAGACTGCCTGTTCCCATTCTGTTCCCAGTCAGGTGATTGAGGCTAGACCCCCAGATTTGTCCCTGGTTCCCGAGACATATCACGATTTGGGGAAAGTGTTCAGTAAGCAGAGGGCTCTGTCACTCCCTCCCCACCGACCATATGACTGTGCCATAAACCTGTTCCCTGGAGCTGTCTATCCCAAGGGACGGTTATACAGCATCTCCCGACCTGAACGTGAGGCTTTGGAGACCTACATCAAGGAGTCCCTAGCGGCTGGTCTCATTCGTCCCTCATCATCACCCCTGGGGGCAGGATTCTTCTTTGTGGGTAAGAAGGATGGCTCTCTTCGACCGTGTATTGATTATCGGGGGTTGAATGATATCACGGTCAAGAACAAGTATCCCCTGCCCTTGATGAGCTCTGCCTTCGACTCCTTACAGGGTGCTACTGTGTTCACCAAGCTAGACCTACGCAATGCGTATCACCTGGTCCGGATCAGAGAGGGGGATGAGTGGTTGACAGGTTTCAATACACCGATGGGTCACTTCGAGTATCAGGTGATGCCGTTTGGACTGACAAAACTCCAGCAGTGTTCCAGAGTATGGTGAATGACGTCCTGAGAGATATGATCGGTCTCTTTGTGTGTTTACCTGGATGACATTCTTATCTTCTCAAAGGAACCTTCCAGCCACATCCAGCATGTCAGGCAGGTTATGCAGCGATTGTTGGAGAATCGCCTGTTCGTGAAGGCCGAGAAGTGCGAATTTCACGCCCACACTATATCCTTCCTCGGGTACACCATCTCCAGGGGAGAGATCAGGATGGACCAGGAGAAGGTTAGAGCGGTTCTGGAATGGGCCCAGCCCGGTACGAGATTGCAGCTCCAGAGGTTTCTGGGGTTTGCGAATTTCTATCGCCGATTCATCCGGGATTACAGCCGTGTGGCCGCTCCTTTAACTGCCCTGACTTCCAGTACCAGGACCTTCAGTTGGAACCCTGAGGCGGACCGAGCGTTCCTGGATTTGAAGAGGCGATTCACCAACGCACCGATTCTCTCTCAACCTGACACGGCCCGTCAGTTCGTCGTGGAAGTGGATGCGTCTGATGTGGGGGGTTGGCGCCATCCTGTCCCAGCGATGCTCCACTGACGGGAAACTCCATCCCTGCGCCTACTACTCTCGTCGTCTTTCGTCTGCGGAGAGGAACTACGATGTGGGTAACCGGGAGCTTCTCGCGGTGAAGCTTGCCTTGGAGGAGTGGCGCCACTGGTTGGAGGGGGCGGAGCAACCGTTTATTGTCTGGACCGACCACAAGAATCTTGCTTACGTGCAATCGGCTAGACGTCTCAACTCCCGTCAGGCCAGGTGGGCTTTGTTTTTCGGACGCTTTAATTTTTCCCTGACGTTCCGACCTGGGTCTAAGAACGGCAAGGCGGACGCCTTGTCCCGGATGTTCTCCAAGACGGAGGAGAGTGGGGCCAAGACCGAGACGATTCTTCCCCGGAACTGTGTCGTGGGAGCAGTTATGTGGAGGATTGAGGAGGAGGTTATGGCGGCCCTTCGGACGCAGCCCGGTCCCGGTAATGGTCCACCCGGTCGTTTGTTTGTGCCTGAGTCGGTTCGTTCTGCTGTCCTCCAATGGTCCCACGCCAGCAAGATGGCTTGTCACCCTGGCGTGGCCCGGACGATGGCGTTACTTCGCAGACGATTTTGGTGGCCGGCCATGGGAGAAGATACTCGGAGGTTTGTTGCTGCCTGTCCAGTGTGTGCGCAGAATAAGAGTGCCAACCGGCCCAGCTCTGGACTACTTCACCCCCTCCCTATTCCCCGGCGACCATGGTCGCATCTGGCCCTGGACTTTGTCACTGGGTTGCCCTCTTCTGAGGGGAACACGGTCATTCTGACTATCGTGGACAGATTCAGCAAGTTCGCCCACTTTGTGCCCATTTCCAAGCTTCCCTCGGCCTCTGAGACGTCCGAGATCCTGGTTAGGGAGGTTTTCAGGGTCCACGGGTTGCCCAGTGACATAGTTTCCGACCGTGGCCCTCAGTTTACCTCTGCTGTCTGGAAGTCTTTCTGTTTGGCCATTGGAGCTACAGTCAGTCTCACATCTCGTTTTCACCCCCAGTCTAATGGTCAGGCGGAGAGAGCCAACCAGAAGATGGAATCCACGCTACGCTGCCTTGTCTCCTCCAACCCCACCTCCTGGGTCTCTCAGTTGCCTTGGGTTGAGTATGCCCACAATACTCTCCCTACATCTGCCACTGGGATGTCTCCCTTCCAGTGCCTGTATGGCTACCAACCTCCCTTTGTTTCCTTCTCAGGAGAAGGATCTCTCAGTGCCCTCTGTTCAGGCCCACATTCGTCGTTGCCACCGGACCTGGCATCGGGCCAGAAAGGCCCTCCTTAGAGTTTCTGACCGGTATCAGCTCCAGGCGAATCGTCGCCGGATTCCCGCCCCCACCTATACCATCGGAGATAGGGGTCTGGTTGGCCACACGGGATCTTCCTCTGCGGACTGAGTCTAAGAAACTGTCACCGAAGTTCATTGGTCCGTTTGTGGTGGAGAAGGTGATCAATCCTGTGGCGGTTCGACTCAAGTTACCTAGAACGCTCAGAGTCCATCCCACCTTTCATGTCTCCTGCCTCAAGCCTGTTCTCCTCAGTCCTCTGTTACCCCCTCCGCCTCCTCCTCCTCCCCCTCGGATGATCGGAGGGGGTCCTGCCTACACGGTGCGCCGCATTATGGATTCCAGACGGCGGGGCCGGGGTTTCCAGTATCTCGTGGACTGGGAGGGGTATGGTCCTGAAGAGAGGAGTTGGATTCCTCGGCGCCAGATCCTGGATGCTGATCTCCTTCGTGACTTCTACCGCCTCCATCCTGGCGCTCCGGGTAGTCCGCCCGGTGGCGTTCGTCGGAGGGGGGGTACTGTCATGAACCCTGCATCCTGAGTCGGTTCCTGCCTGTGTTGCCATTTTTCTGCTCGGAATCTCCAGTTTCCTGAGGGTTCGTGAACGCTCCCGGCCTGGTTGCCGGGCGACGTTGCTAGGCGGGAGATCTTCCGATTAACCGCACCTGCATCTCATCAGCGGTCTGCAAACCTGGTCCTGATCATCACCCTTCTTAAGCCCTGACCTGACATCCATTCCCTGCCGGATCGTTAGCCATGAACAGTATGTTTGTCAGTGTATCAGCCTTGGAGTTCCTAGCGTTAGTTTTGTTGTTTTGCACCTTGTTGGCTTGCCGTGTACTTACCTCCGTTTTGTTTCTATCTAAAGTCAATCTCCCGGAACCTTCACCCAACCCCTGCCTGGTTGTCGGCGGCTGCCGAGCCATTCTTGGATCTACCACTGCACCTCCACCTACTCATCTCCGCCGTCCGCTCTGTCCCCTGGATTATTCTACATCGTTTTTTGAATCTGTTAAATAAATACTCACCTTCATTTCAAGTCACCTTGTCCTGGTCTGCTTCTGGGTTCTGGCTTAGTAAACCGTGACACCAAAGGTGTTCGATGGGGTTGAGGTCAGGGCTCTGTGCAGGCCAGTCAAGTTCTTCCACACAGATCTCAACAAACCATTTCTGTATGGAACTCGCTTTGTGCACAGGGGGCATTGTCAAGCTGAAACAGGAAAGGGCCTTCCCCAAACTGTTGCCACAAAGTTGGAAGCACAGAATCATCTACAGTCGTGGTCAAAAATGTTGAGAATGACACAAGTATTGGTCTTCACAAAGTTCGCTGCTTCAGTGTTATGAGATATTTTTGTCAGATGTTACTATGGTATACTGAAGTATAATTACAAGCATTCCATAAGTGTCAACGGCTTTTATTGACAATTATATTAAGTTTATGCAAAGAGTCAATATTTGCAGTGTTGAACCTTCTTTTTCAAGACCTCTGCAATCCGCCCTGGCATGCTGTCAATTAACTTCTGGGCCACATCCTGACTGATGGCAGCACATTCTTACATAATCAATGCTTGGAGTTTGTCAGAATTTGTGGGTTTTTGTTTGTCATCCCGCCTCTTGAGGATCGACCACAAGTTCTCAACGGGATTAAGTTCTGGGGAGTTTCCTGGCCATGGACCCAAAATTTCGATGTTTTGTTCCCCGAGCCACTTAGTTATCACTTTTGCCTTATGGCAAGGTGCTCCATCATGCTTTAAAAGGCATTGGTCGTCACCAAACTGTTCTTGGATGGTTGGGAGAAGTTGCTCTCGGAGGATGTGTTGGTACCATTCGTTCTTAGGCAAAATTGTGAGTGAGCCCACTCCCTTGGCTGAGAAGCAACCCCACACATGAATGGTCTCAGGATGCTTTACTTTTGGCATGACAGAGGACTGATGGTAGCGCTCACCTTGTCTTCTCCGTACAAGGTGTTTTCCGGATGCCCCAAACAATCGGAAAGGGGATTCATCAGAGAAAATGACTTTACCCCAGTCCTCAGCAGTCGAATCCCTATACCTTTTGCTGAATATCAGTCTGTCCCTGATGTTTTTCCTGGAGAGAAGTGGCTTCTTTGCTGCCGTTCTTGACACCAGGCCATCCTCCAAAAGTCTTCGCCTCACTGTGCGTGCAGATGCAAAAAGTCTGCGCTGGTGGTGCCCCGATCCCGCAGCTGAATCAACTTTAGGAGACGGTCCTGGCACTTGCTGGACTTTCTTGGGCGCCCTGACGCCTTCTTCACAACAATTGAACCTCTCTCCTTGAAGTTCTTGATGATCCGATAAATGGTTATTTAGGCGCAATCTTACTAGCAGCAATATCCTTGCCTGTGAAGCCCTTTTTGTGCAAAGCAATGATGACGGCATGTGTTTCCTTGCAGTTAACCATGGTTAACAGAGGAAGAACAATGATTTCAAGCACCACACTCCTTTTAAAGCTTCCAGTCTGTTATTCTAACTCAATCAGCATGACAGGGTGATATCCAGCCTTGTCCTCGTCAACACTCTAACCTGTGTTAACGAGAGAATCACTGACATGACGGCATCTGGTCCTTTTGTGGCAGGGCTGAAATGCAGTGGAAATGTTTTTTGGGGGGATTAAGTTCGTTTTCATGGCAAAGAGGGACTTTGCAATTAATTGCAATTCATCAGATCAATCTTCATGACATTCTGGAGTATATGCAAATTGACATCATCAAAACTGAGGCAGCAGACTTTGTGAAAATTGGTATTTGTAGAATGTGATTGTATGCTGTAGTGTTAAGATTTCCCTTCACTGGAACTAAGGGGCTTAGCCCGAACCATTAAAAACAGACAATTATTCTTCCTCCACATCATCAAACGTCATCAGAGTGCGCAGCTGAACATTGTATGCTGGAAAAAATGTGGTTTGTTATTTTTGATTAAAGCAATAACACTATTCATAAATACAAATACAGAACTTGTTTTTGCGTGAATTCCATGACGCGGTTAGCTTTTAACAGCTAGGACCGCTATTTCTTGTCCCAGAATCCCGCTTAAGAGACAGGTTGAAGCCTGGTTGCCATCAAGCTAACGAAGTTGGTACCAGATGAGTTTTGCAATTGAGCCCTCTTTGTCAGGAGAACTAAATGAATGGTTCCAGCGCAGTAGGAGCTGTATCTATTACACTTTGTTTCGGGACAAACTGGATCACTCAGAGTTCCAATGTGGCAATTGTTTACTTGCTGAGGATTATAGGCTTGAGGTGGCTTCCTTGATCATGCAGGTCGCCAGCCTACGTAAGAAACTGGGGAAAACGCAGAGTGGAATGTTTACATTTTCTACGTCAGTGGCAGGAAGGCGTTTGCGCTTGTTGGATGCATCTCCGCCTTGTCGTTTGTCGTTATCTGAATGGCTGGTGTTGCCAGGAGATCCCCCATCTGATAGTATAGATGATTTTCTAATACAAATGTTGTGAAATGATAAAGGTAAAACTTAGTAAACATAATTTATACTTTGTAATCCAGATGCATGTTTGAATAGTGAATATAGTCAATGCAGTGTGTAACTGTTCTATTCTGTGTGTATGAATATTATTTTTTAAGAAAGTGTCTGAGTCACGCCGCCAATATAATGAGATAGGAGACAGAGGCCCCACCTAGAGAAATGCACGTAGCCCTCGTAAGTAAACAATATGTGGCACTTGGACTTTGAAAGTTAATGGTGGTGTGGCATTGAAAGATGTTAATAATTTACATAAAGAGGAGTATCTCTGTATGCTGTATAAGCATGACTATGCATTTGTGTATGTATAAAAGGAGAGCTCTGAGTTAAGGCAAACAGTTGCTCCATGGACCAGCTCGGCTTTGTTGCACTTTAATAAAGTCTATTTTTGAATTCACAAGCTCCGGTTTTTTGAGAGATACTTTTGAGTTAAATATTTTTACCACATAAATGGCGAGCTTGCCAGGAGTGACAAATAGGGACCTATTACGGTGAACACCTGTGACTGTGGACGGCTTGGACGAACTACACAAACAAAGTGGCCACTAAAAAAAGGTAAGCAAAGTTCTTACTTAAATAGTATAACGTTTGTGTGGTTCGCTCCGGGGCCCGCCCTCAGCTGCAGTACACCAAGTAGGTCTCTCCAAATGTAAGAACTAGAAAACCAGAAACTGGGAGCTTTTGAATTCGAAATGCATGTTAAATGATAAAGGGATAATAAGCATCGAGGGTTGCAATACATAGAAAATAGTTTAAGTAAGAGTAGATCTGCTCGGTCCGGGCAGGTGGGTGGTTTGCTTGGGTCATTGTGGTTCATTCATTTGTGATTGGGTTGGATGTTTTATCTGACTCGGTCGAGTTGGTCATTTGGTCAGTATGATCAAATCCGTTTGATTCATTCGATTGGTTTTCTGACTCGTTTTGTACTCATCGAGGCCACTCGGTTGATTCGTCTGAGGCATTTGTTCAAATCGTCTGATTCATTTGTTCGTCCGACTGGTCGTTCTGTCTGATTCATTTTGATTCATTCAGTGTGTTTGGGTTGGATGTTTCATCTGTCTCATTCAGGTTGCTCATCTGGTCAGTCCGGTCTATCTGTTTGGGTCGATCACTCAATTCGTGCATTCAATAATCGAAGTTCATCTGAGGCATTTGTTCAGTTCGGTTGGTGCATTTGATTCATCCTGCTGATCGCTTTGTCTGGGTCACTTCGGCACGAGCGGCTGTCCATCTGTTTGGGCGATCAGAAAATAAATAGGCAGCCCTTTGAATACTGCTCTAAATGTGTTGAGGAAGTGAATCATTTAGAGGGCTGCATAGGTGGGAAAAAATCCTGTATAATACCGCTTTTTCTGTGTTGAGGAAGTGAATCAGGAAAGGGGCTGAATTATTGTTTTATTTTTAATTTTATTTTGGGGGGTAGATCACCTTAATATTGCAGATAGATTGTAACTTCCATCAATGTAATTGTCTGCATCACTTCCAATCCCCCATGTTTTTTATATATGGGTCCTCTGTAGCTCAGCTGGTAGAGCACGGCGCTTGTAACGCCAAGGTAGTGGGTTCGATCCCCGGGACCACCCATAAACTAAAAAAATAAAATAAAATTTATGCACGCATGACTGTAAGTCGCTTTGGATAAAAGCATCTGCTAAATGGCATATTATTATTATTATATTATTATATACACACACATATATACACTGCTCAAAAAAATAAAGGGAACACTAAAATAACACATCCTAGATCTGAATGAATGAAATAATCTTATTAAATATTTTTTCTTTACATAGTTGAATGTGCTGACAACAAAATCACACAAAAATGATCAATGGAAATCAAATGTATCAACCCATGGAGGTCTGGATTTGGAGTCACCCTCAAAATGAAAGTGGAAAACCACACTACAGGCTGATCCAACTTTGATCTAATGTCCTTAAAACAAGTCAAAATGAGGCTCAGTAGTGTGTTTGGCCTCCACGTGCCTGTATGACCTCCCTACAATGCCTGGGCATGCTCCTGATGAGGTGGCGGATGGTCTCCTGAGGGATCTTCTCCCAGACCTGGACTAAAGCATCCGCCAACTCCTGGACAGTCTGTGGTGCAACGTGGCGTTGGTGGATGGAGCGAGACATGATGTCCCAGATGTGCTCAATTGGATTCAGGTCTGGGGAACGGGCGGTCCATTGCATCAATGCCTTCCTCTTGCAGGAACTGCTGACACACTCCAGCCACATGAGGTCTAGTATTGTCTTGCATTAGGAGGAACCCAGGGCCAACCGCACCAGCATATGGTCTCACAAGGGGTCTGAGGATCTCATCTCGGTACCTAATGGCAGTCAGGCTACCTCAGGCGAGCACATGGAGGGCTGTGTGGCCCCCCGAAGAAATGCCACCCCACACCATGACTGACCCACCGCCAAACCGGTCATGCTGAGGATCTCCATGGCGTCTCCAGACTCTGTCACGTCTGTCACGTGCTCAGTGTGAACCTGCTTTCATCTGTGAAGAGCACAGGGCGCCAGTGGCGAATTTGCCAATCTTGGTGTTCTCTGGCAAATGCCAAACGTCCTGCACGGTGTTGGGCTGTAAGCACAACCCCCACCTGTGGATGTCGGGCCCTCATACCACCCTCATGGAGTCTGTTTCTGACAGTTTGAGCAGACACATGCACATTTGTGGCCTGCTGGAGGTCATTTTGCAGGGCTCTGGCAGTGCTCCTCCTGCTCCTCCTTGCACAAAGGCGGAGGTAGCAGTCCTGCTGCTGGATTGTTGCCCTCCTACGGCCTCCTCCACATCTCCTTATGTACTGGCCTGTCTCCTGGTAGCGCCTCCATGCTCTGGAACACTACGCTGACAGACTCAACAAACCTTCTTGCCACAGCTCGCATTGATGTGCCATCCTGGATGAGCTGCACTACCTGAGCCACTTGTGTGGGTTGTAGTCTCCGTCTCATGCTACCACTAGAGTGAAAGCACCACCAGCATTCAAAAGTGACCAAAACATCAGCCAGGAAGCATAGGAACTGAGAAGTGGTCTGTGGTCACCACCTGCAAAGCCAGTCCTTTATTGGGGTTATCTTGCTAATTGCCTATAATTGCACAACAGCATGTGAAATGTATTGTCAATCAGTGTTGCTTCCTAAGTGGACAGTTTGATTTCACAGAAGTGTGATTGACTTGGAGTTACATTGTGTTGTTTAAGTGTTACCTTTATTTTTTTGAGCAGTGTATATATATATATATATATATATATATATATATATATATATATATATATATATATATATATACAGTGGGGGAAAAAGTATTTAGTCAGCCACCAATTGTGCAAGTTCTCCCACTTAAAAAGATGAGAGAGGCCTGTAATTTTCATCATAGGTACACGTCAACTGTGACAGACAAAATGAGAAAAACAAATCCAGAAAATCACATTGTAGGATTTTTAATGAATTTATTTGCAAATTATGGTGGAAAATAAGTATTAGGTAAATAACAAAAGTGTCTAAAAAATTACAGGCCTCTCTCATCTATTTAAGTGGGAGAACTTGCAAAATGTTTGGCTGACTAAATACTTTTTTCCCCACTGTATATATATATATATATATATATATATTAATTTATATATAAATATACACATATACATATAACTATACATACATACATACATACATACATACATACATACATACATACATACATACATACATACATACATACATACACATGCATATCCTTTAAAAAAATATAGAGTGAGGGAAAAAAGTATTTGATCCCCTGCTGATTTTGTACGTTTGCCCACTGACAAAGAAATGATCAGTCTATAATTTTAATGGTAGGTTTATTTGAACAGTGAGAGACAGAATAACAAGAAAAAAATCCAGAAAAGCGCATGTCAAAAATGTTATCAATTGATTTACATTTTAATGAGGGAAATAAGTATTTGACCACTCTGCAAAACATGATTTAGTACTTGGTGGCAAAACCCTTGTTGGCAATCAAAGAGGTCAGACATTTCTTGTTGTTGGCCACCAGGTTTGCATACATCTCAGGAAGGATTTTGTCCCACTCCTCTTTGCAGATCTTCTCCAAGTCATTAAGATTTCGAGGCTGACGTTTGGCAACTCGAACCTTCAGCTCCCTCCACAGATTTTCTATGGGATGAAGGTCTGGAGACTGGCTAGGCCACTCCAGGACCTTAATGTGCTTCTTCTTGAGCCACTCCTTTGTTGCCTTGGCCGTGTGTTTTGGGTCATTGTCATGCTGGAATACCAATCCACGACCCATTTTCAATGCCCTGGCTGAGAGAAGGAGGTTCTCACCCAAGATTTGATGGTACATGGCCCCGTCCATCATCCCTTTGATGCGGTGAAGTTTTCCTGTCCCTTTGGCAGAAAAACACCCCCAAAGCATAATGTTTCCACCTCCATGTTTGACTGTGGGGATGGTGTTCTTGGGGTCATAGGCAGCATTCCTCCTCCTCCAAACACGGCGAGTTGAGTTGATGCCAAAGAGCTCCATTTTGGTCTCATCTGACCACAACACTTTCACCCAGTTCTCCTCTCAATCATTCAGATGTTCATTGGCAAACTTCAGACGGGCATGTATATGTGCTTTCTTGAGCAGGGGGGCCTTGCGGGCGCTGCAGGATTTCAGTCCTTCACGACGTAGTGTGTTACCAATTGTTTTCTTGGTGACTATGGTCCCAGCTGCCTTGAGATCAATGACAAGATCCTTCCGTGTAGTTCTGGTCTGATTCCTCACCGTTCTCATGATCATTGCAACTCTACGAGGTGAGATCTTGCATGGAGCCCCAGGCCGAGGTTGATTGACAGTAATTTTGTGTTTCTTCCATTTGCGAATAATTGTACCAACTGTTGTCACCTTCTCACCAAGCTGCTTGGCGATGGTCTTGTAGCCCATTCCAGCCTTTTGTACGTCTACAATCTTGTCCCTGACATTCTTGGAGAACTCTTTGGTCTTGGCCATGGTGGAGAGTTTGGAATCTGATTGATTGATTGCTTCTGTGGACAGGTGTCTTTTATACAGGTAACAAACTGAGATTAGGAGCACTCCCTCTAAGAGTGTGCTCCTAATCTCAGCTCATTACCTGTATAAAAGACACCTGGGAGCCAGAAATCTTTCTGATTGAGAGGGGGTCAAATACTTATTTCCCTCATTAAAATGCAAATCAATTTATAACATTTTTTACATGCGTTTTGCTGGATTTTTTTGTTGTTATTTTGTCTCTCACTGTTCAAATAAACCTACCATTAAAATTATAGACTGATCATTTCTTTGTCAATGGGCAAACATACAAAATCATCAGGGGATCAAATACTTTTTTCCCTCACTGTATATATTCCCCTCTATTACTTTCCAACCCTGCCACCCTTTCCCCACTTGGAGTAAACTGGTGAACAACAACGCCTAGGCCTCTACTTCCAGCCCATACCCACTATCTACATTTTATGGACATAGTCAATTTTACAGTGATTACATTTTGTTTGTTCTTTCTCCTGAACTTCTTCTACTCTCAACCTCTCATTTTCATGATGTCCATCCGGTTTGCTTCTATATGCCATATCTTTCTAAATGTACTCCTTCACAAAAGCTCCCAACCTACACTTATTATGGACACAGCGTGCCTACATTATTAGTTATCTTGTTATTGTTTGTTGTTAGTTGTTATTAGTCCCATCCTTCAATTCCATTCAACACCGCCCATTTATCTTTTAACACCATCCATATAGGATTTCTATTTGCCATATATATTTCAACTGTACTGTGATGTCTTACAAAAGTTCTGAACCTTTCTATTCTCATTGTTTCTACAGATTGTGAATTGAAAATAAACATTTTTGCTAATAGTATTATTATGTTATTGATCGATTGACTATGACTTTTCAGATCACCCAGTAGTGCTATCTGCAGGGTTAGCTCCAGCTAAATATTGCAATCCTTTAGCCATTCCTGGACCTGTGTCCAAATACAAGCTACAAATAGACAGTACCAAAACAAATGATCTAATGATTCTGTCTCTTCGCAGCAAAATATGCAGAGCTGGAAAGATTGTATCCCCCATATAAATAACATTCTATTGGTAGCAATAATTTTATATAATCATTTAAATTGAAAGATTTGAAGTTTTGAATCCGGTGTCATTTTGCGTATCAGTTCATAAACACTATGCCATGGGATTGGTACCTCAAAAATCTCTTCCCAACTATTTTGCAATGTATATGGGACGGCTGTCAATCCTTTGGTCCTTAAATGAAACTGATATACTTTTTTATTTATCACAGTTTTCCTTAACCAATTATGTTCTTTAATGCAAGGCCGACAGACAAGTTCCTTACTTTCTCCTCCTTCCACTTTCCTCTTCCATTTTTGCAGTAAGGCAGCAATTATTTGGTTGTAATTTTGGGTAGAGCAGACATTTCCATATGTTTTTGTTAGCTGCATGTGCGACATAATGATCACCAGTCCTACCGATGATATCATTTACAAAGATTATACATTTTTTAAACATTTTGTCAAAAAAAAAGTTTTTTTGTCAATGACTATATTTGAGTTTAACCACAATATTTGTTGTATTATTTGTTCTGTCGTTTCTGGAGGATTAAATTGAAATTGCAACCAACTTTCTATGGCTTGTTTTAGAAATAGTGATAACTGGGAGATGATTTCCTTTTCAAATAACTGAAAGTGAGTGGTTGTAATCTGAATAAAGGGAAAAAGGCCATTCTTGAACATTGGGTGAGACAATCTTACTAATTTGCTAGAGAACCAGTTCGGATTTAAGTATAACTTTTGTATGACTGAAGCTTTTAGTGATAGGTCTAATGCTTTAATATTTAATAATTCTGTCCTCCGAATTCATATTCATTATATAAATAGGCCCGTTTAATTTTGTCTGGCTTGCCGTTCCAAAATGGAATCTTTTTTTCTCATATAATTTAAAAAACTGATCGCTAGGCGTAGGTAAGACCATAAGCAAATAGGTAAACTGGGATAATATTAAAGAGTTAATCATGGTGATTTTTCCACAAATTGACAGGCACCCACCTTTCCATGGTAGCAAGATCTTATCTATTTTTGCTAACTTTCTATTATAATTTATTGAAGTGAGATCATTTATTTCCTTTGGGATACGTATTCCGAGTATATCCACATCACCATCATACCATTTTATTGGTAAACTACATGGCAATGTAAAATTTTTATTTTTTATTGCTCCAATACATAATATAAACATTTGTCATAATTTGGTTGTAATCCAGAGAGGTTAGAATATGTATCTAGATCCTCTATGAGGCTGTGGAGTGATTCTAGTTGTGGATTTAAAAGAAAACATGAATCATCAGCCTACAATGACACCTTTGTTTTTAAGCCCTGGATTTATAATCCCCTGATATTATTGTTGGATCTGATTTTAATAGCTAACATCTCGATGGCAACAATAAATAGATATGCCGATAGTGGACAACCTTGTTTCACTCCTCTTGACAGTTTAAAACTTTATGAGAAATAGCCATTATTTACTATTTTACACCTAGGGTTACTATACATGATTTTGAACCATTTTATAAGAGATTCACCAAAATTGAAATGATCCAGGCATTTATATATAAACCCCAGTCGTACTTTATCAAATGCCTTTTCGAAGTCTGCTATGAATAGCAGGCATGGTTTCTCCGATTTTCCATAATGTTCTATTGTTTCCAATACTTGCCTTATATTATCTCCAATGTATCTTCCATGTAAAAAACTTGTCTGATTAGAATTAATAATATCCGACAATACCTTTTTAATTCTATGCGCTATACATTTTGCTAGAATTTTTGCATCACAACACTGAATTGTAAAAGGCCTCCAATTTTTTAAATGGACTGGATCTTTATATTTGCCACTTGTACCCTGTTTCAGTAATAATGAGATCAGACTTTTTTCTTGAGTGTCAGATAATCTACCATTTACATAGGAGTGGTTAAAACATGAAAATAACGGTCCTCTTAGTATATACTTCGACTGGTATGCCATCCAACCCTGGAGTTTTCCCGGACTTAAAGTCTTTAATTGTATCCAGAAGTTCCTCCTCTGTAATTTCACCTTCACATGTGTCTTTCTGTTTGGCTGTTAATTTTACATTATCAATAGTAAAAAAATCTCTACAATTAGCTTCAGTTAGAGGAGATGGAGGGAACTGAAACGAAAACATATGCATAAAGTACCTTGTTTTCTCCTTCAAAATATCATTTGGTGAATCATGGGTTACTCCGTCAATTGTGACCAGTTTCATTACATTATTTTTGGTAGCATTCCTATGTTGAAGATTAAAAAATAATTTGGTGCATTTTTCCCCATATTCCATCCAGTTTGCTTTATTTTTATAATATATTACACTTGATCTTTCTTGAATAAGTTTCTCCATTTCTTTTTGTTTTTCCTCTGAGTCTCTATGTTACAGTTTTTATTGCCTTCTATCTGTTCTGTTAGACTTTCTATTGCCTTTGTTAGTATAAACTCTTTTGATGTTGTGGTGTCAAGACAACGATGCTGATATGCTGTGTAGACAAGGAATCCGCTGACACTGTACTTGATTATAAAGGTTTATTATATCAAAGGTTCCAACATCAATTTACAGATTTCTGCAGAATCTGGAAAATAACTAACCCAATCTCAAATCTGATTATTCTCCCAGTCCTTTGTTCAAACATGGTATTTATCCTATGTAACATAATACAGTGGGGGGAAAAAAGTATTTAGTCAGCCACCAATTGTGCAAGTTCTCCCACTTAAAAAGATGAGAGAGGCCTGTAATTTTCATCATAGGTACACGTCAACTATGACAGACAAAATTAGAAGAAAAAAAATCCAGAAAATCACATTGTAGGATTTTTAATGAATTTATTTGCAAATTATGGTGGAAAATAAGTATTTGGTCACCTACAAACAAGCATGATTTTTGGCTCTCACAGACCTGTGACTTCTTCTTTAAGAGGCTCCTCTGTCCTCCACTCGTTGCCTATATTATTGGCACCTGTTTGAACTTGTTATCAGTATAAAAGACACCTGTCCACAACCTCAAACAGTCACACTCCAAACTCCACTATGGCCAAGACCAAAGAGCTGTCAAAGGACACCAGAAACCAAATTGTAGACCTGCACCAGGCTGGGAAGACTGAATCTGCAATAGGTAAGCAGCTTGGTTTGAAGAAATCAACTGTGGGAGCAATTATTAGGAAATGGAAGACATACAAGACCACTGATAATCTCCCTCGATCACGCAAGATCTCACCCCGTGGGGTCAAAATGATCACAAGAACGGTGAGCAAAAATCCCAGAACCACACGGGGGGACCTAGTGAATGACCTGCAAAGAGCTGGGACCAAAGTAACAAAGCCTACCATCAGTAACACACTACGCCGCCAGGGACTCAAATCCTGCAGTGCCAGACGTGTCCTCCTGCTTAAGCCAGTACATGTCCTGGCCCGTCTGAAGTTTGCTAGAGTGCATTTGGATGATCCAGAAGAGGATTGGGAGAATGTCATATGGTCAGATGAAACCAAAATAGAAATTTTTGGTAAAAACTCAACTCGTCGTGTTTGGAGGACAAAGAATGCTGAGTTGCATCCAAAGAACACCATACCTACTGTGAAGCATGGGGGTGGAAACATCATGCTTTGGGGCTGTTTTTCTGAAAAGGGACCAGGACGACTGATCCGTGTAAAGGAAAGAATGAATGGGGCCATGTATCGTGAGATTTTGAGTGAAAACCTCCTTCCATCAGCAAGGGCATTGAAGATGAAACGTGGCTGGGTCTTTCAGCATGACAATGATCCCAAACACACCGCCCGTGCAACGAAGGAGTGGCTTCGTAAGAAGCATTTCAAGGTCCTGGAGTGGCCTAGCCAGTCTCCAGATCTCAACCCCATAGAAAATCTTTGGAGGGAGTTGAAAGTCCGTGTTGCCCAGCGACAGCCCCAAAACATCACTGCTCTAGAGGAGATCTGCATGGAGGAATGGGCCAAAGTACCAGCAACAGTGTGTGAAAACCTTGTGAAGACTTACAGAAAACGTTTGACCTGTGTCATTGCCAACAAAGGGTATATAACAAAGTATTGAGAAACTTTTGTTATTGACCAAACACTTATTTTCCACCATAATTTGCAAATAAATTCATTAAAAATCCTACAATGTGATTTTCTGGATTTTTTTTCTTCTCATTTTGTCTGTCATAGTTGACGTGTACCTACGATGAAAATGACAGGCCTCTCTCATCTTTTTAAGTGGGAGAACTTGCACAATTGGTGGCTGACTAAATACTTTTTCCCCCACTGTATTTCCCCCCTTCGAGACTAATTAAGTCTCAAAAACAAAAAGAATAGGATTATGACAAATAACATTTTTTCTTCTTGAGTAACTTTAGCAATAAAACAACATTTATGGAGAGTAAACACATTTTTATGTAGACACATTTTTATGGAGTGTAAAGAAATTATTATGGAGCGTAAACAAATTGTTATGGAGTGTAAGAGCGAAAAACCTGTCTGGCAGCTTTCATTCCAAATATCCATCAATCAATCAAGACAGGAAAATTCTCTCACAGCCCCTCTGCCCCAGGCGACCACCTAAGTACTCCAGATCAATTTATAAATCTTTATCAATGCATTTTAAGCTATGATGCAATTGAATACACATGAAAACCTCAGAAAACAAAATACAATAAAAAATGTCCACATTCAGGCTGGTCGACCCATCGGACCCTCCTGTTGATTCTCTCTGTCCCTGCCTAGACCCAATATCCCTAAGCATCCACGAAAAAATTAAAACATCTGAGGTCCCCACATGTACCCAACAACAGAAAACATAATTCTTCAAAAAATTAATAGAGAAAGAATATGACACAAATCATGTATTACCCATGCAAATATGTATATAAATCATTGCAGACACTGGAATGTAGTCCACTACACTGCATCTCCTCAACAGTGTCGACTTTCAATGTAACGTCTGTGACGTCACGAGAGGCTACACAGCTTTCAGCGGGATTGCTCAAGTAGTGCAAGGAGACAAGGTTCAAACAAAACAAGGATTTTATTATAGGTCTTGGGAAATTAACGAAAATATAACAAAATTCTGTTCTCTTGTGGCTCTTTAAGGGTTAACCGTTCAGGGATGTCTCTTCCACATCCAGAATCATAATTCTCACTCGCTCAGATAACTTTTCCCCAGCCTTACTGTAGTCCACGTTGCAGCTAGTGGCCAACCCAGCAAAAAGTCCTTCCAAATGTCTCTCACGTATTTCCACAGGTGCATATATCCAAAGGTGAGTATTTCCCAAAGGTAAGTATCTCCAAATCCTTATATTCCTCATGGAAGTGGACGTGCAGCACTCTTGTCCTCCAGAGAGCCCAGGTTGGAGACTGTCTCTCTTCCCTTCCCAAACCTTCAGCTCATCAGCTCCTCATTTGTTTCAGCTGCGTGGGAAGATTGGCCATAGAGGGGTGGAGTTCCCGACCATACCAGCAGATGGAGCCATAGCTGTCTGGGTTTGCAGCCACCTCAGGGGGATGTAACGTCCCTCCAGGACACAGCCTCTCGTGACATCACACATCCCCCTCCTCGGGACCGACGTCCTCGTCGGGGTAAAGGCAGCGAAGAAGGCATCACGCCGGGAGAGGGCGTCCGCATTGCCGTGGTGCTTGCCAGACTGCTCTCTCTTCAACTCCTCCAACTCTAGGACCAGGGACTCAGCCTCCTGTTGTCTCTCCTTGAGTTTCTTACTGAACGCATCAGCCTTGGTTTTAGCAGAGTTTAGCTTCTGTTGAGCAGCTTTCAGTTCCTTCTCTCTCTTTGCCTCCGCATTCTTCATCTTGTTCTCCAACACCTTGTACTTCTCCTCTGCCTTCTTCTGGACCTCCTTACTACTGCGCAGGGTCTCCTCACACTCCTCGATGGTCCTGCGCAGCCTCTCCAGCTCCTCCTGTTGCTTATGGAAGGAGCTCTGTTGGAGTTTAGCCTGGAGGATATCTAACTCTTCTGTCTTCATGTCTAACTGTTGCTTTAACAAACGATACCTCTCAGCGGTCGCCTTCAGACCAGACAGTTCCTTGTCCAGATTCTGTAGCTCCGTCTCTGTGTCGGTCTGGGCACCTGCCATCCCTATCAGAGCCCGGGCGGGAGTGAGTAATTCGGAGGATTGCACCGGAGCCTTCCCAGGATGAGTCTTGCCTCTCCGTTTCCGAGGTACTCGGGTTATCCTCTCCTGAGACTCTCTCCAGAGTGGGTAAAAGGCTGGGCAGTCTCGTCCAATTAGGACAGGGACGGGGAGGGAATCAACCACCCCCCGCCGTCGTGTGTATGGTTCCCCGTGTGCTGGTCATTGTAAGTTCAGTAATGGGGTATTCTCTGGTGTCCCCATGGACACAGGAAACTGGGAGGACTTTCCCCGGGGTCAGACACGTTGGGCCCACCAAATCCTTACGCACCAGGGTGGCCCGGCTACCAGAATCCAGTAAGGCCTCCACATCATGGTGATTCACAGTTACCGGGCAGGTGGGGGGTCGATCTGGGCCGCCATCTACGACTCCCAAGAGCGAGGCAAACGGTGTGTGGGTGCTGAGCTGGAGGACTCCGCAGTGGGCATAGGTTCATCGGCTGGTTTCCCACACTGCCAGGAGATATGTCCCATCTCCCCACACCGGTAACACTGTCGAGTTTCCCCCCTCCTGGTGTACTCTTCTTGGACCCGCCTGGTTTCTGGCTCCCCCTGGAGCCGGGATAAGTCCTGACGTGGCTGGGTTCGAGACCTTGGGGGTCCTTTGGACGGGTTCTTCCCATTTGTGGTGGGGCCGCACTCCTGGGGTCTTTTCGGGAAGCATTCAGCATCTCCGCTGTGGCCTGGTACTTTTCCACAGCTTCCACGGTCAGATCAGCCGTGGTCAAGGCCTGTTGACTGATGAACCGTTTTGCCTCATAAGGCAGGGCGCGTAGGTAACGATCCACCACAACGGCCTCCACCACCGCCGCTGCTGTATTCCTCTGCGGATCCAGCCATTTCCTTGCGATTCGGACAAGTTCATGCATCTGCGCCCGAGGAGGTTGGTCTGGTTGGAAGGTCCAACTGTGAAAGCGCTGGGCCATACCAAACTTTGTGAGTCCATATCTGCTGAGGATCTCAGACTTCAGGGCATCATAGTCAGTAACCTGGTCAGGGCCCAGGTCCCGGACAGCATTCAGCGATTCCCCGGTTAGAAAAGGGGGCTAACAGACCAACCCACTGTTGCTTGGGCCAGGCTTCTCTAGTGGCCGTGGCCTCAAATGCATGCAGGTATGCCTCAATGTCATCGGTAGCTCCCATCTTAGATATAAAGTCACTTGCCTTTATTGGGCGGGTATTTTGGACAACCCTCTGTCTCTGCAACTGCAATTCCTCTGCCTTCAGAAGGTTGGCTTTCTTTTGCTCCTCCAAGAGAGCCACGTTTGCTTGCATCTGGGCTTGCTGGCCAGCAACAAGGGCTTTCAATATGTCCTCCATTTCAGTCGGGCGGGGAGCCTACGGCCAACTTGGAAAACTGGGTGATCAAACCTTCGGTATCCTCCTCTGACATGCACTATTAACGCTTGAGCGTGCCCGTATTCTCCACCATCTGTGACGTCACGAGAGGCTACACAGCTTTCAGCGGGATTGCTCAAGTAGTGCAAGGAGACAAGGTTCAAACAAAACAAGGATTTTATTATAGGTCTTGGGAAATTAACGAAAATATAACAAAATTCTGTTCTCTTGTGGCTCTTTAAGGGTTAACCGTTCAGGGATGTCTCTTCCACATCCAGAATCATAATTCTCACTCGCTCAGATAACTTTTCCCCAGCCTTACTGTAGTCCACGTTGCAGCTAGTGGCCAACCCAGCAAAAAGTCCTTCCAAATGTCTCTCACGTATTTCCACAGGTGCATATATCCAAAGGTGAGTATTTCCCAAAGGTAAGTATCTCCAAATCCTTATATTCCTCATGGAAGTGGACGTGCAGCACTCTTGTCCTCCAGAGAGCCCAGGTTGGAGACTGTCTCTCTTCCCTTCCCAAACCTTCAGCTCATCAGCTCCTCATTTGTTTCAGCTGCGTGGGAAGATTGGCCATAGAGGGGTGGAGTTCCCGACCATACCAGCAGATGGAGCCATAGCTGTCTGGGTTTGCAGCCACCTCAGGGGGATGTAACGTCCCTCCAGGACACAGCCTCTCGTGACATCACACGTCGATGATGGAATCTGAACATTTCCACACCTTCCTTGTTCAACTTCCTCCAGTCCATTCATATTGTCCATGTTTGAGTATTTTAATCCCACTCTACACATTCCCCCATATGCTTTTGGAAGAAAAGAAAACACCAACCAGTATCTTTTGCAAAACAACACATGCAAATTAAAACATCAATATCAAAAATAATATATAAATGATATATATAAATGAATCACATTCCATTTCCCCCCTTTGATTCATAAAACACTAAATATCACAATAATATGCAAATAAATGTGAAAATTATCTTTAGTTACTTAAACCCTAGTTTTCCTAACATTTTGATCTGACTTTTTTTTCTCCAATTAAAAAAATATATATTTCACTGATTTATCCACAAAACTCTTTCCCATTTTCTGAGGATATTAAATCTGGAAATCCCCACTGTTTATGACTTCTTTACACAAAAACTTGGCAACCGACTGAGCGTCTTTTCGCTTAGTCGTGCAGGCCTCCGGCCATCGTGAAAATCTATCTACAACCACCAGCATATATATTTTCCCTTCAACTGGTTTTATCATATCAACAAAGTCGATAACCAACTCACGCATAGGACCTCTTGGTGTAGGAATGTGACCAGGAAGAACAGTCACACCCCTGGGAACATTATTTTTCAGACAGATTGTGCACCTGCCTATGACATAGTCAACCTGTTCAAGCAAATATGGTGCCCAAAAACCATACTCCTTTGTGATCTTTCTCCTAACCTCCCCCTTGCAACATGAGCTAACCCATGTGCTTCCTGAATTATCAGACCTAATAGGTCTAGAGGCGCTACTATCAACCCCTCATGGTTTCTCCAAAGACCAGTAGCATCTTTGACGCCACCTCGGTCTAGCCATAACTGTTTGTCGATCGTAGAAGCAGCTTCCTGCATCAAAATCACATCCTTAAGCGTAATTTTGTCTTCCAAGTCCACTCCATGAGTGACCAGAAAAACCTTGCCCAATTTGTCCGCTCCTGTGACGGCTTTTGCAGCTTCATCAGCAGCTTTGTTCCCTTGTGTGACTTTTGACACATCTGTTTTATGAGCTGCACACTTAGCTATCGCTATCTCTTTAGGCTTCATTATAGCATGCAACAGTTTCATTATTTGCGCATGATGTTGTATTGGAGAACCATCCGTTTTCTTAAACCCTCGACCTTTCCACACTGCTCCAAACAAATGACATACACTATGTGCATATGCTGAATCAGTGTATATCGTCACTCGCTTTCCTTCTGCTAACAAGCACGCTTCTGTTAGCCCCACAAGTTCAGCAAGTTGTGCGGACGCAGGCTGTGGTATTACTTCAGCCTTTTCAACAACAAATCCAGTTCCTTGGGCTTTAACTACTGCATAGCCAGCACACAATTTATCTCCCACATGATAACAAAATCCTTCTATTTGTGGTTCGATCCCTTGGATTGCTTCATCTTTCAATGGATACTGATTCTTCCAAGGAGGTCTGGCTCCTAGTCGAAGTTCAACTTTCACTGGTTGGGCTGATTACACAAGTCCAATATCGGCACTGTGTTGAGACCACAAACATTCTGGAACTTGTTGCAACATCTCCTCTCTCATAGGATCTGAATCCATATTCGCACTGCAAATAGATTCATGTGTCATCCTTACGGCTTGTGGCTGTCCTTGTCCTTAAGCCGAAATCATGATTTTGAGAAATCGCTGATCTTCACTCCTCCAAATCGCCAAATTCTCTTTCATTGGTATGAAAACAGCTTTCTCTGCTTCTGTCATCATTTCTCCTGTTTGCTTCTGATCATAGTCTTCAGAAACCAACAAGGTCACATGTGGCACATTCTTCTCATCTCAAATTCTTTATCCAGATAATCGTCTGTGTTTATCTTCATAGCTGCTCCTTGCGGTCCTAAAATTATGCAACATGAGCTGAGTTGAACTTTCTTTGGTTGATGACGCAACCATTCCTCTGAGTTCGATTGGGCAGCATTCTTGAAATACTTGAGCGTACAATGAAATGGATATTCTGGAAGCCTCGCACCTGGCATGTTTGCCACAATGAATTTCTCCCATATCTTAGCCTGCTTCAAAAAATCTGCACTGAGATTTCCAATCCAAAATACTGAAGAAGAATCCATCTCTGTCGTCATCAACAATTGGTAAACCTTTTCTTTTGGCACTTCTACCAGACAGCCATCTGGCATACATTTTATTGTACAGTTCAATCTACACAATGCATCTCTTCCCAACAATGCAATAGGTGTATGTTCCGATACCAGTATGGGTATTGTAATTTTCTGATTTTTATAGCAGAGCTCAATTGGTTCCGTAAGAAGAATCAGCTGTTTCACTCCCTCAAATCCGATTGTCCTAATTAGTTGATTGGACATAGGGAGATGTGTAGCATCTTCAGGCCGAACACAGGTGAAAGCAGCTCCACTATCCGCCATCACCTCCAATGGTCGGTTGTTTACTTTCACCTCAATTGTTGGATCTTTTTCCAGTCCTGATGCTACCAGCTGACACCCCCCTTTCGGATCTTCTGGGCACCTCTAGAATCCTTGCTCCGGGCCCCTATAAGGGTTCACCGGTCCTCCAAATGATCTTGACTGGCCCCTGTATCTTCCTCTGAAATTCCCTCTGGTGTTTCCTCCTGGCCCATTAATCTCACAGGCAAAGTGACCAACCAGTCCACAATTATAAGACACTTCTGAAGATTGCTGGAAGTATGGCTTAAATCTTCCTCCTCTTCCTCTTCCTAAGCCTTCTCGTCCTCTTCCTCTCCAATTCTGTGTCTGTCCAGAAACTGGCTGTGGATATGAAACAACTGGTCCCACTAGTGGTGACTGGTACAATTGCAGTTGGAACTGGTTCGGTTGAAGTTGTAGCTGTGATTGTTGATTTGGTGCACACTGATTCTGCATAACCAAAGCCTGTTTCTTCTCCTTCTTATTCTCCACCAGTTGTATTTGATTGAGTTTTCTGAGAGTTTCTTGGTCCTGTTCTTTCTGGTTGTGTTCCTTTTTCCGGTACAGATCCACTTGATGGGCTATATGATCTGTATAGACACCTTTTGTCATGCTTCCAAGTCCAACCACCTCTGCCAGTTTACTCCTTACTGGTGAGGGCAGCCCCATCTGCAGTTTAGCTCGCAAAATTGACTGCTCTATTTGACTCACATCTGGATCATTTCCGGTAATATTTCTCCACACTTGATGAACTCTTGACACATAGGCTCTCGGATTTTCTTGTTGTCCTAGTGGGTCAATCAGAATGTTGTCAGGATGCACATTTGTTGGAAACGTATCTTTTAGTGCTCTCCACAGCCGATTTCTACTTGCAGCTAACAACTCAGGATCATTCACCGCAGTCCCCACATATCGATTAAGTCCAGCTCTCTGAAAAATGTCTTCCATACCTGGAATCCCAAGGAGATTAGCCAAAAGTTTCGTAATGTCTCCTATGGCAGACTGTGTTCCCACCGTAATTTCTTCCAACTCAGAAATCTAAGGATATGCTCCATCTTGAAGTGTAGGCAGTGTTCTCAAGTATATCTGACATATCGGTATTCTGCAAAGGCTTATACTCCAGATTCTGTCCTCGAATTATCACTGGCATAATCTCCTTACTCGTGCTCCCTTTTCTTGGTCGCAATGTATACCTCCTCCCCAATTCTTGGGATCCTTTTTTCAGCAGTTTTTCGTTCTGTATTTTCAGCTTATTGAGTTATTTTTCCAATCCTCTTACTTCTTCTAAATTATTTGCCTTATCCAAGCATGATATGCATCGATCTATATGTCTTTCTATTTCTTCTGTGCTAGTCATTGTAGAATAAAATCCTCTTGAACATGAAGCACCTTTAATCTCCAAATCTTCATAGCTGTCTTCATCTTGACTTTCATCAGAGCTCGGATCTCTTGTATCCTTCTCCTTCCAACTTCCATCACCCCTTCTTTCCGCTCTGGCCAACCTCTGTCTGATCACAGGGTCATATCCACCCATGATCTCTTCTGAATCACTCTGATCATCATCATCATCATCTTCAAATTCCATCCTCCTGAACCTCACTCTACCCTTAGTTTCCAGACATGTCGTTTTCTTCTTACTTTTGGAGTTTGGATTCATCTTTATGGTTGTTTCTGCTTGTCCTCTCTCTATTATTCGTTCATCTTCATCTCTGATGCAATAATCACCCTCCTGAATTATCATTGGAAGCTGAGGATAGACGTCCTTAAACTCTACTTTTTCCTCAAGGTGGGGGCCTCTTTGCTGAATCCGTATGTGAGAAAGGTGTATTGACTTCTGCCATTCGTTTTTCTGTTACCTTCTCCTCTTTTGTCATTTTCTCTATACCTCTGTCTCTTTTATCTTTTGTATCTTTTATCAGTTTTTGTCCCTCATTTTCAAACAGCTTAAGAACACCCAGCTCTCTTTGTCTCTTTTCTTTACGTTGTTCCCCTTTTTTCCCCTTCTTTTGATCTGCCTTATAAGTCGACACAAGCACTTGCGTTATCTTGATGACGTCTGGGTTAAGAGTCCCTTCCACTGGCCATGGTTGTTCAATGTAAGGCCAACGTTTATTCCATTTTCCAGATAACCTTGCAATACCATTAACTAGAGGATTACTATTTTGTACTACATATTTACATTACATTTACATTTACGTCATTTAGCAGACGCTCTTATCCAGAGCGACTTACAAATAGGTTCATTCACCTTATAGCCAGTGGGATAACCACTTTACAATGTTTTTTTTTTGGGGGGTCGGAGTAAAGGGGGGTAGAATGAGGGGGGGTGGTACTTTATCCTATCCCAGGTATTCCTTAAAGAGGTGGGGTTTCAAATGTCTCCGGAAGGTGGTGAGTGACTCCGCTGTCCTGGCGTCGTGAGGGAGCTTGTTCCACCATTGGGGTGCCAGAGCAGCGAACAGTTTTGACTGGGCTGAGCGGGAACTATGCTTCCGCAGAGGAAGGGGAGCCAGCAGGCCAGAGGTGGATGAACGCAATGCCCTCGTTTGGGTGTAAGGACTGATCAGAGCCTGAAGGTACGGAGGTGTCGTTCCCCTCACTGCTCCATAGGCAAGCACCATGGTCTTGTAACGGATGCGAGCTTCAACTGGAAGCCAGTGGAGTGTGTGGAGGAGGGGGTGACGTGAGAGAACTTGGGAAGGTTGAACACCAGACGGGCTGCGGCATTCTGGATGAGTTGTAGGGGTTTAATGGCACAGGCAGGGAGCCCAGCCAACAGCGAGTTGCAGTAATCCAGACGGGAGATGACAAGTGCCTGGATTAGGACCTGTGCCGCTTCCTGTGTAAGGCAGGGTCGTACTCTCCGAATGTTGTAGAGCATGAACCTGCAGGATCGGGTCACCGCCTTGATGTTAGCGGAGAACGACAGGGTGTTGTCCAGGGTCACGCCAAGGCTCTTCGCACTCTGGGAGGAGGACACAACGGAGTTGTCAACCGTGATGGCGAGATCATGGAACGGGCAGTCCTTCCCCGGGAGGAAGAGCAGCTCCGTCTTGCCAGGGTTCAGCTTGAGGTGGTGATCCGTCATCCATACTGATATGTCTGCCAGACATGCAGAGATGCAATTTGCCACCTGGTTATCAGAAGGGGGAAAGGAGAAGATTAGTTGTGTATCGTCAGCGTAGCAATGATAGGAGAGGCCATGTGAGGGTATGACAGAGCCAAGTGACTTGGTGTATAGGGAGAAAAGGAGAGGGCCTAGAACTGAGCCCTCTCCTCCATCAACAGGAGTAATTACTTTCATAGTTTTGATGTCCTTTTTCCCCATTGTAACAACTCTTTTATATTCCTTTATTGTGAATTATTTTATTTTATTATTATTATTTTAAACTAATTAATTAGTAAACCAAAAAATACTTTAAGCTATGTTGCTTATCATTCCCTCCTATTTAAAAAAAATCATTTTTATTTTTATTTTTATTTTTTCTCTACCAAATTATTGATTAGTGGAAATCTTACCACATCCGATCAGGAAAAGTAAAGGAAACTAGTCAATTTCAGAGCAATCAAAAAAGAAAGACCTGCAATCCAGCAACACTATAGCACCCACAAACCAATTGCTTAATAAGCACCCAATCACTTTAATTTTACAGAATATTCTCAGTGCTGGATTTCCAACACAAAACAACTCATCTAATCAAAACAACTCATGCACAAAAAACCCTAATGTGCAATTCTCAATTACATCAATTGATCAGTCTGTTGCCAAGTCCCTGCCAAATGGTCACAACATGAAATATTCTATGCATACACAATGTATCTATTATATCCTGTAAGGGAAAGTAAGTTTGTGGATAGAACAGTACTGGCCTTAATTGGACTGGATCCGGGGCAGCACACGCTGTCGCGTGACGCACTGGTCAGCACCTGCTGTTTGCTTATTTCAACCATACAATACCCTTTTAGACATACCTATGTTCACATTCGCGCTAAGAAATAAGCAAACAGCTTAACTCAAGAATATTATAAATAGCGCAATAATATATATATATATATTTTTTTTAATCCGTCAACATAACTCTTATTTATAAATCCAATGGATCTCAATCAAATAGATTCATAATTAAGCAACAGCCACTTAACAAACAGAATACTTTATCCGTGTGTACTCAAAGTCTCCCCCGTTCTTTTTTCAGCTCTAAGTCTGCGTCTCCCAGCAGCTCAGTGCAGGCAGGGGAGTGACACACTCACTCCGCGCAACTCTAAATTCCTAAAATCCCACACATGCGCAGCTCATTCACCAGTGCGATTTCAGGGTGAGAGGAGCTCCCGCAAGCAACTTTCTCCAAGTCAAACAGCAGACAGACCAGCTGTCCCTCTGTTTTTTCCAACACAGACAAACAGTAACACTAAACAAAACGCACAAACCAACACAAAACATAGAACACAAATCCTACTTCGAAGTTTTTTAACTTTACTATCTTCACTTATTCTAATCTGCAGATTTATAGTTATTTTCTTATCCATTACAAATCATCTCTATACAATCATAACGTCCTCCCGGGGGGCTCATAGTTTTTTAACAATGTTTTAAAAACGTTCTCTCAAATGGATACTCATAAGGTTTTAACCGTAACGTCCTCCCGGGGGCTCATATATTTTTAACAATTCTGGAAACGTTCTCTCAAATGGAGACTCATAAGGTTTTAACCGTAATTAACATATTTCCTTACAAAAAACGAAAACCCCTGTTCTCAACCAAAACATATACAGTGGGGAGAACAAGTATTTGATACACTGCCGACTTTGCAGGTTTTCCTACTTACAAAGCATGTAGAGGTCTGTAATTTTTATCATAGGTACACTTCAACTGTGAGTGACGGAATATAAAACAAAAATCCAGAAAATCACATTGTATGATTTTAAAGTAATTCATATGCATTTTATTGCATGACATAAGTATTTGATACATCAGAAAAGCAGAACTTAATATTTGGTACAGAAACCTTTGTTTGCAATTACAGAGATAATACGTTTCCTGTAGGTCTTGACCAGGTTTGCACACACTGCAGCAGGGATTTTGGCCCACTCCTCCATACAGACCTTCTCCAGATCCTTCAGGTTTCGGGGCTGTCGCTGGGCAATACGGACTTTCAGCTCCCTCCAAAAATGTTCTATTGGGTTCATGTCTGGAGACTGGCTAGGCCACTCCAGGACCTTGAGATGCTTCTTACGGAGCCACTCCTTAGTTGCCCTGGCTGTGTGTTTTGGGTCGTTGTCATGCTGGAAGACCCAGCCACGACCCATCTTCAATGCTCTTACTGAGGGAAGGAGGTTGTTGGCCAAGATCTCGCGATACATGGCCCCATCCATCCTCCCCTCAATACGGTGCAGTCGTCCTGTCCCCTTTGCAGAAAAGCATCCCCAAAGAATGATGTTTCCACCTCCATGCTTCACGGTTGGGATGGTGTTCTTGGGGTTGTACTCATCCTTCTTCTTCCTCCAAACACGGCGACTGGAGTTTAGACTAAAAAGCTCTAATTTTTGTCTCATCAGACCACAGGACCTTCTCCCATTCCTCCTCTGGATCATCCAGATGGTCATTGGCAAACTTCAGACGGGCCTGGACATGCACTGGCTTGAGCAGGGGGACCTTGCGTGCGCTGCAGGATGTTAATCCATGACGGCGTAGTGTGTTACTAATGGTTTTCTTTGAGACTGTGGTCCCAGCTCTCTTCAGGTCATTGACCAGGTCCTGCCGTGTAGTTCTGGGCTGATCCCTCACCTTCCTCATGATCATTGATGCCCCACGAGGTGAGATCTTGCATGGAGCCCCAGACCGAGGGTGATTGACCGTCATCTTGAACTTTTTCCATTTTCTAATAATTGCAACAACAGTTGTTACCTTCTCACCAAGCTATTTGCCTATTGTCCTGTAGCCCATCCCAGTCATGTGCAGGTCTACAATTTTATCCCTGATGTCCTTACACAGCTCTCTGGTCTTGGCCATTGTGGAGAGGTTGGTGTCTGTTTGATTGAGTGTGTGGACAGGTGTCTTTTATACAGGTAACAAGTTCAAACAGGTGCAGTTAATACAGGTAATGAGTGGAGAACAGGAGGGCTTCTTAAAGAAAAACTAACAGGGCTGTGAGAGCCGGAATTCTTACTGGTTGGTAGGTGATCAAATACTTATGTCACGCAATAAAATGCTAATTAATTACTTAAAAATCATACAATGTGACTCTGGATTTTTGTCTTAGATTCTGTCTCTCACAGTTGAAGTGTACCTATGATAAAAATTACAGACCTCTACATGCTTTGTAAGTAGGAAAACCTGCAAAATTGGCAATGTATTAAATACTTGTTCTCCCCACTGTATATTTATATATCTCTAACATAAATCTTATCATAGCATGAGTCGACACACAGCTGGAACACAACAGAGACCTCTTTAATTTTGCGCAAACACACACACTCTCTTTCCCTCACACACACATGAAAAGAATGCATCCATTCATACGGTCCTTAAAAGCATGCTTACGTCGCTCCTATTTCCTTTATATTCCTTCCTAAATTTATGCTGCCTTGAGTTGCAGATATTCAATGAGAGGCTACTTCGGACATATACTTCGTCAACTATATACCGAGAGGTAACATACAATTGAATATATATTCTACAATCTCACAGTTCCCAGAACTGACCCGAAAGTCAACCTAGTGACTTTCCTAGGATTTGCGGCCCATCTTAATGATCGCCTCATTTGAGGGCTTCCGTAGATCAGCGACATCCTAACAGTATACATTTTTCCTTATTTCCTTGCATTATTCCTTCATTCTATTCCTGGACACTCCTTTAATTTTATTCAAGCCAAAGATCCCTGTGCCCAGTGCTATCAATTCCTATAGACACTCCCCCCTGTTTGCGTTGTTTTCAACGCAAACAAAATTTTGAAATTTAGAACGGATTATTATTATTATATTATATGCCATTTAGCAGACGCTTTTATCCAAAGTGACTTACAGTCATGCGTGCATACATATTTTTTTTGTGTGTATGCGTGGTCCCGGGGATCGAACCCACTACCTTGGCGTTACAAGCGCCATGCTCTACCAGCTGAGCTACAGAGGACCATTGTCATCCCACAGCAAATAACAGCAAGGCACACACACAAGTTCTTTAACGGTACATCCCCCAATGCACACACAGCACACGAACTGACCAGCGCCCAAAGTTGTGAGAAAGCTCACCTTATCTGCCGGCCTCTGTAGCGGGAGTCAGCTCGCAGCCCATGATGAAACGTTGAAACAGACGCAACATGTCCCAAAATCCAATTCATGTGGTGTCGAGACAACGATGCTGATATTGTCACGGTTTCGGCCGAGGCTGCTCCTCCTCCTTGTTCGGGCAGGCTTCGGCGGTCGTCGTCCCCGGAGTACTAGCTGCCACCGTTCGATGTTTCATGTTTGTTTGGTTTTGTCTATTTGTACACCTGTCCCTTGTTAGTGTTTGATTTGGTTGCCTATTTAGTTTTCGTGTGTGGGGGCAGGTGTTATGTGGTATTGTTTATTTGTCAAGCTGTTGCTCTGTGATATTTACTCTCAGGATTGTTGTTTGTTCCGAGAGTCCGCACTGTGTGCGCTTATCGCCTTTTACGCACTGTGTGTTTTGTGCGTACTGTGTATTTTGCCTCCCGGTTGGGTTGGCTGTTCGCCTGTTTTGCTGCTGTTATTTTTGTGACTATAGTCTGTTGACGAACGCCCGTGTTTCCTGCGCTTGATTCCTCACCGCATCTACACTCAGCTACTGACAGAATACCACATCACACCATGGAGTCAGCAGGAGCACCCGCGCCGACAGAGGTCCTGGAGGACCGTCTTCGTGGACAGGAGGACCGGATTAACCAGATCGGGCACGCCTTGGATCGGGTGATGAACACTCTCCACCGATGGGAAAGCAGCGGGGTACCCACGCCCCCACCTACCGGACCATCCCCATCGGTCAGTCCTCCTGTCCACATTCCGGAACCCAGTGGGATTCGGCCTCGCTCCCGAGGGCGTACGACGGCTCCGCTGCCGGGTGTCAAGGGTTCCTGCTACAGGTGGAGCTCTACCTCGCCACCGTACACCCGGCGCCCTCGGGACACGAGAGCGTCTCCGCCCTCATCTCCTGTCTCACCGGCAAGGCGTTGGAGTGGGCCAACGCCGAATGGAGGAGAATGGACGCTGCGACCATCACTTATGCGGAGTTCTCCCGCCGCTTCCGGGCCGTGTTCGACCATCCACCAGAAGGGAAGGTGGCGGGGGAGCGTCTGTTCTTCCTCCGACAGGGGATGAGGAGCGCACAGGATTTTGCCTTGGAGTTCCGGACTCTAGCGGCAGATGCAGGGTGGAATGAGCGGGCCCTCATAGACCACTTCCGTTGTAGCCTCCGGGAGGGACGTCCAAAGAGAGTTGGCGTGCAGGGATACCATGTTGACGTTTGACCAACTAGTCGACATGGCCATTCGGTTGGACACCCTGCTCGCCACCCGTAGGCGTCCCGGATGGGGGTCGCCCATTTCACCCTCCAGCACCTCCGAGCCGAGCCCTATGGAGCTCGGAGGTGCTGGCGCTAGAGAAAGGAGGAGTAGGAACCCGAGGGGGGCCGTCCCCTGCACCAACTGTGGCCGTGGAGGTCACACCGCGGCTAGGTGTTGGGGAAGGTCCCCCGGTGGAGGTGAAGGCAGGCCACGCATTGGGGAGTCCTCCCAGGTGAGTAGGCGCCCTACTTACCCAGAGCTTTCTGTCGTTCACATAACCTTGCCTGTTTGTTTTCCACAGGTAGCACCTCGTTCCCAGCATAAGGCGCTAGTCGATTCAGGCGCAGCTGGGAACTTTATAGATCGCCAGTTCTGTGTAGAATTAGGGATTCCCCTCCTTCCCGTTGATAAGCCTTTCCCTGTACATGCCCTAGATAGCCGTCCGTTAGGATCTGGGTTGATTAGGGAGGTCACAGCGCCCCTTAAGATGGAGACGCAGGGGGATCATGAGGAGACGATTCAGCTCTATCTGATTGACTCTCCTGCTTATCCGGTGGTGCTGGGGCTTCCCTGGTTGATTACCCATGATCCTACTATTTCGTGGCGAGAGAAGGCTCTTAAAGGGTGGTCTGCTCAGTGTGAGGGGCTGTGTCTGGGGGTTTCCATAGGGGCGACCTCGGTGGAAAGTCCGAATCTAATGCCGGCACTGCACATTCCCCCCGAGTATGAGGATTTGACACTAGTGTTTAGTAAGACTAGGGTGGCGCAGCTGCCGCCTCATAGACAGGGGGATTGTGCAATAGATCTCCAGGTAGGAGCAGCCCTCCCGCGGAGCCATGTGTATCCCTTGTCTCAAGAAGAGAGGAAGGCGATGGAAACTTACATCGCCGAGTCTCTGAGACAGGGATACATACGGGCCTCCACTTCACCCGCTTCCTCGAGCTTCTTTTTTGTGAAGAAAAAGGATGGAGGTCTGCGCCCGTGTATTGATTACCGCGGTCTCAATCAGATTACGGTGAAGTACAGCTATCCACTTCCTCTGATTGCGACGATGACGGAATCATTACACGGTGCTCGGTTTTTCACAAAATTGGAACTCAGGAGCGCATATAACTTGGTGCGCATTAGAGAGGGCGATGAATGGAAGACAGCGTTTAGCACGACCTCCGGTCATTACGAGTATCTCGTCATGCCATATGGGTTAATGAATGCTCCCTCAGTCTTCCAATCCTTCGTCGATGAGATTTTCCGGGACATGCAGGGGCAGGGAGTAGTCGTGTACATCGACGATATTCTGGTGTACAGTTCTACCCGAGCAGAGCATGTAGCCCTGGTGCGCCGAGTGTTGAGGAGGCTGTTGGAGCATGACCTATATGTCAAGGCAGAGAAATGTCTGTTCTTTCAGAAGTCGGTCTCCTTTTTGGGTTATCAGTTGTCTGCGTCAGGGGGTGGAGATGGAGGTTGACCGGGTGTCAGCTGTGCGTAGATTGGCAAACCCCAACCACTGTGAAAGAGGTGCAACAGTTCTTGGGTTTTGCGAATTATTACCGGAGGTTTATCCGGGGTTTTGGTCAGGTGGCAGCTCCCATAACGTCTCTGTTGAAGGGGGGTCCGGTGCGCTTGCGGTGGTCAGCTGAGGCGGACAGGGCTTTTGGGCGACTGAAGGACCTGTTTACCTCGGTGCCGGTGTTGGCGCATCCGGATCCCGCTTTACCATTCCAGGTAGAGGTAGACGCGTCCGAGGCCGGTATTGGGGCCGTCCTCTCACAACGGTCTGGCACACCACCTAAGCTCCGCCCCTGTGCTTTTTATTCTAAGAAACTCAGTCCGGCGGAGCGGAATTATGACGTAGGGGACAGGGAGCTGTTAGCCGTGGTACAGGCCCTAAAGGTGTGGAGGCATTGGCTTGAGGGGGCTCAACACCCTTTCCTCATTTTGACGGACCACCGTAACCTGGAATACATCCGGGCAGCTAGGAGACTGAATCCTCGCCAGGCCCGGCTGGACTATGTTTCTAGCCCGGTTTGTGTTTAAGATCACTTACATCCCTGGGTCCCAGAACGGGAAGGCAGATGCCCTGTCTCGGCGGTATGACACGGAGGAGAGGTCCGTTGAGCCCACTCCCATACTACCAAAGTCTTGTCTGGTGGCACCGGTGGTATGGGAGGTCGATGCAGAGATCGAGCGGGCGTTACGCACCGACCCAAGTCCTCCACAGTGTCCAGTGGGTCGGACGTACGTTCCGCTCGAGGTACGCGATCGCCTCATTTATTGGGCTCATACGTCCCCCCTCCTCTGGACATCCAGGTATCGGCCGGACAGTTCACTGCCTTAGCACTAAGTACTGGTGGCCAACGTTAGCCAGGGATGTGAGGGTTTATGTCTCCTCCTGTTCAGTGTGTGCCCAGTGTAAGGCGCCCAGACATTTGCCCAGGGGTAAGCTACAACCCCTGCCCGTTCCGCAACGACCCTGGTCCCACCTCTCGGTGGACTTTGTTACAGACCTTCCCCCCTCACAGGGGAAAACTACCATCCTGGTCGTTGTGGATCGGTTCTCGAAGGCCTGTCGTCTCCTTCCCATGCCAGGTCTCCCTACTGCCCTACAGACCGCTGAGGCTCTGTTTACCCATGTCTTCCGGCTTTACGGGGTACCCGAGGATATAGTGTCTGAACGAGGCCCCCAGTTCACCTCCAGAGTGTGGGGAGCCTTTATGGAACGGTTGGGGGTTTCGGTGAGCCTTACCTCGGGTTACCACCCGGAGAGTAATGGGCAGGTTGAACGTGTCAACCAGGATGTGGGTAGGTTTCTGAGGTCTTATTGCCAGGGCCGGCCGGAGGAGTGGGCGAGACACGTTCCGTGGGCCGAGATGGCGCAGAACTCTCTCCGCCACTCCTCCACCCAACTAACCCCTTTCCAGTGTGTGTTAGGGTACCAGCCGGTTCTGGCACCTTGGCACGAGAGCCAGATCGAGGCCCCTGCGGTGGATGAGTGGGTGCGGCGCTCGGAGGAGACATGGAACGCTGCCCACGTTCATCTGCAGCGGGCCATCCGTCGGCATAAGACGAGCGCCGATCTCCACCGCAGTGAGGGGCCTGTATACGCACCTGGAGATCGAGTCTGGCTCTCGACCAGAAACCTGCCCCTCCGCCTGCCCTGCCGGGAAGCTGGGTCGGCGGTTTGTGGGGCCATTCAAAGTCCTGAGGAGGTTGAACGAGGTGTGTTACAGGTTAGAACTGCCTATTGATTACAGGAATATTAACCCCTCATTCCATGTGTCTCTCCTCAGGCCGGTGGTAGCTGGTCCACTCCAGGACTATGAGATAGAAGAGACTCCTCCGCCCCCGTTGGACATCGAGGGAGCTCCGGCGTACACTGTGAGGTCCATCCTTGATTCGAGACGCCAGATGGGGGGTCTCCAATATCTCGTGGAGTGGGAGGGGTACGGCCCGCAGGAGCGGTGCTGGGTGCCGAGGAGGGACATATTAGACCTGTCCCTGCTGACCGAGTTCCATCGGGGTCATCCCTACGCGCCCTGCTCCGCGTCGTCCTGGTCGTCCCCGAGGCCGGGATCGGCGCACGGCTGGAGCCGCGCGTCAAGGGGGTACTGTCACGGTTTCGGCCGAGGCTGCTCCTCCCCTCCTTGTTCGGGCAGGCTTCGGCGGTCGTCGTCCCCGGAGTACTAGCTGCCACCGTTCGATGTTTCATGTTTGTTTGGTTTTGTCTGTTTGTACACCTGTCCCTTGTTAGTGTTTGATTTGGTTGCCTATTTAGTTTTCGTGTGTGGGGGCAGGTGTTATGTGGTATTGTTTATTTGTCAAGCTGTTGCTCTGTGATATTTACTCTCAGGATTGTTGTTTATTCCGAGAGTCCGCACTGTGTGCGCTATCGCCTTACGCACTGTGTGTTTTGTGCGTACTGTGTATTTTGCCTCCCGGTTGGGTTGGCTGTTCGCCTGTTTTGCTGCTGTTATTTTTGTGACTAAAGTCTGTTGACGAACGCCCGTGTTTCCTGCGCTTGATTCCTCACCGCATCTACACTCAGCTACTGACAGATATGCTGTGTAGACAAGGAATCCACTGACACTGTACTTGATTATAAAGGTTTATTATATCAAAGGTTCCAGCATCAATTTACAGATTTCTGCAGAATCTGGAGAATAACTAACCCAATCTCAAATCTGATTATTTTCCCAGTCCTTTGTTCAAACATGGTATTTATCCTATGTAACATAATATGGGTGTTTTGAATAGACCAATCCCTGGCTTCCACATATCCAAGTCTCCTCTGTTTCAGGGGGCCCCTATAGTAATGCTTTCCAGATGTTTCAGCAAGGCAAAGTAAAGTTCATCTAACACACCATTTGCAAACGTCAGCCAAAATTATAAACTGTTCAGATACTACAATGTAAATTGCTTTTGTTTTCGAGATGAGTATTGAATTGCATGGCCTCTAAATGCACATTTAAAGGTGTCCCATACAATAAGGGAAAAAGTCGGAAAAAAGTAAGTTATAAATTCCTTTGTCCTACTTAAAAATAAATTATCATCCAATAGGCTTTTATTAAATGTCCAATATCCTCGCCCACGTGGAAATTCAGTAAGAGTAATGTATATGCCAATTATATGACGGACCGACCGCATTCTGTCCCCTATCAACACTTTTTAAACTTTTGGTGCCAACGAGAATGAGATAAGAAAGAAGTCAAGACGACTAGCTTTATTGAGTCTCCGCCATGTAAATCTCACTAGATCAGGATATTTAAGCCTCCATATATCTACTAGTTCTAATGTATCATGACATTTACAATTTCCTTAAGAGCATGTGGGTGATTGTTTGTGGTGTGATTTCCTTTACGGTCCATTGAGCTTTTCCTCGCAACTTCATCTAGAAATGTTGAATGAGTTTCCTGTAAACAATAGATATTATATTCCTTCTCTTTGAGCCATGTAAATATTGTTCTTCTTTTGTTATTATCAGCTAAGCCATTACAATTATAACTGGCTATACTTATTTCACCATACACCATAATGAGATACAACTTTCAAGTCTATTTATCATTATATATGTTTGTAAATTTACCAATAAAAAATACCATAATGATTGAGTGTCCATATACAGTGAGGGAAAAAAGTATTTGATCCCCTGCTGATTTTGTACGTTTGCCCACTGACAAAGTCATGATCAGTCTATAATTTTAATGGTAGGTTTATTTGAACAGTGAGAGACAGAATAACAACAACAAAAATCCAGAAAAACGCATGTCAAAAATGTTATGAATTGATTTGCATTTTAATGAGGGAAATAAGTATTTGACCCCTCTGCAAAACATGACTTAGTACTTGGTGGCAAAACCCTTGTTGGCAATCACAGAGGTCAGATGTTTCTTGTAGTTGGCCACCAGGTTTGCACACATCTCAGGAGGGATTTTTGTTCCACTACTCTTTGCAGATCTTCTCCAAGTCATTAAGGTTTCAAGGCTGACATTTGGCAACTCGAACCTTCAGATCCCCCCACAGATTTTCTATGGGATTAAGGTCTGGAAACTGGCTAGGCCACTCCAGGACCATAATGTGCTTCTTCTTGAGCCACTCCTTTGTTGTCTTGGCCGTGTGTTTTGGGTCATTGTCATGCTGGAATACCCATCCACGACCCATTTTCAATGCCCGGGCTGAGGGAAGGAGGTTCTCACCCATGATTTGACGGTACATGGCCCCGTCCATCGTCCCTTTGATGCGGTGAAGTTGTCCTGTCCCCTTAGCAGAAAAACACCCCCAAAGCATAATGTTTCCACCTCCATGTTTGACGGTGGGGATGGTGTTCTTGGGGTCATAGGTAGCATTCCTCCTCCTCCAAACACAGCAAGTGGAGTTGATGCCAAAGAGCTCGATTTTGGTCTCATCTGACCACAACACTTTCACCCAGTTCTCCTCTGAATCATTCAGATGTTCAATGGCAAACTTCAGACGGGCCTGTATATGTGCTTTCTTGAGCAGGGGGACCTTGCGGGCGCTGCAGAATTTCAGTCCTTCACGGAGTATTGTGTTACCCATTGTTTTCTTGGTGACTATGGTCCCAGCTGCCTTGAGATCATTGACAAGATCCTCCCATGTAGTTCTGGGCTGATTCCTCACCGTTCTCATGATCATTGCAACTCCACGAGGTGAGATCTTGCATGGAGCCCCAGGCCGAGGGAGATTGCCAGGTCTTTTATGTTTCTTCCATTTGCGAATAATCGCACCAACTGTTGTCACCTTCTCACCAAGCTGCTTGGCGATGGTCTTGTAGCCCATTCCAGCCTTTTGTAGGTCTACAATCGTGTCCCTGACATCCTTGGAGAGCTCTTTGGTCTTGGCCATGGTGGAGAGTTTGGAATCTGATTGATTGATTGCTTCTGTGGACAGGTGTCTTTTATACAGGTAACAAACTGAGATTAGGAGCACTCCCTTAAAGAGTGTGCTCCTAATCTCAGCTTGTTACCTGTATAAAAGACACCTGGGAGCCAGAAATCTTTCTGATTGAGAAGGGGTCAAATACCTATTTCCCTCATTAAAATTTCCCTCATTTCTGGATGTTTTTGTTGTTATTCTGTCTTTCACTGTTCAAATAAACCTACCATTAAAATTATAGACTGATCATGTCTTTGTCAGTGGGCAAACTTACAAAATCAGCAGGGGATCAAATACTTTTTTCCCTCACTGTAGCTGTACCATGATATTTGCATTGCTACTAAGTATCCCTTCAATTGTTCTCCACTAATTCCCCCACTAAATCCCCTCCCCATCCCAAGTTGAGCCGTCATCCCAGTGATCGGCATCCCACCCACATCCGTCCGGATCCCTAGGGCCCCAAGAGGCCAGGACCCATCCATCGAAAATAGCACACAGTGCCACGCACAATACAGAAGCAGATTAACCGCCAAAAGCATTTCCAATGCTGTCACCTCTTTATATATCTATTTAAAAATATATATCTATTCAAATATCTTGCATATCTTATTTTCCATCATTAGCAATTAATATGCGTAATAATGTCAGCAGTTCATACGTAGGATTTTAACATATAACTCGGATTGCCATTGTATTACATTTAATTTATTGACAAGCAATTATTATCCTAGCAAATAATTACCGTGATCAGATCCACCCTCTTCACCTGAGACACAAACACTCTGGTCCCCCGTTGTAACCATTTTCCCCAAGCATCTCCGTGCAGTCAGACCTTTGATTATTTTGTGCCACAATGATAAACCCCCTCTCTGATTGTCCGAGTATGACCCCCTCCCCATGGGTTACTGCAGCCAGTGTTGCCAGCACTGCCACTACCTGGGTGGGGGTACCCCACCGGAATCCCCACCGGCTAGGTAAAAGGTTGTCAAGGTTCTCATTAGCAGCTTTGAGAATTTCCTTGTATGTAATATTCTCCCATCAGGGGGCTCTGGCTTTGTAGGACCAACCCTTCCAGGCAGGCTCAGAATCTTGAGGGGGCGGTGCTGCTCAAGTAGGTCTCTGACCGCATTTATTTCTCTGTTTAGGCTGCATACTCACAGCAGGTCCATAAAAGAGATGGGAACTTCTCTTTGGTGTATAGGTCACTCAGGTGGGTGTCCAGGATATAGGTTTGGGGATCTTTCCATCATGATAGGACAATAAAAAATTAGATTAGATGTATACTATATTTAAAAATGTATATCCCTCATCTACACAAAATTGAAAGCTCTCTCTCACTACCCCTGCTCATAGACACCCGTCAGCTCTAGGATATGCAACCATTTCCCCTCTCACTCAATTAACACCACACCTTTCCAAACACAAAAATGCACACCACATGGTTGACTGCGGAGGAAATGGGCCGAGCGTGCAAACGCACCCACATCCCACACCTGCCTCAAGGGGGTAAGGACGCCAGGGAGAACACAGGACCAACCCCAACAACCGTCCGCCAAAACAACAATTGCCCGCCAAAAAAGCCATGTTCTAATTAGTTGTATTTGAAGATGTATTATTCTGCTTGTTATCTTTTCTTGTTATATCCTTTTTAAAATACTATACTTACTATAAATGTTATTTAATATTCCAATTCCTATCATTGCTAGTATTGGGTGTTCCATTATTCAACTCCTCTATTACAACTTTTAGAATAGCCATGGAGTAGTCTTTGTGTCTCTGAACATTTGGTTGTCAATATATAGTTTATCGACCACAAGTGCCACACGTTTCCCTTTTAATCTATTTTCCTTGAAGATTGGATACAGAACTTTGCGCCTTTCTGCAATCTCCCTCGGGAACTGATCATTCATTCAAAGGGGCTGAATTTATAGGTTGCTTAGGAAAGCATAGGGTAGGCAGAAGTCCTGCGAATACCGCTCTAAATGTGTTGAGGAAGTGAATCATTTAGAGGGCTGCATAGGTGGGCAAAAATCCTGTATAATACCGCTTTTCTTGTGTCGAGGAAGTGAATCAGGAAAGGGGCTGAATTTGCAGGTCACTTAGGAAAGCGTATGGAAGAGTAGCACTAAGAGGGCTGCATAGGTAGACAAAAAGTCCTGTGTAATACCGCTTTTCTGTTATTGAGGAAGTGAATCAGGAAAGGGGCTGAATCTACAGGTCGTTTAGGAAAGCGTATGGAAGAGTGAAAGTGCAAGTGAGTGTGAAAATAATTCTGCTCTAGTGGGGAAAGGTTGGCGCACCTTTTCTGGATCGCTGTTTAAGTGTAGCCTGATAGAGAGGACGCACCCAGTCTCACACTAAGAGAGGAAGAGTGAACGGTGTGTGAATGCCCATTAAAATACTAGGGGTAGAAAGCAAACATACAGTTAAGTGGTTTGAAATTAAGAAAAACATGAGCAAAGGAAAGATTCATGAGGTGTTCCACACAAAAGAAAGTGGACATCAGGAAAGATAAGAGAAAAACCGAACATATATTTATGATAAATAGATATTCAGTGGTTGGGAAATAGGAGTAATATGCAAGGGGAAGATTCATGAGGTGTTCCACACAAGAGAAAAGTGGACATCAGGAGATATAGGAAATAACCAAACACACATTTATGATAAATAAGTTCTGGCTAAAATAATCAAATGCACGAATAGATCAAGAAATGGTTGAACTTGGGACTGGCTTTGGGGAGTTCAAAAATACAGGCCATAAATATGAATAAAACGGCAGTAGAAATCCTGAGTGCTAGGTATCCCCTATACAAGGAAGAAATAATAATAATAATAATAATATGCCATTTAGCAGACGCTTTTATCCAAAGCGACTTACAGTCGTGCGTGCATACATTTTTGTGTATGGGTGGTCCCGGGGATCGAACCCACTACCTTGGCGTTACAAGCGCCGTGCTCTACCAGCTGAGCTACAGAGGACCACTACAGAGGACCACTACAGAGGACATCTAAAAAAATGGGAACAACGCAACAGGAAGATGGGCACCAAATGGCCAGAAGGAGGAACGTTTGTGAGGAAATGGACACACTGATAAAAAACTATAAAACAAAAGACAAAGGAAAGAAGAGGAACGCCAAAAGAGAAAGAGAAAAATAAGTACTCAACATGTTTAAAATAGAAGGAGAAGGACTGCTAAAGAACATACAAGAAGCCAGAAATATGTTGAGAAAGGATGATGAGAAAACAAACAGAAAGAAAGTGGACTGGTCCACGGGACCTCAGCCATACACCAGTGGACAATATCCGCAGGTGTCCGGAGTAGTATCAATAAAATGAGAAATAGAAATGGAAGAAAAAAGAACTCCTTTTACATCTTCCCGAAGGAGAGAAAAGGACCCGAAAGAAGCAGGAAGAATCAAACAAAGAAACAAAGCCAAACAGATTGGACTGCTATGGAGAGCTAAGGGAGGCCTTGGGAGGATTGAAGATGACAAAAGAAGATGATGGGGAATCTCCGGATGAAGATATGACAAATATCGAAGCATCAAACGAACTAATAGGAAGAGAAATAGACAAAATGACGAGAAAATTGAGGAAAATGGAAGAAAGGGAGAGAGAACAGAGCTGGGTTAGACAACAGACTGACAGGGAACTAGAGGAGGAGGAAGAAGGAGCAGCGGCTGAAATATGGGGAGTCTGCAACCAAGAAGTAAGGGAGGAAAGAGTGTGGAATAGGAGAACACTGAAAAAACCTGAAAAATATGAGGGGCAATATCCAATCTTAATAAAAGGTATGCAGGCACACTATGTTCCATGGGGATCGCAGGACCTGGAAGGATTGGTTGCCCTTCTGCCATATTTGCATGATGGGGCAGGAAAATGGATAAGAACCTTTGAGGAGCAAACCATGGGGAAACTGCTGGCTGTGGGGGATCTGAAGGCACTGTTGGCAAGGGTGGTAGGAAAGGCAAAAATGGAGGATATACTGGGGAACAGTGACCTGAGGAGAAAAGTGACAGACCCTCAAGGGGACAGGATGTAGTTTGACTCACACCGCCCTAAAGTCTGGCGAGCACTGAGACTGGAATATCCGGCGAGAATTGACCCCAAGTCACTAAAAGGAGGGACACTGGGGGAAACTGAGAATCCAGCTGCCTATCTACATGAACAAATGAAACGATGGAGACTGGAAACAGAACGAGACCCAGAAGGGGACCCACTGATGACAACTCTGTTCTGAAACTCAGTGATAGAGGCCATGCCCCAGCCAGTGAAAAGCAGTCTGTTTCCATCCACGCAGTGACGCGCAGTGAACTACCGCAACACTGCACGTTTCCTTGCTAATCAATGAATTCGCGCCTACTAGCCAACTGTTGCGGAGAACTAGCGAGCAATTCTTCTTGCTTGACTAAACATTTTAGCTAACTAGCTAGCTACCTTTATGTCCTTCACTAACATATGCGATTTTGGAAAATGTATTTGGGAAACAGTTTGTTCTCCATTTTCTTTACCCTTTTCCCTCACCCATCGGTGTTGTCAATGAACGCAGTCAGTAGCTAGCTAGCACAAATTACCTGCACAACACTCAAAATCAATGACATATGATTTTAGAAGCATTAGCTCGCTAGTTCAACTAGCTAATAATTTTCCTCACAGATATTTGTCTAGAAACCTCATGGAAAAAATATTGAGCAAGAGTTGATCAAGTTAGCTAGCTAGCTAACCCCACTAGCTATAGGCTAGCTAGCAACTTTAACACATTTTTCCTCAAAATGTAGTACAATGGATCTGATAATCAAACCTGAGGTACATTTAATTGGAATGCCTAACTAAATTAAGAGACAAGTTTAATACGCACACTCGCTGCAAGGTGCTGCCTCTTGTGATGGTGTCAATGAGAAGGGACATTTTGAAGCCAGCAATGGAAATTGGTGGGCGGAATTGTGATGTTTCTTACACTTATTAGAGTAAAAAATTACACCGTAGCAATTAACTACAGTTATCAACACCAACACCTAGGGTTGTTTGACGCTGCAGGTTGTTCAAACAAATCTATGGGAGTCAATCACTTTTGAGACTACAAATTAAACACTGGTAATTTTACTGTGCAGGGTTATAACTGAGACATCTCTGGCCCCCCACCCCTGACAGATCGTGTTGGGCCAGCCAACAAGGGCCACCAGTGCCAGTAGAGCCACAGCCAGATGCCTCTGGGCCCCTGATGGGAACTGGAGGGCTGGAGGACTGGTGGGGTGGCAGGGGGGTGAGGGTACAGAGGGTATGGTGCATCCCCCTGAAGGGGTGTCATGCCTCGGTCACTCGACAGAGAGTGGCGGCAGTGGTGTTGTTGGATTGAAGGAATGCAGGCACTGCCTGAGGTGAAGGGGATGTGAGACTGGTGGGGCGGTGTGAGGGATGTGTGTGTGGTTGTCAGAGGGTGTACTATACCACAGGGCATGGTGGGTGGTGGTTCACAGTCATGTGATATTGAACAATCATGCAGTCACACTCCCCAGGGGCCTTTTCCACTGTCACACACACGCTCTGCACTCCTCCTCTGGCCCCTCTCTACAGAGTCATATGCTTGTTAAAGGAAAAATCCACCCAAAACCACTCATTACTTTACTTTAATTTACACTGTTAAATAACCAGTTGTGATTTTAGCATGTAAATCTTGGTGGGGCAAACTAAAATGTTTTGTTTTAGATGCATGCCAGCAAAGCCACTGCACAACACAACACTAAACAATACATTAATTGCACTATAACGGTGACAAATGGTGCCACAAACTGCTGTCCCAACAGCAATGCTTCCTTTTCAGCACAATGGAGTGAATCCTTACCACCGCTACACCTGGCTATCAGCGGAGCCTTGTCTGGCAGCGAAACAGTTAATTCAGCCTCATTGACTGCCTTTATAAAAAACATAGCTGATATGGCTGACTTGCTTAAACAAATGTGGTTTCTACTGACAATTGAGATGTACAAACTATGGCATAAGGGAACGATGAGCAGATAAGAGGCAATCCGTAATTCTGATTAAGACATTAATGAGCGAGCTAAGATGGACCTAGTCAAGATAACTATTTGTTCAGCCCTTTTGAAATGTACAGTACAGCAACAGAATTCAGAACATGGGCCGTTCTTACAGTATTCTTCCTGTACACCAAGTCAGAACCGTAGAATAAATAAAGTGGGCATATGAGCAGACAATGAAAGCTCTTACAATATTCGATGATGACATTTCTCTAAAACAGGCTATAGGCTACATGTGCACCACCAAGTCAGAAAAGCAGGCTAAGTTATGAAGGGGAAAGGAACCAAATTATTAGGGTGAGGCACATGGGCTACTAACAGCTTAATACACACCATACACATAGTATTACATTGTTAGCTACTGTATACATATCTCCCAGGCATATTACATCATTTATGCAGCAGCATACAATACATCTTTGGACTCACCTTGTTGTTCTGTGCTCACTTGAACAGGAAGGTGGCGCAGCGGCCCTTCTTGTGGACAAATTTTGTCATCAAAGTCTGGCATTCTCTGGATTTATGGTGCTTTCAAGACAACTGGGAACTCTGAAAAAAACAAGGTCGACTCATGACGCCAGTGATCTTCAGGTCGGTGCTCTTGAAAGAGGCCAGAGTTCCCGACTCGGAATTCCGAGTTGGATGAGCGTTCAAAACATATTCTCCACGTCGGAAGAATACGGAGATTCCAGTTGTCTTGAACTCACTGAAGTCTGAGATTTCCCATTTCCGAGTTTCCAGTTGTTTTGAACGTGGCAGAAGTCATGCTGGATTGACAGCATGGCCAATGTATTGAACCTTTTCTGGCCCATGGTGTTGCATGTGAATGTTTATCCTTTTAAGCTTGGAAAAGATACCCTTAAACCCAGACTTGGACCACACACCCTCTCCACTTAATAGCAGGCTAGTGATTGCTTTGCAATCCTTGCAGTTAGCCACTGATTCCTTCCAAACCTCTCATTGTTGAATTTGCTATTTTCAACTTGTTGTGTAATGTTTATGTCCAATGAGCACCAATACGTTTTATCTATAATTTCTCTTCATATGACAAGGATTGAAAAAGATTAGCCAGTAGATTGTCGACTTGATTCATGATGATGACTGCTTGTCTAGCTTGCTAGCTAAGATTATGAAAGTATGATGTTGACATGATCAGTCCAATCAAAGCTACGGTAGATATAACGTGATTTGACGTCATTTTATCTGTGGCCAATGACCTTGAGCCTTCTTGGATGGGCACTTCTAATGTAAATCTATGGCAGCACCCAAGGGGCTTGAATTTTCTAACTCTCCCTGTAGATTTTGGGGTGACATAGTTTCCCCATGAGTGACAGAACACTGAGCCAATCACGGCGCAACTAGAGAACATTACCAACCCCTACGCTCTGTATTTTCCGCTGGCTGCCCCACCACCACAGATAGCATTGAGCTAGCCTGAAACACCTTCATTTTGGCGCTGCCTTACTCAAGAAAGCAAAAAAGAGACCTGTTTGTATGCGGCTTTATTAACTAAATTATCTGTTCTTTTTACATTGTTTGCAAACTGATATGTGACACGTATTAATGCCAAAATAACATGCAAAACAGACCGTTTTTTTTGCTAAACAGGTGGGGCTCAAAATGACTGGACGCCACTGTAAATACCACTAAAATGTGAGAACAATATTTTTTTGTGAACAAATGTTTCATTTTGGTGTTGTAATACGGTTGGTAGCAACATGGAAAATCGTTGTGGAAATCTGTTGCAGCTCAAGTGACTACAAAATCCACAATGCAATGCTCTCTCTATGGGCTGGCTGGCTGGCTGGCTAGGTAGCTAGCTAGCAAACGTAGCTACACACAATAATACCAAATTCAATATCAGTATGTAAAATAGCTATTTAGCTGTAAAATCGCCTAAACGAACTGCACTGTCAATTTAGGAGTCTACAATCTCACCATGTTCAACCTGCAGATTGATGTGCCTCACAGAGTAGTCTGACATTCGCAATGGCAGACATACTTTTGATGAGATGGGAAACGTTGCCTATGCTATGTCAAAGGGCCGCGCTGTGCATTCTGGGCGATTCTGGTACAAGGATGTCACGATTGTTGAGAGAAGGGTCAGACCAAGGTGCAGCGTGGTATGCGAACATGTTTATTACTCAATAAACATATAACAAAACAATAAACAACGTAACGTGAAGTCCTCCGGCTATAAACATGCAAGCCAACACGGAACAAGATCCCACAACTAAGGTAGGCAAACAGGCTACTTAAGTATGATCCCCAATCAGAGACAATGAGCGACAGCTGTCTCTGATTGGGAATCACACCCGGCCAAACATAGAAATACAATACCTAGAACATAAACATAGAATTTCTAGCATAGATTCTCACGCCCTGACCAAACCAACTAAAGACGACCGGCCTCTCAAGGCCAGGGCGTGACAGTACCCCTCCATGGATCGGCAATCCCCCCACGATGCACCAAGCCCTGTCTGGACCCTGGTGTGGGAGACCCTGAACCTGGAGGGGGGCTGACGTCTGGACCTGGATCGGCAATCCTCCCGCGATGCACCAAGCCCTGTCTGTACCCTGGTGTGGGAGGCCTAGACCCTGGAGAGGGGCTGACTTCTGGGTCTGAAGTGGAGCCGATGACCGGAGCTGAACTGGCCCCCGGTGGAGCACACTGCTCTTGCTCCGGAGTGGACCCGCTGACCGGAGCTGGACTGGGCATCGGTGGAGCGGACTACTCTGGCTCCGGAATGGATCCACTGACCGGAGCTGGACTAGGCACCGGTGGAGCGGACTGCTCTGGCTCCGGAGTGGAGCCGCTGACCGGAGCTGCACTGGACCCCGGTGGAATGGACTTCTCTGGCTCCTGAGTGGAGCCGCTGACCGGAGCTGCACTGTACCCCGGTGGAGCGAACTGCTCTGGCTCCGGAGTGGAGCCGCTGACCGGAACTGAACTGGACCCTGGTGGAGCGGACTACTCTGGCTCCGGAGTGGAGCTGCTGACCGGAACTGAACTGGACACCGGTGGAGCGGACTGCTCTGGCTCCGGAGTGGAGCAACCGACCGGAGCTGGATCAGGCACCGGTGGAGCGGATTGCTCTGGCTCCGGAGTGGAGCAACCGACCTGAGCGGGATCAGGCACCGGTGGAGCAGGCCGGGCCGGACTGGGGACACGCACCACTGGTCTGGTGCGAGGAGCAGAAATGGGCCAGCCCAGTCGCCAGCCCAGTACGCCCCGTACCTGCTCCCCGCACCAAGCCAGTGGTGCGTGTTCCCAGTCCGGCCCGTACCGGACTGGATACACGCACCACTGGTTTGGTGCGGGGAGCAGGCACGGGGTGTATCGGACTGGGAACTGTCGTTAGAGATCTCCGACTGTACCAGTCTTTTACTCTCCGCTCCCAGTCCTCCTCCAGTGAGGACTCCTCCTTGAGCCCCCACGAGTGCAGTGGTCGGGGCTCTTCTCTATCAATCCCCGACCACCCTTTCAGCCCCCCAAAAAATTTTTTTGGGGGCTGTCTCTCGGGCTTCCTCCTCGGTCGACACCTTCTGTGTTGCCGTTGCTCCTCTCTAGCCAGGCCTCCTCTGTCTCTTCCCAAGGACGGCGATCCATCCCAACCTGGATCTCCTCCCATGTCCAAGATCCCTTACCATCCAGGATCTCCTCCCATGTCCAGGATGTCTGCTCCTGGCCACGCTGCATGGTCCTCGTTTGGTGGGATCTTCTGTCATGATCGTTGAGAGACAGGTCAGACCAAGGTGCAGCGTGGTATGCGAACATGTTTATTACTCAATAAACATACAACAAAACAATATACAACGTAATGTGAAGTCCTCCGGTTATACACATACAAGCCAACACGGAACAAGATCCCACAACTAAGGTAGGCAAACAGGCTACTTAAGTATGATCCCCAATCAGAGACAATGAGCGACAGCTGTCTCTGATTGGGAATCACACCCGGCCAAACATAGAAATACAATACCTAGAACATAAACATAGAATTTCTAGCATAGATTCTCACGACCTGACCAAACCAACTAAAGACGACCGGCCTCTCAAGGCCAGGGCGTGACAAAGGAGCACTCTCCTTCAAGGAGTGAATGGGCGCTGGCTCAAAAACCTAACATTAGCTCTAATTTCGTCAACAAGAAGTACATTACAAATCTTTTCCGAGATGTGAGATAATTAACTTGCTATCTGTAATATCGTGTAGCTTTGGAATCGTGACATTATGTATTTTCGAGGAAAATAAGCACGTTTCATGACATGTACATTGACTTTGAGAAGGGATTGCATGACAATTAGCTTAGCAACTGCGTGATGCAGCATGACAATGTGAACGCGATTGGTCGACAGTCTGCTGGGTGGCAATGGCACCATGCAATGCACCCTGGACTAAAGAGGCAGACAAATAGGAAAAATGTGCTATACCCTCGAGGTAGGAATATGGCAAAAATATGATAAATGACTCATTCGAGAGAAGACATCCTTCGAGTTATGACATTGGCCAGTATTGAAATCTGACATGTATGATAGACTTTCTCGCAATCTGAAAGTTGTATTCCTATTAACTTCCAGTGTAGTGAGAGTGACTTTAACACAGTGCTACGTCATACCGGCCGGATTTCTGCCTGCTTGAACGCCAATAACTCAGATACATATGAAAACATGAAATGAACCAGGGAATCGATAGAACATCACTCAGAGATGCACAAAAACAATATAATTCAAAATTGGTGAACCTTTCCTTTAACCTATGTGAACTCACCCAGGAGGGAGGCAACGTTACAGTATCCCATCACCCACTCCTCCCCAGTGGCAATACATGAGATAAGGAAGAGGTGATTTCTGTGGCTGAATAAAAAAACTTGCCTCGGGTCAAGTGGTCATCCCCATGGCATATTTAACAGCCATAGCCCAAATGAAGACAAACGGGTTGGCTTTAATTGTTGCCTGGAAATGCAGTGGAGTGATAAAGCATGTCCGGGTGTCCTGCTGCCCTGCAATAACTACACCCCATCCCTCTCACTGTGTCTCTGACCCAGAATGCACGCTGTCTGTCTATGTCCTGGCTGTGTACAATGAGAAGGGTGAGTGGAGTTTATCAGTCTGCTGACTAAAGCAAAGAAGTGGACGAGGTTTAAAAAAAGGTTCAATGTCCCAGATTCAGGTTCTATCACTGTTACTTAATGTGAGAAAGGTCACTTACAAATGCACAGAGATTTACATGCATATTTAGTAATCTACTGTGGCTTTAGTACAATTACTATGGCTTCATCTAGATATGATCCCAAATGTGAGCCATTAGATATTACCATTAGGTGAGTTCTATTCCACAAAGTTGAAAGTTTAGTTTTTTACCCTATAATATTGTATCTGATGTGTGTGTGTGTCTAACTAGGGAATGCAACCCTATGCTTACAAAGTATGCTTTTGTGTGTGTGTGTATGTGTGTGTGATTCCATCCAGGTGATCCAGAGCCAAGTCTGAGTTGCTCTCATTCTGTCCAGCTGCTCCCTAGACTCCTCAAGCTCTGACGATGAAGTGTAGAAAATAAGAGAGGGAGAGAGAGAGAATCTGTTTGAATGAAATGATGCCAAGACAAAGTGTAGCCCGGCCTCTCTGACAGAAATCAAATACTTTTCTGAGGAGCAGCTTGATCCTGTGCAGTTATTACATCACTCTCTACTAATCAGCTTTTTCTTGTTTTGCTATCAAATCCTTTATGTATGTTTCTCTTGCACAATACATAGAATACCAAATAATTACTACAGTATGTCTACCCTACTACCATATGTAAGCAACTAGCTGAAACATCTCTGATTTAAAGCAGGGAGCAAGATAGCATCAACACCAATGGCAAAGCTATACCACAGACATCAACAAATAGAGACATGAGGAAACTCAGACATACTGTAACCTCTCCCTCCCGACATTGTTCTCCCCTCACAGAATGTTCTTCACTGTTCCAGAAAGCCATATAAACATCGGTTAGACCATATGTCTGGTAGTGCACAGAAACAACCCCTTTGCGATTACAATTTCCACCTATTCTATTTTTCCCACGTTGTCAATCAGAGCCCTTCTCTAAGTGGGGACCCATAACAGCGTGCATCATTCCGTACTTTATATTGCCCCGTTCTTCAGTTTTACAGATTTCCATCTCGCTGTGTGTTAGGGGCGAGTTAATAGGCCCTCTGGGATATTGACTACAATTCTCTAAAAACACACTAAGCCTTGGCTTGGACCGAAAACGCATGACCGGTCGAAAACTGTGTTTGTCTTGGAAGTGAGGGAGAATTTCACATTGTTTTTATGACTCTGTGCAGTCTTCCCTAACAGGCAGGGAACAGTTTGACAATTCCTGCAGGGAGTACAACTCAACGGGTCAGACAGGGTCTTAATAAAACAGGTAAAAACATCAGCCGAAATATTCCAGCACATGCTAGAGGCCAAAGAGGGAGGGATGGACAGGCATAGGAAGGGGAGGGAGATAAAGGGATGGTGTGGTTGAACCTGTTTATGGCCTTTGGATTGTTTCCATAGAGTGATTTCTTGATTTAAACAAAAAAAGAAAATGTTGTCTTGGCGCTGTCACATTGAGCACGTACAGTGGGGAAAAAATATATTTAGTCAGCCACCAATTGTGCAAGTTCTCCCACTTAAGAAGATGAGAGAGGCCTGTAATTTTCATCATAGGTACACGTCAACTATGACAGACAAAATGAGAAGAAAAAAAATCCAGAAAATCACATTGTAGGATTTTTAATGAATTTATTTGCAAATTATGGTGGAAAATATGTATTTGGTCAATAACAAAAGTTTCTCAATACTTTGTTATATACCCTTTGTTGGCAATGACACAGGTCAAACGTTTTCTGTAAGTCTTCACAAGGTTTTCACACACTGTTGCTGGTATTTTGGCCCATTCCTCCATGCAGATCTCCTCTAGAGCAGTGATGTTTTGGGGCTGTCGCTGGGCAACAGGGACTTTAAACTCCCCTCCAAAGATTTTCTATGGGGTTGAGATCTGGAGACTGGCTAGGCCACTCCAGGACCTTGAAATGCTTCTTACGAAGCCACTCCTTCGTTGCCCGGGCGGTGTGTTTGGGATCATTGTCATGCTGAAAGACCCAGCCACGTTTCATCTTCAATGCCCTTGCTGATGGAAGGAGGTTTTCACTCAAAATCTCACGATACATGGCCCCATTCATTCTTTCCTTTACACGGATCAGTCGTCCTGGTCCCTTTGCAGAAAAACAGCCCCAAAGCATGATGTTTCCACCCCCATGCTTCACAGTAGGTATGGTGTTCTTTGGATGCAACTCAGCATTCTTTGTCCTCCAAACACGACGAGTTGAGTTTTTACCAAAAAGTTATATTTTGGTTTCATCTGACCATATGACATTCTCCCAATCCTCTTCTGGATCATCCAAATGCACTCTAGCAAACTTCAGACGGGCCTGGACATGTACTGGCTTAAGCAGGGGGGACACGTCTGGCACTGCAGGATTTGAGTCCCTGGCGGCGTAGTGTGTTACTGATGGTAGGCTTTGTTACTTTGGTCCCAGCTCTCTGCAGGTCATTCACTAAGTCCCCCCGTGTGGTTCTGGGATTTTTGCTCACCGTTCTTGTGATCATTTTGACCCTACGGGGTGAGATCTTGCGTGGAGCCCCAGATCGAGGGAGATTATCAGTGGTCTTGTATGTCTTCCATTTCCTAATAATTGCTCCCACAGTTGATTTCTTCAAACCAACCTGCTTACCTATTGCAGATTCAGTCTTCCCAGCCTGGTGCAGGTCTACAATTTTGTTTCTGGTGTCCTTTGACAGCTCTTTGGTCTTGGCCATAGTGGAGTTTGGAGTGTGACTGTTTGAGGTTGTGGACAGGTGTCTTTTATACTGATAACAAGTTCAAACAGGTGCCATTAATACAGGTAACGAATGGAGGACAGAGGAGCCTCTTAAAGAAGAAGTTACTGGTCTGTGAGAGCCAGAAATCTTGCTTGTTTGTAGGTGACCAAATACTTATTTTCCACCAGAATTTGCAAATACATTCATTAAAAACCCTACAATGTGATTTTCTGGATTTTCTTTCCTCAATTTGTCTGTCATAGTTGACGTGTACCTATGATGAAAATTACAGGCCTCTCTCATCTTTTTAAGTGGGAGAACTTGCACAAATGGTGGCTGACTAAATACTTTTTTCCCCCACTGTACCTTGGTCAGAAACCCTTTTTAATTATTTCAGCCCATATAGTGTCTGTAGAACGTACACTACATTATCAAAAGTATGTGGACACCTGCTCGTCGAACATCTCATTCCAAAATCATGGGCATTGCTGCTATAACAGCCTCCACTCTTCTGGGAAGGCTTTCCACTAGATGTTGGAACATTGCTGCGGGGACATGCTGTCACGATCGTCGACTGAAGACACGGACCAAGGCGCAGCGTGATAAGCGTACATTTTATTTCAGTACACAACACGAACAAAACAACAAAACGACCGATACGTGAAGTCCTAGGTTAACACCAAAACAAACCTTACGGCACAAGATCCCCCAAATACTAGTGCAACACAGGCTGTCTAAGTATAGTCCCCAATCAGAGACAACGAGCTACAGCTGCCTCTGATTGGGAACCACCCTGGCCAACATAGATCTAAACGATCTAGAACGAAAACATAGAAAAACTAAACATAGAAAAATCCACACCCTTGCTCAACCTTTAAGAGTCCCCAGAGCCAGGGCGTGACACATGCTTCCATTCAGCCACAAGAGCATTAGTGAGGTCGGGCACTGATGTTGGGCGATTAGGCCTGGCTCGCAGCCGGCATTCCAATTCATCCCAAAGGTGTTCGATGGGGTTGAGGTCAGGGCTCTGTGCAGGCCAGTCAAGTTCTTCCACACCGATCTCGACAATCCATTTCTGTATGGACCTCGCTTTGTGCACGGGGGAATTGTCATGCTGAAACAGGAAAGGGCCTTCCCCAAACTGTTGCCACAATGTTGGAAGCACAGAAACCTCTAGAATGTATGCTGTAGCGTTAAGATTTCCCTTCACTGGAACTAAGGGGCCTAGCCCGAACCATTAAAAACAGCCCCAGACCATTATTTCTCCTCCACCAAACTTTACAGTTGGCACTATGCATTCTGGCAGGTAGCGTTCCCTGGCATACGCCAAACCCAAATTCATCAGTCAGACTGCCAGATGGTGAAGTGTGATTCATCACTCCAGAGAACACGTTTCCACTGCTCCAGAGTCCAATGGTGGTGAGCTTTACACCACTCCAGCTGACGCTTGGCATTGCGCATGGTGATCTTTGGCTACTCAGCCATGGAAACCCATTTCATGAAGCTCCGGAAAACAGTTCATGTGTTGACGTTGCTTCCAGAGACAGTTTGAAACTCGGTAGTGAGTATTACAGACTATTTTTGACTTGTTGGAAAGGTGGCATCCTATGACGGTGCCACATTGAAAGTCACTGAGCTCTTCAGTAAGGCTTTCTACTGCCAATGTTTGTCTATGGAGATTGCATGGCTGCATGCTCGATTTTATACACCTGTCAGCAACGGGTGTAGCTGAAATAGCCGAATCCACTCATTTGAAGAGGTGTCCACATACTGTTGTAAATATCATGTAAGTAGAAGCAGATACGTGAGTAGAAGTAAATAAACAACTTGAAGACTTTAGAAGGTAGAGGGGATATGTAATTTCAAAATACATTTTGACTTTTTAATTTTAGGCTACATTTGAAAAAGACAATACGCTCCCATTGAGTCGCCACAGAGTTTATCCTCAAATTGATTTGCAAGCACTGACGTGGCAGGGTTCTGCTGTCGAAAAATAGAAACTCCCCAGGCGTTTGAATGGTAGCTGTTTTTTCAGTCTGTTCGTCAAATCCGCTGTCATAAACCATGCACACGTCTTTGCTTATGATGGATGGAGTTTGGGCCCTTTGGGCTGTAAAGGGTTTTAGTCCAGTGATATCACTGCATTCCGGCCCTATAGGCTCCTGGGGTGTGTTGTTGACATGGGCCGGCTGCCAGAACGCTGTCGGCTACGGAGGACTCCTGTCTCTCGCCTCATCAGCCGTGGCCAGTGTGTGCCATTTTCTTTGGCAGAGGAGATTAACTGCGGTGATGTCACCGGAGAGCGTCGGTCTAGCCTTCGGGGAGTCCGCCGCCTCACCGATTCCCACCGCAGCCGGCTCGGTCCGATGCTTAGCCCGGAGGAAACCATATCCCGTAAGCAAACATGTTGGGCGTCTAGTCCCATGCTCCTGTGTGTTTTCTCATGTTGTGAGAGGAGTGTGTATGGATAAACTTTACTGCACATGGCTTCATGCTTGGACTGTATGAGAATTAGATGGTCTTCATAGAGGAATGCTGTCCTTTGAGAATGACAGGTGTGGTTTAGACAGTTTAAGACGAAGATGCAAATCTCTGAGGATAGAGGCTGTTTTCTTAGACTTAACTGTAGATATGTAGGACACGTTTGCGCCTATGTGTTCCAATTATGTCAATTCTGCTGACATCTCCTCAATGATCATGCTGTGATGCCAAAATGCGACTGACACAAATATCATCAGAGCATCCCTTAATCTGTCATCTCTAATATTGGAAGCATGGCTCTGAGGGTATGCATGTCTATTTGAAGCCTTTGCATATCAAGAGCAACAAAAATCACTATTGTGAAGTTAAAAAGTATAAAATGGGCCAAATCAATCTAGATTAGGGCTGACCCCATTTAGTCGACTGGTCGATTGTTTGGTCGATAGGCTGTTGGTCGACCAAGATTTCTATACAAGACACCTGATTCACACCTGTCTGAGTGGACTGATCCATTGCGGAGGCCGTGGGGATGGCACAGTCCATCACTAAGACGTGCTACTGAAATTGTGTATGGTTATATTACATAAGAACAATGGTGCAACACTAATAAAAATAATATTATTTTATAACAAATGCGCTTTCTCCCGCGTTGGATAGTGGTTGCTGTCCGTGGTTCAGAAACACATCAGTGCACTGTTGAATTGGCACCTTTTCCTAAACCATGTTGCTATGTGCATAATAGCAAAGTTAACCAGCATATTGGTGTTGAGAACAATGCGGCGGAGGCAGCAGCAGAATGAGAAGATGAGAAAACAGCCCTTGCCTTATTGTCACGTTGCTGTGTATAGGTGTGGTGTAGAATCAGGCGCAGGCAGCAGAGGATAAGTCCAACAAGACTTTACTTAAGCACAAAAATATATCCAAAACAGCCCGGAGGCAAAAGGACGCACACAGGCGTAAATGCGAGCGCACACACAGGTGCGTAAAACTCTCCTAACACACAAGGAGGAAACTAAGGAAAATAGCGTACCGACACGGGTAGCGCAACCACGACACGAACAATTACACACAACACTAACCTAACAACAAGGAAACTAAATAGGGTGCTAAATGAGACCTAACACAAAACAGGTGTGACTAACAGACAAAACCAAACAAACAAGAAACATAGAGCGGTGGCAGCTAGAACTCCGGAGACGACGACCGGCGAAACCTGCCCGAACAAGGAGGAGGAGCCGCCTGGCCGAAACCGTGACAGTACCCCCCTTGAGCGCGCGGCTCCAGCCGCGCCGCCTCCGGCCTCGGGACGACCAGGGGGACGCGGAGCAGGGGCGCGCAGGATGACCACGATGGAATTCGGTCATCAGGGACGGATCCAGAATGTCCCTCCTTGGCACCCAGCACCACTCCTCCGGACCGCACCCCTCCCACTCCACGAGATATTGGAGACCCCCATCCGGCGTCTCGAATCCAGGATGGTCCGAACCGTGTACGCCGGAGCCCCCTCGATGTCCAACGGGGGCGGAGGAGTCTCCTCAATCTCAAAGTCCTGGAGTGGACCAGCTACCACCGGCCTGAGGAGAGACACATGGAACGCAGGGGTTAATATTCTTGTAATCAATAGGTAGTTCTAACCTGTAACTCACCTCGTTCAATCTCCTCAGGACTTTAAAAGGCCCCACAAACCGCCGACCCAGCTTCCGGCAGGGCAGGCGGAGGGGCAGGTTTCTGGTTGAGAGCCAGACTCGATCTCCAGGTGCGTACACTGGCCCCTCACTGCGGTGTAGGTCGGCGCTCGTCTTCTGTCGACGTATGGCACGCTGCAGATGGACGTGTGCAGCGTCCCACGTCTCCTCCGAGCGCCGCATCCACTCATCCACAGCGGGGCCTCGATCTGGCTCTCATGCCACGGTGCCAGAACCGGCTGGTACCCTAATACACACTGGAAAGGGGGTTAGTTGGGTGGAGGAGTGGCGGAGAGAGTTCTGTGCCATCTCGGCCCAGGGCACATATCTCGCCCACTCCTCTGGCCGGCCCTGACAATATGACCTCAGAAACCTACCCACATCCTGGTTGACTCGTTCAACCTGCCCATTACTCTCCGGGTGGTAACCCGAGGTAAGGCTCACCGAGACCCCCAAACGTTCCATAAATGCTCTCCAGACTCTGGAGGTAAACTGGGGCCTCGATCGAACACTATATCCTGGGGCACCCCGTAATGTCGGAAGACGTGAGTAAATAGAGCCTCACGGTCTGTAGGGCCGTAGGAAGACCCGGCATGGGAAGGAGACGACAGGCCTTCGAGAACCGATCCACAACGACCAGGATGGTGGTATTCCCCTGTGAGGAGGGAAGATCGGTAACAAAATCCACCGAGAGGTGAGACCAGGGTCGTTGTGGAACGGGCAGGGGCTGTAATTTACCCCTGGGCAAGTGTCTGGGCGCCTTACACTGGGCACACACTGAGCAGGAGGAGACATAAACCCTCACATCCCTGGCTAACGTTGGCCACCAGTACTTCGTACTAAGGCAGTGCACTGTCCGGCCAATACCCGGATGTCCAGAGGAGGGGGACGTGTGAGCCCAATAAATCAGCCGATCCCGGACCTCGAGCGGTACGTACACCCGACCCACCGGACACTGTGGAGGACTAGGCTCGGTGCGCAACGCCCGCTCGATCTCCGCATCGACCTCCCACACCACCGGTGCCACCAGACAAGACTCCGGTAGGATGGGAATGGACTCCACGCACCTCTCCTCCGTGTCATACCGACGGGACAGAGCATCTGCCTTCCCGTTCTGGGACCCAGGGATGTAAGTGATCTTGAACACAAACCGGGCGAGAAACATAGTCCATCGAGCCTGGCGAGATTCAGTCTCCTAGCTGCCCGAATGTATTCCAGGTTACGATGGTCGGTCAGAATGAGGAAAGGGTGCTGAGCCCCCTCAAGCCAATGCCTCCACACCTTTAGGGCCTGTACTACGGCTAACAGCTCCCTGTCCCCTACGTCATAATTCCGCTCCGCCGGACTGAGCTTCTTAGAATAAAAAGCACAGGGGCGGAGCTTAGGTGGTGTACCGGATCGTTGAGAAAGAACTGCCCCGATACCGGCCTCAGACGCGTCCACCTCAACTTGGAAGGGTAAAGTGGGATCCGGGTGCGCCAACACCGGCGCCGAGGTAAACAGGTCCTTCAGTCTCCCAAAGGCCCTGTCCGCCTCAGCTGACCACTGCAAGCGCACCGGACCCCCCTTCAGAAGAGACGTTATGGGAGCTGCCACCTGTCCAAAACCCGGATAAACCTCCGGTAGTAATTCGCAAAACCCAAGAACCGCTGCACCTCTTTAACCGTAGTTGGGGTTTGCCAATTACGCACGGCGGACACTCGGTCCACCTCCATTCTCACCCCTGACGCAGACAACTGGTAACCCAAAAAGGAAACTGACTCCTGGAAGAACAGACATTTCTCAGCTTTGACATACAGGTCATGCTCCAACAGTCTCCTCAATACCCTGCGCACCAGGGCTACATGATCGGCCCGAGTAGCACTGTACACAAGAATATCATCTATGTACACCACTACTCCCTGCGCCTGCATGTCCCGGAAAAGTTTGTCTACAAACGATTGGAAGACTGATGGAGCATTCATTAACCCATATGGCATGACGAGATACTCGTAATGGCCGGAGGTAGTACTAAATGCTGTCTTCCACTCATCGCCTCCCTAATGCGCACCAAGTTATATGCGCTCCTGAGATCCAATTTTGTGAAGAACCTTGCCCCGTGTAAGGACTCCGTCATGGTCCCAATCAGAGGAAGTGGATAGCTGTACTTCACCGTCACCTGATTGAGACCGCGGTAATCAATACACGGACGCAAACCTCCATCCTTTTTCTTCACAAAAAAGAAGCTCGAGGACGCGGGAGAAGTGGAGGACCGTATGTATCCCTGTCTCAGAGACTCGGCAATGTAAGTCTCCATTGCCCTTTTCTCCTCCTGTGACAAAGGATACACATGGCTCCGCGGAAGCGCTGCTCCTGTCTGGAGGTCTATCGCACAATCCCCTTGTCTATGAGGTGGCAACTGTGCCGCTCTGGTCTTACTGAACACGAGCGCCAAATCCTCATACTCAGGAGGAATGTGCAGTGCTGGCATCTGGTTCGGACTCTCCACCGAGGTCGCCCCCTACGGAAACACCCAGACATAACCCCTCACACTGAGCAGACCACCCTTTAAGAGCCTTCTCTCGCCACGAAATAGTAGGATCATGGGTCATTAACCAGGGAAGCCCCAGTACCACCGGATACGCAGGAGAGTCGATCAGATAGAGTTGAATCGTCTCCTCATGACCCCCCTGCATCATCATCCTAAGTGGCGCAGTGACCTCCCCAATCAACCCAGATCCTAACGGACGACTATCTAGGGCATGTACAGGAAAGGGTTTTTCGACTGGAAGGAGGGGAATCCCTAACTTAACACAGAATCTCCGATCTACAAAATTCCCAGCTGCGCCTGAATCGACTAGCGCCTTATGCTGGGACCGAGGTCCAACCTGTGGGAAACAAACAGGTAAGGTAATGTGTACGACAGAAAGCTCTGGGTAAGTAGGGCGCCTACTCACCTGGGTGGACTCCCCACTGTATGACCTGCTCTCTCCCTCACCAGGGGACCCTCCCCAGCACCTAGCCGCGGTGTGCCCTCCGCGCCCACACTTGGTGCAGGAGACTGCCCCCCTCGGGCTCCTACCTCTTCTCCCTCTAGCGCCAGCACCTCCAAGCTCCATCGGACACTGCTCGGAGGCGCTGGAGGGTGGAATGGGGGGCCCCCACCTGGGACGTCCGCGGGTCGCCAGCAGGTTGTCCAGTCGAATGGCCATGTCCACCAGCTGGTCAAATGTTAGTGTAGTGTCCCTGCAGGCTAACTCCCTGCGGACGTCCTCCCGAAGGCTACATCTGAAGTGGTCTATGAGGGCCCTCTCATTCCACCCCGCATCAGCCGCTAGAGTCCGGAACTCCAGCGCAACGCCTGAGCGCTCCTCATCCCCTGTCGGAGGTGGAATAGACGTTCCCCCGCCGCTCTCCCCTCTGGTGGATGGTCGAAGACCGCACGGAAGCGACGGGAGAACTCCGCATAGGTGACTGTGGCGGCGTCTATTCCCCTCCATTCGGCGTTGGCCCACTCCAACGCCTTGCCGGTGAGACAGGAGATGAGGGCGGAAACGCTCTCGTATCCCGAGGGCGCCGGGTGTATGGTGGCAATGTAGAGCTCCACTTGTAAGAGGAACCCCTGACACCCGGCAGCGGTGCCGTCGTACGCCCTCGGGAGCGAGAGCCGATTCCCACTGGGTTCCGGTCGATGGACGGGCTGGCTGTCCGGTGGTGATGGTGCGATAGGTGGGGCTGTGGGAACCCCGCTGGTCTCCCATCGACGAAGGGTGTCCATGACGCCCTCCAAGGCGTGCCCGATTCGGTTGATCCGGTGCTCTTGACCAAGGAGACGCTCCTCCATGGTGTCGACGGGTGCTCCTGCTGATTCCATGTTGAGGTGTGTAATTCTGTCACGTTGCTGTGTATAGGTGTGGTGTAGAATCAGGCGCAGGCAGCAGAGGATAAGTCCAACAAGACTTTACTTAAGCACAAAAATATATCCAAAACAGCCCGGAGGGCAAAAAGGACGCACACAGGCGTAAATGCGAGCGCACACACAGGTGCGTAAAACTCTCCTAACACACAAGGAGGAAACTAAGGAAAATAGCGTACCGACACGGGTAGCGCAACCACGCATACCGAACAATTACACACAACACTAACCTAACAACAAGGAAACTAAATAGGGTGCTAAATGAGACCTAACACAAAACAGGTGTGACTAACAGACAAAACCAAACAAACAAGAAACATAGAGCGGTGGCAGCTAGAACTCCGGAGACGACGACCGGCGAAACCTGCCCGAACAAGGAGGAGGAGCCGCCTCGGCCGAAACCGTGACACTTATTGTCTAAGAAAAGTGAGGAGAGAGGAAACACCAACTTAATTAGGTATATAATCAATAGCCTAACTGTTAAATGTGCCTGGCTTTATAAATCATCAATATATCTACAGAAATAAGACTGTTCCTGCTTCTGTTGCCTGTTTGAGTGTTTGTTTAATAGCCTACTGATTCCATGAGCACCAAGACATATGCAACGACATGTCAAGTAAACAATTTCACAAATTCGGCTGTTTTTAATCTTTGTTTTGCTGTAATACAGGCTGTACACTTTTTTTTCCCGTTAGAATGGCCTCTCTGGTATTATCTATAATTAATTTTTTTACACTGTTCCAAATTGTCAGAAAAATTATATTTTTAATAATAATAACGCTCCTTTTTCTTGATCTCCTTCTTATTATTATCATAAGTCATGTCATTATCATTATTAGGCTTAGTATATTAGCCTTGTATAACCACCATTGAGCTGTAGGCCTAAGAGCACACCCTGTTTAGTCTTAATACCGTAACTTAGGCATATATTTCAATACTTATATAGGCTAATGTATCAATCATTCATTCATTCATTTCATCACACAGCATATAAGTCATTCTTGATTTGAAATGCAATCAAGCATTTTTGTTTTAAAATAAAATAAATTGAGCCTTGAATAATTAGCTTAAACAATAAATAAACCGTTCCATTTCGGACATTGCATTCACAAATGAATGTGACTGTTTTTGGTCTTTGCTGTAATAAAGGCTAACAAAAAAACATTACAACAGACTCTCTGTTACGCTTATATTTATCGGCCATGTCAGTAATTTTTACATGAAAGGAGAGTAACAATTCCAGCCAGAAAAACCCACTGTTTTTTGGTGAACTCCAAGGTCCTATGATAATACTAGTCCCATGCGAATCAACATCCATGTGTTTTGAGAGAAATGTCTGAGTTTGACAGGTGTTACTCGCGGTTTGTGCAAGAAAACAATAACTGGTTTGATAAATTGAACTAAGTGCTGCACATAAGCTATATATGAAAGGCCTACATGTAGCCTATCAACTTTCACAGTGAATGCTTTTTTGTATATGTTCTGAGTGTATGAATTTAGTATTGCCAAATGCATCGAAAAAATATATAGCCTATTTAATGCAACCCTTGCTGTTAATAGATCTCAAAGCAGCATACAACTGACCTAAATGATTGGAAATGAAAAGGTAACTTTCTAATCTATAGCCTTAAAACGCATCTCAAGTGCAATTGCACTGTTTAGCTCACATCTGAAGGCTGGGGGCATTAAGTACGTATCGCAGATCGCTAAAATATCCTAATGATTATGATCACACTTCCTCAATTAAAATATTATGGCGACACTATACCAAAGATGGTTTGGTATGGTTTAGAAACTTGGGAACCAAGCTCGAGTTATCAGTGTGGCCCTATCACCTGGACATGTTGAAATACTGTATCTCCAAGCTGTCTATTTACGGTCCCACAATTGACAGTGCATGTCAGAGCAAAAACCAAGCCATGAGGTCGAAGAAATTGTCCGTAGAGCTTTGAGACAGGATTGTGTTGAGGCACAGATCTGGGGAAGGGTACCAAAAAATGTCTACAGCATTGAAGGTCCCCAAGAAAACAGTGGCCTCCATCATTCATAAATGGAAGAAGTTTGGATCCACCAATACTCTTCCGAGAGCTGGCCTCCCGGCCAAACTGAGCAATCGGGGGAGAAGGGCCTTGGTCAAGGAGTTGACCAAGAACTCGACGGTCACTCTGACAGAGCTCCAGAGTTCCTCTGTGGAGATGGGAGAAACTTCCAGAAGGACAACCATCTCTGCAGCACTCCACCAATCAGGCAATTATGGTGGAGTGGCCAGACGGAAGCCACTCCTCAGTAAAAGACACAAGACAGCCCGCTTGGAGTTTGCCAAAAGGCACCTAAAGGACTCTCAGACCATGAGAAACAAGATTCTCTGGTCTGATGAAACCAAGATTGAACTCTTTGGCCTGAATCCTCCCGAGTGGCACAGTGGTCTAAGGCAGTGGTCTAAGGCACTGCATCGCAGTGCTAGCTGTGCCACTAGAGATCCTGGTTTGAATCCAGGCTCTGTCGTAGCCGGCCGCGACCGGGAGACCCATGGGGCGGCGCACAATTGGCCCAGCGTCGTCCAGGGTAGGGGAGGGAATGGCCGGCAGGGATGTAGCTCAGTTGGTAGAGCATGGCGTTTGCAACACCAGGGTTGTGGGTTTGATTCCCACGGTGGGCCAGTATGAAAAATACAAAAAATAATGTATGCACTCACTAACTGTAAGTCGCTCTGGATAAGAGCGTCTGCTAAATGACTAAAATGTAAATGTAAATGAATGTCAAGCGTCATGTCTGTAGGAAACCTGGCACCATCCCTATGGTGAAGCATGGTGGTGGCAGCATCATGCTGTAGGGATGTTTTTCAGTGGCATGGACTGGGAGACTAGTCAGAATCGAAGGAAAGATTAACGGAGCAAAGTACAGAAAGATCCTTGATGAAAACCTGCTCCAGAGCGCTCAGGACCTCAGCCTGGGGCGAAGGTTCACCTTCCAACAGGACAACAACTTTAAGCACACAGCCAAGACAATGCAGGAGTGGCTTAAGGACAAGTCTCTGAATGTCCTTGAGTGGCCCAGCCAGAGCCCGGACTTGAACCCGATTGAACATCTCTGGGGAAGACCTGAAAATAGCTGTGCAACGACGTTCCCGATCCAACCTGACAGAGCTTGAGAGGATCTGCAGAGAAGAATGGGAGAAACTCCCCAAATGCAGGTGTGCCAAGCTTGTAGCGTCATACCCAAGCATACTCAAGGCGGTAATCGCTGCCAAAGGTGCTTCAACAAAGTACAGAATAAAGGGTCTGAATACTTATGTAAATGTTATATTTCATATTTAATTTTTTTATATACAGTGGGGAAAAAAAGTATTTAGTCAACCACCAATTGTAATTTTCATCATAGGTACACGTCAACTATGACAGACAAATTGAGAAAAAAAAATCCAGAAAATCACATTGTAGGATTTTTAATGAATTTATTTGCAAATGATGGTGGAAAAAAAGTATTTGGTCACCTACAAACAAGCAAGATTTCTGGCTCTCACAGACCTATAACTTCTTCTTTAAGAAGCTCCTCTGTCCTTCACTCGTTACCTGTATTAATGGCACCTGTTTGAACTTGTTATCAGTATAAAAGACACCTGTCCACAACCTCAAACAGTCACACTCCAAACTCCACTATGGCCAAGACCAAAGAGCTGTCAAAGGACACCAGAAACAAAATTGTAGACCTGCACCAGGCTGGGAAGACTGAATCTGCAATAGGTAAGCAGCTTGGTTTGAAGAAATCAACTGTGGGGAGCAATTATTAGGAAATGGAAGACATACAAGACCACTGATAATCTCCCTCGATCTGGGGCTCCACGCAAGATCTCACCCGGTGGGGTCAAAATGATCACAAGAACGGTGAGCAAAAATCCCAGAACCACACGGGGGGACCTAGTGAATATCCTGCAGAGAGCTGGGACCAAAGTAACAAAGCCTACCATCAGTAACACACTACGCCGCCAGGGACTCAAATCCTGCAGTGCAAGACGTGTCCCCCTGCTTAAGCCAGTACATGTCCAGGCCCGTCTGAAGTTTGTTTGAGTGCATTTGGATGATCCAGAAGAGGATTGGGAGAATGTCATATGGTCAGATGAAACCAAAATATAACTTTTTGATAAAAACTCAACTCGTCGTGTTTGGAGGACAAAGAATGCTGAGTTGCATCCAAAGAACACCATACCTACTGTGAAGCATGGGGGTGGAAACATCATGCTTTGGGGCTGTTTTTCTGCAAAGGGACCAGGACGACTGATCCGTGTAAAGGAAAGAATGAATGGGGCCATGTATCGTGAGATTTTGAGTGAAAACCTCCTTCCATCAGCAAGGGCATTGAAGATGAAACGTGGCTGGGTCTTTCAGCATGACAATGATCCCAAACACACCGCCCGGGCAACGAAGGAGTGGCTTCGTAAGAAGCATTTCAAGGTCCTGGAGTGGCCTAGCCAGTCTCCAGATCTCAACCCCATAGAAAATCTTTGGAGGGAGTTGAAAGTCCGTGTTGCCCAGCGACAGGCCCAAAACATCACTGCTCTAGAGGAGATCTGCATGGAGGAATGGGCCAAAATACCAGCAACAGTGTGTGAAAACCTTGTGAAGACTTACAGAAAACGTTTGACCTGTGTCATTGCCAACAAAGGATATATAACAAAGTATTGAGAAACTTTTGTTATTGACCAAATACTTATTTTCCACCATAATTTGCAAATACAATCATTAAAAATCCTACTATGTGATTTTCTGGATTTTTTTTTCTCATTTTGTCTGTCATAGTTGACGTGTACCTATGATGAAAATTACAGGCCTCTCTCATCTTTTTAAGTGGGAGAACTTGCACAATTGGTGGCTGACTAAATACTTTTTTTCCCCACTGTATATATTTTTTTTGCAATTCTTAAAACCTTGCTTTGTCATTGTGGAGTACTATGTGAATATTGATGAGGGGAAAAAAACAATTTAATTCATTGTAGAATAAGCTGTAACTGATATTTTTTGAGGAAAAAGTCAAGGGGTCTGAATACTTTCCGAATGCACTGTAAATGAATAGCTTTTCATAGTATTTGACAGAGATTACATGAATTCATTAAATTGCTTTTTTAATTTTTATTAAAGAATCAGGATGTTGTTCATTTACACTAACGGTCAAAAGTTTGGACACACCTAGTCATTCAAAGGTTTTTCTATAGTTTTACTATTGTTTACATTGTATAATAATAGTGAAGACATCACAACTATGAATCAACACATATGTAATCATGTAGTAACCAAAAAAGTGTTAAAAAAATCAATTATATTTGAGATTTGAGATTCTTGAAATAGCCTTGATGACAGCTTTGCACACTCTTGGCATTCTCCCAACCAGCTTCATAAGGTAGTCACCTTGAACGCATTTCAATGAACAGGTGTTAAAAGTTAATTTGTGGAATTTATTTCCTTCTTAATGCGTTTGAGCCAATCAGTTGTGTTGTGACAAGGTAGGGGGGTATACAGAAGATAGCCCTATTTGGTAAAAGACCAAGTCCATATTATGGCAAGTACAGCTCAAATAAGCAAAGAGAAACCACAGTCCATCAGTACTTTAAGACATGAAGGTCAGTCAATACGGAACATTTCAAGAACTTTGAAAGTTTCTTCAAGTGCAGTCACAAAAACCATCAAGAGCTATGATGAAACTAGCTCTCATGAGTTCCGCCACAGGAATGGAAGACCCAGAGTTACCTCTGCTGCAGAGGATAAGTTCATTAGAGTTACCAGCCTCAGAAATTGCAGCCCAAATAAAAGCTTCACAGAGTTCAAGTCACAGACACATCTCAACATCAACTGTTCAGAGGGGACTACGTGAATCAGGCCTTCATGGTCGAATTGCTGCAAAGAAACCACTACTAAAGGACACCAATAATAAGAAGAGACTTGCTTGGGCCAAGAAACATGAGCAATGGACATTAGACCAGTGGAAATGTGTCCTTTGGTCTGGAGTCCAAATTTGAGATGTTTGGTTCCAACCGCATTATCTTTGTATTTGTATTTATTAAGGACCACTTCCTGTGGTCCTGCAACATTAAGGCAGTATTATATATAATTTAAAATATTACATGACATTATATTTCATAACACTTTACCCAATACATTTAGTGTTGTCCCTCAGGCCACTACTCCACCATCACATATTTACAATACAACATCCATGTGTACGTGTGTGTAGAGTGAGTGTCTATATGTATGTGTGTATGTACCTGTTTGTGTGTGTCTCTTCACAGTCCCCGCTGTTCCACAAGGTGTATTTCTACCTATTTTTTTTTTATCTGATTCTACTGCTTGCATCAGTTACCTGTTGTGGAATATAATTCCATGTAATCAAGGCTGTATGTGGTACTGTGCGCCTCCCATAGTCCGTTCTGGAGAGACCTCTGGTGGCATGTCTTGTGGGGTATGCATGGGTGTCCGAGCTGTGTGCCAGTATTCCAAACAGACAGCTCGGTACATTCAGCTCGTCAACACCTCTCACAAAAACAAGGAGTGATGAAGTCAATCTCTCTTCCACTCTGAGCCAGGAGAGACTGACATGCCTGTCATCAATGTTAGCTCTCTGTGTACTTTCAAGGGCCAGCCATGTTGCCTTGTTCTGTGCCAACTGCAATTTTCCCAAGTCCCTCTTTGTGGCACCTAAACCACACAACTGAACAGTAGTCTAGGTGCGACAAAACTAGGGCCTGTAGGACCTGCCTTGTTGATAGAGTTGTTAAGAAGGCAGAGCAGCGCTTAATTATGGACATACTTCTCCCCATCTTAGATACTGTTGTCAATATGCTTTGACCATGACAGTCTACAATCCAGGGTTACTCCAAGCAGTTTAGTCACCTCAACTTGCTCAATTTCCACATTAATCATTAAGAGATGTAGTTGAGGTTTAGGGTTTAGTGAATGATTTGACCCAAATACAATGCTTTTAGTTTTGGAAATTTTCAGGACTAACTTATTCCCTGCCACCCATTCCGAAACTAACTGCAACTCTTTGTTAAGTGTTGCAGTTATTTCAGTTGCAGTAGTAGCTGACGTGTATAGTTTTGAGTCATCCGCATACATGGACACACTGGCTCTACTCAAAGTGGCATGTCATTAGTAAAGATGGAAAAAAGCAAGGGGCCTAGACAGCTGCCCTGGGGAATTCCTGATTCTACCTGGATTATGTTTGAGAGGCTTCCATTAAAGAACACCCTCTATGTTCTGGTAGACACGTAACTATTTATCCACATTATAGCAGGGGGTGTAAAGCCATAACACATACGTTTTTCCAGCAGCGGACTATGATCGATAATGTCAAAAGCCACACTGAAGTCTAACAAAGACGCGGGTGAACGGATGATCTCTGCATGTGTATTTCCCACCGTAAACCATGGAGGAGGAGCTGTGATGGTGTGGGGGTGCTTTGCTGGTGACAACGTCTGTGATTTATTTAGATTTCAAGGCATACTTAACCAGAATTGCTACCACAGCATTCTGAAGCGATACGCCATCCCATCTTATTTGGGCTTAGTGGGACTATCATTTTGTTTTTCAACAGGACAATGACCCAACACCCCCAGGCTGCGTAAGTGCTATTTTATCAAGAAGGAGAGTGACGGAGTGCTGCATCAGATGACCTGGCCTCCAAAATCCCCTGACCTCAACCCAATTGAGATGGTTTGGGATGAGTCGGACAGCAGAGTGAAGCTAAAGCAGCAAACAAGTGCTCAGCATATGTGGGAACACCTTCAAGACTGTTGGGAAAGCATTCCAGGTGAATCTGGTTGAGAGAATGCCAAGAGTGTGCAAAGCTGTCATCAAGGCAAAGGGTGGGTATTTGAAGAATCTCAAATCTCAAATATATTTTGATCTGTTTAACACTTTTTGGGTTATTGCATGATTTCATATGTGTTATTTCATAGTTTTGATGCCTACATTGTAGAAAAAGTCCAAATAAAGAAAAACCCTGGAATGAGTAGGTGTGTCCAAACTTTTGACTGGTACTGTACATGATGTGATAGCTGATACTGTGGTCTATCAAAATATATGTTTCAAATGTTGTTAATATTAAGAAAAATGTTTGTGGAAAAAAAGGTAGAGATTGTCCCATCTTTCAAGAATCCCTGTACATTATACTTACCTACTTTAAAAACAGTGTTCTATATGAGCATGCAGACATAAATGTGGCCTATAGTATACCATACATTACCTTAATTGCCTTGTACTCAAGGTCATCAATTCCTAAAACTCTCTTTATTCCTTGTGGCATTCCTTGATGTTTATAATTTAACACTAGAACCGCTAACATTTACATTTTCGTCATTTAGCAGACGCTCTTATCCAGAGCGACTTACAAATTGGTGCATTCACCTTATGATAGCCAGTGGGACAACCACTTTACAATATTATTATTATTATTTTATTTTTTGGGGGTGGGGTAAGGGGGGGTAGAAGGATTACTTTATCCTATCCCAGGTATTCCTTAAAGAGGTGGGGTTTCAAGTGTCTCCGGAAGGTGGTGAGTGACTCTTCTGTCCTTGTTCCACCATTGGGGTGCCAGAGCAGCAAACAGTTTTGACTGGGCTGAGCGGGAACTGTGTTTCCGCAGAGGTGGGGGGCCAGCAGGCCAGAGGTGGATGAACGCAATGCCCTCGTTTGGGTGTAGGGACTGATTAGAGCCTGAAGGTACGGAGGTGCCGTTCCCCTCACAGCTCCGTAGGCAAGCACCATGGTCTTGTAGCAGATGCGAGCTTCAACTGGAAGCCAGTGCAGTGTGCGGAGGAGCAGGGTGACGTGAGAGAACTTGGGAAGGTTGAACACCAGACGGGCTGCGGCGTTCTGGATGAGTTGTAGGGGTTTAATGGCACAGGCAGGGAGCCCAGCCAACAGTGAGTTGCAGTAATCCAGACGGGAGATGACAAGTGCCTGGATTAGGACCTGTGCCGCTTCCTGTGTAAGGCAGGGTCGTACTCTGCGAATGTTGTAGAGCATGAACCTACAGGATCGGGTCACTGCCTTGATGTTAGCGGAGAACAACAGGGTGTTGTCCAGGGTCACGCCAAGGCTCTTTGCACTCTGGGAGGAGGACACAACGGAGTTGTCAACCGTGATGGCGAGATCACGGAGCGGGCAGTCCTTCCCCGGGAGGAAGAGCAGCTCCGTCTTGCCGAGGTTCAGCTTGAGGTGGTGATCCATCATCCACACTGATATGTCTGCCAGACATGCAGAGATGCGATTCGCCACCTGGTTATCAGAAGGGGGAAAGGAGAAGATTCATTGTGTGTCGTCTGCGTAGCAATGATAGGAGAGGCCATGTGAGGATATGACAGAGCCAAGTGACTTGGTGTATAGTGAGAATAGGAGAGGGCCTAGAACTGAGCCCTGGGGGACACCAGTGGTGAGAGCACGTGGTGCGGAGACAGATTCTCGCCACGCCACCTGGTAGGAGCGACCTGTCAGGTGGGACACAATCCAAGAGTGAGCCGTGCCGGAGATGCCCAACTAGGAGAGGAGGATCTGATGGTTCACAGTATCAAAGGCAGCAGATAGGTCTAGAAGGACGAGAGCAGAGGAGAGAGAGTTAGCTTTAGCAGTGCGGAGAGCCTCCGTGACACAGAGAGGAGCAGTCTAAGTTGAATGACCAGTCTTGAAACCTGACTGCTTTGGATCAAGAAGGTCATTCTGAGAGAGATAGCAAGAGAGTTCAGACGTTGAGAGTTAAGACGGCACGCTCAAGAGTTTTGGAGAGAAAAGAAAGAAGGGATACTGGTCTGTAGTTGTTGACATCGGAGGGATCGAGTGTAGGTTTTTTGAGAAGGGGTGCAACTCTCGTTCTCTTGAAGATGGAAGGGACATAGCCAGCGGTCAAGGATGAGTTGATGAGCGAGGTGAGGTAAGGGAGAAGGTCTCCGGAAATGGTCTGGAGAAGAGAGGAGGGGATAGGGTCAAGTGGGCAGGTTGTTGGGCGGCCGGCCGTCACAAGTCTCAAGATTTCATCTGGAGAGAGAGGGGAGAAAGAAGTCAAAGCATAGTGTAGGGCAGTGTGAGCAGGACCAGCGGTGTCATTTGACTTAACAAACGAGGATCGGATGTCATCAACCTTCTTTTCAAAATGGTTGACGAAGTCATCCACAGAGAGGGAGGAGGGGGGAGGAGGATTCAGCAGGGAGGAGAAGGTGGCAAAGAGCTTCCTAGGTTTAGAGGCAGATGCTTGGAATTTAGAGTGGTAGAAAGTGGCTTTAGCAGCAGAAACAGAGGAAGAAAATGTAGAGAGGAGGGAGTGAAAAGATGCCAGGTCCACAGGGAGTCTAGTTTTCCTCCATTTCCGCTCGGCTGCCCGGAGCCCTGTTACGTGAGCTCGCAAGGAGTCGTCAAGCCACGGAGCAGGAGGGGAGGACCGAGCCGGCCGGGAGGATAGGGGACATAGAGAGTCAAAGGATGCAGAAAGGGAGGAGAGGAGGGTTGAGGAGGCAGAATCAGGAGATTGGAGGGAGAAGGATGAGCAGAGGGAAGAGATGATAGGTTGGAAGAGGAGAGAGTAGCGTGAGAGAGAGAGCGAAGGTTGCGACGGCGCATTACCATCTGAGTAGGGGCAGAGTGAGTAGTGTTGGAGGAGAGCGAGAGAGAAAAGGATACAAAGTAGTGGTCGGAGACTTGGAGGGGAGTTGCAGTGAGATTAGTAGAAGAACAGCATCTAGTAAAGATGAGGTCAGGCGTATTGCCTGCCTTGTGAGTAGGGGGGGACGGTGAGAGTGTGAGGTCAAAAGAGGAGAGCAGTGGAAAGAAGGAGGCAGAGAGAAATGAGTCAAAGGTAGACGTAGGGAATTTAAAGTCACTCAGAACTTTGAGGGGTGAGCCATCCTCAGGAAAGGAACTTATCAAGGCGTCAAGCTCATTGATGAACTCTCCAAGGGAACCCGGAGAGCGACAAATGATAAGGATGTTAAGCTTGAATGGGCTAGTGACTGTGACATCATGGAATTCAAATGAGGAGATATACAGATGGGTGAGGGGAGAAAGAGAGAATGTCCACTTGGGAGAGATGAGGATTCCAGTGCCACCACCCCACTGACCAGATGCTCTCGGGGTATGGTCAGACGAGGAGAGAGCAGCAGGAGTAGCAGTGTTTTCTGTGGTAATCCATGTTTCACTGAAACACTCAAATATAACTCTCCCAACTTCAACTTATAATTGTTGTAAACTACAGCGGTTCAATGTTTTCTAGGAATAGACTAACTTAGTTTATTCAGCTAGCTAACTTGGTACAGTATTCTTCCATGAAAAGTCATTTGGACTGCTCATGAATTTACTCTGCCATTTTTAAAGTCATGGCCCGCTCCGTCCTTGACTTTTCCTGAATAAGTCTATATAACACACAGTCGTTGTTAGAATATTAATATCACAAACAGAACTGGAGTTATAACCAGTTTTAGGAGGTCATGTCATTTTAAAAATGATTTTTCCCCGTTGTCTCTCCTTCTCCCGGCAGTAGGGCCTGCTCCGCTCCTTCTCCCAACAGTTAAAGGTACCGTGACTCAGTTGATAATCACCCAATAATTGCCTCGAAACTGCGCCTAAACTATATCAAAACTATTTTCACACATACAACAACAGATTAAATAAATGAAGTAAAGTATGATGTGGGAGAAAGGGTGAGTTTGTGAGCGAGGGAAAGCAAACGATGCATTAAAACGATACATTATTATGCAATCACCAATTGTGAATGAAGAACAGGGCGGGCCATTCTATTGTATTGATCAATTTTAATTATAATCTCAAAATGGTATGTACCCTACAGCAGTCCACTGAATCCAAGCATTCTTATTAGTCTACTCTGGCCTACATGGAGTACAAAGTGAGAGCGTGCATAATTTACAATGGCAAGAAGACCAAGACGGATGGATGCAATGAAAACGACTAAGATGTTGGGGAAGAAATGTTACATCTCTAATGATTATTCTTTTGATTCTGAGCCTCAGCCTGAAAACACACCTCTGAGGCCTATGCGCAAAAAAGCCAGAATGGTGCTCACTGAGCAGTTGCCCGTGCCACCACCAAATGAAACAGTGAGAGAGGAAGGTACCGCACCATTTGGATAGAACAAGCCTGTGACAATGCTGCATGCCAATTAGTAGCACAAAATCTAATCACTGAGAGAGAAGGCCCTACATCTCAACAACATTAGCAACGCACTCACCAGCTTTCGTTGTTTATGTGACATTGACATACTCAAATAACAATTCTATTCAAATTGTATTTGTCACATGCTTCGTAAACAACATGTGTAGATTAGAAGTGAAATGCTTACTTAGAGGCCCTTCAACGATGCAGAGTTAAAGATAAAGATAATACAATTAAAATATAAATAGTTAAAAGAGGAATAAATACACAACGAATAACAATAACATGGCTATATACAGGGAGTACCAGTACCGAATCGATGTTTAGGGGTATGTGGTAGGGGTTAAGTGACTGGGCAACAGTATAGACAGTAGCAGCAGCGTATGTGGTGAGTGTGAAAGTGTGTATTTGTGTGTGTGGCGTCAGTATGCATGTGTGTGCGTGTTATATGTGTGTGAGTGTATGTAGTGTGTGTTTGTGTGTGTGTTGGGGTGTCAATGTAAGTATGCGTGAGTGTGTGTGCATAGAGTCAGTGCAAGAGAGTTAGTGCAAAACTGGGTTAATGCAGGTAGTCCGGTAGCCATTTGATTAGCTATTTAGCAGTCTTGTTTAGCAGTCTTATGGCTTGGGGGTAGAAGCTGTTCAGGGTCCTGTTGGTTCCAGACTTGCACTGGTAGCAGAGAGAACAGTCTATGGCTTCGGTGGCTGGAGTCTTTGACAATGTTGTCCTCTGACACCGCCTGGATGGCAGGGAGCTCAGCGCATGCTGGTACACTTCCGGGAATTCCGTCTGGCCCCGCGACCTTGCGAATGTAAATAAAGGTATACTGAGAGCTACTGAGAGCGAGATCAAGTAGCCGTCCTGAACGGCTGGTGCTCTCATGAATGGTTCAGTGTTGCTTGCCTGGAAGTGAGCATAGTAGGCATTTAGCTCGTCTGGTGCTCTCATGCATGGTTTAGTGTTGTTTGCCTCGAAGCGAGCATAGAAGGCATATAGCTCATCTGGTAGGCTTCCATCACTGGCCAGCTCGCGGCTGGGTTTCCCTTTTCAATCTGTGATACTTTGCAAGTCCTGCCACATCTGCTGAGCATCAGAGCCGGCGTATTAGGATTCGATTTTAGTCCTGTATTGATGCTTTGCGTGTTTGATGGCTTGTTGGAGGTCATAGCAGGATTTCTTATAAGCGTCCGGATTAGTGTCCCACTCCTTGAAAGCGGCAGTTCTAGACTTGCGCATTGCGGATGTTGTCTGTAATCCATGGCTTCTGGTTAGGGTGCTTACGGTCACTGTGGGGATGACGTCATCAATGCAATTATTAATGAAACCAGTGACTGATGTGGTAAACTCCTCAATGTTATCAGATGAATCCCGGAACATATTCCAGTCTGTGCTAGTGAAACAGTCCTGTAGCTTAATGTCCACTTCATCAGACCACATCTGTATTAAGCGCGTCACTGGTACTTCCTATTTCAGTTTTTAGCTTGTAAGCAGGAAGCAGCAGGATAGCGGTATGGTCTGATTTTCCAAAGGGAGGGCGAGGGAGGGCCTTTTATGCGTTTCTGTTTGTGGAGTAAAAATGATCTAGAGTTTTGTCGCCTCTAGTTGCACAGGTGACATGCTGGTAAAAATGAGTTCAAGTGGATTTCATTTTCCCTGCGTTAAAATCACCGGCCATGAGAAACACCGCCTCTGGATGTGCATTTTCTTGTTTGCTTATGGCCCTATACAGCTTGTTGAGTGCGGTCTTAGTGCCAGCATCGGTTTGTGGTGGTAAATAGACAGCTATGAAAAATCTAGATGAAAACTCTCTTGGTAAATAATATGGTCTGCAGCTTATCATGAGGTATTCTAAATCAGGCGAGCAAAAACTCAAGACTTCCTTAACATTAGAGATTGCACACCAGCTGTTGTGATATAGAGGCACATCCCTTCTCCCTTCGTCTTACCTGACTCTGCCGTCCGGTCTTGACGATGCATAGAAAAACCAGCGAGATGTATATTATCCATGTCCTCGTTCAACCACAACTCGGAGAAACTTAGAATGTGAAAGTATATGATTGTATAGTTGATAGTATAGTCTCGAATGGCGCTCATCCAGTTTGTTTTCCAGTGACTGCACGTTCGCCAATAGAACAAAGGCCAATGGCGGTCTATTTGCTCGCCTATGTAGTCTCATCAGGATGCCGCCTCACCTGCCTCTCTTTCGCTGCTGCTTCCTCTTCCAAGTCCTGGTTATTAGGGTCTAGTCCGGAGTAAGCAGAACTCCAAAGCTGCAGACTCGTTGAAGTAGAAATGTTCATCCAAATCGAGGTTAGTAATCACTGTTCTGATGTCCAGAAGCTGTTTTCGGTCATAGGAAATGATGACGGAGACATTATGTACAATTTTTCTTATATCAACTTAAAAAAACAAGAATTGAGCAGGAGCCTGTAAGACGGCTACTATCCACTGCAGCGCCATCAGATGCCATTGCGTGAAGATGCACACCACGTTAGCACGACCTGACAATAATTGAATATGTTTGACTGCTGTCATATCGACACTTATATTGATTATAATGCTTTATTGCTTTTGTGCTGATTTTATCTATTTATCAAACACACTTCGTGCTTATAATGATGTCTAGGCTACTGATGTTTTCATCATTTGACTCTGCGTCTTGGTGGTTGGGGTATTTTATTTTATTTAGTTGTTATAAAAATAAGCTGTTACTGCATTCCAACACATATGCTTTCTGACAAAGTTGCAACAAAGGCACTCCACGATTAAAACTTTTTTAACAGTTGAATGTGTTTTGTGTTTTTACATACAGTGGGGAAAAAAAGTATTTAGTCAGCCACCAATTGTGCAAGTTCTCCCACTTAAAAAAGATGAGAGAGGCCTGTAATTTTCATCATAGGTACACGTCAACTATGACTGACAAATTGAGAAGAAATAAAATCCAGAAAATCAGAAAATCACATTGTAGGATTTTTTATGAATTTATTTGCAAATTATGGTGGAAAATATGTATTTGGTCACCTACAAACAAGCAAGATTTCTGGCTCTCACAGACCTGTAACTTCTTCTTTAAGAGGCTCCTCGTCCTCCACTCGTTACCTGTATTAATGGCACCTGTTTAAACTTGTTATCAGTATAAAAGACACCTGTCCACAACTTCAAACAGTCACACTCCAAACTCCACTATGGTCAAGACCAAAGAGCTGTCAAAGGACACCAGAAACAAAATTGTAGACCTGCACCAGGCTGGGAAGACTGAATCTGCAATAGGTAAACAGCTTGGTTTGAAGAAATCAACTGTGGGAGCAATTATTAGGAAATGGAAGACATACAAGACCACTGATAATCTCCCTCGATCTGGGGCTCCACGCAAGATCTCACCCCGTGGGGTCAAAATGATCACAAGAACCACACGGGGGGACCTAGTGAATGACCTGCAGAGAGCTGGGACCAAAGTAACAAAGCCTACCATCAGTAACACACTACGCCGCCAGGGACTCAAATCCTGCAGTGCCAGACGTGTCCCCCTGCTTAAGCCAGTACATGTCCAGGCCCGTCTGAAGTTTGCTAGAGTGCATTGGGATGATCCAGAAGAAGATTGGGAGAATGTCATATGGTCAGATGAAACCAAAATAGAACTTTTTGGTAAGAACTCAACTCTTCGTGTTTGGAGGACAAAGAATGCTGAGTTGCATCCAAAGAACACCAATCCTACTGTGAAGCATGGGGGTGGAAACATCATCAGCAAGGGCATTGAAGATGAAACGTGGCTGGGTCTTTCAGCATGACAATGATCCCAAACACACCGCCCAGGCAACGAAGGAGTGGCTTCGTAAGAAGCATTTCATGGTCCTGGAGTGGCCTAGCCAGTCTCCAGATCTCAACCCCATAGAAAATCTTTGGAGGGAGTTAAAAGTCTGTGTTGCCCAGCGACAGCCCCAAAAAATCACTGCATGGAGGAATGGGCCTAAATACCAGCAACAGTGTGTGAAAACCTTGTGAAGACTTACAGAAAACGTTTGACCTGTGTCATTGCCAACAAAGGGTATATAACAAAGTATTGAGAAACTTTTGTTATTGACCAAATACTTATTTTCCACCATAATTTGCAAATAAATTCATAAAAAATCCTACAATGTGATTTTCTGGATTTTTTTCTCTCATTTTGTCTGTCGAGGGAGATTATCAGTGGTCTTGTATGTCTTCCATTTCCTAATAATTGCTCCCACAGTTGATTTCTTCAAACCAAGCTGCTTACCTATTGCAGATTCAGTCTTCCCAGCCTGGTGCAGGTCTACAATTTTTTTTCTGGTGTCCTTTGACAGCTCTTTGGTCTTGACCATAGTGTAGTTTGGAGTGTGACTGTTTGAGGTTGTGGACAGGTGTCTTTTATACTGATAACAAGTTCAAACAGGTGCCATTAATACAGGTAACGAGTGGAGGACGAGGAGCCTCTTAAAGAAGAAGTTACAGGTCTGTGAGAGCCAGAAATCTTGCTTGTTTGTAGGTGACCAAATACTTATTTTCCATCATAATTTGCAAATAAATTCATTAAAAATCCTACAATGTGATTTTCTGGATTATTTTTTCTCAATTTGTCTGTCATAGTTGACGTGTACCTATGATGAAAATTACAGGCCTCTCTCATCTTTTTAAGTGGGAGAACTTGCACAATTGGTGGCTGACTAAATACTTATTTTCCCCACTGTATAGCCTACAGTAACATAAACTAATGAAAATACTATTGTGTTAATCAATAGTTTTTTCTTCGTTTTCTAATGTTACCTTCATAAACACAACCAAACGATTATTTTTGCAATAGCATATATGAAGTGTATTAATTACATTGTTAGAATGTTGCAGTCAGAGTGACTGCGCAATAGCTTGAAGGGGTGTCCCTTGAGTTTTAGTGTTAAAGGTCCCCTTGTGTTGTAAACCTATATCCATCCCCCTTCTTTACCCACTTAAATTTCAACCGGTGCTGATATGAAATTGCCACATCCGAGTGACTCTGACTGAGCCCAGCATTTTTATTTTGAATGTGAGAAAGAAGAGAGGGACCGAGGGTTCCTCCCAGGGCCCGGAGACCCGATGCTGGTTGGGTCAACTTTCCTGCTTTCCTTCGTGCCCCGTGAATGGGCTTCTTTCAAGAGGAGGGTGCCTCTCCTCACCTACAGTGGATCAAAGTGTGACACCAGCCTTCTTATTTACCCAAGTCCAGGCGCATGTTTTTGGAGCCCGACCACCTTCCCCTGTGGTGATCTAATCAGTTTAATACAACCCTGGGACGTCACGGTGGGTTTCATCTCTCGTCCATCCACCACGACGTTCCCTCCGAAATCTGCAACTCAACACAGGCCTTGACACACAAGAGCTAGCCTGGTATTTCTGCACCCCCTGGCTTTTTCGAGGAGGAAAAAAAGGGAGGGAAACAGAACGGACGGAAATATACATAACTAAACATCCTCAAGTACACAGGGAAGTGAGCAACGTTACATAACAGGCAAGGAACCATAAAGCAAGGAATCAGTTCCAGGATGTCAGAGAGGGCGAGAGTAAAGGGGGCAGGGTGGTCAGTGGTTGTGAAGACTCTGAAAGATTCCGGAAGCAACAAGAGCTCAAGCCACAAGAACTCAATCTGAAAGCTGTGAGACCCACCTTTCAAGGATGAAAGGGCAGTGGGAAAGTCGACAGTGTCTTTAGTTATTCATGCTTCGCTTCAGGAGGCCTGAACATGAGTCAGCAAGATCGCTGTACAGCGAGATCCAGGGGCTGCCTCCAGTCATGTGGTTTAATTGAAAGCTGCGTGAGCATGTCTAGGTCACTGCCACTTATAGGGCACTCTCTTTCTCTGACTGCTACCCCCAGTGCATCTCCATTGTACTCCACCCAATCAAACAGTGGGTTCAAAACCCTCCATTTCGTCTTGCCATCTCAGCTCATTACCCATAAGGCCATCTGCCTGTGCCTTCACAGATCTACACCATGCAGTCCCTCAGAGAACAAAGCCTACAGAAATAGGAGACGAGTGATGTCAGCGTTTATGTTTTTTTTTCGTACTTGAGGCAAACCTGCAGGAGTGAAAAGGGGCAGCCCTGGAATGTACCTCTTTGTTTTGATATCGGCCAATAAAATGGTAATGATATGCTCTTCACATCTGGATCCAGTTGCCAGTCTGCGCCAGAGGTAGACGTGTCAGTTGTTATTATTTTTCTCCTGTGGTGTTTGGGTCTGGCGAGATGAGGGGAGGTCGCACGGCATACCTTGCATGCTCTTTGGTAATTTTGTAGCTACTTGAAGGCCACCTAACCCGGCTTCACAGGGCAGCACATCCCAGTGTTGACTAAATATTCTATTAAAACAGTGCTCTTTTCAGCATCACGTCTTCACAAACTATTTGAAGTACTTTAGTTGCACCCAATGCTAACCATCATAACATACAGTGCCTTCAGAAAGTATTCACACCCCTGTTGTGTTACAGCCTGAATTTAAAAGGGATTACGTGAATTTCAAACACAGATTCAACCACAAAGAACAGGGAGGTTTTTCAATGCTTCACAAAGAAGGGCACCTATAGTTGAAAAATTAAAAAGCAGACATTGAATATCCCTTTGAGTATGGTGAAATTATTGATTACACTTTAGATGGTGTATCAGTACACCCAGTCACTACAAAGATATAGGCATCCTTCCTAACTCAATTGCCGGAGAGGAAGGGAAACCGCACAGGGATTTCACCATGAGGCCAATGATAACACTAAAACAGTTACAGAGTTTAATGGCTGTGATAGGAGAAAACTGAGGATAGATCAACAACATTGTAGTTACTCCACAACACTAACCTAAATGACAGAGTGAAAAGTAAGCCTGTACAGAATACAAATATTCCAAAACATGAATCCTGTTTGCAACAAGGCACTAAAGTAAAACTGCAAAAACTGTGACAAAGGAAGATATTAACTTTATGTCCTTTTTTAAAATGTATTTTATTTCACCTTTATTTAACCAGGTAAGCCAGTTGAGAACAAATTCTCATTTACAACTGCGACCTGGCCAATATAAAGCAAAGCAGTGCGATAAAAACAACAACACAGAGTTACATATGGGGTAGACAAAACATAAATCAAAAATACAAACAGAAAATATATATACAGTGTGTGTGAATGTAGTAAGTTATGGAGGTAAGGCAATAAATAGGCCATAGTGCAAAATAGTTACAATTTCGTATTAACACTGGAATGATAGATGTGCAAAAGATGATGTGCAAATAGAGATACTGAGGTGCAAATTAGCAAAATAAATAACAATATGGGGATGAGGTAGTTGCGTGGTCTAATTTCAGAATGGCTGTGTACATGTGCAGTGATCGGTAAGCTGCTCTGACAACTGACGCTTAAATTTAGTGAGGGAGATAAGAGTCTCCAGCTTCAGAGATTTTTGCAGTTTGTTCCAGTCATTGGCAGCAGAGATCTGGAAGGAATGGCGGCCAAAGGAGGTATTGGCTTTGGGGATGACCAGTGAGATATACCTGCTGGAGCGCAGACTATGGGTGGGTGTTGCTATGGTGACCAGTGAGCTAAGGTAAGACGGGGATTTGCCTAGCAGGGATTTATAGATGACCTGGAGCCAGTGGGTTTGGCGACGAATATGCAGTGAGGGCCAGCCAACAAGAGCATACAGGTCACAATGGTGGGTAGTATATGGGGCTTTGGTGACAAAACGGATGGCACTGTGATAGACTACATCCAATTTGCTGAATAGAGCTTTGGAGGCTATTTTGTAAATTACATCGCCGAAGTCAAGGATCGGTAGGATAGTCCGTTTTACGAGGGCATGTTTGGCAGCATGAGTGAAGGAGGCTTTGTTGCGAAATTGGAAGCCGATTCTAGATCTAACTTTGGATTGGAGATGCTTAATGTGAGTCTGGAAGGAGAGTTTACAGTCTAACCAGACACCTAGGTATTTGTAGTTGTCCACACACTCTAGGTCAGACCCGGCGAGAGTAGTGATTCTAGTCGGGTGGGCGGGTGCAAGCAGCCTTCGGTTGAAGAGCATGCATTTAGTTTTGCTAGTGTTTAAGAGCAGTTGGAGGCTACAGAAGGAGTGTTGTATGGCGTTGAAGCTCGTTTGGAGGTTTGTTAACACAGTGTCCAATGAAGGGCCAGATGTATACAAAATGGTGTCGTCCGCATAGAGGTGGATCAGAGCTTCACCAGCAGCAAGAGCAACATCATTGATATACACAGAAAATAGAGTCGGCCCGAGAATTGAACCCTGTGGCACCCCCATAGAGATGGCCAGAGGTCCAGACAACAGGCCCTCCGATTTGACACATTGAACTCTATCTGAGAAGTAGTTGGTGAACCAGGCGATGCAGTCATTAGAGAAACCAAGGCTATTTAGTCTGCCAATAAGAATGCGGTGGTTGACAGAGTCGAAAGCCTTGGCCAGGTCGATGAAGACGGCTGCACAGTACTGTCTTTTATCGATCGCGGTTATAATATCTAGATTTTTCAACTCTTTCAGAACGTCAGCTGTCTGAATTTGTGTGAAGGAGAAGCGGGGGGGCAAGTTGCAGCAGAGGGTGCAGAGCTGGTGGCCAGGGTAGTGGTAGCCAGGTGGAAAGCATGGCCAGCCGTAGCAAAATGCTTGTTGAAATTCTCGATTATTGTAGATTTATCGGTGATGACAGTGTTTCCTAGCCTCAGTGCAGTGGGCAGTTGGGAGGAGGTGCTCTTATTTTCCATGGACTTTACAGTGTCCCAAAACTTTTTGGAGTTAGTGCTACAGGATTCAAATTTCAGTTTGAATACAAAGCATTATGTTTGGGGCAAATCCAACACAACACATTACTGGGTACCAGTCTTCATATTTTCAAGCATGGTGGTGGCTGCATCATGTTATGGGTTTGCTTGTCATCGGCAAAGACTAGGGAGTTTGACACCTTGTAGAGTCCATGCACCGGAGATTTGAGGTTGTTCTGAGGGCAAACATGTACAATGCATTTTAACAAAGTGATTAAGAGCATTTCAATAGCTAATGGTACATGCTAGCAGTTAAAATTGGAATGCTGTTTTAGAACTGAGACAGTGGTACTGAGAATAACACCACTACACCATGTTCTAACAAGCAGTACACAATGACACTTAATAATGATGGGCATATCGTCTTGGTAAATAATAGCTTGAGAGGGTCCACCATTTTTCTGCATGGTGTGAGGGCTAACATGTTTTCTCCACAGAGAGGGCTTGCTAGTCAGAAAAGTCCCAGGCAGCATTCTACAGTGAAGGGGAGCAGGGTCTGCAAGCCTGCTGTGTCTGCCAGCCTGCCAACTCCCTGATTGTTTCCAGATAAGCTTTTGCCCTCTGGACACCACGTCTCTCTCTGCCTAAGAGTAATGGCCAATTACCAGCCATAGTTTGCTGAAAGGATGGAGCCAGGAACGGCATCTCCTTTCAAATTGAGGCCAAAGAGCGAATCACGTAATGATGCAATGTACTATGTCTATGACAGGTATGAAGAAAAGTGTTGTGTATCCTAATGGATTGAGTGTGTGCCTCAGGGATATGGAACCGAGAGTGAAGGATGGTTGAGAAGCAGTTATGGAGGAGAACCGCGCATGGCATGGTTTTACGCACTCAGTTCTTCTGTGACTCATCACTGTCTAGGGTTCCGACACAGATCTTGGTAATTGACTTGGAAACATAACTATTTGGCTCCCCAGCAAACTTGCATATGAAGTTGACTAGCATCAATGAAAGCATGAGGCAAACCTATCAACAGCTAGCATCAAATCTCATTCTCCATCAAAGGTGTCGTTTTGTTTGACTTCCCCTAATCCTTAAACTTACAGTGCTGCTCCGCTCACACCTGCAGTCCTGTTGACAGAATTCCATGAAGTCAGTTGGAATTCTACTGAGTCAGCGGGGTACTAACCACCCTCTTTTGTCACTTTGTCAGCTCCTATGGCCCAAACACTTCAACCAGCGCGAGACACACTGCTTTTACAACAAGGCTGGAAACAGATTACATTGTCTGCCCGAGGCAGAAAGGAATTGAATGGAAAACTAAAACTCTCCCCAGTCTCTCATCAGCAGTTAGACGTTACCTCAGGAACACCAAGTGTCTGACAGGCGTTTTATTGTACCTTTCGGTTCTCTCTGCTCGTTCATCCCCTGAAAGAACATCCAGGGTAAACAGTAAGGGATGATGTGCAATCCCTCTCTCAGCAGGTAGGAAGAAGGGATGACTGAGGAGAGGAGGTTCTGGCTATCCAGGGTCAGGTTTAGTTCCTACGGTCTGATAGCGGTTGCTGTGTTGTCCCTATAGGCACCAGGACTAGTGTTGGGGGATGCACAAACTGATTTACATTGTGTCTCTCGAGAAACAGAATGCCTGGAAACCGTGTGATCCGGCAGCAGTTGAAAAGTTGATATTCCTCCTGTTTTTACCAGCGTGGTATATCTTGAATAGAAGTGCCTTTCAGGGGGATTGGAGGGACGCCATGTGCGACTGACGTGTTTTCCGTTTGCTCCCGTGGTATTTTTAAAGTTTATGTGAATTTTGCAGCAAAACCGTATTTATTTTCATATATTATTTTGGTGATCCCTTCCCGTAAAAACCAAGACTACTTTACTTCCAAATATCAGCATGTCGACGAAACATAAGGCCAAAAACATGACTTTGAGAAAACCCGGCCTACAAGACACACTCTCATCACCGCCCTCCCCTGAGCCTGACGACCCGGGGACTGATACTCTACCCGGGGGGGCGGCTTGGCCTGGCGGCGCTGAAGTGAACATTCTCGAGGCCATCAAACTACTACGCTCTGAGATAGTTGAAATGAAAACGGAGGTGGTTGCTACGATTGAGGCCCGAATAAAGGAGGTTTCTGATACTTTAAAAGCAGATCTAACCATCCTGCGGAACGAGACGGTGCCGGCAATCGCATCACTCAAAACAACAATGGAGTCGCACACTACAACGATTGCAGCACTGGAGACCTTCGCTACAAATGTCTCCGACTTAACTACATCCCTGGAGGCTGACGTGAAACGCCTAGCTGCGGATTTGAATAAGGTGAAGGAGAGCTGTGTAAGTTTGGAGGGATTCTCTCGCCGCAATAACCTGAGACTTGTATCAGTCCCAGAGTCAGCGGAAATGCCTCGCGCCACGGATTTCGTTTCTGGGCTGCTGAAAGATGTTCTAGCCTTAGATGAAAAGCCCCTGATTGATCGTGCCCACCGGTCGCTGCGCCCAAAGCCCCGGGATGGGGAGAGGCCCCGTGACATAATTCTTCGAGTGCACTTTTTCCATGAGAAGATGGAGATTCTCCGACGAGCCCGCAATACCACTCTGAGCTTTCAAGGACAGAGCTTCTCCATCTACCAGGACTACTCCCCCACTGTTTCCAGGCAGCGCGCAGCTTTCGGACAGGCCAAACGACTACTTCGGGACCATCCAGGTGTGAAGTACGGACTGCGATTCCCGGCCCGTTTATGGCTATCTCATGATGGTAAAGACTACACATTTGAATCTCCGGATGAGGCTCTCTCTCACATTCAACGTCACATCAAGAAGTCTTGAACTTGCTCATAGTTCAGCAACTGTTGCTAGCGAACTGTGGATAGTAAGTAACCCACCTGTGGTACAACTATGTTTAGCTACAACATGCTAATTTTGTATAGTTGGGGGGTTGGCGTACCCATTCAGGCTTATTTGATGTGATCTAATGTTTTGATCATCTAGTGTGCTTGCCTTACAAGCGTTCAGTCATTTTAATTTCATTGTATTGCGGTTTTACTATACTCCTGTGTTTTCTAGGCTGTCTTGCTCACCTATTCAGTTTGTTTACATAGTGTCTCAGTGACTCAAAATATTCTTGGTTATTTGCTTACTGCATCCGTTTGCATTGACCCAGTAAACAGTAAATGCTTCCCCGAGGCGACACGTTTTTTTGGGGTCTTCACTTAAATTTTAAAGTTCTGAGCGTCATTTATGCCCAGCAAGCGTTAAACGTTGCGCACACGTAGTTTTTTGGTCTTGGTTGTAAGCTGTCTCAGCATTCAACTAGACAACTATTATAATAATAATAATTGTTATCATTTTTGATTGTCTTACTACGATTTCCTTACTTCAAATTAGGTTTTCGGCTGAGAGCCTTTACACATTCTATTTATTTTCTTTATTTTCTCTCTCAAATGCCTGTTATAAGACTGGGAATATAATTATATACATCTACAAGTGGTGCTTTTGTAATTCCGTCTGCACAAGGGATTCACCTTAATTTCTTTTATTTAAAAATGATTATCTCTTTTTGCTGTTTGATCCACTAACAAAACACGACTTTAAAGAGCGGGACTGTGGGTTTAGGTTTAAGACCGCACTCTCACAGACATACTGTGCGAAGAGAACATGCTCTATTTAGGCTTGTACCTCGTTTGGGGAGGTACTGTCTGGGATGGGGGAGGGGGTGGTGGGAGGGGTTGAATTGTTCAGTTCTAATGTTGTCATTCTGTCTTTTTGTTTTTTTTTCTCGGTACTTTTTCTCAACATCTACCACCGTACATTATTACTCTGAGACAAGTTATTCTGGGGTTTCTGGGCGCTCATTGCTTTTCCATTCTATGCTCTAATGACGGGGTTGTATAACGGGAATGCCCAGAGGGGCCGAAACAATGCGATCAAATACATTTCGTGGAACACCAAAGGGGTTAATAACCCAGTGAAACGTAAGAGGGTGTTGACACACTTAAAGGGTTTGAATGCAAATGTTGCATTTCTACAAGAGACTCACTTGAGGACTGGTGAGCACTTTAGGATGCGTAGGGACTGGGTTGGTCAAGTGTTCCACTCTAACTTTCATAGTAAATCAAGAGGGGCTGCCATTTTGGTTGATAAAGTCACTCCCTTTGTAGCTTCTGAGGTTATCGCTGATCCTAAGGGACGATACGTCATAGTAACCGGTAAACTGTTTTCTACCCCTCTTGTTTTGGCTAGTGTTTATGCTCCCAATTGGGATGACACAAGTTTAATTTCTTCCTTTTTGTCTGCTATACCCAATTTAGATTCTCATTTATTGATTTTAGGGGGATTTCAACTGCAAAATGTCCCCAGTTCTTGACAAGTCCTCACGAACAACTACAGGCCCATCTAAATGTGCCCTACTTATTCAAGCCTTTCTTCAGAAATATGCCATTTTGAGGCCTGGCGTTTCCTACATCCTACAGATAGACAGTATTCCTTTTATTCTCATGTTCATCAAACATACTCCCGGATTGATTACTTCTTTTTGGACAAAAAACTTTTGCCTAACCTTCGGCAGTGTACTTACAAGAGTATTGTTATTTCGGACCATTCACCATTAGTGCTTGAACTAGAGTTTCCCCAGCGACCTCCTATGTGTTATCAATGGCGTCTTAACCCCATTTTACTCTCAGATAAGGAGTTTGTCAATTTCATTTCTTCTGAAATCACCTTATTCCTAGAAACTAATTCAACACCAGGTATGTCCTGCTCTACCATATGGGAGTCTCTCAAAGCATACCTACGTGGCCAAATTATTTCTTATACAGCCAACCAAAACAGAGTTCGCTCTCAGCGACTTCGGGACCTGAGCGAATCCATAGCCACATTGGATGAGAAGTATGCCACGGTTCCTTCCTCTGATCTGCATAAAGAGCGCCAACTACTCCAATCTGAATTTGATGAGCTTTCTACCAGGCAAGCTGAACAGTTACTCTTGCGAGCTCGGTACAGAGTGTATGAACAAGGCGACAAGGCCAGTAAACTCCTTGCACATCAGATCCGTAAATCTGAGGCCTCACGTTTAATCCCACAAATAAGGACCCCGTCTGGTGCCACCACAGTTATACATAAAGAGATCAATGATCAATTCAAACAATTTTATTCTGCGCTATACACCTCTGAATCCCCTCAAGACCCTTTGCTGATTGATTCCTTCTTTAATGGCCTGAATATGCCTTCAATTGATACAGACACCCATGACTATCTAGAAGAAGAAGTTACACCTGAGGAGATTGCAACAGCAGTGTCCGCAATGAAAAGCGGTAAATCACCGGGTCCGGATGGTTTTCCAACCGAATTTTACAGGACGTTTTCTGGTCTGCTTTGCCCATTCTTGTCTCGACTATTTGCAGAGTGCCTTAATACCTCAAAGCTACCGCCTAGTCTTTATCAAGCTTCAATTTCATTACTATTAAAGAAAAACAAAGACCCCCTGGAATGTGGATCCTTTCGCCCAATCTCGCTTTTAAACTGTGATTACAAAATCCTAGCCAAGCTTTTAGCCATCCGTATGGAAGGCTCGCTGCATCAAGTAATACACTCTGACCAGACTGGCTTTGTGAGAAATAGGCATTTGTTTTTCAATATTAGGCGCCTTATGAATATACTGTACTCCCCTGCGTCGGAGGACCCAGAGGTGGTGGTCTCACTTGATGCAGAAAAAGCGTTTGACCGCGTTGAGTGGGATTACCTAACAGCCACCCTTTATAGATTTGGCTTTGGCCCCAAATTCATTGCGTGGATAAAGATTCTTTATTTTTCCCCCCATGGCTTCGGTACGGACTAACAACTTGTCCTCTGACTATTTTCCCTTGCACCGCGGATCCAGACAGGGCTGTCCACTCTCCCCCCTTGTTGTTTGCTTTGGCAATCGAACCTCTCGCCATTGCATTACGCTCTAATGATGCCATTCAAGGAATAATCCGGACGGGCTCAGAGCAGAAAGTCTCGCTATATGCGGATGACCTCCTTTTGTTTATCTCTAACCCTGATACCTCATTGCCACGCGCCTTATCTGTTCTTAAAAGGTTTGGATCAATCTCAGGGTACAAGCTGAATCTAGGCAAGAGTGAGCTTTTTCCTGTAAACAAGGCTGCTTTAAAGTGCTCTTTTACAAGTTCTCAGTTTAGGATTGTCCGGGATCAATTCACCTACTTGGGAGTTAAAGTGACAAGGAAATATTCAAATCTGTTTCAGGAAAACTTGGTTGCTCTAGCAGACAGTTTGAAACAATCTTTTGCTTTTTGGAATGCGCTACCTCTTTCTCTTATCGGAAGGATTAATGTCATTAAAATGAGTGTGTTGCCCAAATTTCTATATTTATTTCAATGTCTACCCATTTTTATTCCAAAATCTTTTTTTATTTCACTGGATCAAACATTCATGCATTTTATTTGGGATGGCAAGGTACCACGGATTGGTAGAAAACATTTACAGAAGCCTAAGTCATTGGGGGGTTTAGCCCTACCAAATTTTCAGACATACTATTGGGCTGCAAATTTCAGAGCCCTTCTGTACTGGCTGCAGACTGATCCTACTGGCCCTAGACCAATCTGGGTCCAGATGGAGTCTGAATCGTGTAAACCTGCTGCACTTTCTTCTGTGTTGTGCTCGTCTCTCCCAGTGTCCCTAGGCAAAAGGTGTGTCAACCCAATTGTAAAGCAGTCTCTTAAAATTTGGAATCAGTTCCGCTTAGCCTTTGGCCTTCGAGGCTTTTCTCTATCAGGCCCAATCAATCAGAACATTTTATTTCCTCCATCTTTGAATGATGGGGCTTTTGACATCTGGCACTCACTAGGCCTCTCCTCACTAGCCCAATTATTCTTTGATGATACATTTGCCTCTTTTGCTCAGCTACAGGAAAGGTTCAACCTCCCCCAATCCCACTTTTTCCGCTATCTCCAGACTAGGAACTTTGTCAGAGCTAACACACCTGAATTTCCCCATAGGCCTGTGAATACAGCTATAGAGAGCATCCTGGAGCTGAACAAGCTTCCTAGGGGCGCAATTTCAGATGTATATGCAATCATTCATGACTTACAGAACCCTTCTTTGGTGCCTTTAAAAACTCGATGGGAAAAGGATTTGGGGGAGGAACTTGGGGAAGACACCTGGGAATCTGTGCTGCGCAGGGTGCATTCGTCCTCTTTTAGCACTAGACACAGCCTCATTCAATTCAAGGTGGTTCACCGTATCCACTGGTCTGGGGCCAGACTTGGAAGAATATTCTCTGATTTTGATCCTACCTGTGTCAGATGTAAAATTGAACCGGCCACACTGTTGCATATGTTCTGGGGCTGTCATAAACTGTCAGGTTTCTGGGAATTAATATTTAAATGTTTCTCTGATATATATAACACTGTTATAGATCCCTCTCCCCTTACAGCCCTTTTTAGGAGTACTGCCCATAAGCACCCCCCTGTCAAGAATCCAGTCGGACACTGTTGCTTATACAACTCTTTTAGCTAGACGGCTAATACTACAGAACTGGAAGATGGCAGCTCCCCCATCTTATAAATATTGGGTGAGAGATGTGTTGTGCTCTCTGAAATTAGAAAAAATTAAATTAAATTCACGTGGGAACCCCAAACTGTTTAATGAGGCTTGGGCTCCATTCCGGTCTTACTTTAAACAGTCCATCCTCTGATGGCATTCCTATTAAAACCAAAATAAGTCTGTATTTGACCCCCCTGTGACTTAGGGGTTGGATGAGCATTTCTCTGTGTTTTTTTCTGGGGTGGGGGTGGGGGGCATTAAGGTTGATGTGCTTATTGATTGTGACCTGCGGATGCCTTGTTCATCTCGCCCGGGCAGAGACTAAGGTGTGAGCTTGTTTTTCCCAGTTATTTTTATTTTTTAATTCTGTTCACGCCTACATAAAATTATCAATATTCATTTTTTATTTTAAAGCATTGTAAACTTTTTATTTTTGGTCCAGTGGATGATTGGTCTGTGGCCTTGACGGTCTGTGAGTGGTTGCATTTCTCCACCCCATCCCTTAACTGTTTACAGGAACAATGGTGAGGTGTTTGCTCTGTCCCTATTCTATAGATTGCCCTTTAACCTTTTGTAGCCTTCTGCCTGGTGTGTTTAACTTGTCTAAAGTATGGTATCTTTAAAGTTATTTTTTTTTTATATGTATTATTTGTATTTTTTTCTAGTTGAGTATATTATTTATATTGCTTTGTCTTGTCTGTGTGTGTGTAAAACTTAATAAACAGAGTTCTCAAAAAGAAGTGCCTTTCATTCAAACTTGTTGTTATCTATGAGTTATTATGTGGAGACATGCAGTTTCTTGACGTTAGATACCTGGTCAAAAGTTCTGAGAATGACACAAATACTAATTTTCACAAAGTCTGCTGCCTCAGTTTTGATGATGGCAATTTGCATATACTCCCCAAAAAACATTTCACTGCAGTTCAACCCTGCCACAAAAGGACCAGCTGCCATCATGTCAGTAATTCTCTCGTTAACACAGGTGAGAGTGTTGACGAGGACAAGGCTGGAGATCACTCTGTCATGCTGATTGAGTTAGAATAACAGACTGGAAGCTTTAAAAGGAGGGTGGTGCTTGAAATTATTGTTCTTCCTCTGTTAACCATGGTTACCTGCAAGGAAACACGTGCCGTCATCATTGCTTTGCACAAAAAGGGCTTCACAGGCAAGGATATTGCTGCTAGTAAGATTGCACCTAAATCAACCATTTATCGGATCATCAAGAACTTCAAGGAGAGAGGTTAAATTGTTGTGAAGAAGGCGTCAGGGCGCCCAAGAAAGTCCAGCAAGCACCAGGACCGTCTCCTAAAGTTGATTCAGCTGCGGGATCGGGGCACCACCAGTGCAGAGCTTGCTCAGGAATGGCAGCAGGCAGGTGCGAGTGCATCTGCACGCACAGTGAGGCAAATACTTTTGGAGGATGGCCTGGTGTCAAGAAGGGCAGCGAGGAAGCCACTTCTCTCCAGGTAAAACATCAGGGACATACTAATATTCTGCAAAAGGTACAGTGATTGGACTGCTGAGGACTGGGTTAAAGTCATTTTCTCTGATGAATCCCCTTTCTGATTGTTTGGGGCATCCGGAAAACACCTTGTCCAGAGAAGACAAGGTGAGCGCTACCATCAGTCCTGTGCCATGCCAACAGTAAAGCATCCTGAGACCATTCATGTGTGGGGTTGCTTCTCAGCCAAGGGAGTGTGCTCACTCACAGTTTTGCCTAAAAACACAGCCAGAAAATAAAGAATGGTACCAACACATCCTCCGAGAGTAACTTCTCCCAACCATCCAAGAACAGTTTGGTGACGACCAATGCTTTTTCCAGCATGATGGAGCACCTTGCCATAAGGCAAAAGTGATAACTAAGTGGCTCTGGGAACAAAACATCAACATTTTGGGTCCATGACCAGGAAACTCCCCAGACCTTAATCCCATTGAGAACTTGTGGTCGATCCTCAAGAGGCGGGTTGACAAACAAAAACCCACAAATTCTGACAAACTCCAAGCATTGATTATGCAAGAATGGGATGCCATCAGTCAGGATGTGGCCCAGAAGTTAATTGACAGCATGCCAGGGCGGATTGCAGAGGTCTTGAAAAAGAAGGGTCAACACTGCAAATATTGACTTTTTGCATAAACTTAATGTAATTGTCAATAAAAGCCTTTGACACTTATGGAAAGCTTGTAATTATACTTCAGTATACCATAGTAACATCTGACAAAAATATCTCATAACACTGAAGCAGCGAACTTTGTGAAGACCAATACTTGTGTCATTCTCAAAACTTTTGACCACGACTGTACAGTATGTATGTATGTATGATAGTGCATACCCATACACAGCGGTGGAGGCTCCTCAGAGTAGGAAGGGGAGGACCATCCTCCTCAGTGAATTTCATAAAAATAAAAAATGAAATATTATAAACATTTTCCTTTTTAGATAGAAATATTCACGTCACCAAATAATTGATTAAAACACACTGTTTTGCAATGAAAGTCTACAGTAGCCTCAACAGCACTCTGTAGGGTAGCACCATGATGTAGTTAGTTTCTGTCCTCCTCTGGGTACATTGACTTCAATACAAAACCTAGGAGGCTCATGGTTCTCACCCCCTTCCATAGACTTACACAATAATTATGACAACCTCCGAAGGACATCCTTCAACTTATCAGAGCTCTTGCAGCATAAACTGACATGTTGTCCACCCAATCAAAGGATCAGAGAATTAATCCAGTACTGAAAAAATTAACTACAGCTAGCTAGCACTGCAGTGGATAAAATGTGGTGAGTCGGTGACTAAAAGGAGAGAAAGACAATTGTTGAACAGTTTTTAACAAATGTATTTATTTAAAGATGAAGGAGAAGCGAGAGAGAGAGAGAGAGCTAGTGCTTTCGGAACGTTTTCAGACCCCTTGACTATTTCCACATTTTGTTATGTTTCAGCCAATTCTAAAACGGATTAAATTGTTTTACACACAATACACATCAATCTACACACAATACCCCATAATGACAAAGCAAAAACAGGTTTTTAGAAATAAGACATTTACATAAGTATTCAGACCCTTTACTCAGTACTTTGTTGAAGCACCTTTGGCAGCAATTACAGCCTTGAGTCTTCTTGGGTATGACGCTACAAGCTTGACACACCTCTATTTGGGGAGTTTCTCCCATTCTTCTCTGCAGATCCTCTCATGCTCTGTCAGGTTGGATGGGGAGCGTCGCTGCACAGCTATTTTCAGGTCTCTCCTGAGATGTTCGATCGGGTTTAAGCCTGGGCTCTGGCTGGGCCACTCAAAGACATTCAGAGACTTGTCCCGAAGCCACTCCTGCGTTGTCTTGGCTGTGTGCTTATGGTCGTTGCCCCATTCTGAGGCCCTGAGCGCTCTGGAGCAGGTTTTCATCAAGGACCTCTCTGTACTTTTCTCCGTTCATCTTTCCCTCGATCCCGACTAGTCTCCCAGTCCCTGCCACTGAAAAACATTCCCACATCATGATGCTGCCACCCCCATGCTTCACCATAGGGATGGTGCCAACTTTCCTCCAGATATGATGCTTGACATTCAGGCCAAAGAGTTCAATCTTGGTTTCATTAGACCAGAGAATCTTATTTCTGAACGTCATTAGGTGCCTTTTGGCAAACTCCAAGCGGGCTGCATTTTACTGAGGAGTGGCTTCCGTCTGGCCACTACCATAAAGGGTGTGTGCAAAGCTGTCATCAAGGCAACAGGTGGCTACGTGAAGAATCTCAAATATAAAATATATTTTGATTTGTTTAACACTTTTTTGGTTACTACATGATTCCATATGTAGTAACCAGAATCGAAAGTATTTGAAAGCCAAGTTAACAAACAGATCACCGACCATTTCGAATCCCACCGTAACTTCTCCGCTATGCAATCCGGTTTCCGAGCTGGTCATGGGTGCACTTCAGCCACGCTCAAGGTCCTAAACAATATTATAACCGCGATCAATAATAGACAGTACTGTGCAGCCGTCTTCATCGACCTGGCCTAGGCTTTCGACTCTGTCAACCACTGCATTCTTATTGGCAGACTAAATAGCCTTGGTTTCTCAAATGACTGCCTCGCCTGGTTCACCAACTACTTCTCAGATAGAGTTCAGTGTGTCAAATCGGAGGGCCTGTTGTCTGGACCTATGGCAGTCTCTATGGGGGTGCCACAGGGTTCAATTCTTGGGCCGACTCTTTTCTCCGTGTATATCAATGATGTCGCTCTTGCTGCTGGTGACTCTCAGATCCACCTCTACGCAGACGACACCATTTTGTATACATCTGGCCCTTCATTGGACACTGTGTTAACAAACCTCCAAACGAGCTTCAATGCCATACAACACTCCTTCAGTAGCCTCCAACTGCCCTTAAACACTAGTAAAACTAAATGCATGCTCTTCAATCGAACGCTGCTGGCACCCGCCCACCCGACTAGAATCACCACTCTCGACGGGTCTGACCTAGAGTATGTGGACAACTACAAATACCTAGGTGTCTGGTTAGACTGTAAACTCTCCTTCCAGACTCACATTAAGAATCTCCAATCCAAAGTTAAATCTAGAATCGGCTTCCTATTTCGCAACAAAGCCTCCTTCACTCATGCTGCCAAACATGCCCTCGTAAAACTGACTATCCTACCGATCCTTGACTTCGGCGATGTCATTTACAAAATAGCCTCCAACACTCTACTCAGCAAATTGGATGTAGTCTATCACAGTGCCATCCGTTTTGTCTCCAAAGCCCCATACACTACCCACCACTGTGACCTGTACGCTCTTGTTGGCTGGTCCTCACTACATGTTCGTCGTCAAACCCACTGGCTCCAGGCCATCTATAAATCACTGCTAGGCAAATCCCGCCTTATCTTAGCTCATTGGTCACCATAGCAGCACCCACCCGTAGTCTGTGCTCCAGCAGGTATATCTCACTGGTCATTCCCAAAGCCAACACCTCCTTTGGCCGCCATTCATTCCAGTTCTCTGCTGCCAATGACTGGAACAAATTGCAAAAATCTCTGAAGCTGGAGACTCTTATCTCCCTCACTAACTTTAAGCATCAGTTGTCAGAGCACCTTACCGATCACTGCACCTGTACACAGCCCATCTGAAATTAGCCCACCCAACTACCTCATCCCTATATTGTTATTTATTTTGCTCTTTTGCACCCAAGTATCTCTATTTGCACATAATCTCTTACACATCTAGCATTCCAGTGTTAATACTAATTGTAATTATTTTGCACTATGGCCTATTTATTGCCTTACCTCCATAACTTGCTACATTTGCACACACTGTATATATATTTTCTGTTGTATTTTTTTTTAACTTTATGTTTTTTTACCCCATATGTAACTCTGTGTTGTTGTTTTTATCGCACTACTATGCTTTATCTTGGCCAGGTCGCAGTTGTAAATGAGAACTTGTTCTCAACTGGCTTACCTGGTTAAATAAAGGTGAAATTGTCACGCCCTGGCTCTGGGGACTCTAATATGTTGAGCCAGGGTGTGTAAAGTCTATGTGTTTGGTTCTAGGTTTCACATTCTAGTATTGTTCTATGTTGGCCAGTGTGGTTCTCAATCAGAGGCAAAATGATTCAGCTGTTGCTTGTTGTCTCTGATTGAGAACCATACTTTAGCAGCCTGTTTCCCCACAGAGTTTGTGGGATCTTGTTTCTAGTCTGTTTTTGTTAGACCGTGAACTGTCACGTATCGTTTGTTGTTTTTGATCGTGTCTCTAAATAAAGAGTATGTTTGCCTGCAACGCTGCGCCTTGGTCCTCATCTCTAACCAACGATCGTGACAGAAGATCCCACCAAGACTGGACCAAGCAGCAAGTCCAGGAGCCAGCGCCTGAGAGATCTCTAGCGGATCTCCTTCGCCTCCTCGACTGGGTCAAGCCATGTGAGGAAGAGAGGGGCTTGACGTGGAGGCAGAAGGGCGAAAGGCTGGCGAGAAGCATGGAGACCTGGTCCATGGGTAGGAGTGAAGCCCATACATTTTTTAGGGGGGGGCTAACGCCGTGGACGACGGGGCAGCAGGAGGCCGCCAGGTTACGGGAGTCACTGGTCACCAGGGGGAAGGAGGATGTAGAGGCACGGCGAGAGGTACTGGCGTGTGTTGCCAGTCCGGTCCGGCCTGTTCCTGATCCCCACGTAGGGCCAGTGGTGTGTGTTCCCAGTACGGTCCGGCCTGTTCCTGCCACTCGCACCAAGTCTAGGGTGCGCGTCGTCAGCCCGGCTCGGCCCGTTCCTGCTCCCCGCACCAAGTCAGTGGTGCGCTTCGTCAGCCCGGCACGGCCCGTTCCTGCTCCCCGCACCAAGTCAGTGGTGCGCTTCGTCAGCCCGGTCCGGCCCATTCCTGCTCCCCGCACCAAGTCAGTGGTGCGTTTCCGTCAGCCCTGTCCGGCCCGTTCCTGCTCCCCGCACCAAGTCAGTGGTGCGGCGTCGTCAGCCCGGTCCGGCCCATTCCTGCTCCCCGCACCAAGTCAGTGGTGCGTTTCGGTCAGCCCAGCTCGGCCCGTTCCTGCTCCCCGCACCAAGTCAGTGGTGCGCTCCGTCAGCCCGGTCCGGCCCATTCCTGCTCCCCGCACCAAGTCAGTGGTGCGTTTTTTCAGCCCAGCTCGGCCCGTTCCTGCTCCCCGCACCAAGTCAGTGGTGCGCTTCGTCAGCCCGGCACGGCCCGTACCTGCTCCCCGCACCAAGTCAGTGGTGCGCTTCGTCAGCCCGGTCCGGCCCGCTCCTGCTCCCCGCACCAAGCCAGTGGTGCGTTTCGCCAGCCCGGCTCGGCCCGCTCCTGCTCCCCACACCAAGCCAGTGGTGTGCGTCGCCAGTCCGGCACGGCCCGTGCCTGTTCCACCGGTGGCTGGTCCGGCACCGGTCAGATGCTTCACGCCGGAGCTAGAGCAATCCGCTCCACCAGTGTGCAGTCCAGCTCCGGCCAGCGGGGCCAGACCGGACCAGGGGTACTTTGGGGGGTTGGAGAGGGAGCGGGGATCAGGCCCGGAGCCGGATCCGCCGCCTAAGCGGAGTGCCCACCCGGTCCCTCCCCTGTGGTATTTGGTGGGCGCGGTCGGAGTCCTGTCACGCCCTGGCTCTGGGGACTCTAATATGTTGAGCCAGGGTGTGTAAAGTCTATGTGTTTGGTTCTAGGTTTCACATTCTAGTATTGTTCTATGTTGGCCAGTGTGGTTCTCAATCAGAGGCAACGTGATTCAGCTGTTGCTTGTTGTCTCTGATTGAGAACCATACTTTAGCAGCCTGTTTCCCCACAGAGTTTGTGGGATCTTGTTTCTAGTCTGTTTTTGTTAGACCGTGAACTGTCACGTATCGTTTGTTGTTTTTGATCGTGTCTTTAAATAAAGAGTATGTTTGCCTGCAACGCTGCGCCTTGGTCCTCATCTCTAACCAACGATCGTGACAGAAATAAAAAAATAAAAATAAAAATATGTGTTATTTCATAGTTTTGACGTCTTCACTATTATTCTACAATGTAGAAAATAGTAAAAATAAAGAAAAAGCCTTGAATTTGTAGGTGTGCCCAAACTTTTGACTGGTACTGTATGTAAATACATTTTGCAAAATGTTCTACTAAACTTTTTTTGCTTTGTCATTATGGGGTATTGTGTGTAGATCGATGAGAAAACATATATATTTAATCAATTTTATAATAAGGCTGTAGCGTAACTGTCACTCCCTGGCTCTGGGGACTCTTATATGTTGAGCCAGGGTGTGGATTTTCTATGTGTTATTTTCTATGTTTTGTTCTAGTTCGTGTATTTTTATGTTGGCCAGGGTGGTTCCCAATCAGAGGCAGCTGTATTGTTGTCTCTGATTGGGGTCCATACTTAGGCAGCCTGTTTGGCACTGTTTATTGTGGGATCTTGTTCCGTATGGTTTGTTTTGGTGTTAACCTAGGACTTCACGTATCGTTTGTTGTTTTGTTCGTGTGTACACTTCAATAAAAGTATGTACGCTTACCATGCTGCGCCTTGGTCCGCTTCATCATCTAACGACGATCGTGACAGAAGATCCCACCATAAAAGGACCAAGCAGCGTGCCAAGCAGGAGGAGTTGGCGATGTCCCAGGTGGGCGAATGGTGGTCTTGGGAGGACATATTCGCAGGCAGAGGGCCCTGGGCAAAGGTACAGGCCCTGGTAAGAGAGGAGAAACGGCACCAATCGTGCCGACGACGGACACGCGAGAGGCAACCCCAATAATTTTTTTTGGGGGGGGCACACGGCATGGACGACGGAGCTGCTGGAAGCAGCTACAGGGCGCATCGGCGATTTAGGGGAGGAGGCCACCAGGTTTGGGGGGCTGGAAGGGTGGTTGGCGGAGCCTAGAGGTAGAGCAGAGCCAACTACCCGTACTCAGGCTAGGCAGCGTGAGACTGGGCAGGTTCCGAGTTATGCGGAGCTACGTACTGTGCCGCGAGTGTTCCGGCACAGTCCTGTACGTCCTGTGCTAGCACCACGTACGTGTCGTGCTAAGGTGGGCATGCAGCCAGGACGGAGTGTGCCGGCTCAACGCTCGTGGCCTCCAGTACCCCTCCTTGGTCCCGGATATCCTGCGCCAGTGCCACGTGCTGTAGTGTCAGTACGAGTGCACAGCCCTGTACGTCCTGTGCTGATGCCTCACACAGAGTGTGTGGAAATAGGCATTCAGCCAGGACGGGTTGTGTCAGCTCTCCGTTCCAGACCTCCAGTCCGTCTCCACAGTCCAGCCCGGCCTGTTCCTGTCCCTCGCACCAAGCCTGTGGTGCGCGTCGCCAGCCCGGTCCGGCCCGTTCCTGCTCCCCGCACCAAGCCAGTGGTGTGCGTCGTCAGCCCGGTCCGGCCTGTTCCTGTCCCTCGCACCAAGCCTGTGGTGCGCGTCGCCAGCCCGGTCCGGCCTGTTCCTGTCCCTCGCACCAAACCAGTGGTGCGCGTCGCCAGCCCGGTCCGGCCTGTTCCTGCTCCCCGCACCAAGCCAGTGGGGCCAGAGCAGACCAGGGGCGCTACAGGGGGGTAGAGAGAGAGTGGTGGTCACGCCCGGAGCCGGATCCGCCTTCGAGGCGGAATGCCCACCCGGCCCCTACCCTCTTGTGTTTGGTTGGTGCGGTCGCAGTCTGCGCCTTTGGGGGTGGGGGTACTGTCACGCCCTGGCTCTGGGGACTCTTATATGTTGAGCCAGGGTGTGGATTTTCTATGTGTTATTTTCTATGTTTTGTTCTAATTTGTGTATTTCTATGTTGGCCAGGGTGGTTCCCAATCAGAGGCAGCTGTAGCTTGTTGTCTCTGATTGGGGACCATACTTAGGCAGCCTGTTTGGCACTGTTTATTGTGGGATCTTGTTCCGTATGGTTTGTTTTGGTGTTAACCTAGGACTTCACGTATCGTTTGGTTTGTTGTTTTGTTCGTGTGTACACTTCAATAAAAGTATGTACGCTTACCACGCTGCGCCTTGGTCCGCTTCATCATCTAACGACGATCGTGACAGTAACAAAATGTGGAAAAAGTCAAGGGGTCTGAATATTTTCCAAATGCGCTCTATATTTCATTTAATTTTTTTTCACTTTCACTTAGCTTGTGACTGCAGCTAGCTAGTTTAGCCTACCCAAACACCCGGCTCAAACAGAGAGGGATGCTATGTTAGCTAGCTGGATATGGCTATCCAACACTGGAGGTCTTCCAAGTCATCAAGCTAAGCTTGCCGGTGTAACTGCTAAACTGCATAATTGTAGCAGGTTTACTAACGCATTAGTTCTAGTATTGTGAGGGAAAAAAGTATTTGATCCCCTGCTGATTTTGTACGTTTTCCCACTGACAAAGAAATGATCAGTCTATAATTTTAATGGTAGGTTTATTTGAACAGTGAGACACAGAATAACAACAAAAAAATTCAGAAAAACTAATGTAAAAAATGTTATAAATTGATTAGCATTTTAATGAGGGAAATAAGTATTTGACCCCCTCTCAATCAGAAAGATTTCTGGCTCCCAGGTGTCTTTTATACAGGTAACGAGCTGAGATTAGGAGCACACTCTTAAAGGGAGTGCTCCTAATCTCAGTTAGTTACCTGTATAAAAGACACCTGTCCACAGAAGCAATCAATCAATCAGATTCCAAACTCTCCACCATGGCCAAGACCAAAGAGCTCTCCAAGGATGTCAGGGACAAGATTGTAGACCTACACAAGGCTGGAATGAGCTACAAGACCATTGCCAAGCAGCTTGGTGAGAAGGTGACAACAGTTGGAACAATTATTTGCAAATGGAAGAAACACAAAATAACTGTCAATCTCCCTCGGCTTGGGGCTCCATGCAAGATCTCACCTTGTGGAGTTGCAATGATCATGAGAACGGTGAGGAATCAGCCCAGAACTACACGGGAGGATCTTGTCAATGATCTCAAGGCAGCTGGGACCATAGTCACCAAGAAAACAATTGGTAACACACTACGCCGTGAAGGACTGAAATCCTGCAGCGCCCGCAAGGTCCCCCTGCTCAAGAAAGCACATATACAGGCTCGTCTGAAGTTTGCCAATGAACATCTGAATGATTCAGAGGAGAACTGGGTGAAAGTGTTGTGGTCAGATGAGACCAAAATCGAGCTCTTTGGCATCAACTCAACTCGCCGTGTTTGGAGGAGGAGGAATGCTGCCTATGACCCCAAGAACATCATCCCCACCGTCAAACATGGAGGTGGAAACATTATGCTTTGGGGGTGTTGTTCTGCTAAGGGGACAGGACAACTTCACCGCATCAAAGGGACGATGGACGGCACCATGTACCGTTAAATCTTGGATGAGAACCTCCTTCCCTCAGCCAGGGCATTGAAAATGGGTCGTGGATGAGTATTCCAGCATAACAATGACCCAAAACACACAGCCAAGGCAACAAAGGAGTGGCTCAAAAAGAAGCACATTAAGGTCTTGGAGTGGCCTAGCCAGTCTCCAGACCTTAATCCCATAGAACATATGTGGAGCTGAAGGTTCGAGATGCCAAACGTCAGGCTCAAAACCTTAATGACTTGGAGAAGATCTGCAAAGAGGAGTGGGACAAAATCCCTCCTGAGATGTGTGCAAACCTGGTGGCCAACTACAAGAAACGTCTGACCTCTGTGATTGCCAACAAGGGTTTTGCCACCAATTACTAAGTCATGTTTTGCAGAGGGGTCAAATAATGATTTCCCTCATTAAAATGCAAATCATTTTGTAACATTTTTTACATGCGTTTTCTGGATTTTTTGTTGTTGTTATTCTGTCTCTCACTGTTCAAATACACCTAGCATTAAAATTATAGACTGATCATGTCTTTATCAGTGGGCAAACGTACAAAATCAGCAGGGGATCAAATACTTTTTTCCCTCACTGTAGCTATGTTGACTATGACGTTAGCTAATTTGGGACAGCGATGTAGCGGTTATGATATGAAGGTTTGGCTTGGAAAGGTTTTTTTCACCTGGTCACAGACAGCTGATTTGTTGTGCACTGAAGTCCACAAGCGAAGGGAAAAGGAGAGAGGAGGAGAGCGCATAGATGCGAGAAGGAATTATACAACGAGCAAATTATCATGCTGTTTGTATGTGGCTGCTATGAAAGTTAAATATGTTTGTGTGTGATCAGGGGTGTATTCATTCCGCCGATTCTGTTGAAAAACGTTTTCTTAAACGGAAGCAAACGGATCGAAACAGGGATAAACAAACCTGAATTTGTCCAATAGAAACTCTCATTTGCAACTGTCAGACTAATAATTACATCCTAGATCATGTAGAAGCAGGCAAGAGTGTTAAAGGCAGTAATGAACTTGTCACTGTCTGTCACCTTGATTACTCAACTTTTTCTCTTGACCTGTGCACCTACTGTACATTGTAAACTTTCATTCATAGGCTAGGTTGTAGAAACCGAAGGATGTGTATAGGGAAAATTAGAGTATCATGTAGTAGCATAAACCTATCGATGTTACATTGAGCTGGGTGAATGGAATATGAATGACAGTAATCCAATATGCTGTAATAGAAATAAGGCCATGCTCATTCAAAAAATAAATGGCATTCATCCCCCGCCTAACTCAGGGCAACATATGATGCTAAAACATTTGACATTATCAAAGGGTGTTGACCTAAACAAAGAGTGTTTTAACTTCTAACCTGTCATGGACAAAAAGGTTAACCATACATCCAATCAATTCACTAACATACTACACAGAGAACCATAATACTCAGTGGTGAACATACTGAATGAGAACTCTGATAGTAATTTTGAGGTTTCTTTCAGAAAACGGTAATTTCCAATTTATTGATCCTGCTGGTTCTCTCATAACGTCCAACATACTGCACAACACACATGACTAAATCGAAGACAGCCAGGTTTTCTCTTTTCCCTCCGAAAAAACAGATTCTCCCTCAAATCTAATCATCGTAACCGCTGTAAGAGTTTGATCCCATCAGGGCCAGGATTTTGGAAATCAGTCCAAAGGGAAACTATTACATCCGTCTGGAATTCTGTGGTATCGACGTCAAAATACTTTTCCATATTTCACAAAGATGTTTTCTATATTTTTGTTATTGCACAATTTCCAAGCGCCCCCCAAATTTGAACAAATGAGAAGCCTCCTTTAATCTTCGACTTTCTCGCTGTTGTGTCAGTGGAAATCCATATAAATAAATGGATTGATTGACTCAATCTTATGCGGTAGTGTGAATCCAAACAGTGCCTCTCCGCTGGTGATGTCACAGCGTTGGATCCCAGGTGCGGGGGCCGTTAGCCACGTCAAAGAGGGCCAATGTAATTGAAGACACGCTGTACAGATAGTCAACATTCGCTCAATGTGTCCATAGAGGTTTAATTCAATATTTTTGTTTCTTAACAGCATTAAGTCAAATGCATTAGATCATATGGTGTGGATTCTGATGGCTCCCATTTTAATCACCTAATTGTGTCTGCACCTTTCTTCTAGGATTCCAGTTCCTCCGACTTCGAAAATAATGGGCCCTCAACCGTTTAAAAACTTTGGGAAAATGCAGCCCAGGGGGAAACTTCAACCTCCACTCACACGCACATGCTCCAGATCTCCTTTGATGATTTTCCACAGAAATCCATACAGGAACCGAGAAAATAAAAACACTGTGCACTAATACAATGGTTGTATCCTGTGTGTCTGTCTTAAATCTTTATTCATCCTGCTGAAGTTAAGAAGTTCTGTCAATATTTCATGGCAGGTTTTTCAAGTCCTGTGCCCTCCTAATGGCAGACCAGGAATTATATTTACTTAGAATGGACTGCATTCAAACACTTATACAATCAAAATCCCACACCTTTCCATAAAATGAGCAGTGCACTTTGCCGTGCTATTCAGCTTCTTGGAAAGCCATGGTTTCCTCAAAAATCACTGTTATGAGAGCTCAGACGTGTGTGTGTGTGTGTGTGTGTGTGTGTGAATGCACATCTGGTGAGAAGCATTACAGCATTACGGGCACAGGGACAAAACCAAAGCCCGAATCTGTTTGAGAGGAGACTGGGGAGCCACAACGGGGCCGCTAAACGCCACAAGCAAGAGTCCTTGACAAAGCAATTGGTTACCTGTGCCACATTGTTGACTGGGCCGGATAATGCAATTTGGTGCTGAATTAAAGATCCAGGAGCCCCAGTCGGAAAGGCAGCCGTGTGTATATACACTACCGTTCAAAAGTTTGGGGTAACTTAGAATGTCCTTGTTTTCAAAAGAAAAGCCATTTTTTTGTGTATTAAAATAACATCAAATTGATCAGAAATACAGTGTCTGATCAATTTGATATTATTTTAATGCACAAAAAAATTGCTTTTCTTTCGAAAACAAGGACATTTCTAAGTGACCCCAAACTTTTGAACGGTAGTCTATATACACATGGTAGATGGCTGTGGGTTGGGGATTGTTGGAAGCTGCTATAGGGGGGAGTGGGTTATGGAACAGACTGCAGGATATGCTTTGACAAGGACTCTTGCTTGTGGTGTTTAGCGGCCCTGTTGTGGCTCCCCAGTCTCCTCTCTGTCACGGTTTCGGCCGAGGCTGCTCCTTCTCCTTGTTCGGGCAGGCTTCGGCGGTCGTCGTCTCCGGAGTACTAGCTGCCACCGTTCTATGTTTCATGTTCGTTTGGTTTTGTCTCTTTGTAACACCTGTCCCTTGTTTGTGTTTGATTGTGTTCCCTATTTAGTTTTGTGTGTTTGGGTCAGGTGTTATGCGTGATTGTTTATTGTCAGCCTGCCTCCGAGGAGTTTGTATCTCTCGTTGTTGTATTTGTCGAGAGTTCGCACTGCGTGCGCTTTTCTTGTTTTTTCCGCACTGTGTTTGTGCGTAATTGTTCGCGCCGCCCGGTTGGGTTGGCGACTCATTTTTCCTGTGTTGGACCTTACTAAAGTCTGTTGAAGTCATCCTTGTTCCTGCGCTTGATTCCTTTCACTCATCCACACACAGCACTCTGACAGAATCACGCATCATTCCATGGAATCAGCAGGAGCGACCGCGCCAACAGCAGGTATGGAGGAACGTCTTCGTGGGCAGGAGGACCCGGATTAACCAGGTCTGTCATGCCCTGGAGGGGGGTGATGAACACTCTCCACCGATGGGGAAACCAGCGGGGTACCCACGACCCCACCTACCGAACCATCCCCCATCGGTCAGTCCTCCTATCCAATCTCCGGAACCCAGTGGGATTCGGCTCTCGCTCCCGAGGGCGTACGACGGCTCCGCTGCCGGGTGTCAAGGGTACCTGCTGCAAGTGGAGCTCTACCTCGCCACCGTACCCCCGGCGCCCTCGGGACACGAGAGCGTCTCAGCCCTCATCTCCTGTCTCACCGGCAAGGCGTTGGAGTGGGCCAACGCCGAATGGAGGAGAATGGACGCCGCTACCACTACCTATGCGGAGTTCTCCCGCCGCTTCCGTGCTGTGTTTGACCATCCACCAGAGGGGAAGGCGGCGGGGGAGTGTCTGTTCTACCTCCGACAGGGGATGAGGAGCGCCCAGGACTTTGCCTTGGAATTCCGGACTCTAGCGGCCGATGCAGGGTGGAATGAGCGGGCCCTTATAGACCACTTCGTTGCAGCCTCCGGGAGGACGTCCAGCGAGAGTTGGCGTGCAGGGACACCTCGTTGACCTTTGACCAACTTGTCGACATGGCCATTCGGCTGGATACCCTGCTCGCCACCCGTGGGACGTCCCGGGTGGGGTTCGCCCATTCCACTCTCCAGCACCTCCGAGCCGAGCCCTATGGAGCTCGGGGGTGCTGGCGCTAGAGAACGGAGGAGTAGGAACCCGAGGGGGCCGTTCCCTGCACTAACTGTGGCCGTGGAGGGCACACCGCGGCTAGGTGTTGGGGAGGGTCCCCGGTGGAGGTGAAGGCAGGTCACGCATTGGGGGTCCCCCAGGTGAGTAGGCGCCCTACTCACCCAGAGCTTTCTGTCGTTCACCTAACCTTGCCTGTTTGTTTTCCAAAGGTTGCACCTCGTTCCCAGCATAAGGCGCTGGTAGATTCAGGCGCAGCTGGGAATTTTGTAGATCGCCAGTTTTGTATAGAGTTAGGGATTCCCCTCCTTCCAGTTGATAAGCCTTTCCCTGTTCATGCCCTAGATAGCCGTCCGTTAGGGTCTGGGTTGATTAGGGAGGTCACAGCACCCCTTCAAATGATGGCGCAGGAGGGTCATGAGGAGACGATTCAGCTCTATCTGATTGACTCTCCTGCGTATCCGGTAGTGCTGGGCCTTCCCTGGTTGATGACCCATGACCCTACTATTATGTGGCGAGAGAAAGCTCTTAAAGGGTGGTCTGCCCAGTGTGAGGGCGGTGTCTGGGTGTTTCCATAGGGGCGACCTCGGTGGAAAGTCCGAATCTAATGACAGCACTGCATATTCCCTCCGTGTATGAGGATTTGAAACTGGTGTTTAGTAAAACTAGGGCGGCGCAGCTGCCGCCTCATAGACGGGGGGATTGTGCGATAGATCTCCAGTCAGGAGCAGCTCTCCCGCGGAGCCATGTGTATCCCTTGTCTCAATGGAGACGTACATCGCTGAGTCTCTGAGACAGGGATACATACGGGCCTCCACTTCACCCGCTTCCTCGAGTTTCTTTTTTGTGAAGAAAAGGATGGAGGTCTGCGCCGTGTATTGATTACCGCGGTCTCAATCAGATTACGGTGAAGTACAGCTATCCACTTCCTCTGATTGCGACTATGACGGAGTCACTGCACGGTGCGCAGTTCTTTACAAAATTGGATCTCAGGAGCGCATATAACTTGGTGCGCATTAGAGAGGGCGATGAGTGGAAGACAGCGTTTAGCACGACTTCCGGACACTACGAGTATCTAGTCATGCCATATGGGTTAATGAATGCTCCCTCAGTCTTCCAATCCTTCGTCAATGAGATTTTCCGGGACATGCAGGGACAGGGAGTAGTCGTGTACATCGACGACATTCTGGTGTACAGTCCTACCCGAGCAGAGCATGTAGCCCTGGTGCGCCGAGTATTGAGGAGGCTGTTGGAGCATGACCTATATGTCAAGGCAGAGAAATGTCTGTTTTTTCAGAAGTCGGTCTCCTTTCTGGGTTACCAGTTGTCTGCGTCAGGGGTGAAGATGGAGGTAGACCGGGTTTCAGCTGTGTGTAATTGGCAGACCCCAACCACTGTGAAGGAGGTGCAACAGTTCTTGGGTTTTGCAAATTATTACCGGAGGTTTATCCGGGGTTTTGGACAGGTGGCAGCTCCCATAACGTCTCTGTTAAAGGGGGGTCCGGTGCGCTTGCGGTGGTCAGCTGAGGCGGACAGGGCTTTTGGGAGACTGAAGGACCTGTTTACCTCGGCGCCGGTGTTGGCGCATCCGGATCCCTCTTTACCTTTCCAGGTAGAGGTGGACGCGTCAGAGGCCGGTATAGGGGCCGTTCTTTCCCAACGGTCTGGCACACCACCTAAACTCCGTCCCTGTGCGTTTTATTCTAAAAAGCTCAGTCCGGCGGAGCGGAATTATGACGTAGGAGACACGGAGCTGTTAGCCGTGGTACAGGCCCTAAAGGTGTGGCGGCATTGGCTCGAGGGGGCTCAACACCCTTTCCTCATTCTAACTGACCATCGTAACCTGGAGTACATCCGGGCAGCTGGAAGACTGAATCCTCGCCAGGCCCGCTGGACTATGTTTCTAGCCCGGTTTGTGTTTAAAATCACGTACATCCCTGGGTCCCAGAACGGGAAGGCAGATGCTCTGTCTCGGCGGTATGACGCGGAGGAGAGGTCCGTTGAGCCCACGCCCATACTACCAGAGTCTTGTCTGGTTGCACCGGTGGTGTGGGAGGTTGATGCCGAGATCGAGCGGGCGTTACGCACCGACCCAAGTCCTCCACAGTGTCCAGTGGGTCGGACGTACGTTCCGCTCGAGGTACGCGATCGCCTCATTTGTTGGGCTCATACGTCCCCCTCCTCTGGCCATCCGGTATCGGCCGGACAGTGCACTGCCTTAGCACGAAGTACTGGTGGCCAACGTTAGCTAGGGATGTGAGGATTTATGTCTCCTCCTGTTCGGTGTGTGCCCAGTGTAAGGCGCCCAGACATTTGCCCAGGGGTAAGCTACAACCCCTGCCTATTCCACAACGACCCTGGTCCCACCTCTCGGTGGATTTTGTTACCGACCTTCCCCCCTCACAGGGGAATACTACCATCCTGGTTGTTGTGGATCGGTTCTCGAAGGCCTGTCGTCTCCTTCCCATGCCGGGTCTACCCACTGCCCTACAGACCGCTGAGGCTCTGTTTACCCATGTCTTCCGGCATTACGGGGTACCCGAGGATATAGTGTCTGACCGAGGCCCCCAGTTCACCTCCAGAGTGTGGAGAGCGTTTATGGAACGGTTGGGGGTTTCGGTAAGCCTTACCTCGGGTTACCACCCGGAGAGTAATGGGCAGGTTGAACGTGTTAACCAGGAGGTGGGTAGGTTTCTGAGGTCTTATTGCCAGGGCCGGCCGGAGGAGTGGGCGAGATACGTTCCATGGGCCGAAATGGCACAGAACTCTCTCCGCCACTCCTCCACCCAACTAACCCCTTTCCAGTGTGTGTTAGGGTACCAGCCGGTTCTGGCACCTTGGCACGAGAGCCAGATCGAGGCCCCTGCGGTGGATGAATGGGTACGGCGCTCGGAGGAAACATGGAACGCTGCCCACGTACATCTGCAGCGGGCCATCCGTCGGCAGAAAACGAGCGCCGATCTCCACCGCAGTGAGGGGCCTGTGTACGCACCTGGAGATCGAGTCTGGCTCTCGACCAGAAACCTGCCCCTCCGCCTGCCCTGCCGGAAGCTGGGTCGGCGGTTTGTGGGGCCATTCAAAGTCCTGAGGAGGTTGAACGAGGTGTGTTACAGGTTAGAACTGCCTATTGACTATAGGAATATTAACCCCTCGTTCCATGTGTCTCTCCTCAGGCCGGTGGTAGCTGGTCCACTCCAGGAGTATGAGATAGAGGAGACTCCTCCGCCCCCGTTGGACATCGAGGGGGCTCCGGCGTACACCGTGAGGTCCATCCTTGATTCGAGACGCCGGATGGGGGGTCTTCAATATCTCGTGGAGTGGGAGGGGTACGGTCCGGAGGAGCGGTGCTGGGTGCCAAGGAGGGACATATTGGACCAGTCCCTGCTGACCGAGTTCCATCGGGGTCATCCTGCGCGCCCTGCTCCGCGTCGTCCGGGTCGTCCCCGAGCCCCGGGGCTGGAGCCGCGCGTCAAGGGGGGGGGGTACTGTCACGGTTTCGGCCGAGGCTGCTCCTTCTCCTTGTTCGGGCAGGCTTCGGCGGTCGTCGTCTCCGGAGTACTAGCTGCCACCGTTCTATGTTTCATGTTCGTTTGGTTTTGTCTCTTTGTAACACCTGTCCCTTGTTTGTGTTTGATTGTGTTCCCTATTTAGTTTCGTGTGTTTGGGTCAGGTGTTATGCGTGATTGTTTATTGTCAGCCTGCCTCCGAGGAGTTTGTATCTCTCGTTGTTGTATTTTTCGAGAGTTCGCACTGCGTGCGCTTTTCTTGTTTTTTCCGCACTGTGTTTGTGCGTAATTGTTCGCGCCGCCCGGTTGGGTTGGCGACTCATTTTTCCTGTGTTGGACCTTACTAAAGTCTGTTGAAGTCATCCTTGTTCCTGCGCTTGATTCATTCCACTCATCCACACACAGCACTCTGACACTCTCAAACAGATTCGGGCTTTGGTTTTGTCCCTGTGCCCGTAATGCTGTAGGATCTAGTTTGAGAAACAGACACCTCACAGGTCCTCAACTGGCAGCTTCATTAAATAGTACCCGCAAAACACCAGTCTCAACGTCATCAGTGAAGAAGCGACTCCGGGATGCTGACCTTCTAGGCAGAGTTGCAAAGAATAAGCCAAATCTCAGACTGGCCAATAAAAAGAGAAGATTAAGATGGGCAGTCTGAGATATGGCTTTTTCATTGCAACTCTGCCACTCCTCTTTCTATTCTGAGCCAGTTTGCGCTGTTCTGTGAAGGGAGTAGTACACAGCTTTGTACGAGATCTTCAGTTTCTTGGCAATTTTTCGCATGGAATAGCCTTAATTTCTCCGAACAAGAATAGACTGACGAGTTTCAGAAGAAAGTTATTTGTTTCTGGCCATTTTGAGCCTGTAATCGAACCCACAATTGCTAGTGCTCCAGATACTCAACTAGTCTCAAGAAGGCCAGTTGTATTGCTTCTTTAATCAGCACAACAGTTTTCAGCTGTGCTAACATAATTGCAAAAGGGTTTTCTAATGATCAATTAGCCTTTTAAAATGATAAACGTGGATTAGCAAACACAACGTGCCATTGGAACACAAGACTGATGGTTGCTGATAATGGGCCTCTGTACTGTCTGAATCCTGGCTCAGGAAGGCCACCAAAAATTCTGAAATTTCCATCCCCAACTATAACATTTTCCGTCTAGATAGAACTGCCAAAGGGGGTGGAGTTGCAATCTACTGTAGAGATAGCCTGCAGAGCTCTATCATACTATCCAGGTCTGTGCCCAAACAGTTTGAGCTTCTACTTCTAAAAATCCACCTTTCCAGAAATAAGTCTCTCACTGTTGCCGCTTGCTACAGACCCCCCTCAGCCCCCAGCTGTGCCCTGGACACCATATGTGAATTGATTGCCCCCATTTATCCTCAGAGTTTGTACTGCTTGGTGACCTAAATTGGGATATGCTTAATACCCCAGCCATCCTACAATCCAAGCTAGATGCCCTCAACCTCACACAAATGATCAACGAACCTACCAGGTACAACCCTAAATCCGTAAACATGGGTACCCTCATAGATATCATCCTGACTAACATACCCTCTAAATACACCTCAGCTGTCTTCAACCAGGATCTCAGCGATCACTGCCTTATTGCCTGCGTCCGTAACGGGTCCGCGGTCAAACGACCACCCCTCATCACTGTCAAACGCTCCCTAAAACACTTTAGCGAGCAGGCCTTCCTAATTGACCTGGCCCAGGTATCCTGGATGGATATAGATCTCATTCCGTCAGTAGAGGATGCCTGGTTGTTCCTTAAAAGTAATTTTTTTCTCAATCTTAAATAAACATGCCCCATTCAAAAAATACAGAACTAAGAACCGATATAGCCCCTGGTTCTCCTCAGACTTGACTGCCCTTGACCAGCACAAAAACATCCTGTGGCGTACAGCATTAGCATCAAATAGCCCCCGCGATATGCAACTTTTCAGGGAAGTTAGGAACCAATATACACAAGCAGTCAGGAAAGCAAAGGCTAACTTTTTCAAACAGAAATTTGCATCCTGTAGCACTAACTCCAAAAAGTTTTGGGACACTGTAAAGTCCATGGAGAATAAGAGCACTTCCTCCCAGCTGCCCACTGCACTGAGGCTAGGAAACACTATCACCACCGATAAATCTACAATAATCGAGAATTTCAACAAGCATTTTGCTACAGCTGGCCATGCTTTCCATCTGGCTACCACTAACCCGGCCACCAACTCTGCACCCTCTGCTGCAACTTGCCCATGCCCCCCGCTTCTCCTTCACACAAATTAAGACAGCTGATGTTTTGAAAGCGCTGCAAAATCTGGACCCCTACAAATCAGCTGGGCTAGACAATCTGGACCCTTTCTTTCTAAAACTAGCACCGAAATTGTCGCAACCCCTATTACTAGTCTGTTCAACCTCTCTTTCATAACGTCTGAGATCCCCAGAGATTGGAAAGCTGCCGCGGTCATCCCCCTCTTCAAAGGGGGTGACATTCTAGATCCAAACTGCTACAGACCTATATCCATCCTGCCCTGCCTTTCGAAAGTATTTGAAAGCCAAGTTAACAAACAGATCACCGACCATTTCGAATACCACCGTACCTTCTCCGCTATGCAATCCGGTTTCCGAGCTGGTCACGGGGTGCACTTCAGCCACGCTCAAGGTCCTAAACGATATTATAACCGCGATTGATAATAGACAGTACTGTGCAGCCGTCTTCATCGACCTGGCCAAGGCTTTCGACTCGGTCAACCACCGCATTCTTATTGGCAGACTAAATAGCCTTGGTTTCTCAAATGACTGCCTCGCCTGGTTCACCAACTACTTCTCAGATAGAGTTCAGTGTGTCAAATCGGAGGGCCTGTTGTCTGGACCTATGGCAGTCTCTATGGGGGTGCCACAGGGTTCAATTCTTGGGCCGACACTTTTCTCCATGTATATCAATGATGTCGCTCTTGCTGCTGGTGACTCTCAGATCCACCTCTACGCAGACGACACCATTTTGTATACATCTGGCCCTTCATTGGACACTGTGTTAACAAACCTCCAAACGAGCTTCAATGCCATACAACAATCCTTCAGTAGCCTCCAACTGCTCTTAAACACTAGTAAAACTAAATGCATGCTTTTCAATCGAACGCTGCTGGCACCCGCCCACCCGACTAGAATCACCACTCGACGGGTCTGACCTAGAGTATGTGGACAACTACAAATACCTAGGTGTCTGGTTAGACTGTAAACTCAACTTCCAGACTCACATAAAGAATCTCCAATCCAAAGTTAAATCTAGAATCGGCTTCCTATTTCGCAACAAAGCCTCCTTCATTCATGCTGCCAAACATGCCCTCGTAAAACTGACTATCCTACCGATCCTTGACTTCGGCGATGTCATTTACAAAATAGCCTCCAACACTCTACTCAGCAAATTGGATGTAGTCTATCACAGTGCCATCCGTTTTGTCTCCAAAGCCCCATACACTACCCACCACTGTGACCTGTACGCTCTTGTTGGCTGGTCCTCACTACATGTTCGTCGTCAAACCCACTGGCTCCAGGCCATCTATAAATCACTGCTAGGCAAATCCCCGCCTTATCTTAGCTCATTGGTCACCATAGCAGCACCCACCCGTAGTCTGCGCTCCAGCAGGTATATCTCACTGGTCATTCCCAAAGCCAACACCTCCTTTGGCCGCCATTCATTCCAGTTCTCTGCTGCCAATGACTGGAACGAATTGCAAAAATCTCTGAAGCTGGAGACTCTTATCTCCCTCAATAACTTTAAGCATCAGTTGTCAGAGCACCTTACCGATCACTGCACCTGTACACAGCCCATCTGAAATTAGCCCACCCAACTACCTCATCCATATATTGTAATTTATTTTGCTCTTTTGCACCCAAGTATCTCTATTTGCACATAATCTCTTGCACATCTAGCATTCCAGTGTTAATACTATTGTAATTATTCTGCACTATAGCCTATTTATTGCCTTACCTCCATAACTTGCTACATTTGCACACTCTGTATATATATTTTCTGTTGTATTTTTGACTTTATGTTTTTTACCCCATATGTAACTCTGTGTTGTTTTTATTGCACTGCTTTGCTTTATCTTGGCCAGGTCGCAGTTGTAAATGAGAACCTGTTCTCAACTGGCTTACCTGGTTAAATAAAGGTGAAATAAAAAAATTAAATAAAAAGTACGCCTATGTAGATATTCCATAAAAAATCAGCCGTTTCCAGCTACAATAGCCATTTACAACATTAACAATGTCTACACTGTATTTCTGATCAATTTGATGTTATTTTAATGGACAAAAAAATTGCTTTTCTTTAGAAAACAAGGACATTTCTAAGTGACCCCAAACTCTTGAACAGTAGTGTACTTCCCCACTGCTCTGGGTCTATCAATCAAACCCAACGCTTTCAGCCACTCTGACGGGATGAATTATTCCAAATGCAGCTAAAGCTGTTGCTTTGGCACCCGGGTATAAATCTTGGCCTTTAATTTAATAAAGAAAGCCGGGAGAGGTGAGGCACCTGGGAGGAAATTGGTCAGGGGGAATGACAGGCACAGAGGGGGGTCCTTGGTTAATATTTCCCCCATAATAGTCCCTGGTCATCATCCGCCCACATTTTAATGTCAGCCCCTTGACTCTTTGGAGATGGTTTCGTTTTTCACGTTGCTCCCCTCTTACCCCAGTGAGATCACTCCAGATTCAAGGCGAAATCTGAAGTTTTTGCAAGTCCCCAGGATGTCAGGAGACACCTTCAAAACTGTCCACTAGGGGCAAAAATATATACCTCAATGCCCAGAGGTCTATGGAGTAGGAACACACTGCTTAGACAACTGTGCCATCCATCCACAGTGAGTTACAAAGGCGGGTCTTAGTTAATGGCTAAACTTAACCGTGGAGTTGTTTTTTTGTTTAACCCTATCCCAAACCTTAATCCTTATTTGAGCAATCTGAATTAATGCCTGAATTGTTAACCATCAGAATGAATTATGATTATGTGTGTACCCGTAGAGTTGTTTATGTTTGCCTAATATGCCTAAAACTCATGAGGGAGCTGTGTGCCTAAATACAGGACGTCGCCACTAGGGGTAGGCTTGGGTTTTGCTAGGGTGTTGTGGACAGGGGTGGCAGATTGGCGTAATCCATGAACTCTGGCTCCCAGTGATAGGCACTCATTTTTACAATTTAGAAATTTGACAGGTGCTCCGGCTCTGAGGGTTGCGTTTTCAATCCCAGTGATAGGCACTCATTTTTGCAACTTAGAAGTTTAACTCGAGCTCTGGCTCCGAGGGTCGTGTGTTCCATCCCAGGGATAGGCACTAGTTTTAGCAATTTTGAAACATGAAATTTCATCCCAAACACATCAGAGATGGTTGCTTACTCTTTCCTTCTCTCTCTGTTCTCCATCTCCCTACCTAATGCCTAAAGTTCAAAGGGTTATTGCTCCCTTTACGGACCCCTGATTCATCTTCACTTTAATGTGCATAGTTAGAGGGGGGAAGAGAAAACAGGTACCAAGTTTCTCAATTTTTTTAACTACCCATAATGTTTCTCATGGACTGAGATCTGGTTTCTCCAGGCTGGTTTCAATTGAGCGGCCCATAATCACCATTCCTGAGTCTCCATTTTATTACCCCCCCTTCCCCATCCCGGTAATCTCATAAAAGCATTGAAAAAAGCATTGACTTGTTTTTGTTCACTTTGATTGTAAGGGAAGGTGCTGGTAGAAGAGCAACAGAACAGGCAACGCTTCGTTATGCATGACGATTTCCTTTTGTTTGGAAGGTTGGAGACCATTCAAATTCGGAGATCGCATGGCTTCTACACGATGTCGTGAGGATCCTGAGAAATTAAAATCCCTTAGTAAAGCAGGTGCTGGGTGCTGAGTTTTTGCCCAATGCTATTTCTTTGACAGTAGTAATCAATGCATATGGCTTGAGCTAATCGCTACCATATGAAAGGGGTTTAGCGTAGCACAGAACCAGATGGCTTTACAAATGACAGTCTTGGGGAGCGTTGCGATAATGGAAACACATAGTATCTCTGATGGTCAGGTGCCTGGCGTTTCGACATTTCCTGAAGATGTTTTACATGGAAAGAAGCCTTACTTTGAAGGTCTCATCTCTGGGCTAGCCCACAGATTTTGGCCGTGTTTCAGACGTTATTACGAAGTGAGGAATCACTGTGACAAGGCACAGACTGGACATGTGGATTCCTCCAGTTTTTTGTTTCATTCGTTCAGTTACCTTTCAGTTTTATAAAATGTTTTGTTCCTTTTGTGTGTGTGTTTGTGTGTGTGTGTGTGAGTGTGTGTTTGTGAGTGAGTGAGGGGCTCCCATCTTTATTTTTCTGGTCTTTTGGGCTACAGTTCCCCTCATTGAAAACAGAGTACCATGAACCTGCGAATATTGCTTTTGAGCCATATAGGAAAAGTAGATCAACCATGCCTTTGGTTGAATGCTGGGTGATGAAAACATTGTTTCTACCCCTTCAATCGGTCACTTCCTCTTCATTGTAGGAGCCCACCACATTTAGACCCCCCTCATCACTTCTTAGGAGGTTAACCTACCATCATGGTACAAAAGAAACCACCTGTGTGTGTGTGTTGATGTGTTTATCTATGTCTATGTGAGTAGATATGTCTATGTAGATAGGGTTAAACAAGACGTAATGGATCATTACTTGATCCTGTGTTTGATTTTTCTAAAGGTCAGGGATGACCTCATCCCGGGGCTGATTTCTTCTGGGTTATTAGGCCGAACTAAGCCCTTCCAACCCCCTGCTTGTTTCTGTCCTATAGACAACCTATGGAGACACTCCGAGGACCACAGGGTATCTGGTGTCCAATTAATACCCACACACCACTACTTCTTTCAGGGAGGGAAACGATCGGTAGAGCCTGAAGTGGTGTCCCACAGCGCCGGCTAAAGGAAGTTTACTGAAAAGACGGAAAGAGGAGTGAGAAAGAAAGAAACAATAAGAAATAAAGTCAACAAAACAAATATTTTATTTTGTCTTTCGCATGCCGGGCTCGTCGAGCGAGGCAATTGGCCATGTCTTAAAATCCGCTTTCCAGGGGACTCTGGGAAGGGGGAGGTCAGGGAGAGGTTAGGGAAGCAACATGGGCGCACATCTGTGAGGTGTGGGCATGCTTTGCCACGCCGTGTTTGCCGAGTGCCGACAGTGCCCCTAAAACGCCCTGCAGAGGCAATGGGAATGGAGGCAGGGGATAGACTGATTTGACTTCGGCTGAGAGTATTTTCTCTTTCTCACAGACACCCTGACATTCCTCTCTGTTTGTTTGATCAATACTGCTGTATCAGACCCGTCTGTGGACATACAGACCCAACTGCATCGTGGGGGATTAAATCAAGTCCACCAACAGACTGAGTGAGTGGTCGGCCCAATAGTTTTCTCTCTCTGGCTGAAGAGAATTGAAGGAGGGCAAACAAAGGCAGGCCTCACGCAATAGTAGACACACCAAGTAGATGAAGAGATTTAGATGGTGTCTAACATGAACACTACATTTGCGCAGTTAATGATACAAAGCAGGTTGTTTATAATTTGGAAAATGTACGTTCTTTTTTTTACCGTTTTACTTTGAATGTGGCTTTGAGGTGTACATTTTGTCATATTGCTACATGTATTGTGCTACTTTCGTATGCTCTAGTCTAGTAAGCCACACAAAAAGCCTTGCAGGTCACTGGTTTTATATGGCTAAAACACTACCAGAATGTGTTTGTCCCACAACCTTTATAGCTCTAGAATGACCATAACTTGATATATTTTTTTCTTTTTCTGATGACCATTTCTGAGGAACAAACACAAAACCTATCCCTTGGCTCCTTGCTTCCAGAATGAAGATGTAGGGTGGTTTTCAAGAGGGTCAAAGGTCATAGGTTGAACTCAGGTGCCGTATATTGAGGCCTGAGGCCTCCTTGCATAAAACCCAAGACTATCCTCTCAGGATCTCACCCAACAAAGGTTTGACAAACTCCACCGGCCCTTGCGTATGACAGTTGTGTTACTCAATAGACCAACGATTGAAAATCAAACCGAAGGCTGTAAAAATAACGAAAGGCTAGGTGTCATCCCCGAGACCTGGACTACATAACTCACAATCACTGTTAGGGCCTTTTAAGAGAAAAAAGCAGTTATAATCTGGAGGACCAGAATACACAATGAGGGCTATTAGCTCATGCCCGGGATATCTTGTGTCTTGATGCATTGATGAGATGTGTGCGTTATTTATGTGAGCACTCCCTCAGAGGGCACTACCAAAGCAAACATTTCAAAGGAGATGTCTCTTGTGTATGCATGGCTTCTCCGGGTTCCTCAGAATAATTTTCAGGTCTCATGAAGAAGCCTTATAAGAATACCACACTGTAAAACAGAATAAAGAAACGTTAACCTCTTTGATGATCAAAGAGAAAAAAATATATACAAAAATTAAGTTGGCTAGAAAATAAGACCACAAGGTCGTCTCCAAGAACACTTGGACAAGGTTTAAAACAAGGATCAATTTCTCAACCTGTGGGGGAAAATCCAGCATTGATTTGATCTTTAGACCGTGGTAATGGCATTTCAAAGCCCAGCAAAATGATGTTAAGCTTGTCCTTTGCTTGATCCTCTGCCCTCTACACAGACACAAATATATTTTTTACTAACTGACATCTTGTGATTCAAAACTGACTACTGGTATATATTCCTGTCATAATGACATATCACCTATCAGAACAGTATAAGTGGGTCTTTCCACCAATTCTGTGCCTTTTGAGCAGTGTAACTTGGTCGAAAAAAGATTGATTTCACAAAATGTTAACATTCTGTCATGAAGAGCACATGTTCAAATTCATAAAAAAACATTTTCCCATCTCAAGACGTTAAAGGCCCAGTGCAGACAAAAACTTGATTTTTCTGAGTTTCCTATACACTGAGGGAACAAAATATTATGAACACCTGCTCTTTCCATTACATACAGTGGGGGAAAAAAGTATTTAGTCAGCCACCAATTGTGCAAGTTCTCCCACTTAAAAAGATGAGAGAGGCCTGTAATTTTCATCATAGGTACACGTCAACTATGACAGACAAAATGAGAATTTTTTTTCCAGAAAATCACATTGTAGGATTTTTAATGATTTTATTTGCAAATTATGGTGGAAAATAAGTTTTTGGTCAATAACAAAAGTTTCTCAATACTTTGTTATATACCCTTTGTTGGCAATGACACAGGTCAAACGTTTTCTGTAAGTCTTCACAAGGTTTTCACACACTGTTGCTGGTATTTTGGCCCATTCCTCCATGCAGATCTCCTCTAGAGCAGTGATGTTTTGGGGCTGTCGCTGGGCAACACGGACTTTCAACTCCCTCCAAAGATTTTCTATGGGGTTGAGATCTGGAGACTGGCTAGGCCACTCCAGGACCTTGAAATGCTTCTTACGAAGCCACTCCTTCGTTGCCCGGGCGGTGTGTTTGGGATCATTGTCATGCTGAAAGACCCAGCCACGTTTCATCTTCAATGCCCTTGCTGATGGAAGGAGGTTTTCACTCAAAATCTCACGATACATGGCCCCATTCATTCTTTCCTTTACACAGATCAGTCGTCCTGGTCCCTTTGCAGAAAAACAGCCCCAAAGCATGATGTTTCCACCCCCATGCTTCACAGTAGGTATGGTGTTCTTTGGATGCAACTCAGCATTATTTGTCCTCCAAACACGACGAGTTGAGTTTTTACCAAAAAGTTATATTTTGGTTTCATCTGACCATATGACATTCTCCCAATCCTCTTCTGGATCATCCAAATGCACTCTAGCAAACTTCAGACGGGCCTGGACATGTACTGGCTTAAGCAGGGGGACATTTCTTGCACTGCAGGATTTGAGTCCCTGGCGGCGTAGTGTGTTACTGATGGTAGGCTTTGTTACTTTGGTCCCAGCTCTCTGCAGGTCATTCACTAGGTCCCCCCGTGTGGTTCTGGGATTTTTGCTCACCTCTTGCGTGGAGCCCCAGATCGAGGGAGATTATCAGTGGTCTTGTATGTCTTCCATTTCCTAATAATTGCTCCCACAGTTGATTTCTTCAAACCAAGCTGCTTACCTATTGCAGATTCAGTCTTCCCAGCCTGGTGCAGGTCTACAATTTTGTTTCTGGTGTCCTTTGACAGCTCTTTGGTCTTGGCCATAGTGGAGTTTGGAGTGTGACTGTTTGAGGTTGTGGACAGGTGTCTTTTATACTGATAACAAGTTCAAACAGGTGCCATTAATACAGGTAACGAGTGGAGGACAGAGGAGCCTCTTAAAGAAGAAGTTACAGGTCTGTGAGAGCCAGAAATCTTGCTTGTTTGTAGGTGACCAAATACTTATTTTCCACCATAATTTGCAAATAAATTCATAAAAAATCCTACAATGTGATTTTCTGGATTTTTATTTCTCAATTTGTCTGTCATAGCTGACGTGTACCTATGATGAAAATTACAGGCCTCTCTCATCTTTTTAAGTGGGAGAACTTGCACAATTGGTGGCTGACTAAATACTTTTTTTCCCCACTGTAGACTGACCAGGTGAATCCAGGTGAAAGCTATAATCCCTTATTGATGTCACTTGTTAAATCCACTTCAATCAGTGTAGCTCAAGGGGAGGAGACAGGTTAAAGGAGGATTTTTAAGCCTTGAGACAATTGAGACATGGATGTGAAATAACACATATGGAATTATGTAGTAACCAAAAAAGTGTGAAAGAAATCAAAATATATTTTATATTTGAGATTCTTCAAATAGCCACCCTTTGCCTTGATGACAGCTTTGCAAACTATTGGCATTCTCTCAACCAGCTTCACCTGGAATGCTTTTCCAACAGTCTTGAAGGAGTTCCCACATATGCTGAGCACTTGTTGGCTGCTTTTACTTCACTCTGTGGTCCGACTCATCCCAAACCATCTCAATTGGGTTGAGGTCGGGGGATTGTGGAGGCCAGGTCATCTGATGCAGCACTCCATCACTCTCCTTCTTGGTAAAATAGCCCTTACACAGCCGGGAGGTGTGTTGGGTCATTATCCTGTTGAAAAAAAATGATAGTCTCATTAAGCACAAACCAGATGGGATGGCGTATCGCTGCAGAATGCTGTGGTAGTCTTGCTGGTTACGTGTGCCTTGAATTCTAAATACAGTGAGGGAAAAAAACATTTGATCCCCTGCTGATTTTGTACGTTTGCCCACTGACAAAGACATGATCAGTCTATAATTATAATGGTAGGCTTAATTTAACAGTGAGAGACAGAATAACAACAAAAAAATCCAAAAAAACGCATGTCAAAAATGTTAGAAATTGATTTGCATTTTAATGAGGGAAATAAGTATTTGACCCCTCTGCAAAACATGACTTAGTACTTGGTGGCAAAAACCTTATTGGCAATCACAGAGGTCAGACGTTTCTTGTAGTTGGCCACCAGGTTTGCACACATCTCAGGAGGGATTTTGTCCCACTCTTCTTTGCAGATCTTCTCCAAGTCATTAAGGTTTCGAGGCTGACGTTTGGCAACTCAAACCTTCAGCTCCCTCCACAGATTTTCTATGGGATTAAGGTCTGGAGACTAGCTAGGCCACTCCAGGACCTTAATGTACTTCTTCTTGAGCCACTCCTTTGTTGCTTTGGCCGTGTGTTTTGGATCATTTTCATGCTGGAATACCCATCCACGACCCATTTTCAATGCCCTGGCTGAGGGAAGGAGGTTCTCAACCAAGATTTGATGGTACTTGGCCCCGTCCATCGTCCCTTTGATGCAGAGAAGTTGTCCTGTCCCCTTAGCAGAAAAACACCCCCAAAGCATAATGTTTCCACCTCCATGTTTGACGGTGGGGCAGCATTCTTCCTCCTCCAAACACGGCGAGTTGAGTTGATGCCAAAGAGCTCGATTTTGATCTCATCAATCATTTAGCAGACACTCTTATCCAGAGCGACTTACAGTTAGTTAGTGCATACATTATAATTTTTTTCTTCATACCCCCTGTGGGAATCGAACCCACAACCCTGGAGTTGCAAACACCATGCTCTATCAACTGAGCTACATCCCTGCCAGCCATTCCCTCCCCTACCCTGGGCCAATTTTGCACCGCCCCATGGTTCTCCAGGTCACGGCCGGCTACGACAGAGCCTGGATTCAAACCAGGATCTCCAGTGGCACAGCTAGCACTGCGATGCAGTGCCTTAGACCACTGCGCCACTCGGGAGACTGTGACCTCAACACTTTCACCCAGTTCTCCTCTGAATCATTCAGATATTCATTGGCAAACTTCAGACTGGCCTGTATATGTGCTTTCTTGAGCAGGGGGACCTTGCGGGCGCTGTAGGATTTCAGTCCTTCACGGAGTAGTGTGTTATCAATTGTTTTCTTGGTGACTATGGTCCCAGCTGTCTGGAGATCATTGACAAGATCCTACCATGGTCGTCTGTTGTCCTCTGTAGCTCAGCTGGTAGAGCACAGCGCTTGTAACGCCAAGGTAGTGGGTTCGATCCCCGGGAACACCCATACACAAAAATCACTTTGGATAAAAGCGTCTGCTAAATGGCATATTATTATTATTACCGTGTAGTTATGGGCTGATTCCTCACTGTTCTCATGATCATTGCAACTCCACGAGGTGAGATCTTGCATGGAGCCCCAGGCCGAGGGAGATTGACAGTTATTTTGTGTTTCTTCCATTTGCGAATAATCGCACCAACTGTTGTCACCTTCTCACCAAGCTGCTTGGCGATGGTCTTGTAGCTCATTCCAGCCTTGTGTAGGTCTACAATCTTGTCCCTGACATCCTTGGAGAGCTCTTTGGTCTTGGCCATGGTGGAGAGTTTGGAATCTGATTGATTGATTGCTTCTGTGGACAGGTGTCTTTTATACAGGTAACAAGCTGAGATTAGGAGCACTCCCTTTAAGAGTGTGCTCCTAATCGCAGCTCGTTACCTGTATAAAAGACACCAGGAAGCTAGAAATCTTTCTGATTGAGAGGGGTTAAATACTTATTTCCCTCATTAAAATGCAAATCAATTTATAACATTTTTGACATACGTTTTTCTGGATTTTTTTGTTGTTATTCTGTCTCTCACTGTTCAAATAAACCTACCATTAAAATTATAGACTGATCATTTCTTTGTCAGTGGGCAAAGAACTTGTGTTTCTTGGTCCAAGCAGGTCTCTTCTTCTTATTGGTGTCCTTTAGTAGTGGCCATGAAGGCCTGATTCACACAGTCCCCTCTGAACAGTTGATGTTGTTACTTGAACTCTGTGAAGCATTTGTTTGTTCTGGTAACTCTAATGAACGTATCCTCTGCAGCAGAGGTAACTCTGGGTCTTCCATTCCTGTCGCAGTCCTCATGAGAACCAGTTTCATCATAGCGCTTGATGGTTTTTGCGCTTGCACTTGAAGAAACGTTCTAAGTTTATGAAAATGTTCCATATTGACTGGCCTTCATGTCTTAAAGTAATGATGTACTGTCGTTTCTCTTTGCTAATTTAAGCTGTTCTTGCCATTATATGGACTTGGTCTTTTACCAAATAGGGCTATTTCTGTATACCCCCCTACCTTGTCACAACACAACTGATTGGCTCAAACGTGTTAAGAAATAAATACACTCCACAAATTAACTTTTAACAAGGCACACCTGTTAATTGAAATGCATTCCAGGTGACTACCTCATGAAGCTGGTTGAGAGAATTCCAAAAGTTAGCAAAGCTGTCATCAAGGCAAAGGGTGGATATTCGAAGAATCTCAATAAAAAATATATATTTTGATTTCTTAACACTTTTTTGGTTACTACATGATTCCATATGTGTTATTTCATAGTTTTTATGTCTTCACTATTATTCTACATTGTAGAACATAGTAAAAATAAAGAAAAACTCTGGAATGAGTAGGTGTGTCCAAACTTTTGACTGGTACTGTATGCGTGCCATACAGAGCGTGAATGGGCAAGACAAAATATTATAGTGCCTTTGAACGGGGTATGGTAGTAGGTACCAGGCGCAACAGTTTATGTCAAGAACTGTAACGCTGCTGGGTTTTTCACGCTCAACCGTTTCCCGTGTGTATCAAGAATGGTCCAACACCCAAAGGTCATCCAGCCAACTTGACAGAACTGTGGGAACCATTGGAATCAACATGGGCCGGCATCCCTGTGGAAAGTTTGACACCTTGTACAGTCCATGCCCCTACAATTTGAGGCTGTTCTGATTGAAAAATATTATGAAGGTGTTATTATTTTTTTTATTATCTTTTTATTATAATGTTATTTTCTTTTAACAGGGGTTACATAGACAACCAAACAAAGTGCACCACACAGACGAAGTACAATAAAAGGAATAAGGATACAGCAAAACATTATACAAAAAGGCAGTCATAAAATGGAGAGAAAATAATATATACAAACATCACAATTATAACATGGGGCATTTATGGGAGGTTTTCTACATAGGACCACAATGGAGACCAGATTTTCCAAAATGCGTCAGACTTCTGGTGTAAATCAAAGGTATCAAAGGTGTCTCTAGGGGTAGAATAGCAGAAGCTTGAGAAAGCTACATTCTCACAGATGGTACTTCAGGTGTGGACCATAATAACAATATGCATTTTTTGGCTAAGTAGACAAGGGTATTGAACAGATGTTCAGAGTTAGGGTCAAACACAACGTTACAATCAAAATATAAATTCGCTGAAAAAGCAAATTGTCTACCCAAGATCTTCTGGATGTTTAAATGAATATCATTCCAATAAGACTGGATTCTGCTACAATACCAAAAAACATGCATGAAGGTGCCAGTATCCTGTTTACATTTGAAACATAAATGTGATGCATTAGAAAACATTCTGTGAAGGCGGACAGGTTGTCACGGTTTACTATGCCAGAACCCAGAAGCAGACCAGGACAAGGTACGTTGAGAGAAAGGTGAGTGTTTATTAATAGATTCCGAGTGAGGCTGAATAATCCAGGGAACAGAGCGGGTGGCGTGGATGGGTTGTTGAGGGTGCAGTGGTTGGTCCGGTACTGGCTCGGCAGCCGCCGACCATCAGGCAGAGGTTGGGTGAAGGTTCCGGGTGAGAGACTGCAGACAGAACAAAAACGGAGGTCAGTACACAGCAAGTCACAAGGTGCAAAACAAACAAAACTAACACTAATGGCTCAGAGGCTGATACGCTGACAAACATACTGTTCATAGCTAACGATCCGGCAGGAACTGGATGTTAGGCCAGAGCCTAAGAAGGGTGATGATCAGGACCAGGTGTGCAGATTGCTGATGGGATGCAGGTGCGGAAAACAAGAGCGCTCCCCGGAGCGTTCCCGAACCCTCGGGAAACTGGAGATTACGAACCGGAACACTAGTCACCAGACAGGACCCGACTCAGACAGCCGGGATCGTTACAGTACCCCCCCTCCGACGAACGCCACCGGGCGGACTCCCGGAGCGCCAGGATGGAGGCGGTAGAAGTCACTGATGAGGTCCGCATCTAGGACCTGTCGCCGCGGAATCCAACTCCTCTCTTCGGGGCCATACCCCTCCCAGTCCACGAGATACTGGAAACCCCGGCCCCGCCGTCTGGAATCCATGATGCGACGCACCGTGTAGGCAGGACCACCTCCGATCATCCGAGGAGGAGGAGGAGGAGGCGGAGGAGGCAACAGAGGACTGAGGAAGACAGGCTTGAGGCAGGAGACATGAAAGGTGGGATGGACTCTGAGCGTCCTCGGTAGTTTGAGTCGAACTGCCACTGGATTGATCACCTTCTCCACCACAAACGGACCAATGAACTTCGGTAACAACTTCCTAGACTCAGTCCGTAACGGAAGATCCCGTGTGGCCAACCAAACCCTATCTCCGATGGTATAGGTGGGAGCGGGGATCCGGCGACGATTCGCCTGGAGCTGATACCGGTCCGAAACTCTAAGGAGTGCCTTTCTGGCCCGATGCCAGGTCCGGTGGCAACAACGAATATGGGCCTGAACAGAAGGCACTGAGAGCTCCTTCTCCTGAGAAGGAAACAGGGGAGGTTGGTAGCCATACAGGCACTGGAAGGGAGACATCCCAGTGGCAGATGTAGGAAGCGTATTGTGGGCATACTCAACCCAAGGCAACTGAGAGACCCAGGAGGTGGGGTTGGAAGAGACCAGACAGCGTAGCGTGGATTCCATCTTCTGGTTGGCTCTCTCCGCCTGACCATTGGATTGGGGGTGAAAACCAGATGTGAGACTGACTGTAGCTCCAATGGCCAAACAGAAGGACTTCCAGACAGCAGAGGTAAACTGAGGGCCACGGTCGGAAACGATATCACTGGGCAAACCGTGGACCCTGAAAACCTCCCTAACCAGGATCTCGGACGTCTCCGAGGCAGAGGGAAGCTTGGCAATAGGCACAAAGTGGGCGAACTTGCTGAATCTGTCCACGATAGTCAGAACGACCGTGTTCCCCTCAGAAGCGGGCAACCCAGTGACGAAGTCCAGGGCCAGATGCGACCATGGTCGCCGGGGAATAGGAAGGGGGTGAAGTAGTCCAGAGCTGGGCCGATTGGTACTCTTATTCTGCGCACACACTGGACAGGCAGCAACAAAACCCCGAGTATCCTCGGCCATGGCAGGCCAAAAAAAAAGTCTGCGAAGAAACGCCATTGTCCGAGCCACGCCAGGGTGACAAGCCATCTTGCTGGCGTGGGACCATTTGAGGACAGCAGGACGAACCGACTCAGGCACAAACAACCGACCGGGTGGACCGTTACCGGGACCGGGCTGAGTCCGAAGGGCCGCCAGCACCTCCTCCTCAATCTTCCACATAACTGCTCCCACGACGCAGTTCCGGGGGAGGATTGTCTCGGTCTTGGACCCACTCTCCTCCGTCTTGGAGAACATCCGGGACAAGGCGTCCGCCTTGCCGTTCTTAGATCCAGGTCGGAACGTCAGGGCAAACTTGAATCGTCCGAAAAACAACGCCCACCTGGCCTGACGGGGAGTTGAGACGTTTAGCCGATTGCACGTAAGCAAGATTCTTGTGGTCAGTCCAGACAATAAACGGTTGCTCCGCCCCCTCCAACCAGTGGCGCCACTCCTCCAAGGCAAGTTTCACCGCGAGAAGCTCCCGGTTACCCACATCGTAATTCCTCTCCGCAGGCGAAAGGCGACGAGAGTAGTAGGCGCAGGGATGGAGTTTACTGTCCGTGGAGCATCGCTGCGACAGGATGGCGCCAACTCCCACATCAGACGCGTCCCACTTCAACGATCGAACTGACGGGCCGTGTCCGGTTGAGAGAGAATCGGTGCGTTGGTGAATCGCCTCTTCAAATCCAGAAACGCTCGATCCGCCTCCGGATTCCACTTGAAGGTCCTGATACTGGAAGTCAAGGCAGTTAACGGAGCGGCCACACGGCTGTAATCCCGGATGAATCTGCGGTAGAAATTCGCAGAACCCCAAAAATCTCTGGAGCTGCAATCTCGTACCGGGCTGGGCCCATTCCAGAACCGCTCTAACCTTCTCCTGGTCCATCCTAATCTCTCCCCTGGAGATGATGTACCCGAGAAAGGATGTCGTGTGGGCGTGAAACTCGCACTTCTCGGCCTTCACGAACAGACGATTCTCCAACAATCGCTGCAGAACCTGCCGGACATGCTGGACGTGGTCGGAAGGTTCCTTCGAGAAGATCAGAATGTCATCCAGGTAAACAAACACAAAGAGACCGATCATATCTCTCAGGACGTCGTTCACCATACTCTGGAATACCGCTGGAGCATTGGTCAGTCCAAACGGCATCACCTGATACTCGAAGTGACCCATCGGTGTATTGAAACCCGTCAACCACTCGTCCCCCTCTCTGATCCGGACCAGGTGATACGCATTGCGTAGGTCTAGCTTGGTGAACACCGTAGCACCCTGTAAGGAGTCGAAGGCAGAACTCATCAAGGGCAGGGGATACTTGTTCTTGACCGTGATGTCATTCAACCCCCGATAATCAATACACGGTCGAAGAGAGCCATCCTTCTTACCCACAAAGAAGAATCCTGCCCCCAGGGGTGATGACGAGGGACGAACGAGACCAGCAGCTAGGGACTCCTTGATGTAGGTCTCCAACGCCTCACGTTCAGGTCGGGAGATACTGTATAACCTTCCCTTGGGGTAGACAGCTCCAGGGACCAGGTTGATGGCACAATCATATGGTCGGTGGGGAGGGAGTGATAGAGCCTTCTGCTTACTGAAAACTTCCCCAAATCGTGATATGTCTCGGGAACCAGGGACAAATCTGGGGGTTTAGCCTCAATCACCTGACTGGGAACCGAATGGGGGCAGGCAGTCTTGAGACAGTTAGCATGACAATCAAGGCTCCAACTCGTTACCTTGCCCGTCACCCAATCGAACGTGGGATTGTGTTCCTTCAGCCAGGGGTATCCAAGGACCAGAGGAACATGGGAAGACGGCAGAATGAAGAATGAAATCATCTCAGAATGATTCCCGACAACCGCATCTTAACCGGTTCAGTCCTCATCGTGATACGTGCCAGACTACTGCCGTTCAGAGTGGTCGCTTCAATGGCTTCCCGGCAATTGCTCCTTGGAAAGCCCCAGCTGTTCCACCAACTCGGCATCAAGAAAGCTTCCATCGGCACCTGAATCGATAAAAGCGTTAAGCGCTAAGCTCTGATTCCTGTTCACAAGGGTAGCCGGGAAACGGGGTCTGACAGAGGTACTGAGAGGTTGAAACTGGCTCGCTAAAAGTCCTCCCAACTTTAGCGAGCCGGGCAGTTTGACGACCGCCGGGAACAAGTGGAGATGTAATGTCCCGAGCTACCACAGTAGAGGCAGCAGTTGGTCTTACGTCTATGTTGACGCTCCTCCTTGGTTAACCCGTGCCGCCCCACTTGCATGGGTTCAGAATCGGGAGAGAGGACCTCTCCACTAATCCATTGTGGTGGAGAATGATCGACGTGTTCTGGTCCACCACCCGACCCGACTGGGAACTGAGAAGCTGATCGATTGGACGGACCCCATTGCTTCTCCCTCCTTCGCTCTCGGACTCGATTATCCACCCGAATAGACAAGGCTACCAAGCTGTCCAGGTCACTAGGCTCGGATAGGAGATCAACTCATCCTTGAGCTGCTCCGACAGACCCTGGTAAAAGGCCGCTTGCAGAGACTCCTCGTTCCACCCACTCTCCACAGCCAACGTCTTGAACTCGATCACGAAGTCGGCCACGCTGCGAGTTCCTTGGCGAAGCGAAAACAGGCGCCTAGCTGCGTCCCTCCCTCGGACGGAATGGTCGAAGAGCTTCCTCATCTCGGCCGTGAACCCCTGGTATGAAGCCATGCAGGGATCCTGTCGTTCCCAAACGGCTGAAGCCCACTCCAGCGCTCGACCACGCAGCAACTCAATCACAAAGGCTATCCTAGCCTTGTCTGTGGCATAAGAGTAGGGCTGTAGATCGAACACTAATCCACACTGCATAAGGAAGGAACGGCATCTTCCCAGCTCCCCCTCATATTTATCCGGCGTCGGAACCTTGGGCTCACGGATGGACACAGCTTCAGAAGCGGCAGGCGAGATGGGTGAAACCGGTAGTGGATCCTCCACCGGACACTTACGTTGGTTCTGGACCTCCGTCAGACCGGTAGAAAGGTTCTGAACTGACCACGCGATCTCCTGTAGTACCGTGCTATGATGGCCCAACATCTTCTCCTGCTGGGTAATAGCATGGCGAACGGAGTCCAGGTCCGCTGGGTTCATTACTGGCCGGATCGTTCTGTCACGGTTTACTATGCCAGAACCCAGAAGCAGACCAGGACAAGGTACGTTGAGAGAAAGGTGAGTGTTTATTAATAGATTCCGAGTGAGGCTGAATAATCCAGGGAACAGAGCGGGTGGCGTGGATGGGTTGTTGAGGGTGCAGTGGTTGGTCCGGTACTGGCTCGGCAGCCGCCGACCATCAGGCAGAGGTTGGGTGAAGGTTCCGGGTGAGAGACTGCAGACAGAACAAAAACGGAGGTCAGTACACAGCAAGTCACAAGGTGCAAAACAAACAAAACTAACACTAATGGCTCAGAGGCTGATACGCTGACAAACATACTGTTCATAGCTAACGATCCGGCAGGAACTGGATGTTAGGCCAGAGCCTAAGAAGGGTGATGATCAGGACCAGGTGTGCAGATTGCTGATGGGATGCAGGTGCGGAAAACAAGAGCGCTCCCCGGAGCGTTCCCGAACCCTCGGGAAACTGGAGATTACGAACCGGAACACTAGTCACCAGACAGGACCCGACTCAGACAGCCGGGATCGTTACACAGGTTCTATGAAAACATTAGACATTTAGTTATTGCATGCTTATGGAGGTGCATTTGGGGTAGACCCTTTCGCAGATAGATATATTTAGACATATTGCCATTCATTTTCTGAAAAAAAGACAGATAGATGGCAGGGGATATTTTGGAATAGATCATTTAGCCGAGGAAGGATATTCATCCTGATGACATGAATCCTGCCAAAAAGAGAGTTTGGTAGGGTAGACCAGTTAATCGAACCCTGTTTAATCTTTGTGAGCAAAGGCATATCATTTGAAGTGAACAGGTTTTTAAGATTTGGAGTAACATATACGCTCAAGTATTTTAAGCCTGTTTCAGTCAATTGGAATGGAGATATCGTTTCTAAGTTGATTGTAGAGGGGATATTCAAAGGTTAAGCCATGGATTTATCCACATTAATTTTGAACCCTGACACGTTACCATATTCAGATATGATGTCCATTACTGCAGTGACAGTCTCTGGTTTAGAGATGTATAAATGCACATCATCAGCAAATAATGAAATTCTATGCCCTTCGTCACCCATAGAGATGCCCCTGATGTTATTACTAGACCTTATTGCCTCAGCCAGTGGTTCTATGACTAACGAGAACAGAGCAGGAGATAAAGGACAGCCTTGACGACAGCCCCTACCGATAGGAACTCTTTCTGATAATTTACCATTTGTGTTAACTGCCACTGATGGGTCAGAATAAAGTAATTTTACTAAATTAATAAAATGGTCACCCAGATTAACTTTTTCTAATACTGCAAGCAATAATTTCCACTCAACTCCATCGAAGGCCTTTTCGGCATCGAGAGAGACAATGAGTGCAGGGTCTTTAATTCTGCAAAGGTGGATTATGATATTCAAAGCACGTCTCACATTGTCCGTTCCAAATATGGATTTGACAAAACCAGTCTGATCAGGTTTAATGAAGTCTGGAAGTAGGACCCCCAACTTGCGAGCAAGTGTCTTAGTGTCTATTTTAACACAGAGGTAGGCCCGATTATCAACAATGACGAGACAGCCTACAGGGAGGAGGTGAGGGCCCTGGGAGAGTGGTGCCAGGAAAATAATCTCTCACTCAACGTCAACAAAATAAAGGAGCTGATCGTGGACTTCAGGAAACAGCAGAGGGAGCACGCCCATATCCACATCGACGGGACCGCAGTGGAGAAGGTGGAAAGCTTCAAGTTCCTCAGCGTACACATCACTGACGATCGGAAATGGTCCACCTACACAGTGTGGTGAGAAGGCGCAACACGCCTTTTCAACCTCAGGAGGCTGAAGAAATTTGGCTTGCAACTAAAACCTAAGAAACTTTTACAGATGCACAATTGAGAGCATCCTGTCGGCCTGTATCACCGCCTGGTACTGCAACTGCATCTCCCGCAACCGCAGGGCTCTCCAGAGGGTGGTGTGGTCTGCCCAATGCATCGCCGGTCACAAGAAGGCCAAAAAGATCATCAAGGACAACAACCACCTGAGCCACTGCCTGTTCACCCCGCTTTCATCCAGAAAGCGAGGTCAGTATAGGTGCATCAAAGCTGGGACCGAGAGACTGAAAAACAGCTTCTATCTCAAGGCCATCAGACTGTTAAATAGCCATCACGCAACCCTGCATCTTAGAGGCTGCTGCCCTATGTACATAGACTTGGAATCACTGGCCACTTTAATAATGGAACACTAGTCAGTCTAATAATGTTTACATATTTTAGTTTTACTCATCTCATATGTATTCTATTGTACTGTATTTTAGTCTACGCCACTCCGACATTGCTGTTGATCTTTCAGACATTGCTCGTCCTAATATTTATATATTTCTTAATTTCATTCTTTTATTTTAGATTTGTGTGCATTGTGTGTATTGTTGTGAATCGTTAGATATTACTGCACTGTTGGAGCTAGAAACACAAGCATTTTGCTACTCCCGCAATTACATCTTCTAAATATGTGTATGTGACCAATACAATTTGATTTGATTTGAACATCAACTCCTAGCAAACTGATAGGTCTAAACGAAGAGCAGTTTAATGGGTTTTTGTCCTTTTTTTTGTATCAGGCTAATGGATGCCGTTTTCCAGGACACTGGTATTATGTCTCTTTTGAACATATCATTTAGAGCAGGCATGAAGATAGGACATATCTCAGGCCAGAACTTCCTGTAGAACTCTGCCGAGAAGCCGCCTAGGCCGGGTGCCTTGCCAGAAGGCATTGCCTTAATAATTTCCCAAACCTCTTCAAGAGTAAAGGGAGCATTTAGTCTATTTCTATGCTCATCTGATATAGTGGGCAAGATGATCTTATTCAGATGTTTTGTCATTTCGTCGTTCGATCATGTACATTGTGAAGTATAAAGAGATTTATAGAAGTCGCAAAACGTATTATTGATAATGGATCTGCCATCCTTATAGACTTAATCGATCTTTCATTCTTTTATTTTTTAAGTTGGTGTGCAAGTAGACGGCTCGGACTCATCATATTTTTGCTTGGTAAAAAACTAACGTTTTTGACATGCTTTGTATGCTCTAAATTGACTTTGGTCTAAGCACAAGTTAGTAAATTCCATTTCGCCTGGGTTGGTTGTTGTTTATGAAAAAGTTCTAAATGCTTTACTTCAGCCTCCCTATTTTCCATTCTAAGCTTCTTGGTCAGAGAGGCTTGGGAAATGATAAAACCCCTTCTGATTTCTTTAGCAGTATCCCAGATAGTTGCAGCTGAGACAGGAGAGAGTTGATTGTTGAGCCAGTAATGTGATAATTTACCTTTTATCACAGAGCAGAATCCTTCATTGTTAAGCAGAGACGTATTAAGTCTCCAATATCTCGTTTTGGGGATTGTTTTGCCAATTTCAATATAATAATAATACACTGGGGCATGGTCAGAAATTACTATATAACCAATAGCACATGACTAGACAACATTATGGGGTCTAGAGTAGAAAGTATAGTCTCTGACATTAGAATTTAGCTCTCTCCATATGTCTACTAAACCAGATGAATCACAAACGCTTCTGGGAGCATTTGAGGCTCTATGAGTCGAGACTGGAGCAGTTGATGATTTATCCAATTTGCCCAAAGTATAATTAAAATCTCCTGAAATAAACCCAAGTCCCTTGCAGCGTTGATTAAATAGATCGATTTGGGGGAGTCTGTGTTCAGGCCATATACATTTAGTATGGTAATATGTTGACCAAGTATATTACCTGTAATCAAAATAAATTATCCTCCAGGGTCTGTATCTTGGTGCTCAAATCATGGTGCTCCTTCAACGATGGCAGTGCCTCTTTTGTTTGTATTAAAGAAGAAAAGTACACCTGGCCCAACCAGTCCCTTGCCAGCTTAGCATGTTCTGTTGAAGAGAAATGGGTCTCCTGTAGCATAGCAATTGAAACGCTTTCCTTTTTTAAGAATGTTAGAATTTTCTTCCTCTTGACCACATGCCCACTGCGCCGAACATTCCAGGAGACTGCTTTAAATGAACTGTTTATGTTACAGTAGTATTATAGAATAACTTAACCCAGACTGACTAGTGCATCACAAAAACAAAACAATTAATAAGACGTTTGTGTAACCGTAAACTAAAATAAAACATAAAAATACAATTTAGAAAACCCCCACTGCCGAGTCCCCAAATGAAACAACAGACCCCCAAAACAGTACCTACCTTGTTTTCTGTCACGTTACTAACAGGAAGCCCACTAAGGGTTTTTAAGAAAAAAAAAAAAAAGTTGCACTATGTCCTATGTTGAATAACGGGGAATTAACATAGATCTATGGACATGTGGTTGAAAATGTATGACCTAATCTTTTAAATTGCCCTAAGCATTATCACTTTTGCACTCATATGCACGTGCCCGTATACACACACCATACAGTCACATGTAGCCTATATAATAAATGAAAAAATATAAATTGCAGGCCTAAAGTAAATGAATTTAGCCTAGTAACTACGCCCCGTTGCCTACCTTGAGGCCCAACTAAAGTAGCAAATGAACAGGAACGTCATTGGGCTTTGGCTTTTTCATTCATGAAAAAATAAAAAAGAACCTCAGTTCTATACATGAAAAGCTTAGTTACATTACACCATAATGCTTATTAACGATTACTTTGTATACCATGGCATGGTAGACGGTTCCATCCCGAGGTAGTCCTCCATCTATATGTGGTGCATGGACTGCCCAAATTGGGGAAATAAAAGTTACTCACGTTCACGTCCATAAACTGACCATGTGTGCGACCTAATAACATAACTAGCAGCCTTCGCGGATCTGGGTTCTGTGCCGCTGTTGAGTGGATATTGTCCCTGTAGAAGGTTAGTGCAGACTGGGTGTCGTCAAATGATGTGTGGCTATCCCCTTGTAAAGATAGCCGGGTGTATCAGGCCAAATCTGACTCCTGCCTTGTGAAGGTGGGCTTTCACATCTTTGTATGCAGCTCTGCGTCTTGTCAGGTCTGCCGAGTAATCTGGGAAGATATGGATCCGCTTGCCATTGTTGTTCAGCTGTCCTCTTTCGCGGGAGGGCCGAATAATTTTCTCTTTGGTCTGGAAGTAATGTAAGCGGACCAGCACTGCTCTGGGAGGGCGACCGGGCTGTGGTTTTGCTGCTAGAGTGCAATCCGCCCTGTCGATGACTGGGGACCTGTCAAATGTCTCTCCGCCTAGGACGTCTTGCAGGAAAGAGGCCATGAACTCGGTAGGATTGCGCCCTTCCATCCCTTCTGGGATTCCGACCACACGTATGTTGTGTCTCCGGGAACGCTTTTCCTGTTCATCTAGACTAACCTTTAGCTTCACGTTCTCTGAGGTAAGCTCGTCGTTTTTGGTCTCCAATTCGGTAAGACGCTTATCGATGTCGGTCAACAACGTTTCCATGTCACCATAGTTAACTGGACTTCTGTCATAATTTCAGCTCGTAGACTTGACACAGATGAACAAAGTTTGGTCATGAAATCAGAGCGTAGTGTAGACATTTCTGCGTGGATGGTGACTAGCATCTCCATAACGTTAGTATCCGCCATCTTGTTGCTACTCTTCGTCGTTGTTAGGCCTACTGCTGCTAGGTAGCTCTCTCTCTGCTCTCCCCCTCCCCTCTGTCTGTCCTTGATTGCAGGAGTGAGGTCTGGTGTGCGGGAGTCAGGGTTCCAGCTGCAGCTCATTCACCATAATCACCTCAGCCTTTAAGACCCGGTCAAACTTGCCACTCATCGTCAGATCATAGTCAAGACGACCATGTTAGTTTTGCTGTTGACTCAACCTGCTTGTTTTCGCCCTTTGTGTTTTTGGCCTGTTCTAGTTACTTTTCTCCTGTGCCACAGATTATTGGAACCTGACTCCTGCCTCCGCTTCACTCCTGCCACCACCATCCTGCTTTCCACTACCGGACCTCACTTTTGGACTCACCACGGACACTAGGACATTACGGTACCACACCTGCTCTGAACCTGGATTTGTTACCCTCCCTGTAAACCTGGACTTGCTCTTCCCCTATTATTGGAAACCTGGACAAATTGAACTTTGTAAATAAACCTGTTAAACCTTCTCTGGCTCGGTGTAGTTGTCTGCATTTGGGTTCAAATCCAGTTAAATCATGACAGTATGATCTGACCAACATGAACCCAGCAGACAGTAGCTCGGATACCACCCCAGAGTGCACTCAAATTCGGACTGCCATAGCCAATCAGGGCATTTTACTTGGCCAACATGATACCCTGTTTAAGACTATATCCGAGAACAGTCAGGTGCTGCTTAATCAGGTTCAATTACTCACCAATCAAGTGTCTGCCCTTACTACCCAAGTTAATAATGCACCCCTCGTTCATGGCATACAAACTGCTCCTTCTCATGCTCCGCCTGTTTTTCCGGCTCCTCCAGCCCAGATCAGAGAGCCTTTTGTTCCTGCTCCAGAGCGCTATGACGGGAACATGGGAACCTGTGGTGATTTTTTGACTCAATGCTCAGCCCCTCACCTACGCCTCAGAAAGAGCCCGTATTGCCTACCTTATCAACTCTACTAGCGGTTCCGCTCGTTCCTGGGGATCCGCGGTCTGGGAGAGTCAGTCGGACATTTGCAACGCTTACGTTGCCTTCACCACTGAGATGAGGAAGGTTTTCGACCACCCCGTACGGGGCAAGGAGGCTGCTAAACGTTTGTTTTCTCTTCGGCAGGGGGTCTCGCAGTGTGGCGGAGATGGCAGTGGAGTTTCGGACTTTAGCGGCAGTGAGTGGTTGGAATGACGAGGCATTACAAGGAGTGTTCATTAATGCTTTGGCTGAGACCTTGAAAGATGAATTGGTGTCATATGATGAATCGCCTACGCTGGATAATCTTATTTCACTCACCATCAGGTTGGATAATCGGATTCGGGAGCGCCGCCGGGAGAGGAGTGGTAGATCCAAGCAACCTGTCTGTCGTCAACCAACTCCTCCCCGCCTCTTCCCTACGGAGAAGGCAGAGTCTTCCCGAGTCGATACTAGGAGCACTGAACCCGAAGCCATGAAGGTGGGTCGTGCACGGTTGTCCTCAGAGGAGCGTGCACGTCGTATTCAGGCTCGGGTCTGCCAATATTGTGGAGAAGCTGGTCATTTCGTTCCTTCCTGCCCAGTTCGTCCGGGAAAAGGGCCGGCTCATCATTAATGGGAGAAGTTTTGGTGAGCCGAGCAGCGGATTCTTCCTCTTCTCCCCGCATTCTGCTCCAGGCATCCCTCCAGTGGCAGTCCCAGGATTTCCCTGTTAGTGCGCTGGTTGACTCTGGTGCCGATGAAAGCTTTTTGGATCGAGAGTTGGCTCAACAAATGGATTTATAGACTGTACCTATGGACCGTCCGCTGCAGGCTAAGGGTCTAAATGGACAATTGTTGACCCGTATTACTCATCAGACTGTGCCTGTTTGTCTCAGAGTGTCGGGTAATCATCAGGAGAACATTCAGTTTCACATCATTGACTGCCCACAGACCCCCCTGGTCCTTGGTATCCCCTGGCTCATAAGACACAATCCACACATTGATTGGGTGACAGGTAGAATTGTTTCATGGAGCACATTTTGTCATGTGAATTGTTTGTGTTCTGCTCAGACCCCTGCCAGCACTGTGCCTCAACCTCCACTGGAGTCCATGGATCTCTCTGCTGTTCCTGACGTGTATCATGACCTGGCATCCGTTTTCTGCAAACACAGAGCTACTTCTCTTCCTCCTCACCGGCCTTACGACTGCGCCATTGACCTCCAGCCAGGAGCCCCTCTCCCCAGCAGTCGCCTGTACAATCTCTCCCGCCCGGAGACGGAGGCTATGGAGAACTACATTCGGGACTCCTTGGCGGCAGGTATTATTCGTCCTTCCTCGTCACCTGTAGGAGCGGGATTCTTTTTTGTTGGAAAGAAGGATAAGACCCTCAGACCCTGTATTGATTTCCGTGGACTTAACAACATCACCATTAAGAACAAATATTCTCTGCCTTTAATTAATTCTGCTTTTCCCCTCCTTCATGGTGCAACTATCTTTACCAAACTGGATCTACGAAATGCGTATCACCTGGTGCGCATTCGTAAAGGTGATAAATGGAAGACTGCCTTCAACACACCCTTGGGACATTTTGAGTATCTGGTTAAGCCTTTTGGGTTGTCCAATGCCCCTGCTGTTTTTCAGGCACTAGTCAATGATGTCCTTCGGGACATGTTGAATCGGTTTGTTTTTGTCTATCTGGATGATATCCTGATTTTCTCAGAGTCTTCCCAGGAACATGAACTGCATGTGCCAGGTGTTGCAAAGGTTGTTGGAGAACAAACTGTTTGTGAAGACCTCTTTTTTGGGTTACATCATAGCTCAGGGGGAGTTGCGGATGGACCCAGCTAAGATCTCTGCTGTCACGGACTGGCCAGCCCCCTCCACCCGCAAACAACTTCAACGATTCCTGGGGTTTGCGAACTTCTACAGGAGGTTCATCAAGGACTACAGCCGCATTGCGGCGCCACTCACCGCTCTCACCTCCATCTCACTACCGTTCGCTTGGAATGAAGGGGGCCGAATCAGCGTTCGAAGAACTGAAACATCGCTTCGCCTCGGCTCCCATTCTGATGCAGCCGGACCCCGACCGCCAGTTTGTCATGGAGGTGGATGCATCCGACACTGGGGTAGGTGCGGTGTTGTCACAACGTTCTCCTGAAGATAACAAACTGCATCCCTGTGCTTTTCTTTCACAGAAACTTTCTCAGGCAGAGAGGAATTATGATGTTGGCAATCGTGAACTGCTCGCCGTTAAGCTGGCTCTCGAGGAGTGGCAGCATTGGTTGGAGGGGGCGGAACAACCCTTAATCGTTTGGACGGATCATACAAATCTGGCATACATCCAGTCAGCGAAGCAGCTCAACCCCCGTCAAGCCAGGTGGGCACAATTTTTTGGGAGATTAAATTTTTCTCTGTCTTACCGTCCTGGGTCACGCAACGTCAAGCCTGACGCCCTGTCTCGTGTTCATTCGGCTGTTGATACTGGTAGTAACCCTGAACCCATCTTGCCTCCTACCTGCAGTATTGCGGCCATCACATGTGACATCGAAGGGATTGTTAGACAGGCTCAACATCATCAAGCTGACCCTGGGAGGGGTCCTCCTAACCGGTTGTTTGTCCCTGAGTCTGCTTGACAGTCGTGTCTTCTTGTTTACCATTTCGTCTCGTTTTCCCAATTCCAGACATATCCAAGAATGCCACCCAAATGTTGCTAGAGCCAGTAGGTGTGCAAAGTGTGTCCTCGTTTTAATAGATAAAAGGTTAAAACATAAAAGTATTAACCCTTAGTGGAGAGGCCTCGGAACACGTCTTTACGTATCCATGTTGAAACCGCACCCCAGGAAGGTGTTCTTAATGTTTTGTACACTCAGTGTATATTTCCACGCTATGAGGTTGGAATAATACTGTGAAATTGTGATAATGATGATAATTCCATTTTAGTGTAAGTAAGAGCTGTTTGAAAAGACTGTCTGAAATTTCCTGGTGACATCACCAGCTGGTAAATTAGTTAATAAACCAATAAGAAAGAGTTCCAAACCTCTCTGCCAATAACAGCTATTTTCCCCCTCCCCGCTCAGACCACTCCCAGACAGTCCTAGCACAATTATTGCTTGAGAAATTGCTCTTTTCTAAAAACCATTTTAGTTTATTTTTGACCATTTTAATTGAAAACATTCAGAGTAAGGTATTTAATTGTTACCCATAAATGATTTGATATTGAGATAAAAACGGATGCATTGGAACTTTAAAAAATAATAAAAAAATATCTAAGTGCCTATTGAGTACCAAATAAAGTAACAGGGTTGACAATTTCATTTTAAATCAGCCATCAATCCCCTTGTGACAGGGGAAATGGAATATTGTTGTGTGCAAGATTCACAAAAAAACTGTAATTGTTAAAACATTTCTAGCCTGTCTGTCTATGGGTAACATTGTTGACATGTTATGCTCGACCCGCTCAGAATTCCACCACAACACACCAGAAAATGGCCAAAAATAATAGAACCTGCTTTTACACTATGATTTACTATTAGATGCTCAATGTTGTTTTGAAATACAGTGGGGAAAAAAAGTATTTAGTAGCCACCAATTGTGCAAGTTCTCCCACTTAAAAAGATGAGAGAGGCCTGTAATTTTCATCATAGGTACACGTCAACTATGACAGACAAAATGAGAAAAAAAAATCCAGAAAATCACATTGAAGGATTTTTAATGAATTTATTTGCAAATTATGGTGGAAAATAAGCTTTTGGTCAATAACAAAAGTTTCTCAATACTTTGTTATATACCCTTTGTTGGCAATGACACAGGTCAAACGTTTTCTGTAAGTCTTCACAAGGTTTTCACACACTGTTGCTGGTATTTTGGCCCATTCCTCCATGCAGATCTCCTCTAGAGCAGTGATGTTTTGGGGCTGTCGCTGGGCAACACGGACTTTCAACTCCCTCCAAAGATTTTCTATGGGGTTGAGATCTGGAGACTGGCTAGGCCATTCCAGGACCTTGAAATGCTTCTTACGAAGCCACTCCTTCGTTGCCCGGGCGGTGTGTTTGGGATCATTGTCATGCTGAAAGACCCAGCCACGTTTCATTTTCAATGCCCTTGCTGATGGAAGGAGGTTTTCCCTCAAAATCTCACGATACATGGCCCCATTCATTCTTTCCTTTACATGGATCAGTCGTCCTGGTCCTTTTGCAGAAAAACAGCCCCAAAGCATGATGTTTCCACCCCCATGCTTCACAGTAGGTATGGTGTTCTTTGGATGCAACTCAGCATTCTTTGTCCTCCAAACACGACGAGTTGAGTTTTTACCAAAAATTTCTATTTTGGTTTCATCTGACCATATGACATTCTCCCAATCCTCTTCTGGATCATCCAAATGCACTCTAGCAAACTTCAGACAGGCCTGAACATGTACTGGCTTAAGCAGGGGGACACGTCTGGCACTGCAGGATTTGAGTCCCTGGCGGCGTAGTGTGTTACTGATGGTAGGCTTTGTTACTTTGGTCCCAGCTCTCTGCAGGTCATTCACTAGGTCCCCCCGTGTGGTTCTGGGATTTTTGCTCACCGATCTTGTGATCATTTTGACCCCACGGGGTGAGATCTTGCGTGGAGCCCCAGATCGAGGGAGATTATCACTGGTCTTGTATGTCTTCCATTTCCTAATAATTGCTCCCACAGTTGATTTCTTCAAACCAAGCTGCTTACCTATTGCAGATTCAGTCTTCCCAGCCTGGTGCAGGTCTACAATTTTGTTTCTGGTGTCCTTTGACAGCTCTTTGGTCTTGGCCATAGTGGAGTTTGGAGTGTGACTGTTTGAGGTTGTGGACAGGTGTCTTTTATACTGATAACAAGTTCAAACAGGTGCCATTAATACAGGTAACGAGTGGAGGACAGAGGAGCCTCTTAAAGAAGAAGTTACAGGTCTGTGAGAGCCAGAAATATTGCTTGTTTGTAGGTGACCAAATACTTATTTTCCACCATAATTTGCAAATAAATTCATTAAAAATCCTACAATGTGATTTTCTAGATGTTTTTTTCTCAATTTGTCTGTCATAGTTGACGTGTACCTATGATGCAAATTACAGGCCTCTCTCATCTTTTTAAGTGGGAGAACTTGCACAATTGGTGGCTGACTAAATACTTTTTTCCCCCACTGTAAATATTTAAAAAGGAATAGTTTCACCATATTTAAGCGAGAGTTCAGTTCACGTAACACTGTTGACCATAAAATGACATACAGACGTAAATGAATCACTAGTCACATGAAATAAAATGACTTTGTCAAATCAACAAAATAAGGCTTTACAATGATGGTAAAAACTTGGCGAAATTGTGGGGTTAAGTGGGTTAAAAGTCACATTAGCAAGCCTCAGATTTATTGAATTCTCCATGTGGTCTGTATTAAAGGGCACTACATTTAATATAACAGGCTTTTAAAATTCAATATTGGTGCACAATTTCGACTTAAAATGTCAAAAGGACGCAAAGGCATTATTTTCGTGAATAGACTCAAGTACCAATATCTACACTACACAACAATGTGGTGATTGGCTGGTTGGCTATTGGTTGAATCGGCTGTCACACCATGGTCAGAAAAATCTATGACAAGTGTTACATCATGTTTATTAAAGTATAATTACACATTTACAATTTGTATATTTCTAGATAAAATTAGATCTCCCTAAATCTCTGTCGATGAAGCGAAAAATTGAAGGATTTAGATAGAATGTATTTATTTGACTTGAGCCTTTTGCCTCCCAAGGAGACCGGGCCAAGTTATTCTTTGGCACGTCTTTCCTAAAACAGACACATGCTGTAGAATAGCAACCTCACCTCCATCCTCATCCACATCCTTCGGCCCCCTCACCTCCTTTCCCACGCCTGGAGTTTCTATTTGTCAGTGGTCTGTGTTTGGAGTCCCGTCCGAAGTACGGATTAGTGGACGAGAGGCTTTGTCTTCCTTCAGCTCCAATACCAGGGCCTGTATCCACAAAAAGTCTCAGTTTTGGAGTTCTGATCTAGGATCTGTTCATATAATCTTATTCATTATTATCTAAAAGGCTAAACTGATCCTGGATTAGCACTCTTACTCTGAGACTCTTTTGGATACGGACCCAGATCTCGCCAATATACAATGGGAGTTATTTAGCTTGTCCCCACTGTTAGGTAATCTATGTGCCTTCAGAAAGTATTCACAACCCTTGACTGATTGTTGTGTTTCAGCCTGAATTTAAAATGGATTAAATTTAGTTATTTTTGTCACTGGCCTACACACAATACCACATAATGTCTAAGTGGAATTATGTTTTTCAACATTTGTACTAATTAATAAAAAATTAAAAGGTGAGAGGTCTTGAGTCAATAAGTATTCAACCCCTTTGTTATGGCAAGCCTAAATAAGTTTAGGAGCACAAACTTGCTTAACAAGTCACCTAATAAGTTGAAGGGACACACAGTGTGTGCAATAATAGTGTTTAACATGATTTTTGAGTGACTACCTCATCTCTGTACCCAACAAATACAATTATCTGTAAGGTTCCTCAGTCGAGCAGTGAATTTCAAACACAGATTCAACCACAAAGACCAGAAATATTTTCCAATGTCTCGCAAAGGAGGGCACTTATTGGTAGATGAAAATAAAATATGACAAGAAGCAGACATTGAATATCCCTTTGAGCATGGTGAAGTTATTAATTACACTTTGGATGGTGTATCAATACACCCAGTCACTACAAAGGCGTCCTTCCTAACTCAGTTGCTGGAGAGGAAGGAAACCACTCAGGGATTTCACCATGAGGCCAATGGTGACTTTAAAGGAGAAAACTGAGGATGGATCAACAACATTGTCGTTACTCCAAAATACTAACCTAATTAGCAGAGTGAAAAGAAGGAAGCCTGTACAGAATACATTTTTTTCCAAAACATGCATCCTGTTTGCAACAAGGCACTAAAGTAATACTGCAAAAAATGTGGTAAATCAATTAACCTTTTGTCCTGAATACAAAGTGATATGTTTGGGGCAAATCCAATACAACTTATTACGGAGTACCACTCTCCATATTTTCAAGCATAGTGGTGGCTGCATTATGTTATGGGTATGCTTGTAATAGTTAAGGACTAGGGAGTTTTTTCAGGATAAAAAAGAAACGGAATGAAGCTAAGCACAGGCAAACTCCTAGAGGAAAACCGGTTTAGTCTGCTTTCCACCAGACACTGAGAGATGAATTCACCTTTCAGCAGGACAATAACCTAAAACACAAGGCCAAATCTACACTGGAGTTGCTTACAAAGAAAACAGTGAATGTTCCTGAGTGGCCGAGTTACAGTTTTGACTTAAATCTGCTTGAAAATCTATGGCAAGACCTGAAAATGTTTGTTTAGCTATGATCAGCAACCAATTTGACAAGCTTGAAGAATCTTGAAAAGAATAATGGGCAAATGATGCACAATCCAGGTGTGGAAAGCTCTTAGAGACTTACCCAGAAAGACTCACAGCTGTAATCGCTGCCAAAGGTGATTCTAACATGTATTGTCTCAGGGTTGAATAAGTATATAATCAAGATACGGTGAGCGGAAAAAAGTATTTGATCCCCTGCTGATTTTGTACGTTTGCCCACTGACAAAGACATGATCAGTCTATAATTTTGATGGTAGGTTTATTTGAACAGTGAGAGACATAATAACAACAAAAAAATCCAGAAAAATGCATGTCAAAAATGTTATGAATAGATTTGCATTTTAATGAGGGAAATAAGTATTTGACCCCCTCTCAATCAGAAAGATTTCTGGCTCCCAGGTGTCTTTTATACAGGTAATGAGCTGAGATTAGGAGCACACTCTTAAAGGGAGTGCTCCTAATCTCAGCTTGTTACCTGTATAAAAGACACCTGTCCACAGAAGCAATCCATCAGATTCCAAACTCTCCACCATGGCCAAGACCAAAGAGCTCTCCAAGGATATCAGGGACAAGATTGTAGACCTACACAAGGTTGGAATGGGCTACAAGACCATCACCAGGCAGCTTCGTGAGAAGGTGACAACAGTTGGTGCGATTATTCGCAAATGGAAGAAACACAAAATAACTGTCAATCTCCTCGGCCTGGGGCTTTGCAGCTCCTTCAGGGTTATCTTTGGTCTCTTTGTTGCCTCTCTGATTAATGCCCTCCTTGCCTGGTCTGTGAGTTTTGGTGGGCGGCCCTCTCTTGGCAGGTTTGTTGTGGTGCCATATTCTTTCCATTTTTTAATAATGGATTTAATGCTGCTCCGTGAGATGTTCAAAGTTTCAGATTTTTTTTTTATAACCCAACCCTGATCTGTACTTCTCCACAAGTTTGTCACTGACCTGTTTGGAGAGCTCCTTGGTCTTCATGGTGCCGCTTGCTTGGTGGTGCCCCTTGTTTAGTGGTGTTACAGACTGTGGGGCCTTTCAGAACAGGTGTACAGTGGGGAGAACAAGTATTTGATACACTGCCGATTTTGCAGGTTTTCCTACTTACAAAGCATGTAGAGGTCTGTAATTTTTATCATAGGTACACTTCAACTGTGAGAGACGGAATCTAAAACAAAAATCCAGAAAATCACATTGTATGATTTTTAAGTACTTAATTTGCATTTTATTGCATGACATAAGTATTTGATACATCAGAAAAGCAGAACTTAATATTTGGTACAGAAACCTTTGTTTGCAATTACAGAGATCATACGTTTCCTGTAGGTCTTGACCAGGTTTGCACACACTGCAGCAGGGATTTTGGCCCACTCCTCCATACAGACCTTCTCCAGATCCTTCAGGTTTTGGGGCTGTCGCTGGGCAATACGGACTTTCAGCTCCCTCCAAAGATTTTCTATTGGGTTCAGGTCTGGAGACTGGCTAGGCCACTCCAGGACCTTGAGATGCTTCTTACAGAGCCACTCCTTAGTTGCCCTGGCTGTGTGTTTCGGGTTGTTGTCATGCTGGAAGACCCAGCCACGACCCATCTTCAATGCTCTTACTGAGGGAAGGAGGTTGTTGGCCAAGATCTCGCAATACATGGCCCCATCCATCCTCCCCTCAATACGGTGCAGTCGTCCTGTCCCCTTTGCAGAAAAGCATCCCCAAAGAATGATGTTTCCAGCTCCATGCTTCACGGTTGGGATGGTGTTCTTGGGGTTGTACTCATCCTTCTTCTTCCTACAAACACGGCGAGTGGAGTTTAGACCAAAAAGCTCTATTTTTGTCTCATCAGACCACATGACCTTCTCCCATTCCTCCTCTGGATCATCCAGATGGTCATTGGCAAACTTCAGACGGGCCTGGACATGCGCTGGCTTGAGCAGGGGGACCTTGCGTGCGCTGCAGGATTTTAATCCATGACGGCGTAGTGTGTTACTAATGGTTTTCTTTGAGACTGTGGTCCCAGCTCTCTTCAGGTCATTGACCAGGTCCTGCCGTGTAGTTCTGGGCTGATCCCTCACCTTCCTCATGATCATTGATGCCCCACGAGGTGAGATCTTGCATGGAGCCCCAGACCGAGGGTGATTGACCGTCATCTTGAACTTCTTCCATTTTCTAATAATTGCGGCAACAGTTGTTGCCTTCTCACCAAGCTGCTTGCCTATTGTCCTGTAGCCCATCCCAGCCGTGTGCAGGTCTACAATTGTATCCCTGATGTCCTTACACAGCTCTCTGGTCTTGGCCATTGTGGAGAGGTTGGAGTCTGTTTGATTGAGTGTGTGGACAGGTGTCTTTTATACAGGTAACGAGTTCAAACAGGTGCAGTTAATACAGGTAATGAGTGGAGAACAGGAGGGCTTCTTAAAGTAAAACTAACAGGTCTTTGAGAGCCGGAATTCTTACTGGTTGGTAGGTGATCAAATACTTATGTCATGCAATAAAATGCAAATTAATTACATAAAAATCATACAATGTGATTTTCTGGATTTTTGTTTTAGATTCCGTCTCTCACAGTTGAAGTGTACCTATGATAAGAATTACAGACCTCTACATGCTTTGTAAGTAGGAAAACCTGCAAAATCAGCAGTGTATCAAACACTTGTTCTCCCCACTGTATATATACTGAGATCATGTGACAGATCATGTGACACTTTGATTGCACACAGGTGGACTTTATTTAACTAATTATGTGACTTCTGAAGGTAATTGGTTGCACCGGATCTTATTTGGGGGCTTAATAGCAAAGGGGGTGAATACATATGCACGCACCACTTTTCCGTTATTAATTTTTTTGAATTTTTTGAAACAAGTTATTTTTTTTCATTTCACTTCACCAATTTGGACTATTTTGTGTATGTCCATTACATGAAATCCGAATAAAAATCCATTTAAATTACAGGTTGTAATGCAACAAAATAGGAAAAACACCAAGGGGGAAGAATACTTTTGCAAGGCACTGCATATATTTATACAAGCTATATATCTTCCCCGACTGCCTCTGGCCTTTCAATCCTTGGCTGCACTCGCTTCTGTCTTAAATGGAGAATGATACGAGGTTGTCTCTAGAAAGGCTCAGTTTTGATTATGACCTGGGCAGTCATTTTTAGCAAGAGGTAGCATGTTAGCCATCAGGAAGCATGCTCTGTGTACACAGTTTGAGACATTGTGCCCCTGAAATAAGAATTTAACCTAGCTCTCCTTGACAGAACTAAATGCTCTGCTCTGGGACCCAAGACCACCTCAAGAACACAATTTGAGTTTTGTTGAGCTGCAGTGGTTTCTCAAATGGTGGGAGAGAGCTCTCAAACCTGAATGTGAGAGAAAATATTGGGTAATGTTAAGTCACTCTTATCTCTCTGCACATTGTACATTTTTATTTATTTAACCTTATTTTGACAGGGAGTCATGCTGAAACCAAGGTCTCTTTGTGTCAAACATACACATCAATACACATAAATATACACTATATACATCAATCTACACATCAATACACAAAAAGCAAAACACAATAATATAAAACAAACACATTCATGAGTAAAAAGGTCCTAAATCAGCCATCTGAATTGCCCTAAGAGGCACCAACCCTTCCTATTTTAGAGAGCATTGGAGATTATTCCACAAGTAAGGTGCAAAAAGCAAATGTACCTAAATTAGCCACCCCTAAGACTGGGTCTGGTAGCTTTTACGTCTCTAGGTTAACAGTGAAGGAAGGTACGGTGGAAGTTTATGCAAGAGGGCTTTATAAACAAAAAGAGTACAATGCATCGATCAACAAGACTTCAAAGAGGGCCAGCCTACTCTGATACAGAAAGCAATGATGTGTACTGAACCTGTCTCCTGTAATAAACAACACAATCTCACACTCAATTCGTGCAAATATTTACAAAAAGTATTTCAGCAGATTTGGTGTGTTTTTGTGTGGCTTAATTCCTGTGAAAATACAAAACATTTTGTGCGACTTAATTCGTAGGAAAATACATTTTTGGGGGGCAAACTTCGGAACAATCGTTTGAAAGTTGTTGGAGCAATGCATTTTGGGCAATGGTTTCTACACTGCCTTTTTTTGTGTCCCACATTTATTTATATATTTAAAAAAACGTGTTAAGAACACAATATTGTTCATCAACCAGGTTGTCACTGAAATACTTATAATATAATAGTAGCCTTATGTTGTTTTATTCATTATTAATGCCAATGCTGTTTTCAATGCTTGTTTTTGCTACATACTTTGGGATATTGGTGCTATGTCGGATTTTATGAGGGTTGCCAGATTGGAATAAAAAGTTGTATTTGTCCGTTTTTATTTGTGGTATCGATTAAGGTATTTGATTGGGGAATGGGGATACATTTTCATAATGGGAAATTAGTTAATCAATAAAATGTGAAGACATGGAAAATACATTTGTTTGGTTTAAATTCCCCTAATGCATGTTATGTGCAACTAAAACGAGCCAGGACTATTATCAATTAAGCCATATCAATGCAGTTAAACAGGTTAATGTAAAATAATGAATTATGTTGACTTACACTTATGGCACTTCCAAGGCCGTTTCATGATGATTATTACGGTCGTGTCAATCATGTTATATACTTAGGCTATTGTAACAAGGCATATGCCAGCATTGTAGGCCTACTGCCTCTGCCCAGAGGCCTACTAGGCTTTCATGGCATTGGCCGTTAGAGCTCACTTTGCCATGTATGAGTCCTGGTTAGAGTCCCTGTTGCAGCTTTCACTTTCTTCCGCTACATTGGTGGCAGCGTTGGGATCATGTCCAGCTCACGTCTAGTTATGTGATCTAGTGGTGGGAAGCAATCTGTTTTCAACATTGTATTGGGTGTAATTACATTGATATATCTAGTGAACAATGGATAAGCAACATTGCACGTGATGGATAGAAGTAGTCACTACAGGTGTGATCAAGCCTTACATCAAATTTGCCTGAAGCTGAATGGAAATTGCTATGCCCTCACCAGTTATTCAGAAGAAAATCCTCTGTGACTGTCTAATTTACATAAGTTAACATACCCGTGTGGACCCAAAACAAACACATTCTACACATTTACAAACTACCTATTTAAAGTGTTATTACAACCATGGTGTTCTTTTGTTACTGAAGCTTATATATCAAATAACCTGACAATGATCCACATCATCTGGGTTGACAAATAATGTAAGTGTTTTATGCAGCAAAACACAACTATCCTTTTCAAGGATGAAAACCATTCAAATGAATCACTGTTGATCCATCCTGTTTTGATCTAATGAGATGGATGTAGGATTTTCTACGGTCTAGAATCAAGGCCTTTCCCAGTCATGAAGGACGAAGCTAGGCCCCTCTTGGTTCTCATTGGCGAAGACTGAACTCAAGTTAGGGGTTATATGTCAGACTCTCCTATACCCCTTTGCCCAACATGTTATACCCCCAGAGGTTGTAAATAAACCCTTTTTAAGGTGATATAACTCGTATCATTATTATAGGGCTGTGAAACCCAGAGCCGAATGGCTTCAGACTGAGCATTTCTCACTGGAAATTGCTGCTGACATTGAACATAGCTTAGGGTTAGGGTATTTTATTCGTTTCAGACTCTCCTATGTCACTATTCCCAACATCTTATACCCCATAGGTTGTAAATAAACCCTTTTTAAGCTGATATAACTTGTATCATTATTATAGGGCTGTGAAACCCATAGCCGAATGGCTTCAGACTGAGCATTTCTCACCATTTATTTACGGAGAGCAATTTCCATTTTATTACTGGTAGTGTCCATTTATTTACAGTAGTGTGTTGATTAACTATTGCTTTCTTCAGTGGAAATACAGAATATGTATAAAAATGAGATTTACGACTATTTAACCATGTTAATCATTACTGAAACATTCACACTACAAACATTTAACCAGTTAAAGATAATGAATACATGACAAATAGATACAAATATGTTATTCAAAATAATTCATACACAAGTCAAGAGTTGGCTATAACATGAGTACAAAGTGAGTGTGTGTATTTGACATAGCCTTTATAAAATACATTATGAAAGAAATGGTGTAATGTACACGAAAAAGTGGAGCCTTGTATTAAATGCATTATGAAGAAAATTGTGTAATGTAGACAAGTGCACCCGTATCCAAAGTATTAAGTGAAAAAAAGCACAGAAAACAGTATTGGCATTAATTTAAAAAAAATAACAACGTAAGGCTACTATTATATTATAATTATTTCGGTGACAACCTGGTTGATTAACAATATTGGGTTATTAACACATTTTTTTAAATATTTTTTATAAATGTGGGATACAAAAAAATGGCAGTGTAGAACACCATTGCCCATCATGCATTGCTCTAATAACTTTCAAAAGATTGTTCCGAAGTATTCCCCAAATTGTTTACTTTTCCTATGAATGAAGTCGCACAAAAATGTGTCTTTTCACACGAATTAAGTCACAAAAAAACACACAAAATCTGCTGAAAAAAAATGTGTACATATTTGCACGAATTGAGTGTGAGATTGTGTTGAAATAAAACGTAATGCGTTGTGATAAACTGCATCCAATGGCTTCAATACAATTGGCAGCTGCATTCATGTAAACGATATCACCATAATCTATAACCGTTATGAATGTCGACTGAATTATTTAATGAAAGGTATGCTATTTAAGGAAAGGCATGCCCTATTCCTATAAAGGAAGCTCATTTTAATTCTTAACTTCTTAACTATCATCAATATGCTTTCTGAATGATAGATTCTCGTCAATCAAGATACACAGATATTTATAAGTGGGGACAAGATCAATGTGGGCACTATCCAATGTACAAATGCATAAATCATCAGATACCTATTTAAGCTTTTTAGAAAATAACTTATACTTAGTTTTACCTGCATTAAGGACTAATTTCAGTTCAACAAGGCCTTTCTGCAAAGCAAAAAATCAGATTGTAGCTCAGAGAGAGCCTTGTCAATAAAAGGGGCAACAGAATACACAACAGTATCATCCACATACAAGTGGAGGTTACAACTTCCTACAGACAAACAAATGTTGTTTATATAGACAGTAAAAAGTACAGGGCCCAAAATTGATCCCACAACCAAGATACCTTAGTTGTGGGACTAGAACTGCCTACAGAGATACTATTGAAAATATGAGGCAAATAATTCAGTAGGCCATTTTTTACTCTGAATTAATTGTGTTTGTTTAATTCATTAGTATTTGAAAGTTTATTTTATGGGAAGTTGAGGGGTTGAAAATACTGCAACCTGAAACTGTAACAAAAGGGAAGTAATGTTTCCCGTAGGAGGTATAAAAATAATCGCATTGCACCTCCCCAGAAAATATACTCTAGGGACCCAAACATTTTTTTGTTTCCTGATACAAATCAATGAACAACTCTGCGAATGGAATAATATTTTGATATCAAACTTGTTATTCAGGAAATGGTTTATAGACAGCCCTCGGCCTGTCCTGCTGGGTTGTAGGACTGGTAGAAGCCATTTATCGGGCCACGATCTCACCCTAAAAACCTCAATGTACAAGTAACACACACACAGGGAACTTAGCAAAGAAACACACATACCGAGAGCTGAGCAAAGATACACATACAGAGGGCTTTGCACATATCGCCGGGAGGCAAACAGACTTGATGGCTTACTGCTCACACACCCTGCAATGCGGTCACCTTGTGTGCGCCTTTGCCCTCCAATGAAAATATTATGAACACAGCTTCTCACAACCGCAGACAAAAAGGCAGTGTGGCTGACAGTTACACATCACAGCTGGGGCTCAATTAGTACTACTGTGTTATTTATTTAGCCTATTCTAACTCCCTACACCATGATGAAAACCTTTCCGACATAGTGTAAGCATGTTCGAGGGAACACAGTTTATTAGTTGGCTTAGCATTTATTATACATGTAACCTACGCTCAATATGCTTTAATGCACTGTATCTATATTTGTGATAGCTGTTTATAATGTGTCAATAAGCTATATATAATAAATCATTAATAAGCATTTATGGCTGAATTATCTTATATCAGTGAAATGTATCCCTATTTATGTCCGCATGGATGCTTGATATTGATATTGCATAATGGGCTATATAGCTAGTTTTCTGTAGTACTTTATACATGCATAAAGAGTTTTCCCTTCACGACAAAATGTGCTGGAGGGTAATAAAACATGCATATTTTACATTACAGTCCATTCCCCGCTTTTGAAGTACACTACCGGTCAAAAGTTTTAGAACACTTACTCATTCAAGGGTTTTTCTTTATTTTTTACAATGTGAATAATAGTGAAGACATCAAAACTATGAAATAACACATATGGAATCAGATAGTAACCAAAAAAGTGTTAAACAAATCAAAATATACTTTATATTTGAGATTCTTCAGATAGCCAACCTTTGCCTTGATGACAGCTTTGCACACTCTTGGCATTCTTTCAACCAGCTTCATGAGGTAGTCACCTGGAATGCATTTCAATTAACAGGTGTGCCTTCATAAAAGTTAATTTGTGGAATTTCTTTCCTTCTTAATGCGTTTTAGCCAATCAGTTGTGTTGTGACAAGGTAGGGGGGGTATACAGAAGATAGCCATATTTGGTAAAAGACCAAGTCCATATTATGGCAAGTGCAGCACAAATAAGCAAAGAGAAACGACAGTCCATCATTACTTTAAGACATGAAGGTCAGTCAATACGAAATATTTCAAGAACATTGAACGTTTCTTCAAGTGCAGTAGCAAAAACCATCAAGCACTATGATGAAACTGGCTCTCATGATGACCGCCACAGGAATGGAAGACCCAGAGTTAACTCTGCTGCAGAGGATAAGTTCATTAGAGTTACCAGCCTCAGAAATTGCAGCCCAAATAAATGCTTCACAGAGTTCAAGTAAATGACACATCTCAACATCAACTGTTCAGAGGAGACTGTGTGAATCAGGCCTTCATGGTCGAATTGCTGCAAAGAAACCTCACCAGTATTAAGAAGAGACTTGCTTGGGCCAAGGTACACGAGCAATTTCCCACTGTAAAGTATGGAGGAGGAGGTGTTATGGTGTGTGGGGGTGCTTTGCTGGTGACACTGTCTGTGATTTATTTAGAATTCAAGGCACACTTAACCAGCATGGATACCACAGCATTCTGCAGCGATACGCCATCCCATCTGCTTTGGGCTTAGTTGGACTATCATTTGTTTTTCAAGAGGACAATAACCCTACACACCTCCAGGCTGTGTAAGGTCTATAATACCAAGAAGGAGAGTGATGGAGTGCTGCATCAGATGACCTGGCCTGCACAATCTCCCGATCTCAACCAAATTGAGATGGTTTGGGATGAGTCGGACCGCAGAGTGAAGGAAAAGCAGCCAATAAGTGCTCATTATATCAAATCAAATCAAATCAAATTTTATTGGTCACATGCGCCGAATACAACAAGTGCAGACATTACAGTGAAATGCTTACTTACAGCCCTTAACCAACAGTGCGTTTATTTTAAACAAAAAAGTAAGAATAAAACAACAACAAAAAAAGTGTTGAGAAAAACAAAGAGCAGAAGTAAAATAAAGTGACAGTAGGGAGGCTATATATACAGGGGGGTAACGGTGCAGAGTCAATGTGCGGGGGCACCGGCTAGTTGAGGTAGTTGAGGTAATATGTACATGTGGGTAGAGTTAAAGTGACTATGCATAAATACTTAACAGAGTAGCAGCAGCGTAAAAGGATGGGGTGGGGGGGCAGTGCAAATAGTCCGGGTAGCCATGATTAGCTGTTCAGGAGTCTTATGGCTTGTGGGTAGAAGCTGTTGAGAAGTCTTTTGGACCTAGACTTGGCACTCCGGTACCGCTTGCCGTGCGGTAGCAGAGAGAACAGTCTATGACTAGGGTGGCTGGAGTCTTTGACAATTTTGAGGGCCTTCCTCTGACACCGCCTGGTATAGAGGTCTTGGATGGCAGGGAGCTTTGCCCCAGTGATGTACTGGGCCGTACGCACTACCCTCTGTAGTGCCTTGCGGTCAGAGGCCAAGCAGTTGCCATACCAGGCGGTGATGCAACCAGTCAGGATGCTCTCGATGGTGCAGCTGTAGAATTTTTGAGGATCTGAGGACCCATGCCAAATCTTTTTAGTCTCCTGAGGGGGAATAGGCTTTGTCGTGCCCTCTTCACGACTGTCTTGGTGTGCTTGGACCATGATAGTTCGTTGGTGATGTGGACACCAAGGAACTTGAAGCTCTCAACCTGTTCCACTACAGCCCCGTCGATGAGAATAGTGGAACAGGTTGAGAGCTTCAAGTTCCTTGGTGTCCACATCACCAACGAACTATCATGGTCCAAGCACACCAAGACAGTCGTGAAGAGGGCACGACAAAGCCTATTCCCCCTCAGGAGACTAAAAAGATTTGGCATGGGTCCTCAGATCCTCAAAAAATTCTGTGGGAACTCCTTCAAGACGGTTGGAAAAGCAATCCAGGTGAAGCTGGTTGAGAGAATGCCAAGAGTGTGCAGAGCTGTCATCAAGGCAAAGGGTGGCTATTTGAAGAATCTCAAATATAAAATATATTTTGATTTGTTTAACACTTTTTTGGTTACTACATAATTCCATATGTGTTATTTCATAGTTTTGATCTCTTCACTATTATTCTACAATGTAGAAAATTTTAAAAATAAGGAAAAAACATTGAATGAATAGGTGTTTTAAAACTTTTGACCGGTAGTGTATATTTGTCCGTATAATATCTTAATTTGAATATATTCCACAGAGCATGCCAAACATCGTTTTCATGTAAATGGGTGCCGTGGGATTCCGATAGCGGTTTTAATAATAGAATATGACTTGAAAGGTTAAAGGAGCTCGGTTAAATATTTGTACGTTTAATTATGAGCGATCGGCATTTGATGAAGTCCCGCTTTGGTCTCCAAAGCTTTAAAGAGCTTTCTTCTTCATTAGCAAAAATGAACACCACTCAAATCAAGTATGGCAGGCCATTTCTTTCTACTATGAATTAACGGTGCACATTATTTAGCTTGTGTTTACTTAGCTGGGAACATTTACAATTCCTCAGGAACAAAAACGGGGAAAGCGCACATACTTTATTGTGGATAAATGCCCTCATCCTTCTCCCAGACTTCCCTCCACTCACCCATGCCTATGGACAAACATTCAGCCAGGAAGGAAGCAAAGGATATTTGGGCCACTTGAAGTTCAGAATCATTTCCAGGTAGAGAAGAGACGGCGAGGCTGGTTCTGAGAGTGAGTGAATGAAGAAGGGATGGGAACGACAGAGAGATGAAAGAAAGTGGTAACCAGCAGGAAAGAGCTGGATGTCTCACTTTCCCAACATGCTCCTGGCGGTGGAAGCTAGCAGGGCCTAACAGGGTGTTGACATGTCTGAGGGGGAAGCTGTTTGGAGAACGATTCCCCCGTGCCCCATCACTCCTCTACGGACTAGAGAGAGTGATAGAGAGAGAAAGAAAGGGAGAAAGAGAATAAGTGAGAATGAAAGAGAGAACAAAAAGGTGTGATAGAATGTTTGGCTTCTTAACCGAGAGCAACAACAGTGTATGTTTGAAATGGAGAGGAGAGAGAGAGAAAGAAAGAGCAATAACAACAAAGGAGGAACTGTCAGCTAAAGAAGGCACCTCATTAAAGAAGGCACCTAGATAATATACCGGCTGGCAGATTATGACAGATCTGCTGCTCAATGCAGCATCGCCTCCTCATGCTCCTCGCTGGGAAGACATTACTGTAAGCTGCCTGAGTCTAAAAAATGCAATCACCATGCTTTTATTGACTCACCCAGGCAATGATTTTCCCCCTGATGATTTCACTTAGTCTTAAATAACCATTTATTAGTGGTGTCAAAAAATCTCTCTCTCTCCCTCTCTGACAGACAACTCTGACATTTAAAGTGCCATAGCAGTCTGTTCTCTATGCTGTGCTGTGACTTCAGTCATGACATGAGTTGGGCCTTTCCATGACTGTTGTACTGGCATGCAGTCTGCAGTCTCTGACATCAATGCCAGCTGGCCTGGTCGCTCAGGTGGGGGGCTAGTCGTCTGAGACAAAGAGAAAAGGAGAAGGATGGAGAGAAGGAATTAGGAAAGGAGAGATCAGCATATGAATAAGCACAACCTGTCGCATTTAGTGTGGAATTAAGTTAGTTTCATAATAGCAACTTTTAACATTATTTCAAATGCACATGAAATGCAAGGGGGAAATATTGCAGTACATCAATGCAGTGAAAACTGATTACTGGCTTACTGTTGAACTGGCTTTCTGTTGAACTTGAAAACAGACAAAATATGACTTCTTGTGCCAATGGCATAGTGTGCAACTTCACACATGGTATGTATTTCTCTGTTCTGTTCTTTGCTTTTTGTCTGATGAAAAAGAGAAAAGCTTCAGTTGCACAGTTCTTCATCAGCATTCCTTTACAGGGCTGCTTCCGTAATGTTTCAGTGAAGGTCCTCACCAACTGTCCTTACTGTAGTTCTGTTAAAAAGGGTGTTGAGTTGAAGCACCTGGTATCCATTTGGAGCACATCATATTGAGTGTACGTGCTATGGAGCACAAAGTAAAGCTGAGAATTGGTGTCCATGGTCAATTAGTTGAGAATTTGACCAAAAACCAAAGCAGTCCCTGACCAAGAGCACAAAGGAACAACTGTGGAAATTAATAACATAGTTTAGCTCTTAAGATAAACATCAACAAATAATTCAGCAGAGACATTGTTTGCAAGAGCTGTGATGTCAATTTATTGCTATGATATCATTTCAAACTCTTTTCCATGTAAGCAGGCATACACGCACACACACAAGTACATTCATATTCTTGCCCTCTCAACACACATCCTTCCCAAAGCTAATATAATTTGGGCCATATCCTTAGCAGGGCCGTCTCCCTGGAAACGTGTCTGCTCGTCTTGTGTATCCGAGGAATCCGCTTATCTGATGCTGACTTCCTGAGCCAGTTATTTTTTTTTCGTAAACAGGTCTGGAGTCAGCAGTGCTGTATAAAGCCCAATTCAAACAAGACACGTTACATTTTTAAGTGAGCAAAGCGCACCAACTTAAAAAGCGTCTATTTTTCTTGCGTCTATGCGAAGCAATGCAAGTTGTTTGTGCATATTTTCATGTAAAAGCGTTAATAAATTGTTCATGAAAGTACACTTTATTGTGTTGTTCAGTTCTGCGTTTCTAAATTTAGCTCACCCCACAAAAATAATTGCTAGCTTAGTACCTTGACTGGTCACCTGACCTGAGCTCGTATATTACCAACAAAAACTAATCATGGACAACGAGAGGCTTATTATCAAAGTGGAAAAGTATACAGAGCTTTATAATGTGAAAAGCAAACACTACAAAGACATGCCAAAGAAGGAGATTGCTTGGAATGCAGTTGCTTCAGTGCTTGACGAACCATCTTGTGAGTTCACTTTTTAGGTTGTGTTTTGTAGCTAGTAAATTTGAGCTAGCTTGTGTGCATGCATCAGCTAGCATGGTTCTATTGGAGGGTGGTAGCTAGCTATCTCAATGGTGAATATGGATTGTGTGTAAAGTCATTGACCATGTTCTCAGGTATATGAACCATAATAGGAGCTTGCTGGCATTTTACCTGACCAGAATACCGACATTGCATTGAAGTAGGCCTACAAAGGTAGAACACAAGAATGAGCAACATCACCTGAAACAATGAGAACTTGAACTCTGTAGTATTGTTCATCTTGACCTTCACTCCCGAGTCAGAAAACAGACCTTCACTGACCTGCTTGGTTGTTAAGGGCGTGTCAACACTTTTTGCCACTGTCACCATTTGTAGTGCAGGTGAGTCAGCTAAACAATGTTCAGTTTCTACTGCCAGTACCTCAGCAGAACCCAGGACAGGGTCAGACCACTCTCCAGCTTCAGGCCTAGGGCACAGCTCAGTATTGTCAGTTTCAGTAGGAAATAGTGTGAGAGGCTCTTCACTCTTGCCAGCAACCGGCAGAGATACCGCCCCACCGCCATCCATCAGCTCCGCAGTAAAGGCCATGGGAAGCTGGATCACCACCAGCTCATCAACAGTATCAGAAACCCTGCAGCTACTCTGGAGTATCAGGCACCCCAGCCTGCAGCACGGCTTGCACAGAGAGAGTAAACTCTGCGCACTCCTCTCCTTCAGTGGACGGAAACACCGGAACCATCACCGGCTCAGGAACAGCCCCCTCCATCGGCAGCTCAGCAACAGCCCAACGCTGCAGCTCAGACTCAACCCCAGCAGGGAGCAGAAGATCAGGGACAGGTATCTCGGCGACCTCAACATCAGACAGGGAAAGCTCATCCTCTCTTCCAGGAGCAGACCGCAGAACAGGAGACAACAGAATGGGCAGCTCCTCATTGATAACTGGGCTTGACTGTGGGGTCTCTACAGCAGACCTCCATGGCTGGTGGAACACTCTGGTAGCCAGTACCGCAGGTAACACCAGTTCTTGCCACCAGGAGAGACTTCCCAGTCACATACACAGCTTCTCTTAAGGGTGCGGGTATCGCAGTCGCACCTCCTTCCCCGGAGACAGGCCTTCAGCAGAAACCGCTGCGCCTGGAAGAGCTGCACCAGCAGTGAGTCGGCCAGCTAAGCATCTGCCCAGTGCTGCCAGGCCTGTGGGAATTCATGGATAGAGGCCCGGATGACCTCTGCAGCCCCTTCAAACAGGTCATCCTCAATGTTCAGCCACCAGAACAAGTGGTAAGCAGTGTTCACCAACTTGAGCGTCAAGTCACCTTCCTCCATCTTCAGCCAATCACCCGTGTCACAAGTCAGTATTCAACGTCCATCTATGTCTGAGGATGTTGGGAGATGACGTGGAAACCGGCCTCTAGGGGCAACAGTGAGCGCTGTTACCGTCAAGTAGGTTTCAGTTTTGCTAGGGCATTGTGGACGGGCGTAAGCATCTGCCTCTGATTCCAAAGGTTGCAAGTTTGAATCCAGCGATAGAAAGTTGTTTTTGTGATTTTTGTTTTAAGCCTATCCCAAACCTTAACCATTCAGAGTTAATGCCTAAACTTAACCTTAAACAGTTAGAAATTTGACATTTGCAACAACTTCGAAATTTGAGGTTTGAGAAACATGGATGAAAGCCTAATTCTGATGTGAGACTGTGAGAGCTAGTTTCCATCTCATAGCGTTCGCCTGCACTCCTCACTGTGATGGGATTGATCCCACTTCTGACACCATTCTGAGGTTGACCATGCGGTTGGATTTTAACACTGACTAAGTAGATGCAGTATTCTTGTCAGGGTGAGGCTATCTATTTGCAAAGTGAGGATAAAGAGCCTGCAAACTGTACAATTATTTACAAAAAGAATAAACTGAACAAGGTTCAGAAGGTAGGAATCAAAGAGAGCTCTAACAAACGCATACCCAGGCTTCAATCATCCTATCATCCTATCATCCTATCATCCTATCATCCTATCATCCTGCCAACATGCCAACATGCCGACCTGTCTGTCAAACAACGCAATGGCATGCTTCTTGTAGTAACATCCATTACCCAGAGTGCATCACAAACCCTACCAATTACAGTGGGGAAAAAAAGTATTTAGTCAGCCACCAATTGTGCAAGTTCTCCCACTTAAAAATATGAGAGAGGCCTGTAATTTTTATCATAGGTACACGTCAACTATGACAGACAAAATGAGATTTTTTTTCCCAGAAAATCACATTGTAGGATTTTTAATGAATTTATTTGCTAATTATGGTGGAAAATAAGTATTTGGTCAATAACAACAGTTTCTCAATACTTTGTTATATACCCTTTGTTGGCAATGACACAGGTCAAACGTTTTCTGTAAGTCTTCACAAGGTTTTCACACACTGTTGCTGGTATTTTGGCCCATTCCTCCATGCAGACCTCCTCTAGAGCAGTGATGTTTTGGGGCTGTCGCTGGGCAACACGGACTTTCAACTCCCTCCAAAGATTTTCTATGGGCTTGAGATCTGGAGACTGGCTAGGCCACTCCAGGACCTTGAAATGCTTCTTACGAAGCCACTCCTTCGTTGCCCGGGCGGTGTGTTTGAGATCATTGTCATGCTGAAAGACCCAGCCACGTTTCATCTTCAATGCCCTTGCTGATGGAAGGAGGTTTTCACTCAAAATCTCACGATACATGGCCCCATTCATTCTTTCCTTTACACGGATCAGTCGTCCTGGTCCCTTTGCAGAAAAACAGCCCCGAAGCATGATGTTTCCACCCCCATGCTTCACAGTAGGTATGGTGTTCTTTGGATGCAACTCAGCATTCTTTGTCCTCCAAACACGACGAGTTGAGTTTTTACCAAAAAAGTTCTATTTTGGTTTCATCTGACCATATGACATTCTCCCAATCCTCTTCTGGATCATCCAAATGCACTCTAGCAAACTTCAGACGGGCCTGGACATGTACTGGCTTAAGCAGGGGGACACGTCTGGCACTGCAGGATTTGAGTCCCTGGCGGCGTAGTGTGTTACTGATGGTAGGCTTTGCTACTTTGGTCCCAGCTCTCTGCAGGTCATTCACTAGGTCCCCCCGTGTGGTTCTGGGATTTTTGCTCACCGTTCTTGTGATCATTTTGACCCCATGGGGTGAGATCTTGCGTGGAGCCCCAGATCGAGGGAGATTATCAGTGGTCTTGTATGTCTTCCATTTCCTAATAATTGCTCCCACAGTTGATTTCTTCAAACCAAGCTGCTTACCTATTGCAGATTCAGTCTTCCCAGCCTGGTGCAGGTCTACAATTTTGTTTCTGGTGTCCTTTGACAGCTCTTTGGTCTTGGCCATAGTGGAGTTTGGAGTGTGACTGTTTGAGGTTGTGGACAGGTGTCTTTTATACTGATAACAAGTTCAAACAGGTGCCATTAATACAGGTAACGAGTGGAGGACAGAGGAGCCTCTTAAAGAAGAAGTTACAGGTCTGTGAGAGCCAGAAATCTTGCTTGTTTGTAGGTGACCAAATACTTATTTTCCACCATAATTTGCAAATAAATTCATAAAAAATCCTACAATGTGATTTTCTGGATTTTTATTTCTCAATTTGTCTGTCATAGTTGACGTGTACCTATGATGAAAATTACAGGCCTCTCTCATCTTTTTAAGTGGGAGAACTTGCACAATTGGTGGCTGACTAAATACTTTTTTTCCCCACTGTACGTACCTAATTGACAATCAACTTCAATAAAGCTATGAAAATGGTATATGAGCACATTCAGGTAATATATTCACATGATAAATATCCCCACATCAATCACAGTCAATAAATGTGCTTCTCATAATAAGCAGGTGTTAAACTCTTAAATGTAATATCCCCATATTCGGGGACCCTATTAGATTTGTTTTATTCAATTCAGTCTGGTATGAGAACGGTAGCCCGTATCTTCAAAAGCAGGGTGTCTGTGGAAAGCTGAGTATCTTGGCTATTGACCTATGCCTTAAAATCTTTGTTGTGACTTACTACCATATATGGGCAAACAAATGTTTAAGGACAGGCCAAGCCGATGACCTCATTTTAAGATGGATGCTACCTTCATTCAGGTTAGCGTTGCGAAGCATAAACAAAATAAACACGGAATACGTCTTTACTCACCGAAAGACGGGACTACACAGATCATGAGTATGTCTTATTTGTCTGCCTGTGACCTACCGTTATTGATTACCAGCCCCGAGAGTCAAAATGTTTATTTTACGCAACGTTTTCACCAAACAGCAAACATCTTACAAGGTAAGCTTCGATTTGGTCTGTGTTTGAGCTATAGCTACACGGGGGTATGAAATGAATCCTTAGGTTGGTAGGAACAAATCTAGCCTATTGCCAATGTTATCTGATGATGTATGACTGAATGGCAACATCGAATGTCCCCCGACACCACCACAATGTTTGAGAGAGGTTGGTGTTGTAGAAATTTAGTTTTCATAGTGAACAATAACTTTTAGGCACATCCAGTGTGCAAAAACAGTGCAATTACCACATTCGGACACTTTAGAGAGGTTGAATGGACACTTGAATGTACCCTGGATACCCCATAACACCACCACAATGTTTGAGTGAGGTTGATATGGTAGACATTGTTTTTATACTGAACAAAACGCATTTAGGGATTGCAAATATGTAATAGCACTGGAATTATCTAATTTACAGACATATGCCACTTTGGAGAGGTGTAGGGACACTTGGAAACGTCCTGTTTCTAGTTGTTAGGTCTATCAATCCCATATTTTTTTCTGCTATTGTTCACATGTTGTGGAAGCCATCTGATGTGTTTCTAGCTCTGGGACAGGGGCGGTGTGTTCAATAGGGCGATATGGGCGACGCACTGCCAAACGGGAAAAGGAAGGGATTTTTTTTCTAATCAATTATATCACGGCAACAGTAGTTATCAGTGTTGTAATCTAGACGTCTGATCTGCCACAGTGCCACACTGCCACTAAATGTCCAATCAGGCTAAAGTCGTGCTTCAAATGCCCCCCCCCCTTTTGGGGCGATTTCAGTCAGGTTGAAAATCGCCCAGAAGTCTGTCATAGACTCCCATGTAAAATCTATTTTTTTCAAATTTCAGAGCTTTCAATACAATCTCTATGGGTTTCTGAGGGCTTGCACTTACGCGCTTTCGTCATACGTAACGTAACCATGAACGTAACTAAGAAAAGAGCGGGTAGCAGCATCAATCAATTCACGTACTACTATCAAGATGGCTATAGCGTTCAGTGCAACTCGATTGTCTCTTTGAAAGAAGTTCACATCAAAGAGACAACCACAAAGTGCAGGAGCGCTTTTTTGAGTTCCTTCCCATCTCGGAATCAACCTCAGTCTCAATCGCCAGTGTGCTTTTGGAGAGACTGAACGGTCTTTTTGCCGACGACGTGAAAGTCAAACTCATTGCGCAAGCTTACGATGGAGCCAGTGTGATGAGGCGAGAGAAGGCAAAAGGTGCGTGAGCATTTCAAGAAAGGCCATTACGTGCATTGCTATGCGCATCAGCTGAATTTGATCATGCAGCAAGCTAAAAAGTAACTAGTAAACTAGTCCTCAGCATGCCTGATTTCAATGAGAAAGTCATTGACCGCTTTGCTGCATTGAAAGAGAGAAGAGAACAGTTTCAGTACAAGTAATGTAGCCTCTCTCTCTCTTTGTCCCTCCCTGTCTGTCTCTTTAACACACACACGCCCAAATCAGTTCACAGTTGATGTTGTTTAAAATAGTTATTTTTCATTTTTAAAAAAAGTAAACAATTTTTTTTACAAATCTATACAATTGGCCAGAATATGGTTGTTCATATTTACAAAGCCATACAGATAGCTGTGTTTACCTTTTCTAGAAATTATTTTCAAATTCTGTTTTCAGGCAAAATGTCTATCACTGTTCATTTTCACAAATCTATACAAGAGGGCAGAATATGGAAGTCTATAAAAATTTCTTATTACCAATAACTTGCATCAATGTTTTCAGTAGCCTCTATCAAAAGCTCCTGCTTGCTCAGGTGCACATATTTCCAATTCAACCATGAGGCCTTTTTGAAGCAAGTAATGTGTATATCAGTATTGACTTATATGCTGCCCCTGTCTTCATGTTGTTGCTGGACATATCTTTTTTAAAATGTGTGTAGGTCACCTAAATCATCAGAAAAATTGCCCCCCCTGAGAATTTTTTCAGGAGCAGCCACTGCTCTGGGAATCAATAATTCACTTATAGCTTGTCAAAGAAAGATGACTTTCAATAAAAAAACTAAAAAACAGTTATTTTGTGTGTGCTTGATCTTGTGTATTCTGAACTATGCAACTCCTATCTATTTTCTGATCATATCCTCATAATCTCCCAGATGTGTTCTTTCCAAATATACCAAGTTTTGGCATGTCAGAATCATGTAATTACACATGAATAGCAGTTACTTTTGGGTATGCCTATTTACGTGGAAATCTAAATTTTGCCATTACATTTAAGAGGTTAATCAATGTCTGGACATAAATCAGGCAAGATTTTAGATTATGTGACGTATGACATTTATCTAAATGTAATCTGTTACAGTTACCTGTCCAATTGTAATATAACTTTTGGATTACCCAAACTCAGTAATGTAATCTGATTACTTTCACTTACTTTTAGATTACTTTCTCCTTTAAAAGGGATTAGAAGAAGACAAACATTTATATTACCAATTGAACAAAATCTATTGCAGGATAAATCAATGTCAGAGTTTACATAGCTGACCATAAATGGATGTTGCATTTTACTTTATGGGTTGGTTATGCAGGCTTCTTCTAACCAATTGCTTTCTACTACAGATAATAATATGATTAGGTTATATATTTACATTAAAAACCAAAGTCTTTCAGATTTCCAGTCATTCCAATTAAGTGAATACACCTTGGACATTTTATTTGATTTATTAGGATCCCCATTAGCAGACGCCAATGGCGACATATGGAAGTATAGATTAGCTAATTGTTTTACTTGAGCATAACCCAAAAACTAAGGACTTTTTTAGCCTACCCTTTTAGTTTATGATTTTGTTGTCATGGAGGACTGATTGGTCTCATTGCTTTGAGTTGAAAAAGAAATGCTGCTCTTGTGGAGTGGCATGCTTTGAGCACTACTGAAAAGTGCTATTTGCATGTGAAAAATGTATGTAATATGCTGCATTTGCTATAAGCCTCTTTAAGTTTTTGTTGGTGACACTTAATATATAATTTGCCTCTTTTTAAAGGGTGAATCCACACTTAAAACAATAACAAAGCTAAAAAGCTGAGGGATGGGCCTGGATAAATGTAACCATCCTCAGATTAATAGACAGTGTTATGGATGCAAGGACTGACCATCCATGATATCAACATTATTGTTTTAAGCATGTTTTGAGGCTATACAATGTTTGTTTACATGTACAATGTTTACAAACATTGGAGAAAAACAAGCTCATATTTTGGGTTCTCATGGGGTGTGACAGTTGAACTAAGCTCATGAGGCATTCATAAGTTATATTCTTCAAGAATCAATGGGTATATGAGCAATAAAAGCCCCACTCATGGTCTTTGTAAATTAAACTTGTTTTTGACAGTATGAAGCACAATACCACAGAGGAGTTTAAAAGGTACGAAATCCCTCAAGCTTTTATTCCATAGGCTGCCCACTGGTCGCAAAAAAACATGATTGATAGGCAGCTTAAACTTCTTCAATTCAACAATTAATGGGTTAGAATACACATACATTTCTGAACAGCCATCCACACCAAAACAACCACAATCCGTAAGATGCAAATAACTAAATGAGAGAGCAGCAGTGTGATTCACATCAATACGTTATGTAGATACAGTATCAATAATAAGTGATATCTGTATCCCCGTAGGCTACGCCACTGCTGTCGTCCTTACTTCCAAGCGTTTATTCAAGTTGGATAATCTTTGGGTGCTGACAGCATTCGCACCATTGTAGCCTACAAAAGCCTATTCCTGTTATTTTCCTGTGATCCATCAAACGCATTTGGTGTGTCATCATAGTGGTCTCTGACTTGTGATCAGAATCGTTCAGGCGGAACAAACTTAAACTTGCGCCTTTTTTCAATGCCGATTTGAATGTCATTGAGAAAACAGAAAGGTGTCAAATTTTTTATGCAAACATCCTTTCTAAATTTAATAGTAATCCTAGAAGTAATCATCTAGTTTTTCCAAAAGTATCTGTAATCTGATTACAATATTTTGCTGGTAACATAACGGATGACAGTTTTTTTGTAATATGTTACATGTAACGCAATCCGTTACTCCCCAACCCTGGAATGCAGTACAGTAGGTTAGCAGGTAAATTAAGTCATTGAACTTTTATGGAAAGACAATCTAGTAATGTGTACCTCCATTACAAAGTGTTTATGTAATAATTTCTAATTGTTGACACATGCATGCAGCCACATGGTAACCAGTGATTCCCAATCTATGCACACACACACACACACACACACACACAATCACTCACTCATTTAAGCTAGGCATACATTAGTTGACCAAACAAATCTTTACGTCATTGGAGCACTCACATTATGTGAATTGTCTGTATAATCTTGTCATCCTGAAGTCTGTGACCGTTTGTGTTCACATTACACGATTTTGATCAAATTGCAACCTGTCTAGACCCCTCCCTGTCCTGAGATTTCCAGATGTGTCGTGGCCCGCCTCCTACTCCGTGGCTGTAGCCGAGCAACGGAGGACAAGTTGCACAAGTTGCAAGTTGCATTGTAGCACCCCCCTCACTACACAAGATACAACAAAAATGTCTGGCATGTCCGAAAAATTATCGGGACCTAAGATGCGGACCTAAGATGTGGGTATTTGTGGATGTATTGTGATGGAAGTTGTGGTGTGTGTTTTTGTGTTTGGAAAAGTTTGGCGTTATGTGAGTGAGAATATACATTTAAAAAAAAAGTATACATCTAATGTATTTTTTATTGTTCTATCATGATGGAACGATCCCCAACCCTATATCCCAGACACCCACCTGAGCGACCCATACACCAAAGAGAAGTCCCCATCTGCTTTATGGCCCTGCTGTAAGTTGCCTCTATGCAGCCAAAACAGAAAGATAAATGCGGTCAGAGACCTACTAGAGCAGCACCGCCCCCTCAAAGATTCTGAGCCTGCCTGGCAGGGTTGGTCCTACAAAGCCAGAGCCCCCTGATGGGAGAGCATAATACAGTTCCTTGCAAAAGTATTCATACCCCTTGGAGTTTTTCCTATTTTGTTGCATTACAACCTGTAATTTAAATGGATTTTTATTTGGATTTCATGTAATGGACATACACAAAATAGTCCAAATTGGTGAAGTGAAATGAAAAAAATTACTTGTTTCAAACAATTCAAAAAAATAAATAACGGAAAAGTGGTGCGTGCATATGTATTCACCCCTTTGCTATGAAGCCCCTAAATAAGATCTGGTGCAACCAATTACAGTGGGGGAAAAAAAATATTTAGTCAGCCACCAATTGTGCAAGTTCTCCCACTTAAAAAGATGAGAGGCCTGTAATCTTTATCATAGGTACACGTCAACTATGACAGACAAAATGAGAAGAAAAAAAATCCAGAAAATCACATTGTAGGATTTTTTATGAATTTATTTGCAAATTATGGTGGAAAATAAGTATTTGGTCACCTACAAACAAGCAAGATTTCTGGCTCTCACAGACCTGTAACTTCTTCTTTAAGAGGCTCCTCTGTCCTCCACTCGTTACCTGTATTAATGGCACCTGTTTGAACTTGTTATCAGTATAAAAGACACCTGTCCACAACCTCAAACAGTCACACTGCAAACTCTACTATGGCCAAGACCAAAGAGCTGTCAAAGGACACCAGAAATAAAATTGTAGACCTGCACCAGGCTGGGAAGACTGAATCTGCAATAGGTAAGCAGCTTGGTTTGAAGAAATCAACTGTGGGAGCAATTATTAGGAAATGGAAGACATACAAGACCAGTGATAATCTCCCTCGATCTGGGGCTCCACGCAAGATCTCACCCCGTGGGGTCAAAATGATCACAAGAACGGTGAGCAAAAATCCCAGAACCACACGGGGGGACCTAGTGAATGACCTGCAGAGAGCTGGGACCAAAGTAACAAAGCCTACCATCAGTAACACACTACGCCGCCAGGAACTCAAATCCTGCAGTGCCAGACGTGTCCCCCTGCTTAAGCCAGTACATGTCCAGGCCCGTCTGAAGTTTGCTAGAGTGCATTTGGATGATCCAGAAGAGGATTGGGAGAATGTCATATGGTCAGATGAAACCAAAATATAACTTTTTGGTAAAAACTCAACTCGTCGTGTTTGGAGGACAAAGAATGCTGAGTTGCATCCAAAGAACACCATACCTACTGTGAAGCATGGGGGTGGAAACATTATGCTTTGGGGCTGTTTTTCTGTAAAGGGACCAGGACGACTGATCCGTGGCACACCGCCCGGGCAACGAAGGAGTGGCTTCGTACGAAGCATTTCAAGGTCTTGGAGTGGCCTAGCCAGTCTCCAGATCTCAACCCCATAGAAAAACTTTGGAGGGAGTTGAAAGTCCGTGTTGCCCAGCGACAGCCCCAAAACATCACTGCTCTAGAGGAGATCTGCATGGAGGAATGGGCCAAAATACCAGCAACAGTGTGTGAAAACCTTGTGAAGACTTACAGAAAACGTTTGACCTGTGTCATTGCCAACAAAGGGTATATAACAAAGTATTGAGAAACTTTTGTTATTTTCCAAATACTTATTTTCCACCATAATTTGCAAATAAATTCATTAAAAATCCTACAATGTGATTTTCTGGAGAAAAAAAATCTCATTTTGTCTGTCATAGTTGACGTGTACCTATGATGAAAATTACAGGCCTCTCTCATCTTTTTAAGTGGGAGAACTTGCACAATTGGTGGCTGACTAAATACTTTTTTTCCCCACTGTATGTTCATTAACACAGTAGTTATTATTCAATGTGTCCTCACCTGGGATTTGAACACACAACCTCTTGTTTCACAGCAATATGATATTCCTGCTACGCCACCTAGTCTGCTTCAATGACTGATTCCACCTGTATTCCTCTACTTTGAACTTCAAAGTAAATATCAGCTCACTTAAAAATACAATTAAGAAAAACAATTATATTCCTCATAGTGATCGAGGACTAACATTAAAACAGAATAATATGCCACACCAACATTAACGCTAGAATCTCCAAGACAGTATATTTCAATAAAAACCTTCAACCCACCTGTCCCTGACTTTTCCTAAATATATGTTTTTTACACTCTAGCAGAACCTTGAGATAAATATCATAAAATACTAATACTTTCGGAACATTTCTATCTCAAAACGACATGACAGTCAAAATGACCGTATGCGTAATTAACAGTAGAATAGCCGGGCATCGACGAGTACCAATTAATCCATTTAATATACACAATCACAAAGAAGTGCATTAGTATTTGGTTAAGGGAGGTCATAAAAAAACATGATAAAATACTATTTATTTATCTGTGCTCAGTAGCCGAGGCTATATGGCTGCGCCATGGCAATGAAATCAACTTGTTCATTAAGCAGATATCAGAGGTGTATATTCCCCTGCCCTACCACAGTCAACACACATGTATTTTACAAGTACAAATATAATGGAATAAAAAAATATATAGAAAGGGTATTTTTCCCCAATGCCTATAGTTGGTTGTCACCAATACTCATTACATTACATTTTAGTCATTTAGCAGACGCTCTTATCCAGAGCGACTTACAGGAGCAATTAGGGTTAAGTGCCTTGCTCAAGGTCACAGACAGATTTTTCACCTAGTCGGCTTGGGGATTAGAACCAGCGACCTTTCGGTTACTGGCACAACGCTCTTAACCACTAAGCTACCTGCCGCCCTCAAATGAGGAAATCGTGGAGATGCGCTTATTCTAGGCAAATCTAGATTCATTAGAAACCTTTGAATATGCCCTTTCCAATAGGGTACATCAATCAAAACGTCTGGCCTGCATGGACCTCTTAGAGATAGTTGAAAAAGTGCTGTTTGGTAAGCTCCATTCCCTTCTTTGTCAATGCACGCTGTGCTGGTCATCAGTCTGTTCCAACTGGGCATACCACGTCATTTCAACGTGGAGAATTTGATTGACATGTTGATCAATGAGATTACAACCTATTTTCACCCACCCAAAAAGACAGTCAAAAGTTTGTTGAATTCCCACTATGCTTTAAATCATCTGAAAGCAAAACCAAATTCCATTGGAAAATCTATGTTCAAATGGGAATACAATGATAGATATTTTGTTTATTTATACAACAACTAAATGTGTTATCATTGTGATTGATCTACTAGCACAACCAAATTACCTGGATTGCAATTGAGTTTACTTAAATACATGGTGCAAGTGGTCAATGCCATTTGAGATTCTGCGCAGATTATTAAAGCAATTGTGAAGATCTCCACAGACCTGCGACATTCAAATGCTATCTTGAACATGCACGCTTTTTTCTGATTACATAAGACCGTAACCTCAATGTGGCCAGGGATTTGTTACTCATTATTAAAGTTGAATAAACACTGTTACATTAGTTTGTAAAATTGCCTTAACTTTAGGCTATTTACTCTATTACAAAAGTTATATTGAATTGTGTTGGTTAACAACCCAACCAAATATCAAAATTTGAAGGAGACATATCTAATGCTTGGATAGTTCCATTTGAGCCACTGGCTTAGCCCTTTACACTCGTACCTGTATACGGGTTGGACATTGCCGATTTGGGCACTGATGAGCGCCTAAATTGGAACGCACTGGCTGTACTGATCAAAAATATAAACGCAACATGTAAATTGTTGGTCCCATGTTTCTAAAAAATTTTCTACACAAATTTGTTTACATCCTTGTTAGTGAGCATTTCTCCTTTGCCAAGATAATCCATCCAACTGACAGGTGTGGCATATCAAGAAGCTGATTAAACAGCATGATCATTAAACAGCTGCACCTTGTGCTGGGGACTCTAAGGACACTCTAAAATGTGCAGTTTTGTCACAAAACACAATGCCACAGATGTCTCAAGTTTTTAGGTTTGAAACTGTGGGTTTGCACAACCAAAGAATTTCTGCACATCTGCTCATCTGCATGCTGGTCGTCCTCACCAGGGTCTTGACCTGAGTGCAGTTTGGTGTCATAACTGACTTCAGTGGGCAAATGCTCACCTTCGATGGCCCCTCGCACGCTGGAGAAGTGTGCTCTTCACGGATGAAGCCCGGTTTCAATTGTACCAGGCAGATAGCAGTATGGCGGTTTGCTGATGTCAACGTTGTAAACAGAGTGCCCCATGGTGGCGGTGGGTTATGGTATGGGCAGGCATAAGCTACGGACAACGAACACAATTGCATTTTATCAATGGCAATTTGATTGCGCAGAGATACTGTGACGACATCCTGAGGCCTATCCTGAAGCCTATTGTTGTCCATTCATCTGCCACCATCACCTCATGTTTCAGCATGATAATGCATGGCCGCATGTTGCAAGGATCTGTACACAATTCCTGGAACCTGAAAATGTCCCAGTTCTTCCATGGCCTGCATACTCACCAGACATGTCACCCATTGAATATTTTTGGGATGCTCTGGCTCGACGTGTACGACGGCGTGTTCCCACCAATATCCAGCAACTTCGCACAGCCATTGAAGAGGAGTGGGACAGCATTCCACAGGCCACAATCAACAGCCTGGTCAACTCTATGCGAAGAAGATGTTGCGCTGCATGAGGCAAATGGTCACACCAGATACTGACTGGTTTTCTGATCCAGTCCCCTACCTTTTTTTAAGGTATCCATGACCAACAGATGCATATCTATATTCCCAGTCATTGACTGATTTCCTTATATGAACTGTAACTGTAAATTGTTGCATGTTGCGTTTATATTTATGTTCAGTGTATAAATGACGTCAGAGCTCAGGCTCTGCATTTCACAACGCTGTATGGGTTTTGACTGACAGACATTCTGAACTTGAGCACCGTACGCGACAAGAAGTACCCCGAACCCTCCTGCTAATTGGGCAAATGTTTTGTTGTCTGAGTGACGTTGAGGATTATAATAAATACAGATACAGCGTCAAAGTTGATGATCACTCTGTTTGATGTACAGTTACAAGATGACATGGCATCATACCCTGGGCCATGCATAGACCTTTCAGCGGGCAGGTGCTCAAAATGAAAAATGGGCATCTTAACATTTTTGAGCAAAAGCCTATTTATTTCTGCAACAACCCACTCACTCATTATCACAAATTGTAAGCAAGCTAGTTACAGTGCCTCCTAAAGACATGATTGACATCAGGAAAAGAGCCTATGTCTTTCGGCTGCGTGTATCAGCCAGCCGAACTGAATATTGATGATGGTGTAGACTTTATCAAGTGGTAAACAAATTTGTATTTGTATTTATTAGGGATCCCCATTAGCTGCTGCCAAGGCAGCAGCTACACTTCCTGGGGTCCAAACATATTAAAGCATATTAAATTACATATAAAACAAAATATAAAACAGTATGACATTATTACACCACTACCTATCTACAATACAACATGTTTAATACCACCATACAACAATATCACAATGTGTGCGTATGCACGTGTCTATACCCTTATGTGTGTGTCTCTTCACAGTCCCGGTAGTTCCATAAGGTGTATTTTTACCTGTTTCTTAAATCTGATTCTACTGCTTGCATCAGTTACCTGATGTGGAATAGAGTTCCATGTAGTCAAGGCTCTATGTAGTACTGTGCACCTCCCATAGTCTGTTCTGGACTCCCATAGTCTGTTCTGAAGAGACCTCTGGTGGCACGTCTTGTGGGGTATGCATGGGTTTCCGAGCTGTGTGATAGTAGTTTAAAACAGACAGCTTGGTACATTCAGCTTGTCAACACCTCTTACAAAAACAAGCAGTGATGAAGTCAATCTCTCTTCCACTCTGAGCCAGGAGAGACTGATATGCATGTAATTAATGTTAGCTCTCCGTGTACTTTTAAGGGCCAGCCGTGCTGCCCTGTTCTGAGCCAACTGCAATTTTCCCAAGTCCCTCTTTGTGGCACCTGACCACACTACTGAACAGTAGTCTAGGTGCGACAAAACTAGGGCCTGTAGGACCTGCCTTGTTGATAGAGTTGTTAAGAAAGCGCTTAATTATGGACATACTTCTCCCCATCTTAGCTACTGTTGTATCAATATGCTTTGACCATGACAGTCTACAATCCAGGGTTACTCCAAGCAGTTTAGTCTCCTCAACTTGCTAAATTTCCACATTATTCATTACGAGATGTAGTTGAGGTTTAGGGTTTAGTGAATGATTTGACCCAAATGTTATGCTGATGTGGCAATACTGTTGATATTTAAACTGGGTAGCTACACACACTCAACCTGTGACCGCATCTCTCAAGCCATGCATGTTTGGATACCGGGCCTGTGCAATCTCCATACAGGGCAGACTGGGAAAAGGCGTGTGAGCTCCATACATGGCAGATCAACAGGTGCAACAAACAGATTGGGTGGGGGTGGCACATTTTGGGGGGGAATTTATACCACCACCCATAAGGGACTTTGGAGACTGGAAGGGCAAAGGGGCATGTGCTCTGCACAGGTAGCGCCCTATCGGGGCACGTGCCTGGGCTGGGTTTCCCAAAAGCATCGTAGCACTAAGATCATCTTTCGTCCATTTAGTTTAAATGGAATTAAGATGATCTTAGTGCTACATATATGATGCTTGTGGGAAATCCAACCCTGGTCCTACCCTGGGTTGTTCTGAACAGAATGAGCCCATGTTTGTCTATTGTGAAGAAAATTAGCAGCGGAACATGCACCTGAATGCACGCATGACTCCTTTCTATGCGCACCAAAATTACTATCTGTTTCTCTGAATTGCCCTGTGAAAGCCTAACACTAAGATCGTATAATATTTTTATTTGGTTGTGCAACCAAATATCAACATTTGAAGGAGATGTATCCTTGGATAGTTCCGTCTGTGCCACCGAGTCTGGCATTAATTCCAGTTTGTCTATAAATTAATAATTGATATGTTGGATTCACTTCTCCAAATCAAATCAAACTTTAAATGCACTTTAAATACAGTTTGATTTGATTTAGTCATATTCTTTAACTTAGATTTTTGGTTGCGATGGAGACGTGAAGCCAACAACTTCTAGATTCCATTTGAAATCAACCAAAACTGGAAACCCTATAGGCCTATATGTATTGTCTATTTTTAGTTGAATCCTGGTGTGAATTTAAACAACAGCTGTTGATGACTTCCAAAATGCTATATAGGCCTAAATAACATTATTGATGCTATATGATTGATAAAGTATGGTTACATTTAATTTGTTCTGTTAAACCTACCATTTGGAATGACTTTGATAGCAACAGTGAATCTATTAAGTGGAGATTTATCAACAATCATCCTCACGATAGCACATTGGTAACAGCCAGTGACAAATATCAAAGCTAATCAGTGCTGGGCTTTGTTAAAACCCTGGATGGGAGACCAAAGGGTAGCTTTAGATGGATAAAATCTCCAGTAGGAGGTGCTGCCCAGCCTATAGTTTTTTTTATTATAGGGGAGATTACGGTAAAGATCTGACGTTGCAATAAAACTGGCCTTCTTGAGACTAGAGCATCAGCAATTGTGGGTTCGATTACAGGCTCAAAATAGCCAGAAACAAAGAACTTTCTTCTGAAACTCGTCAGTCTATTCTTGTTCTGAGAAATGAAGGCTATTTTATGCAAGAAATTGCCAAGAAATTGAAGATCTCGTACAACACTGTGTACTACTCCCTTCACAGAACAGCGCAAACTGGCTCTAAACAGAATAGAAGAGGAGTGAGAGGCCCCGGTGCACAACTGAGCAAGAGGACAAATACATTAGAGTGTCTAGTTTGAGAAACATACGCCTCACAGGTCCTCAACTGGCAGCTTCATTAAATAGTACCCGCAAAACACCAGTCTCAACGTCATCAGTGAAGAGGCGACTCCGGGATGCTGACCTTCTAGCCAGAGTTGCAAAGAAAAAGCCATGTCTCAGACTGCCCATCTTAATCTTTTATTTTTATTGGCCAGTATGAGATATGGCTTTTTCTTTGCAACTCTGCCTAGAAGGTCAGCCTCCCGGAGTCGCCTCTTCACTGTTGACGTTGACACTGTATTTCTGATCAATTTGATGTTATTTTAATGGACCATTTTTTTTGCATTTCTTTCGAAAACAAGGACATTTCTAAGTGACCCCAAACATTTGAACAGTAGTGTAGTTTTTAGTATTTGCGCTCCTGGATCAATCAATACATTTTCTGATTGATTACAATTTACATTTGGTGTCTTATAACCTATTTTAACATAATAAATGCATTCATTTTGCGATGTATTATTTATTATGGAATATTACACAATTGAAATATCAAATGGTCAGAATGACCGTCATGGCCATCGTAGTAGTTATGGAATTCCGCCGCTCCGAGTGTTAAACAACTATACTGAAACCCCGAACTCAAATTGCTGAAATAAGTCAATTAAATCAATGATGAGAGAAGTCAGATTAACTAATAACTAAAATAGCATTGCAGATGGCACTCTTTTGCTAAGTGCAGATATGTATTATAGGTAATGAATGTGTAGGGGACTTCTACAGACTTTGTGGCTCAGCAGAAAGATCAGCATACCCCAAATCCAGAGGTTGTGAGTTTAAATCCCAGGTGGGGTCATATTGAAAGGTCAGTACTAAATGATCATGTCAAATGTTATCATATTGTCAATGATTAAACAGAGAATGTTCCCTTGGGACCATCACACAATGTCCTAATGACTAGTAAAATTACAGTCCTGAGAACGTCCTAAAAAGATCCTGACATGGTCCTCAGTGACGTCCTGGTAACGTACAGGGATCTATACAAAGGTCCCCCAGAGTACGTTCCCTTGGGACCATCATGTGACGTCCCCTTGTGGTAATTGAATGTCCCATGTATATCGTCCTATCAGAACCAAATTGGAACCTTTTGATAACATTCCCTAATGGACATCAAAATACCATATTATAACGTTATGCTGCAACCAAACCAAGACCTGTACTGAATGTTTTAATGTTCCTGGAACGTTCTCAGAACGTATTGACGAAACATTTAAAGGGACCTAATGGGAACATTGCCGAATGTCCTTAGGACATCCACTGTTTGCTGGGTATAAACTATGAAATATCAACTTCATTTAAGTCATCTTGTAGGGTTCTCTAAATCACTTTATGTATGTTATAAAAAATACTATACAATACAATACAAACTAATATTAGTAACCATGCTCTGACTTGCCTTCTATCTTTTATGTGAGGCAACAGGAAAGACATGATGTTGAAGTACGTCCATGTCGGTTTCCCTATGCTGCTCCGGAAACCACTGGGCGTATACCCCTTGCACTTCCTGGCAAATGTGTCTAGTAACACTTTTCACCTTTAGGCAGTCATCCGCTGTGAATTAAATGTTAATTGTTAGCATTTCATAAACATGAATCAATGACATACAATCACAAACTATAATTTTTCTATATTTTAGATAGGGGCAATCAGCAGTTAAAAAAATAACAAAGCATCCTCCCTGCCACTGTTTTGGAGGGATGGGGCTAGAGAAATTGTTCTAACTATTATTTTTCTATCTTTTAGATTCCTGGGATCGGGAGACTAATTTAGTAGCCTGGCATTCAGTTACAGGCTTGGCAACTCAAAGGTGGCTGCTTGTGTTGACGACATCTGCCAGACAATTGTCAGAAGACTAAAGCCGGAACAGAGGCCCAGCCCTAGCGAGGAGGACTGGAAAGCTATTGTGCTGAGAAGTGGAACTACCCTCTTTGCATAGGTGCAATAGATGGAAGAATTTGCAGATTCAAGCTCCACCGAGATCAGGAAGCGAGTTTTTAAATATACTGTAAGAAGACATTTTCTATTGTGCTTCTTGCCCTGGTGGATGCTGACTACCGTTTCCATGTAGTACAGGTTGGGGATTTCGGCCGCACAAGTGATGGAGAGGTGTATGCGGGCTCTGCACTTGGGAGAGGAATGGAGGCTGGATCCCTACATGTGCCTGCAGATCATGCTGAACATCTGTCATTCTGGGGGATTCCGCTTTCCCATTGAAGCGCAACTTGTTGAGACCATACCCACGGCATTACCTCCCACATGTTAAGAAGGTATTCAATTACCGCCTGTCTCGAGTGAGGAACGTAGTGGAAGATGCATTCGGAATTCTGTTATTCAGGTTCAGGATCTTCTACAGGAGGATCAAGGTACTCCCCCACAAGAGAGATGTGCAGATACTGGCAACCTGCCTCCTCCACAATCTTTTGCAGAGGCCGAGTGAGAGTCAGAGATGGCTGGATGCGAGAAGTGCAGGGCACCCCAGAACATCCGCAACATGGGCAGAATTCAAGGATCGAGGGATTCCTTCAATGTGAGAGAGGCAGTTACTTTGTCTCACCAGAGGCATGGTTTAACACCTGAGGGTGTGTGGGTGTGTGTGTATGTGTGTGTGTATCTGTTGTCTCTCACCCTCTCTAACCACCAGCTCGACCCATCTCTTGCATCCAGAGAGAGTAAACATGAATCAATGAATGAGTGAGTGAAGCTGGCCATACATTACACGATTTTAAACTGGGATTTTGCCACAATTTGGAGTCTACAACACATTTCTGGGATCGCAGTTAAATCCTAAAGTCATAGGCTCCGACCAAGACGTCAAAGGTCGCATAATGTGAGCGGGGAAAGATGTGCGATTATGGGTCTTACGCTCTCCCGATCCTCATCTTTTTATTTATATTTTTTTATTATAAGGGGGTAGATCAGCTTTAATATTGCAGATAGATTGTAACTTCCATCAATGTAATTATCTGCATAATTTCCAATCCCCCATATGTCCCCCCCGCGCAAATATAAAAATATATATATACATACATAGAGCGTCTGCTAAATGACTAAAATGTAAATGTAATATAAATATATATACAGTGGGGAAAAAAAGTATTTAGTCAGCCACCAATTGTGCAAGTTCTCCCACTTAAAAAGATGAGAGAGGCCTGTAATTTTCATCATAGGTACACGTCAACTATGACAGACAAATTGAGGAAAAAAATTCCAGAAAATCACATAGTAGGATTTTTAATGAATTTATTTGCAAATTATGGTGGAAAATAAGTATTTGGTCACCTACAAACAAGCAAGATTTCTGGCTCTCACAGACCTTTAACTTCTTCTTTAAGAGGCTCCTCTGTCCTCCACTCGTTACCTGTATTAATGGCACCTGTTTGAACTTGTTATCAGTATAAAAGACACCTGCCCACAAGCTCAAACAGTCACACTCCAAACTCCACTATGGCCAAGACCAAAGAGCTGTCAAAGGACACCAGAAACAATATTGTAGATCTGCACCAGGCTGGGAAGACTGAATCTGCAATAGGTAAGCAGCTTGGTTTGAAGAAATCAACTGTGGGAGCAATTATTAGGAAATGGAAGGCATACAAGACCACTGATAATCTCCCTCGATCTGGGGCTCCACGAAAGATCTCACCCCGTGGGGTCAAAATTATCACAAGACCGGTGAGCAAAAATCCCAGAACCACACGGGGGGACCTAGTGAATGACCTGCAGAGAGCTGGGACCAAAGTAACAAAGCCTACCATCAGTAACACACTATGCCGCCAGGGACTTAAATCCTGCAGTGCCAGACGTGTCCCCCTGCTTAAGCCAGTACATGTCCAGGCCCGTGCTAGAGTGCATTTGGATGATCCAGAAGAGGATTGGGAGAATGTCATATGGTCAGATGAAACCAAAATATAACTTTTTGGTAAAAACTCAACTCGTCGTGTTTGGAGGACAAAGAATGCTGAGTTGCATCCAAAGAACACCATACCTACTGTGAAGCATGGGGGTGGAAACATCATGCTTTGGGGCTGTTTTTCTGCAAAGGGACCAGGACGACTGATTCGTGTAAAGGAAAGAATGAATGGGGCCATGTATCGTGAGATTTTGAGTGAAAACCTCCTTCCATCAGCAAGGGCATTGAAGATGAAACGTGGCTGGGTCTTTCAGTATGACAATGATCCCAAACACACCGCCCGGGCAACGAAGGAGTGGCTTCGTAAGAAGCATTTCAAGGTCCTGGAATGGCCTAGCCAGTCTCCAGATCTCAACCCCATAGAAAATCTTTGGAGGGAGTTGAAAGTCCGTGTTGGCCAGCGACAGCCCCAAAACATCACTGCTCTAGAGGAGATCTGTATGGAGGAATGGGCCAAAATACCAGCAACAGTGTGTGAAAACCTTGTGAAGACTTACAGAAAACGTTTGACCTGTGTCATTGCCAACAAAGGGTATATAACAAAGTATTGAGAAACTTTTGTTATTGACCAAATACTTATTTTCCACCATAATTTGCAAATAAATTCATTAAAAAATCATACAATGTGATTTTCTGGATTTTTTTCCTGATTTTGTCTGTCATAGTTGACGTGTACCTATGATGAAAATTACAGGCCTCTCTCATCTTTTTAAGTGGGAGAACTTGCACAATTGGTGGCTGACTAAATACTTTTTTTCCCCACTGTATTTTTAAATAAATTTGCCTTTATTACTTTCCAACCCCACCACCCCTCCCCTAATTGGAGTAAACTAGTGAACAACAACGCTTAGGCCTCTACTTCCAGCTTATTCATACTATATACATTTTATGGACACAGTCAATTTTACAATAATGATATTTTGTTTGTTTTTACTCCTGAACTTCCTCTACCCTCAACCTCTCCGATCATTTTTATGATGTCCATCCGGTTTGCTTCTATAAGCCATATCTTTCTAACTGTGCTCTTTCACAAAAGCTCTCAACCTATAACCTATATACTTATTATGGACACAGTATCCTTTACATTAGTTATCTTGTTGTTATTAGTTTTTGTTAGTTGTTATTAGTCCCATCTTTCAGCTCCATTCAACACCTCCCATCTATCTCTTAACACCATCCATATTGGATTTCTATTTGCCATATATTTTTCAACTTTACTGTGATGTTTCACAAAAGTTCTGAACCCTTCTATTCTCATTGTTTCTACAGATTGTAAATAAACATTTTTGCTAAAAGTATTATTATATTATTGATCGATTGACTATGACTTTTCAGATCACCCAGTAGTGCTATCTGCAGGGTTAGCTCCAGGTAAATATTGCAATCCTTCAGCCATTCCTGGACCTGTGACCAAAACAAATGATCTAATGATTCTCTTCGCAGCAAAATCTGCAGAGCTGGGAAGATTGTATCCCCCATATAATTAACATTCTATTAGTAGCAAGAATTATGTATAATAATTTAAATTGAAAAGTTCTAAGTTTTGAATCCGGCATCGTTTTGCGTATCAGTTCATAAACACTATGCCATGGAATCGGTACGTCAAAAATCTCTTCCCAACTATTTTGCAATCTAAATGGGACGGCTGTCAATCCTTTGGTCCTTAAATGAAACTGGTATACTTTTTTATTTATCACTATTTTCTTTAACCAATTATGGTCTTTAATGCAGGGCCGAGAGACAAGTTCCTTACTTTTTCTCCATTCCACTTTCCTCTTCCATTTTTGCGGTAATGCTGCAATTATTTGGTTGTAATTTTGGGTAGAGCAGACATTTCCATATGTTTTTGTTAGCTGCATGTGCGACATAACTCCACCAGTCCTACCTATGATATCATTTACGAAAATTATACCTTTTTTAAAAATGTTATCAAAATATAATGTTTTTTTATCAATTAGTATATTTGAGGTTAACCACAATATTTGTTGCATTATTTGTTCTGTAGTTTCTGGAGGATTAAATTGAAATTGCAACCAACGTTCCATGGCTTGTTTTAGAAATTGTGATATTTGGGAGATTATTTCCTTTTCAAATAACTGAAAGTGAGAGGTTGTAATCTGAATAAAGGGAAAATGGCCATTCTTGAACATGAGGTGAGACAATCTTACTTATTTGCTAGAGAACCATTTCGGATTTAAGTATAACTTTTGCATGACTGAAGCATTTAGTGATAGGTCTAATGCTTTAGTATTTAATAATTTCCGTCCTCCGAATTCATATTCATTATATAAATAGGCCCATTTAATTTTGTCTGGCTTGCCGTTCCAAATAAAATTAAAAAAAATTTTCTCATAGAATTTTTAAAACTGTTCACTAGGCGTAGGCAAGACCATCAGCAAATAGGTAAACTGGGATAATACTAAAGAGTTAATCAGGTTGATTTTTCCACAAATAGACAGGTATTTACCTTTCCATGGTAGCAAGATCTTATTTATTTTTGCTAACTTTCTATTAAAATGTATTGGAGTGAGATCATTTATTTCATTTGGGTTATGTATTCCGAGTATATCCACATCACCATCAAACCATTTTATTGGTAAATTACATGGTAATGTAAATGTTTTATTTTTTAGAGATCCAATATGTAATATAGTACATTTATCATAATTTGGCTGTAATCCAGAGAGGTTAGAAAATGTATCTAGATCCTCTATGAGGCTGTGGAGGGATTCAAGTTGTGGATTTAAAAGAAAACATGAATCATCAGCGTACAATGACACCTATGTTTTTAAGCCCTGGATTTCTAATCCCATGATATTATTGTTGGATCGGATTTTAATAGCTAATATTTCGATGGCCATAATAAATAGATATGCCGATAGTGGACAACCTTGTTTTACTCCTCTTGACAGTTTAAAACTTTCAGAGAAATTATTTACTATTTTACACCTAGGGTTACTATACATGATTTTAACCCATTTTATAAGAGATTCTCCAAAATTGAAATGTTCCAGGGTTTAATATATAAACTCCAGTTGTACTTTATCAAATGCCTTCTCAAAGTCTGCTATGAATAGCAGGCCTGGTTTCCCAGATTTTTCATGGTGTTCTATTGTTTCTAATATTTGCCTTATATTACCTCCAATGTATCGTCCATGTAAAAAACCTGTCTGATTAGAATGAATAATGTCCGACAATACCTTTTTTAATTCTATGCGCTATACATTTTGCTAGAATTTTTGCATCACAACACTGAATTGTAAAAGGCCTTCAATTTTTTATATTTTCCACATGTATCCTGTTTCAGTAATAATGAAATCAGACCTTCTTCTTGAGTGTCTGATAATCTACCATTTACATAAGAGTGATTAAAACATGCTAATAACGGTCCTCTGAGTATATCAAAAAAGATTTGGTATACCTCGACTGGTATGCCATCCAACCCTGGAGTTTTCCCGGACTTAAAGTCTTTAATTGCATCCAGAAGTTCCTCCTCTGTAATTTCACCTTCACATGAGTCTTTCTGTATGGCTGTTAATTTTACATTATCAATTGAAAAATTATCCCTACAGTTAGCTTCAGTTAGATGAAATGGAGGAGACTGAAATTAAAACATATGCTTAAAGTACTTTGCTTCCTCCTTCAAAATATAATTTCGTGAATCATGGGTGACTCCGTCATTTGTAACCAGTTTCAGTAAATTCTTTTTGGTAGCATTTCTATGTTGAAGATTAAAAAAGAATTTGGTGCATTTTTTTGCCATATTCCATACAGTTTGCTTTATTTTTATAATATATTACACTTGATCTTTCTTGAATAAGTTTCTCCATTTCTTTTTGTTTTTCCCTGTAATTTATCCTGAGCCTCTATGTTACAGCTTTTATTGCTATCTATCTATCTGTTCTGTTAGACCTTCTATTTCCTTTGTTAGTATGGACTATTTTAATCTAAATTGCTTTTGTTTTCGAGATGAGTACTGAATTGCATGGCCTCTAAAGGCACATTTAAAAGTGTCCCATACAATAAGGGGATTTGCTGTACCTACATATGTTATGTCGGAAAATATCAGTTATAAATTCCTCTGTCCTAATTTAAAACAAGTTATCATCCAATAGGCTTTGATTAAATGTCCAATATCCTCGCCCACGTGGAAATTCAGTAAGAGTAATGTATATGCCAATTATATGATGGTCTGACCGCATTCTGTCCCCTATCAACACTTTTTATACTTTTGGTGCCAAGGAGAATTACATAAGAAAGAAGTCAAGACGACTAGTTTGATTGAGTCTCCACCATGTATATCTCACTAGATCAGGATATTTAAGCCTCCATATATCCACTAGTTCTAATGTATCCATGACATTCATGATTCCTTAAGAGCATGAGGGTGATAATTTGTAGTGTGATTTCCTGAGCTATTTAAAACAGTATTATAATCTCCCACCATAATAGTAGAGTCTTGTATTGCTTGTAGGGTTGATAAATTATTATATACAGTGGGGAGAACAAGTATTTGATACACTGCCGATTTTGCAGGTTTTCCTACTTACAAAGCATGTAGAGGTCTGTAATTTTTATCATAGGTACACTTCAACTGTGAGAGACAAAAATCCAGAAAATCACATTGTATGATTTTTAAGTAATTAATTTGCATTTTATTGCATGACATAAGTATTTGCTCACCTACCAACCAGTATGAATTCCGGCTCTCACAGACCTGTTAGTTTTTCTTTAAGAAGCCCTCCTGTTCTCCACTCATTACCTGTATTAACTGCACCTGTTTGAACTTGTTACCTGTATAAAAGACCCCTGTCCACACACTCAATCAAACAGACTCCAACCTCTCCACAATGGCCAAGACCAGAGAGCTGTGTAAGGACATCAGGGATAAAATTGTAGACCTGCACAAGGCTGGAATGGGCTACAGGACAATAGGCAAGCAGCTTGGTGAGAAGGCAACAACTGTTGGCGCAATTATTAGAAAATGGAAGAAGTTCAAGATGACGGTCAATCACCCTCGGTCTGGGGCTCCATGCAAGATCTCACCTCGTGGGGCATCAATGATCATGAGGAAGGTGAGGGATCAGCCCAGAACTACACGACAGGACCTGGTCAATGACCTAAAGAGAGCTGGGACCACAGTCTCAAAGAAAACCATTAGTAACATTTACATTTACATTTTAGTCATTTAGCAGACGCTCTTATCCAGAGCGACTTACAGGAGCAATTAGGGTTAAGTGCCTTGCTCAAGGGCACATTTACGTCATTTAGCAGACGCTCTTAAACAGAGCGACTCACAAATTGGTGCATTCACCCTATAGGCAGTGGGATAACCACTTTACAATTTTTTTTTGGGGGGTAGAAGGATTACTTTATCCTATCCCAGGTATTCCTTAAAGAGGTGGGGTTTCAAATGTCTCCGGAAGGTGGTGAGTGACTCCGCTGTCCTGGCGTCGTGAGGGAGCTTGTTCCACCATTGGGGTGCCAGAGCAGCGAACAGTTTTGACTGGGCTGAGCGGGAACTATGCTTCCGCAGAGGAAGGGGAGCCAGCAGGCCAGAGGTGGATGAACGCAATGCCCTCGTTTGGGTGTAGGGACTGATCAAAGCCCGAAGGTACAGAGGTGCCGTTCCCCTCACTGCTCCATAGGCAAGCACCATGGTCTTGTAGCGGATGCGAGCTTCAACTGGAAGCCAGTGGAGTGTGTGGAGGAGGGGGGTGACGTGAGAAAACTTGGGAAGGTTGAACACCAGACGGGCTGCGGCATTCTGGATGAGTTGTAGGGGTTTAATGGCACAGGCAGGGAGGCCAGCCAACAGCGAGTTGCAGTAGTCCAGACGGGAGATGACAAGTGCCTGGATTAGGACCTGTGCCGCTTCCTGTGTAAGGCAGCGTCGTACTCTCCGAATGTTGTAGAGCATGAACCTGCAGGAGCGGGTCACCGCCTTGATGTTAGCAGAGAACGACAGGGTGTTGTCCAGGGTCACGCCAAGGCTCTTCGCACTCTGGGAGGAGGACACAACGGAGTTGTCAACCGTGATGGCGAGATCATGGAACGGGCAGTCCTTCCCCGGGAGGAAGAGCAGCTCCGTCTTGCCAGGGTTCAGCTTTAGGTGGTGATCCGTCATCCATACTGATATGTCTGCCAGACATGCAGAGATGCGATTCGCCACCTGGTTATCAGAAGGGGGAAAGGAGAAGATTAGTGTATCGTCAGCGTAGCAATGATAGGAGAGGCCATGTGAGGATATGACAGAGCCAAGTGACTTGGTGTATAGGGAGAAAAGGAGAGGGCCTAGAACTGAGCCCTGGGGGACACCAGTGGTGAGAGCACGTGGTGCGGAGACAGCTTCTCGCCACGCCACTTGGTAGGAGCGACCGGTCAGGTAGGACGCAATCCAGGAGTGAGCCGCGCCGGAGATGCCCAGCTCGGAGAGGGTGGAGAGGAGGATCTGATGGTTCACAGTATCAAAGGCAGCAGACAGGTCTAGAAGGACAAGAGCAGAGGAGAGAGAGTTAGCTTTAGCAGTGCGGAGAGCCTCCGTGACACAGAGAAGAGCAGTCTCAGTTGAATGACGAGTCCTGAAACCTGACTGGTTTGGATCAAGAAGGTCATTCTGAGAGAGATAGCAAGAGAGTTGGCTAAAGACGGCACGCTCAATAGTTTTGGAAAGAAAAGAAAGAAGGGATACTGGTCTGTAGTTGTTGACATCAGTGGGATCGAGTGTTGGTTTTTTTGAGAAGGGGAGCAACTCTCGCTCTCTTGAAGACGGAAGGGACATGGCCAGCGGTCAAGGATGAGTTGATCAGCGAGGTGAGGTAGGGGAGAAGGTCACCGGAGATGGTCTGGAGAAGAGAGGAGGGGATGGGGTCAAGCGGGCAGGTTGTTGGGCGGCCTGCAGTCACAAGTCGCAGGATTTTATCTGGAGAGAGAGGGGAGAAAGAAGTCAAAGCATAGGGTAGGGCAGTGTGAGTAGGACCAGCAGTGTCATTAGACTTAACAAAGTAACACACTACGCCATCATGGATTAAAATCCTGCAGCGCACGCAAGGTCCCCCTGCTCAAACCAACGCATGTCCAGGCCCGTCTGAAGTTTGCCAATGACCATCTGGATGATCCAGAGAAGGAATGGGAGAAGGTCATGTGGTCTGATGAGACAAAAATATAGCTTTTTGGTCTAAACTCCATTGCCGTGTTTGGAGGAAGAAGAAGATGAGTACAACCCCAAGAACACCATCCCAACCGTGAAGCATGGAGGTGGAAACATCATTCTTTGGGGATGCTTTTCTGCAAAGGGGACAGGACGACTGCACCGTATTGAGGGGAGGATGATGAGGCCATGTATCGCGAGATCTTGGCCATCAACCTCCTTCCCTCAGTAAGAGCATTGAAGATGGGTCGTGGCTGGGTCTTCCAGCATAACAACGACCCGAAACACACAGCCAGGGCAACTAAGGAGTGGCTCCGTAAGAAGCATCTCAAGGTCCTGGAGTGGCCTAGCCAGTCTCCAGACCTGAACCCAATAGAAAATCTTTGGAGGGAGCTGAAAGTCCGTATTGCCCAGTGACAGCCCCAAAACCTGAAGGATCTGGAGAAGGTCTGTATGGAGGAGTGGGCCAAAATCCCTGCTGCAGTGTGTGCAAACCTGGTCAAGACCTACAGGAAACGTATGATCTCTGTAATTGCAAACAAAGGTTTCTGTACCAAATATTAAGTTCTGCTTTTCTGATGTATCAAATACTTATGTCATGCAATAAAATGCAAATTGTTTACTTAAAAATCATACAATGTGATTTTCTGGATTTTCTTTTTAGATTCCGTCTCTCACAGTTGAAGTGTTCCTATGATAAAAATTACAGACCTCTTCATGCTTTGTAAGTAGGAAAACCTGCAAATTTGGCAGTGTATCAAATACTTGTTCTCCCTACTGTATATATATTGTCAAAGAAGTGTGGATCATCATTATTTGGTCCGTAAAGGTTAATGAGCCATATTTGTTTATGGTCCAATAACATATTTAAAATCATCCATCTACCTTGCAGATCTGTTTGCAAATCAAATCAAATCAAATTTTATTGGTCACATGCGCCGAATACAACAGGTGCAGACATTACAGTGAAATGCTTACTTACAGCCCTTAACCAACAGTGCATTTATTGTTTTACAAAAAAAGTAAAAATAAAACAACAACAAAAAAAGTGTTGAGAAAAAAAAGAGCAGAAGTAAAATAAAATAACAGTAGGGAGGCTATATATATACAGGGGGGTACCGTTGCAGAGTCAATGTGCGGGGGCACCGGCTAGTTGAGGTAGTTGAGGTAATATGTACATGTGGGTAGAGTTAAAGTGACTATGCATAAATAATTAACAGAGTAGCAGCAGCGTAAAAAGGATGGGGTGGGGGGCAGTGCAAATAGTCTGGGTAGCCATGATTAGCTGTTCAGGAGTCTTATGGCTTGGGGGGTAGAAGCTGTTGAGAAGTCTTTTGGACCTAGACTTGGCACTCCGGTACCGCTTGCCGTGCGGTAGCAGAGAGAACAGTCTATGACTAGGGTGGCTGGAGTCTTTGACAATGTTGAGGGCCTTCCTCTGACACCGCCTGGTATAGAGGTCCTGGATGGCAGGAAGCTTGGCCCCAGTGATGTACTGGGCCGTACGCACTACCCTCTGTAGTGCCTTGCGGTCGGAGGCCAAGCAGTTGCCATACCAGGCGTGATGCAACCAGTCAGGATGCTCTCGATGGTGCAGCTGTAGAATTTTTTGAGGATCTGAGGACCCATGCCAAATCTTTTCAGTCTCCTGAGGGGGAATAGGCTTTGTCGTGCCCTCTTCACGACTGTCTTGGTGTGTTTGGACCATGATAGTTCGTTGGTGATGTGGACACCAAGGAACTTGAAGCTCTCAACCTGTTCCACTACAGCCCCGTCGATGAGAATGGGGGCGTGCTCAGTCCTCTTTTTTTCCTGTAGTCCACAATCATCTCCTTTGTCTTGGTCACGTTGAGGGAGAGGTTGTTGTCCTGGCACCACACGGCCAGGTCTCTGACCTCCTCCCTATAGGCTGTCTCATCGTTGTCGGTGATCAGGCCTACCACTGTTGTGTCATCGGCAAACTTAATGATGGTGTTGGAGTTGTGCCTGGCAATGCAGTCATGGGTGAACAGAGAGTACAGGAGGGGACTGAGCACGCACCCCTGAGGGGCCCCCGTGTTGAGGATCAGTGTGGCAGATGTGTTGTTACCTACCTTTACCACCTGGGGGCGGCCCGTCAGGAAGTCCAGGATCCAGTTGCAGAGGGAGGTGTTTAGTCCCAGGATCCTTAGCTTAGTGATGAGCTTTGAGGGCACTATGGTTTTGAATGCTGAGCTGTAGTCAATGAATAGCATTCTCACGTAGGTGTTCCTCTTGTCCAGGTGGGAAAGGGCAGTGTGGAGTGCAATAGAGATTGCATCATCTGTGGATCTGTTGGGGCGGTATGCAAATTGGAGTGGGTCTAGGGTTTCTGGGATAATGCTGTTGATATGAGCCATGACCAGCCTTTCAAAGCACTTCATGGCTACAGACGTCAGTGCTACGGGTCGGTAGTCATTTAGGCAGGTTATCTTAGAGTCCTTGGGCACAGGGACTATGGTGGTCTGCTTGAAACATGTTGCTATTACAGACTCAGTCAGGGACATGTTGAAAATGTCAGTGAAGACACTTGCCAGTTGGTCAGCACATGCTCGGAGTACACGTCCTGGTAATCCGTCTGGCCCTGCGGCCTTGTGAATGTTGACCTGCTTAAAAGTCTTACTCACATCGGCTACGGAGAGCGTGATCACATAGTCATCCGGAACAGCTGGTGCTCTCATGCATGCTTCAGTGTTGCTTGCCTCGAAGCGAGCATAGAAGTGGTTTAGCTCGTCTGGTAGGCTTGTGTCACTGGGCAGCTCGCGGCTGTGCTTCCCTTTGTAGTCTGTAATAGTTTTCAAGCCCTGCCACATCCGACGAGCGTCATTCAGATCAAAATTACTGGTAATTAATATCATCACCCCTTTTGAGTTTCTTTGCCCATGGGAGAAGTATATTTGCCCCCCACCCCCTCAGTCCTTTTTCCACACAACTTCAATTGTTGAATGAGTCTCCAGTAAACAATAAATATTAAATTCCTTCTCTTTGAGCCAAGTAAATATTGTTCTTCTTGTGTTATTATCTGCTAAGCCATTACAAGTATGAACTGGCTATACTTATTTCACCACTTACCATAATGAGATACAAGATTCATATCTATTTATCATAATATATGTTTGTAAATTTACCAATAAAAAGTACCATAGTGATTGAGTGTCCATATACAGTGGGGAAAAATGTATTTAGTCAGCCACCACTTGTGCAAGTTCTCCCACTTTAAAAGATGAGAGAGGCCTGTAATTTTCATCATAGGTACACGTCAACTATGACAGACAAAATGAGAAAAAAATATCCAAAAAATCACATTGTAGGATTTTTAATGAATTGATTTGCAAATGATGGTGGAAAATAAGTATTTGGTCAATAACAAAAGTTTCTCAATACTTTGTTATATACCCTTTGTTGGCAATGACACAGGTCAAACGTTTTCTGTAAGTCTTCACTAGGTTTTCACACACTGTTGCTGGTATTTTGGCCCATTCCTCCATGCAGATCTCCTCTAGAGCAGTGATGTTTTGGGGCTGTCGCTGGGCAACACGGACTTTCAACTCCCTCCAAAGATTTTCTATGGGGTTGAGATCTGGAGACTGGCTGGGCCACTCCAGGACCTTGAAATGCTTCTTACGAAGCCACTCCTTCGTTGCCCGGGCGGTGTGTTTGGGATCATTGTCATGCTGAAAGACCCAGCCACGTTTCATCTTCAATGCCCTTGCTGATGGAAGGAGGTTTTCACTCAAAATCTCACGATACATGGCCCCATTCATTATTTCCTTTACACGGATCAGTCGTCCTGGTCCCTTTGCAGAAAAACAGCCCCAAAGCATGATGTTTCCACCCCCATGCTTCACAGTAGGTATGGTGTTCTTTGGATGCAACTCAGCATTCTTTGTCCTCCAAACACGACCGAGTTGAGTTTTTACCAAAAAGTTCTATTTTGGTTTCATCTGACCATATGACATTCTCCCAATCCTCTTCTGGATCATCCAAATGCACTCTAGCAAACTTCAGACGGGCCTGGACATGTACTGGCTTAAGCAGGGGGACACGTCTCGCACTGCAGGATTTGAGTCCCTGGCGGCGTAGTGTGTTACTGATGGTAGGCTTTGTTACTTTGGTCCCAGCTCTCTGCAGGTCATTCACTAGGTCCCCCCGTGTGGTTCTGGGATTTTTGCTCACCGTTCTTGTGATCATTTTGACCCCACAGGGTGAGATCTTGCGTGTAGCCCCAGATCGAGGGAGATTATCACTGGTCTTGTATGTCTTCCATTTCCTAATAATTGCTCCCACAGTTGATTTCTTCAAACCAAGCTGCTTACCTATTGCAGATTCAGTCTTCCCAGCCTGGTGCAGGTCTACAATTTTGTTTCTGGTGTCCTTTGACAGCTCTTTAGTCTTGGCCATAGTGGAGTTTGGAGTGTGACTGTTTGTGTCACGGTTCAGACAGACGACCAGAGGACCACAATTGCGTCACACCAGAAAGTTTATTAAACTTAAGGGAAAAGGGAAGTAGGGAGTGAATGAAGGCTCCAGGGGTAACAGGGATCCCGTCCAATGCGCTGGGTCTGTGCCCCCCAGTGGCAGCGATGCGTCCTATGAAGCCGGTGGTGGGTGGTCCAGAAGTCCTGGGGGGGGGGAGACACAGACACAACAGGGCGGAATGAAACCAGGCAGCAGTACAGTTCAAGGGAAATCCAAAATACGTAGTAGCAAGGCAGAAGGCTGGTCAGAGTTACCGGGATTGAAGAGTAGTCAGGAGTCGTAATGGCAGAAGCAGGTCTGGATCTCCTGAGGCAGAAGAGTATCCAAAAAACAGGCAGGTCCGGGGTCACAAAACCAGGGTGAGCCAGAAGCGCGAGCAAACAGGTTCCGGGTGTGAGCTTTGCAGACGATCTGACACCGGAGAGCTGAAAGACAGGGCCTAAAATACTGGGAGAGGTTAGTGGGTAATGCAGCGCAGCTGGCAGAGTAATTAGAGCCGAGCAGAGCAGGGACAGGTGGAGCTAGTTAGGCTGAGTAGAGAGAGGGAGGTGAGCAGAGTGGAAGATAGTGGAAACAAATTAAGGTGGTAACCCGGTGGAGTGAGAGGGCTCATGACAGTTTGAGGTTGTGGACAGGTGTATTTTATACTGATAACAAGTTCAAACAGGTGCCATTAATACAGGTAACGAGTGGAGGACAGAGGAGCCTCTTAAAGAATAAGTTACAGGTCTGTGAGAGCCAGAAATCTTGCTTGTTTGTAGGTGACCAAATACTTATTTTCCACCATAATTTGCAAATAAATTCATAAAAAATCCTACAATGTGATTATCTGGGAAAAAAAATCTAAATTTGTCTGTCATAGTTGACGTGTACCTATGATGAAAATTACAGGCCTCTCTCATCTTTTTAAGTGGGAGAACTTGCACAATTGGTGGCTGACTAAATACTTTTTTTTCCCCCACTGTACATAATGTAATCATGCGTGTCAAATATGTAAGTTGAAAACACTGTGTGGCCATACTTGTGAACTTTTGTTTATGGCTAGCTGCTAGCTTTTCTCATAGGCCAAATTGCCCAAATTAGCCATGACGCTGAGGACGGCCAGCTGAGCAGATAATTATATCTAGTAACTAATTCTGTATCAGCCGATTAAAATCGTCCACGTAGTTGGATTTGATCCAACACTTTTTCACTAAAGCATCTTTACTAAAGTCCACTAGTATGTTCTGTTACTCAAATTAACTGCATCACATGCAAAAACAAAATTAGCTCACAGTGTAAGACACCTAGACACTATGCTTTCAACCATCTAAAAGCACAACCAAATTCCAATGGAAAAACACATTTTGTTTTAGTTGTCACCTAAATGTGTTATCACATTTATTTCAACCATTTTAAAAGCACAACAAAGTTCAAATGGGAATACATTTTGCACGTATAAAACAACTTAATATGTTATCACTGTGCTTCATCTAATAGCATGAACTGGATTACAGTTGAGATTCCTTTAAGAGTACATAGTGCAAGTGATTAATGCTGTTCGAGTTTCTGCACAGATTATTATAGCAATTGTGAAGATCTCCACAGACCTGCGATCTTTACACGCTATCTTGAACATGCACGCTTTATATGACTACATTTGAAGTCAGAAGTTTACATACACCTTAGCCAAATACATTTCAACTCAGTTTTTCACAATTACTGACATTTAATCCTAGTAAAAATTCTCTGTTTTAGGTCAGTTAGGATCACCACTTCATTTTAAGAATGTGAAATGTCAGAATAATAGTAGAGAGAATTATTTATTTCAGCTTTTAGTTCTTTCATCACATTCCCAGTGGGTCAGAAGTTTACATACACTCAATTAGTATTTGGTAGCATTGCCTTTTAAATTGTTTAGGTTGGGTCAAACGTTTCGGGTAGCCTTCCACAAGCTTCCCACAATAAGTTGGGTGAATTTTGGCCCATTCCAACTGACAGAGCTGGTGTAACTGAGTCAGGTTTGTAGGCCTCCTTGCTCGCACACACTTTTTCAGTTCTGCCCACACATTTACTATAGGATTAAGGTCAGGGCTTTGTGATGGCCACTCCAATACCTTGACTTTGTTGTCCTTAAGCAATTTTGCCACAACTTTGGAAGTATGCTTGGGGTCATTGTCCATTTGGAAGACCCATTTGCGACCAAGCAATATATCCACATAACTTTCCTCCCTCATGATGCCATCTATTTTGTGAAGTGTACCAGTCCATCCTGCAGCAAAGCACCCCCACAGCATGATGCTGCCACCCCCGTGCTTCACGGTTGGGATGGTGTTATTCGGCTTGCAAACCCCCCTTTTTCCTCCAACCATAACGATGGTCAAATGGCCAAACAGTTCTATTTTTGTTTATAATATTATAATAATATGCCCTTTAGCAGACGCTTTTATCCAAAGCGACTTACAGTCGTGTGCATACATTTTTACGTATGGGTGGTCCCAGGGATCGAACCCACTACCTTGGCGTTACAAGCGCCATGCTCTACCAATTGATTCTACCAATTGAGCTACAGAGGACCACCACCAAAATCTTTTTCTATGAGCAATTGTGTTAGTATAAAATAATACAATTTCCCCAATTCCTTTGAGCATACAATATAGCTCAGTATTTGAACCACTGATTTTATACAGTCAGGGCGCCAATAATTTCGGACCCCACTGTACATGATCCAAGTCACTGTAATGGACCTAGGGCTTTGAAAGCCTTCACAAAGCAACAGGTCTAGATGATGAATGGAAGAGGCAGCCCTGGATCCTACCTCAGTAAGGGGATATCACATTCAGTTAGGATTTGTCCCAAATGACTACCTATATCCTGCATAGTGCACTACTTTTGACCAAAGCCCTATGGGGCCTGGTAAAAATTAATGCACTATTTAGGTAACAGGTTGCCATTTGGGATGCATCCGTAAACTAATTTTTTCTTACACAACTTACACAAACACGTTTACAGTGGTTTAGAAGCTATTGCTATCTAGCTTTAGCATAGACGTTAAAAAAAACACTGCAGTTGTCGCGAGCCTTTAGAAAATACATTCAGCTCTGCATTGGGGAATAAGTTCACTGATAGTCTATGACATCATTACATCTTTATTATGGCATCTGGCTTGGAAACAAACCAATCATTTCTCATGTTAATAAATAGATATTGCAACACATGGGCGAGCAAATCTGATTGGTTCTGGGTGGATTCTTCTATCAATCAATCAATCTTTAAATTGATTGATGGAGGACTCTTGGGGCTATGAGCCTCAGGGAAGTTGGGCTAATTAAGACTTCAAATGAATTAAAAACACTGCAGTTTAAAAGCTTAAGACTAAATATAATGATGACTTTCTGTTTCAAACTTACTCTGGTAAGAGACATTTCTGGTAAATTGTTTATAATTTCAAGGATAACTTCTGGGAAATTTTTTATATTTTCAAGGATAACTTCTGGGACATTTTTTATTACATTTACATTTTAGTCATTTAGCAGACGCTCTTATCCAGAGCGACTTACAGTTAGTGAATACATATATTTTTTATACTGGCCCCCCGTGGGAATCGAACCCACAACCCTGGCGTTGCAAACGCCATGCTCTATCAACTGAGCTACATCCCTGCCGGCCATTCCCTCCCCTACCCTGGGCCAATTGTGCGCCGCCCATGAGTCTCCCGGTCGCGGCCGGCGGCGACAGAGCCTGGATTCGAACCGGGATCTCTAGTGGCACAGTTAGCACTGCGATGCAGTGCCTTAGACCACTGCGCCACTCAGGAGTACTATTTTATAATTTCAAGGATAACTTCTGGGACATTTTATTGCTGTAACTTGTGGTCTTAACATTTACATTTTAGTCATTTAGCAGACACTCTTATCCAGAGCGACTTACAGGAGCAATACGGGTTAAGTGCCTTTGGTTCTGTTTCATCAGACCAGAGGACATTTCTCCAAACAGTACGATCTTTGTCCCCATGTGCAGTTGCAAACCGTAGTCTGGCTTTTTTATGGCGGTTTTGGAGCAGTGGCTTCTTCCTTGCTGAGCGGCCTTTCAGGTTATGTCGATATAGGACTCATTTTATTGTGGATATAGATACTTTTGTACCTGTTTCCTCCAGCATCTTCACAAGGTCCTTTGCTGTTGTTCTGGGATTGATTTGCACTTTTTGCACCAAAGTACGTTCATCTCTAGGAGACAGAACGCATCTCCTTCCTGAGCGGTATGACGGCTGCGTGGTCCCATGGTGTTTATACTTACGTACTATTGTTTGTACAGATGAACGTGGTACCTCCAGGCATTTGGAAATTGCTCCCAAGGATGATCCAGACTTGTGGAGGTCTACAATTTTTTTTCTGAGGTCTTGGCTGATTTCTTTTGATTTTCCCATGATGTCAAGCAAAGAGGCATTGAGTCTGAAGGTAGGCCTTGAAATACATCTACAGGTACACCTCCAATTGACTCAAATTATGTCAATTAGCCTATCAGAAGCTTCTAAAGCCATGACATCATTTTCTGGGATTTTCCAAGCTGTTTCAAGGCACAGTCAACTTAGTGTATGTAAACATCTGACCCACTGGAATTGTGATACAGTGAATTATAAGTGAAACACCACTCTCAACGTCAACAGTGAAGAGGCGACTCCGGTATGCTGACCTTCTAGGCAGAGTTGCAAAGAAAAAGCCATATCTCAGACTGGCCAATAAAAAGAAAAGATTAAGATGGGCAGCATCCCGGAGTCGCCTCTTCACTGTTGACGTAGAGACTGGTGTTTTGCGGGTACTATTTAATGAAGCTGCCAGTTGAGGACCTGTGAGGCACCTGTTTCTCAAGCTAGACACTCAATATGTTTGTCCTCTTGCTCAGTTGTGCACCGGGGTCTCCCACTCCTCTTTCTATTCTGGTTAGAGCCAGTTTGCGCTGTTGTGTTTAGGGAGTAGTACACAGCGTTGTACGAGATCTTCAGTTTCTTGGCAATTTCTCGCATGGAATAGCCTTCATTTCTCAGAACAAGAATAGACTGACGAGTTTCAGAAGAAAGTTCTTTATTTCTGACCATTTTGAGCCTGTGATTGAACCCACAATTGCTGATGCTCCAGATACTCAACTAGTCTCAAGAAGGCCAGTTTTATTGCTTCTTTAATCAGCACAACAGTTTCCAGCTGTGCTAACACAATTGCAAAAGGGTTTTCTAATGATCAATTAGCCTTTTAAAATGATAAACTTGGATTAGCAAACACAACGTGCCATTGGAACACAGGACTGATGGCTGCTGATAATGGGCCTCTGTACGCCTATGTAGATATTCCATAAAAAATCAGCTGTTTCCAGCTACAACAGCCATTTACAACATTAACAATGTCTACGCTGTATTTCTGATCAATTTGATGTTATTTTAATGGACAAAAAAATTGCTTTTCTTTCGAAAACAAGGACATTTCTAAGTGACCCCAAACTTTTGAACGGTAGTGTATATTTCTTACTTCAGTTTATTTGAGTAAATACTTTCTTAACACTTATTTTTCTTGAAACTGCATTGTTGGTTAAGGGCTTGTAAGTAAGCATTTCACTGTTAGGTCTACACTTGTTGTATTCGGCGCATGTGACAAATAAAATGTGATTTGATTTGATCTCTCTTTATTGCGCAATAGGCCTCGGAGGTGTAGGCTGAGGCTCAGAATCAGAAGAATAATCATCAGCGATTTCATGATTAATTTCTTCCCCACCTATCTGAGTCGTTTCACTCAGATTCTGTATACTATGCACGCTCTCACTGTGTACACCAAGTAGGCCAGAGTAGACTGATAACACTGCTTGGACTGCTGTTCTTCATTCACAATTGGTGGTTACATAATTATGCATCATTTGCTTCCTTTCGCTCATCAACTCACCCATTCTCCGCCGTTATACTACTTAATTTAGTTAATCTGTTATATGTGTGAATTATTTTTGGTATAGTTTAGGTTCAGTTTCAAAGCAATTATCACGGCACTTTCAAATGTGACCGACCGGCTCGATTCGGTCTTATGTAGCTAAATTTTAAATGGTGTTTTTTACATTGGATAAAAGTAGCGACTCTGAGCTACAAAATGGTATATCCTACACTACAGTTGAGGAACAATGGGAAAGTAATTCTGCTTTGAAAGTTGTTAAACTTGTAACCTCACTTTTGAGAAAATGGCCCTTGAATGTTTTGGTAAACCTACTGGAGAGCTATTTTTTGTCTACACCCATTCAGCATCGTTCACACCCTCTTAAGCCTAAGCCCCACCCATCTCTTTAAGGATTCACATGTGAGGCCATGTACTAAACAACCAAAGATTTCAAGACTAAAGGCTGGTTTATACTACGTCTATCGACAGTTGTCGCAGTGACATCATGAACATTCTATTGTTGTCAGACATCAAACTTGTCATTGTCGTTATGAAAAAGTATAAACACAAAAACTACAGGCTGCATGACATCAGCAGCCTGGTGGACCAACATAGCATAAATAGTGTATTTTAACACCAATAAACCCACCCGTTTAAAAATGAATTTAGTATATGTCAATTTAGCAAACCAGGCAACTAAAAGCAACTTTCTAAACAATGTTTTGGTTCGTTTCTAGCTTGTTAGCTAGCTAGCTAAAGTTAAGTTATCTGGCTAGCCAGTTCAAATAATGACCATATCATGTAGCTGACGTCTTCACCTTAGCTCATTTGTCTTCATTATTACAGGAAAATAAACTCTCAACAAGATCATTATTTACAAGTTAATGGTGAGCCAATTACAGAAAATAGCTTACGGTTGTGAATGTGCTGAAATAAAAGCAGGGCATTCTACCAAAGAATTTTAGAACTTGGACACTGTCTCATTGGCCTAGCGTTATATCCTAATTTGACTTTGGTGCAGGTCATGTTCTTCACATTACCGTCTCTGGTAAACATGTACTATATCGAATAAAATCAAAGTTTATTTGTCACATGCACAGGATACAGAAGGTGTAGTGAAATAGTTACTTGCATAGTGGAGTCTTTTGTTTAGACATGTAGCTAGTTAGTTAGCTAAACAATTAACCATAATCCCAACTCATAACATTACTACCCTGCATGAATCTGCAGGTAACTAACCAACCAGGTTTAATGTTAGCTAGCTAGCTAACATTAGGCTATAACTAGTAATGAAAATGGCTCTGAGATATGAATAACATTACTACACAGATCATACAAGTAACATTAGCTAGCGAGCAAGCCAGCTAACATTAGCTAGCTAGCTAACAGTATGCTTTAACTTGCAATGAAAACATATTTCTGACAAAATTAGATATGTATAATATCTGAAAATGTAGCTAGCTAGACTATCTTACTTGTATACATGGATGGACACTTCTCCCTTTCTGTCATGGTTGCCCTTAGTTTGAAGATGTAACCCCGAGACAGATGTTTTATACAACAGCTTTCTGTGTGTTCTCTTTTCGACTCCCTCTGCATATTTGCAATCAAACGCCAGAATTTTCTCCATCTCCTTAGCTATCATACTCTAATTCCACCGGGCATTCCCACTGATTTCAAAACTTGGTCCTCCAGAAAGTGGAGAGCAACACTTTTGCAGTTCTACTACGTGATGTCTTTAAAAAAAAAAAAAACGCGTTAGAAAGGATTACCTACACATACTGACCAGCTCATTTTATAGACAGAAGCGTGCTACATGGCAACTCATCTCTCGGCATGTCCAGCCCATCCATTATCTCAGCCAATCATGGTTAGCGGGAAGGTTCCTGTCTTTTTCCATGGCTAAACCAACTAGGCTCGTAATTTAACCATTTCATTTGTATTTACATATGGCATACAAGTTTGTTATTAAGGCACATTAAAGTTCACATGTTCCAGAAGGCATTTCTGCCAAAAAGACATTCAGCATGAGTATAGGGAAGGGCACTCGACTCTGCTAAAGGAAATGGATAATAAGACGATAGTTGGCGCTGTATTGTTAGAATTCAGTGCAGCCTTTGATGTCATTGATCATAATCTCTTATTGAAAAAACACTTGTTATGGTTTACATTACCTGCCATCACATGGTTGGAGAGTTACTTATCCAATAGAACTCAGAGAGTATTCGTCAATGGAAGCTTCTCTAACATCAAATATGTACAGTGCGGTATCCCTCAGGGCAGTTGCCTTGGGCAGTTACTTTTCTCAATTTTTAGATTTGCCACTTGTCTTACAAGAAGCTAAAATGACTACGTATGATGATGATTGAAAATGGAGAGAGGTACAGTGCCTTCCGAAAGTATTCATATCCCTTGACATTCCACATTTTTTTGTGTTACAGCCAGAGTTCACAATGGATTTAATTGATCTACACACAATACCCCATAATGACAAAGTGAAAACATGTTTTTAGAAATGTTTGCAAATTTCTAGAAAATTAAATACTGAAATATCTCATTTATCTCAATACCATTGTAGAAGCACCTTTGGAAGCGATTACAGCTGTGAGTCTTTCTAGGTAAGTCTCTTTGAGCTTTCCATACCTGGATTGTGCAACATTTGCCCATTATTATTTTGAGACATTTTCAAACACTGTCAAATTGTTTGTTGATAATTTTTAAGTAGATTTAAGTCAAAACTGTAACTCGGCCACTTAGGAACATTCACTGTCTTCTTGGTAAGAAACTCCAGTGTAGAATTGGCCTTGTGTATTAGGTTATTGTCCTGCTGAAAGGGGAATTCATCTCTGTGTCTGGTGGAAAGCAGACTGAACCAGGTTTTCCTCTAGGATTTTGCCTGTGCTTAGCTCCATTCCGTTTATTTTTTATCCTGATGAACTCCCTAGTCCTTCACTATTACAAGCATACCCATAACATGATGCAGCCATCACTATGCTTGAAAATATGGAGAGTGGTATTCAGTAACGTGTTGTATTGGAATTTTCCCCAAACATAACACTTTGTATTCAGGACAAAAAGTTAATTGCTTTGCCACATTATTTGCAGTATTACTTAAGTGCCGTGTTGCAAATAGTTACTCCACAATACTAACCTAATTGACGGAGTGAAAAGGAAGCTTGTACAGAATAAAATATTCCCAAACATGCATCCTGTTTGCAATGAGGTACTAAATTAAAACTGCAAAAAATGTGACAAAGAAATTAACTTTGTCCTGAATACAAAGCGTTATGTTTGGGGCAAATCTAACACACATCACTGAGTACCACTCTTCATATTTTCAAGAATGGTGGTGGCTGAGGTCCAGTAAAATTAAGGCAGTTATACATTTTAAAACCATTACAATACATTCATAACAGATTTCACAACATATTAAGTGTGTGCCCTCAGGTCGTTACTCTACTACCACATATCTATAACACAAAATCCATGTGTACATGTGTGTATGTTATTGTGTGTTTGTATGCATGTGTCTATGTTTGTGTTGCATCACAGTCCTCACTGTTCCATAAGGTGTATTTTTATCAGTCTTTTAAATGTAATTTTTACTGCTGGCATGAGTTACTTGATGTGGAATAGAGTTCCATGTAGTCATGGCTCTATGTAGTACTGTGCGCCTCCCATAGTCTGTTCTTGACTTGGGGACTGTGAAGAGACCTCTGGTGGCATGTCTTGTGTGGTATGCATGGGTGTCCGAGCTGTGTGCCAGTAGTTCAAACAGACAGCTCGGTTCATTCAACATGTCAATATCTCTCACAAATACAAGTAGTGATGAAGTCAATCTCTCCACTTTGAGCCAGGAGAGATTGACATGCATATTATTAATGTTAGCTCTCTGTACATCCAAGGGCCAGCCGTGCTGCCCTGTTCTGAGCCAATTGCAATTTTACTAAGTCCCTCTTTGTGGCACCTGACCACACGACTGAACAGTAGTCCAGGTGCGACAAAACTAGGGCGTGTAGGACCTGCCTTGTTGACTTCTCCCCATCCTAGCTAGTGTTGTATCAATATGTTTTGACCATGACTGTTTACAATCCAGGATTACTCCAAGCAATTTAGTCTACTCAACTTGCTCAATTTCCACATTATTCATTACAAGATTTAGTTGAGGTTTAGGGTTTAGTAAATGATTTGTCCCAAATACAGTGCTTTTAGTTTTGGAAATATTTAGGACTAACTTATTCCTTGCCACCCATTCTGAAACTAACTGCAGCTCTTTGTTAAGTGTTGCTGTCATTTCAGTTGCTGTGGAGAGGCTTCCATTAAAGAACACCTTCTGTGTTCTGTTAGACAGGTAACTCTTTATCCACAATACAGCAGGGGGTGTAAAGCCATAACACATTTGTTTTTCCATCAACAGACTATGATCGATAATGTCAAAAGCCGCACTGAAGTCTAACAAAACAGCCCCCACAATCTTTTTATCATCAATTTCTCTCAGCCAATCATCAGTCATTTGTGTAAGTGCTGTGCTTGTTGAATGTCCTCCGCTATTATCCTCAGTAATTTTCGATCTAAGTTGTCAGACCCCAGTGACTTGTCATTGTTGATAGACAACAATACTTTTTTTTACCTCTTCCACACTTACTTTACGGAATTCAAAATGACAATGCTTGTCTTTCATAATTTGGTCAGATATACTTGGATGTGTAGTGTCAGCGTTTTTTTGCTGGCATATCATTCCTAAATTTGCTAATCTTGCCAATGAAAAAATTATTAAAGTAGTCGGCAATATCAGTGGGTTTTGTGATGAATGAGCCATCTGATTCAATGAATGATGGAGCGGAGTTTGCCTATTTGCCCAAAATTTCATTTAAGGTGCTCCAAAGCTTTTTACTATCATTCTTTGTCTGTTTCATAGTGTAGTTTCTTCTTCTTTTTATTCAGTTTAGTCACATGATTTATCAATTTGCAGTACGTTTGCCAATCGGTTGTGTGTGTAGATCGTTGACAAAAAATGACATATAAATACATTTTGATCTGACTTTGTAACACAACAAAACATGGAAAAAGTCAAGGGGTGTGAATACTTTCTGAAGGCGCAGTAATTTGCCAACATCGTAACTGGAACTGGAGTTGCTGACATCTTTCTTCCCGAAGATTGATGCCAGCTTTTGTATTCTAGCAACATACTGTTTGAACGTACAATTACAATGATAATTACATATGCATAACCCATATTTCAATATTCTTACAAAAACTGCATTCCCACCCCCACCCCTAAAGTCATAGTATCAAGGCAGGTCGCCTGTCAAGTCAGTCAGTCAGTAATCGCTGTATACAGTACCTTCAAAAATAATTCAGACCCCTTGACTTTTTCCACATTTTGTTACATTACAGCCTTATTCTACAATTGATTAAATTGTTTTTTTCATCATCAATCTACACACAATACCCCATAATGACAAAGCAAAAACAGGTTTTTAGAAATGTTTGCTCATTTATTAAAAATAGAAAACTGAAATATACATTTACATAAGTATTCAGACCCTTGTCTCAGTACTTTGTTGAAGCACCTTTGGTAGCGATTACAGTATCGACTCTTCTTGGGTATGACGCTACAACCTTGGCACACCTGTATTTGGGGAGTTTCTCCCATTATTCTCTACAGATCCTCTCAAGCTCTGTCAGGTTGGATGGGGAGCATTGTTGCACAGCTATTTTCAGGTCTCTCCAGAGACGTTAGATCGGGTTCCAGTCCGGGCTCTGGCTGGGCCACTCAGGGACATTGAGACTTGTCCCGAAGCCACTCCTGCGTTGTCTTGGCTGTGTGCTTAGGGTCGTTGTCCTGTTGGAAGGTGAACCTTCGCCCCAGTCTGAGGTCCTGAGTGCTCTGGAACATATTTTCATCAAGGATCTCTCTGTACTTTTCTCCGTAAATCTTTGCCTCGATCCTGACTAGTCACCCAGTCCCTGCTGCTGAAAAACATCCCCACAGCATGATACTGCTACCACCATACTTCACTGTAGGGATAGTGCCAGGTTTCCTCCAGACGTGGCGCTTGGCATTCAGGCCAAATATTAAAATCTTGGTTTCATCAGACCAGAGAATCTTGTTTCTCATGGTCTGAGAGTCTTTAGGTGCCTTTTGGCAAACTCCAAGCGTTCTGTCATGTGCCTTTTACTGAGGAGTGGCTTCCGTCTGGCCACTCTACCATAAAGGCCTGATTGGTGGAGTGCTGCAGAGATGGTTGTCCTTCTGGAAGGTTCTCCCATCTCCACAGAGGAACTCTAGAGCTCTGTCAAAGTGACCATCGGGTTCTTGGTCACCTCCCTGGCCAAGGCCCTTCTCCCCCGATTGCTCAGTTTGGCCGGGCGTCCAGCTTTAGGAAGAGTCTTGGTTGTTCGAAACTTCTTCCATTTAAGAATGATGGAGGCCACTGTGTTCTTGGGGACCTTCAATGCTTCAGACATTTTTTGGTACCCTTCCCTACATCTGTGCCTCGACACAATCCTTTCTCAGAGCTCTACAGACAATTCCTTCGACCTCATGGCTTGGTTTTTGCTCTGACATGCACTGTCAACAGTGGGACCGTATATAGACAGCTGTGTGCCTTTCCAAATCATGTCCAATCAATTGAATTTACCACAGGTGGACTCCAGTCAAGTTGTAGAAACATCTCAAGGATGATCAATTGAACCAGGATGCACCTGAGCTCAATTTCAAGTCTCATAGCAAAGAGTGTGTATACTTATGTAAATAAGGTATCTGTTTTTTATTTTGAATTAATTTGCAAAAATGTACATTTTGTCATTATGGGGTATTGTGTGTAGATTGATGAGAATTTTAGAATAAAATGTACATTTTTAAAACCTAGTTCCGTAACCATCTCACTTGTTAGCTGGCAATGAACTATGTGGCCATTGAGGACAGTAGTGTCAATCAGATGGAAAAATATATTACCACTTGGTGGTACATGCCACAAAGCTGTTTATCATGTCTGCCTTATCCACTGACTCCATTTTGCGATTATAGTCAAGCACACGGTCTGATTTGATCTTTCTCTCTCCCTTCAGGTGGTCCACCTTCCCTGTGGCTTGCTCTTCTCCTGTAGCTCCAAAGCATAACGATTGGTCTCCTCCACTATGTCTCCCACCAGCTCCTCTATCAGAAACAGCTTGAAGCACTCCGCCTCAGAGGGAGATGGCAAGCGGCTTTGCGCTCCAGACTGGGACTCATCAAAGCCAACAGCAGGGCGAGGTGGGGTTAAATGACTGGCAGCCTTCCAGCTACCGCAGACCTCATGTACACGCTTCATCACCATCATCTTCAAAAGGAACCTGGGACTTTGTCGGTGGGCGAGCGGTCCTCAGATTCAGGGTTCTCAATGGCCAAAAGGTTGGGGGCAGTTCCTCACTGTCAGAATCTGATTCCTCACTTTCATACTCACTCATTGTCCGAATTTACACATTTGTGAGTTGTCTCTGTTTGAAAGACATTGCTAATGCTACATCTTAGCCCACTAGCTACATACAACACTGTATGGCCCCGAGTGAGTGTCAGGGGTGACGTGATTGGCTGTCTGCACCACCACTTATCAATTAATCTAACATAGCAGGCGTAAAAGAAAGGCCTGAACTAGATCCCCTACATACTGGTCTTGTCGAGAAGAAAAACAACTGTTGGGGGAGGTTCTCTTCTGCACTGTTCAACCAATCCAGTAAATGTGGAGGAGGAGTTCAAATGGAGTGTCACCTTGTTAACGTCCAAAGGCGGAAGTCGCATCACAGGTTCTCTTTTCATTTCCCCTGAAAACCGGAACATTCGGTTTTTGGGGACTCGGCAGAGGACATGTATCAGTAAATCTCTATCAGAAAATTGTTTGTGTGGTTATTATTTCTTTATTCACTGTTTTATTCACGTTTTCAAGTACTTGTGACAAATCATGCATTCCGATTCTTGCGTACATTTTAAAGGACGCATGTGTAAAATACTTATTTGAAGGTTGTACTGATTTTGATGAGCTAATGATAAACTAATTTCCGGCTATGTGCGCAACCATGTTTTTTGCCATTGTCATCATTTTAATGCATTCTGGGTGTCAGGTAAACATCTGTCAGACCAAAGATGTTATAACAAAACAAGACAAGGTGAAGGGATGTCTTTTGGGTAAACGTCCCGAAGTGAATGATGGGAAGTGAAAGATGGGAGTTACTTATCTTGTCCTATGAAACTCCCCAGACGACACACACTCCCTTCAACATGCATACTGCAAACAGACCCAACTCATCTTGTCACCTTGTCTTACCATTGGTTGACGCGTAAAAACAAATATGGTTGCGCGAACAAACTCTAGCCACTGTCGGATTACTTTGGACTTTTAGAAAGTGTTTTACTCAATTTAACTCACCCGTGATGTGATCAATTGTAAATACTAATTGCTATTATCTAATTCATATTATGGTTTCTTTCAGCCAAGAGTTAGCTAAATATGACCGCTTGTGTTGCTCAGTCTTTCCTCAGTCAGTGCTAGGACCAACACAACCTACCTTTTCCGAGTTGGATGATAATTGTTTTATGCTGTTGCTTCTTCTGTGAATGTCTGAACATCTGCATCCAAAAATATACTGCTCACATTGAGGACATACAGTTGTAAAGACTGTGTTTGTGCAAAATGTTTCTGTGAAAAAAACAGTGTGGCCAGCTCAAATGCTGACTGTTATGTCAATTGTAACTAGATGTTCTTATGAAGTGTTCTAATCACACTGCTGCAGGGATCACTGTAGAATGATCACACCTGTTTGATTGTATGCATCAAAAGGTTAATCAGCTGTGTTTGCTAGGGATTGGGGAAAAGTGTGACACCACTCCAGCCCCTGAGGATTTTGCTCTATTTTGGTAGATTCTGCTCTATCAGTAGAAAACATAGCCTGCATGGTGATACGTCAGCACTTACGACCAACAGCAGGACCAGCTAACTTGCCCACTCTAGCTAGCTAGCTGGCTATCACTATCAGTTTACAGAGTCACGTTTAACCAACAACAAAAAAACGATTACAATCTATTTGTGGACTAATTATTTCTGAGTGAGCGTGCACATTCTATTTCTGCATTCTGTAGATGAGACTGCTCTCCATTTCTTCTTAAATAAAATGTTTTATTGGCATCTAAAAACCTTGGTTTCAGTTCACTGTGGCAACAAATGAAAGCTATGCAAATTCACTATTTACCTCAAAGTGACTGCAAACTTACAGTATATTTGGACTCGATGGGATTCCTGAAGTTGGTAGATGTCTTGGTCAACTAGCTAACAAATATATGCTCTGTTTTGAAAGATAATTGTAGGAAAGCTAGATAATCATCAAGCCATGATTTTAACTCTCTCACCCATGATGAAGTATTCACTTCAAATTCTCAGCAGGGGTGTCTAAATATTTGTAAACAATGATTTAAACAATAGATCAAAGTGTGCAGTAGTTGGGCGCCTAGTGTGAATTGACGCAGTCAAATATTCGCTGTTGACACACGTCTTCCATTTGATTTGGGCTTAACCCTTTGACGCGTACGATCACATATTTGTGATCATTGTTGAGTGGTCCCTGCAGTATACCATCGCAAATAATGTATGTGATTAGAACAGTAGCAACAGAACATAGATGCAACAAACACGTCTAAACAGCATTGTTGGCTGAAAAGCATCTAAACAATGTTTTGTAGTGATGGGAAATAAAGGTCTTCACAACTTTATTCCTCAATTTGACCTTTTATTGTAGAAGATAAATGTGAACTTCATCATCCAAACATCACACGGAACACATCCACAGCTAAACTCATTCCATAAATCAGTCTAAATAATAGGTTGCGCTTACAAAAAACTAAACATAACAGCTAACAGCTAGACTTCTTTACAATGTACCACATCTCTGGTGAGCACAAGGGAGAAATGTAATATTGTTTAGAAAAGAGATGTGTCAGCTAAGCTAACAGCAGCTACATTCTTTATGATGGCAGCCATTACATTTACATTTACGTCATTTAGCAGACGCTCTTATCCAGAGCGACTTACAAATTGGTGCATTCACCCTATAGCCAGTGGGATAACCACTTTACAATTGTTTTTTTGTTTTGCCAGACAACAGTTAGCAGCTGCACATGGGGACAAAGATTGTACTTTTTGGAGAAATGTCCTCTGGTCTGATTAAACAAAAATATAACTGTTTGGCCATAATGACCATCGTTATGTTTGGAGGAAAAAGGGGCAGCTTGCAAGCCGAAGAACACCATCCCAACCGTGAAGCACGGGGGTGGCAGCATCATGCTGTGGGGGTGCTTTGCTGCAGGAGGGACTGGTGCACTTCACAAAATAGATGGCATCATGAGGAAGGAAAATTATGTGGATATATTGAAGCAACATCTCAAGACATCAGTCAGGACGTTAAAGCTTGGTCGCAAATGGGTCTTAAGGACAACAAATGGGGCTTAAGGACAACAAAGTCAAGGTATTGGAGTGGCCATCACAAAGCTCTGACCTCAATCCTATAGAACATTTGTGGTTAGAACTGAAAAAGCCTGTGCGAGCAAGGAGGCTTACAAATCTGACTCAGTTACACCAGCTCTGTCAGGAGGAATGGGCCAAAATTCACTCAACTTATTGTGGGAAGCTTGTGGAAGGCTACCCGAAACGTTTGACCCAAGTTAAACAATTTAAAGGCAATGCTACCAAATACTAATTGAGTGTATGTAAACTTCTGACCCACTAGGAATGTGATAAAATAAATAAAAGCTGAAATAAATCATTCTCTCTACTATTATTCTGACATTTCACATTCTTAAAATAAAGTGGTGATCCTAACTGACCTAAGACAGGGAATTTTTACTATGATTAAATGTCAGTAATTGTGAAAAACTGAGTTTAAATGTATTTGTCTGAGGTGTATGTAAACTTCCGACTTCAACTGTAGATCCGACTGGGAAATATATTTTTGAATGGTCATCCAACTCAGAATTCCAACTCGGGAACTCAGGCTTCTTTCTAGAGCTCTGACTTTCCAACCTGATGATCACTGACGTCATGATTTGACCTTGTATTCTTCCGAGTTCCTAGTCACTGTAAGTCAGTTGAGTGAACTATCACTTCACCTCATTTATTATAACATCTTTGGTCTGACAGACATTTACGTGACAAACAGAATGCATTGTAGAATGCATTGTATGATGTCAAACACAGTTGAAGTCGGAAGTTTACATACACCTTAGCCAAATACATTTAAACTCAGTTTTTCACAATTCCTGCCATTTAATCCTAGTAAAAATTCCCTGTCTTAGGTCAGTTAGGATCACCACTTCATTTTAAGAATGTGAAATGTCAGAATTATAGTGGAGAGAATGATTTATTTGAGCTTTTATTTCTTTCATCACATTCCCAGTGGGTCAGAAGTTTACATACACTCAATTAGTATTTGGTAGCATTGCCTTTAAATTGTTTAACTTTGGTCAAACGTTTCGGGTAGCCTTCCACAAGCTTCCCACAATAAGTTGGGTGAATTTTGGCCCATTCCTCCTGAAAGAGTTGGTGTAACTGAGTCAGGTTTGTAGGCCTCCTTGCTCACACGCGCTTTTTCAGTTCTGCCAACACCTTTTTCTATAGGATTGAGGTAAGGGCTTTGTGATGGCCACTCCAATACCTTGACTTTGTTGTCCTTAAGCCATTTTGCCACAACTTTGGAAGTATGCTTGGGGTCATTCCACTGCTCCTGGCCAACCGGAGAGGACGTGTTTTTCTCTGGCTGGAGGTAAGTAGGAGGTAAGCTACATGTAGTGTTGAGTAAAGCTTAACCATGTATTAGATCGTAGGTAGGTAGTTAGCTGTAGTTAGGTATTATATTTATTGTAGGTTAGTATTGTTGTTATTGTAGCTTTCCGTAGGTAATTGTGGATTAGTATCGAGGCACGAGGCTAGCTAGCTAGCGGGTAGCTATTGGTAACGATTAGCAACGCTGGAGAGCTGGCTCCAACGGTAATGTAGTCCTACCCAACGTTTAACTTTTGCTTAACCATGTATTAGATCGTAGGTAGGTAGTTAGCTGTAGTTAGGTATTGTATTTATTGTAGGTTAGTATTGTTGTTATTGTAGCTTTTCGTGGTTAATTGTGGGTTAGTATCGAGGCACGAAGCTAGCTAGCTAGCGGGTAGCTATTGGTAACGATTAGCAACGCTGGAGAGCTGGTTCCAACGTTTAATTATTATTATTTTTATTTTTTTTTTTTTTGCTGCGTTGTGAAGGGAACTCGACACGGACTTGAATTGTCTGTTTGGTGTGCTGACACACTCTTGGCAGTTTGTTGTGGCCAGGTGTTGATGCTAAGTTGTGTGTTAATGGATGCTAGCTTGCAGGTTGGCTACGGCGTCATAGCTAGGCTTCGTGGGTTGTTGTGGGTAGTTACTGTGTCTTGGCAGTGTCCTCGGCCGTGCCAGCTGTAGCACGAAGCTAGCTAGCTAGCCGTTCTTCAAACAGAGTCGACACAGTGGCCATTGCTAGCTACCCAACATGACCATTTGGCTGTACTGTAGTAGCTAACCACAATTTACTTGTCCTAGCTAGCCAACGTCTAATCATTGCTGCGTCATGTAAGGAACTTGACACAGACACGAATGATCTGTTTAGTGTGTTATCACAATATTGGTGGTTTGTTGTGACCAAGTGTTGGCGCTAAACGGTGTGTTATTGTTATTGGATGCTAGTCTGCTAGTTGGCTATGGAGTCATAGTTGGCTAGCTGAACAGAGTGGGTTGAGTCTATTCCTTTAAACATTGAACCGCTGTGGTTCACAACAATTCTGATTTCCAAAGGCGGAAGTTGGGAGAGTTTTTTTTAAATTTTATTTATTTTTTTTTAATTTTTTTTTTTTTTTTTTTTCGGGTGGTTCAGTGAAACAATTTTAGTTTCCGAGGTAGAAGTTTTGGTGAGGGGAGGCCCTGCTCTCTCCGCTCCCAGATGCTTAGCCCATTTCATTCCGATCTCCTCTGCATTTTTGTAGCCATTTGCTACAGCCTGTCAACTATGCCTCTGCCTATCCCTGTTCTCTCCTCTCTGCACAGGCTACACAAACGCACCACACCGCGTGGCTGCTGCCTCTCCAATCTGGTGGTCCCTGCACGCACCACCCACGTGGAGTTCCAGGTCGCAGGCAGCCTCTGGAACTGCCGTTCTGCTGCCAACAAAGCTGACTTCATCCCAGCCTATGCCAACCTCCAGTCCTCGACTTCCTGGCGCTGACGGAAACATGGATCACCACTGAAAACACCGCTACTCCTACTGCTCTCTCCTCGTCTGACCATGTGTTCTCGCATACCCGAGAGCATCTGGTCAGAGGGGTGGTGGTACAGGAATCCTCATCTCTCCCAAGTGGACATTCTCAATTTTTCCCCTAACCCATCTGTCTATCTCCTCATTTGAATTCCATGCTGTCACAGTCACTAGCCCATTTAAGCTTAATATCCTTGTCATCTATCGCCCTCCAGGTTCCCTTGGAGAGTTCATCAATGAGCTTGACGCCTTGATAAGTTCCTTCCCTGAGGATGGCTCACCCCTCACAGTTTTTGGGGGGATTTCAACCTCCCTATGTCCACATTTGACTCATTTCTCTCTGCCTCCTTCTTTCCACTCCTCTCCTCTTTTGACCTCACCCTCTCACCGTCCCCCTACTCACAAGGCAGGCAATACGCTTGACCTCATCTTCACTAGATGCTGCTCCTCTACTAATCTCACTGCAACTCCCCTCCAAGTCTCCGACCACTACTTTGTTTCCTTTTCTCTCTCACTCTCCTCCCACACTACTCACTCTGCCCCTACACAGATGGTAATGCGCCGCCGCAACCTTCGCTCTCTCTCTCCCACTACTCTCTCCTCTTCCATCCTATCATCTCTTCCCTCTGCTCAATCCTTCTCCCTCCAATCTCCTGATTCTGCCTCCTCAACCCTCCTCTCCTCCCTTTCTGCATCCTTTGACTCTCTGTGTCCCCTATCCTCCCGGCCGGCTCGGTCCTCCCCTCCAGCTCCGTGGCTTGATGACTCATTGCGAGCTCACAGAACAGAGCTCCGGGCAGCGGAGCGGAAATGGAAGAAAACTAAATTCCCTGCCGACCTGGCATCTTTTCCTCCCTCCTCTCTACATTTTCTTCATCTGTTTCTGCTGCTAAGGCCACCTTCTACCACTCTAAATTCCAAGCATCTGCCTCTAACCCTAGGAAGCTCTTTGCCACATTTTCCTCCCTCCTGAATCCTCCCCCTCCTCTCTCTCTGTGGATGACTTCGTCAACCACTTTGAAAAGAAGGTTGACGACATCCGATCCTTGTTTGTTAAGTCTAATGACACTGCTGGTCCTGCTCACACTGCCCTACCCTATGCTTTGACTTCTTTCTCCCTCTCTCTCCAGATAAGATCCTGCGACTTGTGACTGCAGGCCGCCCAACAACCTGCCCGCTTGACCCCATCCCCTCCTCCCTTCTCCAGACCATCTCCGGTGACCTTCTCCCCTACCTCACCTCGCTGATCAACTCATCCTTGACCGCTGGCCATGTCCCTTCCGTCTTCAAGAGAGCGAGAGTTACTCCCCTTCTCAAAAACCAACACTCGACCCCACTGATGTCAACAACTACAGACCAGTATCCCTTCTTTCTTTTCTTTCCAAAACTATTGAGCGTGCCGTCTTTAGCCAACTCTCTTGCTATCTCTCTCAGAATGACCTTCTTGATCCAAACCAATCAGGTTTCAGGACTGGTCATTCAACTGAGACTGCTCTTCTCTGTGTCACAGAGACTCTCCGCACTGCTAAAGCTAACTCTCTCTCCTCTGCTCTTGTCCTTCTAGACCTGTCTGCTGCCTTTGATACTGTGAACCATCAGATCCTCCTCTCCACCCTCTCCGAAATGGGCATCTCCGGCGCGGCTCACTCCTGGATTGCGTCCTACCTGACCGGTCGCTCCTACCAAGTGGCGTGGCGGGAAGCTGTCTCCGCACCACGTGCTCTCACCACTGGTGTCCCCCAGGGATCGGTTCTGGGCCCTCTCCTTTTCTCCCCTATACACCAAGTCACTTGGCTCTGTCATATCCTCACATGGCCTTTCCTATCATTGCTACGCTGACGATACACAACTAATCTTCTCCTTTCCCCCTTCTGATAACCAGGTGGCGAATCGCATCTCTGCATGTCTGGCAGACATATCAGTATGGATGACGGATCACCACCTCAAGCTGAACCCCTGGCAAGACGGAGCTGCTCTTCCTCCCGGGGAAGGACTGCCCGTTCCATGATCTCGCCATCACGGTAGACAACTCCGCTGTGTCCTCCTCCCAGAGTGCGAAGAGCCTAGGCGTGACCCTGGACAACACCCTGTCGTTCTCCGCCAACATCAAGGCGGTGACCCGCCCCCTGCAGGTTCATGCTCTACAACATTCGGAGAGTGCGACCCTGCCTTACACAGGAAGCGGCGCAGGTCCTGGTCCAGGCACTTGTCATCTCCCGTCTGGACTACTGCAACTCGCTGTTGGCTGGGCTCCCTGCCTGTGCCATTAAACCCCTACAACTCATCCAGAATGCCGCAGCCCGTCTGGTGTTCAACCTTCCCAAGTTCTCTCACGTCACCCCCCTCCTCCGCACACTCCACTGGCTTCCAATTGAAGCTCGCATCCGCTACAAGACCATGGTGCTTGCCTTTGGAGCAGTGAGGGGAACGGCACCCCTGTACCTTCAGGCTCTGATCAGTCCCTACACCCAAACGAGGACATTGCGTTCATCCACCTCTGGCCTGCTGGCTCCCCTTCCTCTGCGGAAGCACAGCTCCCGCTCAGCCCAGTCAAAACTGTTCGCTGCTCTGGCACCCCAATGGTGGAACAAGCTCCCTCACGACGCCAGGACAGCGGAGTCACTCACCACCTTCCGGAGACATTTGAAACCCCACCTCTTTAAGGAATACCTGGGATAGGCTAAAGTATTCCTTCTAACCCCCCCAAATTGTAAAGTGGTTATCCCACTGGCTATAGGGTGAACGCACCAATTTGTGAGTCGCTCTGGCTAAGAGCGTCTGCTAAATGACGTTAATGTGCCCTTGAGCAAGGCACTTAACCCTAATTGCTCCTGTAAGTCGCTCTGGTTAAGAGCGTCTGCTAAATGACTAAAATGTAAATGTAAATGGTCATTGTCCATTTGGAAGACCCATTTACGGCCAAGCTTTAACGTCCTGACTGATGTCTTGAGATGTTACTTCAATATATCCACATAATTTTTCTTCCTCATGATGCCATCTATTTTGTGAAGTGCACCAGTCCCTCCTGCAGCAAAGCAAATCAAATCAAATCAAATCAAACCCCCACAGCATGATGCTGCCACCCCCGTGCTGCACGGTTGGGATGGTATTCTTTGGTTTGCAAGCTATCCCCTTTTTCCTCCAAACATAACAATGGTCATTATGGCCAAACGGTTCTATTTTTGTTTCACCAGACCAGAGGACATTTCTCCAAAAAGTACGATCTTTGTCCCCATGTGCAGTTGCAAACCGTAGTCTGGCTTTCTTATGGTGGTTTTGGAGCAGTAGCTTCTTCCTTGCTGAGCGGCCTTTCAGGTTATGTCGATATAGGACTCGTTTTACTGTGGATATAGATACTTTTGTACCTGTTTCCTCCAAGGTCCTTTGCTGTTGTTCTGGGATTGATTTGCACTTTTCGGTAGCTAGGTTAGGACATCTACTTTGTGCATGACACAAGTAATTTTTCCAACAATTGTTTACAGACAGATTATTTCACTTATAATTCACTGTATCACAATTCCAGGTTATGTCGATATAGGACTCGTTTTACTGTGGATATAGATACCTTTCAGGTTATGTCGATATAGGACTCGTTTTACTGTGGATATAGATACTTTTGTACCTGTTTCCTCCAAGGTCCTTTGCTGTTGTTCTGGGATTGATTTGCACTTTTCGCACCAAAGTACGTTTTCGCACCAAAGTACGTTAATCTCTAGGAGACAGAACGCATCTCCTTCCTGAGCGGTATGACGGCTACGTGGTCCCATGGTGTTTATACTTGCGTACTATTGTTTGTAGAGATGGCATATTATTATTATTATGAACGTTGTACCTTCAGGCATTTGGAAATTGCTCCCAAGGATGATCCAGACTTGTGGAGGTCTACAATTTTTTTGATGTCAAGGAAAGAGGCACTGAGTTTGAAGGTAGGCCTTGAAATACATCCACAGGTACACCTCCAATTGACTCAAATTATGTAAATTAGCCTATAAGAAGCTTCTAAAGCCATGACATCATTTTCTGGAAATTTCTAAGCTGTTTAAAGGCACAGTCAACTTAGTGTATGTAAACTTCTAACCCACTGGAATTGTGATACAGTGAATTATAAGTGAAATAATCTGTCTGTAAACAATTGTTGGAAAAATTACTTGTGTCATGCACAAAGTAGATGTCCTAACCTAACTACAGTTTGTTAACAAGACATTTGTGGAGTGGTTGAAAAACGAGTTTTAATGACTCCAACCTAAGTGTATGTAAACTTCCGACTTCAACTGTAGTTGGCAAATAGCTTAGCATTAGCTCATCATAATCAGTACAACCTTCAAAAAAGTATTTTATGCACATCATATGTGTCCATTACAATCTTTGCAAGAATCGGAATGCATGATTTGTCATCAGTACTTGAAAACGTGAATAAAACAGTAAATACATTATGCGCCACACATACATACACATACAAGGCCTGCTCAGTATAATTGGTTGAGACTTTAGTAAGAGAGACCAGTATTCAAAATGCATAATTACGATAGTACAATAACCAATAATTGGTTGTCATATTAATAATGAGAAAAAAAATACTATACAATCCTACTGATACTGAACTCAATTAAAGAAAGTGTTGATGTGAATATTTCTTTATGGAGAAATGTTAATTAATGTCTCAATTGTACCCACACTATTGACTAATTTCTATTGTGACTGATGTTTAAATCTTGTCCTTTCTTAAACCTCAGAACCAACATTATAATGCTATTCAACAAAATGTCCTTTGACACATCCATTCAATTCATTTTAATGGCATTAAGAAATGTTTGAGGAAGTGTTTTTATGAAAAAAAGGAAGCGACAAATTGAATATGATTTAAATCAACAAACAAACCATTAAGCGTCACAGTCTAAACTAATTTACACATTAATAAACGACCCCAAGAGCTACAACTTTATTGTCTAGAGAGGGGAGTGAAAGTATGAGAATATAAAAAAAAAAACATTTTCATTTCAGTCATTAGTTTCTCATCTTTGATGATTGAATGAATGGGATAACACAAATGGGGAAGTGGAAAATATGGTCATGCTGTTTGATATTCCCTTACCCTACATTTGGTGATGCCAAACCCAAATCCTACAATGGTGCCGGGGGGGGATGGCTGCCGTTTTACGGGCTCCAAACCAACCGTGCTATTTTGTTAGTTTTTTTTCGCATCGTTTGTAACTTATTTTGTTGCTGCTACCGTCTCTTATGACCGAAAGGATCTTCTGGACATCAGAACAGCGATTACTCACCTCAAACCTGACCAAGATTTTTTATTTAATGAGTCCGACGTGAAGGATATACTGCTCTCAAGAGACCAGGCCCAAATCCCTGTCATTTGCATGCAGAAAAGGCGGAGATACAGAGGGAGAAGGTCGGGGTGTCTTGTTAGGATTCATAGGCGAGTGAGCAAATCGCCATTACCATCGGTTCTATTGGCCAACGTGCAATCACTGGAAAACAAACTCGATGATTTACGGTCGAGACTATCCTACCAACGTGACATTAAAATTGGTAGTATCTCATGTTTCACTGAGTCGTGGCTGAACGACGACACGGATATAGAGCTGGCTGGGTTTTCTGTGCATCTGCAGGACAGAGCAGCTACGTCTGGTAAGACGAGGGGCGGGGGTGTGTGTCTATTTGTAAACAACAGCTGGTGCGCAATGTCTAATATTAAAGAAGTCTCAAGGTATTGTTCGCCTGAGGATAAGCTGTAGACCACACTATCTACCAAGAGAGTTCTCATCTATATTATTCGTAGCCGTCTATTTACCACCACAAACCGATGCTGGCACTGACCGCACTCAACGAGCTGTATAAGGCCATAAGCAAACAAGAAAATGCTCACCCAGAAGCGGCGCTCCTAGTGGCCGGGGACTTTAATAAAGGCAAACTTAAATCCGTTGTACCTCATTTCTACCAGCATGTATAGCTAAACCTGCCTTAGTTAGCTCCTTTGTCCCTCCGCCCATACACTCAGAGACCGACTCAATTGATGCCTCTAGAGATACTATCTCTTTCATTGTTACCCAACGCTTAGGTTTACCTCCACTTTACTCATATCCTTCCATATCCTTGTCTGTACATAATGCCCTGAATCTTTTCTATAACACCCGGAAATCTGCCCCCCTTTATTCTATGTACCCAACGCACTAGAAGACCAGTTCTTAAAGCCTTTAGCCGTATCCTTATTCTAGTCCTCCTCTGTTCCTCTGGTGATGTAGAGGCTAACCCAGGGCCTGTAGCCCCCAGTATCACTCCTACTCCCCAGGAGCTATCATTTGATGACTTCTGTAATCGCAAAAGTCTTGGTTTCTTGCACATAAATATCAGAAGTCTACTTCCTAAGTTTGAGTTATTCACTGCGTTAGCACACTCTGCCAACCCTGATGTTCTAGCAGTGTCTGAATCCTGGCTCAGGAAGGCCACCAAAAATTCTGAAATTTCCATCCCCAACTATAACATTTTCCGTCTAGATAGAACTGCCAAAGGGGGTGGAGTTGCAATCTACTGTAGAGATAGCCTGCAGAGCTCTATCATACTATCCAGGTCTGTGCCCAAACAGTTTGAGCTTCTACTTCTAAAAATCCACCTTTCCAGAAATAAGTCTCTCACTGTTGCCGCTTGCTACAGACCCCCTCAGCCCCCCAGCTGTGCCCTGGACACCATATGTGAATTGATTGCCCCCCATTTATCCTCTGAGTTTGTACTGCTTGGTGACCTAAATTGGGATATGCTTAATACCCCAGCCATCCTACAATCCAAGCTAGATGCCCTCAACCTCACGCAAATTATCAACGAACCTACCAGGTACAACCCTAAATCCTTAAACATGGGTACCCTCATAGATATCATCCTGACTAACATACCCTCTAAATACACCTCAGCTGTCTTCAACCAGGATCTCAGCGATCACTGCCTTATTGCCTGCGTCCGTGACGGGTCTGCGGTCAAACGACCACCCCTCATCACTGTCAAACGCTCCCTAAAACACTTTAGCGAGGAGGCCTTCCTAATTGACCTGGCCCAGGTATCCTGGATGGATATAGATCTCATTCCGTCAGTAGAGGATGCCTGGTTGTTCCTTAAAAGTAATTTCCTCTCAATCTTAAATAAACATGCCCCATTCAAAAAATACAGAACTAAGAACCGATATAGCCCCTGGTTCTCCTCAGACTTGACTGCCCTTGACCAGCACAAAAACATCCTGTGGCGTACAGCATTAGCATCAAATAGCCCCCGCGATATGCAACTTTTCAGGGAAGTTAGGAACCAATATACACAAGCAGTCAGGAAAGCAAAGGCTAACTTTTTCAAACAGAAATTTGCATCCTGTAGCACTAACTCCAAAAAGTTTTGGGACACTGTAAAGTCCATGGAGAATAAGAGCACTTCCTCCCAGCTGCCCACTGCACTGAGGCTAGGAAACACTATCACCACCGATAAATCTACAATAATCGAGAATTTCAACAAGCATTTTGCTACAGCTGGCCATGCTTTCCATCTGGCTACCACTAACCCGGCCACCAACTCTGCACCCTCTGCTGCAACTTGCCCATGCCCCCCCGCTTCTCCTTCACACAAATTCAGACAGCTGATGTTTTGAAAGCGCTGCAAAATCTGGACCCCTACAAATCAGCTGGGCTAGACAATCTGGACCCTTTCTTTCTAAAACTAGCCGCCGAAATTGTCGCAACCCCTATTACTAGTCTGTTCAACCTCTCTTTCATAACGTCTGAGATCCCCAGAGATTGGAAAGCTGCCGCGGTCATCCCCCTCTTCAAAGGGGGTGACACTCTAGATCCAAACTGCTACAGACCTATATCCATCCTGCCCTGCCTTTCGAAAGTATTCGAAAGCCAAGTTAACAAACAGATCACCGACCATTTCGAATACCACCGTACCTTCTCCGCTATGCAATCCGGTTTCCGAGCTGGTCACGGGTGCACTTCAGCCACGCTCAAGGTCCTAAACGATATTATAACCACGATTGATAATAGACAGTACTGTGCAGCCGTCTTCATCGACCTGGCCAAGGCTTTCGACTCTGTCAACCACCGCATTCTTATTGGCAGACTAAATAGCCTTGGTTTCTCAAATGACTGCCTCGCCTGGTTCACCAACTACTTCTCAGATAGAGTTCAGTGTGTCAAATCGGAGGGCCTGTTGTCTGGACCTATGGCAGTCTCTATGGGGGTGCCACAGGGTTCAATTCTTGGGCCGACACTTTTCTCCGTGTATATCAATGATGTCGCTCTTGCTGCTGGTGACTCTCAGATCCACCTCTACGCAGACGACACCATTTTGTATACATCTGGCCCTTCATTGGACACTGTGTTAACAAACCTCCAAACGAGCTTCAATGCCATACAACAATCCTTCAGTAGCCTTCAACTGCTCTTAAACACTAGTAAAACTAAATGCATGCTTTTCAATCGAACGCTGCTAGCACCCGCCCACCCGACTAGAATCACCACTCTACTGGGTCTGACCTAGAGTATGTGGACAACTACAAATATCTAGGTGTCTGGTTAGACTGTAAACTCAACTTCCAGACTCACATAAAGAATCTCCAATCCAAAGTTAAATCTAGAATCGGCTTCCTATTTCGCAACAAAGCCTCCTTCACTCATGCTGCCAAACATGCCCTCGTAAAACTGACTATCCTACCGATCCTTGACTTCGGCGATGTCATTTACAAAATAGCCTCCAACACTCTACTCAGCAAATTGGATGTAGTCTATCACAGTGCCATCCGTTTTGTCTCCAAAGCCCCATACACTACCCACCACTGTGACCTGTACGCTCTTGTTGGCTGGTCCTCACTACATGTTCGTCGTCAAACCCACTGGCTCCAGGCCATCTATAAATCACTGCTAGGCAAATCCCCGCCTTATCTTAGCTCATTGGTCACCATAGCAGCACCCACCCGTAGTCTGCGCTCCAGCAGGTATATCTCACTGGTCATTCCCAAAGCCAACACCTCCTTTGGCCGCCATTCCTTCCAGTTCTCTGCTGCCAATGACTGGAACGAATTGCAAAAATCTCTGAAGCTGGAGACTCTTATCTCCCTCAATAACTTTAAGCATCAGTTGTCAGAGCACCTTACCGATCACTGCACCTGTACACAGCCCATCTGAAATTAGCCCACCCAACTACCTCATCCCTATATTGTTATTTATGTTGCTCTTTTGCACCCCAGTATCTCTATTTGCACATCATCTCTTGCACATCTAGCATTCCAGTGTTAATACTATTGTAATTATTCTGCACTATAGCCTATTTATTGCCTTACCTCCATAACTTGCTACATTTGCACACACTGTATATATATTTTCTGTTGTATTTCTGACTTTATGTTTTTTTACCCCATATGTAACTCTGTGTTGTTTTTATTGCACTACTTTGCTTTATCTTGGCCAGGTCGCAGTTGTAAATGAGAACCTGTTCTCAACTGGCTTACCTGGTTAAATAAAGGTGAAATAAAAAAAATAAAAAATAGAAAATGTCACAAGTGCAACCAGAGGAAAGAAAACTCGTCCTCCATTTGGCAAATCTGACCATCATTCTATCCTCCTGATTCCTGCTTATAAGCAAAAATTAAAGCAGGAAGTACCAGTGACTCGCTCAATACGGAAGTGGTCAGATGACACGGATGCTATGCTACAGGACTGTTTTGCTAGCACAGACTAGAATATGTTCCGTGATTCATCCAATGGCATTGAGGAATATACTTTCTCAGTCACCGGCTTCATCAATAAGTGCATTGACGATGTCGTCCCCACAGTGACCATACGTACATATCCCAACCAGAAGCCATGGATTACAGGCAACATCCGCACCAAGCTAAAGGCTAGAGCTGCCGCTTTCAAGGAGCGGGACACTAATCCGGACGCTTATAAGAAATTCTGCTATGCCCTCAGACAAACCATCAAACAGGCAAAGCGTCAATACAGGACTAAGATTAAATCCTACTACACCGGCTCTGATGCTCGTCGGATGTGGCAGGGCTTGCAAACTATTATGGACTACAAAGGGAAACCCAGCCGCGAGCTGCCCAGTGATGCGACCCTACCGGATTAGCTAAATGCCTTTTATGCTCAACTCGAGGCAAGCAACACTGAAGCATGCATGAGACCACCAGCCGTTCTAGATGACTATGTGATCACGCTCTCCATAGCCGATGTGAGCAATACCTTTAAACAGGTCAACATTCACAAGGCCGCGGGGCCATACGGATGACCAGGGCGTGTACTCAGAGCATGCGCGGACCAACTGACAAGTGTCTTCACTGACATTTTCAACCTCTCCCTGACCAATCTGTAATACCCACATGTTTCAAGCAGACCACCATAGTCCCTGTGCTCAAAAAGTGAAGGTAACCTGCATAAATGACTACCGCCCCGTAGCACTCACGTCTGTAGCCTTGAAGCGCTTTGAAAGGCTGGTCATGGCTCACATCAACACCATCATCCCGGAAACCCTACACCCACTCCAATTTGCATACTGCCCCAACAGATCCACAGATGATGCAATCTCAATCGCACTCCACACTGCCCTTTCCCATCTGGACAAAAGGAACACCTATGTGAAAATGCTGTTCATTGACTACAGCTCAGCGTTCAAAACCAGAGCGCCCACAAAGCTCATCACTAAGCTAAGGACCCTGGGACTAAACACCTCCCTCTGCAACTGGATGATGGACTTCCTGACGGGCCACCCCCAGGTGGTAAGGGTAGGCAACAACACATCTGCCACGCTGATCCTCAACACCGGGGCCCCTCAGGGGTGTGTGCTTACTCCCCTCCTGTACTCCCTGTTCACCCACGACTGCGTGGCTAAGCACGACTCCAACACCATCATTACGTTTGCTGACGACACAACAGTGGCCTGATCACCGACAATGATTAGACAGCCTATAGGGAGGAGATCAGAAACCTGGCAGGGTGATGCCAGGACAACAACCTCTCCCTCAATGTGAGCAAGACAAAGAAGATGATCGTGGACTACAGGAAAAGGAGGGCCGAACAGGCCCCCATTAACATCGACGGGGCTGTAGTGGAGCGTGTCGAGAGTTTCAAGTTCCTTGGTGTCCACATCACCAACAAACTATCATGGTCCAAACACACCAAGACAGTCGTGAAGAGGGCACGACAACACCTTTTCCCCCTCAGGATATTGAAAAGATTTGGCATGGGTCCCAAGATCCTCAGAAAGTTCTACAGCTGCACCATCGAGAGCATCCTGACCGGTTGCATCACTGCCTGCTATGGCAACTGCTCGGCATCCTACCATAAGGCGCTACAGAGGGTAGTGCGTATGGCCCAATACATCACTGGGTTCAAGCTTCCTGCCATTCAGGACCTACAGTGAGGGAAAAAAGTATTTGATCCCCTGCTGATTTTGTATGTTTGCCCACTGACAAAGAAATGATCAGTCTATAATTTTAATGGTAGGTTTATTTGAACAGTGAGAGACAGAATAACAACAACAAAATGCAGGAAAACGCATGTCAAAAATATAATAAATTGATTTGCATTTTAATGAGGGAAATAAGTATTTGACCCCCTCTCAATCAGAAAGATTTCTGGCTCCCAGGTGTCTTTTATACAGGCAACGAGCCGAGATTATGAGCACACTCTTAAAGTCAGTGCTCCTAATCTCAGTTTGTTACCTGCATAAAAGTCACCTGTCCACAGAAGCAATCAATCAATCAGATTCCAAACTCTCCACCATGGCCAAGACCAAAGAGCTCTCCAGGGATGTCAGGGACAAGATTTTAGACCTACACAAGGCTGGAATGGGCTACAAGACCATCGCCAAGCAGCTTGGTGAGAAGGTGACAACAGTTGGTGCGATTATTCGCAAATGGAAGAAACACAAAATAACTGTCAATCTCCCTCGGCCTGGGGCTCCATGCAAGATCTCACCTCGTGGAGTTACAATGATCATGAGAACGGTGAGGAATCAGCCCAGAACTACACGGGAGGATCTTGTCAATGATCTCAAGGCAGCTGGGACCATAGTCACCAAGAAAACAATTGCTAACGCACTACGCCGTGAAGGACTGAAATCCTGCAGCGCCCGCAAGGTCCCCCTGCTCAAGAAAGCACATATACAGGCCCGTCTGAAGTTTGCCAATGAAAATCTGAATGATTCAGAGGAGAACTGGGTGAAAGTGTTGTGGTCAGATGCGACCAAAATCGAGCTCTTTGGCATCACCTCAACACGCCGTGTTTGGAGGAGGAGGAATGCTGCCTATGACCCCAAGAACACCATCCCCACCGTCAAACATTGAGGTGGAAACATTATGCTTTGGGGGGGGTTCTGCTAAGGGGACAGGACAACTTCACCGCATCAAAGGGACGATGGATGGGGCCATGTACCGTCAAATCTTGGGTGAGAACCTCCTTCCCTCATCCAGGGCATTGAAAATGGGTCATGGATGGGTATTCCAGCATGACAATGACCCAAAACACACGGCCAAGGCAACAAAGGCGTGTCTCAAGAAGAAGCACATTAAGGTCCTGGAGTGGCCTAGCCAGTCTCCAGACCTTAATCCCATAGAAAATCTGTGGAGGGAGCTGAAGGTTCGAGTTGCCTAACGTCAGCCTCAAAACCTTAATGACTTGGAGAAGATCTGCAAAGAGGAGTGGGACAAAATCCCTCCTGAGATGTGTGCAAACCTATGGCCAACTACAAGACACGTCTGACCTCTGTGATTGCCAACAAGGGTTTTGCCACCAAGTACTAAGAGGGGGTCAAATACTTATTTCCCTCATTCAAATGCAAATCAATTTATAACATTTTTGGCATGCGTTTTCTGGATTTTCGGGTTGTTATTCTGTCTCTCACTGTTCAAATAAACCTACCATTAAAATTATAGACTGATCATGTCTTTGTCAGTGGGCAAACGTACAAAATCAGCAGGGGATCAAATGTCAGGAGCTTTAGGATGTTCTCATTTCTTTCATTTTACTAGTCCTCTACAAGACCATAACGCAATGTCCCGAGAACATCCTAAAATCGTCCTTGTGGATGTTCCAGGAACAAACTGGCCGCTAAACAAAACCTCCACAGGACCATGACACAATGTTCTGACGACTTTAGGCAACCATTCTGTGACGTTCCAGGGACATCCTAACGACTCGTTTTTTTATTTGCTGGATGCACTCTTCTTTCATAACCACCCTTAACGCACACCCTCTCAGCACAACTCTCCTCTTTTGTGATGATTGCTATAGTCTCCTCTGAGTCTGCTTTCTGTTAAGCACATTCCTCTCTGCTGGTGAGTCATGAGGCATATCTCAAAGCCATGTTTCAATCCCTGATATGAACTTGATACCGGTGGAGACACATCAGTTCAATTCAGGGCCTTAACTGTATATCAGTAGACTGCGATGTCAGTGGTTTCTCTCTTGGACATGGCGGTAGTGACTAGAGAGTGATTAAAGACAATTTCAATGTGCAGACAAGTTCTAAAACTCACAGCTTGCTGGCTGGTGATTAGTCAAGAGGAATGTTTCTAAACATGTCTCACTGTAGAGAACGACGTGCACATTTTCATAATCCATTTGTATTCTGCCTGGGCCAGTTGCCGCATTCTGAACATTTCTGCCATACAATGCCTAATCCAGAAGTGTTTTTTTGGCACCATCGGTCAGACATCTTTGATCCAGTAGGTTTTGACAGGAAAAACAAGAGAGGTTTCGGTAATTTTACGTGCTGCAGCTAAACTCGGCTCTTTTCATCTTTAGTCATTTAAACAGTCGATTACAGAGCAAAAATGCCAGGGAGCAAGCTGTGCGTGGAGAGACGAGATGATGGATTTAGTTGTTAAAGGTTGTTTTATGTTTTGTCTTTACTCCCTCAAAGACATATATCTGTGTCCGAATTCTGGGTCAAAAGGTCGGGGGAGATAATGCACAGGGCCCGGTTTCCCGAAAGTATCTTAAGGTTACGTTCATCAATAGAACCTTCATATGAGAGTCGTTAAATCACTGAGCTGTTTTCCAAAACCATCGTTACTAAAGTTGCACTTGAAAATGCTCGTTATGTACCGACTGCCTCAGACCACAGGTAGAACAACTAAGTTCATCGTTAGATGGATTTCTTTCCCTACTGCGTCACTTTATATATAAAAGATACTGTATCCGCTAAACATAGAATCAAGATGTTTATCTGTTTCTCTGTGATCGATGATAACTTCAAAACAAAGTTGACTACAAATTGTTAGAAACAAGCGAAAGGAAAAAAAGATGCTTCAAATGAAAACAGAGATGACTGCATTAAAAGATAAATAGCCCACAGTATAGGCTACACAGGCCTTTATAATTCAATAATATTGAAGTCAATTTCATGTTCATTCAATTTAGTTATATTTTGCTAGTTGTAGGCTACTTTCTGTAATTTTACTTCAATATATTTCATGATGTGTAACAACATGTGCTCAATGATGTGCAAATCATGATTTAGTGCATTATTATAGGGTAAGCAGTATAAGCAGACTCAATATTTGCAGCCATAGTTGATTATATATTTTTAGGAGCTGTTCCGTCATCAGTACTGTGGAATAATTTTAATGTCAATTTAAGATTTGAATGGAGAAAGCTGATCCGAGAGCAGTGTTGTCTTTCTTTCGATCCTATCAGTATCGACACATGCCTCAACGACGCACTTAGCGAACATACTATTTGCGTGGTCTTTTGGGAAACGCATGTTACATCTTCGGCCATTGTAGGAAACATGCATCGTTAAAACACTCTGAAGCCTAAGTTCCATCACTATCGGGAAACCGGACCCTGTTCAATAGAAATAAATAGTAGTGCCGTCTATTTGTAAGCACTAACAGAGGCTAACTCTGCCATTGCTCGTTGGCCAAAGCCTATGGGGAAATAAATGGGTTTTTTGTTGGGTGTGAAGCATTTATGTAATCAAAATAAGCACATTAAGGCTTCATAATTCATAAAGGTCATGTTAACTGACATTATCGCAAAGAACAAAACATGTAAGTTCTCCTCAGCCTGTGTTAACCTCAGACCTTATTTTCGGCATTTATCCCAAAACCCCATTCTATCCCTATTCATTTCCCCCATAGAAATGTCTGAATGAACCAGAGGTTTCATTTCCGTTTTTTAGGACTGCAAACTGGCGAGCTCTATGGCAAAGCCTTTTCTAAAAATGGCACCAAAATGACACCGGTGGATTCAGATTAACAAACAGAAACTAAAATATCTCAAGATATGAATGTCCTATCAACGTGACATTTTCAGGGGTTATACAATATACAATACAGTCGATTACAGAGCAAAAATAACCAGGGAGCAAGCTGTGTGTGGAGAGACGAGATGAAGGATTTACCTGTGAAAGGTTATTTTATGTTTTGTCCTTTACTCCCTCAAAGACTTGATATGTGCTACCTAATTTGTCTCTTCCCACTAATATCTTCCCTAATTCAAGGTAGAGGTCTCCACAGCTCCAACAGACCCGAAATTCAGAGATCTGACCCGGGACCTGAGCGGGTACGGTCCTAAATCCTGAATTTTGTCTCGAATCTGGGTCGGGTCTGATGTAATTGCCACGGGTCTTGGGTAGGTGTGTAATTAAAATAGATTTAACAACTGGACCCATTTGACCCATTCATCCTCTGTTAATTTAATGTGTGAGGTGATGAGAACTGCGCCAGCCAATTCCAACTCAATGAAATGTATTGCTTATGTCCAGCTGAAAAGGGTTCTGGCCACTCACCTCATGTGAGAGAGAGAGAGCGAGTTAAAGGAGCCTTGGCCTAGGCCCTAGGCTACTGTTGATTGCGAAGATGGAGTCCTTTTTTTAGGAACAATCTTAAGTACTGTGTAGACCCAGTAAAATGTCACACTTTGAATTAGAGGTTTTCACAGGTCCAAAAAGTTGGACCCGTTCCGAAATGGACCCGAGGACAGTCAGAACCGTTCCTAAAAGGCCTGTGGAAAAACAGACTCAAACAGACCCGTGCCGGTTCAGATCCGAGAGTAGAAAGAGAGATAGAAAGAAAGAAACAGACTGGGTGCAACCAGCGTCATCAATAAACTAGCAATATTGGCCAAATTATCCACAGTTAGGCCTACGTGTCCTTAAAAATTGCCTACAACAAATTACTACTGAAGACCTCTATTCAAGGTGTGACACTTTACTGGGTCCACATAGTACTTAATAGGTCTGTACTCTTCCCACATTTAACATATCTTGCTCATCTAGATGGCCTCGTCTACCGCTCTTCTGACCAATTAGTCTGTATAATGTAAGTATATACAGACACACACACACACACACACACACAAACACACACACAGTAGTCTAAGTCTATGTGAGAGAGGGGTAAAAGGTGGAAGAGATGTCAAGGTAATGTGTGAGCTCATGATCATTATGCTCAGAGTTTAAACTCATCACAGTCTACATTTGAACCATCAAATGTCATCTCTCTCTCTCTCTCTCTCTCACACACTTTATTGGTTGTTGTATGACATTACAGATACTAATAATTTTTTGTTTGATATTCTCCCCATGTTTAAAAGACATCTTGCTTGTCTGGATGGCCTCTTCTACCCCTCTTCTGGCCAATTAGTCTGTATATAATGGAAGTACACACAGATTGTTGATTACATGAAAATGCTCATTCTGCTTTTTGTTTGATATGAATAGGCATGTATTCTTTGCATGTTCACTATGAACTATGGAACATAAGATACAATATGTACCTACTGTAATGACGTCTGTCTGTATGGACTGTTTTATCGTTGCTGCTAATAAATGGGCAAAAGACCCAACCAAGAATCTGTTTGGAAAGCGGTTTGTTGTGCACTCATTTATGAACTTGCAATCTCACCTATGCTAGAGTAGCTATCAGGAAGGTTAGCCGCCCCACCCACACACACTCACACACTGTGTAGTTTAAGGGAGGGGTAAAGGTTTGGTGAGTCTAGCATATATGGTGTTGGAGGAGATGCAAATAGAAATTGGCCATTGGAATGCATTGATTTGTATGCACTGCTATTGTTTAAAAAGTAGAAATAGTATCAAAAATATTTTCTCAGGTGATCTAATCTAAAGCAGTCTGTAATGTTAGTAAGGTGTCTCTAGCTTAAATGTTTTAGAGCAGGGGTGGGCAGAAGACAAATAGTATGAGTATTTCGTGTCTGTAACAAGCACACTAAAACCATAAAAGTATTACCTCTGGTTAGTTCAGTAGCATATAGTACCAGTCAAAAGTTTGGACACACCTACTCATTCCAGGGTTTCTCTTTATTTTTACTATTTTCTACATTGTAGAATAATAGTGAAGACATCAAAGCTATGAAATAACACATATGGAATCATGTAGTAACCAAAGAAGTGTTAAACAAATAAAAATATATTTTAGAATCTTAAAAGTAGACACCCTTTGCCTTGATGACAGCTTTGCACAATCTTGGCATTCTCTCAACCAGCTTAATGTGGAATGCTTTTCCAACAGTCTTGAAGGAGTTCCCACATGCTGAGCACTTGTTGGCTGCTTTTCCTTCACTCTGCGGTCCAACTCATCCCATACCATCTCAATTGGGTTGAGGTCGGGTGATTGCAGAGGCCAGGTCATCTGATGCAGCACTCCATCACTCTCCTTGGTCAGATAGCCCTTACACAGCCTGGAGGTGTGTTTTGGGTTATTGTCCTCTTGAAAAACAAATTATAGTCCCACTAAGCGCAAAGCAGATGGGATGGCGTATCGCTGCAGAATGCTGTGGTAGCCATGCTGGTAAAGTGTGCCTTGAATTCTAAATAAATCACAGACAGTGTTAACAGCAAAGCACCCCCACATCATCACACCTCCTCCTCCATGCTTCACGGTGGGAACCACACATGCGGAGATCATCCGTTCACCTTCTCTGCGTCTCACAAAGACAAGGCGGTTGGAACCAAAAATCTCAAATTTGGAGAGATTTCCACCGGTCTAATGTCCATTGCTCGTGTTTCTTGGCCCAAGTAAGTCTCTTCTTCTTATTAGTGTCCTTTAGTAGTGGTTTCTTTGCAGCAGTTCGACCATGAAGGCCTGATTCACGCAGTCTCCTCTGAATAGTTGATGTTGAGATATGTCTGTTACTTGAACTCTTTGAAGCATTTATTTGGGCTGCAATCTGAGGTGCAGTTAACTCTAATGAACGTATCCTCTGGTTCTTCCTTTCCTGTGGCGGTCCTCATGAGAGCCAGTTTCATCATAGCGCTTGATTGTTTTTGCGATTGCACTTGAAGAGACTTTGTTCTTGACATTTTCAGAATTCAAGTAATGATGGACTGTCATTTCACTTTGCTTATTTGAGCTGTTCTTGCCATAATATGGACTTGGTCTTTTACCAAATAGGGCTATCTTCTGTATTTCACCCCGACCTTGTCACAACACAACTGAATGGTTCAAACGCATTAAGAAGGAAATAAATTCCATAAATTAACTTTTAAGAAGAAACACTTGTTAATTGAAATGCATTCCAGGTGACTACCTCATGAAGCTGGTTGAGAGAATGCCAAGAGTGTGCAAAGCTGTCATCAAGGCAAAGGGTGGCTACTTGAAGAATCTCAAATATATAATATATTTTGATTTGTTTAACACTTTTTTGGTTACTACATGATTCCATTTGTGTTATTTCATAGTTTTGATGTCTTCACTATTATTCTACAATGTAGAAAATAGTAAAAATAAAGGCTTGTGGGTAGAAGCTGTTAAGAAGCCTTTTGACCTAGACTTGGCGCTCCAGTACCGATTGCCGTGCGGTAGCAGAGAGAACAGTCTATGACTAGGGTAGCTGGAGTCTTTGATCATTTTTAGGGCCTTCCTCTGACACCGCCTTGTATAGAGGTCCTGGATGGCAGGAAGCTTGGCCCCAGTGATGTACTGGGCCATACTCACTACCCTCTGTAGTGCCTTGCAGTGATGCAACCAGTCAGGATGCTCTCGATGGTGCAGCTGTTGAACTTTTTGGGGATCTGAGGACCCATGCCATTCTTTTCAGTCTCCTGAGGGGTAATAGGCTTTGTTGTGCCCTCTTCACGACTGTCTTGGTGTGTTTGGACAATGATAGTTTGTTGTTAATGTGGACACTAAGGAACTTGAAGCTCTCAATCTGCTCTACTACAGCCCTGTCGAAGGAATGGGGGTGTGATCGGTCCTCTTCTTTTTCCTGTAGTCCACAATCATGTCCTTTGTCTTGATCACGTTGAGGGATAAGTTGTTATCCTGGCACCACACTGCCAGGTCTCTAACCTTCTCCCTATAGGCTGTCTCATCGTTGTCGGTGATCAGGCCTACCACTGTTGTGTCGTCTGCAAACTTAATGATGGTGTTGGAGTCGTGCCTGACCATGCAGTCATGGGTGAACAGGGAGTACAGAAGGGGACTGAGCACGCACCAATGAGGGTCCTCCGTGTTGAGGATCAGCGTGGCAGATGTGTTGTTACCTACACTTACCACCTGGGGGCGGCCCGTCAGGAAGTCCAGGATCCAGTTGCAGAGGGAGGTGTTTAGTCCCAGGGTCCATAGCTTAGTGATGAGCTTTGAGGGTACTATGGTGTTGAACACTGAGCTGTAGTCAATGAATAGGATTCTCATGTAGGTGTTCCTTTTGTCCAGATGGGAAAGGGCAGTGTGGAGTGCAATAGAGATTGTATCATCTGTGGATCTGTTGGGGTGGTATGCAAATTGCAGTGGGTCTAGGGTTTCTGGGATAATGGTGTTGATGTGAGCCATGACCAGCCTTTCAAAGCACTTCATGGCTACAGACGTGAGTGCTACAGGTCTGTAGTCATTTAGACAGGTTACCTTAGTGTTCTTGGGCACAGGGACTATGGTCTGCTTGTTGGTATTACAGACTCAGTCAGGGACAGATTGAAAATGTCAGTGAAGACACTTGCCAGTTGGTTAGTGCATGCTCGGAGTACACGTCCTGGTAATCCGTATGGCCCTGCAGCCTTGTGAATGTTGACCTGTTTAAAGGTCTTACTCACATCGGCTACGGAGAGTGTGATCACACAGTTGTCCGGAACAGCTGATGCTCTCATGCATGCTACAGTGCTGCTTGCCTCGTAGAAAGCATAGAAGTAATTTAGCTTGTCTGGTAGGCTCGTGTCACTGGGCACCTCGCGGCTGTGCTTCCCTTTGTAGTCTGTAATAGTTTGCAAGCCTTGCCACATCCGACGAGCGTCGGAGCCAGTGTAGTACGATTCAATCTTAGTCCTGTATTTACGCTTTGCCTGTTTGATGGTTCGTCGGAGGGCATAGCGGAATGTCTTATACGCGTCCAGGTTAGAGTCCTGTTCCTTGAAAGCGGCAGCTCTACGCTTTAGCTCAGTGCAGATGTTGCCTGTAATCCATGGCTTCTGGTAGGGGTATGTACGTATGGTCACTGTGGGGATGACGTCAACGATGCACTTATTGATGAAGCCAGTGACTGATGTGGTGTACTCCTCAATGCCATCGGAAGAATCCCGGAGCATATTTCAGTCTGTGCTAGCAAAACAGTCCTGTAGCTTAGCATCTGCGTCATCTGACCACTTCTGTATTGACCGAGTCACTGGTGCTTCCTGCTTTAGTTTTTGCTTGTAAGCAGGAATCAGGAGGATAGAGTTATGGTCAGATTTGCCAAATGGAGGGCCAGGGAGAGCTTTGTACGCTTCTCTGTGTGTGGAGTAAAAGTGGTCTAGAGTTTTTTTTCCCTCTGGTTGCACATTTAACATGCTGGTAGCAATTAGGTAAAACGGATTGAAGTTTCCCTGCATTAAAGTCCCCGGCCACTAGGAGCTCCACCTCTGGATGAGTGTTTTCCTGTTTGCTTATGGCCTTATACAGCTTATTGAGTGTGGTTTTAGTGCCAGTTTTAGTTTGTGGTGGTAAATAGACAGCTATGAAAAATATAGATGAAAGCTCTCTTGGTAAATAGTGTGGTCTACAGCTTATCATGAGATACTCTACCTTAGGCGTGCAAAACCTTGAAACTTACTTAATATTAGATTTCGTGCACATGCTGTTGTTTAAAAATATACACAGACCGCCACCCTTTGTGTTACCGGAGGCAGCTGTTCTATCTTGCCAATGCAGCGTATATCCCGCTAGCTGTATGTTATCCATGTCATCGTTCAGCCACGACTCGGTGAAACATAAGATATTACAGTTTTGAATGTCCTGTTGGTAGGATATCCGTGATCTTAGTTAGTCTATTTTGTTATCCAATGATTGTACGTTGGCTAATAGGACTGATGGTAGAGGCATATTATGCACTTGCCATCAGATCCTTACAAGGCACCCTTACCTACGTCCCCGATATCTCCGTCTCTTTCTCATGCGAATGACGGTGATTTGGGCCTCGTCGGGTGTCTGAAGAAAATCCTTTGCGGCCGCCTCATTGAAGAAAAAATCTTCGTCCAGTACGAGGTGAGTAATCGCTGTCCTGATATCCAGAAGCTCTTTTCGGTCATACGAGACGGTGGCAGAAACATTATGTACAAAATAAGTTACAAATAACGCAAAAAAACACACATAATTATAGAGGCCTTATGTTGCCTATACTTTGGGTTATTTATATTTTAATGCAGTCATCTCAGTTTTCATTTTAAGCATATTTTTTTCCTTTCACTTGTTTGTAACAATTGCAAAGACTTTGGCAACTTTGAAGGCTTTTTGTAGTCAACTTCGTTGTGAAGTTATCGGCGGTCTCAGAGACAGATGAACATCATGATTCTATGTTTAGCAGATATCTTTATAGTGGGCAGTAATATATTTGACATGTGTATATACAGTTTATATGATATTATAAATACCTCACATCCAACTCGTAATAAGACTAAGCAAATCAGCCTATTAAAATGTTTATCTGACTTCATAAAGATAATTAGCAATATTTAAGAGACTATAGTTGAGTTATAATAATAGGCAATGAAGAAATGTCTGAGAATGGAATTCTAAATACAAGTGTATTTAATTACTTTGTAAAATAAATGTTCACATACAAGGCATGAAGCTTAAGTTACAAAGCATTAACAAGCATTACAAGGCATGGTCAGAGAGAGTGTCACGATCGTCGACAGATGAAGCGGACCAAGGCGCAGCGTGATAAGCGTACATACTTTATTTGTGTACATACACGAACCAAAACAATAAACCAAACGATACGTGAAGTCCTAGGTTATACACAAAACCCTACGGAACAAGATCCCACAAAATACTAGTGCCAAACAGGCTGCCTAAGTATGGTCCCCAATCAGAGACAACGAGCTACAGCTGTCTCTGATTGGGAACCACCCTGGCCAACATAGATATAAACGATCTAGAACAAAAGCATAGAAAATGTAACAGAAACTCCACACCCTGGCTCAACATTTAAGAGTCCCCCGAGCCAGGGCGTGACAGTACCCCCACCCAAAGGCGCGGACTGCGACCGCGCCACACCAACACAATGGGGTAGGGGCCGGATGGGCATTCCGCCTCGGAGGCGGATCCGGCTCCGGGCGTGACCACCACTCTCTCTCTACCCCCCCATAGCGCCCCTGGTCTGGTCCCGCTGGCCGGAGCTGGACTGGACACCGGTGGAGCGGATTGCTCTGCCTCCGGTGTGGAGCAGCTGACCGGTGCCGGACCAGGCACCAGTGGAACAGGCACGGACCGTGCCGGACTGACGACGCGCACCACTGGCTTGGTGCGGGGAGCAGGAACGGGCCGGACCGGGCTGACGACGCGCACCACTGGCTTGGTGCGGGGAGCAGGAACGGGCCGGACCGGGCAGGCGACGCGCACCACTTGCTTGGTGCGGGGAGCAGGAACAGGCCGGACCGGGCTGGCGACGCGCACCACAGACTTGGTGCGAGGGACAGGAACAGGCCGGACCGGGCTGGCGACGCGCACCACAGGCTTGGTGCGGGGAGCAGGAACAGGCCTGACCGGGCTTGCGACGCGCACCACAGGTTTGGTGCGAGGGACAGGAACAGGCCGTGCTGGACTTTGGAGACAGACTGGAGGTCTGGAGCGGAGAGCTGACACAACCCGTCCTGGCTGAATGCCTACTTCCACACAATCTGTTTGAGGCATCAGCACAGGACGTACAGGGCTGTGCACTTGTACTGGCACTACAGCAAGTGGCACTGGCGCAGGATATCCGGGACCGAGGAGGGGTACTGGAGGCCACGAGCGTTGAGCCGGCACACTCCGTCCTGGCTGCATGCCCACCTTAGCACGACACGTGCGTGGTGCTAGCACAGGTCGTACAGGACTGTGCCGGAACACTCGCGGCACAGTACGTGGCTCCGCATAACACGGAACCTGCCCAGTCTCACGCTGCCTAGCCTGAGTACGGGGAGTTGGCTCTGCTCTACCTCTAGGCTCCGCCAACCACCCTTCCAGCCCCCCAAACCTGGTGGCCTCCTCTCCTAGTCCGGCGATTCGTCCTGTAGCTGCCTCTAGCAGCCCCGTCGTCCACGCCACAGCGAATCGCACATAACAGTAGAGTGTTCTCTCCTCTCTGCACAGGCCATATAAACGCTTCATACCACGTGGCTGTTGCCACTCTAATCTGGTGGTCCCTGTGGGCACGACCCACGTGGAGTTCCAGGTCTCTGGCAGCCTCTGGAACTGCCGTTCTGCGGCCAACAAGGCAGAGTTCATCTCAGCCTATGCTACCCTCCAGTCCCTTGACTTCTTGGTGCTGACGGAAACATGGATTACACAGAAAACACTGCTACTCCTACTGCTCTTTCCTCGTCTAACCATGTGTTCTCGCATACACCGGGAGCATCTGATCAGCGGGGCGGTGGCACAGGAATCCTCATCTCTCCCAAGTGGATATTCTCTCTTTTTCTCCTGACCCATCTGTCTATCTCCTCATTTGAATTCCATGCTGTCACAGTCACTAGCCCATTCAAGCTTAACATCCTTGTCATTTATCGCCCTCCAGGTTCCCTTGGAGAGTTCATCAATGAGCTTGACGCCTTGATATGTTCCTTTCCTGAGGATGACTCACCCCTCACAGTTCTGGGTGACTTTAACCTCCCTACGTCTGCCTTTGACTCATTTCTCTCTGCCTCCTTCTTTCCACTCCTTTCCTCTTTTGACCTCACCCCTCTCACCATCCCCCTCTACTCACAAGGCAGGCAATACGCTTGACCTCATCTTTACTAGATGCTGTTCTTCTACTAATCTCACTGCAACTCCCCTCCAAGTCTCCGACCACTACTTTGTATCCTTTCCTCTCTCGCTCTCCTCCAACACTACTCACTCTGCCCCTACTCAGATGGTAATGTGCCGTCGCTACCTTCGCTCTCTCTCTCCCGCTACTCTCGCCTCTTCCATCCTATCATCTCTTCCCTCTGCTAAATCCTTCTCCCTCCGATCTCCTGATTCTGCCTCCTCAACCCTTCTCTCCTCCCTTTCTTTATCTTTTGACTCTCTATGTCCCCTATCCTCCCGGCCGGCTCGTTCCTCCCCTCCTGCTCCGTGGCTTGACGACTCATTGCGAGCTCACAGAAGAGGGCTCCGGGCAGCCGAGCGGAAATGGAGGAAAACTAGACTCCCTGCGGACCTGTCATCTTTTCAACTCCCTCCTCTCTACATTCTCTTCCTCTGTTTCTGTTGCTAAAGCCATTTTCTACCACTCTAAATTTCAACCGTAGGAAGCTCCTTGCCACCTTCTCCTCCCTGCTGAATCCTCCTCCTCCTCCCCCTCCCTCCTCCCTCTCTGTGGATGACATTTTGAAAAGAAGGTTGACGACATCCGATCCTCATTTATTAAGTCAAATGACACCGCTGGTCCTGCTCACACTGCCCTACCCTATGCTTTGACTTATTTCTCCCCTCTCTCTCCAGATGAAATCTTGCGACTTGTGACGGCCGGCCGCCCAACAACCTGCCCGCTTGACCCATCCCCTCCTCTCTTCTCCAGACCATTTCCGGACACCTTCTCCATTACCTCACCTTGCTCATCAACTCATCCTTGACCGCTGGCCATGTCCCTTCCATCTTCAAGACAGCGAGAGTTGCAAACCCTCCTCAAAAAACCTACACTCGATCCCTCCGATGTCAACAACTACAGACCAGTATCCCTTCTTTCTTTTCTATCCAAAACTCTTGAGCGTGCCGTCTCTAGCCAACTCTCCTGCTATCTCTCTGCTCTACACTGTGTCACGGAGGCTCTCCACACTGCTAAAGCTAACTCTCTCTCCTCTGCTCTTATCCTTCTAGACCTATCTGCTGCCTTTGATACTGTGAACCATGGGATCCTCCTCTCCACCCTCTCCGAGTTGGGCATCTCCGGCGCTGCTCACTCTTGGATTGCGTCCTACCTGACAGGTCACTCCTACCAGGTGGCGTGGCGAGAATCTGTCTCCGCACCACGTGCTCTCACCACTGGTGTCCCCCAGGGCTCAGTTCTAGGCCCTCTCCTATTCTCTCTATACACCAAGTCACTTGGCTCTGTCATATTCTCACATGGTCTCTCCTATCATTGCTATGCAGGCGACACACAATTAATTTTCTCCTTTCCCCCTTCTGATAACCAGGTGGCGAATCGCATCTCTGCATGTCTGGCAGACATAACAGTGTGATGTCGGATCACCACCTCAAGCTGAACCTCGGCAAGACGGAGCTGCTCTTCCTCCTGGGGAAGGACTGCCCGCTCCATGATCTCGCCTTCACGGTTGACAACTCCATTGTGATCTCCTCCCAGAGTGCAAAGAACCTTGGCATGACCCTGGACAACACCCTGTCATTCTCCGCTAACATCAAAGCGGTTACCCGATCCTGCAGGTTCATGCTCTACAACATTCGTAGAGTACGACCCTACCTTACACAGAAAGTGGCACAGGACCTAATCTAGGCACTTGTCATCTCCCGTCTGGATTACTGCAACTCGCTGTTGGCTGGGCTCCCTGCCTATGCCATTAAACCCCTACAAGTTATCCAGAACGCCGCAGCCCGTCTGGTGTTCGACCTTCCCAAGTTCTCTCATGTCACCCCACTCCTCCGCATACTCCACTGGCTTCCAGTTGAGTCTCGCATCTACTACAAGACCATGGTGCTTGCCTATGGAGCTGTGAGGGGAACGGCACCTCCTTACCTTCAGGCTCTGATCAGACCCTACACCCAAACGAGGGCACTACGTTCATCCACCTCTGGCCTGCTAGCTCCCCTACCTCTATGGAAGCACAGTTCCCGCTTAGCCCAGTCAAAGTTATTTGCTGCTCTGGCACCCCAATGGTGGAACAAGCTCCCCCACAACGCCAGGACAGCGGAGTCACTGACCACCTTCCGGAGACACTTGAAACTCTACCTCTTTAAGGAATACCTGGAATAGGATAAAAAAACATTTATTAAACGGAAGCAAACAAGGATAAGCACACATGAATTTGTCTAATGGAATCTCTCGTTTGCAGCTGTTGGACTAATTATTACAACCTAGATCAGCTAGATGCAGACAAGAGTGTGCAAGGCGGAATTGAATGTGCCACTGTGTCACCTTGATTACTCAAAATTCTCTCAACCTGTGCACTTATGTTGTAAACTTTCATTCATAGGCTAGGTTGTCGCAACCTCATGATGGGTACAGGGAAAATTTGAGTATCATGTAGTAGCCTAAATCTATCGATGTTACATTGAGCTGGGTGAATGCAATATGAATGACAGTCATCCAATATGCTGGAATAGAAATAAGGCCATGTTCATAGAAACATATTTATCATCCTCCCTCATCTTAAAACGGCACCGACCGCCACTGTACTGAACTAAACAGGGTTTTAGTGTGCTTGTAACAGACTCGACATACTACTTTTCTTCTGCTCACCCCTGCTCTAAAACATTTGAGCTAGAGACACCAAAGTAACATTACAGACTGCTTTAGACTAGATTACCTGACAAAATATTTATGATACTATTTCAACTGTTTAAACCACAGCAATACAGTTGAAGTCGGAAGTTTACATACACTTAGGTTCGAGTCATTGAAACTTGTTTTTCAACCACTCCACACATTTCTTGTCAACAAACTGTAGTTTTGGCAAGTCGGTTAAGGACATCTACTTTGTGCATGACAAAAGTAATTTTTCCAACAATTGTTTACAGACAGATTATTTCACTTATAATTCACTGTATCACAATTCCAGTGACTGTGCCTTTAAACAGCTTGGAAAATTCCACAAAATGATGTCATGGCTTTAGAAGCTTCTGATAGGCTAATTGACATCATTTGAGTCAATTGGAGGTATACCTGTGGATGTATTTCAAGGCCTACCTTCAAACTCAGTGCCTCTGCTTGACATCATGGGAAAATCAAAAGAAATCAGCCAAGACCTCAGAAAAAAAATTGTAGACCTCCACAAGTCTGGTTCATCCTTGGGAGCAATTTCCAAATGCCTGAAGGTACCACGTTCATCTATACAAACAATAGTATTCAAGTATAAACACCATTGGACCAAGCAGCCGTCATACCGCTCAGGAAGGAGACGCGTTCTCTCTCCTAGAGATGAACGTAAAGTGCAAATCAATCCCAGAACAACAGCAAAGGACCTTGTGAAGATGCTGGAGGAAACAGGTACAAAAGTATCAATATCCACAGTAAAACGAGTCCTATATCGACATAACCTGAAAGGCCGCTCAGCAAGGACGAAGCCACTGCTCCAAAACCGCCATAAAAAAGCCAGACTACGGTTTGCAACTGCAAATGGGGACAAAGATTGTACTTTTTAGAGAAATATCCTCTGGTCTAATGAAACAAAAATATAACTGTTTGCCCATAATGACCATCGTTATGTTTGGAGGAAAAAGGGGGTTGCTTGCATCATGAAGCATGGGGTTGGCAGCATTATGCTGTGGGGTTGCTTTGCTGCAGGAGGGACTGGTGCACTTCACAAAATAGAAGTCATCATGAGGAAGGAAAATTATGTCGATATATTGAAGCAACATCTCAAGACATCAGTCAGGAAGTTAAAGCTTGGTCGCAAATGGGTCTTTCAAATGTACAATGACCCCAAGCATACTTCCAAAGTTGTGGCAAAATGCCTTATGGACAACAAAGTCAAGGTACTGGAGTGGCCATCACAAAGCCCTGACCTCAATCCTATAGAACATTTGTAGGCAGAACTGAAAGGAGGCCTAGAAACCTGACTCTGTTACACCAGCTCTGTCAGGAGGAATGGGCCAAAATTCACCCAACTTATTGTGGGAAGCTTGTGGAAGGCTACCTGAAACGTTTGACCCAAGTTAAACAATGTAAAGGCAATGCTACCAAATACTAATTGAGTGTATGTAAACTTCTGACCCACTGGGAATGTGATGAAAGAAATAAAAGCTGAAATAAATCATTCTCTTGTTATGATTTAACTGGATAGAACCCAAATGCAGACAAGTACACCAAGCCAGAGAAGTTTTAACAGGTTTATTATAATGTTCAATAGTCCAGGTTTCCAATAAATGGGGAAGAGCAAGTCCAGGTTACAGGGAGGGTACAGATCCAGGTCAGGGCAGGTGTGGTACCGTAATGTCCTAGTGTCCGTGGTGAGTCCAAAGGAGAGGCCCGATAGTGGAGAGCAGGATGGTGGTGGCAGGAGTGAAGCGGAGGCAGGAGTCAGGTTCCAAATATATGGTTGTCTTGACTATGATCTGACGATGAGTGGAAAGTTTGACCGGGTCTTAAAGGCTGAGGTGATTATGGTGAATGAGCTGCAGCTGGAACCCTGACTCCCGCACACCAGACTTCACTCCTGCAATCAAGGACAGACAGAGGGGGAGGGGGAGAGCAGAGAGAGAGCTACCTAGCAGCAGTAGGCCTAACAGTACCCCCTCTCTACGGACGCCACCTGGCGGCCGACAGGGTTTATCAGGATGTAACCTATGAAACTCACGAACCAGAGCAGGATCCACAATGAAGCTCCTGGGCACCCAGGAACGTTCCTCAGGACCATAACCCTCCCAATCCACCAGGTACTGGAAACCACGACCCCGGCGGCGAACATCCAGAAGTCGCCGGACAGTGTAGACCGGACCCCCACCCACGATCTTGGGCGGAGGAGGGGGACGAGAGGGCGGGCACAAAGGGCTAACCGACACAGGCTTAATCTGGGAAACATGAAAGGTGGAATGAACCCGTAGGGGAGGCAGGAAGCTGTAGCTTAACCGCGCAGGGGTTAACAATAGACAGTATCTTGAACGGTCCTATAAAACGAGGCGCCATCTTCTTCGACTCCACCTTCAATGGAAGGTCCCGTGACTTCAGCCATACCTCTTGACCAGGAGAGTAACCGGGAGCCTGGGACCGGTGACGGTTGGCTTGCCTCTGCATGTACGCCGAAGCTCGGGACAGAGCTACCCTGGCCTTCCTCCAGACCTTGCAGCAGCGGCGCATGTGAGACTGCACCGAGGGTACCGCAAGTTCCCTCTCTTGGGAAGGGAACAGGGGAGGTTGATAACCCAGAGCACACAGAAAAGGAGACAAACCAGAGGAAGCGTTAGTCAAGGTGTTATGAGCATATTCCACCCAGGGGGAGCATGGAGCTCCATGACCCAGGGTTAGACCCAGTGACACAGCGAAGTGCGGTCTCCATCTCCTGGTTCGCTCTCTCGGCTTGCCCGTTGGTCTGGGGGTGATATCCAGAGGACAGGCTGGATGTAATGCCCAAAGCTTTACAGAAAGCTTTCCACACCTGGGAGACAAACTGGGGACCCCTGTCAGAGACAATATCCGTGGGTAGACCATGAGAGCGGAACACATGTTCAACCAAAATATCAGCCGTCTCTCTGGCAGTGGGCAGTTTAGGTAGGGCCAAAAAATGAGCGAACTTAGAAAAACGATCAATCACCGTAAGAATGACAGTCTTACCAGATGAGGGGGGAAGTCCAGTGACAAAATCCATAGCGATATGCGACCAGGGCCGGCTGGGTATAGGTAGAGGTCGTAGATGACCAGCGCTGGCCTGGGTGGAGTTTTTACTTCGTGCACATACCGTACAAGCAGCAATGAAGGCTCGAGTGTCCGCCTCCATCGTGGCCCACCAGAACTTCCGTCGCACAAAGTCAAGGGTCCGCGAAACTCCAGGGTGACAGGTAAGGGGGAGACGAGTGAGCCCACTGAAGTACCTGGGAGCGAGCAGACTCAGGGACAAACATCCGGTTAGGAGGACCCCTCCCAGGGTCAGCTTGATGATGTTGAGCCTGTCTAACAATCCCCTCGATGTCACATGTGATGACTGCAATACTGCAGGTAGGAGGCAAAATGGGTTCAGGGTTACTACCAGTATCAACAGCCGAATGAACACGAGACAGGGCGTCAGGCTTGACGTTGCGTGACCCAGGACGGTAAGACAGAGAAAAATTGAATCTCCCAAAAAATAGTGCCCACCTGGCTTGACGGGGGTTGAGCTGCTTCGCTGACTGGAGGTAAGCCAGATTCTTATGATCCGTCCAAACGATGAAGGGTTGTTCCGCCCCCCTCCAACCAATGTCGCCACTCCTCGAGAGCCAGCTTAACGGCGAGCAGTTCACGATTTCCAACATCATAATTCCTCTCTGCCTGAGAAAGTTTCCTTGAGAGAAAAGCACAGGGATGCAGTTTGTTATCTTCAGGAGAACGTTGTGACAACACTGCACCTACCCCAGTGTCGGATGCATCCACCTCCACGACAAACTGGCGGTCGGGGTCCGGCTGCATCAGAATGGGAGCCGAGGCGAGCGATGTTTCAGTTCTTCGAACGCTGATTCGGCCCCCTTCATTCCAAGCGAACGGTCGTGAGATGGAGGTGAGAGCGGTGAGTGGCGCCGCAATGCGGCTGTAGTCCTTGATGAACCTCCTATAGAAGTTCGCAAACCCCAGGAATCGTTGAAGTTGTTTGCGGGTAGAGGGAGCTGGCCAGTCCGTGACAGCAGAGATCTTAGCTGGGTCCATCCGCAGCTCCCCTGAGCTATGATGTAACCCAAAAAAGAGGTCTCAGACACATGAAATTCACATTTCTCCATCTTCACAAACAGTTTGTTCTCCAACAACCTTTGCAACACCTGGCGCACATGCAGTTCATGTTCCTGGGAGGACTCTGAGAAAATCAAGATATCATCCAGATAGACAAAAACAAACCGATTCAACATGTCCCGAAGGACATCATTGACTAGTGCCTGAAAAACAGCAGGGGCATTAGACAACCCAAAAGGCATAACCCGATACTCAAAATGTCCCAAGGGTGTGTTGAAGGCAGTCTTCCATTCATCACCCTTACGAATGCGCACCAGGTGATACGCATTTCGTAGATCCAGTTTCGTAAAGATGGTAGCACCATGAAGGAGGGGAAAAGCAGAATTAATCAAAGGCAGAGAATACTTGTTCTTAATGGTGATGTTGTTAAGTCCACGGTAATCAATACAGGGTCTGAGGGTCTTATCCTTCTTAGCAACAAAAAAGAATCCCGCTCCTACAGGTGACGAGGAAGGACGCATAATACCTGCCGCCAAGGAGTCCCGAATGTAGTTCTCCATAGCCTCCGTCTCCGGCCGGGAGAGATTGTACAGGCGACTGCTGGGGGAGCGGGGCTCCTGGCTGGAGGTCAATGGCGCAGTCGTAAGGCCGGTGAGGAGGAAGAGAAGTAGCTCTGTGTTTGCAGAAAACGGATGCCAGGTCATGATACACGTCAGGAACAGCAGAAAGATCCATGGACTCCAGTGGAGGTTGAGGCACAGTACTGGCAGGAGTCTGAGCAGAACACAAACAATTCACATGACAAAATGTGCTCCATGAAACAATGCTACCTGTCACCCAATCAATGTGTGGATTGTGTTTTATGAGCCAGGGGATACCAAGGACCAGGGGAGTCTGTGGGCAGTCGATAATATGGAATTGAATGTTCTCCTGATGATTTCCCGACACTCTAAGACAAACAGGAACAGTCTGATGGGTAATGCGGGTCAACAATTGTCCATTTAGACCCTTAGCCTGCAGCGGACAGTCCATAGGAACAGTCTCCAAATCCATTTGTTGAGCCCACTCTCTATCCAAAAAGCTTTCGTCGGCACCAGAGTCAATCAGCGCACTAACAGAGAAATTCTGGGACTGCCACTGGAGGGATGCCTGGAGCAGAATGCGGGGAGAAGAGGAAGAATCCGCTGCTCGGCTCACCAAAACTTCTCCCATAAATGATGAGCCGGCCCTTTTCCCGGACGAACTGGGCAGGAAGGAACGAAATGACCAGCTTCTCCACAATACAGGCAGACCCGAGCCTGAATACGACGTGCACGCTCCTCTGAGGACAACCGTGCACGACCCACCTCCATGGCTTCGGGTTCAGTGCTCCTCGTATCCACTCGGGAAGACACGGCTCTCTCCGTAGGGACGATGCAGGGAGGAGTTTGTTGATGACAGACAGGTTGCTTGGAACTAACACTCCTCTCCCGGCGGCGCTCCCGAATCCGATTATCCAACCTGATAGTGAGTGAAATAAGATTATCCAGCGTAGGCGATTCATCATATGACACCAATTCATCTTTTAAAATCTCAGACAAAGCATTGATGAACACTCCTTGTAATGCCTCGTCATTCCAACCACTCACTGCTGCTAAAGTCCGAAACTCCACTGCCATCTCCGCCACACTACGAGCCCCCCTGCCGAAGAGAAAACAACCGTTTCGCAGCCTCCTTCCCTCGTACGGGGTGGTCAAAAACCTTCCTCATCTCCGTGGTGAAGGCCACGTAAGCGTTGCAAATGTCCGACTGACTCTCCCAGACCGCGGATCCCCAGGCACGAGCGGAACCGCTAGTAGAGTTGATAAGGTAGGCAATACGGGCTCTTTCTGAGGCGTAGGTGAGGGGCTGTTGTTCAAACACTAACGAGCATTGAGTCAAAAAATCGCCACAGGTTCCCATGTTCCCGTCATAGCGCTCTGGAGCAGGAACAAAAGGCTCTCTGATCTGGGCTGAAGGGGTAGTAAGGGCAGACACTTGATTGGTGAGTAATTGAACCTGATTAAGCAGCACCTGACTGTCCTCAGCAATCGTCTTAAACAGGGTATCATGTTGGCCAAGTAGAATGCCCTGATTGGCTATGGCAGTCCAAATTTGAGTGCACTCTGGGGTGGTATCCGAGCTACTGTCTGCTGGGTTCATGTTGGTCAGATCATACTGTTAAGATTTAACTGGATAGAACCCAAATGCAGACAAGTACACCAAGCCAGAGAAGTTTTAACAGGTTTATTATAATGTTCAATAGTCCAGGTTTCCAATAAATGGGGAAGAGCAAGTCCAGGTTACAGGGAGGGTACAGATCCAGGTCAGGGCAGGTGTGGTACCGTAATGTCCTAGTGTCCGTGGTGAGTCCAAAGGAGAGGCCCGATAGTGGAGAGCAGGATGGTGGTGGCAGGAGTGAAGCGGAGGCAGGAGTCAGGTTCCAAATATATGGTTGTCTTGACTATGATCTGACGATGAGTGGAAAGTTTGACCGGGTCTTAAAGGCTGAGGTGATTATGGTGAATGAGCTGCAGCTGGAACCCTGACTCCCGCACACCAGACTTCACTCCTGCAATCAAGGACAGACAGAGGGGAGGGGGAGAGCAGAGAGAGAGCTACCTAGCAGCAGTAGGCCTAACATCTCTCTACTATTATTCAGACATTTCACATTCTTAAAATAAAGTGGTGATCCTAACTGACCTAAAACAGGGAATTTTTACTAGGATTAAATGTCAGGAATTGTGAAAGTTTAAGTTTAAATGTATTTGGCTAAGGTATATGTAAACTTCCGACTTCAACTGTATGTGCATAAATCAATGCATTCCAATGGCCATAGACTTTCAATGGGGAAATTTCAATTCGCAACTCCTCCCACACCTTATATGCTAGACTCACCGAACTTTTACCCCTCCCTTAGACTACACAGTATGTGTGTGTGTGAGTGTGTGTGTGTGTGTGTGTGTGTGTGTGTGTGTGTGTGTGTGTGTGTGTGTGTGTGTGTGTGTGTGTGTGTGTGTCGGCTAACCTTCCTGATAGCCACTCTAGCGAAGGTGAGATACAAGTTCATAAATGCATGCACAACAATCCGCTTTCCAAATATAAATTCTTTGTTGGGTCTTTGGCCCATTTATTAGCAGCAATGATAAAACAGTCCACACAGGCAGATGTCATTACAGTAGGTACATATTGTATCTTAAGTTCCATAGTTCATAGTGAACATGCAAAGAATACATGCCTATTTGGGCTCCCGAGTGGCGCAGCAGTCTAAGGCACTGCATCTCAGTGCTTGAGGCGTCACTACAGACCACCTGGTTCGATTCCAGGCTGTATCACAACCGGCCGTGATTGGGAGTCCCATAGGGCGGCACACAATTGGCCCAACGTCGTCCGGGTTTGGCCGCTGTAGGCCGTCATTGTAAATAATAATTTGTTCTTAACTGACTTGCCTAGTTAAATAAAGGTAAAATAAATTAATATCAAACAAAAAAACAGAATGAGCATCTGTACTTTTCACGCAACCAATAATTGGTGTGTACTTACATTATATACAGACCAATTGGTCAGAAGAGGGGTAGAATAGGCCATCCAGACAATCAAGATGTCTCTTAAACATGGCGAGAATATCAAAATTCCATACCTAAAACCTTGATTTTGGACAAAATTACCTGAATGGATTATTACTACCAAGGACTATCAGGAAAAAATGTACTGATAGTCCTTGGTAGTCACACCTCTTCAAACTGTCACCCCCCCAGCACTGAACACACCCAGGTCCCACAATGGCACTGCTCCTCCATCATTGAGAGGGATACATTCATAGAGCTGGAGAGAGACATAGTAGAGCTCAGAGAGCTAGTCCACACAATCCAGACAGAACTTACCCACAAAACAGACCAGCACAACAACCCCCCCACAAGACCCGGAGGGCTGAAGGTGGAGATAGACGGCTGTCTGAGAGAGCTGGCTGCACTCCGGACTGAGGTGAGAGAACTTAAGGAGGAGAGAAAGGAACACATGGCAGAGCTAAATGCAGTGAAGGAGGAGAAGGGAGAGAGACACATGGCACAGCTAACAGCAGTGAAGGAGAAAGGAGAGGCACACATGGCACAGATAACAGCACTGAAGGAGGAGGGAGAGGAACACTTGGCACAGCTAACAGCACTGAAGGAGGTGGTGAGAAAGGTGAGGTGTGACAGAGAGCAGGACACTCCCCCAGAGAAGGCAGCAGAACAGCCCACCTCCGGCCTGGAGCACAACCTCAACACCACAATGGGACAGACAACACAGGACCCACCAACCCAACAGACCCCCCCCCCCAACTGCCCCCCTGTCAGCTCCCCCAATAGCCTTCCTGACAACCCCCACACATCCACTGAGGAGACACAAAAGCCAGAAATTGTGCTCCTCATTGACTCAAATAGCAAATACATTCAAGAGAATAAACTTTTTCCCAAACACAAAGTGGCTAAACTCTGGTGCCCAAACACTAGGCATGCCTTGGAGCTGTTGTCAGAGGACAGACTAGGGTCTCCCAGCCATATCATAATTCACATGGGCACAAATGACCTGTGGGCCCAGCAGGAAAGGGTGGCCACAGCACTCAAGGGAGTGATTGAAAAAGCTTCTTCCACTTTCCCTAACGCACAAGTGGTTATCTCCACCCTGCAACCACGAAAATACAGTGGTTGAATGCAAGCATTTCCCGGGACTGTGCCTCAAAACCTAATGTTTACCTGGCCCACCACTCCACCCTGGACTTGAACAGCCTTTACGACCAGGTCCACCTCTACAAGGCAGCAATCCCAACTTCTGCCAGGACCCTGGAGGACGTCACCCTCAACCGCAGCCCCAGCACCTCACATAGGAGCAACAGACAACGGACACCCTGCCAGACCAGCGAGACACCCTCCCAGACCTGCAAGACCTCCTCCCGAAGGACCTGCACCGAGAGAACCCACTCCAAGAGGACCTACACCCAGACCACAGCATCACCAGCCCCACCCCAACCAGATGAGACCACCCCAAACAAACCCTGGCCACACCCTATATAGGCCCCCCCAGATCAGGCCTATGCCCCTTCTGCGCCCCCCCCTCAACAGAGAAAAACTTCCTCATGTGTGCTACCTATATCCCCCCAATAGAATCCCCATACTTTAACGATGACAGCTTCTCCATCCTAGAAGGGTGATCACCCATTTCCAGGCCCAGGGACATGTACTAGTCTGTGGTGACCTAAATGCCAGAACTGGACAAGAACCTGACACTCTCAGCACACATGGGGACAAACACCTAGCTGGAGGTGACAGTATTTCCTCTCAAATATGCCCCGCTAGACACAACTATGACAAAACAACCAACAAAAATGGGTCACAACTCTTGCAGCTTTGACACATGCTGGGTCTGTACATAGTCAATGGTAGGCTTCGAGGAGACTCCTATGGTAGATACACCTAAAGCTCATCCCTTGGCAGTAGTACTGTACATTACTTCATCACTGACCTCAAACCAGAGTTTCTCAGAGCGTTCAAAGTCAGCCCACTAACACCCCTATCAGATCACAGTAAAGTCACAGTCTACCTGAACAGAGCAGTACTTAATCATGAGGCATGAAAGCCAAAGGAACTGCACAATATTAAGAAATGCTATAGATGGAAGGAAAGTAGTGTAGAAACCTACCAAAAAACAATTAGGCAACAACAAATTCAATCCCTTTTTAGACAACTTCCTGGATAAAACATTCCACTGTAATAGTGAAGGTGTAAACTTGCAGTAGAAAGCCTAAACAGTATATATGACCTTTCGGCTTCCCTATAAAATCAAAAAATGTCAAGCAGACAACCTAAGAAAATGAAAAACAATGGCAAATTGTTTGATGAAGAATGCAAAAACCTAAGAAAGAAATTGAGAAATCTATCCAACCAAAAACATAGAGACCGAGAAAGTCAATGCCTTCACTATGGTGAATCACTAAAACAATACAGAAATACACTATGGAAAAAGAAGGAACAGGATGTCAGAAATCAGCTAAATGTAATTGAAGAATCAATAGAATCTAACCACTTCTGGGGAAATTGGAACACACTAAACAAACAACAAAGAGTTATCTATCCAAAATGGAGATGTGTGGATAAACCACTTCTCCAATCTTTTTGGCTCTAGAACAAAGAACAAACAGCAAAAACCTATACATTATTAATTAAAACTCTTAGAATCAGCTATTAAAGACTACCAGAACCCTCTGGATTCTCCAATTACATTGAATGAACTACAGGACAAAACACAAACCCTCCAACCCAAAAAGGCCTGTGGTGTTGATGGTATCCTAAATGAAATGATCAAATATACAGACCACAAATTCCAATTGGCTATACTTAAATGTTTTAACATCATCCTCAGCTCTGGCATCTTCCCCAATATTTGGAACCAAGGACTGATAACCCCAATAACTACCGTGGGATATGCGTCAACAGCAACCTTCGGAAAACCTCTGCATTATCATTAGCAGACTTGTACATTTCCTCCGTGAAAACAATGTACTGAGCAAATGTCAAATTGGCTTTTTACCAAATTACCGTACGACAGACCACGTATTCACCTTGCACACCCTAATTAACAAACAAACAAACAAAAATAAAGGCAAAGTCTTCTCATGGTTTGTTGAGTTCAAAAAAGCTTTTGACTCAATTTGGTATGAGGGTCTGCTATACAAATTGATGGAAAGTGGTGTTGGGGGAAAAACATACATTATAAAATCCATGTACACAAACAACAAGTGTGTGGTTAAAATTGGCAAAAAACACACACATTTCTTTCCACAGGGCAGTGGGGTGAAACAGGGATGCAGCTTAATCCCCACCCACTTCAACATATATATATATCTATGAATTGGCAAGATCACCAGAACAGTGTGCAGCACTTCTGCACAGATTCTGTCAGACCTGGGCCCTGACAGATCTCAGTAAGACAGAAATAATGGTGCCCTAGAGCACACAAAAAATTATACATACCTCGGCCTAAACATCAGCGCCACAGGTAACTTCCACAAAGCTGTGAACGATCTGAGAGACAAGGCAAGAAGGGCCTTCTATGCCATCAAAAGGAACATACAATTCGACATACCAATTAGGATCTGGCCAAAAATATTTGAATCAGTTATATAACCCATTGCCCTTTATGGTTGTGAGGTCTGGGGTCCGCTCACCAACCAAGAATTCACAAAATGGGAAAAACACCAAATTGAGACTCTGCATGCATAATTCTGTGTACAACATAAAACCCCAAATAATGCACGCAGAGCATAATTCTCTGTGTACAACGTAAAAACCCAAATAATGCATGCAGAGCAGAATTCGAAAACAAATCCAGTTTTACAACTCCCTTACATAGACTACTGTGTGTGTATACTTATATTTTACATACTAATTGGTCAGAAGAGGGGTAGAAGAGGCCATCCAGATGAGCAAGATATCTGTTAAACGTGGGAAGAATACAGGCCTATTAATATCAAACAAACAAAAACAGAATGAGCCTCTGTAATTTCACACAAGTGTGTGTGTGTGTTTGTGCAGACTGGCAGTGCTTGCTGAGAGCATTTATCAGCCAGTGGTCTTTTCCTTCCCTCCCATCTCTTCTCCCTCATCTTTCTATCTCTCCTCATCCCTCACTGCCTACTACTCTCTTTCCCTCCCCTTACTCTCCCTTTTTCCTTCCTTTCGCTGAAAGACAGGCGCCAAGCAAAGTTCCTCTCTCTCCCCCTCAACTACATAGCTAGCTAGCAGACGTGCTAAAAACAGCTTGTTACCTCTGTGGTTAATCTCTGGTCGCATCCACAATTCTAAATGCAGTCTCAATTGCTGCATATCAAATTGTTCCTAAGAACATGAGGTTAAATGTATTAAAGTTAATTTTAGATTCGCGAGATAGAGGGATCGGTGAGAGGAGAAAATCTCAACCATAGCCAAGCAGAACGCCCCACTCTCTCCCTCAGTTAGCTAACGTTAGCTAGCTAGCTAAACAACTTGTTAGCCACCTACTTGCGCTAAATCTACGATCGCTTCAACAATTCAGAATGAAATCTTTTGCACTTGCTCCACAAAACTCCTTCCAGATGTCAGTCAACCTGTATACTTCGAGTTGATAGTCAAATATTTTATGATTGGTCAAGATAACACCTCCCGAAATGGATGAATGCGAAAGCAGTATTTTCACGAGAGGGTAAAAAGTGGTTGTCAGAAGCATCAAACCACTCTGGCCCCACTGATTGAGGGAGTTCACCGATATCAGAGAGACATGCTCACGAACGGTTATTCAGATAACATTGACATTTGTGACTCGTTTCAAGAAACTATGCGTATGTCGCGCGTCACTACATCACAGGAGAGGCATTTGAACATTTTAAAATATCAAAATGCGTTTTTTGGCAGAAATGCCTTCTGGAACATGTGAACTTTCTTGCCATCTTTAAATATGAGTAACATTGTTAAATAACGAGCCTAGTTGGTTGAGCCACGGAAAAATACAGGAACCTTCCCGCTAGCCTTGATTGGCTGAGATAATGGATGGGTTGGACATGCCAAGAGATACGTTCGGATTGGTCTGCCATGTAGTACAGTCGTGGTCAAAAGTTTTCAGAATGACACAAATATTAATTTTCACAAAGTCTGCTGCCTCAGTTATTATGATGGCAATTTGCATTTACTCCAGAATGTTATGAAGAGTGATTAGATGAATTGCAATGAATTGCAAAGTCCCTCTTTGCCATGAAAATGAACTTCATCCCCAAAAAATATTTCCACTGCATTTCAGCCCTGCCACAAAAGGACCAGCTGCCATCATGTCAGGTGATTCTCTCGTTAACACAGGTGAGTGTTGATGAGGACAAGGCTGGAGATCACTCTGTCATGCTGAGTGAGTTAGAATAACAGACTGGAAGCTTTAAAAGGAGGGTGGTGCTTGAAATCATTGTTCTTCCTCTGTTAACCATGGTTACCTGCAAGGAAACACGTGCCATCATCATTGCTTTGCACAAAAAGGGCTTCACAGGCAAGGATATTGCTGCTAGTAAGATTGCACCTAAATCAACTATTTATCGGATCATCAAGAACTTCAAGGAGAGAGGTTCAATTGTTGTGAAGAAGGCTTCAGGGCGCCCAAGAAAGTCCAGCAAGCGCCAGGACCGTCTCCTAAAGTTAATTTAGCTGCGGAATCGGGGCACCACCAGTGCAGAGCTTGCTCAGGAATGACAGCAGGCAGGTGTGAGTGCATCTGCACGCACAGTGAGGCAAATACTTTTGGAGGATGGCCTGGTGTCAAGAAGGGCAGCGAGGAAGCCACTTCTCTCCAGGAAAAACATCAGGGACAGACTGATATTCTGCAAAAGGTACAGGGATTGGACTTCTGATGACTGGGGTAAAGTCATTTTCTCTGATGAATCCCCTTTCCGATTGCTTGGGGCATCCGGAAAAAAGCTTGTCCAGAGAAGACAAGGTGAGCGCTACCATCAGTCCTGTTTCATGCCAACAGTAAAGCATCCTGAGCCCATTCATGTGTAGGGTTGCTTCTCAGCCAAGGGAGTGGGCTCACTCACAATTTTGCCTAAGAACACAGCCATGTGTACCAACACATGCATGGTACCAACACATCCTCCGAGAGCAACTTCTCCCAACCATCCAATAACAGTTTGGTGACGAACAATGCCTTTTCCAGCATGATGAGCACCTTGCCATAAGGCAAAAGTGATAACTAAGTGGCTCGGGGAACAAAACATCAACATTTTGGGTCCATGGCCAGGAAACTCCCCAGACCTTAATCCCATTGAGAACTTGTGGTCAATCCTCAAGAGGCGGGTGGACAAACAAAACCGACATATTCTGACAAACTCCAAGCATTGATTATGCAAGAATGGGCTGCCATCAGTCAGGATGTGGCCCAGAAGTTAATTGACAGCATGCCAGGGCGGATTGCAGAGGTCTTGAAAAAGAAGGGTCAACACTGCAAATATTGACTCTTTGCATAAACTTGATGTAATTGTCAATAAAAGCCTTTGACACTTATGGAATGCTTGTAATTATACTTCAGTATACCATAGTAACATCTGACAAAAATATCTAAAAACACTGAAGCAGCAAACTTTGTGAAGACCAATACTTGTGTCATTTTCAAAACATTTGACCACCACTGTATGCTTCTGTCTATAACATGAGCTGCTGTCTACCGTGGCTTTTTTTGAAAGATATCATGAAGAACTGAAAAAGTTTTTCTACTGTTCTCAACATTGCTGCCCTGAAGTTAGTGGCGCTATCGACATAGCTCAGTGGGAGAAAGTGATGGAATACTTTCTGGAGGATGATCATGCTGACTCTCTCAGACTAGGTAAAATCATGTTCATTGAACCAGACATTGTAGAGTCTTCTGATGACAATGGTTTGGAAGAAACAGTGTTGTTGTCACGGAAGAAGTTGACAGAGTTTTGAAATCAGTGCAATGCCCGGTGGAAGCAGAGAGATGATTGCCAAATGTGGGTGTCCAAAAAGAGAACACAGAAAAAAAGCTGTTGTATAAAACACCTGTCTCCAGATTATATCTTCATACTAAGGGAAACCATGGCATCCACGACAGAGGGAGAAGCGTTCATCCATGTATACAGGTAAGAGTTTAGCTATATTTTCTGATATTATATGTTTAGAATTTAGTCAGAATGTCGTTTTCATTGCAAGTTAACACATACTGTTAGCTAGCTAACGTTACGTGCAGGATCTGTGTAGGAGCTATAGAAAGCAGCCTGAGCTCCGGATGACAGTTCAAATGTATTTTTCCCAGTCTGAGTTTTTTTTGTTTGTTGAGTTCATAGTTGTTTTGAATGCGGCATTAGAGTTGGGATTATGGTTAATTGTTTAGCAAGCTAAACAAAAGACTCCACTATGCAAATATCCATTTCACTGTACCGTTTACACCTTCTGTATTCTGTGCATGTGACAAATAAACATAGATTTTATTCGATATAGTGTGTGTTTATCAGAGATGGTAATGTGAAGAACAACATGACCTGAACCAAATTCAGATTAGGATGTAGGCCAAGGACTAGATAGTGTATTTTTACTACTACTTTTTGCCACCACTTTTAGGGAGGGGGGGTATATGGAATTGTTGTAAGGTCATAACAAGGATCATTTAACTATTTGATTTTGAATTTTAAGACCCCTTGAAGTATAAAAAAATGGAAAATGGAAAATTATTTTTGCCGTTACTGCTATTACCCCATACAAACGCAATGAATAACAGATTCACTACATGGAACAACAGATAGTACCTCAAAAAAATCTAAAATACGTTTGTTTTCAAGTGTACAGTGGGGAAAAAAAAGTATTTAGTAAGCCACCAATTGTGCAAGTTCTCCCGCTTAAAAAGATGAGAGAGGCCTGTCATTTTCATCATAGGTACACGTCAACTATGACAGACAAATTGAGATTTTTTTTTGTAGAAAATAAAATTGTAGGATTTTTTATGAATTTATTTGCAAATTATGGTGGAAAATAAGTATTTGGTCACCTACAAACAAGCACGATTTCTGGCTCTCACAGACCTGTAACTTCTTTAAGAGGCTCCTCTGTCCTCCACTGGTTACCTGTATTAATGGCACCTGTTTGAACTTGTTATCAGTATAAAAGACACCTGTCCACAACCTCAAACAGTCACACTCCAAACTCCACTATGGCCAAGACCAAAGAGCTGTCAAAGGACACCAGAAACAAAATTGTAGACCTGCACCAAGCTGGGAAGACTGAATCTGCAATAGGTAAGCAGCTTGGTTTGAAGAAATCAACTGTGGAAGCAATTATTAGGAAATGGAAGACATACAAGACCACTGATAATCTCCCTCGATCTGGGGCTCCACGCAAGATCTCACCCCGTGGGTTCAAAATGATCACAAGAACCACACGGGGGGACCTAGTGAATGACCTGCAGAGAGCTGGGACCAAAGTAACAAAGCCTAGCATCAGTAACACACTACGCCGCCAGGGACTCAAATCCTGCAGTGCCAGACGTGTCCCCCTGCTTAAGCCAGTACATGTCCAGGCCCGTCTGAAGTTTGCTAGAGTGCATTTGGATGATCCAGAAGAGGATTGGGAGAATGTCATATGGTCAGATGAAACCAAAATATAACTTTTTGGTAAAAACTCAACTTGTCGTGTTTGGAGGACAAAGAATGCTGAGTTGCATCCAAAGAACACCATACCTACTGTGAAGCATGGGGGTGGAAACATCATGCTTTAGGGCTGTTTTTCTGCAAAGGGACCAGGACGACTGATCCGTGTAAAGGAAAGAATGAATGGGGCCATGTATCGTGAGATTTTGAGTGAAAACCTCCTTCCAACAGCAAGGGCATTGAAGATGAAACGTGGCTGGGTCTTTCAGCATGACAATGATCCCAAACACACCGCCCGGGCAACAAATGAGTGGCTTCGTAAGAAGCATTTCAAGGTCCTGGAGTGGCCTAGCCAGTCTCCAGATCTCAACCCCATAGAAAATCTTTGGAGGGAGTTGAAAGTCTGTGTTGCCCAGCGACAGCCCCAAAACATCACTGCTCTAGAGGAGATCTGCATGGAGGAATGGGCCAAAATACCAGCAACAGTGTGTGAAAACCTTGTGAAGACTTACAGAAAACGTTTGACCTGTGTCATTGCCAACAAAGGGTATATAACAAAGTATTGAGAAACTTTTGTTATTGACCAAATATTTATTTCTCACCATAATTTGCAAATAAATTCATTTAAAATCATACAATGTGATTTTCTGGATTATTTTTTCTCATTTTGTCTGTCATAGTTGACGTGTACCTATGATGAAAATTACAGGCCTCTCTCATCTTTTTAAGTGGGAGAACTTGCACAATTGGTGGCTGACTAAATACCTTTTTCCCACTGTATGTGGACACCCCTTCAAATTAGTGGATTTGTCTATTTCAGCCACACCAGTTGCTGACAGGTGTCTAAAATCGAGCACACAGCCATGCAATCTCCATAGACAAATATTGGCAGTAGAATGACCCATACTGAAGAGCTCAGTGACTTTCAACATGGCACCGTAATAGGATGCCACCTTTCCAACAAGTCAGTTCGTCAAATTTCTGCCCTGCTAGAGCTGCCCCGGTCAACTGTAAGTGCTGTTATTGTGAAGTGGAAACTTTTAGAAGCAACAACGGCTCAGAAGCGAAGTGGTAGGCCACACAAGCTCACAGAATGGGACCGCCGAGTGCTGAAGCGAAACTCGGAAATCTCAGACTTCAGTAAGTTCAAGACAACTTGGAACTTGAAAAAATATGAGCTCCGACTGGAAAAATACGTTTTGAACGGTCATCCAACTCGGATTTCCAAATCGGGAACTCTGGCCTCTTTCTAGAGCTCCGACCTGAAGATCACTGACGTCATGAATCGACCTTGTTTTTCTCAGAGTTCCCAGTTGTCTTGAAAGCACCATAAATATAGAGAATGCCAGACTTTGATGACAAAATTTGCCCACAAGAAGGACCGCCGCGCCAACTTCCTTTTGAAGTGAGCAAGCACGACAAGGCGAGTCCAAAAATGTCTTGTATGCTGCAGCATTTTTTTTGCTGGCTATCTTTGTTTTTTATCATCTACAAGCAATATAACATTATTACCTACTTATCCGATTCACCTCCATCACTGATGCCGCCCACCGTCGTGCTGTCGTAAGCCCGGTGTCGTAAGCCCGGTGTAAGCCCGGAGCCTACATTGCCTGTGGGCACAGAACCGTTTTTTTAGCCTCAGCTTTATGATGAATCCACTCTTCCACTGTTGGTAGCCATCATAATAGTTTGGGACAAAGTGAGCCCATACTATGAGTGAAGTGCCAGGGGTTCCCCTGACCAAGTCTACCCGCCGCATCCTCATGAAGTGGTCCCACTTTCTTCCCCTTTTCGCATTTTGGCCAAACATGCATGCCGGTAAACAGTGGTGTAGTGCACTGCCGCCACCACCAGGCCATCCGCTTCTTAACGTCAAAGCCGCAATGTATTGTTGGTATATGAGTTTTTGATAAATGTAATTGAAATTATGAAAATAGAAGTGTATACAGTGCATTCGGAAAGTATTCAGACCACTTTACTTTTTCCACATTTTGTTACGTTACAGCCTTATTCTAAAATTGATTGAATAAATGTTTTTCCTCATCAATCTACACACAATACCCCATAATGACAAAAATAAAAACAGAAATACCTTATTTACATAAGTATTCAGACCCTTTGCTATGAGACTCGAAATTGAACTCAGGTGCGTCCTGGTTCCATTGATCATCCTTGAGATGTTTCTACAACTTGATTAGAGTCCACCTGTGGTAAATTCAATTGATTGGACATGATTTGTAAAGGCACACATCTGTCTACATAAGATCCCACAGTTGACAGTGCATGTCAGAGCAAAGACCAAGCCATGAGGTTAAAGGAATTGTCTGTAGAGCGCCGAGACAGGATTGTGTTGAGGCACAGATCTGGGGAAGGGTACCAAATCATTTCTGCAGCATTGAAGGTCCCCAAGAACATAGTGGCCTCCATCATTCTTAAATGGAAGACGTTTGGAACCACCAAGACTCTTCCTAGAGCTGGCCGCCCAGCCAAACTGAGCAATCGGGGGAGAAGGGCCTTGGTCAGGGAGGTGACCAAGAACCTGATGGTCACTCTGACAGAGCTCCAGAGAGATGTGGAGATGAGAGAATCTTCCAGAAGGACAACCATCTCTGCAGCACTCCACCAATCCGGCCTTTATGGTAGAGTGGCCAGACGGAAGCCAGTCTTCAGTAAAATGCACATGCCAGCATGCTTGTAGTTTGCCAGAAGGCACCTAAAGGACTCTCAGACAGTGAGAAACAAGAATCTCTGGTCTGATGAAAACAAGATTTAACTATTTTGCCTGAATGCTAAGCCTGGAGGAGGTCTGGAGGAAACATGGCACCATCCCTACGGTGAAGCATGGTGGTGGCAGCATCATACTGTGGGGATGTTTTTCAGCGGCAGGGACAGGGAGACTAGTCAGGATCAAGGGAAAGATGAACGGTGCAAAGTACAGACAGATCCTTGATGAAAACCTGCTCCAGAGCGCTCAGGACCTGACTGGTGCGAAGGTTCACCTTCCAACAGGACAATGACCCTAAGCACACAGTCAAGAAAACACAGGAGTGGCTTTGGGACAAGTCTCTGAATGTCCTTGAGTGGCCCAGCCAGAGCCCGGACTTGAACCCGATCGAGCATCTCTGGAGAGACCTGAAAATAGCTGTACAGCGATGCTCCCCATCCAACCTGACAGAGCTTAAGAGGATCTGCAAAGAAGAATGGGAGAAACTCCCCAAATACAGGTGTGCCAAGCTTGTAGCGTCATACCCAAGAAGACTCGAGGCTGTAATCGCTGCCAAAGGTGCTTCAACAAATTACTGAGTAAAGGGTCTGAATACATATGTAAATGTGATTTTTCAGTTGTTTATTTTTAATACATTTGCTAAAATTTCTAAAAACCTGTTTTTGCTTTGTCATTATGGGGTATTGTGGTGTAGATTTCATCAATTTTAGAATAAGGCTGTAACAAAATGTGGAAAAAGTCAAGGGGCCTTGTCACGATCGTCGTAAGAAGCGGACCAAGGCGCAGCGTGATAGGCGTACATCTTTATTTACGTCCACAACACGAACAAAACAACAAACCAAACGATACGTGAAGTCCTAGGTTAATACACCAAAACAAACCTTACGGAACAAGATCCCAAAATAAACAGTGCCAAACAGGCTGCCTAAGTATGTTCCCCAATCAGAGACAACAAGCAACAGCTGCCTCTGATTGGGAACCACCCTGGCCAACATAGAAATACATGAACTAGATCAAAACATAGAAAATAACACATAGAAAATCCACACCCTGGCTCAACATATAAGAGTCCCCAGAGCCAGGGCGTGACAGTACCCCCAAAGGTGCGGACTGCGACCGTGCCAACCAAACACAAGAGGGTAGGGGCCGGGTGGGCATTCCGCCTCGGAGGCGGATCCGGCTCCGGGCTTGACCACCACTCTCTCTCTACCCCCCCGTAGCGCCCCTGGTCTGGTCCCGCTGGCCGGAGCTGGACTGGACATCGGTGGAGCGGATTGCTCTGGCTCCGGTGTGGAGCAGCTGACCGGTGCGGACCAGGCACCGGTGGAACAGGCACGGACCGTGCGGACTGGCGACGCGCACCACTGGCTTGGTGCGGGGAGCAGGAACGGGCCGAACGGGCTGACGACGCGCACCACTGGCTTGGTGCGGGGAGCAGGAACGGGCCGGACCGGGCTGGCGACGCGCACCACTGGCTTGGTGCGTGGAGCAGGAACAGGCCGGACCGGGCTGGCGACGCGCACCACTGGCTTGGTGCGGGGAGCAGGAACAGGCCGGACCGGGCTCGCGACACGCACCACTGGCGGGGAGCAGGAACAGGCCGGACCGGGCTGGTGATGCGCACCACGGGCTTGGTGCGGGGAGCAGGAACAGGCCGGGCTGGACTGGGAACACGCACCATTGGCTTGGTGCGGGGAGCAGGAACAGGCCGGGCTGGACTGGGAACACGCACCATTGGCCTGGTGCGGGGAGCAGGAACAGACCGGGCTGGACTGGGAACATGCACCATTGGCTTGGTGCGGGGAGCAGGAACAGGCCGGGCTGGACTGGGAACATGCACCATTGGCTTGGTGCGGGGAGCAGGAACAGGCCGGGCCAGACTGTGGATACGCACCACTAGCCTGGTGCGGGGAGCAGGAACGGGCCGGGCCGGACTGGGAACACGCACCACTGGCTTAGTGCGAGGAGCAGGAACGGGTCGGGCCGTACTGGGAACACGCACCACTAACTTAGTGCGGGGAGCAGGAACGGGCCGGACCGTACTGGGAACACACACCACTGGCCTTGTGCAGGAAGCAGGAATGGGTCGAGCCGTACTGGGAACACTCACCACTGGCTTAGTGCGGGGATCAGGAACGGGCCGGACCGGACTGGTGACACACACCACTTGCTTGGTGCGAGGAGCGGGACTGCTGGGTTTCCTCATAAACGCTGACCTGGATGGACTGCTGGATAGGCTGGGGGACTAGCTCGTTGGGACGACTCGTGGTAGAGGACCCTCCGCTATTTGAAAGTGACTCCTCTCGGGTGGTGTCGAAGGTGGAAAGGATGTGGAGGACCTCATCCATAGTCGTACGCAGTTGCGCCAGCTGATTGTGGTGTTTGAATGTCTCTGTGTTACAGGGACAGATTGCCGCCCAAAACTCGAAACGACCAAAGGTCAGTATATTTCAACATCCGAATGTTAGGAGTGATGAGAGAGGGAATTTGGAAAATGTATGTCTATTTTGTGATGTCATGAAAACATTTATTAAAACGTTATAACGAAAACATTGTAACTTGAGAAGTTTACATCCATTACAATGTGTAGGAAATATCCAGGAGGAAGATAATATTTTTATAAAGATAGGCAGATGATTTTGGTTCTTTAACGAAATCATAGTGTTCAGAATACTTTGCCCCAGTAACTAGCCAGGCCCACGGGAGCTCAGAAAGATTGTCCGCATGACGTAAACGCCCTCTTTACCAGAGTGTATAAATGATTGAGATAAGAATTAACATATTGGAGCCCCATTGTGAGGAGTCTAAAATAGAACTAGGCATTACTGTTGAATTCAGTCTATAGGAATTGTGTAGCAAGATACGTTATACACCAACAGCGCTGTAGGCAGGATTGTTGTTGAGAGTGGCATGTGTGTGGTCCCTTTTCATCCAGATAGTAGTAGGGAGAGATTGACTCCAGTGTTGTATATCTGACGAAAAGTCAGTGTGGAGGGGATTTACTGAATGCTACGAGCGAGGACAACTGAGAAAGTTGGGCCAAACGTGGTACTATTTCTGTCTCTCGCGTTTCAGGAGCGAGTAGACTCGGTCAGTATTATTTTCTTGAGCTAGGACATATGAACCGGCAAATTAAAGAAATTTGAGAAGATATAGTTGTTGGCCGAAGCTAAGTATTATCTCTCTGTCTATCGCGCAACAGTAGCGTGAGTAAGACCACGGCAATATTTCTTTATGTAAAACATTGCTAGCAAAGAATCGCCAAAAGGGTTAACGTGAGACGTCATTAATAAACGCCTCCTTTGTTAAAGGGGATCCTGTGTGTGCATGGAAGTGAGATTCCCTGTACAAGTAGGGTAGCTTTGCACTAGATGCTAAGCTAACGAAGGGAAAGCAGCCATTTTTGTTTTTCCCTTTGTTCCAACGGAAGTTCCGCCCCTCGGGACTCCTGTTTGATTTCAGCTTTCTGCGATCAGCGACCTCTGGTGGTGAAGAATTGGCAGTAGTTGTTTTTGAAACAATTCATGTGAGGGCACACTCTTAACACACTGTTACAACGGGTTACACTTTATGATATCCATCCAATCTCAACTGGTTGGATATCATTGTCTCATTCGATTTAACAGGGAAGGTGAATCGCCAAACAAACCTTTTTCAGGGTTGGTCATTTGGATAAGGTCCAAATGTATTTGTTCAAACCAATGAGACATTTTATACTTTCTCCACATTAACCTAGATACAGCAAAGCTTTTCAAGTTAATTAAAGTTTAATTCCCAGATAGCCTATACAGGTATGATTGATCATTATCATTGATTAATCAATTCAATTTGCTTTTGAAAGCTCATTGGAGCCAACTCCCACAGTACTGGTCTAGTATTGACGGAAGTCCCGCCTTCACGGAAATCACGTGGTTCCAGCCCTTAGGGATAAGTGACCCAGGTGGTGAATGTATACTCACATTTGAACTACTGGTTACACTTAGGATATCCAGCAAATCTCAAATGATTGCATATCATTGTCTCATTCCATTTAATAAGTTAAATTGCCGAACATAGCTTTTCAGGTTGATAATTTGTATAAGATGCAGATTGATTTGGTTCAACAAAGGAGACAAATTAAACTTTTCCATATTAACCTAGATACAACAATGCTATCAGGTTAATTAAAGTTTAATTCCCAGATAGCCTATAAAAGTATGATTAATCAATAACATTGATTAATCAATTAAAATTGCTTTTGCAAGTTTGTTAAAAGCCAACTCCTACATTACTGATCCAGTATTGATGATTCATTGACGTCTATAAACCGGATAAAATCGTTTTTGCAGCTTCCAACGACTCAAAACTCAACATTTTATGTAAGTTGAAACAACTAATAATCATCAAAATGAGCAAGCTATCAGAGGGGGTGTCATCCATTCCCCCTCTAATAAGTGAACCCTCACCCACAGAAAGATTGATCGCTGACCTCAGCAGCGATGCAATTCCAAACTATGCCTACGGGTTGAGAATGTTAGATCACAATACCATAATCGACAACACTGCAGAAATCGCGACCGACGCCCTCCAAAATAGGCCAGCAGGCACAGGCCTTGTAAAGGTTCTATCCAGTTTAGACCTGAACTATGCCCACCAGCAGAGATGGACATTGGTCCAATACCGCTGTGCTCAACAGAAGCACGCGCAAGAAACTGTTGAGATGAAGGGACAGGTGGAGAGAACCAGGAAGCTAATGACAAAAGCCGACAAAGACAAGATACTGCTAGCCGAGGAGCTGCATTTGAGAACGGAGCAATTAAAAGATCTGGCAAAAACTTATGACGATGAACGAGAACAAACTCTTGAACAAAATCGTCTGCTACAGGAACAACTCCATTTAGCCAAGACTAAATATGACGAAGTCCACACAAAACTAGATCAATTTGACAACCTACTTAAAACCAGGGACGAGCAACTTGATACCATGCAAGCAGTGTTGAATGACACCACTCAAAGCAATAAGGTTCTAGATCAAAAGCTGCAAACCACAGATTATCAATTAAAGAACACAATGTCCAAGTTGAATGAAAAAACAGCGGATCTCATTGAAGTCAATGATCAAATGAATGATGAGAAAACTCAGGTGAGGAAGGTGGAAAAATTGAACTCTAACCAAGCAGAGGAAATCTCATCAATGAATCTCTCGCTACAGACTCAAAACCTCTCCCTGCAAACCATAACAGATAGGTATGAAGCCGAACGGAGCAAGAGCGACACTCACGTGTCTGAAATAAATACTCTAGGAGCCCAAGTGGACTCGGCAACGCAGCAGAATTTCACCCTTAGGTACCGTCTAGAGGAACTCCGAACCAGTCACACGCTGCAGCGTGACTACCCAGCCAAACAACCAAGCTCGCAACCGGAGTTTGGTACACAAAGGAGTGAAGACGACAGAAGGTTTCAGCCTTTACCTTTCTCAGGTGTTCCTCTGTCTTTTCCTCTTGGAAAAAAGCGGTGAGTGATGACACACAAAAACGGTACCTACCACAAAACAACCAAACCAATAACCTTAGCGGTAAAACTATACCGAACATTCCCAACCAAACCGGTATCGTAACGATCAACATGGCTGCCACATTCCTGCACCCAACCCACAAAAGGGTCATGGTACAAGAGTAACAAGGGTGACAAAGGGTTCAATTAACTACAGGAGCGAGACAAATTTGAAAAACAGGACAAAGATAAGTCACCATGACTAGGCGTGGACTTGCGTGGACAAACAGGTCAGCAGAAATTAACACCATTTGCAAGGACGTGAATGATCAAATTACCCCAGCACTCACTCCAAACCTTATCCAGGGCCCGCTCGATCAAGAAACAATCCCACAGGTTTTGTTTACAGACTCTGATACAGATGTGGGGACGCACAAGGTAAGCAGCTTTGCAAAGGTTGATTGCTCTCACATTCCAATAGAGGACCCACTGGGTCACGAAGGTGGGTTATCTGTCTTGGAAATCGACACGGATAACTTATGGCTCCGTTCTTCCAACCCACCCCACTTTGTTGGGGATATGACCAGAAAAAACAACTCGAACAGGCCATTGCTCAAAGCGGTCTTAGAGGACTGTATGACATGTGATGCACTGATAGATTCAGGTTCAACTCTTTCCCTCATATCTCAAACTTTGCTGGATGAACTCAAAAGGGCAGTGGACCCAGCAAAACGTTGGTTAAAAACGGAACGTTGCGACACTACACTTCAAGGTTTCACTCAGGCTACCTCGCCTTTAACCAAGCGCCTCCTACTAAAACTAACCTTCAAAAGCGTGCCACTTATCCACCCTGTTTATGTGACTAGCATTGACACCGAACAGATGCTGATTGGGATAGATTTAATTGACCGTTTGGTACCGCTGATGGATTGGAAAGCCAACCAAGTCTTGTCACAAATAACTACCCCATCTCCGATGACCCCACCGCCTTTGTCGAAGAATACATGCAATACACTATACAACGATGAGGGTTCGGCGCCATCAACTGACGTACCCCCGGTGAACTTGGTCATGAGTCCACCATTTGTGGCAAATGACAGGGGTGACAAGTTCAACTCTGAAATTAACCAAACATTGGGTTTTCCTGTGTGGCTTGGCACTGATAGGTGGCGTGTGCCTAAACGGGACAATGATTGAGGATGCCATACTGGCAACCTGGTTGGAAAAATCTGCAATCTGTTTGGAAATGTTCAAAGACATTTCGAAAGTGGCTCACTGCCACCCCCTTGTTCCGAAAACATTCAGATTCCCACTGGGATGACTCCCCAGACGACACTCACCACTTTAGGAGTATGTGCGCTATCACTCTGCATCGGAACCAAGGAAGTATCTCACTACCCACTGGTTGTCACGAACCTCCCACATACACCAAGTTCTTTGGTCTTTGACGCTGCCAGCCCAACACGCCTTTTCTTTCGACCCTGTGTGGATGGCATCTGGGCAGACTATTCCTGAAGCTTGCAAAGTGATAACTGAGTGCACCGTGGTGATACCAGCAAGAACCACAGAGGTTTCTGTAAGACTGAACTTGGCGCCCGGCTACCGGATGGAAGGCAACACTGCGTTCTTCCAACTCTCTCCGCAACTATTCTACTTGGGGCTAACTATCAATGGTAACCCGCTGTTAGAGCTACACGCTAGATCCACTTACCTCTTGGAGCAGAATCTGACTCAAGTGGATATTTCTGTTCCTCGGCACACTCAGCTGGGAACATTGATTGATGACTCCTTCCATGATTTTGAACTTACTGTTCCCGTCATTGGGCCTCTTCCTTCCTACCTAGACATATGTGATGAGGGAGGGACGCTTTTTACTTGTCAGTCAAAGGCAATCGCAATAACTCCCGTATTGCCACTTGACGACACAACGACGTTCAGGATGGATGTTGATTCGGACAACGACCTGTTGATATACTCCATCATCATGGAGGATGATACCACATCTCCTTCTGCATGTGGGGTACACACTAATGAGGTAACAGCCAATGATTCCCCCACCATTGACATGTCGTCACCCCCTGAGGAAGACCTGTACAATGCCTCCGAACCGTATCCTGGTTTCCATGCACAGGTACTACAGCTACTGTCGGAGGCAGACGCACTTGTCAATGACACTGAATTAAATCAGTTCACTGGAATTGTTTAACAAACACAGACAGATCTGGTCGACAGACTCGCTGGATTGCGGTGTTATGGATATTCATGTGGTGCGTATTCCTACGCCACCCGGGGCAGCTCCTACGTTTGTGAGACAATACAAAATTCAGCTTGCAGCATACTCAGCGGTGCAGGAGATTATCGACTCCCTACTAGCTAAACAGATAATCAAGGAATGTAACAATACGTACAACGCTCCGGTGTGGCCTGTTTTTAAGCCAACTGGTAAATGGCGTCTTACCATTGACTATAGACAACTCAACAAGCTGGTTCCGTTGTCTCGTTGGCCTATGACACAGCGTGACCAAGAGTTGCCAAAGGTGGCAAATGCCAAATACTTCTCCACTGTCAACGTTGCAAATAGTTTTTGGACCATGACAGTCAACCCTCGTGACCAACACAAGTTGGCTTTCTCTTTCCAGAACAAGCTCTTCACATTCAATCTTTGCCCGTTCATTTATTCAAACTCCCCCGCAGAGTTCAACATCTTCCTTTACAAACCAATGCCAGATGCAGCCACCAGGGGAACGATAGTTTATGTGGATGATGTTCTCAGGAGGAGCGAGACTTGGTCACATCACCACAACGAGATGGACCACGTTCTTACCCAACTAGGAACGGCTGGGGCTAAACTGGCTATCATGAAAGGACAATGGTGCAGGACCGAGGTCAACTATGTTGGACTTCTGGTGGGTGCTGAGGGCATCCTACCACAATCTAGCAGAATCCAAGCATTCCGCAACATCAAAATGCCTGCAAATCTTCATGAGGTACGCAGCTTCTTGAGAGTATGTAATTACTCCCGTCAGTTCATCGAAAATTATGCCGACTTGTCAAAGCCTTTGACCCGTCTTCTTCAGAAAGACACCCCGTTCGTTTGGGGTGACACTCACGACGAAGCTGTGACTTCCTTGAAAGACCTGCTTTGTGCGGCACCCTGCCTGGTCTACCCCTACAAAGACGTTATTTTTGGAAGTAGGTTTCTTAGAGCACTGCCTTAGTGCTGGGTTGTACCAAAAATACGACCAAGACAGACGTGTGGTTGCTTATGTGAGCAAAACACTCAACCCTGCTGAACACAAGTACTCAGACTGCGAAAAAGTCTGTGCAGCACTTCACCAGTTATGTCAGCAGACAAAAGGTGATCATAGAAACATGTCACCAGCCGGTGACTTTTCTGAAAAGCCAAAGAATCCGTGAGGGTGCTGTACACAACAGCAGGATAGCGGCTTGGCTCATGACGCTGCAGAGCCGTGATGTGGTTGTCAACTACGCAAAAGCGGAAAACCTGCCTTTGGGTGGGACTCTGGCGCTGTGTCAATGCTGCGGTGACAACGAAACCGACTTCGCACCACCCCCATTTGACGTAACTCTGCCGTTGCCGTCAAACCATCACTACTTCGAAGAGAACGTGTGTCTTGGCATGCCGATGGCATTTGTGGATGGCTGTTCTTACCGTCAGCTAGACCACTTGCGAGCTGGTGTGGGATTGGTATGGCACACCGACAATTCTGTGCAAACCGCTTCAATTTCAGCTAGACAACAAGACCAGCCAGTTTGCAGAAGTAGCTGGCGTACTTGTCACACTGCAAAGTGTGGTAAAACATGACTTGTCAGAACTGGCAATCTGCACCGACTCAAACTCACCCCTTGGGTGTTCGATGCTCGGGACGCAATGATCACAGAGGCGCCCATGGTGTCTGCGGTAACATGTAGCCATGTAGCACCGCTGTAATCATTTTCGCACTAACATAATGTGTTGCTAACTCATTCATTCTTGAATGTTGACCTTGTAGCAATGCAACACCAAGATGAGTCCTTCGCCACTTTCTTTGATGGCTTTCTTTTCTGATCCTGTCAAAGGTGGGTTGTTCCTAAAACACAGAGGGGGATAATGATAGCTCATGCCCACGACGAGCCATGTGGGGGCCATAGGGGGGTCAAGGCTACATGTGAAACATTGCGACAGGTGGCCCACTGGCCTCCCATGGAACAAGACGTGGCACAATACGTGAGGGGGTGTCTAGTTTGCTGCCAGTTTCAACCCTTGGAGCTCGATCCAGATCGACTGGGTCGGCCCAGTTGCCAGGTCAGCAAGAGGCAATAAGTATCTCCTCACAGTGACTTGCGCATTCACAAAGTGGGTGGAGTGCCTGCCCGCACCCAATGACACAGCGGAAACCACAGCCGTTCTTTTGCTCAACCAAGTTTTCAGTCGTTTCGGACTGCCAGGAGAAACCATTGATAGCGACAGAGGAACCCATTTTTCGGCTGCTGTAATGAGGAGTTAAAGCTAAACTCCACATTGCGTACAACCCTAGGAGCTCTGGCAGGGTAGAAAGGAGCAACCAGACAATCGTCAGAATCCTGAGGAAATATGTGGCAGCCAACCACAAAGATTGGGACCTCAAACTCCGACTGGTATTGATGGCGATCAGAGCCACACTCAACAGGTCTACGGGAATAACACCATTCGAGATGATGATGGGCCGGCAAATGACGCTTCCGCTGCATCTCCTGTACCAACCAGGAGATGTCGCCGCAGCCTACACAGCTCATCAATACATGACGGACTTGCGAGCCCACCTCCATACTACCTTTGCGTACGCTCAAGGAAAGTTGGAAAGAAGGACAGAAGGTGACAAGACGCAGTATGACAAAAAGGCCTCACTCAAGGTTTTTGAGTTTGGGGATAAGGTGTGGTACTACATATACACTAAACCCGTGGGCATTGTGACAAAGTTCCTGCCCCACTGGACGGGGCCACACGAGATTGTGGTAAAGTTGTCACCTGTGGTTTTTATCAAATCAGAATCAGCAAAGGTCGACAAAACACCACATTCAAGTGGGTCCACAGGAACCAAATCAAGTTGTACACTCCCCCCATGGGAATAAAAGGGGTGCAAGCCAGCACCGAATAGATAGAAACCTAGCAAATCAGAGGTACTAAGAAAATTCTGAAGTATCCTCAGCTGATCCCTTCCAGGAAATCCGTACGTTGCACTAACATATTTTCTTCTCTTCCCAGCTACAAGATACATGTTTCGTTGCCATTGTTGATATTGTACTGTTCGAAATAGGAAAATCTGCTAAATTTGTTGTCAAAATGTTTATAAAAAAATATATAACTGAAATAATCAAACAATATCTCTAACTATGTGTTTTTGTGGGATGGAGTTCCTTTGGCTGATCCTGACACTCTGTACCCTGGTCAAAACCAATCCAGCAGATGTACTCACGAGCGGACCCCCTACGGGAATCATGCTCCGTGATGATCCATGAGGGTGTAGAGGGTGTACGTCCACCTAGGTGCAGAGAACGTGTAACGCCAACACATTCCACCTGTGGCACATTTGAGTTGGGCCAGGGCTGACTGGACCACCCAGGCAGTTAAGCACACCCAGCTAGACACTGCCCATATGTTGGCCCAACTCCAAAAGTTCACAGTCACCCAGTCAGAATTAGCAGAGCCCAGGCGAGAAAAAAGATTTGTTGGGGCTCTACTCTCAATAGGTGCAACGCAGTCAGTCTAGCCACAGTCAAAAGAAATGTTAGGGAGATTACTGAAGAAATGCCACTTATCCAGCAACAGATGAAATCACAGGCACTCAGGTTGCAGCATATGGGAAAGTCTCTCCAGGACACTATTCTGGTGGTAAACACACACGCTACTCTCCTGAACAAAACCCTCCTGTCGGTAGGAAAGCTAGTAGAGGTAATGAACCATGATTATGCCCATGTCCAATTGGTTTGATTGTTGTTGGAGGATTTTCTCCGTGAAATTAGCTCTTCTATGGACCACTTGGCCATGAATAGAATCCCCTCATATCTAGTGCCCCTCTCAATGGTGAACAACATATTGACCTCAGCTACCACAACCACAATAAAGCCATTACAGTCACATTTGGCCTATAGTCTGGGGTCGGCAATTCCAATACATGTTGATGTTAATCGTAATGAAGTGGGATTTTTACTGACTCTACCGGTTGTTGAACTGGAGAATATCTATAGATTGAAAACGGTTCTAAACATAGGGTTTTGGCGCGACAACACCCATGTGAAAATCGCTACAAGGAGCCACACACCGGGACATCCGATGGTCATTCTTTTGGTGGATTACCACTTGCAGAATACTTCCAAGGTTGGAACCCACCAGAGGGGGACTGTCATGACTCTCATGTTATGGTTTCACGTGAGAATGTCTATTTTGTGATGTCATTAAAACTTTTATTAAAACGTTATAACGAAAACATTATAACTTGAGGAGCTTTCATACTGTGCATTTCAAGTTTGCATCCATTACAATGTGTAGCCAGGTGGAAGATAATATTTTTATAAAGATAGGAAGATGATTTTGGTTCTTTGACAAAATCATAGTGTTCAGAATACTTTGCCCCAGTAACTAGCCACACCCACGGGAGCTCAGAAAGAGTGTCTGCACAATGTAAACGCCCTCTTTACCAGAGTATATAAAAGATTGAGTTAAGAATTAACAAGGAAGACTAGATGGACTCAAGCTGCAGCTTTTGTCTATATTGGTCCCGACCCAGAAAATCAACACGAGGTGAAGACGACAAAGTTGCCTCCACTAACAATCAATGTTACGGCTGAGTAGCTGTTCTAAGTATTGTATCTAAGAAGGTAAATTTAAGTGGGACCATCCTGTTACTCTCTTCAAACCATCATCTACTACACTGCTCTCATCACCCCACAGGGGATCATCGACACGGCTGATTAGCCGTCCTCAGAAGACCACTTCCAGAACTAGTAAAAGTAAACAGACAACTAAGAAGGACATTGCGACCCCATCTGGACAATCAGAGCCTTACATCTACAGCCCATCCGAAAGAGAAGGCCCAATCGACCCCTTTCCACGAAGGCCTAAGTCCAACAGAGATACACGACGAAGACCTCTAACACTTAAATAAATGCATTACTTCTTACCAAACGGACGGCAGTTCGGGGCAAGGTATTAGGATTACTGTGAGCGTAGTTCCATTTGTATCCAAGTGTTCTCTCTCTCTCTCTCTCTCTCGCCATCTTTTGTAACAAGTGTCATATTGTGTTAGTCCGCTAGGGACCCATTTTCATTGTATGAAGTTTGTAATCCCTACCTATACTGTGTACATGTTTGTATATTGTGTTATCATTTTAATTAGTTAGTAAATAAATAATTACATTAATTTGTGTGGTATGGAATGATCAGTACGACCTGGGTTTGTTCAGACTTAAATAGTCTATGACTTTCAGAATGAGACTGATTTGAGGTAAATTATTTATAAATGACTAAGAAATTATAAGAGATATCTAGATATCTTTAGAGTTAATTCGGGAAACGGTAACTCATTAAACAACTTTTTCTGTGGTGCCCCTAATGAGTTAATTGTTACATAATTACAGTTTTTCTCGATTGCTAAGACACATTTCTTGATACCTTCACCCATTTTCTCAAAACTTTAAGCACAAAACCTAATCTTCAAACTACATTCACAAAACCCCTGACTCTTCTGGCAAAATCAAACAATCGCCTCAAAACCATTTAATCTGTGCCTCTCAGATTGTGTCCATCCATTGTTGTTATCAACATTACAGTTTTTCTCAGTCGCTTTGGTGCATTTTTCACATCATCCCTAACATGTGCAAAATAATAAGTGCATTTCTCAGAACAATTTGTACAAACTGCAATATACAATAGATATGTTTCTAAAGCTAGTCAGTCACTAAAAATCCTTAGTACATCTCTCAAAAGTAAATATTCATGCCAATGATCATGTCAGTGTCATCAGAATGATAAGTCATTGAGTCATTGTTCACGAACAAGGTTGTCAAAATGTTTAGGCATGTTGTCAATGGAACTGTGTACTTTGACAGTATTACCTGATGTAAACTTAGGCTACAGTTTGGATGACAGTTACTGTATTGAAAATGCACAAGGCTGCACTTCTATGGCATATATCAATTTCAACAGTACTATTTACATATTACTGTATGTGGGTTATTGATTGAAAGAGACTGGACAACCCAAGGGGCACAAAGGAAAAAAAACTAAATTAGAAAGAAACACAGGAAACCACCCCTAAGGCACAACTTTGCCCACAGCACTGTTCTAGTGCTGTCTCTACACATCCAGACGTTCCTGTCTGTCAGCCCACATATTCTCATCCACATCACACCGGATATTTTCCCTTCCAATGCAACGTGGAAAGAATCTTTTGGAATGCCTTATCCATCCTCTGCAGGCGTCTACTGTGGTGTCCTCACATGCTGCATCCATTGCAGCCAGCAGGGTCATCTGTGTGTGTGGCTGACGATCGTACACCTTCCACCTCCATGCTGAAAAGAACTCCTCAATTGGGTTAAGGAATGGTGAATAAGGTGGGAGGAATTCTATGAGCATCCTCGGGTGGGTCACAAACCATTGCCTTATGATGTTTGATCGATGGAAACTCACATTATCACAAATGACCACATACTTTGGCAAATCCTCTCTAAACAGACCCCTCTCATCATCAGGGATGAGAGCCCTGTAGAGAGTCTCTAAAAAGTTGAGTAGATGCTGGGTGTTGTATGGCCCTAAAAGGGGGATATGGGTTAGGACACCATGCTCCGAAATAGCAGCACACATGGTGATATTTCCTCCCCGTTGGCCTGGCAAATCCACAGTAGCTCTGTGACCGATGATATTCCGACCCCGCCTTCTGCATTTGGTCAGGTTGAAGCCAGCCTCATCCACGTATACAAAGTTGTGAGAGGGTTCACTTGATTCCAACTCCATTATACGCTATATCCCAGAACACACAGTTGAATTTGTTTTGGTAAGGAAGAGTGACATAAAATGTACATATATTGCATGTTCCTTCCACAGCAATGGAAATGTGTGCAGTTTATGCTTACTGTACTATGTAACACTATAAAATGTTGCTGTAAAGTAGTTACATAGATATATGTTTTACCTGTACATACTGGTACCGTAGCTCCTTACAGTTTTTCTCAGTCGCTTTGGTGCATTTTTCACAACATCCCTAACATGTGCAAAATAATAAGTGCATTTCTCAGAACAATTTGTACAAACTGCAATATACAATAGATATGTTTCTAAAGCTAGTCAATCACTAAAAATCCTTAGTACATCTCTCAAAAGTAAATATTCATGCCAATGATCATGTCAGTGTCATCAGAATGATAAGTCATTGAGTCATTGTTCACGAACAAGGTTGTCAAAATGTTTAGGCATGTTGTCAATGGAACTGTGTACTTTGACAGTATTACCTGATGTAAACTTAGGCTACAGTTTGGATGACAGTTACTGTATTGAAAATGCACAAGGCTGCACTTCTATGGCATATATCAATTTCAACAGTACTATTTACATATTACTGTATGTGGGTTATTGATTGAAAGAGACTGGACAACCCAAGGGGCACAAAGGAAAAAAACTAAATTAGAAAGAAACACAGGAAACCACCCCTAAGGCACAACTTTGCCCACAGCACTGTTCTAGTGCTGTCTCTACACATCCAGACGTTCCTGTCTGTCAGCCCACATATTCTCATCCACATCACACCGGATATTTTCCCTTCCAATGCAACGTGGAAAGAATCTTTTGGAATGCCTTATCCATCCTCTGCAGGCGTCTACTGTGGTGTCCTCACATGCTGCATCCATTGCAGCCAGCAGGGTCATCTGTGTGTGTGGCTGACGATCGTACACCTTCCACCTCCATGCTGAAAAGAACTCCTCAATTGGGTTAAGGAATGGTGAATAAGGTGGGAGGAATTCTATGAGCATCCTCGGGTGGGTCACAAACCATTGCCTTATGATGTTTGATCGATGGAAACTCACATTATCACAAATGACCACATACTTTGGCAAATCCTCTCTAAACAGACCCCTCTCATCATCAGGGATGAGAGCCCTGTAGAGAGTCTCTAAAAAGTTGAGTAGATGCTGGGTGTTGTATGGCCCTAAAAGGGGGATATGGGTTAGGACACCATGCTCCGAAATAGCAGCACACATGGTGATATTTCCTCCCTGTTGGCCTGGCAAATCCACAGTAGCTCTGTGACCGATGATATTCCGACCCCGCCTTCTGCATTTGGTCAGGTTGAAGCCAGCCTCATCCACGTATACAAAGTTGTGAGAGGGTTAACTTGATTCCAACTCCATCATACGCTATATCCCAGAACACACAGTTGAATTTGTTTTGGTAAGGAAGAGTGACATAAAATGTACATATATTGCATGTTCCTTCCACAGCAATGGAAATGTGTGCAGTTTATGCTTACTGTACTATGTAACACTATAAAATGTTGCTGTAAAGTAGTTACATAGATATATGTTTTACCTGTACATACTGGTACCGTAGCTCCTTAACTCTGTCCTCATTCCTTTGGAATGGTACACGGTACAGCTGTTTCATACTCATCTGGTTTTTATGCAGCACCCTGTCGATGGTTGAGATGCTAACCGTATGGATGTTTTCAAAGACATCGTTGTCTTCTATAATGGTCCTTTGTATTTCCCTGAGTCTCATGGCATTGTTTGCTCGGACCATGGTGCAAATAGCCTCCTCCTGTTGAGGTGTGAAAAGGCGTCCTCTGCCACCGGTTTGAGGTAATCTTGCAGTCCTATGTGTGGAAAAATGCAGTGATGCATCGCACACTTTCACATAGACAAAAACTATGCGAACACACATTTTACTGTAAAACATACAGGTGGGTGCATGTAAGGTGCAGTATGTATCTCTATAGAGTATATTTCTGTATGCTGTGAAATACAAGTGGACTACTGTAATATGAAGCATTGTAGGAAGTATACAGTATACTGCTTATATACAGTAACAGTGCACTGTACATTGGTGGACATACCTGTTCTCTCTTCGAAACGTTTGTACTATTGAGGACACGGTTGATCTCCCAATATTCGGCTGCACCATTCGACCCGCCTCAGCCATTGTAAGGCCATGATTGACAACATGGTCTACAATAGTGGCCCTTATGTCATCAGATATGCGCCTATGTCCTCTTCTGCCTCTTCCTCTGTTTTGCCTTCCACCACGCATCCTTGCTCCTCTTCTTCCTCCTCTTGGCTGTTGACCCTGTTCGTTTCCTGGTCCATCCATTATTGGAAAATTGCAACTCTGTGTTGTGGTCTGTCTATATATGCTTGCCAATTGATTCTTCATGAGATGCACCTTTGAGCAATTTAGACAACGGGTTGATTGTTGGTTGAACTAACACTTTACATTCCTTCATGAGTGAGGGTTAATTTCACCTGCACGATTCAGCAATTTACGTTTTTTGTACAAAAGGTCTAATAGAAATGTGTAAAACTATGCTTGACAGTTTATGACAAATAGTTCAACAATTTTGCATGTAATGGCTTATGCAAGGAACTAATGCCTAGATGTTTTGAGGGGTAAGACTATTCAACAGAGAACCATCTACTATATTTTGATCAACATGACATGAGCAATTGAAAATGTGGAAAAAAGCTGACACTTGTACATTATCAATTGCAATAGGTACAAAAGCAATTGCAATTTGTTCAAAGGAATAAGAAATTGCTTTAATGATGTGCACAAGTGACTAGATGATTTGGAATTTGTACAAGTAGTATCAAGAATTGCACTTTTGATCTAAGAAATGCACCAAAGCGACTGAGAAAAACTGTAAACACACCTGTGCCACCTGTGCACTCTGAACTGGCTTATATTCTGTACAATTGGTTTGATCACATCATTAGAAACAAGTGTGAACAATTTGGAGTTGTTGTGTGTAAACGATGACAACTGTGTTGTAGTTGTGTTTAACTTTTGCCGCCTTTGTTTACCATTTTGTAACACAAGTGCATCACAGTGAGAAATGTGTTTTAGTGAGTGAGAATGTGTTTAGATATTTGCAAAAAGAGTGATTGATTCGACAAATGGGTTTAGGCCACTGAGCATTTGGTTCAGAGAATGGGGTTTAGTGTTTTAGCAATTCATAAAAACTGTAATTTAATCTAGTAACAATTAAACATAGTAGGTAATTATTTGCTAAATAATAGTCATCACAATAATGAAAGTCACATCACGACAGTGGTTAGACCAGGGCTTGAACAAAATCTGGGCCAGTGATAGGCTACTTTGTTTTATAAAAAAAAAAATCAAAACACAATTCCACACAAAATCTCAATCTCAAAATGTGGAAAAAGTCAAGGGGTGTGAATACTTTCTGAAGGCATTGTAGGTCTTTCTGTTTTCTCAGTATTTTGAAGAGTAGCTGCTGCTTTTGCAACAGCGAATGGGGATCCTAATAAATAACAAATTGAATGCATTCTGTTTAATACTTACACATTCAAAAGAGACATACTGTCATTCTTATCATTCTGGCTCGGGTCCATGTTACAGACAATCAGGAGAAAGGCAGTATCTGAGTCTGCACTGGAGTCTGCAAGCGAAGCTTTGATTCCAAACAATATGGCATCGATAAAAAGGTAATTCCACTGGCTCTCTGTTTAGACTTTGAAGACTTTAAATGGTATTTAATTGTACCATATGGCTCTCGACAAAGGGTTATTTTTAACCTGCATCAATTCCTTTGCCCTGTGCATTCCTTTGTAGTGATCCTGAGGTGCTGCCTGGGAATGGATAGAGGGCTCAATGCTGTCAGAGGGTGGGGGTGGGGGGGGGGGGGGGGTGAGAGAGAGCCAGAGAGAGAGAGAGAGACTTTTGTTTATCCATTTCACTTGCTTTGCATTGTAAACATATGTTTCCCATGCCAATAAAGCCCCTTGAATTGAATTGACTTGAGAGGGTGACAGAGAGAGAAAGCGAAGAGAGGGAGACAGAAATAGAGAGAGAGAGACAGAGAGAGAGAGAGAGAGACGAGAGAGAGAGAGAGAGAGAGAGAGAGAGAGAGAGAGAGAGAAAGAGATATTGGGTGAAATACCACAGTGTGCAATCACAGCAGCATGATTTGTGACGTGTTGCCACAAGAAAAGGGCAACCAGTGAAGAATAAACACCATTGTAAATACAACCTATACTTAATGTTTATTCATTGTCCTTTTGTACTTTAACTATTTGCACATCGTTACAACACTGTATAAATACATAATATGACATTTGAAATATCTTTATTCTATTGGAACTTTTGTGAGTGTAATGTTTACTGTTCATTTTTTATTGTTTATTTCACTTTCATTTATTATCTATTTCACTTCCTTTGGCAATGTAAACATATGTTTTCCATGCCAATAAAGCCCCTTAAATTGAAATTGAGAGCGCGAGAGAGAGAGAGAGAGAATCCACAGCTCCAATCATTGGGATTCAACAGCTCAACCAGAGGCATCTTTTGATTTGTTTTCTTCCTAACACAAGCAGACGCTAATCAAATGCCAAACCCAAGGGAATGCAATTTTATTTTTATTTTTAAGAAGCAGATGAGGGAAAAACGCAAAGGATTTATTTGAAGCTGCACACTCAGAAAATAAGGTTCCTAAAGGGTTCTTAGGGAAGGATGAACACTGCTGAACACTGTATGCTGGAAACACATGGTTTGTTATTTTAACTAAAACATAACGAATCTTTGTTAAACATAAATACTCAATGTGTTTTTGCATGGATTCCGCATCGCGGTTAGCTTTTACCAGCTAGGACCACTATCTCTTGTCCCGGAATCCCGTTTAACTGACAGGTTAAAGTTTGCTTGAAAGAGCCACTAACCTAGCTAAGCTGCTAGAGATAGCTTGAAGAGCATCAAGCATCAAGAGATAGCTTGAAGCCTGATTAACAGAGTAGGTCACCAGCCTACGTAAGAAACTGGGGAAAACTTAGAGTGGAATGTTTACATTTTCTACGCCGGTGGCTGGACGGAATTCGTGCTTGTTGGATACATCTCCACCTTGTCGTTTGTCGTTATCCGACTGGCAGGTGTTGCCCAGAGCTCCATCATCTGATAGCGCCGTTGAAGGAGCACAGCATGAGGAGAAAGGCAATCAACGATGGTCGCATGTCATGAGCCGTGGAAGCCGAAGACCTCCTGCAAAGCTGTCTACACTCCCAACGAGAGGCCATGAGCGGATACAAACAACGAATAGTTTCGACGTACTGGAGCCTGATATTCCTGCACCTTCGTCGCTGGGGGTGCCTGTGTCTGCGGCCGCAGTGCCTACTACTACGATTTCGAAGTCGACATCGGCAACCTTCCATCCCTGCTCTGGATCGGGCGGGGCTTCTCCAACTGTCGGAGGACTGCATACTTGTGAAACGTGGGAGTGGGCGAATTTCCTCGTCCTTCTCGCCAGCCATGATTTTGGGCAGCTCCATGGTAAGAAATGTGACCGTTCCTGGTGCAAAAACAATGTCCAATCCCGGAGCTCGAGTAAATGACATTACTAAGCTGCTCCCGAATGTACTATGTCAGGACATGGAAATCGATTCTATCGTAGTCCATGTGGGTTTTAATGACATTATGAAGGGCAGCACTGAACAGTTGAAACTGGATTTTAAAGAGCTGATTGACTCTCTGCTAGACACTAACAAAAAAAACATAATCTCTGGCCCTGTGCCCTCTCTGAATTGTGGAATTGAACGCTTTAGCAGGATTCTTGGTCTTCACAACTGGCTACGTGATTATTGCAGCTCAATGAGTGTAACTTTTGTTGACAATTTCGATACCTTTTAGAAACAAAACATGTTTTATAAGGAGGATGGGATCCACCCAAATCATTTGGGTTCCTGGATCCTTTCGCAGAATTATAAGGCTGCGTTGAGACAATGACTTAGCAATGACCCAAGCCCAGCTCAGCTTATCCCTGCCATTGTGACGCAGAGTTGTCAAAATGCTTCAGCAAATGTACATTACATCAGGGGCGTCGGTAGTCACAATATAAGTAACCTAATTTATGTCCCTCTAACTGCCCTGAATGCCACCGCTGATCCTATAGCTATTGCGTGCAGTAATCATGTGCCTAAGAACCAGATTTATACTGTTAGCACTGAGCCGGTGTGCCCAAGGACGCAGTCCACTGTGTGCAGCTAACCGTGCACTAACATAAAGAACACGAGCATATCTACTGCTGCTAAGCTTCCCAGTAAAGCAATAAAAACAAGTAAGCATCCCAGAAGAAAAGTGCTCAAAATAGACCACGTTAACATACAGTGAGGGAAAAAAGTATTTGATCCTCTGCTGATTTTGTAAGTTTGCCCACTAACAAAGACATGATCAGTCTATAATTTTAATGGTAGGTTTATTTAAACAGTGAGAGACAGAATAACAACAAAAAAATCCAGAAAAACACATGTCAAAAATGTTATAAATTGATTTGCTGCACCCCTCTGCAAAACATTACTTAGTACTTGGTGGCAAAACCCTTGTTGGCAATCACAGAGGTCAGATGTTTCTTGTAGTTGGCCACCAGGTTTGCACACATCTCAGGAGGGATTTTGTTCCACTCCTCTTTGCAGATCTTCTCCAAGTCATTAAGGTTTTGAGGCTGACGTTTGGCAACTCGAACCTTCAGCTCCCTCCAAATATTTTCTATGGGATTAATGTCTGGAGACTGGCTAGGCAACTCCAGGACCTTAATGTGCTTCTTCTTGAGCCACTCATTTGTTGCCTTGGCCTTGTGTTTTGGGTCATTGTCATGCTGGAATACCCATCCACAACCCATTTTCAATGCCCTGGCTGAGGGAAGGAGGTTCTCACCCAAGATTTGATGGTACATGGCCCCGTCCATCGTCCCTTTGATGCGGTGAAGTTGTCCTGTCGCCTTAGCAGAAAAACACCCCCAAAGCATAATATTTCCACCTCCATGTTTGACGGTGGGGATGGTGTTCTTGGGGTCATAGGCAGCATTCCTCCTCCTCCAAACACGGTGAATTGAGTTGATGCCAAAGAGCTCGATTTTGGTCTCATCTGACCACAACACTTTCACCCAGTTCTCCACTGAATCATTCAGATGTTCATTGGCAAACTTCAGACGGGCCTGTATATGCGCTTTCTTGAGCAGGGGGACCTTGCGGGCGCTGCAGGATTTCAGTCCTTCACGGCGTAGTGTGTTACCAATTGTTTTCTTGGTGACTATGTTCCCAGCTGCCTTGAGATCATTGACAAGATCCTCCCGTGTAGTTCTGGGCAGATTCCTCACCGTTCTCATGATCATTGCAACTCCACAAGGTGAGTTCTTGCATGGAGCCCCAGGCCGAGGGAGATTGACAGTTCTTTTGTGTTTCTTCCATTTGCGAATAATCGCACCAACTGTTGTCACCGTCTCACCAAGCTGCTTGGCGATGGTCTTGTAGCCCATTCCAGCCTTGTGTAGGTCTACAATCTTGTCCCTGACATCCTTGGAGAGGATGGTCTTGGCCATGGTGGAGAGTTTGGAATCTGATTGATTGATTGCTTCTGTGGACAGATGTCTTTTATACAGGTAACAAACTAAGATTAGGAGCACTCCCTTTAAGAGTGTGCTCCTAATCTCAGCTCGTTACCTGTATAAAAGACACCTGGGAGCCAGAAATCTTTCTGATTGAGAGGGGGTCAAATACTTATTTCCCTCATTAAAATGCAAATCAATTTATAACATTTTTGACATGCGTTTTTCTGGATTTTGTTGTTGTTATTCTGTCTCTCACTGTTCAAATAAACCTACCATTAAAATTATAGACTGATCATTTCTTTGTCAGTGGGCAAACGTACAAAATCAGCAGGGGATCAAATACTTTTTTGTACTGTATGTAGCTTAAGAAACAAGGTTCATGAAATCAATAATTTGCTAGTAACAGATGACATTCCTATTCTGACTATCTCTGAAACTCTCGTAGATAATACCTTTGATGATACAGTGTTAGCAATACAAGGTTATACTCTTTACAGAAAATATAGAAATGCCAATGGTGGAGGTGTTGCTGTTTATATTCAGAACCACATTCCTGTGACGGTTAGAGAGAATGTCATGTTAAATACTGTTGAAGTAATATGGCTACAGGTTAATCTGCCTCACCTAAAGCCAATTCTGGTGGGAAGCAGCTATAGACCACCAAGTGCTAACAGTCAGTATCTGGATAACGTGTGAAATGCTTGATAATGTATGTGATATCAATAGAGAGGTTTACTTTCTGGGTGATTTAAATATTGACTGGCTTTCATCAGGCTGCCTACTCAAGAGAAAGCTTCAAACTGTAACCAGTGCCTGCAGCCTGGTTCAGGTTATCAGTCAACCTACCAGGGTGGTTAGAAAGAGTACAGGAATTAAATCATCAACATATATTGATCATATCTTTACTAATGCTGCAGATATTTGTTTGAAAGCAGTATCCAAATCCATTCGATGTAGTGATCACAATATAGTACCCATATCTACGAAATTATTAGGCTGGGCCTAATATTGTGTATAAGAGGTCATGCAATAAGTTTTGTAGTGATTCCTATGTTGTTGATGTAGAGAATATATGTTGGTCTGTGGTGTGTAATGAGGAGCAAACAGACACTGCATTTGACACATTTATGAAATTGCTTATTCCAGTTACTAATAAGCATGCACCCATTAAGAAAATGACTGTAAAAACTGTTAAATCCCAGTGGATTGTTGAGGAATTGAAAAATTGCATGGTTGAGAGGGATGAGGCAAAAGTCTGGCTGCACAACCGATTGGCAAACGTAATGCAAATTGAGAAATTATGTGACTAAACTGAATAAAAAGAAGAAGAAACAACACTGTGAAACAAGGATAAATGACATAAAGAATGATAATAAAAAGCATTGGAGCACCTTAAATTACATTTAGGGAAATAAGGCAAACTCAGCTCCATCATTCATTGAATCAGATGGCTCATTCAACACAAAACCAACTAATATTGCCAACTACTTCAATACGTTTTTAATTGGCAAGATTAGCAAACTTAGGCATGACATGCCATCAACAATTGCTGACACTACACTTCCATGTATATCTGACCAAATTATGAAAGACAAGCATTGTAATTTTGAATTCCGTAAAGTGAGTGTGGAAGAGGTGAACAAATTATTGTTGTCTATTAACAATGACAAGCCCCTGGGGTCTGACAACTTGGATGGAAAATTGCTGAGGATAATAGCGGACGATATTGCCACTCCTATTTGCCATATTTTCAATTTAAGCCTACTAGAATGTGTGTGCCCCCAGGTTTGGAGGGAAGAAAAAGTCATTCCGCTACCTAAGAATAGTAAAGCCCCCTTTACTGGCTCAAACAGCCAACCAATTAGCCTGTTAACAACCCTTAGTAAACTATTGGAACAAATTGTGTTTGACCAGATACAATACTATTTTACTGTAAACAAATTGACAACAAACGTTCAGCATGCTTATAGAAAAGGACATTCAACAAGCACAGCACTTACAGAAATGACTGACGATTGGCTGAGAGAAATAGATGATAAAAAGATTGTGGGGGCTTTTTTGTTAGACTTCAGTGCGGCTTTTGACATTATCAATCATAGTCTGCTGCTGGAAAAACGTATGTGTTATGGCTTTACACCCCCTGCTATAATGTGGATAAAGAGTTACTTGTCTAACAGAACGCACAGGGTGTTCTTTAATATAAGCCTCTCAAACATAATCCTGGTAGAATCAGGAATTCCCCAGGGCAGCTGTCTAGGCCCCTTGCTTTTTTCCATCTTTACTAACGACATGCCACTGGCTTTGAGTAAAGCCATTGTGTCTATGTACACATATGTCTCAACACTATACACGTCAGCTACTACAGCAACTGAAATAACTGCAACACTTAACAAAGAGTTGCAGTTAGTTTCGGAATGGGTGGCAAGGAATAAGTTGGTCCTGAATATTTCCAAAACTAAAAGCATTGTATTTGGGTCAAATCATTCACTAAACCCTAAACCTCAACTACATCTTGTAATGAATAATGTGGAAATTGAGCAAGTTGAGGTGACTAAACTGCTTGGAGTAACCCTGGATTGTAAACTGTCATGGTCAAAACATATTGACACAACAGTAGGTAAGATTGGGAGAAGTATGTCCATAATTAAGCGCTGCTCTGCCTTCTTAACAACACTATCAACAAGGCAGGTCCTACAGGCCCTAGTTTTGTCTCACCTAGACTACTGTTCAGTAGTGTGGTCAGGTGCCACAAAGAGGGACATGGGAAAATTGCAGTTGGCTCAGAACAGGGCAGCACGGCTGGCCCTTAAAAGTACATAGAGAGCTAACATTGATGACATGCATGTCAGTCTCTCCTGGCTCAGAGTGGAAGAGAGATTGACTTCATCACTGCTTGTTTTTGTGAGAGGTGTCGACGAGCTAAATGTACCGAGCTGTCTGTTTGGAATGCTGGCACACAGCTCGGAAACCCATGCATACCCCACAAGACATGCCACCAGAGGTCTCTTCACAGTCCCCAAGTCGAGAACGGACTATGGGAGGTGTACAGTACTACATAGAGCCATGACTACATGGAACTCTATTACACATCAGGTAACTGATGCAAGCAGTGGAATCAGATTTAAAAAACAGGTAAAAATACACCTTGTGGAACAGCGGGGACTGTGAAGGGACACACACATACACATACACACTGTGACGTCACGAGAGGCTACACAGCTTTCAGCGGGATTGCTCAAGTAGTGCAAGGAGACAAGGTTCAAACAAAACAAGGATTTTATTATAGGTCTTGGGAAATTAACGAAAATATAACAAAATTCTGTTCTCTTGTGGCTCTTTAAGGGTTAACAGTTCAGGGATGTCTCTTCCACATCCAAAATCATAATTCTCCCTCGCTCAGATAACTTTTCCCCAGCCTTACTGTAGTCCACGTTGCAGCTAGTGGCCAACCCAGCAAAAAGTCCTTCCAAATGTCTCTCACGTATTTCCACAGGTGCATATATCCAAAGGTGAGTATTTCCCAAAGGTAAGTATCTCCAAATCCTTATATTCCTCATGGAAGTGGACGTGCAGCACTCTTGTCCTCCAGAGAGCCCAGGTTGGAGACTGTGTCTCTTCCCTTCCCAAAACCTTCAGCTCATCAGCTCCTCATTTGTTTCAGCTGCGTGGGAAGATTGGCCATAGAGGGGTGGAGTTCCCGACCATACCAGCAGATGGAGCCATAGCTGTCTGGGTTTGCAGCCACCTCAGGGGGATGTAACGTCCCTCCAGGACACAGCCTCTCGTGACATCACACATCCCCCTCCTCGGGACCGACGTCCTCGTCGGGGTAAAGGCAGCGAAGAAGGCATCACGCCGGGAGAGGGCGTCCGCATTGCCGTGGTGCTTGCCAGACTGCTCTCTCTTCAACTCCTCCAACTCTAGGACCAGGGACTCAGCCTCCTGCTGTCTCTCCTTGAGTTTCTTACTGAACGCATCAGCCTTGGTTTTAGCAGAGTTTAGCTTCTGTTGAGCAGCTTTCAGTTCCTTCTCTCTCTCTGCCCCCGCATTCTTCATCTTGTACTCCAACACCTTGTACTTCTCCTCTGCCTTCTTCTGACCTCCTTACTACTGCGCAGGGTCTCCTCACACTCCTCGATGGTCCTGCGCAGCCTCTCCAGCTCCTCCTGTTGCTTAGGGAAGGAGCTCTGTTGGAGTTTAGCCTGGAGGCTATCTAACTCTTCTGTCTTCATGTCTAACTGTTGCTTTAACAAACGATACCTCTCCGCGGTCCCCTTCCAGACCAGACAGTTCTTTGTCCAGATTCTGTAGCTCCGTCTCTGTGTCGGTCTGGGCACCTGCCATCCCTATCAGAGCCCGGGCGGGAGTGAGTAACTCGGAGGATTGCACCGGAGCCTTCCCAGGATGAGTCTTGCCTCTCCGTTTCCGAGGTACTCGGGTTATCCTCTCCTGAGACTCTCTCCAGAGTGGGTAAAAGACTGGGCAGTCTCGTCCAATTAGGACAGGGACGGGGAGGGAATCAACCACCCCCGCCGTCGTGTGTATGGTTCCCCGTGTGCTGGTCATTGTAAGTTCAGTAATGGGGTATTCTCTGGTGTCCCCATGGACACAGGAAACTGGGAGGACTTTCCCCGGGGTCAGACACGTTGGGCCCACCAAATCCTTACGCACCAGGGTGGCCCGGCTACCAGAATCCAGTAAGGCCTCCACATCATGGTGATTCACCGTTACCGGGCAGGTGGGGGGTCGATCTGGGCCGCCATCTACGACTCCCAAGAGCGAGGCAAAACGGTGTGTGGGTGCTGAGCTGGAGGACTCCGCAGTGGGCATAGGTTCATCGGCTGGTTTCCCACACTGCCAGGAGATATGTCCCATCTCCCCACACCGGTAACACTGTCGAGTTTCCCCCTCCTGGTGTACTCTTCTTGGACCCGCCTGGTTTCTGGCTCCCCCTGGAGCCGGGATAAGTCCTGACGTGGCTGGGTTCGAGACCTTGGGGTCCTTTGGACGGGTTCTTCCCATTTGTGGTGGGGCCGCACTCCTGGGGTCTTTTCGGGAAGCATTCAGCATCTCCGCTGTGGCCTGGTACTTTTCCACAGCTTCCACGGTCAGATCAGCCGTGGTCAAGGCCTGTTGACTGATGAACCGTTTTGCCTCATAAGGCAGGGCGCGTAGGTAACGATCCACCACAACGGCCTCCACCACCGCCGCTGCTGTATTCCTCTGCGGATCCAGCCATTTCCTTGCGATTCGGAGGTTGGTCTGGTTGGAAGGTCCAGCTGTGAAAGCGCTGGGCCATACCAAACTTTGTGAGTCCATATCTGCTGAGGATCTCAGACTTCAGGGCATCATAGTCAGTACCCTGGTCAGGGCCCAGGTCCCGGACAGCATTCAGCGATTCCCCGGTTAGAAAGGGGGCTAACAGACCAACCCACTGTTGCTTGGGCCAGGCTTCCCTAGTGGCCGTGGCCTCAAATGCATGCAGGTATGCCTCAATGTCATCGGTAGCTCCCATCTTAGATATAAAGTCACTTGCCTTTATTGGGCGGGTATTTTGGACCACCCTCTGTCTCTGCAACTGCAATTCCTCTGCCTTCAGAAGGTTGGCTTTCTTTTGCTCCTCCAAGAGAGCCACGTTTGCTTGCATCTGGGCTTGCTGGCCAGCAACAAGGGCTTTCAATATGTCCTCCATTTCAGTCGGCGGGGAGCCTACGGCCAACTTGGAAAACTGGGTGATCAAACCTTCGGTATCCTCCTCTGACATGCACTATTAACGCTTGAGCGTGCCTGTATTCTCCACCATCTGTGACGTCACGAGAGGCTACACAGCTTTCAGCGGGATTGCTCAAGTAGTGCAAGGAGACAAGGTTCAAACAAAACAAGGATTTTATTATAGGTCTTGGGAAATTAACGAAAATATAACAAAATTCTGTTCTCTTGTGGCTCTTTAAGGGTTAGCAGTTCAGGGATGTCTCTTCCACATCCAAAATCATAATTCTCCCTCGCTCAGATAACTTTTCCCCAGCCTTACTGTAGTCCACGTTGCAGCTAGTGGCCAACCCAGCAAAAAGTCCTTCCAAATGTCTCTCACGTATTTCCACAGGTGCATATATCCAAAGGTGAGTATTTCCCAAAGGTAAGTATCTCCAAATCCTTATATTCCTCATGGAAGTGGACGTGCAGCACTCTTGTCCTCCAGAGAGCCCAGGTTGGAGACTGTGTCTCTTCCCTTCCCAAAACCTTCAGCTCATCAGCTCCTCATTTGTTTCAGCTGCGTGGGAAGATTGGCCATAGAGGGGTGGAGTTCCCGACCATACCAGCAGATGGAGCCATAGCTGTCTGGGTTTGCAGCCACCTCAGGGGGATGTAACGTCCCTCCAGGACACAGCCTCTCGTGACATCACAACACATAGATATAGACACTCACTCTACACATACGTACACATGGATGTTGTATTGTAAATATGTGATAGAGGAGTAGTGGCCTGAGGCAACACACTAAATGTATTGGGTAAAGTGTTATGAAATATAATGTCATGTCATATTTTAAATTGTATATAACTGCCTTAATGTCACGCCCTGACCTTGGAGATCCCTTTTATTCTCTAGTTGGTTAGGTCAGGGTGTGATTTGGGTGTCCATTCTAGGGTTTCTATTTCTTTGTTGGCCGGGTGTGGCTCCCAATCAGAGGCAGCTGTCGATCTGTGTCTCTGATTGGGGATCATACTTAGGCAGCCTTTTTCCACCTTAGTTTGTGGGATCTTGTTTCTGGTTAGTAGCTGTGTAGCCTGCAGAACTTTACGTTCGTTTGTATTTTGTTGTTTGATCTGTATTCAGTTAATAAATTAAAATGTTCGCCTACCACGCTGCACCTTGGTCCGAGCCGTCAATCAACGAGCGTGACACTTAATGATGCAGGACCCCAGGAAGAGTAGCTGCTGCCTTGGCAGCAGCTAATGGGGATCCTTAATAAATACAAAAACAAATAGTTCTATGTGGAACCATAATGACTCAAAGAACCCTTTGAGCCCTTCAATGGTTTTTTGCAGTTCAGAAAAGGGTTCTTTGGTCTTTTAGTGATAATTGGGACGTGGTTTGCTCACAGCTCTTTTTGTGCAACCGTGAGTAAGTGTCATTCCAGTTTGTCTATTCTGCTGTGTTATGCTATTACATGTTAAATATAACTATGGCAAGTTACAGTATCTTGTAAAAGACACCTATGGAATTTTACCAATATAATATGGCTAACCAGAATTTAAACATAAGTAAGTATTTGACCCCCTCTCAATCAGAAACATTTCTGGCTCCCAGGTGTCTTTTATACAGGTAACGGGCTGAGATTAGGAGCACACTCTTAAAGGGAGTGCTCCTAATCTCAGTTTGTTACCTGTATAAAAGACACCTGTCCACAGAAGCAATCAATCAATCAGATTCCAAACTCTCCACCATGGCCAAGACCAAAGAGCTCTCCAAGGATGTCAGGGACAAGATTGTAGACCTACACAAGGCTGGAATGGGCTACAAGACCATCGCCAAGCAGCTTGGTGAGAAGGTGACAACAGTTGGTGCGATTATTCGCAAATGGAAGAAACACAAAAGACCTGTCAGTCTCCGTCGGCCTGGGGCTCCATGCAAGATCTCACCTCGTGCAGTGGCAATGATCATGAGAATGATGAGGAATCAGCCCAGAACTACACGGGAGGATCTTGACAATGATCACAAGGCAGCTGGGACCATAGTCACCAAGAAAACAATTGGTAACACACTACGCCGTGAAGGACTGAAATCCTGCAGCACCAGCAAGGTCCCCCTGCTCAAGAAAGCACATATACAGGCCCGTCTGAAGTTTGCCAATGAACATCTGAATGATTCAGAGGAGAACTGGGTGAAAGTGTTGTGGTCAGATGAGACCAAAATCTAGCTCTTTGGCATCAACTCAACTCGCCGTGTTTGGAGGAGGAGGAATGCTGCCTATGACCCCAAGAACACCATCCCCACCATCAAACATAGAGGTGGAAACATTATGTGTTGGGGGTGTTTTTCTGCTAAGGGGACATGTCAACTTCACCGCATCAAAGGGACGATGGACGGGACCATGTACCGTCAAATCTTGGGTGAGAACCTCCTTCCCTCAGCCAGGACATTGAAAATGGATTGTGGATGGGTATTCCAGCATGACAATAACCCAAGGAAACAAAGGAGTGGCTCAAGAAGAAGCACATTAAGGTCCTGGAGTGTTCTAGCCAGTCTCCAGACCTTAATCCCATAGAAAATCTGTGGATGGAGCTGAAGGTTCGAATTGCCAAACGTCAGCCTCAAAACCTTAATGACTTGGAGAAGATCTGCAAAGAGGAGTGGGACAAAATCCCTCCTGAGATGGTGCAAACCTGGTGGCTAACTACAAGAAACGTCTGACCTCTGTGATTGCCAACAAGGGTTTTGCCACCAAGTACTAAGTCATGTTTTGCAGAGGGGTCAAGTACTTATTTCCCTCATTAAAATGCAAATCAATTTATAACATCTTTGACATGAGTTTTTCTGGATTTTGTTATTGTTATTCTGTCTCCCACTGTTCAAATAAACCTACCATTAAAATTATAGACTGATCATGTCTTTGTCAGTGGGCAAACGTACAAAATCAGCAGGGGATCAAATACTTTTTTCCCTCACTGTAGAACCTTTTTTTCAATGGAACCTTAGGACATTTGTTATTTAAATCACCATATAGGTTCCATTTAGAACCTGTATTTATGAGCATGGTTCTTTATAGAACCTTCAAAAAAAAGGGATCAAAAAGGGAAGCCAAAGAACCCTTATTTGGCACTGTATATAACCATTTGTTTTTAGTGTGTGGACATGACACGAGTGTGAGACATAGCTTTCCCACTCCTTCTTCAGTCTCTTCTAGTCCCTAATTTTCTCATCTTCAAATGATCCTTCACTCCTAGTGCTGCCAAACTCTCTCTCTCCTCTCACTTTCTCTTCCACTCTCTCACTTGTTCTGACTTCCTCTCTCAAAAGTCTTATGTCTGAAACAGCCTCCCTTTTCTTCTTACAACCTTTTCCATTCCTCTCTTTATCTCTCTGACTCTAACTACCTCTCCCCCATTCCCTCCCTCCCTCTGGAATGAAGTGGTGGTGTGGTGGTAACATGTTAATTACCCGTCTGTGCAGGTAAACACACATGGGCATCCATTCACGTAAACACAGGGGAGCATGTTGACAAGAAGGCCACATGAACTATCAATACTGTTTATAGCAATCACCCACGCTCTGATTAATGATGGAATTAATCAGATACAGAGAGGGAGGAATGTGTGTGTGTGCTTGTGTGCATGCTAACATTCATAAGTCTGTGTGTGTGTATGCATGTGTGTGCGTTTGTGCACGTTGGTGTGTGTGTTTGTGTGTGTCTGCATGTATGCGTGTGTGTGTGTGTAACCCGGGGTAATGTTTTGATTGGAAGGCCTGAGTTGGTGAAGGAGAAAGCCTATTAACCTGTGTTTCCTGCAGGTCGCCCAGCGTCATTCCAGGCCAAACCGCAGCGCAGTGATACAGGAAGCCGATTAGCATCAGCCTGATTGTGTTTGATTATAGCTATCTGTAGCCCTGCTGTCTCTGTCCTAGTCCTGTACCATCCTCCACTGTTTGGGAATCCTCACAGATGAGAGGTTCCATGACATCAGCAGAAAAAAAATGGTTACTGGAAAGCTACCATCCATGGTTTCAGAGAGCTGTTATTATACCTGCAGTTTAGCGAAAACAAATATTTCGTGTGTGGATCAATTAATGCTCAAAGAAATAGACAGTGAGATTATTTCGAGCCAATGAGCGATTATTAAAGCCACAAAGAAAATATGCATTCCATCTTATCCGGTCTCAGGTTTGAATGTATAGTTTATGGCCTTGATACTTGACCGTGAGCTACTAAACTATCCCATTACAATTTGGTTTGGTTTTATAATGTTGGGCTCCCGAGTGGCGCAGCGGTCTAAGGCACTGCATCTCAGTGCTTGAGGCGTCACTACAGACCCCCTGGTTCGATTCCAGGCTGTATCACAACCGGCCGTGATTGGGAGTCCCATAGGGCGGCGCACAATTGGCCCAGCGTCGTCCGAGTTTGGCCGGTGTAGGCCATCATTGTAAATAAGAATTTGTTCTTAACTGACTTGACTAGTTAAATAAATAAATAAATAATCACATCCCCTGTGTTGGGGGCTGTGTGTTCTTCCAATAACTGCTACAAACTGTAAAGCTCTAGTAAATGTGGTCATAGTAATCCAACAGATTTTATTTTATGCCCTTCCAAAGAACTCGATTTTTGTGATTTCTCCTTAATACCTACATATGTAACACTGATAATGTGTATGCAAAACAACTTCCCTTGCCTTCCCATTGAGTAAAATAACTTTCTGGCTTGTCACTGAGGTATAGAAATGTGAGCCCAATTTGAGGTGTTAGTGATCTTGTAAATAACACATTATCATCTTCTATGTCAAATGAACGATACTACAATGTGTTTTATGTGTCCGTTGTGAAAAAAAAGACCAATTAATAAATCCTCCAGTCATACATTAACCACTCTGTATAGTTTTGGGGAAAATAGCATTGGTGATTTAACTGCATTGCTATAGAGTACCAATTTGAGTTACAAAAAACTACAAAATCGAGAATAGAACATCAACCCAGCAGTGAGCCAGTCAAGCAGATAATCTCCCAGACACAGGTGTACATGGTTAAAATATTCACAATAGAATCTCCCTGCCAGCTCACCACAGGAGAAGCAATTTGTTGGAAGAACTAAATCCATTTAGCCTCGACAGAAAGGTGGCGCGCAGATTTAATTGAAGTCTCTGGCTATGTTTAAAAGGAGTAAATCATTTTTGGGCTGCAGCAGTTACATTTCTGCTCAGGTCAGCCAACTGAAAACGTGCCCAGTAATGAAACGACCACACTCGTAGATAAAAGGGTTATTTGGCTGTCCCCATAGGAGAACCGTTTTTGGTTCCAGGTAGAACCCTTTTTGGTTCCATGTAGAACCCTCTGGGTTGTACAGTCGTGGTCAAATGTTTTGAGAATGACACAAGTAATAATTTTCACAAAGTCTGCTGCCTCAGTTTTGATGATGGCAATTTGCACATACTCCAGAATGTCATGAAGAGTGATCAGTTTAATTGCAATTAATTGCAAAGTCCCTCTTTGACAACTTAATCCCCCAAAAACATTTCCACTGCATGTCAGCCCTGCCACAAAAGGACCAGCTGCCATCATGTCAGTGATTATCTCGTTAACACAGGTGAGAGTGTTGACGAGGACAAGGCTGGAGATCACTCTGTCATGCTGATTGAGTTAGAATAACAGACTGGAAGCTTTAAAAGGAGGGTGGTGCTTGAAATCATTGTTCTTCCTCTGTTAACCATGGTTACCTGCAAGGAAACACATGCTGTCATCATTGCTTTGCACAAAAAGGGCTTCACAGGCAAGGATATTGCTGCTAGTAAGATTGCACCTAAATCAACAATTTATCAGATCATCAAGAACTTCAAGGAGAGAGGTTCAATTGTTGTGAAGAAGGCGTCAGTGCGCCCAAGAAAGTCCAGCAAGCGCCAGGACCGTCTCCTAAATTTGATCAGCTGCGGGATTGGGGCACCACCAGTGCAGAGCTTGCTCAGGAATGGCAGCAGGCAGGTGTGAGTGCGCACAGTGAGGCAAAGATTTTTGGGGGATGGCCTGGTGTCAAGAAGGGCAGCAAAGAAGCCACTTCTCTCCAGGAAAAACATCAGGGACAGACTAATATTCTGCAAAAGGTACAGAGATTGGACAGCTGAGGACTGTGGTAAAGTCATTTTCTCTGATGAATCCCCTTTCCAATTGTTTGGGGCATCCGGAAAACACCTTGTCCGGAGAAGACGAGGTGAGCGCTACCATCAGTCCTGTGTCATGCCAACAGTAAAGCATCCTGAGCCCATTCATGTGTAGGGTTGCTTCTCAGCCAAGGGAGTGGGCTCACTCACAGTTTTGACTAAGAACACAGCCATGAATAAAGAATGGTACCAACACATCCTCCAAGAGCAACTTCTCCCAACCATCCAAGAACAGTTTGGTGAAGACCAGTGCCTTTTCCAGCATGATGGAGCACCTTGCCATAAGGCAAAACTGATAACTAAGTGGCTCGGGGAACAAACATTGACATTTTGGGTCCATGGCCAGGAAACTCCCCAGACCTTAATCCCATTGAGAACTTGTGGTCGATCCTCAAGAGGCGGGTGGACAAACAAAAACCCACAAATTCTGACAAACTCCAAGCATTGATTATGCAAGAATGGGCTGCCATGTGGCCCAGAAGTTAATTGACAGCATGCCAGGGCGGATTGCAGAGGTCTTGAAAAAGATGGGTCAACACTGCAAATATTGAGTCTTTGATAAACTTAATGCAATTGTCAATAAAAGCCTTTGACACTTATGGAATGCTTGTAATTATTCTTCAGTATACCATAGTAACATCTAATAAAAATATCTCATAACACTGAAGCAGCGAACTTTGTGAAGACCAATACTTTTGTAATTCTCAAAACTTTTGACTACGACTGTATATAAGGTCCCACAGTTGACAGTGCATGTCAGAGTAAAACCCAAGCCATGAGGTCGGAATAATTGTCCATAGAGCTTATAGACAGGATTGTGTCGAGGCAAAGATCTGGAGAAGGGTACAAAAACATTTCTGCAGCATTGAAGGTCCCCAAGAACACATCATTCTCCATCATTCTTAATTGGAAGAAGTTTGGAACCACCAAGACTCTTCCTAGAGCTGGCCGCCTGGCCGAACTGAGCAATCGGGGGAGAAGGGCCTTGGTCATGCAGATGACCAACAACCCGATGGTCACTATGACAGAGCTCCAGAGTTCCTCAGTGGAGATGGGAGAACCTTCCAGAAGGACAACCATCTCTGCGACACTCCACCAATACGGCTTTTATAGTACAGTGGCCAGACGTAAGCCACTCCTCAGTAAAAGGCTCATGACAGCCCACTTGGAGTTTGACAAAAGGCACCTAAAGGACTCTCAGACCATGAGAAAAAAGATTATCTGGTCTGATGAAACCAAAATTGAACTCCTTGGCCTGAAAGACAAGCATCACGTCTGGAGGAAACCTAGCACCATCCCTATGGTGAAGCATGGTGGTGGCTGTATCATGCTGTGGGATGTTTTTCAGTGGCAGGGACTGGGAGACTAGTTAGGATCGAGGCAAAGATGAACGGAGCAAAGTACAGAGACATCCTTGATAAAAACCTGCTCCAGAGCGCTAAGGATCTCACCTTGCAACTGGACAACAACCCTAAGCACACAGCCAAGACAATGCAGGAGTCGCTTCGGAACGTCTCTGAATGTCCTTGAGTGGCTGAATGTCCTTGAACCCGATCGAACATCTCTGGAGAGACCTGAAAATAGCTGTGCAGTGACGCTCCCCATCCAACCTGACAGAGTTTGAGAAGATCCGCAGCGAAGAATGGGAGAAACTCCCCAAATACGGGTGTGTCAAGCTTGTAGCGTCATACCCAAGAAGACTCGAGGCTGTAATCGCTGCCAAAGCTGCTTCAACAATGGTCCTCTGTAGCTCAGCTGGTAGAGCACGGCGCTTGTAACGCCAAGGTAGTGGGTTCAATCCCCGGGACCACCCATACACAAAAAATGTATGCACGCATGACTGTAAGTCGCTTTGGATAAAAGCGTCTGCTAAATGGCATATTATTATTATTATTATACAGAGTAAAGGGTCTGCAGAAATGTATGAAAACCTGTTTCTGCTTTGTCATTATCGGGTATTGTGTGTAGATTGATGAATAAAAAAACACAATTTAATCAATTTTAGAATAAGGCTGTAACATAACAAAATGTGGAAAAAGTGAAGGGGTCTGAATACTTTCTGAATGCACTGTATATAAGTTGTTTTATATAAAATATGGTGTCTCTAGCTCTATCGATCTCTGAGTAATTAGGAAAGAAACTAAAAGTGTTACTTTCGTCCCGGTTCTCCCCTACAATTTTTTTTTTGCTGATGATGCAAGCCTTTATTAAAATGTATAGTTCAATAAGATGCATGTTTTAGGGCACAATCAGTTGCCATGTGCAGTAGTTGATGAATATGTTGAGACCAGACCACTCTATTCCTCTAATAAAGTCGACTGGAAGTCTGTTCTGTTCAACTTTGTTAGGTGCATGTGCTCTGGCATCGGGCCCATTGCAGATTTCTCTCAGCGACAGGTGGTCTTTAATAACTGTGGACCTCCTGGGTAGTCAAGGAGCTATATAATCCTACAACTCTCTGACCACATGATCAAGGGAGAACTTGTACCTGCCAAGTGATGGAGAAGTATTGGTTAACAAGGGTGTGTAATCTGAAACAACACAGGTACAGTATACTGCTGTCTGGTAATTATACTTGGGCAGCCGAGACTGGCTGGGACTTTGCCTCGAGCGCTTGCTGTGCTAGTGAAGGTTAACAACGTAGCACTGCATTGACTTGGGAGCGCACACAAACACACAAGCACACCAGCTAACCACTTATTTTAGAGAGCCATAAGTTTAACCAGAGGATGTACACGCTATCTATCATAACGGACGGAAATCGGTCGCACAGGAAATCTAATAATAAACCATTTAAAAGAAATGTAAGGTTTACATTTACATTTTAGTCATTTAGCAGACACTCTTATCCAGAGCGACTTACAGTTAGTGAGTGCATACATTTTTCATACTTTAGCAGCCTTTGCCGTACTCTTTTTCAAGGCTCAACCCCCCAAAAATTCATTTTTCATGAAGCCATCTGAAAATGGGCCCCAGTGATGTCAGTGGGTGAAATAATCCTTTACCTATTACCTGTCAATCACAGAGCTAGTATTCAATTACCCAGGGTACTTGTGATGTTCAATTACACACATGGCATGGCAAGGTGTCAAAATATTGATTCAGTTAATGTCCCCACTCCAAATAATGACACTCGCTGAAGTGTTATGGCCACCCAGATAAAGGCTGAACAAATCAAGTGTGGCAATGATGAACAGGGTGACATTTGGGACTCGTACCAAAGCCTTGGCGTGGAACTCTCAGAGCACTCAGCACGCACACAAAGGAGAGCCTAAAATAGCCTAAGTGTCTGGGTGCATGGTGTAATCCATTTCATCCTATTGATCTACTTCAATTTCAGCTGCCCTTTTAAACTCGCAATCTCCTGGTTCTGAGATAATGAGCGCTGAACAATCCAGGGCATACTAGGATATACTAATACAACATTTCTCAATTCCAAAACGTTATTTTCCACCTTAGGGCAATTATTATTAGGGCTCCAGCAGTGCTTTGTATACTCAGCTACAGCGTCTATCGAGTGATAGCACTATTAGAGATAGGTCCAAGAACAGCTGAACAGGCAAGGTCTACCAGGATTAAGCTCTTTACAACCGCTCGCCTCAGAATAGCTCCAATATTAATCGTTGGATACTTTACTTTGTATAAAGTCACAGGAATGGCCTCCTGTGTCTGAAATGGGCTTTCGGCTGCCATCTTTGATCCTTGTGGGGGCCACAGTGTTGAGGATCAGCGAAGTGGAGATGTTGTTTCCTACCTTCACCACCTGGGGTCGGCCCGTCAGGAAGTCTAGGACCCAGTTGCACAGGGCGGGGTTCAGACCCAGGTCCTCGAGCTTAATGATGAGCTTGGAGGGTGCTATGTTGAATGCTGAGCTATAGTCACTGAACAGCATTCTTACATAGGTATTCCTCTTGTCCAGATGGGATAGGGCAGTGTGCAGTGTGATGGCGATTGCATTGTCTGTGGATCTATAAGCAAATATAAGTGGGTCTAGGGTGACAGGTAAGGCAGAGGTGATATGATCCTTGACTAGTCTCTCAAAGCACTTCATGATGACAGAGGTGAGTGCTATTGGGCAATAGTAATTTAGTTCAGTTACCTTTGCTTTCTTGGGTACAGGAACAATGGTGGTCATCTTGAAGCATGTGGGAATAGCAGACTGGGAAAGGGAGAGAGTGAATATGTCCGTAAACACAGCCAGCTGGTCTGCGCATGCTCTGAGGACACGGCTAGGGATGCCATCTGGGCCGGCAGACTTGCGGGGGTTAACAAGCTTAAATGTCTTACTCACATCGGCCACGGAGAAGGAGAGGCCACAGTCCTTGGTAGTGGGCCTCGTCGGTGGCACTGTGTTATCCTCAAAGCAGGCAAAGAAGGTGTTTAGCTTGTCTGGAAGCGAGATGTCGTGTCGGCGACGTGGCTGGTTTTCCTTTTGTAGTCCGTGATTGTCTGTAGACCCTGCTACATACGTCTCATGTCTGAGCTGTTGAATTGCGACTCCACTTTGTCTCTATACTGATGTTTTGCCAGTTTAATTGCCTTGCGGAGTGAGTAGCTACACTGTTTGTATTCTGCCATATTCCCAGTCACCTTGCCATGGTTAAATGTGGTGGTTCGCGCTTTCAGTTTTGCGCGAATGCTGCCATCTATCCACGGTTTCTGGTTAGGGTAGGTTTTAATAGTCACAGTTGGCACAACATCACCTATACACTTCCTGATAAACTCAGTCACCGTTTCAGTGTATTCGTCTAAATTATTTTGCAAGCTACCCGGAACATATCCCAGTCCCAGTCAAAGCAGTTCAATCCAGTTTGCATAAAGTCCAGTGAAGTTCTTTGAGGGCCATCGTGGTATCGGCTTGAGGGGGGATATAATGGCCGTGACTATAACCGAAGAAAATTATCTTGGGAGATAATACGGTCTGCATTTTATTGTGAGGTATTCTAGGTCAGGTGAACAGAAGGACTTGACTTCCTATATGTTACTACAATTACACCATGAGTCGTTAATCATGAAACACACACCTCCACCCTTCTGCTTTCCGGAGAGATATTTATTCCTGTCTGCGCGATGAACTGAGAACCCATCTGGCTGGACCGATTTCGACAGAATATCCCCAGAGAGCCATTTTTCCGTGAAACAAAGTATGTTACAGGCCTTGATGTCTCTCTGGAAAAGAAATCCTTGCCCGGAGCTCGTTGAGCTTTATTCATCGCATGCAAGGAAACCATTCCTGCAAAGCCTGTTACACACCTGCACAAGGTAAGTCTGAATATCAACTACTGAGAAGTGCGTAGGAAAGGCGTCCGTAGGAAAGGCGTGGGTAGGAAAGGCGTGCGTAGGAAAGGCGTGCGTAGGAAAGGCGTAATTTCCTATGTCGGAATTGGGCCCTTATGGCATTTTATCCATGCTGGCTTTTGCAGGCTACCTGAGACATGTAACATAGGAGAGGGTATACAGGCTGTCGCCAATTTCTTTACGCCTAAATGTGTCATGGAAACACTTCAACCGCTTTATTTTTATTTGACACTAGGTTTTCACAAGATTGTTATTTATTTTTTATGTGTGATGTCATTACATCCAGCTGTTTTTATCGACACCATAGCAGACCATTTCTGCATTTATTTTCTATTCAAAGTTTTTAAATGTCTACAAAAAAATTACTGGATAATTAGCCATGTCAGCATTTTATTTATTTATTGGTAGTTAGTCTAGCCAGCTATCTAAACTTGTAGTAATGATGGCCGAATATCGACCGGGAACGCAGGGCACATGCCCAGGGGCCCAGACGTCCACGGGGCCCCCATTGATTCTCACTCAGTTATTATATTACATGGCATAAGTCATTATAAAATGTGTAGAATTGCAGGAAATTAGCTGTAAAACTGCAATTATTTTCTCTCTGCACCATGGCAAAATGAGTAGAATTATATATTTTTTCTAAATGAAAGTGCAAAGGTTTCTCTCCTCCCCATAGCAAAATGTGTAGAATTGCAGGAAATTAATGTTTCTCTCCACCGTCAAGAGGGGGAACAGTAAAATGTTTTGCTGCGAGGAGGGCCCCCCCCCCAACCAAATCCCGCTTAGGGCCCCCAAAAGGGCCCTGCACAACTGGAATAGACTTCCTCATTGCTCATTCTGCAGTACAGGGGCCACAGAAAAACATGAACAAAGGCTCCAAAAACACCCAAATATGACCTTTTTAGAAAAGGCAAAACTCGTAGTATAGTGATTACCCATGCACAAATATAATACTCCCAAGACATGCTAACCTCTCACCGTTACAATACAAGGGAGGTTAGCATTTTTGGGGGGTATGATATTTATGCGTCTGTAACTTTCTCACTCATCATCATTCACAATTCATTCAGGACTGTCTGTAATCATGGTAGCATCCACATTAATGTAGAAGTGTTTAGAAACATTTTATATTCTTATTTACAATAAAAGTGACTCCAAAATGACACAATACATTATTTACCATTAATTTCTATTGGGCACAAAATAGTCTGAAAGACAAACAAAACAAACAGCAAATGCATCCAACAAGTCTGTAGAGTCACAAGCTTGATGTGATCATTGCGTGCAAGGAATATAAGTTTAATAGTTTTGGTCTCCTAAAATGGGGGGGACTATGTACAGTGCTGTAATTTCTAAATGGTTATGGATTAACATAGACTCAAATTAAAGCTGACAGTCTGCACTTTCACCTCATAGTCATTGTATTATTTCAAATAAAAAATACTGGAGTACAGAGCCAAAACATATGCGTTTGGAGCTCCCTGTATTTGGGTGTTTTTAGAGCCTTCGTTCATGTATTTCTGTGGCCCCCATACAGCAGAACGATCAATGACGAAGTCTATTGCGGGTCAGGTATATTTCTCAAAACCAAGTGAAATCGCTAAAAAAGTGTCTGGACACTTCTATCAAATCAAATTGTATTTGTCACATGTTTTGTATTGTATCAAATTGTTTTTGTCACAATGCAGAGATATATATATTTGAAATAATAGAACAATAATAACACAATTAGTAGTGAATACTTGCCTATACAGTGCCTTCGGAAAGTATTCAGACCCCTTGACTTTTCCCCCATTTTGTTACGTTACAGCCTTATTCTAAAATGGATTGAATAAATACAAAATCCTCAGCAATCCTTACAAAATACATCATAATAACAAAGTGAAAACAGGTAGAGACAGTTTAGCAAATTTCAACAAAAAAAACTGAAATACCTCTTTTACGTAAATATTCAGACCTTTTGCTATTAGACTCGAAATTGATCTCTGGTATATCCTGTTTCCATTGATCATCCTTGAGATGTTTCGACAACTTGATTGGAGTCCACCTGTGGTAAATCAATTGATTGGACATGATTTGGAAAGGCACACACCTGTCTAGAAAAGGACCCACAGTTGGCAGTACATGTCAGAGCAAAAACCAAGCCATGAGGTCAAAGGAATTGAGACAGGATTGTTTCGAGGCACAGATCTGGGGAAGGGTACCAAAACATTTCTGCAGCATTGAAGGTCCCCAAGAACACAGTTGCCTCCATCATTCTTAAAAGGAAGAAGTTTGGAACCACCAAGCCTCTTCCTAGAGCTGGCCGCCTGGCCAAACTGAGCAATCGGGGGAGAAGGGCCTTGGTCAGGGAGGTGACCAAGAACCTGATGGTCACTCTGACAGAGCTCTAGAGTTTCTCTGTGGAGATGGGAAAACCTTCCAGAAGGACAAGCATCTCTGCAGCACTCCACCAATTATGCCTTTATGGTAGAGTGGCCAGACGGAAGCCACTCCTCAGTAAAAGGCACATAACAGCCCACTTTGAGTTTGCCAGAAGACACCTAAAGACTCTCAGACCATGAGAAACAAGATTCTCCGGTCTGATTGAACTCTTTGGCCTGAATGCCAAACGTCACATCTGGAGGAAACCTGGTACCATCCCTATGGTGAAGCATGGTGGTGGCTGCATCATGCTGTGGGGATGTTTTTCAGCTGCAGGGACTGGGAGTCTAGTCAGGACTGAGGCAAAGATGAACGGAGCAAAGTACAAAGAGATCCTTGATGACAACCTGCTCCAGAGCGCTCAGGACCTCAGATTGGGCGAAAGTTCGCCTTCCAACAGGACAATGACCCAAAGCACACAGCCAAGACAATGCAGTAGTGGCATCGGGACAAGTATCTGAATGTCCCTGAGTGGCCCAGCCAGAGCCCAGACTTGAACCTGATCGAACATCTCTGGAGAGACCTGAAAATAGCTGTGCAGCAACACTCCCCATCCAACCTGACAGAGCTTGAGAGGATATGCAGAGAAGAATGGGAGAAACTCCCCAAATACAGGTGTGCCAAGCTTGTAGCGTCTTACCCAAGAAGACTCAAGGCTGTAATCGCTGCCAAAGGTGCTTCAACAAAAGTACTGAGTAAAGGGTCTGAATAATTATGTAAATGTCATATTTCCATTTTGTATTTGTTATAAATTAGCAAAGATTTCGAAACTTGTTTTTTGCTTTGTCATTATGGGGTATTGTGTGTAGATTGAAGAGGAAAAAAACAATTTAATCAATTTTAGAATAAGGCTGTAACATAACAAAATGTGGAAAAAGTCAAGGGTTATAAATACTTTCTGAATGCACTGTATACATGGGGTACCAGTACAGAGTCTATGTGCGGGGGTACGAGGTAATTGAGGTAGATATGTACATATAGATAGGGATAAAGTAACTATGCAACAGGATAGATAATAAACAGTAGCAGCAGCGCATGTGATGAGTCAAAAGAGTTAGTGCAAAAAGGGTAAATGTAGATAGTCCGGGTAGCAATTGGTTAACTATTTAGCAGTCTAATGGCTTGGGGGTAGAAGCTGTTCAGGGTCCTGCTGGTTCCAGACTTGGTGCATCAGTACCGCTTGCTGGGTGGCTGGGGTCTTTGACAAAAACATTTTTCTATAACATGTCATTTACAGTGGGGAGAACAAGTATTTGATACACTGCCGATTTTGCAGGTTTTCCTACTTACAAAGCATGTAGAGGACTGTCATTTTTATCATAGGTACACTTCAACTGTGAGAGACGGAATCTAAAACAAAAATCCAGAAAATCACATTGTATGATTTTTAAGTAATTAATTTACATTTTATTGCATGACAAAAGTATTTGATCACCTACCAACCAGTAAGAATTCCGGCTCTCACAGACCTGTTAGTTTTTCTTTAAGAAGCCCTCCTGTTCTCCACTCATTACCTGTATTAACTGCACCTGTTTGAACATGTTACCTGTATAAAAGACACCTGTCCACACACTCAATCAAACAGACTCCAACCTCTCCACAATGGCCAAGACCAGAGAGCTGTGTAAGGACATCAGGGATAAAATTGTAGACCTGCACAAGGCTGGGATGGGCTACAGGACAATAGGCAAGCAGCTTGGTGAGAAGGCAACAACTGTTGGCGCAATTATTAGAAAATGGAAGAAGTTCAAGATGACGGTCAATCACCCTCGGTCTGGGGCTCCATGCAAGATCTCACCTCGTGGGGCATCAATGATCATGAGGAAGGTGAGGGATCAGCCCAGAACTACACGGCAGGACCTGGTCAATGACCTGAAGAGAGCTGGGACCACAGTCTCAAAGAAAACCATTAGTAACACACTACGCCGTCATGGATTAAAATCCTGTAGCGCACGCAAGGTCCCCCTGCTCAAGCCAGCGCATGTCCAGGCCCGTCTGAAGTTTGCCAATGACCATCTGGATGATCCAGAGGAGGAATGGGAGAAGGTCATGTGGTCTGATGAGACAAAAATAGAGCTTTTTGGTCTAAACTCCACTCGCCGTGCTTGGAGGAAGAAGAAGGATGAGTACAACCCCAAGAACACAATCCCAACCGTGAAGCATGGAGATGGAAATATCATTTCTTTGGGGATGCTTTTCTGCAAAGGGGACAAGACGACTGCACCGTATTGTGGGGAGGATGGATGGGGCCATGTATCGCGAGATCTTGGCCAACAACCTCCTTCCCTCAGTAAGAGCATTGAAGATGGGTCGTGGCTGGGTCTTCCAGCATGACAACGACCCGAAACACACAGCCAGGGCAACTAAGGAGTGGCTCCGTAAGAAGCATCTCAAGGTCCTGGAGTGGCCTAGCCAGTCTCCAGACCTGAACCCAATAGAAAATCTTTGGAGGGAGCTGAAAGTCTGTATTGCCCAGCGACAGGCCCGAAACCTGAAGGATCTGGAGAAGGTATGGAGGAGTGGGCCAAAATCCCTGCTGCAGTGTGTGCAAACCTGGTCATGACCTACAGGAAACGTATGATCTCTGTAATTGCAAACAAAGGTTTCTGTACCAAATATTAAGTTCTGCTTTTCTGATGTATCAAATACTTATGTCATGCAATAAAAAGCAAATTAATTACTTAAAAATCATACAATGTGATTTTCTGGATTTTTGTTTTAGATTCCGTCTCTCACAGTTGAAGTGTACCTATGATAAAAATTAAAGATCTCTACATGCTTTGTAAGTAGGAAAACCTGCAAAATCGGCAGTGTATCAAATACTTGTTCTCCCCACTGTACATAAAAAATGTGGATTTGGTTGTAAAATAGTGAATCAAGCCTTTAAAAAATTCACATACACTAGACAGGTGCAGTGAAATGTGTTGTTTTACATGGTCAACCATAGTATTATGGCACCCCTGGAGAAAATTAGGGTTAAGTGCCTTGCTCAAGGGCACATCAACAGATTTTTCTGTTTGGCACATCAACTTGCCGGCTCAGGTATTTAAACCAGCAACCATTCGGTTACTGGCCCAACGCTCTAACCACTAGGCTACATGCCGCCCTTTTTAGTCACTTCAACAAAAAGTATGCTTGATGCACAGGATCAATCATGCTGTAGGGACAGGTTGTGTATTATTCATGGAGATTCAGATACTATTTATTTGACGTCAGGGAAAAATTAGGCAGCTACGAATGGGCTGTTCACCAGTGGTAAATCCTGCAGTATTCTGATCAGCTGTTGTAATTTAAGCAGTTAAGCAACACACTTTTCATTGAGGAAACCCAAGTCAGAACTGAGACGTCCTTGAATGAGCCTATTCCCACAAGTACAGAAACAATTTCATGTAGTTAACCTCTACACTCTTTGCTATTACCCCCAATTCCTGCCAGTCCCACACCAATGCACACACATGTGCACACTCTGTCTTTCTCACTCTCTTACACACACACACACCAACGCAAACTATAGTGTTTATGATCCTGTGTTTGAAAGGTCATCATCATCATTTAATGTGTTACTCTGTCTTGTCAAACGCCCCTATCGGCTTTCCCTGTCCTTGGTATTTATGTGGCTGAGATGGTTAAACAAAAATTCAGCAGGGTGCTGACCCTGACCTTTGACGGCAGGAAATATACATAGAAAGTCAACCCAATGTTGCAGCCGAAAGGTGAGTGGAGACTTACTGCTCTATAAATCACCTTGTATCATGAATAACTACTCAATATTATTTGTAGATCAGTCAGTCAATCACAATTTACCCATGATACATAACGGTTTTGATGCTCTCGAACATGGCCAATAACTAGCTTCCTTCTCAGACGGACCAATCGGCTAAACAGGAGCAGTTGCTGACAAGCAATTCATTGCGGGGGGACCACTTTCAAACTCATTACATCATTTGGAAAATAGCTTTTTTAGGACGGGCCTATGTTTTCTTTCCACAGATAAAGAGGGAGATGCCACGCTTGAGTTAGCATTGATATCTGGGTGAATTGGGGATATGTAGAATTTAGCAATTACTGGCTTCAACTGAGCACTCAAGGCCCTTTGGATGAATGGCAACTAGTGCTGAGCGCAAACATTTTTTGGGGGGTTATTAAACAACTAATTGACCAACGTCAGTTGAATTACTTGAACTTTTGTGAGCCCAATGTTCTGTTTCTCTAGAGAGAAATCAAATAATTCACGAGAGAAATCAAGTCAAGAACTATGTGGGACACTGGGCTGAAGGGAGTTGTAGTTGTCATTAAGAAAATATTCAACCTAGTTAAGGGCCGAAACTTGGTAATTAACTACATTGACCATAATCCATTGCGCCTGAGATTATACACTTTTATGTCTGCTACATTTTTATTTTTTATTTTTTTCTCATTTTTTTATTGGGGGGTAGATCAGCTTAATATTGCAGATAGATTGTAACTTCCATCAATGTAATTGTCTGCATCACTTCCAATCCCCCATGTTTTTTATATACATGTATATTCTCCCCTTTATTATTTTCCAACCCCGCCATCCTTTCCCTACTTAGGGTAAATTAGTGAACAACAATGCTTAGGCCTCTACTTTCAGCTTATACTTACTATCTACATTTTATGGACAGTCAATTTTGTTTGTTTTTTCTCCTGAACTTCTTCTACTCTCAACCTCTCCGATCATTTTCATGATGTCCATCCGGTCTGCTTCTATATGCCATATCTTTCTAAATGTGCTCTTTCCCAAAAGCTCCCAACATACAACCTATATACTTATTATGGACACAGTATGCTTACATTATTCAAATCAAATCAAATCAAATCAAATTTTATTGGTCACATGCGCCGAATACAACAGGTGCAGACATTACAGTGAAATGCTTACTTACAGCCCTTAACCAACAGTGCATTTATTTTAAACAAAAATGTAAAAATAAAACAACAACAACAACAAAAAAAAAAGTGTTGAGAAAAAAAAGAGCAGAAGTAAAATAAAGTGACAGTAGGGAGGCTATATATACAGGGGGGTACCGTTGCAGAGGCAATGTGCGGGGGCACCGGCTAGTTGAGGTAGTTGAGGTAATATGTACATGTGGGTAGAGTTAAAGTGACTATGCATAAATACTTAACAGAGTAGCAGCAGCGTAAAAAGGATGGGGTGGGGGGGCAGTGCAAATAGTCCGGGTAGCCATGATTAGCTGTTCAGGAGTCTTATGGCTTGGGGGTAGAAGCTGTTGAGAAGTCTTTTGGACCTAGACTTGGCACTCCGGTACCGCTTGCCATGCGGTAGCAGAGAGAACAGTCTATGACTAGGGTGGCTGGAGTCTTTGACAATTTTGATGGCCTTCCTCTGACACCGCCTGGTATAGAGGTCCTGGATGGCAGGAAGCTTTGCCCCAGTGATGTACTGGGCCGTACGCACTACCCTCTGTAGTGCCTTGCGGTCGGAGGCCAAGCAGTTGCCATACCAGGCGGTGATGCAACCAGTCAGGATGCTCTCGATGGTGCAGCTGTAGAATTTTTTGAGGATCTGAGGACCCATGCCAAATCTTTTTAGTCTCCTGAGGGGGAATAGGCATTGTCGTGCCCTCTTCACGACTGTCTTGGTGTGTTTGGACCATGATAGTTCGTTGGTGATGTAGACACCAAGGAACTTGAAGCTCTCAACCTGTTCCACTACAGCCCCGTCGATGAGAATGGGGGCGTGCTCAGTCCTCTTTTTTTTTCCTGTAGTCCACATTCATCTCCTTTGTCTTGGTCACGTTGAGGGAGAGGTTGTTGTCCTGGCACCACACGGCCAGACCTCTGACCTCCTCCCTATAGGCTGTCTCATCGTTGTCGGTGATCAGGCCTACCACTGTTGTGTCGTCGGCAAACTTAATGATGGTGTTGGAGTCGTGCCTGGCCATGCAGTCATGGGTGAACAGAGAGTACAGGAGGGGACTGAGCACGCACCCCTGAGGGGCCCCCGTGTTGAGGATCAGTGTGGCAGATGTGTTGTTACCTACCCTTACCACCTGGGGGCGGCCCGTCAGGAAGTCCAGGATCCAGTTGCAGAGGGAGGTGTTTAGTCCCAGGATCCTTAGCTTAGTGATGAGCTTAGAGGGCACTATGGTGTTGAATGCTGAGCTGTGGTCAATGAATAGCATTCTCACGTAGGTGTTCCTCTTGTCCAGGTGGGAAAGGGCAGTGTGGAGTGCAATAGAGATTGCATCATCTGTGGATCTGTTGGGGCGGTATGCAAATTGGAGTGGGTCTAGGGTTTCTGGGATAATGCTGTTGATGTGAGCCATGACCAGCCTTTCAAAGCACTTCATGGCTACAGACGTCAGTGCTAAGGGTCGGTAGTCATTTAGGCAGGTTATTTTAGAGTCCTTGGGCACGGGGACTATGGTGGTCTGCTTGAAACATGTTGGTATTACAGACTCAGTCAGGGACATGTTGAAAATGTCAGTGAAGACACTTGCCAGTTGGTCAGCACATGCTCGGAGTACACGTCCTGGTAATCCGTCTGGCCCTGCGGCCTTGTGAATGTTGACCTGCTTAAAAGTCTTACTCACATCGGCTACGGAGAGCATGATCACATAGTCATCCGGAACAGCTGGTGCTCTCATGCATGCTTCAGTGTTGCTTGCCTCGAAGCGAGCATAGAAGTGGTTTAGCTCGTCTGGTAGGCTTGTGTCACTGGGCAGCTCGCGGCTGTGCTTCCCTTTGTAGTCTGTAATAGTTTTCAAGCCCTGCCACATCCGACGAGCGTCAGAGCCAGTGTAGTACGATTCAATCTTAGACCTGTATTGACTCTTTGCCTGTTTGATGGTTCATCGGAGGTCATAGCGGGATTTCTTATAAGCGTCCGGGTTAGAGTCCCGTTCCTTGAAAGCGGCAGCTCTACCCTTTAGCTCAGTGCGGATGTTTCCTGTAATCCATTATTAGTTATCTTGTTATTATTTGTTGTTAGTTGTTATTAGTCCCATCCTTCAAATCCATTCAACACCTCCCATCTATCTCTTAACACCATCCATATAGGATTTCTATTTGCCATATATATTTCAACTGTACTGTGATGTTTTACAAAAGTTCTGAACCTTTCTATTCTCATTGTTTCTACAGATTGTGAATTAAAAATAAACATTTTTGCTAAAAGTATTATTATATTATTGATCGATTGACTATGACTTTTCAGATCACCCAGTAATGCTATCTGCAAGGTTAGCTCCAGGTAAATATTGCAATCCTTTAGCCATTCCTGGACCTGTGTCCAAAAACAAGCTACAAATGGACAGTACCAAAACAAATGATCTAATGATTCTGTCTCTTCGCAGCAAAATCTGCAGAGCTGGGAAGATTGTATCCCCCATATAAATAACATTCTATTGGTAGCAAGAATTTTGTATAATAATTTAAATTGAAAGATTCTAATTTTTGAATCCGGTGTCGTTTTGCATGTCAGTTCATAAACACTATGCCATGGGATCGGTACGTCAAATATCTCTTCCCAACTATTTTGCAATCTATATGGGACGGCTGTCAATCCTTTGGTCCTTAAATGAAACTGATATACTTTTTTATTTATCACAGTTTTCCTTAACCAATTATGTTCTTTAATGCAAGGCCGACAGACAAGTTCTTTACTTTCTCCCCCTTCCACTTTCCTCTTCCATTTTTGTGGTAAGGCTGCAATTATTTGGTTGTAATTTTGGGTAGAGCAGACATTTCCATATGTTTTTGTTAGCTGCATGTGCGACATAACTCCACCAGTCTTACCGATGATATCATTTATGAAGATTATACCTTTTTTAAACATTTTGTCAAAAAATAAAGTTTTTTTGTCAATTAGTATATTTGAATTTAACCACAATATTTGTTGAATTATTTGTTTTGTCGTTTCTGGAGGATTAAATTGAAATTGCAACCAACTTTCTATGGCTTGTTTTAGAAATAGTGATATTTGGGAGATGATTTCCTTTTCAAATAACTGAAAATGAGTGGTTGTAATCTGAATAAAGGGAAAAAGGCCATTCTTGAACATTGGGTGAGACAATCTTACTAATTTGCTTGAGAACCAGTTCGGATTTAAGTATAACTTTTGTATGACTGAAGCTTTTAGTGATAGGTCTAATGCTTTAATATTTAATAATTTCTGTCCTCCGAATTCATATTCATTATATAAATAGGCCCGTTTAATTTTGTCTGGCTTGCCGTTCCAAATAAAATGGAATATTTTTTTCTCAAATAATTTAAAAAACTGTTTGCTAGGCGTAGGCAAGACCATAAGCAAATACAGTGGGGGAAAAAAAGTATTTAGTCAGCCACCAATTGTGCAAGTTCACTCTTGTTGCCAAACGCTCATATTTCAAGTCTTTGAACCATATCTTGAGGTCTCAGTCTTTAATCACCTTTTACTGCAGTGTGCTAAATCAAGAATCACCTTGTGACCCTCACAGGGTGATTCTTGGTAGTTTAAACTACTTTGAAACATAAGTATATACAGTTGAAGTCGGAAGTTTACATACACCTTAGCCAAATATATTTAAACTCAATTCTTCACAATTCCTGACATTTTAATTCTAGTAGAAATTCCCTGTCTTAGGTCAGTTAGGATCACCACTTTATTCTAAGAATGTGAAATGTCAGAATAATAGTAGAGAGAATGATTTATTTCAGCTTTTATTTATTTCATCACATTCCCAGTGGGTCAGAAGTTTACATACACTCAATTAGTATTTGGTAGCATTGCCTTTAAATTGTTTAACTTGGGTCAAACGTTTTGGGTAGTGTCGTATATGATGAATGGTGGCAATTATTGCTGTCAACAAAAAGTCCGCTATGCTGCATCGTGTTAGAGGCTTTTATTAAAATCACGAGTTTACAGCATAGGTACAGACTCGCGATGTCCGGAGAACGGCTCCCCAGATTGCTATGGCCGCTCTGACGTCTCATCGTTTAACCCCTATTTATAAACAATGCAAAAAGAGGGGTGACTCCCTCTTCTGGCCAATCACCAGTCTCCCCTTTATATAGCCTTCCAAGAGTTGAATAGCTCCCTCTACTGTCCAATCCCCATATCTTACAAACCCCTTCCTGTCTGTCATATGTCATCATACTAAACATTGCCTTCTGATACTAACATAACCAACATTCCATTTCTTCATGAAAAACATTTAACAAAGGCATAATCTTCAGATACGATATTTTCCCCCTTTCGAGACGAAATAAACGTCTCGAAAACAAACAGAATAAGATTATGACTATTAACCATTTATCTTATTGAGTATCTTTAACATTAAACCAAACACATTCTCCTCTAGAGTGTAAATACCTTTCTATGAAATACCTGTTTATGAAGTGTGAATACATTACTATGACATATGAAGAAATCTCTATGGAGTGTAAGAGCGAAAAACTGTCTGGCAGCCATCCATCCATATCAATCAAGACAGTAAAATTCTCTCACGGTCCCTCTGCCCCAGGCAACCACCGTCGGTACTCCAGATAACCTCATTAACCATGTAAATGCATTTGAAACTATGATGTAATTAAATACACATGTAAGCCCCTGCAAACAAAATCCTATCCATAAACATTCATTGTACGGCTGGTCAACCCATAGGACCGGACAATGAAACTCTCCCTTCCTAGCCTCTCTGTCCCTAAACATTCACCGAAATAAACAAAAACATCTAAGATCCTTACATGTAATCAATAACATCAAACATCATTCTACAAAAATTAATCCCTGAGGCTATTACACAATTATGCATTACACATGTCTATATTTCATTGCAAACACTGGAATGTAGTCCACTACACTTCATCTCCCTGTAGTATCCTCTTCCAATGGACTTGTTGATGATGGAATCAGCCACACCCTCCTTGTTTCATCTCCTCCAGTCATATTGTCCCTTCCTATTGTCTTTGTTTGAGTATTCCAATCTCCACATGTTCTCCCAAATGCTTCTGGAATGACAAGAAAATAACCGACCAAACAGTATCTTTTGCAAAACAACATTTTCAAATTAAACCTCAACATCAATTTAAGAATATAAAAATGACCTATAAATGATGTATGAATCACATTAACCTATCCCCCCCTTGATTCATAAATCATACCAACATCACCCTACTATTGAAAAAAAAAAAAAAAAATTTTGAAAAATAATCAACTCATAAAAAAAATGATATTTATCCATCAGTAGTCCATCTAGACCCCCTCGTCCGTCTTCGTCCAGATCAGGAACAATCAACAACGGCATCTGAGTGTTGTCTCCAGGAATCACTCTCCAACCTATCTCAATATCATAACTTTCTCAAAGATCAGTAACAAATTACAAACATCACAGTGTTATCAAAGCTGAAACTAAAATCTGACCCATCACTGCCCCTACTGGCCTAATTGATCTTGCAACCAAATCTTCTCAGATCTCCCAAACACATCCCTTATAATGCATCTATAACCCCAGTGATCTTATCTGAACTATCTGGACTCAAAGTATAACTAATATTTATCAATATGATCTTCCCAAATGTTACACCATACCATGAATAAAGTCCCCCTTCTCCCTTACATTCATCCTTCAATGATAGGCTTGAAGACTATGACATGTCGCCATGTCACCCTTTTAACCCTAGATTTAGCTGTGTCCAATGCTATCCCTCTTATAATGGTAAAACCTCATATGGAAGCTTCAACGTTAACATGTAACAAAATCCTTTCCATCCATAATGTAAGAATATATATGCTTTTATCATCCCAAACCCTCTAAATATCTCTAAAATTCCCCATAGTCAAATTGTCAGGCACAAGCTAATCTTTTAACCATCAACGTCCTGCTCTTCTTACTACCTGCTACCTAAAAAGTAACATATTTCTCATTACTACCCTTAAGGTCATGCTTATCCAAAGTTATCATATAACATCCCAATCTGATCTTCCCAGGAACACACCCCTTACCTCATGTTTTATTAGAACAAAAACAACTTTTAGCCCTCAATGTTTCACCTGAATACTTCAGGATTCTGTTGTTACCTGCTTTTCCTTTCCCATTTAACAATTCCAATATTAATTCACTTAACCCAATTCCACCTAACCCTAGGCTTAAACCACTGTTCTGACAACGACATTATTCTATCTGTCAATGACTGTTGCTGATACCACAGTCATGACAAATCATAAGACTGAACCACACCTGATAGAGGCCGCGCGACCGTCTAACATGTCTGGTGCTGGAATCCTCAACAGACATGGACCTTCAAGATTCCTCACTGATCTTACAGAATGAGTTAATCTATCTCTAATTTCCACAACAGAAGAACGAGCGGTACTGATCAGATACCTCTCCCTGTCTGTCATCAAAATCAAAGATCTCATCCTGTCCTTTCATGATGAATCTATATTCTCTCTACTACTCTCTGTTCTCCTATTTTAACCCTATTCGTACTATCATTGACAGCACTCTCCATCCGTAACCTAAACCCCTGAGTCCTTCTTGCTAACCCCCTTTAATTTCAGAACAGTTGTTGTCGATGCCATACTCCCTACATCGTATCATTAATCCCTTCCAAAGTTACCATTAAAGTAGTTGATTTAGTTGCTGTATCAACCCTAATTACTTCTAATGCAAAAGTTCCCATTATCCTCTGTGTATTATCTACTGTTGGAGTGACTGTAATCTACTCTTCCTGACCTCCTTTGGTGACTGTGGAGGCTACAAACCTTAACTCTTCCATTATAAGCGTTACTTTATGAATTACATAGCCCTTTAACCAATAATTCTTAACCGGAACAAATTCTAATGCTTGCACTAGATAAGTACACATATTCTCCCTGACCTTTCTCTGTAACATTACGCAACATAAGTGAACAGTCACTCCTAACCCTCTTCTAAACTATACCTCCTTTTACTCCTGGTCCTGATAACAATACTTATTCTCCATAATTATCTCTCCATATGGGAGAAACGTCCCCATCCTAAACCCTAATAAGTATTTTTCCCCCTAAAATTGGTGCTGTATTGGTTCCCTTATAATCCAATGCGATATATTTATGACTTTAATACCTATCAATGTTGAAAGAGTTAACTTGCTTCTCACTGTTGTTATAATAGACTGAAGTGTGAATGTCCTTAGTTACTCCTAGTTTTTTCCCCCAATATAAAAGTTGTCTTTGCTTGTCCTTCCATCTATCACCACTAGTGTCACTTTTTCCCCAAATCTCAGTCCTTTCTCTAAATCCCTGACTTTCAAACTTTTGATTACACAAAATACACCCATAATTACCTTGATCTCCCTGCTGGGAACTGTAAATATAGATACTCAATCACCCTCAATCTTCTCTTATCATTCAGCAACACATACTTTCTCAATGCATCTGCTCCTAACCGATCTAAACTCCTACCCTATCTTCCCACTAAACTTTAAAATGTCCTTCCTCACTGTTCTCTCTCTGTCTTACTACTAACTTTGAAACTTAGCTTACTGTCTCAGAGTTCTTTCAACCCTAATCTACTCCTAACTTATTTTAATCTAATCTTTTCTCTCATAACATTTAAAACCTTTTCCCCTGATTTTCACAAAATCCCTTACCACCAAATTTGTAGAATATGTGATTGGGAAAGTTCCCCACCTGCTTCTGACTCATTACACACAGACTTGGCAAAACGACTAAACACCTTTTAGCCTAGCCTGAAATCTCTTAGTGTAAGAATGTCACCCAGAATAAACAGTCACCCCCTTTTAACTTTATTTTCCCAGACAGTGTCTAATAGACAGAACAATAGATTATCATCCTTCCTATGATATTATCTTTTTTTTTTTTTTTCAACAAATGATTCCCAAAAACCCTGTCGTCTAGTGTACATCTTATTGTAAACTTCAATTTAAACAATACATCTCTTCCCAACACTGCCATAACAGTATCTTCTAATATTAGTATTTTAAGAGTAAGTAACTGTTTTACTACCTCAAATCCCTATCCTAATTCGTTATCAATTAGTGAGATGTTTAACCTCTTTAGGCTGAACACAAATAAGTTTTTCCCCTATTCACTATCACTTCTAATGGCCGGTTGTTTCAACTGTTAGCTATTTTCTCTTCTTCTCTAATCGATGCTCTCAGCGGACACCCCCTTCGTCTCTTCTAGGCACTAACAGGTGATCTTGAATTGCCCCTGTATCTTCCTTAAAAATGTTCTCTGTTCTTCCTCCTGACTTGTTGCATTAACAGGTAAAGTACCCAATCTGTCCATAATTATACCAATCTTCTGAAAGTTGCTGAAAGTGTAGCTGAAATATTCCTCCTTCTTCTTTGTTCTTCTCCCTCTCCAATTCTGTGTCTGTCCAGAAACTGGCGGTCGATATGGAGCATCTGGTCCCCCCTTGGCTGGTATAATTGCCTTTGATATTGTTCAGTTGAAGCTGTAACAGTGATTGTTGATTTGGTTCACCCTGATTCTTCATCACACAAGCTTCTCTTCTCCACCAGTTGTATGATTGACTTCTCAGAGTTTCTTCGTCCTGTTCTTTGTTGTTGACATATCAGGATTCTTCAAAAGCTTATATTTTAAGTTCTGTCCTCCAAATATCGTCTTCCATCATCTTCTTACTTTTCTTCAGCATCTTTGCCTCAATGTATTCTTCTTCTTCTCCTCCAATTCTTGGGATTAAAAATGTTCTCCGCAGGTTTTCTCCTTGTCTCTTCTGTATCTTCAGCGTCTCGAGCTGTTCCTCTAGCTCCCTTACCTCTCCCAAAGTCGTCTCTTCCTCCAGGCCTGACACGCCTCGGTCTATATCTCCTATTTCTTCTTTGCCAGTCATTGTAGGATAAAATCCTCTTGAACATAAAGCACCCTTAAATCTCCAAATCTTCATCGCTTTCTTCCTCAGAACTCGAATCTCTTGTCTCCTTCGTTTCTCTCTTGCCAACTTCCTTCTGATCACAGAGTCATATCCACCCATGCATAACCTCTTCATCATCACTCATCTTCATCATCCTCATCTTCTTTAAGTTCCCAGACATCTCGGTTTTCCTTCCTTCTGGAGTTTTGGATTCATCTTTATCGTCGTTTCTGCTTGTATTCGTCTTCATCTCTGATGCCATAATCACCCTCCTAAATGATCACTGAAAGCTTCCTTCTCATAAGGTGGGTGTCTTTTTGCTGAATCCGTATGTGAGAAAGGTGTACTAACTTCTGCCATTAGTTTCTCCTAACACATCAACCCTTTCATATTCCTTTATTGTGAACTATCTTATTTTAGACTGTATAGCCTAAGGCTTCCCCCCTTAAATTATTAATATAACCCTAACAACCCCCAAAAAAAAAAAAAAAATTTGAATTTTTTTTTTTTTCCTCCCCAAAAAATCAAATAAAATCAAATATGAATATTAAAAATTCAATTAAATGCCTTATTCAAAAACCCTTTAATTAAAAATAAAAAAACAATTAAAAACTCAATTAAAAATTATGAATAATTTAAAACCAATGTTTTATTCCTATATCACCAATTTATCAATTAGTGTTGGCTATCTAACCACAACCCATCAACTGCAAGTAAATGCAAGTTAGTCATCTTCAGACTAAAATACCCATAAACAAAGCCTGTAACCCCTTGCTCTACAGTGGGGAAAAAAAGTATTTAGTCAGCCACCAATTGTGAAAGTTCTCCCACTTAAAAAGATGAGAGAGGCCTGTAATTTTCATCATAGGTACACGTCAACTATGACAGACAAAATGAGGGAAAAAAATCCAGAAAATCACATTGTAGGATTTTTTATGAATTTATTTGCAAATTATGGTGGAAAATAAGTATTTGGTCAATAACAAAAGTTTCTCAATACTTTGTTATATACCCTTTGTTGGCAATGACACAGGTCAAACGTTTTCTGTAAGTCTTCACAAGGTTTTCACACACGGTATTTTGGCCCTTTCTCCATGCAGATCTCCTCTAGAGCGTGATGTTTTGGGGCTGTCGCTGGGCAACACGGACTTTCAACTCCCTCCAAAGATTTTCTATGGGGTTGAGATCTGGAGACTGGCTAGGCCATTCCAGGACCTTGAAATGCTTCTTACGAAGCCACTCCTTCGTTGCCGGGCGGTGTGTTTGGGATCATTGTCATACTGAAAGACCCAGCCACGTTTCATCTTCAATGCCCTTGCTGATGGAAGGAGGTTTTCACTCAAAATCTCATGATACATGGCCCCATTCATTCTTTCCTTTACACGGATCAGTCGTCCTGGTCCCTTTGCAGAAAAACAGCCCCAAAGCATGATGTTTCCACCCCCATGCTTCACAGTAGGTATGGTGTTCTTTGGATGCAACTCAGCATTCTTTGTCCTCGAAACACGACGAGTTGAGTTTTGACCAAAAAGTTCTATTTTGGTTTCATCTGACCATATGACATTCTCCCAATCCTCTTCTGGATCATCCAAATGCACTCTAGCACGGGCCTGGACATGTACTGGCTTAAGCAGGGCACTGCAGGATTTATGTCCCTGGCGGCGTAGTGTGTTACTGATGGTAGGCTTTGTTACTTTGGTCCCAGCTCTCTGCAGGTCATTCACTAGGTCCCCCCGTGTGGTTCTGGGATTTTTGCTCACCGGTCTTGTGATCATTTTGACCCCACGGGGTGAGATCTTGCGTGGAGCCCCAGATCGAGGGAGATTATCAGTGGTCTTGTATGCCTTCCATTTCCTAATAATTGCTCCCACAGTTGATTTCTTCAAACCAAGCTGCTTACCTATTGCAGATTCAGTCTTCCCAGCCTGGTGCAGGTCTACAATTTTGTTTCTGGTGTCCTTTGACAGCTCTTTGGTCTTGGCCATAGTGGAGTTTGGAGTGTGACTGTTTGAGGTTGTGGACAGGTGTCTTTTATACTGATAACAAGTTCAAACAGGTGCCATTAATACAGTTAACGAGTGGAGGACATAGGAGCCTCTTAAAGAAGAAGTTACAGGTCTGTGAGAGCCAGAAATCTTGCTTGTTTGTAGGTGACCAAATACTTATTTTCCACCATAATTTGCAAATAAATTCCTTAAAAATCCTACAATGTGATTTTCTGGAATTTTTTTCCACAATTTGTCTCTCATATTTGACGTGTACCTATGATGAAAATTACAGGCCTCTCTCATCTTTTTAAGTGGGAGAACTTGCACAATTGGTGGCTGACTAAATACTTTTTTTCCCCACTGTATCAGCTCTAATTATCTTAAATTTACAGAAGAATGTCAGTCTTCGATTCCCAACACATCTGTAATCAAACCCCAGTGATACACAGAGCTCCCAAAATGCCATTTTTAATGAAATAGTATTTGCCAAGCCTATGTAAAATCGTCATAACATCACATATCTTGTTAGGATGATTTTGTGTACTAGCCTGATCTGATCCTCTCGTCTGCCTCGTCACACCTTGTCACGTGACGCACACGTCAGCCCTCCTTCTCTCTCTCTCCTCTCGTTCCATGTTCCTCTCATATTTCAAAAAAACATAGAAACAGACAAGATTTCAACAGTTACTGCAATCACTGAGTATTTCCAACCATTCAATATTCGTTCGTTCTACATTATTCACTCTAAGACTAAACTCAGAATTAAATAGATCGCTCAAAAAACATTTTTATTTTAATCCGTCTTTAATTTAATTCATTATACTTCGCCAACATATATTTAATTTATAAATTCAATAGGTTACAAAACAAGTTTCATCTTTAACCAATCGCAGTTTAAACTAGAATCATCGTGCTAAAATTTCTCCTCTGTCTATTTTCCCTTGCAGGGTAACGCCAAATGGGACCTATGACCTTAAGCCACCATTTTGTTTTGTAGGCTTAGCCCAACCTCATTTCGTAGTTTTTAGCCCCGTAAAATCAACACGTGTCCTAATCTCGTGTCATAAACTCCCCCCTTTCTGTAGGGTAGTATCGCAAAATTAAACGCATGCGCACAACCATTCAAAAATCCCTTCTCACCGTGGAAGGAAGATTTTCTATTCTCTCTCCCCAAACAGACAGAATAACAGCCCAGCTGTAGCTTCCCTTTTCCCCTTATAGTCAAACAACATTTAACAGCGCTCACAAAACATATAACCTGACTTAAACACAGAGACAAATTTAAGAGACTTTAATCCATCGCAATGGAATCTCTAAGGATACGTTAGCATGTAGCACACAACACAATTAGCCTTAGCCTTAGCCACGATGTACCATGTAGCATGGAACACACTCCCATTTAGCCGACATTAGCCTTAGCCTCTAGCTAACTGCGGTCTACCCAGCCCTAAGTAGCCTGCACTGCCCTATCAATTTTAAACATATTTATCCTACCGTTTTTGCTACCGGGACTAATGACCATTACACCGAGAAATCAGACCCAATCAAACACCCCGTCGGACGAGAGTCAAATCATAATTACAATCAGATAAACCCCATGAATCCGAGCTCTCTTTACAAAAAAGAAACCCACCGTCCACCCATTCTATCGTGTAAACGGATTGCCGCCCGACATCTAAAATGGCCCCCCTGGAGGTCTTAAATGGTACAGTGCCCTAAAGAATGCGCATATCTAAATTAACCAACCATTGTCACCCGTTACCAATGAAATATAACCTTATCATTGTCCATAGTTACCAATGAAATATAAATGTCTCCTACCGTTTTCCTAAATTTGTCATTGCCCATAGTTACCAATGAAATATAAATGTATGCTCTAAATCCTCATTGCCATCCGTTACCAATGAAATATAAACTTATCACTCTAAATTATCATTGTCTATAGTTACCAATGAAATAACATTTTAGCAGACTCCAGTCGACCAGCAACAACGCCACCGAGGCCAGGTCGAAATGGAACATCTCTTCAGTGTACACAAGTCATATCCAATCCAACAAACTCCGAAGCGGTAAGAACACTCACCCTTTTTTTCGGCCATGCTTCAGAGAGAGAGTTAGGCCGGCGGTTGACTGAAACAAGGAAGAGACGCAAACCCAGCCCCACGTTGGGCGCCATTATGTCGTATATGATGAATGGTGGCAATTATTGCTGTCAACAAAAAGTCCGCTATGCTGCATCGTGTTAGAGGCTTTTATTAAAATCACGAGTTTACAGCATAGGTACAGACTCGCGATGTCCGGAGAACGGCTCCCCAGATTGCTATGGCCGCTCTGACGTCTCATCGTTTAACCCCTATTTATAAACAATGCAAAAAGAGGGGTGACTCCCTCTTCTGGCCAATCACCAGTCTCCCCTTTATATAGCCTTCCAAGAGTTGAATAGCTCCCTCTACTGTCCAATCCCCATATCTTACAAACCCCTTCCTGTCTGTCATATGTCATCATACTAAACATTGCCTTCTGATACTAACATAACCAACATTCCATTTCTTCATGAAAAACATTTAACAAAGGCATAATCTTCAGATACGATATTAGCCTTCCACAGCTTCCCACAATAAGTTGGGTGAATTTTGGCCCGTTCCTCCTGACAGAGCTGGTGTAACTGAGTCAGGTTTGTAGGCCTCCTTGCTCGCACACGCTTTTTCAGTTCTGCCCACAAATGTTCTGTAGGATTGAGGTCAGGGCTTTGTGATGGCCACTCCAATACCTTGACTTTGTTGTCCTTAAGCCATTTTGCCACAACTTTGGAAGTATGCTTGGGGTCATTGTCCATTTGGAAGACCCATTTGCGACCAAGCTTTAACTTCCTGACTGATGTCTTGAGATGTTGCTTCAATATATCCACATAATTTTCCTTCCTCATGATGCCATCTATTTTGTCAAGTGCACCAGTCCCTCCTGCAACAAAGCACCCCCACAGCATGATGCTGCCACCACCGTGCTTCATGGTTGGGATGGTGTTCTTCGGCTTGCAAGCGGCCCCCTTTTTCCTCCAAACATAACGATGGTTCATTATGGCCAAACAGTTCTATTTTTGTTTCATCAGACCAGAGGACATTTCTCTAAAAAGTACGATCTTTGTCCCCATGTGCAGTTGCAAACCATAGTCTGGCTTTTTTATGGTGGATTTGGAGCAGTGGCTTCTTCTTTGCTGAGCGGCCTTTCAGGTTATGTCGATATAGGACAAGTTTTACTGTGGATATAGATACTTTTGTACCTGTTCCCTCCAGCATCTTCACAAGGTCCTTTGCTGTTGTTCTGGGATTGATTTGCACTTTTCACACCAAGTACATTCATCTCTAGGAGACAGAACGCGTCTCCTCCCTGAGCGGTATGACGGCTGCGTGGTCCCATGGTGTTTATACTTGCGTACTATTGTTTGTATACATGAACGTGGTACCTTCAGGCATTTAGAAATGTATCCCAAGGATGAACCAGACTTGTGGAGGTCTACATTTTCTTTTCTGAGGTCTTGGCTGATTTATTTTGATTTTCCCATGATGTCAAGCAAAGAGGCACTGAGTTTGAAGGTAGGCCTTGAAATACATCCACAGGTACACCTCCAATTGACTCATATGATGTCAATCAGCCTATCAGAAGCTTCTAAAGCCATGACATCATTTTCTGGAATTTTCCAAGCTGTTTAAAAGCACAGTCAATTTAGTGTATGTAAACTTCTGACCCACTGGAATTGTGATACAGTGAATTATTGTCACGGTTTCGGCCGAGGCTGCCTCTCTTCCTTGTTCGGGCAGGCTTCGGCGTTCGTTGTCTCCGGAATACTAGCTGCCACCGTTGTATGTTTCATGTTCGTTTGCTTTTGTCTGATTGTTTTCACACCTGTTATCATTTAGTGTCATTCGTGTCCTATTTAGTTCTCGTTGTGTTTGTCAGGTGTTGTGTGTTATTGTTTCATGTACTGTCGTATTTGCTGGTCGTTTGACTATTTCGCTCGGTTGAGCTTACTACTCCACTGCGCTGGAGCGTATTTACGCACCTGTTTTCGTGCGCCTTTATTTTGGTCGCCTACGTGCGTCGTTCCGCCTTCGGGCGAGTTTTCCTGTTTGCCTTATTGGTAATTTTGACTAAAGTCTTTTGGATTATTGACTTCGGTGTCCTTGCGCTTGATTCCACCCATACACCCACCTACAGCCAACCTTGACAGAATAACACACCTTTAGTATGGAATCAGCAGGAGCCGCTGCAGCCCAGGCGACGCTGGAGGACAGGGTCCTCCAACAAGGCGACCAGATCCAGCAGATGGGAACAGCACTGCAGGAGGTGATCACTACCATCAGAGGCTGGGGAACGCCGCCACCACCACCCTCCCTGCCAGCACCATCGGCCAGTCAGCCCATTCCCGCACCGGAACCTCGAGGAGTCCGACTCTCGCTCCCGAGGGCTTACGATGGGACCGTGGCCGGGTGCCAGGGTTTCCTTCTCCAGGTGGAGCTGTACCTGGCCACCGTGCACCCGGCGCCCTCGGGACATGAGAGCGTGTCCGCCCTGATCTCCTGCCTGTCCGGGAAGGCGTTGGCATGGAGTGGAACGCGGAGTGGAGGAGGATCGACGCGGACACTATAACCTACGACGAGTTCTCCCGCCGCTTCAAGGCGGTGTTTGACCATCCCCCGGAGGGGAAAGCGCGCGGGGAGCGTCTGGTCTTCCTCCGGCAGGGGAGGAGGAGTGCCCAGGAGTTTGCTCTCGAATTTCGTACTCTAGCGGCGGATGCAGGGTGGAATGATCAGGCTCTCGTCGATCACTACAGATGTAGTCTACGATAGGACGTCCGTCGGGAGCTGGCCTGTAGGGACACCAGCCTCACGTTCGACCAGTTGGTCGACATGTCCATCAGGCTGGATAACCTGCTAGCTACCCGCGGACGTCCCGAGGGGGGTCCGTCCATTTCACCCTCCAGCGCCTCCGAGCCGTGCCCCATGGAGCTCGGGGGCGCTGGCGCTAGAGAGAGGAGGGGTCGGCTTACTAGGGGGTCCATCCCCTGCACCAACTGTGGTCGGGGAGGACACACCGCGGCTAGGTGCTGGGGATGGCCTCCTAAGGGAGAGGACGACAGGTCCCGCACTGGGGATTCCTTCCAGGTGAGTAGGCGCCCCACTCACCCAGAGCTCTCTGCTACACATTTCTGTATGCCTGTGAGTTTTCCACAGGTAGCACCTCATTCCCAGCATAAGGCGCTGGTAGATTCAGGCGCGGCTGGGAATTTTATTGATAAGAAGTTTTGTTTAGCGTTAGGGATTCCCCTTCTTCCTGTTGATGTCCCTTTCCCCGTTCATGCCCTAGATAGCCGTCCGTTGGGGGCGGGCTTGATCAGGGAGGTCACTGCGCCACTTAGGATGTGTGCGCTGGGGGGTCATCAGGAGATGATTCAGCTATTTCTGATTGCCTCTCCTGCGTATCCGGTGGTGCTGGGCCTGCCCTGGTTGAGTACCCATAACCCATCTATTTCGTGGCAGGAGAGGGCTCTGATGGAGTGGTCTGCCCAGTGTGTGGGTAGATGTTTAGGCGTTTCCGTAGGGGCTACCTCGGTGGAGAGTCCAAACCAGGTGCCCGCATTGCACGTTCCCCCCGAGTATGGGGATTTGGCTATTGCGTTTAGTAAGTCGAGGGCGACGCAGTTGCCGCCCCATAGGCAGGGAGATTGTGCGATAGACCTCCAGGCAGGAGCTGCGCTCCCGCGAGTCATGTGTATCCTCTGTCTCAGGAGGAGAAGAAAGCTATGGAGACTTACATAGACGAATCTCTGAGACAAGGATACATACGGCCTTCCACTTCCCCTGCGTCCTCGAGTTTCTTTTTTGTGAAGAAGAAGGATGGTGGTTTGCGCCCGTGCATCGATTACCGTGGTCTCAATCAGATCACGGTGAAGTATAGTTATCCACTCCCGCTGATTGCGACCATGACTGAGTCCTTGCATGGGGCGCGTTTCTTCACGAAATTAGATCTCAGGAGCGCGTACAACTTGGTGCGCATCAGGGGGGCGATGAATGGAAGACAGCCTTTAGTACCACCTCGGGCCATTACGAGTATCTTGTCATGCCATACGGGTTGATGAACGCTCCGTCAGTTTTCCAATCATTCGTGGATGAGATCTTCAGGGACATGCAGGGGCAGGGGGTCGTTGTGTACATTGATGACATTCTCGTGTACTCGCCTACCCGTGTCGAGCATGTGGCCCTGGTGCGCAGAGTGTTGCGGAGGCTGGTGGAGCACGACCTGTATGTTAAGGCAGAGAAGTGTCTGTTTTTCCAGGAGTCGGTCTCCTTTTTGGGGTATCAGTTGTCTGCGTCAGGGGTGAAGATGGAGGTAGACCATGTGTCGGCCGTGCGTAATTGGCAAACACCAACCACTGTGAAGGAGGTGCAGCAGTTTTTGGGGTTTGCGAATTACTACCGGAGGTTTATCCGGGGTTTTGGACAGGTGGCAGCTCCCATCACATCTCTCTTGAAGGGGGTCCGGTGCGTCTGCAGTGGTCGGCCGAGGCGGACAGGGCGTTTGGGAGGCTGAAGGACCTGTTTACCTCGGCTCCGGTGCTGGCGCATCCGGATCCCTCTTTACCATTTCAGGTAGAGGTTGACGCGTCTGAGGCCGGTATAGGAGCCGTGCTTTCACAACGGTCAGGCGCGCCACCTAAACTCCGCCCCTGTGCTTTTTATTCAAAAAAGCTCAGTCCGGCGGAGCGAAACTATGACGTAGGGGACAGGGAGCTGTTAGCCGTGGTACAGGCCCTAAAGGTGTGGAGGCACTGGCTTGAGGGGGCTCAACACCCTTTCCTCATTTTGACGGACCACCGTAACCTGGAGTACATCCGGGCAGCGAGGAGGCTAAACCCTCGGCAGGCTAGATGGAGTATGTTTTTGACCCGGTTTACGTTTAAGATCACGTACATCCCTGGGTCCCAGAACGGTAAGGCAGATGCGCTGTCTCGGCGGTATGACACGGAGGAGAGGTCCGTGGAGCCCACTCCCATACTGCCGGAGTCGTGTCTGGTGGCACCGGTAGTGTGGGAGGTCGATGCTGAGCTCGAGCGGGCGGGCACGCACCGACCCTAGTCCGCCACAGTGCCCGGAGGGTCGGAAGTACGTTCCGCTCGAGGTTCGGGATCGATTGATCTATTGGGCTCACACGTCACCCTCCTCTGGACATCCGGGTATCGGCCGGACAGTGCACTGTCTTAGTACCAAGTACTGGTGGCCCACGTTGGCAAGGGATGTGAGGGTTTATGTTTCCTCCTGCTCGGTGTGCGCCCAGTGTAAGGCGCCTAGACATCTGCCTAGGGGTAAGTTACTACCCCTGCCCGTGCCACAACGACCATGGTCCCACCTCTCGGTGGATTTCCTTACTGACCTTCCTCCGTCACAGGGGAATACCACTATACTGGTCGTTGTGGACCGGTTTTCTAAGGCCTGTCGTTTGCTCCCCATGCCGGGCCTTCCTACCGCCCTGCAAACTGCCGAAGCCTTATTCACCCATGTGTTCCGGCACTACGGGGTACCCGAGGATATTGTGTCTGATCGAGGTCCCCAATTTACCTCCAGAGTCTGGAGGGCCTTTATGGAGCGGTTGGGGGTCTCGGTGAGCCTCACCTCGGGTTACCACCCGGAGAGTAATGGGCAGGTGGAACGTGTAAACCAGGATGTGGGTAGGTTTCTAAGAACATACTGCCAGGACCGGCCGGAGGAGTGGGCAGATGCGTTCCCTGGGCCGAAATGGCCCAGAATTCCCTACGCCATTCCTCCACTAACCTAACCCCTTTCCAATGTGTGTTAGGTTACCAGCCGGTTCTGGCACCCTGGCAGCAGAGCCAGATCGAGGCTCCTGCGGTGGATGAGTGGGCGAGGCGCTCGGAGGAGACATGGAACGCTGCACACGTCCAACTGCAGCGGGCCCTCCGACGTCATAAGGCGAGCGCCGATCTCCACCGCAGTGAGGGACCGGTGTACGCACCTGGTGATCGAGTCTGGCTCTCTACCAGAAACCTGCCCCTCCGCCTGCCCTGTCGGAAACTGGGTCGGCGGTTTGTAGGGCCATTTAAAGTCCTGCGAAGGTTGAACGAGGTGTGTTATAAATTACAGCTACCTGTTGAATATAAAAGTATTAACCCCTCGTTCCATGTGTCCCTTCTCAGGCCGGTGGTAGCTGGCCCACTCCAGGAAAGTGAGATCAGGGAGACTCCTCCGCCCCCATTGGACATCGAGGGGCACCGGCGTACTCCGTGAGGTCCATCTTGGATTCGAGACGTCGGATGGGGGTCTCCAGTATCTAGTGGAGTGGGAGGGGTACGGTCCGGAGGAGCGGTGCTGGGTGCCGAGGAGAGACATTTTGGACCCGTCTCTCCTGACGGAATTCCATCGTGGGCACCCGACGCACCCTGCTCCGCGTCCTCCGGGTCGTCCCCGAGGCCGGAGTCGGCGCACGTCTGGAGCCGCGCGTCAAGGGGGGGGTACTGTCACGGTTTCGGCCGAGGCTGCCTCTCTTCCTTGTTCGGGCAGGCTTCGGCGTTCGTTGTCTCCGGAATACTAGCTGCCACCGTTGTATGTTTCATGTTCGTTTGCTTTTGTCTGATTGTTTTCACACCTGTTATCATTTAGTGTCATTAGTGTCCTATTTAGATCTCGTTGTGTTTGTCAGGTGTTGTGTGTTATTGTTTCGTGTACTGTCGTATTTGCTGGTCGTTTGACTATTTCGCTCGGTTGAGCTTACTACTCCACTGCGCTGGAGCGTATTTACGCACCTGTTTTCGTGCGCCTTTATTTTGGTCGCCTACGTGCGTCGTTCCGCCTTCGGGCGAGTTTTCCTGTTTGCCTTATTGGTAATTTTGACTAAAGTCTTTTGGATTATTGACTTCGGTGTCCTTGCGCTTGATTCCACCCATACACCCACCTACAGCCAACCTTGACAATTATAAGTGAAATAATCTGTCTGTAAACAATTTTTGGAAAAATTACTTGTGTCATGCACAAAGTAGATGTCCTAACCGACTTGCCAAAACTATAGTTTGTTAACAAATACATTTGTGGAGTGGTTGAAAAAAGAGTTTTAATGACTCCAACCTAAGTGTATGTAAACTTCCGACTTCAACTGTACCTCACACACATGGTTAAAGAAGACACCTATAACATGTCAGATATAGAGTTGAAATTCTAAAATTTGGAGGTAGCATCCCAATATTACACTTTATATACATCACAGAAGACTGAAATATAACAAAACTGTATTTATTTTTATTGATTTATTATTATCTTTATTAATGATACAATTATGAAAAATATAAATAACATTCCACCCCTGAGGCCAAAGAGGGCGCTTTTGGTCATTGACTGCAGGAAAGGGCTACATCCACAGGCCGTAGGCACCCCCAGACCACCCCACGTCTTGTGTTGTGTTTTCACTTTGAACAACAACATGGGGGTTGGTCCTACGCAGCTCTGGGTTGGCCTTTTCGGCAAGGTGTGTCTTTGCGCTAACTCCCGCCTATTCAACTGACGTTGCCAAAGATAAACACTGCAGACGCAGCCAGCAAGCTATAGCTTGTCAAAAGATAAACTGTTGTGGGAGCAGGGACAATGTTATCAGAAAATGTCTACAGAACAAGCATCATTATCAGTTATTGGATCTGATTCAACTTCACACGAAAAGAGAAAAAGAAGCGAGAAAAAGACTGCTCATGATTATCCAGATACCGGATAAACATTGGAATACATTTTGAAAGGTGGCGAGCATTGAAAGATCTGAAAGGTTGGAAGCTGGACGACGAAATGGCCACCATTCTCATGGACAGGTAAGTGTTGGGTTGTCTTTTTAGCCTGCTAGCTACATAGCTAGCTACTTACTGTATATAATGTTAGCTGCACATTTTTGTTGAAAGTTCAATTTATATTCCTAAAACTTCAGTTGAAAAATGATGCTGTCGCTGCTTCCTGTTGAAAAGGCATTTTGATAAATAGCCCAATGTCAAAACACAGTTTTAACATGTCCAAATCAATAACCAATATGCAGAAACTGTTCATGATATTGAAAACCTAAACATAACATTTACTATCTACACATACAGTGGGGAAAAAAAGGATTTAGTCAGCCACCAATTGTGCAAGTTCTACCACTTAAAAAGATGAGAGAGGCCTGTAATTTTCATCATAGGTACACGTCAACTATGACAGACAAAATGAGGAAAAAAATTCCAGAAAATCACATTGTAGGATTTTTTATGAATTTATTAGCAAATTATGGTGGAAAATAAGTATTTGGTCAATAACAAAAGTTTCTCAATACTTTGTTAAATACCCTTTGTTGGCAATGACACAGGTCAAACGTTTTCTGTAAGTCTTCACAAGGTTTTCACACACTGTTGCAAGTATTTTGGCCCATTCCTCCATGCAGATCTCCTCTAGAGCAGTGATGTTTTGGGGCTGTCGCTGGACAACACAGACTTTCAACTCCCTCCAAAGATTTTCTATGGGGTTGAGATCTGGAGACTGGCTGGGCCACTCCAGGACCTTGAAATGCTTCTTACGAAGCCACTCCTTTGTTGCCCGGGCGGTGTGTTTGTTATCATTGTCATGCTGAAAGACCCAGCCACGTTTCATCTTCAATGCCCTTGCTGATGGAAGGAGGTTTTCACTCACGATATATGGCCCCATTCATTCTTTCCTTTACACGGATCAGTCGTCCTGGTCCCTTTGCAGAAAAACAGCACCAAAGCATGATGTAGGTATGGTGTTCTTTGGATGCAACTCAGCATTCTTTGTCCTCCAAACACGACGAGTTGAGTTTTTACCAAAAAGTTCTATTTTGGTTTCATCTGACCATATGACATTCTCCCAATCCTCTCCTGGATCATCCAAATGCCCTCTAGCAAACTTCAGATGGGCCTGGACATGTATTGGCTTAAGCAGGGGGACACGTCAGGCACTGCAGGATTTGAGTCCCTGGCGGCGTAGTGTGTTACTGATGGTAGGCTTTGTTACTTTGGTCCCAGCTCTCTGCAAGTCATTCACTAGGTCCCCCCGTGTGTTTCTGGGATTTTTGCACACCGTTCTTGTGATCATTTTGACCCCACGGGGTGAGATCTTGCGTTGAGCCCCAGATCAAAGGAGATTATCAGTGGTCTTGTATGTCTTCCATTTCCTAATAATTGCTCCCACAGTTGATTTCTTCAAACCAAGCTGCTTACCTATTGCAGATTCAGTCTTCCCAGCCTGGTGCAGGTCTACAATTTTGTTTCTGGTGTCCTTTGACAGCTCTTTGGTCTTGGCCATAGTGGAGTTTGGAGTGTGACTGTTTGAGGTTGTGGACAGGTGTCTTTTATACTGATAACAAGTTCAAACAGGTGCCATTAATACAGGTAACGAGATGAGGACAGAGGAGCTTCTTAAAGAAGAAGTTACAGGTCTGTGAGAGCCAGAAATCTTGCTTGTTTGTAGGTGACCAAATACTTATTTTCCACCATAATTAGCAAATAAATTCATAAAAAATCCTACAATGTGATTTTCTGGAGAAAAAAAATCTCAATTTGTCTGTCATAGTTGACGTGTACCTTTGATGAAAATTGCAGGCCTCTCTCATCTTTTTAAGTGGGAGAACGTGCACAATTGGTGGCTGACTAAATACTTTTTTTCCCCACTGTATGTGCTTTCTTGAGCAGGGGGACCTTGCGGGCGCTGCAGGATTTCAGTCATTCACGGCGTAGTGTGTTACCAATTGTTTTCTTGGTGACTATTGTCCCAGCTGCCTTGAGATCATTGACAAGATCCTCCCGTGTAGTTATGGGCTGATTCCTCACCATTCTCATGATCATTGCAACTCCACAAGGTGAGTTCTTGCATGGAGCCCCAGGCCGAGGGAGATTGACAGTTATTTTGTGTTTCTTCCATTTGCGAATAATCACACCAACTGTTGTCACCTTTTCACCAAGAAATCTTTCTGATTGAGAGGGGGTCAAATACTTATTTCCTTCATTAAAATGCACATCAATTTATAACATTTTTAACATGCGTTTTTCTGGATTTTTTTGTTGTTATTCTGTCTCTCACTGTTAAAATAAACCTACCATAAAATTTTAGACTGATCATTTCTTTGTCAGTGGGCAAACGTACAAAATCATCAGGGGATCAAATACTTTTTTCCCTCACTGTATATGTGCTGTATGTTGGTAGGCTGACACAGGGAGTGGAGGAGCGATAGTACACATTAAAACCTTTCTCCAGCTGGGGAGAATTTAGCTCAGCTTGCAGCCCCAGCATGAGCCCTCATAATTGGCTCAATTCAGAAGGATTTATACATTTTCAAATTCAAATGTATATTGTCTGGTTTGCATTCCGTAGAAAGGATAGGCTTACCTATTCACAGGCAGTGGGACTACTTAATAAAACCTTGCAGGAAAATAACAGTAGATTCCAGTTAGGAGGATATGACAAAAAAAGAAAATGCTGTGTTATTATGTAATATCAATGGAAGGGAAAGGGGAAATCTGATGTACGCTTCAAATAAGCAGCAATGGAGATCAAATAATGAGCTATGGAGATCCAAGAATGCGCTATGGAGATCTTAGAAAGAGCTGGAGCCAGCGTGAGATACAATTAGTCAGAACCTAGACGATACACAAAAACACTTACAACGCCCACAGGATTGTATAGCGCCGAAGTGTGCGGTTAGACAGATTTTGTTCTCATATATCATGCATATTCTGTTTTAGTTGTGAACGTAGACAGTGTGGACCTTTCAATATTTTATACGGGCTCTCTGGAATGAAAACGGAACTGTGAAACCCAGATGTTTGGATTCATCAGATATTCTACCTCAATAAACAGACTCACAAAGCTAAGAGAGGAGCAGCAATCTTACTGGTGCCTATAGTGTTATACAGGAGAACCGCAGTCAGAATAGATTGTTTGTCGATTTTATGATTAGCCAACTAAAACTGCATGTTTGTCATATTGTGGGGTCAGTACTAAGACCAAGGACTGTGGTTTGGTATCTCAACTAGGCAGTGTGACGAGAAGGATGTTTTGTGGAAATAACAAATATAATTTCACATCCTATGAATGTGTGTATTCTACATACCGTATCCCTCCTGAAGAGATTGATTAAATACCTGAATATCTGAGAGAGTTCTGAAAAGCAAAGAGGCACTCCTTTTGCCTTGACTCACCAGAAAAATGTACAGCGCAGCCAGGCTACCTTAACATTTACTGGTGCTAACAGCCAGTCTGCAAAGCATGCCAACGTATTGATGGAGGCCAAACAGGACAGAGAAAGCAAGTATTTGACAGCTATTAAAGCCCCCATGCAGTCTTTGTAATTTTATTTTTTTAAATCATCACTGTATGTCTAATAAATCACTGTGTGTGTTTATTTAATGAAAATAACTCAAAAATAATATAAATATATAATATATTTCTCTGAGCCTCTTTTGGCCCTTGAAATGCACAATCTGATCATGTGGGTGTTAGGAAACAAATTTGAAGATATTTACATACACAGCCCTGTTTAGCTGATAGGATGGTCTAGAGACCACCCCCTTACCCAGATGAACAGTCATTGGTCTGTTATAATCAGATCACATTGTGACGTCATGATGTGGGCCAAAAGTTCAATTTTTTAAATTTCAAACAGCTCTTGCACAAAAAAAGGCATCCTCCAGTATGTGATTGTTATGCAACAGGACAGTTAACCCACGCTGCCCTCAAACCAAGACACGGTGCTTGCTAAATATCTATAGACTATGTTTCAACTTGTCAATTTCTAATTATTTTCACAGTGTAACGATCCCGGCTGTCTGAGTCGGGTCCTGGTCGTAATCTCCAGTTTCCCGAGGGTTCGGGAACGCTCCGGGGAGCGCTCTGGTTTCCGCACCTGCTTCCCATTAGCAATCTGCACACCTGGGCCTAATCAGCACCTTTCTTAGGCTCTGGCCCAACATCCAGTTCCTGCCGGATCGTTAGCCATGAACAGTAGGTGTATCTGTGTATCAGTTCAGAGTATCTAGCGTGAGTTTTGTTATTTTGTACTTTGTTGAGTTTTTGTGTCCTTACCTCCGTTTTTGTTCCACCTGCAGTCACACGTCCGGAACCTTCACCCCACCTCTGCCTGATGGTCGGCGGCTGCCGAGCCATCACTGGACCTATACTGCACCCCCAACTACTCATCCACGCCGCCCGCTCTGTCCCTGGATTATTCTGCACCTTTTGTTGTATCCGAATAAACCCTCACTTTCGTTCAACTCTCCTTGTCCTGGTCTGCTTCTGGGTTCTGGCTGAGGGAACTGTGACAGAACGATCCGGCCAAATATGAACCCAGCGGACCTGGACTCTGTTCGCCATGCCATTACCCAGCAGGAGAAGATGTTGGGCCATCATAGCATGGTACTACAGGAGATCGCGTTGTCAGTTCGGAACCTTTCTACCGGCCTGACGGAGGTCCAGAACCAACGCCAGTGTCCGGTGGAGGACCCACTACCGGTTTCACCCATCTCGCCTGCCGCTTCTGAAGTTGTGTCCCTCCGTGAGCCCAAGGTTCCGACGCCGGATAAATATGAGGGGGAGCTGGGAAGATGCCGTTCCTTCCTTATGCAGTGTGGATTAGTGTTCGATCTACAGCCCTACTCTTATGCCACTGACAAGGCTAGGATAGCCTTTTTGATTGAGTTGCTGCGTGGTCGAGCGCTGGAGTGGGCTTCAGCCGTTTGGGAACGACAGGATCCCTGCATGGCTTCATACCAGGGGTTCACGGCCGAGATGAGGAAGCTCTTCGACCATTCCGTCCGAGGGAGGGACGCAGCTAGGCGTCTGTTTTCTCTTCACCAAGGAACTCGCAGCGTGGCCGACTTCGTGATCGAGTTCAAGACGTTGGCTGTGGAGAGTGGATGGAACGAGGAGTCTTTGCAAGCGGCCTTTTACCAGGGCCTGTCGGAGCAGCTCAAGGATGAGTTGATCTCCTATCCGGAGCCTAGTGACCTGGACAGCTTGGTAGCCTTGTCTATTCGGGTGGATAATCGAGTCCGAGAGCGAAGGAGGGAGAAGCAATGGGGTCCGTCCAATCGATCAGCTTCTCAGTTCCCAGTCGGGTCGGGTGGTGGACCAGAACACGTCGATCATTTTCCACCACAAAGGAGTAGTGGAGAGGACCTCTCTCCCGACTCTGAACCCATGCAAGTGGGGCGGCACGGGTTAACCAAGGAGGAGCGTCAACATAGACGTAGGGACCAACTGCTGCCTCTACTGTGGTCGCCGGGACATTACATCTCCACTTGCTCCCTGCGGTCGTCAAACTGCCCGGCTCGCTAAAGTTGGGAGGACTTTTAGCGAGCCAGTTTCAACCTCTCAGTACCTCTGTCAGACCCCGCTTCCCGGCTACCCTTGTGAACAGGAATCAGAGCTTAGCGCTTAACGCTTTTATCGATTCAGGTGCCGATGGAAGCTTTCTTGATGCCGAGTTGGTGGAACAGCTGGGGCTTTCCAAGGAGCAATTGCCGGAAGCCATTGAAGCGACCACTCTGAACGGCAGTAGTCTGGCACGTATCACGATGAGGACTGAACCGGTTAAGATGCGGTTGTCAGGGAATCATTCTGAGATGATTTCATTTTTCATTCTGCCGTCTTCCCATGTTCCTCTGGTCCTTGGATACCCCTGGCTGAAGGAACACAATCCCACGTTCGATTGGGTGACGGGCAAGGTAACGAGTTGGAGCCTGGATTGTCATGCTAACTGTCTCAAGACTGCCTGCCCCCATTCGGTTCCCAGTCAGGTGATTGAGGCTAAACCTCCAGATTTGTCCCTGGTTCCCGAGACATATCACGATTTGGGGGAAGTTTTCAGTAAGCAGAAGGCTCTGTCACTCCCTCCCCACCGACCATATGATTGTGCCATCAACCTGGTCCCTGGAGCTGTCTACCCCAAGGGAAGGTTATACAGTATCTCCCGACCTGAACGTGAGGCGTTGGAGACCTACATCAAGGAGTCCCTAGCTGCTGGTCTCGTTCGTCCCTCGTCATCACCCCTGGGGGCAGGATTCTTCTTTGTGGGTAAGAAGGATGGCTCTCTTCGACCATGTATTGATTATCGGGGGTTGAATGACATCACGGTCAAGAACAAGTATCCCCTGCCCTTGATGAGTTCTGCCTTCGACTCCTTACAGGGTGCTACGGTGTTCACCAAGTTAGACCTACGCAATGCGTATCACCTGGTCCGGATCAGAGAGGGGGACGAGTGGTTGACGGGTTTCAATACACCGATGGGGCACTTCGAGTATCAGGTGATGCCGTTTGGACTGACCAATGCTCCCGCCGGTATTCCAGAGTATGGTGAACGACGTCCTGAGAGATATGATCGGTCTCTTCGTGTTTGTTTACCTGGATGACATTCTGATCTTCTCGAAGGAACCTTCCGACCACGTCCAGCATGTCCGGCAGGTTCTGCAGCGATTGTTGGAGAATCGCCTGTTCGTGAAGGCCGAGAAGTGCGAGTTTCACGCCCACACGACATCCTTTCTCGGGTACATCATCTCCAGGGGTGAGATTAGGATGGACCAGGAGAAGGTTAGAGCGGTTCTGGAATGGGCCCAGCCCGGTACGAGATTGCAGCTCCAGAGATTTTTGGGGTTTGCGAATTTCTACCGCAGATTCATCCGGGGATTACAGCCGTGTGGCCGCTCCATTAACTGCCTTGACTTCCAGCATCAGGACCTTCAAGTGGAATCCGGAGGCGGATCGAGCGTTTCTGGATTTGAAGAGGCGATTCACCAACGCACCGATTCTCTCTCAACCGGACACGGCCCGTCAGTTCGTTGTTGAAGTGGACGCGTCTGATGTGGGAGTTGGCGCCATCCTGTCGCAGCGATGCTCCACGGACAGTAAACTCCATCCCTGCGCCTACTACTCTCGTCGCCTTTCACCTGCGGAGAGGAATTACGATGTGGGTAACCGGGAGCTTCTCGCGGTGAAACTTGCCTTGGAGGAGTGGCGCCACTGGTTGGAGGGGGCGGAGCAACCGTTTATTGTCTGGACTGACCACAAGAATCTTGCTTACGTGCAATCGGCTAAACGTCTCAACTCCCGTCAGGCCAGGTGGGCGTTGTTTTTCGGACGATTCAAGTTTGTCCTGACGTTTCGACCTGGATCTAAGAACGGCAAGGCGGACGCCTTGTCCCGGATGTTCTCCAAGACGGAGGAGAGTGGGTCCAAGACCGAGACTATTCTCCCCCGGAACTGCGTCGTGGGAGCAGTTATGTGGAAGATTGAGGAGGAGGTGCTGGCGGCCCTTCGGACTCAGCCCGGTCCCGGTAACGGTCCACCCGGTCGGTTGTTTGTGCCTGAGTCGGTTCGTCCTGCTGTTCTCAAATGGTCCCACGCCAGTAAGATGGCTTGTCACCCTGGCGTGGCTCGGACAATGGCGTTTCTTCGCAGACGTTTTTGGTGGCCTGCCATGGCCGAGGATACTCGGGGTTTTGTTGCTGCCTGTCCAGTGTGTGCGCAGAATAAGAGTACCAATCGGCCCAGCTCTGGACTACTTCACCCCCTTCCTATTCCCCGGCGTCCATGGTCGCATCTGGCCCTGGACTTCGTCACGGGGTTGCCCGATTCTGAGGGGAACACGGTCGTTCTGACTATCGTGGACAGGTTCAGCAAGTTCGCCCACTTTGTGCCTATTGCCAAGCTTCCTCTGCCTCGGAGACGTCCGAGATCCTGGTTAGGGAGGTTTTCAGGGTCCACGGTTTGCCCAGTGATATCGTTTCCGACCGTGGCCCTCAGTTTACCTCTGCTGTCTGGAAGTCCTTCTGTTCGGCCATTGGAGCTACAGTCAGTCTCACATCTGGTTTTCACCCCCAATCCAATGGTCAGGCGGAGAGAGCCAACCAGAAGATGGAATCCACGCTACGCTGTCTGGTCTCTTCCAACCCCACCTCCTGGGCCTCTCAGTTGCCTTGGGTTGAGTATGCCCACAATACTCTCCCCTACATCTGCCACTGGGATGTCTCCTTCCAGTGCCTGTATGGCTACCAACCTCCCCTGTTCCCTTCTCAGGAGAAGGAGCTCTCTGTGCCTTCTGTTCAGGCCCATATTCGTCGTTGCCACCGGACCTGGCATCGGGCCAGAAAGGCACTCCTTAGAGGTTCGGACCGGTATCAGCTCCAGGCGAATCGTCGCCGGACCCCCGCTCCCACCTATACCATCGGAGATAGGGTCTGGTTGGCCACACGGGATCTTCCGTTACGGACTGAGTCTAGGAAGTTGTTACCGAAGTTTATTGGTCCGTTTGTGGTGGAGAAGGTGATCAATCCAGTGGCAGTGCGACTCAAACTACCGAGGACGCTCAGAGTCCATCCCACCTTTCATGTCTCCTGCCTCAAGCCTGTCTTCCTCAGTCCTCTGTTGCCTCCTCCGCCTCCTCCTCCTCCTCCTCGGATGATCGGAGGTGGTCCTGCCTACACGGTGCGTCGCATTATGGATTCCAGACGGCGGGGCCGGGGTTTCCAGTATCTCGTGGACTGGGAGGGGTATGGTCCTGAAGAGAGGAGTTGGATTCCGCGGCGACAGGTCCTAGATGCGGATCTCATCAGGGACTTTTACCGCCTCCATCCTGGCGCTCCGGGGAGTCCGCCCGGTGGCGTTCGTCGGAGGGGGGGTACTGTAACGATCCCGGCTGTCTGAGTCGGGTCCTGGTCGTAATCTCCAGTTTCCCGAGGGTTCGGGAACGCTCCGGGGAGCGCTCTGGTTTCCGCACCTGCTTCCCATTAGCAATCTGCACACCTGGGCCTAATCAGCACCTTTCTTAGGCTCTGGCCCAACATCCAGTTCCTGCCGGATCGTTAGCCATGAACAGTAGGTGTATCTGTGTATCAGTTCAGAGTATCTAGCGTGAGTTTTGTTATTTTGTACTTTGTTGAGTTTTTGTGTCCTTACCTCCGTTTTTGTTCCACCTGCAGTCACACGTCCGGAACCTTCACCCCACCTCTGCCTGATGGTCGGCGGCTGCCGAGCCATCACTGGACCTATACTGCACCCCCAACTACTCATCCACGCCGCCCGCTCTGTCCCTGGATTATTCTGCACCTTTTGTTGTATCCGAATAAACCCTCACTTTCGTTCAACTCTCCTTGTCCTGGTCTGCTTCTGGGTTCTGGCTGAGGGAACTGTGACACACAGTTTGAATTGAGGTGTGCTCTGCCTCCTCATTAATTCACATAGAAGTAGCCCATTTCACAGTTGCGGACAATTTATGTTTAAGGCTTTACTGAGCAGGACAAACTTGTCTCTTCGATGAGAGCCCAGTGTTTCCTCAGATCAACTATGCAGACATTTGCGCAGTCTTGCGCTAACGTTTTCCCCCTGGCACATTTTCTGTCTGCCGCTTGCATTGTCTTCATTGTTCTTTTCCTTACAAATAATAACTTTGGACATATGTACGTTTCTATCAATGTAAGTGCCTTATTTTTTGTATATTGTGTTGTCATTTCTACTGTAGCATACCATATGTATGCCCAGTGAGCTGCCCAGTGACACAAGCCTATCAGACGAGCTAAATTACTTCTATGTGCACTTCGAGGCAAGCAAAACTGAAGCATGCATGAGAGCACCAGCTGTTCCGGACGACAGTGTGATCACGCTTTAAACAGGTCAACATTCACAAGGCGCAGGGCCAGATGGATTACCAGGACGTGTATTCCAAGCATGCACTGACCAACTGGCAAGTGTCTTCACTGACATTTTCAACATGTCCCTGGCTGAGTCTGTAATACCTACAGTTGAAGTTGGAAGTTTACATACACTTAGGTTGGAGTCATTAAAACTCGTTTTTCAACCACTCCACAAATTTCTTGTTAACAAACTATAGTTTTGGAAAGTCGGTTAGGACATCTACTTTGTGCATGACAGTATTTTTTCCAACAATTGTTTACAGGCAGATTATTTCACGTATAATTCACTGTATCACAATTCCAGTGGGTCAGAAGTTTACATACACTAAGTTGACTGTGCCTTTAAACAGCTTGGAAAATTCCAGAAAATGATGTCATGGCTTTAGAAGCTTTTGATAGGCTAATTGACATCATTTGAGTCAATTGGAGGTGTACCTGTGGAAGTATTTCAAGGCCTACCTTCAAACTCAGTGCCTCTTTGCTTGACATCATGGGAAAATCAAAAGAAATCAGCCAAGACCTCTGAAAAACAATTGTAGTCCTCCACAAGTCTGGTTCATCCTTGGGAGCGATTTCCAAATGCCTGAAGGTACCACGTTCATCTGTACAAACAACAGTACGCAAGTATAAACACCATGGGACCACGCAGCCATCATACTGCTCAGGACGGAGACGCGTTCTGTATCCTTGAGATTAACGTACTCTGGTGCGAAAAGTGCAAATCAATCCCAGAACAACAGCAAAGGACCTTGTGAAGATGCTGGACGAAACAGGTAAAAAAATATCTATATCCACAGTAAAATTAGTCCTATATCGACATATCCAGAATGGCCGCTCTGCAAGGAAGAAGCCACTGCTCCAAAATCGCCATAAAAAAGCCAGACTACGGTTTGCAACTTCACATGTGGACAAAGATCGTAGTTTTTGGAGAAATGTCCTCTGGTCTGATGAAAAAAAAATAGAACTGTTTGGCCATAATGACCATCGTTATGTTTGGAGGAAAAAGGGGTCCGCTTGCAAGCCAAAGAACACCATCCCAACCGTGAAGCACGGGGATGGCAGCATCATGCTGTGGGGGTGCTTTGCTGCAGGAGGGACTGGTGCACTTCACAAAATAGATGGCATCATGAGGAAGGAAAATGATTTGGATATATTGAAGCAACATCTCAAGACATCAGTCAGGAAGTTAAAGCTTGGTTGCAAATGGGTCTTCCAAATGGACAATGACCCCAAGCATACTTCCAAAGTTGTTGCAAAATGGCTTAAGGACAACAAAGTCAAGGTATTGGAGTGGCCATCACAAAGCCCTGACCTCAATCCTATAGAAAATGTGTGGGCAGAACTGAAAAAGTGTGTGCGAGCAAGGAAGCCTACAAACCTGCCTCAGTTACACCAGTTCTGTCTTATTGTGGGAAGCTTGTGGAAGGCTACCCGAAACGTTTGACCCAAGTTAAACAATTTAAAGGCAATGCTACCAAATACTAATTGAGTGTATGTAAACTTCTGACCCACTGGGAATGTGATGAAAGAAATAAAAGCTGAAATAAATCATTCACTCTACTATTATTCTGACATTTCATATTCTTAATATAAAGTGGTGATCCTAACTGACCTAAGACAGGGAATTTTTTCTAGGATTAAATGTCAGGAATTGTGAAAAACTGAGTTTAAATGTATTTGGCTAAGGTGTATGTAAACTTCCATCTTCAACTGTACATGTTTCAAGCAGAAAACCATATTCCCTGTGCCCAAGAACACCAAGGTAACCTGCCTAAATGACTACCGACCCATAGCACTCATGTGTGTAGCCATGAAAAACGTTGAAAGGCTGGTCATGGCTCACATCACACCTTCATCCCAGAAACCCTAGACCCACTCCAATTTGCATACCGCCTCAACAGATCCACAGATGATGCAATCTCTATTGCACTCAACATTGCCCTTTCCCACCTGGACAAAAAGAAACACCTACGTGAGAATGCTTTTCATTGAGTACAGCTCAGCATTCAACACCATAGCGCCCTCAAAGCTCATCACTAAGCTAAGGACCTTGGGACTAAACACCTCCCTCTGCAACTGGATCCTGGACTTCCTGACGGGCCGCCCACAGGTTGTAAGGGTAGGCAACAACACATCTGCCTTGTTGATCCTCAACACGGGGGCCCCTAGGGGTGCTTGCATAGTCACCTCCTGTACTCCCTATTCACCCATGACTGCGTGGCCAAGCATGACTCCAACACCATCATTAAGTTTGCCAATGACTCAACACCGACAATGATGAGGCCAGAGACCTGGAAGTGTGGTGCCAGGACAACAACCTCTCCCTCAACGTGATCAAGACAAAGGAGATGATCGTGGATTACAGGAAAAGGAGGGCCGAGCACGCCCCCCATTCTCATCAACGGGGCTGTAGTGGAGCAGGTTGAGAGCTTCACGTTCCTTGTTGTCCACATCACCAACAAACTATCATGGTCCAACCACACCAAGACAGTCATGAAGAGTGCACGACAATGCCTATTCCCCCCAGGAGACTGAAAATATTTGGCATAGGTCCTCAGATCCTCAAAAATGTCTACAGTTGCACCATCGAGAGCATCCTGACTGGTGGCATCACCGCCTGGTATGGCAACTGCTCGGCCTCCGACCGCAAGGTGCTACAGAGGGTAGTGCACCGGGGCCTCACTGCGGTGGCGGTCGGCGCTCGCCTTCTGTCGCCTGATGGCCCGTTGCAGGCGCACATGTGCAGCGTCCCAGGTCTCCTCCGAGCACCTAAACCATTCATCCACCGCAGGGTGTTTAGCCCCCTCAAGCCAATGCCTCCACGCATTCGGAGCCCTGACAACAGCTAACAGCTCCCGGTCCCCCACATCATAGTTTCGCTCTGCCGGGCTGAGCTTCTTCGAAAAGAAAGCACAGGGGCGGAGCTTTGGTGGCGTACCCGAGCGCTGAGACAGCACAGCTCCTATCCCAGCCTCGGACACGTCCACCTCTACTATGAAGGCCAAGGAGGGATCAGGATGAGCCAGCACGGGAGCCGAGGTAAACAGAGCCTTCAGGTGACCAAAAGCCCTGCCGCCCCAGCTGACCACTGCAGTCGCACCGCCCCCCCTAAGAACCGCTGCACCTCCTTTACCGTGGTTGGAGTTTGCCAATTACGCATGGCTGAAATGCGGTAATTTTCCATCTCCACCCCTGACGCAGACAGACGGTACCCTAGGAAGGAGACGGACTGTTGGAAGAACAGACATTTCTCAGCCTTGACGTACAGGTCATGCTCCAACAGTCGACCAAGCACCTTGTGCACCAGGGACACATGCTCGGCGCGTGTAGCGGAGTTTATTAGAATGTCATCTATATACACCACTACACCCTGCCCGTGCAGGTCCCTGAAAATCTCGTCTACGAAGGATTGGAAGACTGATGGAGCATTCATCAACCCGTACGGCATGACGAGGTACTCATAGTGCCCAGAGGTGGTACTAAATGCCGTCTTCCACTCATCCCCCTCCCGGATACGCACCAGGTTGTAAGCGCTCCTGAGATCCAATTTGGTGAAGATGCGCGCCTCGTGCAATGACTCTGTCACACTGGCTTCACAGTGATCTGATTTAGCCCACGATAGTCAATGCACGGGCGTAAACCTTCACAAAAAAGAAACTTGAGGAGGCAGGTGAAGTGGAAGGCCGAATGTATCCCTGTCCCAGAGATTCGGAGACATATGTTTTCATAGCCGCCGTCTCCTCCTGAGATACACGTGACTCCTGGGAAGTGCTGCGCCTACCTGGAGATTTATCGCAAAACCCCCCTGTCGATAGGGTGGTAGTTGAGTCAGCCAAATCGGCATATTCGGGGGGAATGTGCGTAGTGGAGACCTGGTTTGGACTCTCCACTGTAGTTGCACCTATGGAAACACCTACACAACTCCCTGAGCACTGACGTGAGCATCCCTTGAGAGCCCTCTGTTGCCACGAAATAGTGGGGTCATGAGAGGCCAACCAGGGAAGCCCCAACACCACAGGAAACACAGGAGAATCGATCAGGAAGAGACTAATTATCTCCTCATGACCCTCCTGCATTTTCATCCATAGTGGAGCTGTAACCTCCCTAATCAGGCCCGACCCTAAAGGACGTCTATCATGTACAGGGAAGGGGACATCAACAGGAACAATAGGGATCCCTAATATACGTGCAAATGAACTGTCAATAAAGTTCCCAGCTGCGCCTGAATTGACTAGCGCCTTATGCTGGGAATGCGGGGAAAACTCAGGAAATTCTATACAAACATACATGTGCGAAATAGGGAGCTCTGGGTAAGTCAGGTGCCTACTCACCTGGGATGATCCACCAGTGCCCTGCCTGCTGCCTCGACTCCCTGGGGAACCTCCCCAGCACCGAACAGCATTGTGCCCTCTGCGGCCACACTTAGTGCAGGAACCAGCCCCCCTTCAGTCATCCTAGGAGCAGCACCTCCGAGCTCCATAGGGATAGGGTCAGAGGTGCTGGGGTATAGAAGGGACGGATTCTGATCCGGACGTCCGCGGGTGGCCAACAGGTTATCCAGCCGTATAGATAGATCCACCAGCTGGTCAAGGGTAAGGTTGGTGTCCCTGCATGCCAGCTCCAGACGAACGTCCTCACGTAGACTACACCGGTAATGGTCGATCAGGGCCCTCTCATTCCATCCCGCGCTGGCCGCCAAGGTCCGGAAGTCCAGTGCGATGTCATGTGCACTCCTCTTCTCCTGTCTGAGGTGGAAGAAGCGTCCCCTCACCGCTCTCCCCTCCGGTGGATTATCGAAAACCGCCCGGAAGCGGCAGATGAAATCCTCATAGCGAACCAACGCTGCGTTTATTCTTCCCCATTCGCTGTTGGCCCACTCAAGCGCTCTCCCAGACAGACAGGAGATGAGGGCGGACACGCTCTCGTATCCCGAGGGAGCCGGGTGGATGGTCGCCAGGTAGAGCTCCATCTGGAGCAGGAATCCCTGGCACCCGGCAGCCCTCGGGAGCGAGAGCCGAATCCCACTGGGTCCAGGTGACGGAGGGGTGGACATCGGTGTGGGTTGACCTGAAGTTGCTGGGGTTGTGGGAAAACCCCCTCTCTCTCATCGCTCCATGGTCTGCAACACATGATCCATCGCATTGCCCAGATTCTGGAGCATCGTCGCGTGCTGCTGGACGCGCTACTCCACGGGTACCGGAGGACTGGCTGCACCTGCTGACTCCATATTAGGTGTGTGTTTCTGTCAGGTGTCAAATGTGCAGCGGTAGGACGGAGTCAGGCGCAGGACACAGAACTGAGTACACAACATACTTTACACAGAAAAAACAAACACTAATTTCCACGCAGGGAAAACACACAAGCTCACAAAAGCGTATGACACAACACAACGGACAAACACGCACAAAACAATGTGGGAACCAGAGGGTTAAATAGGGAAATAATCATCATACAATGGGAACCAGGTGTGTACAAACAAGACAAAACAAATGGAAAACAGAAACGTAGATCGGTGGTAGCTAGAAAGCCGGTGACGACGACCGCCGATAGCCGCCCGCACAAGGAGAGGCACCAACTTCGGCGGAAGTCGTGACAGCGATGAAGTCCTACGTGGTACTGTTATAGGTAGTTAGGATACATCATTTGAAGTCCTGCGTGGTACTGTCATTTCATTAACAAAACGGAGTCCTGCGTGGAACTGAAGTTAAAAGAAAGAAAAATTCAATACATTTTTTTTTTTAAATGCATTGAAATGATATGGTATAAAAAGTGCAGCTGTATTAGCTATAAACCAAACACCATTTTAGAAATAAGAAAATATTTTTTTGCTTCAACGAGTCGGACGCGAAAGATATTCTATAGACACCCGACAAGGCCCAAATCCCAGTCTTTCACATGAGAAAGAGACAGAGATATCATGGACGTAGGTCGGGGTGCCTTGTAAGGATCTGACGGTGAGCGAGTAAACTACGTCTTCCATCAATCCTATTAGCCAATGTTCAATCATTTGAAAATAAATTGACGACCTAAGATTAAGGTTATCCTACCAACGGGACATTAAAAACTGTAATATCTTATGTTTCACAGAGTTGTGGCTGAACGACGACATGGATAAATTACAGCTGGCCGGATATACGCTACATCGGCAGGATAGAACGGCTGACTCCGGAAAGACAAGGAGTGGCGGTCTGTGTATATTTGTAAACAACAGCTGGTGCATAAAATCTAATACTAAGGACGTCTCGAGGTTTTGATCGCATGAGGTAGAGTATCTCATGATAAGCTGTAGACCACACTATTTACCAAAAGAGTTTTCATCTATATTTTTCGTAGCTGTCTATTTACCACCACAAACCGATGCTGGCACTAAGATTGTACTCAATGAGCTGTATAAGGCCATAAGTAAACAGGATAAATGCTCATCCAGAGGCAGCGTTCCTAGTGGCCAGGGACTAAAACACAGGGAAACTTAAATCCGTTCTACCTAATTTCTACCATTATGTTAAATGTGCAACCAGAGGAAAAAATACTCTAGACCACCTTTACTCCACACACAGAGACGCGTACAAAGCTCTCCCTAGCCCTCCATTTGGCAAATCTGACCATACCTCTATCCTCCTGATTCCTGCTTATAAACAAAAACTAAAGCAGGAAGCACCAGTGACTCGGTTAATAAGGAAGTGGGCAGATGACACAGATGCTATGCTACAGGACTGTTTTGCTAGCACAGACTGGAATATGTTCCGAGATTCTTCCGATAGCATTGAGGAGTACACCACATCAGTCACTGGCCTCATCAATAAGTGCGTTGACGACGTCGTCCCCACAATGACCGTACGTACATACCCCAACCAGAAGCCATGGATTACAGGCAACATCCGCAATGAGCTAAAGGGTAGAGCTGCCGCTTTCAAGGAGCGGGACTTTGCTATGTCCTCCGATGAACCATCAAACAGGGAAAGAGTCAATACAGGACTAAGATTAAATCGTACTACACCTGCTCCGACACTCGTCGGATGTGGCAGGGCTTGAAAACTATTACAGACTACAAAGGGAAGCACAGCCACGAGCTGTCCAGTGACACAAGCCTACCAGATGAGCTAAATCACTTCTATGCTCACTTCAAGGCAAGCAACACTGAAGCATGCATGAGAGCATCAGCTGTTCCGGATGACTATGTGATCACGATCTTCGTAGCCGATGTGAGTAAGACTTTTAAGTAGGTCAACATTCACAAGGACGCAGGGCCAGATGGATTACCAGGACGTGAACTCCGAGCATGCGCTGACCAACTGGCACGTGTCTTCACTGACATTTTCAACATGTCCCTGACTGAGTCTGTAATACCATTATGTTTCAAGCAGACCACCATAGTTCCTGTGGCCAAGAACACCTGCCTAAATGAATACCGACCCATAGCACTCACGTCTGTAGGCATGAAGTGCTTTGAAAGGTTGGTCATGGCTCACATCTACACCATTATTTCAGAAACCCTACACCCACTCCAATTTGCATATCGCCTCAACAGATCCACAGATGATGCAATCTCTATTGCACTCCACACTACCCTTTCCCATCTGGACAAGAGGAACACCTACGTGAGAATGCTATTCATTGACTACAGCTCAGCTTTCAACACCATCCCTCAAAGCTCATCACTAAGCCAAGGACCCAGGGACTAAACACCTCCATCTGCAACTGGATCCTGGACTTCCTGACGGCCACCCTCAGGTGGTAAGGGTAGGTAACAACACATCTGCCATGCTGATCCTCAACACGGGGGCCCCTCAGGGGTGCGTGCTCAGTCCCCTCCTGTACTCCCTGTTCACCCATGACTGCATGACCATGCACAACTCCAGCACCATCATTAAGTTTGCCGACGACACAACGATGAGACAGCCTATAGGGAGGAGGTCAGATACCTGGCCGTGTGGTGCCAGGAAAACAACCTCTCCCTCAACGTGATCAAGACAAGGGAGATGATTGTGGACTACAGGAAAAAAAAAGAGGACTGAGCACGCCCTCATTCTCATCGACGGGGATGTAGTGGAACAAGTTGAGAGCTTCAAGTTCCTTGGTGTCCACATCACCAATAAACTATCATGATCCAAACACACCAAGACAGTCGTAAAGATGGCACGACAAAACCTATTCCCCCTCAGGAGACTGAAAAGATTTGGCATGGGTCCTCAGATCCTTAAAAAGTTTGAGAGCATCCTGACTGGTTACATCACCGCCTGGTATGGCAACTGCTCGGCTTCCGACCGCAAGGCACTACAGATGGTAGTGCGTACGGCCCAGTACATCACTGGGGCCAAGCTTCCTGCCATCCAGGAACTCTATACCAGGCGGTGTCAGAGGAAGGCCCTAGAAATTGTCAAAGACTCCAGCCACCCTATTCATAGACTGATCCTTCTGCTACCACACGGCAAGCGGTACCGGAGCTCCAAGTCTAGGTCCAAAAGGCTTCTTAACAACTTCTATCCCCAAGCCATAAGACTCCTGAACAGCTAATCATGGCTACCCAGACTATTATTTTACGCTGCTGCTACTCTGTTTATTATCTATGCATAGTCACTTTAACTCTACCCACATGTACAGTTGAAGTCGGAAGTTTACATACACCTTAGCCAAATACATTTAAACTAAGTTTTTCACAATTCCTGACATTTAATCCTAGTAGAAATTCCCTGTTTTAGGTCAGTTAGGATCACCACTTTATTCTAAGAATGTGAAATGTCAGAGTAATAGTAGAGAGAATGATTTATTTCAGCTTTTATTTATTTCATGACATTCCCAGTGGGTCAGAAGTTTACATACACTCAATTAGTATTTGGTAGCATTGCCTTTAAATTGTTTAACTTGGGTCAAACATTTCGGGTATTCTTCCACAAGCTTCCCAGAATAATTTGGGTGCATTTTGGCCCATTCCTCCTGACAGAGCTGGTGTAACTGAATCAGGTTTGTAGGCCTCCTTGCTCGCACACGCTTTTTCAGTTCTGCCCACACATTTTCTATAGGATTGATGTCAGGGATTTGTGATGGCCACTCCAATACCTTGACTTTGTTGTCCTTAAGCCATTTTGCCACAACTTTGGAAGTACAGTCGTGGTCAAAAGTTTTGAGAATGACACAGTACTGGTCTTCACAAAGTTCGCTGCTTCAGTGTTATGAGATATTTTTGTCAGATGTTACTATGGTATACTGAAGTATAATTACAAGCATTCCATAAGTGTCAAAGGCTTTTATTGAAAATTACATTAAGTTTATGCAAAGAGTCAATATTTGAAGTGTTGACCCTTCTTTTTCAAGTCCTCTGCAATCCACCCTGGCATGCTGTCAATTAACTTCTGGGCCACATCCTAAATGATGGAAGCCCATTCTTGCATAATCAATGCTTGGAGTTTGTCAGAATTTGTGGGTTTTTGTTTGTCCACCTGCCTCTTGAAGATCGACCACAAGTTCTCAATGGGATTAAGGTCTGGGGAGTTTCCTGGCCATGGACCCAAAATGTCGATGTTTTGTTCCTCGAGCCACTTAGTTATCACTTTTGCCTTATGGCAAGGTGCTCCATCATGCTGGAAAAGGCATTGGTCGTCACCAAACTGTTCTTGGATGGTTGGGAGAAGTTGCTCTCGGAGGATGTGTTGGTACCATGCATGTGTTGGTACACATGGCTGTGTTCTTAGGCAAAATTGTGAGTGAGCCAACTCCCTTGGCTGAGAAGCAACCCCGCACATGTATGGTCTCAGGATGCTTTTCTGTTGGCATGACACAGGACTGATGGTAGCACTCACATTGTCTTCTCCGGACAAGGTGTTTTCCAGATGCCCCAAACAATCGGAAAGGGGATTCGTCAGAGAAAATGACTTTACCCCAGTCCTCAGAAGTCCAATCCCTGTACCTTTTACAGAATATCAGTCTGTCCCTGATGTTTTTCCTGGAGAGAAGTGGCTTCTTTGCTGCCCTTCTTGACACCAGCCATCCTCCAAAAAACACCTGCCTGCTGCCATTCCTGAGCAAGCTCTGCACTGGTGGTGCCCCAACCCCGCAGCTGAATCAACTTTAGGAGACAGTCTTGGCGTTTTGCTGGACTTTCTTGGGCGCCCTGACACCTTCTTAACATCAATTGAACCTCTCTCCTTGAAGTTCTTGATGATCCGATAAATGGTTGATATAGGTGCAATCTTACTAGCAGCAATATCCTTGCCTGTGTAGCCCTTTTTGTGCAAAGCAATGATGACGGCACGTGCTTCCTTGCAGGTAACCATGGTTAACAGAGGAAGAACAATGATTTCAATCACCACCCTCCTTTTAAAGCTCCCAGTCTGTTATTCTAACACAATCAACATGACAGAGTGATCTCCAGCCTTGTCCTCGTCAACACTCTCACCTGTGTTAAGGAAATAATCACTGACATGATGGCAGCTGGTCCTTTTGTGGCAGGGCTGAAATGCAGTGGAAATATTTTTTTGGGGATTAAGTACATTTTCATGTCAAAGAGGGACTTTACAATTAATTGCAATTCATCTGATCACTCTTCATGACATTCTGGAGTATATGCAAATTGCCATAATCAAAACTGAGGCAGCAGACTTCGTGAAAATTAGTATTTGTGTCATTCTCAAAACCTTTGACCACGACTGTATGCTTGGGGTCATTGTCCATTTGGAAGACCCATTTGCGACCAAGCTTTAACTTCCTGACTGATGTCTTGAGATGTTGCTTCAATATATCCACATAATTTCCCTTCCTCATGATGCCATCTATTTTGTGAAGTGCACCAGTCCCTCTTGCAGCAAAGCACCCCCACAGCATGATGCTGCCACCCCCATGCTTCACGGTTGGGATGGTGTTCTTCGGCTTGCAAGCGGACCCCTTTTTCCTCCAAACATAACGATGGTCATTATGGCCAAACAGTTATATTTTTGTTTCATCAGACCAGAGGAAATTTCTCAAAAAAGTACAATATTTGTCCAAATGTGCAGTTGCAAACCGTAGTTTGGCTTTTTTATGGCGGTTTTGGATCAGTGGCTTCTTCTTTGCTGAGCGGCCTTTCAGGTTATGTCGATATAGGACTTGTTTTCCTGTGGATATAGATACTTTTGTACCCATTTCCTCCAGCATCTTCACAAGGTCCTTTGCTGTTGTTCTGGGATTGATTTGCACTTTTCGCACCAAAGTACGTTCATCTCTAGGAGACAGAACGTGTCTCCTTCCTGAGTGATATGATGGCTGCGTGGTCCCATGGTGTTTATACTTGCGTACTATTGTTTGTACAGATGAACGTGGTACCTTCAGGCGTTTGGAAATTGCTCCAAATGATGAACCAGACTTGTGGAGGTCTACAAATTTTTTTTTTCAGAGGTCTTGGCTGATTTCTTTTGATTTTCCCATGATGTCAAGCAAAGAGGCACTGAGTTTGAAGGTAGGCCTTGAAATACATCCACAGGTACACCTCCAATTGACTCAAATTATGTAAATGAGCCTATCAGAAGCTTCTAAAGCCATTACATTTTCTGGAATTTTCCAAGCTGTTTAAAGGCACAGTCAACTTAGTGTATGTAAACTTCTGACCCACTGGAATTGTGATACAGTGAATTATGATTTAAATAATCTGTCTGTAAACAATTGTTAGAAATATTACTTCTGTCATGCACAAAGTAGATGTCGTAACCGACTTGCCAAAACTATTGTTATCAAGAAATGTGTGGAGTGGTTGAAAAACAAGTTTTAATGACTCCAACCTAAGTGTATGTAAACTTACGACTTCAATTGTACCTAAGGATAGTAAAGCCCCCTTTACTGGCTCAAATAGCCAACCAATCAGTCTGTTACCAACCCCAAAATTGTGTTTGACCAGATACAATACTATTTTACAGTAAACAAATTGACAACAAACTTTCAGCACGCTTATAGGGAAGGACATTCAACAAGCACAGCACTTAAAAAATGACTGATGATTGGCTGAGAGAAATTGATGATAAAAATATTGTGGGGGCTGTTTTGTTAGATTTCAGTGCGGCTTTTGACATTAACTATCATAGTCTGTTGCTGTAAAAACATATGTGTTATGGCTTCACACCCCCTGCTGTATTGTGGATAAAGAGTTACTTGTCTAACAGAACACAGAGGGTGTTCATTAACCTCTTAAGGATCGGACCCTTTTTTTCAATTTTCGCCTAAAATGACATACCCAAATATAACTGCCTGTAGCTCAGGACCTGAAGCAAGGATATGCATATTCTTGATAAAATTTGAAAGGAAACACTTTGAAGTTTGTGGAAATGTGAAATTAATGTAGGAGAATATAACGCATTAGATCTCCTCAAACAATTGCATGGTATTTTATCATTGTAATAGCTATTGTAAATTGGACAGTGCCGTTTTTTTTAATCATCTTTGAAATGCAAGAGAAAGGCCACAATATAATATTGCAGTTTAGGCGCAATTTAGATTTTGGCCACTAGATGGCAGCAGTGTGTGTGCAACGTTTCAGATTTATCCAGTGAAGCATTGCAATACTGGACTATTTTGTATCAAGTCTGCCCAAATGTACCGAATTGGTCAATTGATATATTTTCAAGTGCATAACTATAGAGAACATACACAAATTATATGATAATACAAAATGTCATACATGATGGATCATAAGCTCATACACTAACTTTCACACTTCTAGAGTGCCAGGCGGGGTGGGTGTGGAGCCAGAGACAGCAGGGGTTCAAACTGTAGAACTCAGTTGAATATAAAAATGGATTTTATCAAACAAAACTATACTACATTTTATCTCTGGGACCCTTAGGATGACAAATCAGAGGAAGATTACTGAATGTAAGTACAGTATTTACTTATAGAGTGAATGTATCAAAACACTTGCCGTGATACGTTTTTTGTTGTTGTGCACTCTCCTCAAACAATAGCATGGTATTTTTTCACTGTAATAGCTACTGTAAATTGGACAGTGCAGTTAGATTAACAAGGATTTAAGCTTTCTGCCCATATAAGACTAATCACATTAGCGCGCGTTAGCTCAAATTTCCTTTTTTTTTTCAATCTTTACTAACGACATGCCACTGGCTTTGAGTAAAGCCAGTGTGCCTATGTATGCGGATGACTCAACACTGTACATGTCAGCTACCACAGCAACTGAAATGACTGCAACACTTAACAAAGAGCTGCAGTTCGTTTCAGAATTGGTGGCAAGGAATAAGTTAGTCCTACATATTAAAAAAACTAAAAGCATTGTATTTGGGACAAATCATTCACTAAACCCTAAACCTCAACTATATCTTGTAATGAATAATGTGATAATTGAGCAAGTTGAGGAGACTAATCTGCATGGAGTAACCCTGGATTGTAAACTGTCATGATCAAAACATATTGATACAACAGTAGCTAGGAAGGGGAGAAGTCTGTCCATAATAAAGCACTGCTCTGCATTCTTAATAGCACTATCAACACGGCAGGTCCTACAGGCCCTAGTTTTGTCGCACCTGGACTACTGATCAGTCATGTGGTCAGGTGCCACAAAGAGAGACTTAGGAAAATTGCAATTGGCTCAGAACAGAGCAGCACGGCTGGCCCTTGGATGTACACAGAGAGCTAACATGAATATATCAATCTCTCCTGGCTGAAAGTGGAGGAGCGATTGACTTCATCACTACTTGTATTTGTGAGAGGTTTTGACATGTTGAATGCACCGAGCTGTCTGTTTGAACTACTGGCGCACATTCCTATCTTCACCAAAATACTCTCATACTTAATCATATATTTTATACAACATTTAGATGTAAACTTGATAGATAGAATATGTATACTTTCCGAGTTACAGTTATAACTTGATACCATCCTTAATGACATCACAAAATAATAAACAATATGGCATGATTATTCTTTAGATCCCCACTGACCATTTCCCACATTCTTTTAAGTAGGAATATTGTTTCATTATCCACTTTTGGATGTTGGAGTCTTGGCGGGAAGACTTCCTTTGTCTCACAGGGAAATTATTTCTTCTCATACTAGAGACCAAAAGGAGTACTTTTCTGCAAACTATTTATGACCGGCTGTTAAGTCATAAAACTGGCCCCCAGGAAAGGGGGTGTTCAAACCTTTGCCTAGCAAGAATGTTTGATCCTCAACCCCATGAGGGCAAGTCATGACAACAGACTATGGGAGGCCACATCATGTAACTCATGCAAGCAATAAAATTAGATTTAAAAACAGATTCAAATACACCTTATGGAACAGCGGGGACTGTGAAGCAACACAAACATAGGCACATACACATGCATACAAACACACAATAACATACGCACTATACACATGCGTGCACATGGATTTTGTGTTGTAGATATGTGGTAGTAGAGTAGGGGCCTGAGGGCACACCCTTAATATGTTGTGAAATCTGTTGTGAATGTATTGTAATGTATAACTGTCTTAATTTTGCTGGACCTCTGGAAGAATAGCTGCTGCCATGGTGAAACTATTCCTTTTTAAATATTGTTTTGTAGTAAAATCAGAGTAAAAGCAGGTGAGCTGGTTCTACTGTTTTTGGCCATTTTCTGGTGTTTTGTGGTGGAACACTGAGCGGGTCGGCATAAAACATCATGTCAGAATGTACACAACAAGCTTCCATTCCCCCTGTCACAAGGGGATTCATGGCTGATATAAGAAGAAATCGTCAACCATGTTACGGTCAACCCTGTTACTTTATTTGGCACTTAATTGGCAATTACTGTAGTCAGGGTTGGGGAGAGAACGCCAAGAGTGTGCAAAGCTGTCATCAAGGCAAAGGGTGGCTATTTGAAGAATCTCAAATATAAAATATATTTTGATTTGTTTAACACTTTTTTGGTTACTACATGATTCCATCTGTTATTTCATAGTTTTGATGTGTTCACTATTTCACTACAATGTAGAAAATAGTAAAAATAAAGAAAAATCCTTGAATGAGTAGGTGTTCTAAAACTTTTGACCGGTAGTGTACATAGCAATTATGTGAATCACACTGCTGCTCTCTCAATTATTCACGCTTTACGGATTGTGGTTGTTGTGGATGGCTGTTCACAAAATGAATAGGTGTATTGTATGTTGAATTGAAGAAGTGTAGGCTAAGTTGCCTATTAATCATTGTTAAATGAAAAAGTAACTGAAAGTAATCTGATTATGTTACTGAGTTTGAATAATCTTAAAGTTACGTTACTGATTACAATTTTGGACAGGTCACTAGTAACTGTAACGGAATACATTTATAAAGTAACCTACCCAACCCTGAAGTCCTTTTTTTTATTTTACCTTTTGAGATGGGAAAATTTGTTTTTTATTAAGTTGAACATCTTCAAATTAGGTGAAATCCAAAGTTTTTTTGGATTAACTTCTCAAATTCTCAAAAGGCACCGAATTAGTGGAACGACCTTTAATAGACCCCAAAAATTTGAGAGTTCCATGCACTGCAGCTCTCACTCAAGGACACGCTGTTGTCATGCCCTGGCTCTGGGGACTCTTAAAGGTTGAGCCAGGGTGTGGATTTGTCTATGTTTAGTTTTTCTATGTTTTCGTTCTAGATCGTTTAGATCTATGTTGGCCAGGGTGGTTCCCAATCAGAGGCAGCTGTAGCTCGTTGTCTCTGATTGGGGCCCAAACTTAGGCAGCCTGTGTTGCACTAGTATTTGCGGGATCTTGTTCCGTTTGGTTTGCTGTGTATAACCTAGGACTTCACGTATCGTTTGTTTGTTGTTTTTGTTCGTGTAAGTACAATTAAAGTATGTACGCTTATCACGCTGCGCCTTGGTCCGTGTCTTCAGTCGACGATCGTGACAGAAGATCCCACCATAAGAGGACCAAGCAGCGTGCCCAGGAGGAGAGGTGAAACGGCGCCAACCGCGCCGACGACGGACACGCGAGAGGCAACCCCAATAATTTTTTTGGGGGGGGGCACACGGTGTGGATGACGGGGCAGCAGGAGGCAGCTACAGGGCGAATCTGCGGACTAGGAGAGGAGGCCACCAGGTTACGGGGGCTATTGGTCATGAGGGAGAGGGAGAGTGTAGAGGCACGGCGAGAGGAACTGGTTAGGCAGCAGAGGGAGCGGAGGTTTAGAAGGAAACCCAGTCCCGCTCCTCGCACCAAGCAAGTGGTGTGTGTCACCAGTCCGGTCCGGCCCGTTCCTGATTCCCGCACAAGGCCAGTGGGGTGTGTTCCCAGTACGGTCCGGCCCGTTCCTGCTCCCCGCACTAAGCCTGTGGTGCGCGTCGCCAGCCCGGTCCGGCCTGTTCCTGCCCCTCACACCAAGCCAGTGGTGCGCGTCACCAGCCCGGTCCGGCCTGTTCCTGCCCCTCGCACCAAGCCTGTGGTGCGCGTCGCCAGCCCGGTCCGGCCTGTTCCTGCCCCTCGCACCAAACCAGTGGTGCGCGTCGCCAGCCCGGTCCGGCCCGTTCCTGCTCCCCGCACCAAGCCAGTGGTGCGCGTCGTCAGCCCGGTCCGGCCCGTTCCTGCTCCCTGCAACAAGCCAGTGGTGCGTGTGTCCAGTCCGGCACGGCCAGTGTCTGTTCCACCGGTGTCTGGTCCGGCACCGGTCAGCTGCTCCACTCCGGAGCAAGAGCAATCCGCTCCACCGGTGTCCAGTCCAGCTCCGGCCAGCGGGACCAGATCAGGGGCGCAACAGGGGGGTGGAGAGAGAGTGGTGGTCACGCCCGGAGCCGGATCCGCCTCCGAGGCGGAATTCCCACCCGGCCCCTACCCTCTTGTGTTTGTGTGGCGCGGTCTCAGTCCGCGCCTTTAGGGGGGGGGGGTACTGTCACTCCCTGGCTCTGGGGACTCTTAAAGGTTGAGCCAGGGTGGGGATTTTTCTATGTTTAGTTTTTCTATGTTTTCGTTCTAGATCGTTTAGATCTATGTTGGCCAGGGTGGTTCCCAATCAGAGGCAGCTGTAGCTCGTTGTCTCTGATTGGGGACCATACTTAGGCAGCCTGTGTTGCACTAGTATTTGTGGGATCTTGTTCCGTTTGGTTTGTTGTGTATAACCTAGGACTTCACGTATCGTTTGTTTGTTGTTTTTGTTAGTGTAAGTACAATTAAAGTATGTACGCTTATCACGCTGCGCCTTGGTCTGTGTCTTCAGTCGACGATCGTGACAGCTGTACCTGTTTTCTACCGTCACATGCAAAATCACAGCCCACTTTTATCAACTCGACATTCTTGACATCAGTGGGGCAGGGAGGTAGTACATAGCATGACACACACGCTCTCTCTGTCTCCCTCCCTCCCTTCCTCCTTGGAAACGAAGAGGGCTTCCTCCTATCTTCCCCCCACCTCAATCCCCCCTTACCCCAACCTGACAGGAACTGATCCCCTTCCCCTCTCTTTTTCCCCTCATATCCTCCATCTCTTCCTCCTTACCACGTCCATCTGAATTTCCACAGAGATGCCTTATTTATCAATTCCTCTCAGATAGGGTCTTGGAAGGTGCATCTCCCAGCTCAATTACGAGCGGGGCCAAAGCCTCGTTTGCATTTGGTGGCATGGAGAGTGCATCACTAACAGGTGGTGGGAGAGAACATGTATGGCGGGCTGTTTGATAAATAAAATATATTATGGTAGTGCAGCAATAGAAGAGAAGGGAGATCTGACTACTGGGAAATTGGTTGGCTGTGTGCTGGCAGCTGGAGAGTAGATCAGGCCAGATAGACAGACATGGGCGCACACGTATACACTCACACACTCGTTCTAGACATGGTGGAAACTTGAATGTATACACACATCCGTAGAGACACAGCACAGATGCACACACAGACAGTGACACCCACACCATACAAACATACTGACACAACAATTTGAGAGGAAAGACAACCCCTTCCGGTGGTGAAATCTGTACACATCACACATACAAACACACACACACACACATAGAGGTGAGGTCAAAGGTCCTGAGACTGGTGGGCAACCGTATGATTGATGAGGTCAGGGTGATTCATCATGTGTTTGATCTCCCTCCAGCCATTAAGAGTATCTCACAGGACACTACAGTTTGATTGATTAATGAAATCTGAACACACTTTTACATCGATTGACACAAAACCAGGACCCCATGACTCACTCAGTCCCCCTCCTCTTCTCGCAATTCCCCTTGTCGCCCGTATATCATAACTGACACCTCTCCCGCTCCACATCCAAGACAATAGAGATGTATAAAATAAAATGTTATTTGTCACATGCGCTGAATGCAACGGGTGTAGACTAAACCGTGAAATGCTTGTTTACAAGCCCTTTCCAACGATGCAGAGTAAAAAAACAAAAAACACAAGAGGAATAAAATACACAACAACATCAAATTTAGCAACAAAACAAAAGTAAAAAAACAAAACAATTACTGGATAAATTGCTATTGGGGGAAAAAAACATATACTTGTTTTGTGTGTGTGTGCGTGTGTGTGTGTGTGTGTGTGTGTGTGTGTGTGTGTGTGTGTGGTGGGGGGCGGGGGGCTTATGGATCACGCCTTCTGTTTGGATCTGGCCACAAGACCTCGTCAACATCACAGGCGATGTCCTCGCGGGCTAGGCATCGGGGAAAATATCGCCTTGTGTGCCGAATCCACCCTTGGATTGATCCCACCTCAATGTCTCCACATGCCTCTTCCATTGCTTGCAGAAGAGTCATGCGGGCATGTGGTTGCCGATCATATACTTTCCACCGCCACGCTGAAAATAATTCCTCGATTGCATTTAGAAAGGGGCTGTAAGGGGGCAGGTATAAAACTGTGAAATGATTATGGTTGTTGAACCAATCTCGGACCAGAGCAGCCCGGTGGAAACTAACATTATCCCAGATGACAACAAACCTGGGCTGCTGTGGTCTGTCCTGCACAACTGCATGTAGTGCATCTAGAAATGCAATGATCTGTCCTGTATTGTAGGGACCTAGAGTGGCATGATGATGCAGGACTCATTGGACACTAATTGCAGCACACAAGGTGATATTTCCCCCACGCTGCCCAGGGACATTTACAACAGCCCTTTTTCCAACTACGTTACGGCCCCGACACCTGGTTTTGGCCAGATTGAAGCCTGCCTCATCCACGTAGATGAACTCATGCGGCAGTTCGGACTCCAGAACTGTCTGTAACAGAAAATATTGAATAGTGTTACTGAAAACACATACAGTAACTACAATGTCTATAATTTCACACAAGTAGGGGCTGGGTTGGGTGAGTATAGACAAAAAACTACAAGCTACAGGCAGGGCAGGTGGCAGCATAAATCCTCATTCCCACATCACAATATATAGTATGTAAAGTAAAGTGACACATACCTGCATATAATCATGGCGCAGATTCTTGACCCTGACACTGTTCCTCTAAAATGGCACCCTGTACAGCTGCTTCATTCTGAAGTTATGTTTCTGTAGGATGCGACTTAGTGTAGAAATGCTAACCCTGTTGATATTGTTGAATTCATTTCCATTTGCAATTATGCGTTTTTGCCTTGCCACCATTTCAATGATGGCAAGCTCTTGTTGTTGAGTGAAGAGCCGTTCCCTTCCACCTTGAGGAGGTCATCCAACCATTCTGTAGAAAATGCCACCACAAGATGTCATTGGTTAGGTTATTTTTCATATACTGTACTTTCAAACTGTACACAGTACTGCAACATCACAATGGTATTCCTTTACATATACAGTACTTCACAGCACTACCCATTTTGTATAGTATAGTTAGTACAGTAATACTGTAATATGATACAGAATCATGTGACACATACAGTAGGTACAGTCTGGAGTAGAAACTTGAAGATATACCTGTTCTCCAGTCGGAATGTCCTTATTATCGATGCTACTGTGTAGCGACTGAGGTTAGGGTGGACTCTTTGCCCAGCCTCCCTCATGGACAGGCCATGATTTATCACATGGTCCACCAGAGTAGCACTGATGTCATCTGATATACGTCTCCGCACTGGTCCTCATCCTCTTCCACGTCCTCTTCCACATCCGACTCCACTCTCTCTTTGTCCTCCTCTTACTCTGACTCTCATTGCCTCCATGCTTGCAAAGTTCTAAAAATTGCTTACCTGAGGCCTATTTGTAGTGCTAAGGCTCAGACTGATTGGTGTTCTGTTTTCTGTGCAAGTGTTTTCAGGTGTGTATGTAAGTGCATACAATTGCCAGATGAGTTTTGCATTTTGAACAGAGTGTTTTCCCAATGATAACAGGTGATTTCGTTTTTGAACAAAGTGTCTAATGTAAGAAAACGTGTGTAGTGTTTCGCAATAAGTGTGTTACAGAATTGCAAACAAAGTGCAAAGTTGACATTGTGTTTAAGCTATGGTTACACTGTGTTTAAGGTATGCTACAAGAAGTTTAGGTATTGAGGCTTTGGTCTAAGCATTCGGTTTTAGTGTGTAAGCAATGGGCAAAAACTGTATTGTATGCACCATATCAGCACTTGTGATACCCCTTCCTGTGACATTGTACAGTAAGTTACATGTATTATTCTCTACATAGGATTGAGGGTCGGGAACGACAGGGAGGAAGGGGGCCCATATTCACGCAAGAACAAGAGAGAGAGATAATAAACATGGTTTTGGCCAATAATGCTATCAGGCTCAGAGAACTACAAGCCAACATTAGCGGTGACCATGCCATTTTCAATAATGTCCATCAGGTCTCTCAGTCAACACTGGCACGCATCCTGAAAAGACATCAGGTTCAAATGAAACAACTTTATAGAGTGCCTTTTGAGCGGAATTCAGAGAGGGTCAAACGGCTGCGGCATGAGTAGGTGGAGGTTTGTATTGTTCACTTTAGCACTGTGATGTTGCAAACTGCACACATTACTTTTTTTTTTACATTGACTGTATACTAGACCTATCCTGAACGACACAATCTTGTCTTTCACTGTATTTCAGAGAGTTTTGCAGATGGATGCTGAGGAAATCCTGCATGAATTCATATATATTGATGAGGCAGGGTTAAACCTCACAAAAGCAAGGAGAGGCAGAAATACAGTGGGGGAAAAAGTATTTAGTCAGCCACCAATTGTGCAAGTTCTCCCACTTAAAAAGATGAGAGAGGCCTGTAATTTTCATCATAGGTACACGTCAACTATGACAGACAAAATGAGAATTTTTTTCTCCAGAAAATCACATTGTAGGATATTTAATGAATTTATTTGTAAATTATGGTGGAAAATAAGTATTTGGTCAATAACAAAAGTTTCTCAATACTTTGTTATATACCCTTTGTTGGCAATGACACAGGTCAAATGTTTTCTGTAAGTCTTCACAAGGTTTTCACACACTGTTGCTGGTATTTTGGCCCATTCCTCCATGTAGATCTCCTCTAGAGCAGTGATGTTTTGGGGCTGTCGCTGGGCAAAACAGACTTTCAACTCCCTCCAAAGATTTTCTATGGGGTTGAGATCTGGAGACTGGCTAGGCCACTCCAGGACCTTGAAATGCTTCTTACGAAGCCACTCCTTCGTTGCCCGGGCGGTGTGTTTGGGATCATTGTCATGCTGAAAGACCCAGCCACGTTTCATCTTCAATGCCCTTGCTGATGGAAGGAGGTTTTCACTCAAAATCTCACGATACATGGCCCCATTCATTCTTTCCTTTACACGGATCAGTCGTCCTGGTCCCTTTGCAGAAAAACAGCCCCAAAGCATGATGTTTCCACCTCCATGCTTCACAGTAGGTATGGTGTTCTTTGGATGCAACTCAGCATTCTTTGTCCTCCAAACACGACGAGTTGAGTTTTTACCAAAAAGTTATATTTTGGTTTCATCTGACCATATGACATTCTCCCAATCCTCTTCTGGATTATCCCAATGCACTCTAGCAAACTTCAGACGGGCCTGGATATGTACTGGCTTAAGCAGGGGGACACGTCTGGCACTGCAGGATTTGAGTCCCTGGCGGCGTAGTGTGTTACTGATGGTAGGCTTTGTTACTTTGGTCCCAGCTCTCTGCAGGTCATTCACTAGGTCCCCCCGTGTGGTTCTTGTGCTCATTTTGACCCCACGGGGTGAGATCTTGCGTGGAGCCCCAGATCGAGGGAGATTATCAGTGGTCTTGTATGTCTTCCATTTCCTAATAATTGCTCCCACAGTTGATTTCTTCAAACCAAGCTGCTTACCTATTGCAGGTTCAGTCTTCCCAGCCTGGTGCAGGTCTACAATTTTGTTTCTGGTGTCCTTTGACAGCTCTTTGGTCTTGGCCATAGTGGAGTTTGGAGTGTGACTGTTTGAGGTTGTGGACAGGTGTCTTCTATACTGATAACAAGTTCAAACAGGTGCCATTAATACAGGTAACGAGTGGAGGACAGAGGAGCCTCTTAAAGAAGAAGTTACAGGTCTGTGAGAGCCAGAAATCGTGCTTGTTTGTAGGTGACCAAATACTTATTTTCCACCATAATTTGCAAATAAATTCATAAAAAATTCTAAAATGTGATTTGTCTGTCATAGTTGACGTGTACCTATGATGAAAATTACAGGCCTCTCTCATCTTTTTAAGTGGGAGAACTTGCACAATTGGTGGCTGACTAAATACTTTTTTCCCCCACTGTATCATTGGCCACAGGGCTATAATCAATGTCCCAGGGCAACGTGGGGGTAACATCACCCTTTGCGCTGCCATTTCACAGCATGGGGTTCTTCTCCGTCATGCCAAAATGGACGCTTACAACACACCTCACATTCTCGCATTTTTTGACCGATTGCACCACATCGTCACAGCAGGTAATGAAATGCACCAGATGCAATACACTGTCATCTGGGACAATGTGTCATTCCACCGCTCTGCTTTGGTCCAGAACTGGTTTCAACACCATCCACTGTTGACAGTACTATACCTTCCACCATACTATCCGTTTCTAAACCCTATCGAATAGTTTTTCTCTGCATGGCGGTGGAAGGTTTACGATCTCCAGCCCCAGGCTCAGGTACCCCTCATTCAGGCCATGGAGGACGCCTGTGACCAAGTCGACGCTGCAGCTGTGCAAGGATGGATTCGACATTCAAGACGGTTCTTCCCGCGTTGTCTTGCTAATGAGGATATTGCTTGTGATGTTGATGAAATTCTCTGGCCAGATCCAGCTAGGCGAAGAGATAATGTATAGTATGTTTACTGTAGTATTTTCTGTACAATATTGTCAGTTTTTTTCAGATTATTTTTTATGTTTGTTGTTGTTGTTATTTACTGTAATTGTAACCTGTACTGGATACAGTATTTTACGTTTGTCTGTTGTTTGCTGAGCTAACAGTGTTATGCACACTACTGTAGTAGCATGAAAACTGGGACATATTTTGTTGTGATTCTCCATGTTGACATGTTGACTGATTTGGGTATATGGAGAGAAATAAATGATATTTTCCTCAGTCTGCAGCATTGGTCTTGTGTAGTGTTTGTTTAGTTGCACTTTCTCTGTGTACTTCATTTACAGTACTCTAATCACTGAGGATTAGACTTGCTAAAAGTGTTTTAGGTTAGCAACAGCAGTGTGTAACTGGTTCAAAAAGATTGAAGTCATATGAAATGTGTGTGTTTCGTATGGTAACAAAATATTGTTTTTATGAAGTCGTGTATAGTTTTGACAAAAGTGTTCCATTTTGCAAATGATCTGAAGTGTTGTGCTACTTTGGTGTAGGGTTGCGCTAATTGTGTGTAGTGTTTTGACAAACCGGACCCTGTTTTCAAAATTGTGCTTAAACAATTGAAAAAAACTGTAATAAGTGTAAAATAAAGAACAGAGTAGCAGCTGCATATGATGAGTGTAAAGTGTGTGTGTGTGTGTGTGTGTGTGTGTGTGTGTGTGTGCGTGCGTGTTTATGTTGTGTCGGTATAACTGTGTGTGGGTGTATGAGTGTTTGTGTTGTCGGTATACATGTGTGTGTTATGTATGTGTATGTGGTGCCTTCAGAAAGTATTGAAACCCCTTGATTTTTTCCACATTTTTTTGCGTTATAGCCTGAATTAAAAATGTATTACATTAAGATGTTTTGTCACTGGCCTACACATAATACCCCATAATGTCAACGAATAAATATGTTTTTTAGAAATGTTTACAAATTAATAAAAAATGAAAAGCTGAAATGTCTTGACTCCATAGGTATTCAACCCCTTTCTTATGGCAAGCCTAAATAAGTTCAGCGGTAAAAATGTGCTTAACAAGTCACATAACAAGTTGCATGGACTCACTCTGTGTGCAATAATAGTGTTTAACATGAGTTTTGATTGACTACCTCATCTCTGTACCCCACACATACAATTTTCTGCAAGGTCCATCGGTCGAGCAGTGAATTTCAAACACAGATTCAACCACAAAGACCAGGGAGGTTTTTCAATGCCTTGCAAAGAAGGGCGCTTATTGGTAGCTGGGTTTTTTTTTTTTAACAGCCATTGAATATCCCTTTGAGCATGGTGAAGTTATTAATTACACTTGGGATAGTATATCAATACACCCAGTCACTACAAAGATACAGCTGTCCTTTCTTACTCATTTGCTGGAGAGGAAGGAAACTGCTCAGGGATTTCACCATGAGGCCAATGGTGACTTTAAAACAGTTACAGAGTTTAATGACTGTGATAGGAGTAAACTGAGGATGGATCAACAACATTGTAGTTACTCCACAATACTAACCTAATTAAAAGAGTGAAAAGAATACCATGTACAGAATAAAAAATATTATAAAGTATGCAACTTGTTTGCAACAAAGCACTAAAGTAATACTGCAAAAAATGTGGCAAAGGCAATTCCTGAATACAAATTGTTACAGTATGTTTGGGGAAAACCCAATACAACACATTACTGAGTACCACTCTTCATATTTTCAAGCATGGTGGTGGTTGCATCCTGTTATGGGTATACTTGTAATCGTTAAGGAGTGGGGAGTTTTCAGGATAAAAAATAAACGGAATGGAGCTAAGCACAGGCAAAATCCTAGAGGAAAACCTGGTCCAGTCTGCTTTCCACCAGACACTGGGAGATGAATTCACCTTCCAGCAGGACAATAACCTTCAATGGAGTTGCTTACGAAGAAGACAGTGAATGTTCCTGAGTGGACGACTTACAGTTTTGACTTAAATCTACAGTTGAAGTCGTAAGTTTACAAACACTTAGGTTCGAGTCATTAAAACTCGTTTTTCAACCACTCTACAAATTTCTTGTTAACAAACTATCGTTTTGGCAAGTCGGTTAGGACATCTACTTTGTGCATGACACAAGTCATTTTTCCAACAATTGTTTACAGACAGATTATTTCACTTATAATTCACTGTATCACAATTCCAGTGGGTCAGAAGATTACATACACTAAGTTGACTGTACCTTTAAACAGCTTGGAATGTTCCAGAAAATGATATCATGGCTTTAGAAGCTTCTGATAGGCTAATTGACATCATTTGAATCAATTGGAGGTGTACCTGTGGATGTATTTCAAGGCCTACCTTCAAACTCAGTGCCTCTTTGCTTGACATCATGGGAAAATCAAAAGAAATCAGCCAAGACCTCAGAAAAAAAATCGTAGACCTCCACAAGTCTGGTTCATCCTTGGGAGCAATTTCCAAACACCTGAAGGTACCACATTCATCTGTACAAACAATAGTACGAGAGTATAAACACCATGGGACCACGCAGCCGTCATACCGCTCAGGAAGAAGACGCGTTCTGTCTCCTAGAGATGAACGTACTTTGGTGCGAAAAGTGCAAATCAATCCCAGAACAACAGCAAAGGACCTTGTGAAGATGCTGGAGGAAACAGGTACAAAAGTATCTATATCCACAGTAAAACGAGTCCTATATCGACATAACCTGAAAGGCCGCTCATTAAGGAAGAAGAACACTGCTCCAAAACCGCCATAAAAAAGCCAGACTACGGTTTGCAACTGCACATGGGGACAAAGATCGTACTTTTTGGAGAAATGTCCTCTGGTCTGATGAAACATAAATAGAACTGTTTGGCCATAATGGCCATCGTTATGTTTGGAGGAAAAAGGGGGGTCTTGCAAGCCGAAGAACAACATCCCAACTGTGAAGCACGGGGGCGGCAGCATTATGCTGTGGGGGTGCTTTGCTGCAGGAGGGACTGGTGCACTTCACAAAATAGATGGCATCATGAGGAAGGAAAATTATGTGGATATATTGAAGCAACATCTCAAGACATCAGTCAGGAAGTTAAAGCTTCGTCGCAAATGGGTCTTCCAAATGGACAATGATCCCAAGCATACTTCCAAAGTTGTGGCAAAATGGCTTAAGGACAACAAAGTCAAGATATTGGAGTGGCCATCACAAAGCCCTGACCTCAATCCTATAGAACATTTGTGGCAGAACTGAAAAAGCATGTGCGAGCAAGGAGGCCTACAAACCTGACTCAGTTACACGAGCTCTGTCAGGTTGAATGGGCCAATTTTCACCCAACTTATTTTGGAACCTTGTGGAAGGCTACCCGAAACGTTTGACCCAAGTTAAACAATTTAAAGGCAATGCTACCAAATACTAATTGATGAAAGAAATTAAAACATAAATAAATCATTATCTCTGCTATTATTCTGACATTTCACATTTTTAAAATAAAGTGGTGATCCTAACTGACCCAAGACAGGGACTTTTTACTAGGATTAAATGTCAGGAATTGTGAAAAACTGAGTGTAAATGAATTTGGCTAAGGTGTATGTAAACTTCCGACTTCAACTGTACTTGGAAATCTATGAAAAGAATAATGGGCAAATGTTGCACAATCCAGGTGTGGAAAACTCTTAGACACTTACCCAGAGAGACTCACAGCTGTAATCACTGCTAAAGGTGCTTTTTCAAAGTATTGACTCAAATTTGCAAACGATTATAAAAACATGTTTTCACTTTGTCATTATGGGGTATTGTGTGTAGACAGGTGAGATGAAGAAAAAAAATCAATTTTGAATTCAGGCTGTAACATAACAAAATGTGGAATAAGTCACAGGGTATGAATAATTTCTGAAGGCACTGTATGTGAATGTGTGCGGGTTTTGTGTGAGAGTGTCAGTGTAGTGTGTGTGTGAGTGAGTGAGTGTGTATTACAGTGTGTATACATAGTCTTAGAGTCTGTGCAAGATAGGGTCAGTGCAGATAGTCTGGGTAACCATTCATTAACTATTTAGCAGTCTTATGGCTATTTAGCAGTCTTATGGCTTGGGGGTAGAAGCTGTCTCTGAGTTTATCAAAGCTTTGTAAAGCAAGGCTGTTTAAGTTGTCAATTAAAGGGCTAATGAGCAAGGCAGGGTTGAGGGTGGGACTGGGTTAATAAAATGTATTAACCCAGTCCCACCCTCAACCCTGCTTTGCTCATGCAATGAGGAGCCCATCTGGCCGCCACTGGATGACGACCACTTCCCCAAACGTCATACCCATAGCCATTGCACATCTGGGCCTGATTCCCCCTAGGAGCCCTCTAGCAGCCAGGTATCAGGAGAACAGAGGGGCTCCTTCTCTCTATGTTTGTTTGTAAGGACTACATGCTCCTAGGGGGAATCAGGCCCAGATGTGTTATGGGTAGGACGTTTGGGGAAGTGGTGACTTGAGGGGTCATCCAGGGGCGGCCCGATGGACTCATCATTGCACACAGCTGTGCCTTGCCATCTACCAGCCCTGACCTTTCACTCTTGACCCTGCTGTGCCCCCTCTGCTTGGAATGCAGGATCATCATTGGCTACCGAACTCCTCTTTAATTTCCTGTTATACTTTTCAAGGCTGCTCAAGGTAGTGTGTCTCTTGACGCCTCTCAGCCATGTGTTTAAAAAAGATTTACCCGGGCATTATCATCAGTTTCACAATTTCACAGTATTATTACAACCTTATAGTGTGGAAATATATATACACTACCGGTCAAGGGTTTTTCTTATTTTTTAAAACTATTTTCTACATTGTAGAATAATAGTGAAGGCATCAAAACTATGAAATAACACATATGGAATCATGTAGTAACCAAAAAAGTGTTAAACAAATCAAAATACATTTTATATTTGAGATTCTTCAAATAGCCACCCTTTGCCTTGATGACAGCTTTGCACACTCTTTGCATTCTCTCAACCAGCTTCATGAGGTAGTCACCTGGAATGCATTTCAGTTAACAGGTGTGCCTTCTTAAAAGTTAATTTGTGGAATGTCTTTCCTTCTTAATGCGTTTGAGCCAATCAGTTGTGTTGTGACAAGGTGGGGGGAAGATACAGAAGATAGCCCTATTTGGTAAAAGACCAAGTCCATATTATAGCAAGAGTAGCTCAAATAAGCAAAGACAAACGACAGACCATCATTAATTTAAGACATGAAGGTCAGTCAGTACGGAAAATTTTAAGAACTTTGAAAGTTCCTTCAAGTGAAGTCGCAAAAACCATCAAGCGCTATGATGAAGCTGGCTCTCATGAGGACCGCCACATGAATGGAAGACCCAGAGTTACCTCTGTTGCAGAGGATACGTTCATTAGAGTTACCAGCTTCAGAAATTGCATCTTAAATAAATGCTTCACAGAGTTCAAGTAACAGACACATCTCAACATCAACTGTTCAGAGGAGATAAGTGAATCAGGCCTTCATGGTCGAATTGCTGCAAAGAAACCACTACTAAAGGACACCAATAAGAAGAAGAGATTTGCTTGGGCCAAGAAACACGACCAATGGACATTAGACCTGTGGAAATTTGTCCTTTGGTCTTGAGTCCAAATTGGAGATTTTTGGTTCCAACCGCCATGTCTTTGAGAGACGCGGTGTGGGTGAACAGATTATCTCTGCATTTGTATTTCCCACTGTAAAGCATGGAGGAGGAGGTATTATGGTGTGGGGGTGCTTTGCTGGTGACAATGTCTGTGATTTATTTAGAATTCAAGGCACACTTAACCAACATGGCTACCACAGCATTCGGCAGCGATACGCCATCCCATCTGGTTTGGGATAGTCGGAATATCATTTGTTTTTCAACAGGACAATGACGCAATACACCTCCAGGCTGTGTAAGGGCTATTTTACCAAGAAGGAGAGTGATGGAGTGCTGCATCAGATGACCTGGCCTCCACAATCCGCCGACCTCAACCAAATTGAGATGTTTTGGGATGAGTCGGACTGCAGAGTGAAGGAAAAGCAGCCAACAAGTGTTCAGCATATGTGGGAACTCCTTCAAGACTGTTGGAAAAGCATTCCAGGTGAAGCTGGTTGAGAGAATACCAAATGTGTGCAAAGCTGTCATCAAGGCAAAGTGTGGCTATTTGAAGAATCTCAAATATAAAATATATTTAGATTTGTTTAACATTTATTTGGTTACTACATGATTCCATATGTGTTATTTCATAGTTTTGATGCCTTCACTATTATTCTACAATGTAGAAAACAGTAAATAAAGAAAGAAAGAAAAACCCTTGAATGAGTAGGTGTTCCAAAACTTTTGACCGGAGTGTATATAAAACACTTCTACATGAATTATGGATTGCTTCTACCTCAATTACCTAAAACTAACCGGTGCTCCCGCACATTGACTCTGTACCGGTACCCCCTGTATATAGCCTAGCTATTGTTATTTTACTACTGCTCTTTAATTATATATATATATATATTTTTTTTATATATTCTTTCTAAAAACTGCATTGTTGGTTAAGGGCTTGTCAGTAAGCATTTCACTGTTGTGTTCGGCGCATGTGACAAATAAAATTTGATTAGAACTATTTTGATTTGATTTGTGCTCTTACAGTAAATCAATATATTCAGCCCAGGACTGTATTGCACTCGTGTGGCTGATTATTCCATAATGAATAAACACATCTTAATCCTGTTTATTTATTTGTTAGAACATATTTAGTCACCTTGACCCTATTTGATTGAGAACGAGTGTTCATGGTTCATGATTTCTAGTGCAATAATTTGTTTATTGCACAAAGAATGTCAATCTTTAGAAGCAAACGTGTAACAGTAAAAAGCTGGAGCACTAAAGGTGAAGCTGGTTGCAGCCCTGGGCAATTTATTTTTATTATTATTTCTTTAGTCATTTAGCAGACGCTCTTATCCAGAGTGACTTGCAGGATCAAGTGCCTTGCTTAAGGGTACATCGACTGATTTTTCACCTAGTCGGCTCAGGGATTAGAACCAGTGCCCTTTTGGTTACTGGCACAACGCTCTTACCCACTAAGCTACCTCCCGTGTGCTTTGTTTTCTCCAGTGCGCTGTATTTACCGCACTGGAGTGTTTTACGCATTGCTGCGTACCGCTGTCTTACCCTCCTGCGACTGACTCTGTCCAAATCACCCGCCACAGAATCACACACCCAACAGCATGGGGTCAGCAGGAAACGGGAATATGCCTGGAGTCATGGAGCGGGTCCGGGAGCATTCCAACAAGCTAGCCAGCTTGGGCGAAGCGATGGATTGGGTTCTCCAGGTCGTCCAAAGCCTGGAGAGGAGAGGACCCAACCCTTTGGGACCAGTTGAGCGACCGGATCCAGCCACCCACACACAAGCACCCAGAGGGATTCACCTATCCCGACCGAGGGAGTGCGACGGGACACCGGCCCGCTGCCAGGGATTCCTTCTGCAGCTGGACCTCTATTTTTCCACCATCAGCCCGACTCCCTCGGAGCGGGAGAAGGTGTCCGTCCTCGTCTCCTGCCTCTCGGGTAAAATCCTGGAGTAAGCCAACGCGGTCTAGAGTGAAGGAGGAGATGCGTTGGACAACTACGGGGTGTTCGCTTGCCTATTCCAGGCAGTCTTCGATCATCCCCCGAAAGGAAGAGAGGCCGGCGAGCGCCTGGTCCATCTGAGGCAGGGGACGAGGAGTTTAGAACTCTAGCGGCGGGGTCCGGGTGGAACGAGCGGGCCCTCATTGACCACTTCCGGTGCAGCCTGCAGGAGGACGTACGAAGGGAGCTAGCCTGCCGGGATACTACTTTGACTTTCAACCAGCTGGTGGACATGGCCATCCGGTTGGACAACCTGCTGGCTTCCAGAGGACGTCCTGGAAGGGTCCAGCCCGTTTCACCCCCCTGCAACCCGGATTACGTGCCAATGGAGCTGGGTGGGGCAGCGATCCGGGAGAACGGAGGATGACAGATCCAGTGTCACTCTTGTGGCAAGAGAGGACATTCTGCTGCACGCTGTCGTCAGCATTCTTCTTGGTCTGGAGGCGGCAGGCAGGGCACTCTCACGTACCCCAGGTAGTTCAAACCCACACTCTTTCAGAGCCCTCTGCTGCGCACTTCACCATACACGTCAACTTCCCTGAGCACACGGTAGTTCCCCAGTGTAAGGCGTTGGTTGATTCAGGTGCAGCTGGGAACTTTATGGACAGGTTTTTAGCTAATAGGTTATTTATCACATTGGTTCCCCTACCCATTCCATTTCCCATCAAAGCACTTGACAGTCGACCATTAGGGTCAGGTTTTGTTAGGGAGGTTACAGCACCAGTCACGATGATTATGCAGGAAACCCATAGGGAGCAAATCACTTTTTATATTATTGAGTCCCCTGATTTCCCTGTTGTGTTGGGTCTTCCCTGGCTCACACTACACGACCCCACCTTTTTATGGCCACAGAGGGTTCTCACAGGGTGGTCGCGAGAGTGTCAGGGTAGGTGTTTCCGTTGGTGCAACCACGGTGGAAAGTCCAGACACTACCTCCACCATGCGCATTCCCCTCGAATACCTTGACTTGGCGCACACGTTTTCCAAAACGCAGGCGAACAAATTACCACCTCATCAGGTGGGGGATTGCGCGATAAACCTCCAGTTAGACTCTGTGCCATCCAGGAGTCATGTCTATCCCCTGTCGCAGGCTGAAACGGAGGCTATGCATTGATTACCGGGCATTTAATCAAACTACCATTCGCTATAGTTACCCTCTGCCCCTCATCTCCTCTGTTATGAAATCAATGCATGGGCCGCGCTTCTACACAAAATTAAATCTCCGGAGTGCGTACAACCTGGTGCGTGTCCGGGAGGGGGGCGAGAGGAAGACAGCATTCAGCACAACCACGGGGCATTACGAATACCTGGTGATGCCGTACGGGTTGATGAATGATCCATCCGTCTTCCAGTCCTTTGTGAATGAGGTGTTTCGGGACATGCTTGGTCATGGTGTGGTGGTCTACATAGATGACATTCTGGTGTATTCCGCTACGCGCGCCGAGCATGTGTCCCTCGTTCGCAGAGTGCTGGGCCGACTGTTAGAACATGACCATTATGCCAAGGCAGAAAAGTGTCTGTTCTCCAGCAATCCGTCTCCTTCCTCGGAAACCACATCACCACCTCAGGTGTGGAAATGGAGGGAGACCGCATTTCAGCCGTGTGTAATTGGCCGACTCCAACCACGGTAAAGGAGGTGCAGCGCTTTATTGGCTTTGCCAATTACTATCAGAGATTTATCCAGGGCTTTGGCAAGGTTGCAGCTCCCATCACCTCTCTGTTGAAGGGTGGGCCGTCCCGGCTCCGCTGGTCTGCTGAGGCTGACAGTACCTGAGGGGCTCTGTAACCTCAGCCCCGGTACTGGCCCATCCCGATCCATCATTACCGTTCGTAGTGGAGGTGGATGCGTCCGAGGTAGGGATAGGCGCTGTCCTATCTCAACGCTCGGGCATGCCACCCAAGCTCCGCCCCTGTCTTCTCTAAGAAGCTCAGCCCGCCGGAGCAGAACTACGACGTTGGTGATCGGGAGCTGTTGGCTGTTGTCAGAGCCCTGACCGCGTGGAGGCACTGGCTCGAGGGGGCGAAACACCCTTTCCTCATCTGGACTGACCACCGTAACCTGGAGTACATCCGGGCAGCGAGGAGGCTGAACCCTCGCCAGGCCAGGTGGGCCTTGTTCTTCACCCGGTTTGATTTCACATTGTCATATATACCAGCTACTAAGAACGTGAAAGCAGACGCACTGTCACGGCTGTACGACACAGAGGAGAGGCCCATAGACAACAACCCCATACTCCCGGCCTCCTGCATTGTGGCGCCGGTAGTGTGGGCAGTGGACGCGGACATAGAGTGGGCGTTACGCACAGAGCCATCTCCACCTCAGTGCCCAGCTGGGCTGCGGGACGTGCCGTCTCTTGTCCATGATCATCTGATCTATTGGGCATACATACTCCTTTGGTCACCCAGGTATCGGCCGTACCGTGCGCTGCCTGACCGGGAAGTACTGGTGGCCTACCTTGGCTAAGGATGTGAGGGTGTATGTCTCCTCCTGCTCGGTGTGCACCCAGAGTAAGGCACCTAGGCACCTCCCAGTGAATAAGTTACATCCCTTACCAGTTCCAAAATGGCCATGGTCCCACTTGTCAATTGACTTTCTCACTGATCTTCCCCTCTCTCAGGGAAACACCACCATCCTGGTCATTGTTGACTGCTTTCCTAAAGCCTGCCGCCTCCTTCCTCTACCTGGTCTCCCCACGGCCATGCAAATAGCGGAAGCCCTGTTTACTCACGTCTTCTGGCACTACAGGGTTCCAGAGGACATAGTGTCTGACCGGGGTCCTCAGTTTACATCCAGGGCCTGGAAGGCGTTCATGGAATGTCTGGGGGTCTCGTTCAGCCTGACCTCTGGGTTTCACCCCGAGACTAATGGGCAGGTAGAATGGGTAAATCCGGATGTGGGTAGGTTTCTGTGGTCCTACTGCCAGGACCGGCCGGGGGAGTGGTCAGTGTTCTTGCCATGGGCCGAATATTCCCAGAACTCTCTCCGCCACTCCTCCACTAACCTAACTCTCTTTCAATGTGTCAGCCGGTTCTGGCACCGTGGCATCAGAGCCAGACCGAAGCTCCTGCGGTGGACGACTGGTTTTGGCGTGCGGAGGAGACGTGGAACGCTGCCCACGTCCACCTCCAGCGCGCCGTGCGTTGCCAGAAAGCCAACACTGACTGCCACCGTAGTGAGGCCCCGTTCTTTGTACCGAGTGATCAGGGCAGGCTCTCGACCCGAAATCTGCCACTACACCTGCCCTGCCGGAAGCTGAACCCGCGGTTTGTGGGGTCGTTCAAAGTCCTGAGGAGAATAAACAAGGTTACGTATAGGTTACTACTCCCTCCTGATTACTGTATTAACCCCTCATTTCATGTGTCTCTCCTCAGGCCGGTTGTGGCTGGTCCGCTCCAGGAGTCTGAGGTGCGGGATGTCCCTCCACCCCCTCTGGACATCGAGGGGGCCCCGGCGTACTCCGTCCATTCCATCCTGGATTCGAGGTGTCGGGTGGGGGGCCTTCAATACCTTGTGGAGTGGGAGGGGTACGGTCCGGAGGAGCGGTGCTGTGTCCCGGTGAGGGATGTCCTCGATCACTCCCTGTTGCCGGATTTCCACCTTCGCCATCTGGCTCGCCCTGCTCCGCGTCCTCCTGGCAGCTTCCTCTCCTTGTTCGGGCAGGCTTCGGCATTCGTCTTCACCGGCCTTCTAGCCGCTGCCACTCATCATCTCATCATTCCATTTGTTTTGTCTTGTTTATTACACACACCTGGTTCATATCCCCTCATCAGTACATATACAGTGGGGAGAACAACTATTTGATACACTGCCAATTTTGCAGGTTTTCCTACTTACAAAGCATGTAGAGGTCTGTAATTTTTATCATAGGAACACTTCAACTGTGAGAGACGGAATCTAAAACAAAAATCCAGAAAATCACATTGTATGATTTTTAAGTAATTCATTTGCATTTTATTGCATGCCATAAGTATTGGCAACAACCTCCTTCCCTCAGTAAGAGCATTGAAGATGGGTCGTGGCTGGGTCTTCCAGCATGACAACGACCCGAAACACACAGCCAGGGCAACTAAGGAGTGGCTCCGTAAGAAGCATCTCAAGATCCTGGAGTGGCCTAGCCAGTCTCCAGACCTGAACCCAATAGAACATCTTTGGAGGGAGCTGAAAGTCCGTATTGCCCACCAACAGCCCTGAAACCTGAAGGATCTGGAGAAGGTCTGTATGGAGGAGTGGGCCAAAATCCCTGCTGCAGTGTGTTCAAACCTGGTCAAGACCTACAGGAAACGTATGATCTCTGTAATTGCAAACAAAGGTTTCTGTTCCAAATATTAAGTTCTGCTTTTCTGATGTATCAAATACTTATGTCATGCAATAAAATGCAAATTAATTACTTAAAAATCATACAATGTGATTTTCTGGATTTTTGTCCTGTCCCCTTTGCAGAAAAGCATCCCCAAAGAATGATGTTTCCACATCCATGCTTCACGGTTGGGATGGTGTTCTTGGGGTTGTACTCATACTTCTTCTTCCTCCAAACATGGCGAGTGGAGTTTAGACCAAAAAGCTCTCTTTTTATCTCATCAGACCACATGACCTTCTCCCATTCCTCCTCTGGATCATCCAGATGGTCATTGGCAAACTTCAGATGGGCCTGGACATGCGCTGGCTTGAGCAGGGGGACCTTGCGTGCGCTGCAGGATTTTAATCCATGACGGCGTAGTGTGTTACTAATGGTTTTCTTTGAGACTGTGGTCCCAGCTCTCTTCAGGTCATTGACCAGGTCCTGCCGTGTAGTTCTGGGCTGATCCCTCACCTTCCTCATGATCATTGATGCCACACGAGGTGAGATCTTGCATGGAGCCTCAGACCGAGGGTGATTGACCGTCATCTTGAACTTCTTCCATTTTCTAATAATTGTGCCAACAGTTGTTGCCTTTTCACCAAGCTGCTTGCCTATTGTCCTGTAGCCCATCCCAGCCTTGTGCAGGTCTACAATTTTATCCCTGATGTCCTTACACAGCTCTCTGGTCTTGGCCATTGTGGAGATTGTTGGAGTCTGTTTGATTGAGTGTGTGGACAGGTGTCTTTTATACAGGTAATGAGTTCAAACAGGTGCAGTTAATACAGGTAATGAGTGGAGAACAGGAGGGCTTCTTAAAGAAAAACTAACAGGTCTCTGAGAGCTGGAATTCTTACTGGTTGGTAGGTGATCAAATACTTATGTCATGCAATAAAATGCAAATTAATTACTTAAAAATCATACAATGTGATTTTCTGGACTTTTGTTTTAGATTCCGTCTCTCACAGTTGAAGTGTACCTATGATAAAAATTACAGACCTCTACATGCTTTGTAAGTAGGAAAACCAGCTAAATCGGCAGTGTATCAAATACTTGTTCTCCCCACTGTACATGAAATGAGTTAGAATAGGAAATATAGCAAAATGAATAGGAAATGTAGTCATTGACAAGGTTAGAAATAATGATTTTTAATATAAATAATAATTGTGTCCTTCAAACTTTGCTTTCGTCAAAGAATCCTCCATTTGCAGCAATTACAGCCTTGCAGACCTTTGGCATTATAGTTGTCAATTTGTTGAGGTAATCTGAATAGAATTCACCCCATGCTTCCTGAAGCACCTCCCACAAGTTGGATTGGCTCGATGGGCACTTCTTACGTACCATACGGTCAAGCTGCTCCCACAATAGCTCAATAGGGTTGAGATCCGGAGACTGTGCTGGCCACTCCATTATAGACAGAATACCAGCTGACTGCTTCTTCCCTAAATAGTTCTTGCATAGTTTTAGATTCCGTCTCTCACAGTTGAAGTGTACCCATGATAAAAATTACAGACCTCTACATGCTTTGTAAGTAGGAAAACCTGCAAAATAGGCAGTGTATCAAATACTTGTTCTCCCCACTGTAAATATTCCCTTTGCTCCCCTTGTCTTTGTGTGTGATTGTTTATTGTGGAGGTTATTATAGCTCGGTGGAGCCATTGTATTTTGTATCGCCGGGATATTCACCCTTGTGCCTTGTTTTCTCCAGTGCGCCGTATTTACCGCACTGGACTGTTTTACACATTGCTGCGTACCGCTGTCTTACCGAATAAACCATTTATTCAATGATTTACCCTCCTGCGCCTGACTCCGTCCAAATCACCTGCCAATTGGCCCAGCGTCATCCAGGGTAGGGGAGGGAATGGCCGGCAGGGATGTAGCTCAGTTGGTAGAGCATGGCGTTTGCAACGCCAGGTTGTGGGTTCAATTCCCACGGGGGGCCAGTATGAAATATAAAAAATTATGTATGCACTCACTAACTGTAAGTCGATCTGGATAAGAGTGTCTGCTAAATGACTAAAATCTAAAAATCTGTCTGCGGCTGCAGAGAGATGTTCTTATAGGATGCCTGGGAAAAATCCATTAGATCTCCTGTATCTTAGCAACTGCAGACTTGTTTTAGGTCCACCACCTTGGAAAGAGAGAGGTGACCAAAGCGTAGTCAAACTTGGACAGGAACATATTGGGCATGTTCCAGGTAGACTAAATGCTGCATAGGTCTGCGCAGGTCATCTTAGCTTTGCAATGTTGGATGATGTGTTAAACAAATGGTTCTGGAATGCACCTGTAATGTCTTCCTGATTTCAGACGACAATAGCTAGCTTAAACACATCGAAAACAAAGTTACTCTATATACAGTGCCGTGAAAAAGTATTTTCCCCCTTTCTGATTTTCTCAGTTTTTGCATATTTCTGATACTGAATGTTATCAGATCTTCAACCAAAACCTAATATTAGATAAGGGGAAACAGAGTTTACAAATAACACAAAAAAATATACTTATTTTATTTATTTAATTAACAAAGTTATGCAACACCCTGTGTGAAAAAGTAATTGCCCCCTGACACTCAATAACTGGTTGTGCCACCTTTAGCTGCAATGACTGCAGCCAAATGCTTCCTGCAGTACTGTTTTAACTCAGCGACATTTGTGGGTGTTCAAGCACGAACTGCTCATTTCAAGTCCTACCACAACATCTCCATTGGGATTAGGTCTGGACTTTGACTAGGCTATTCCAAAACGTATAATGTGTTGCTTTTTAGCCATTTCCATATAGACTTGATTGTGTGTTTTGGATCATTGTCTTGCTGCATGACCCAGCTGTGTTTCAGCTTCAGCTCACAGACAGATGGCCTGACATTCTCCTGTAGAATTATCTGATACAGAGCAGAATTCATGGTTCCTTCTATTAAGGCAAGTCGTCCAGGTTCTGAGGCAGCAAAGTATCCCCAAACCATCACACTAACACAACCATGCTTGACCGTTGGTATGAGGTTCTTACTGTGGAATGCAATGTTTGGATTTCGCCAGGCATAATGGGACCCATGTCATCCAGGTGCTTCCAGGTGCTTTTTGGCAAACTTTATTCAACTTTTTGGACCGAGCAGTTCATGCTTGAAAACCCACAAATGTTGCTGAGTTACAGCAGTTCTGCATGGAAGAGTGGGCCAAAATTCCTCCACAGTGACGTGAGAGACTGATCAACAACTACAGGAAGCGTTTCGTTGGAGTCATTGCAGCTAAAGGTGGAACAACCAGTTATTGAGCGTAAGGAGGCAATTACTTTTTCACACAGGGGCATTGGGTGTTGCATAACTTTGTTTATGTAATAAATAAATGAAATAAGTATGTAATTGTTGTGTTATTTGTTCACTTAGTTTCCCTTTATCTAATATTAAGTTTTGGTTGAAGATCTGATAACATTCAGTATAAAAAATATGTAAAAGTAGTGGAAATTAGAATGGGGACAAATACTTTTTTACGGCACTGTAGGCCTAACTGTTACTGGTATGAGACATTAGGGACATGGACGAAGTACCAGATTGGGGGTCTACAAATCTCAGATGGGGCATGCTGCTCTTATGTTATTTGTGTGACTTGTATTGCTCTAGTAAATTGCCAGATGGGTAAATGGAAAAAGGTGTTAAACTCTTAACTATGCATACCTCATACCACTAAGCAAAGATATTGTTATTGTATCATATAAAAATGACAGAACAGTATTCCATCTCGAAAACAACAAGTTTAATGAAGTTTAAATAAACTGAAGTTGATAATCCCCCTGCCCGCACGGTATGAAGCCACTTTCACAGGTCACTTTTATCTGTAATGGATGAGAAATGACCAAAGTGGAAACTAAAGGAAAATATGGGAGACATCAATAGGAAATTTTCCACAGCACAATTAATCTTTCCCCTCCCTGCATCATCCAAGAGACAGAATAAGGAAGTCGTGATAGTGACATGTTGAAAGATCTAGAAAACAATGTGCCATGTTCAACTCAAGAGCCAGAGGCAGGGAAATCAGAGAAAAAATTGAAAATTGAGGATAATTAATGTGGGATGAGCTTGAGTGTGGCACAAAGTGAGCTCTGAACATTCTCAAGATCTGTCTTCGTCGTGTCGTGATTAACTGCCTTTACGCTGTAGTTGGGACGGCCAACCTTACCACATCTCCCACATGGGATATGTGAGAAGCTACGGCATGGTGCATGTTCGGTGAGCGCTCTTCTGCAAAGGTGATTTGTCAAAGAAAAAAGTTGAGAACAAGTCTAAACATAACCACAGGAAGCAGCGCACATCAATTTGATTCTATTTTTACGGTTAGTTTAACTACCATTACAGTCTAAATCGACACTGTTGAATCTGTTTGACCTATTATCGAAGGCAACCAGAAGAATAACCCTTTCTGTCGCAGCTGGAGACCTGCAGCTATTAAAACAACATGGGAATTTACAGTTCATTCGGAAAGTATTCAGACCTTGACTATTTCCACATTTTGTTACTTTACAGCCTTATTCTAAAATTGATAAAATAAAATAACTCCTCATCAATCTACACACAATACCCCATAATGACAAAGTGAAAACAGGTTTTAAGACATTTTTGCAAATGTATTAAAAATAAAAACAGAAATACTTTATTTACATAGGTATTCAGACCCTTTGCTATGAGACTCGAAATTGAGCTCAGGTGCATCATATTTCCATTGATCATCCTTGAGATGTTTCTACAACTTGACATTTCTTTTTAATGCTCTAATTATGTTGGTAACCAGTTTATAATAGCGATAAAGCACCTTGGGGGTTTGTGGTATAAAGAATTAAAACATTCAACCTCTCTCTAAAAGCATCAGTAACACAAAAGTTACACTTAAATCCAAACGGCTCACCCCTTGTTCAAATATGGCCTTTTTCCCTTTATCCATATTACAACCTCTCACTTTCAGTTAATTGAAAATATAACCTTTTTCAAAATATCGCCCTTTCTAAAACAAGCCATACAAAGCTGGTTGCAATTCCAGTTCCATCCTCCAGAAAAGACAGAACAAATATTATGGTTAAATTCAAACATATTCATTTTCTTTATGGATTTTCTTTATGAAGGTAGGGAACTTGTTTGTCTGCCTTTTATTAAAGACCATGAATAAAAATATATACCAGTTTTACTTGAGGACCAAAATGTTGACAGCGGTTGACAGATTTGCGATGTGCTGATTCCGTGGCACATGGTTTAGGAACTGATACACAAAACAACGCTTGATTTAAAACTCATAGTTTTTCAATTTCAATTATTATACAAAAATCTTGCCACAAACAAAATGTTATGTATATGGGGCATACAACCATCTGAGCTCTGCAGATTTTGATACAAAGAGACAGAATCATTAGATCACTTATTTTGGTATTGCCCCCATGTATCTTGTTTCTGGTCACAGGTTTAGGAATGACTGAAAAATCACAACATTTATCTAAAATTAACCCTACACTGTTGGGATATTTGGAAAGCCATAGTCAATCAATCAACAATATAATAAAAAGTGCCTTGTATGTCAAATGTGTGTAGAATCTACATGTAACAACAATAGAAAAAGCTTTAAAAACAAAGTTTATTTTTGTCCTCTAAAGTGGGGGTGGATTTTTTAAGAATCTCAAATATAAAATATATTTTGATTTGTTTAGCACTTTTTTTGTTACTACATGATTCCATGTGTATTATTTCATAGTTTTGATGTCTTCACTATTATTCTACAATGTAGAAAATATTAAAAATAAAGAAAAACCCTTGAATGAGTAGGTGTTCTAAAACTTTTGACTGGTAGTGTATGAATTTGCAAACATTTCTAAAAACAATTGATCCATTTCATCATAAGGCTGTAACGTAACAAAATTTGAAAAAAGTCAAGGGGTATGAATACCGAATGCACTGTATATTTAATTAAATGCACTATGCTTGTCATTTTCAATGAAAATGTACAATGCTTTAAGACATATTTAACACCAAATCCTCTCATCAGTGGGATGTGCAGACCATAGAGATGTATAGAGGACCAGTTTTTGCATGGGAAGTACCATTTAGGACTGGGTGGGACTTTCATCAGTACCATTTAGTCAACTGGGTGGGACTTTCAATGGGTTAAGGATGGATAACATAATTCCATCCAGGTCATCAGGAGGGATTTAGTCATTTAGTGGACACTCTTATCCAGAGCAACTTAAAGGAGCAATTAGGGTTAAGTGCCTTGCTCAAGGGCACATCGACAGATTTTTCACCTAGTCGGCTCTGGGACTCAAACCAGCAACCATTCAGTTACTGGCCCAATGCTCTTAACTGCTAGGTTACCATCAGCCATTGAATTAAAACTTGTGAACAAACATTCCAGAACTGCAGATGGCAGTAAATAGCCAACCTTGGCTTTATTGCTGTTCAAACAACACACTTCAGGTGGCAGTATGCACCTTTCAGTTTCCTTACCAACTCATAGAAGTAGAAGAAAAAGCAAATTCTACTTAAAAATGGAAATGACCTCAATTGCGTTGCCCATGCGCTCACAGGCGACATAAAGGGACAGATACAACGTTGCGATTTCTATGCAGACCAGAATCATCTACAGATGCAACTTGTTTGCTTTACTGTCAATATCCTGTTGTTCAAAGGTCAAAGGTCAGATCAGGGCCACAGACACCATAACATCATGATCCAATGTATCCGAGTTAAATAGTCAAAATAATTAGGAGAGTCCGAACACTGGATAATTGCATACTTCTCTGCAATTGATGTCAATTATTTGTTTATGCAGGCCTTTGCCAAGCAAGTCTGTGAGAGAACATATGGATAATTATTTCCCCCTAAAGTTAGTATAATGGTGCAATAGTTCAACAAAGTTGTTAGAGCAACAATCAGGATGACTTATTTAGGAAACATCCCCTCTGAACATTCATGCAGAATGCAGTCAAAGTGATAGCGATACATGTAGATCTATTCTGACCTTGAATTTAAGCATGAAGAAACGTGTCAGCCAGCTATTCGTTTGGGTGTAGATCAGTGGCAGAGGTGTGTCTACAGATACACAGTATTCTGACCTTGACTTAATCCCCTCATAATTCCACCACATTTACTTGTGAAGATAACATGAATATGGTTTGAGCAACCTGTCGGCTCCAAGTGGAAAAACATTGACTTTCTTTTTCCCGATAGAAAGAAAACTAAGCTCCATGCACTGTAATTTCTAAATTTATAAGAGCCATTGATAAGACCTAGGTAAATGAGTAATCCGTTTGGATATTAAGATGGCGCCGTACTGTATGGCTGCAGTCTTGCGAGCTCCGACCCAACCCAAGTGTCACATGCTTCGCAAACAACAGGTGTAGACTAACAGTGAAATGCTTACTTACGGGCCCTTCCCAACAATAAACAAATAAAATAATAATAATATAAACAATGGTGTAACACGTGGAATAAATACACAATGACCAATGATGGCTTGGCTATATACATGGGGTACCAGTACCGAGTTGATGTGCAGGGGTACAAGGAAATTGAGGTAGATATGTACATATAGGTATAGGGTAAAGTGACTAAGCAACAGGATAGATAATAGACAGTAGCAGCAGCATATGATCAAATCAAATCAAATCAAATGTTATTGGTTACATGCGCCGAATACAACAGTTGCAGACATCACAGTGAAATGCTTACTTACAGCCCTTAACCAACAGTGCATTTATTTTTAACAAAAAAAGTAAAAATAAAACAACAACAAAAAAAGTGTTGAGAAAAAAAAGAGCAGAAGTAAAATAAAATAACAGTAGGGAGGCTATATATACAGGGGGGTACCGTTGCAGAGTCAATGTGCAGGGGCACTGGCTAGTTGAGGTAGTTGAGGTAATATGTACTATGTAATATGAGTGTGGAAGTGTGTGTGTGCCTGTGTTTATGTGTTGTGTGTGTGTGTGTGTGTGTGTGTGTGTGTGTGTGTGTGTCTGTGTGTTGGAGTTTCAGTTTAAGTATATGTGAGTGTGTGGGTAGAGTCCACTGTGTGTGCATAGTCAAAAAGAGTTGCAAAAAGGGTCAATACAGACAGTCTGGTTAGCTATTTGGTTAACTATTTAGCATGTCTTGGGGGTAGAAGCTTTTTAGGAGCCTTTTGGTCCCAGACTTAGCGCTCTTGTACCTTTTGCCGTGTGGTAGCAGAGGGAACAGAGATACTTTGACAAAAATGTTGGGCCTTCCTCTGACACCACCTGGTATAGAGGTCCTGGATGGCAGGGAGTTCGACCCCAGTGATGTATTGGGCAATACACACTACCCTCTGTAGCGCCGTTCGGTCGGATGCTGAGCAGTTGCCATGCCAAGCAGTGATGCAGCCAGTCAAGATGCCTTCAATGGTTCAGCTGTAGATCTTTTTGAGGATCTGAGGGCCCATGCCAAATCTTTTCAGCCTCCTTAGGGGGAAGAGGTGTTGTTGTGCCCTCTTCACGACTGTGTTGGTGTGTTTGGACCATGATTGTCCTTCTGGAAGGTTCTCCCATCTCCACAGAGGAACTCTGGAGCTCTGTCAGAGTGACCATCGGGTTCTTGGTCACCTCCCTGACCAAGGCCCTTCTCCCCCTATTGCTCAGTTTGGCCGGGCTGCCAGCTCTAGGAAGAGTCTTGGTGGTTCTAAACGTCTTCCATTTAAGAATAATGGAGGCCCCTGTATTCTTGGGGACCTTCAATGCTGCAGAAATGTTTTGGTACCCTTCCTCAGATCTGTGCCTCGACACAATCCTGTCGGAGCTCTACGGACAATTCCTTCGACCTCATTGCTTGGTTTTTGCTTTGACATGCACTGTCAACTGTGGGACCTTATATAGACAGGTGTTTGGCTTTCCAAATCATGCCCAATCAATTGAATTTACCACAGGTGGACTCCAATCAAGTTGTAGAAACATCTCAAGGATGACCAATGGAAACAGGATGCACCTGAGCTCAATTTCAAGTCAAGTAGCAAAGGGTCTTAATACTTATGTAATTAAGGTATTTCTGTTTTGTATTTTTAATACATTTGCACCAAACAATTAAAACTTGTTCTCGCTATGTCATTATGTGTGTAGATTGATGAGAAAAAATATAAATATTTTTAAAGTAAGGATGTAACGTGACAAAATGTGGAAAAAGGGAAGGGGTCTGAATATTTTCCGAATGCATTGTAGATATTTGATCATCTCCAAATATTAATGACGTCTGGAATCTAACACAGTCTCACTGGAATTATCAAAATGGCAAGAGTCAGGCAAACATCAACCCTCAACATGTCAACAGCTCGTATAGGCACAGTTTAGCTGAGACTAATTTCTTGACAGGTAGGCTGGTAGTCTTTTTCTGAAATAATTATTTTCACCTTACAGTATGCCTGTGTTAACTGAAATGGTGCTCACATTTTGTTAGCTAGCTAAGGTTAGCATGCTAGCTAGTTACACTGACAGCTTTCAATCAGTGCCCTATTTGTTGTTATTTTTCTGCTACATGTGGTAATCACCACAACGTTCCCACCCCCAATTCCTGAATATATATTAGCGGTCTGCATCAGTCTTTGAGGTGGAACCTAAACGAGAATTTCCTCTAGGACAGGAATTACTCTAAATAGGTATGGTAACTTCCTATGAGGTGGGCCTTTAAGGCAAAGGGAAAACCGGCCACCTCTTCTCTCCGTTCTATTGGCCAATAAGATGGATGACCTCCGATTGTGGGTTTTCTATCAACGGGACTCTCGTAACTGCAATATTCTCTGCTTTTCTGAAAAATGGCTTTCGGACAAGATACCCTTCATGGCTATCCAACTTGATGGATTCGCCATTCACCGAGCGGACAGGACATTGGCTTCAGGGAAATCAAGAGGCGGAGGGTTTGCCTCTTCATCAACAGCAAATGGTGTGCTGACTCTAGCACAGTGGAAGTCTCGACCCATTGTTCACCCATCTTGGAATACCTCCCGAGAGAGTTTTCAGCTGTTATTGTGACTGCTTCCACCCCAGGACAAGAAAAATGGGGCTGCAGTGGAGTGGGTCGGGGGCTTCAAGTTGCTCGGTGCCCAAGTCACTAAGGACTTAAAATGGTCCACACACACAAACAGTCTTGAAGAAGGTTGAAAAGATTTGGCGTGGGCCCTCAAATACTCAAAAAGTTATACAGCTGCATCATTGAGAGCTGACCCTGGAACTGACACTGTATATAACTAACTTACTTTCTTGTGTTCTTCTTATTTCTATTTCTCATGTGTTTTTGTTGTACTTTAAAATGCATATATAGTACTACTGATATTGATTACTGCAATGTTGGGAAAGAGAAAGCAAGATAGGAATTTCACTGTACTTGTGCACGTGATAATAAAACTTGAAACTATATGACAAATATAAATGACAATTGTTTTATAATTATTTTACCTTATGATCACTGGAGACAAATGTGACCCATTTCAGGAAGCTAGGAGTATGTTGCACATCACTACTTCACAGGAGAGGCATTAGAACGTATATATATATTTTATTTTATCAAAATGCGATTTTTGGTAGAAATGACTTCTGGAACATGTGAACTTTCATGTGCCTTAATAACAAACTTGTATTCCATCTGTAAATACGAATACAATTGTTAAATTACGAGCCTAGTTGGTTTAGCCACGGAAAAAGACAGGAACCTTCCTGTTAGCCATGATTGGCTGAGATAATGGCTGGGCTGGACATGCCGGGAGATGAGTTTGGATTGGTCTGCCATGTAGCATGCTTCTGTCTATAACGTGAGCTGCTCATTATGTGTTTATGATCCTTTCTACCGTTGCTTTTTTGAAAGATACGTTAGCCATCGAGAACTACAAACGTTTTGCTACTTTTCTCGAGAACATTGATGCCCTGAATTTAGCAAGCGCTATCGACAGATCAGTTGGAATAAGTTGTGTTGGGCTACTTTCTGCACATGCCACAGTCAGTGTGAACTGGAGTGACTTGACAAAATGCTGGCCAAACAAGATGTAGCTATAAAACAAAACAGAGATAAATGGTTCCAGTCTGCCATGAATCGTTCATCCATGTATACAGGTAAGAGTCTAGCTACATTTTCAGATGATAAATTTCACATTTTGTAAAAAACTCAATTTCATTGCAAGTTAAAGAGTACTGTTCACTAGCTAGCGAACGTTAGCTTGCTGGCTCGCTAGCTAACGTTACGTGTATGATCTGTGTAGTAATATTATTTGAATCAGAAATCTATTTGCATGGCTAGTTATAGCCTAATGTTAGCTAGCTAGCTAACATTGAACCTAGTTGGTTAGGTTTAGCTACCTGCAGATTCATACTACAACTATGACAATTAGTTTGTATTGGTAGTATTATGAGTTGGGATAATGCAGGTTCATTGTTTAGCTAGCTAGTTAGCTACATGTCTAAACAAAAGACTCCACTTTGCCAGATGATTACATGACCCATCAAGTTAGCCAGGTGTGTCTGGGGGTGATTTCGGCCATCTGTTGTATTTCATGAACATGTGTACATGTCTAGACAATAGTGACCCATCCACTTACATAGAGTAGATGTGGCTGGGGGGTGGTTATAGCATTTCTTTCACATGACCCATCAATTATGACAAGTGTGTCATCTAATAATTATAAAATATTTGTATCTGGAAACTTTCTGTTTTTGATATTGCTACTATGAAAATATGCAAGTAACCATTTCACTGTACCGTTTACACCTTCTTTATCCTGTGCATGTGACAAATAAACATAGATTTTATTGGATATAGTGTCTGTTTACCAGAGACCTGCACCAAACTCAGATTAGGATATTGGCAAGGACTAGATAAAGTGTATTTTTACCTGGAGTTTTTCCTTATTATAGGCTACTACTTTTACCACTTTTAGTCTTGAAATCTTGGTTGTTTACTACACTACTCCCTCCTTAAGAGATGGGTGGGGCTAAGGCTTAAGAGGGTGTGAACAACGCTGAATGGGTGTAGACAAAGAAGAGCTCTCCAGTAGGTGTACCAAAACATTAAAGTGACATTTTCTCAAAATCAACTTTCAAAGCAGAATTACTTTCCCATTGTTCCTCAACTGCAGTGTATGATACACAATTTTCTGCCTCTTTCTCTACTTTTATCCATTGTAAAAAAAACACCATTCCAAGTTTTGCTACATAGGACTTAATCCATGTGGTGGGTCACAAATGTGACCCGTTTCAGGAAACTAGGCGTATGTTGGCGGCTCACTACTTCACAGGAGAGCCATTTGAACGTAAACTTTTAAAAAAATCAAAATGCATTTTTTTGGGCAGAAATGCCTTCTCGAATATGTGAACTTTCATGTGCCTTAATAACAAACTTGTATGCCATCTGTAAATACGAATACAATTGTGACATTTCGAGCCTAGTTGGTTTAGCCAAAGAAGAAGACAGCAACCTTCCTGCTAGCCATGATCGGCTGAGATAATGAGTGGGCTGGACATGCCGAGAGATGAGTTTGGATTGTTCTGCCATATAGCACGCTTCTGTCTATTTGAGCTGGTCAGTATGTCTAGGTAATCCTGTCTAACGCTGCTTTAAACATTTTTTTATTAAAACTGCATAAGTGTTGCTCTCCACTTTCTGGAGGACCGAGTTTTGAAATCAGTGGAATTCGATAGCTAAGGAGATGGAGAAAACACCTGTCTCCGGATTACATCTTCAAACTAAGGGCAACCATGGCATCCGACAGGAGACGCGTCCATCCATGAATGATGTATACGGGTAAGAGAGTCTAGCTAGCTATATTTTCAGATATTACACATTTCTAATTTTGACAGAAAGAGCCATTTTCTTGGCTAGCTATAGCCTAATGTTAGCTAGCACATATTGAACCTGATTGGTTAGTTACCTGCAGATTGATGCAGGGTAGTAACGTCATGAGTTGTGATTATGGTTCATTGTTTACCTAGCTAGCTAGCTAACGTTAGCTGGATGGCTCAACCTTAATATTTGTATCTCAGAGCAATTTGCTTAGCTAGCTATAGCCTAATGTTAGCTAACTAACATTGAACCTGGTTGGTTAGCTAACTGCATATTCATGCAGGGTAGTAACGTCATGAGTTGTGATTATGGTTCATTGTTTACCTAGCTAGCTAGCTACATGTCTTAACAAAAGACTCCACTATGCAAGTAACCATTTCAGGTGCGTTCGTAAATTCAGTCTGGCCAACTACTCCGATTTCAAGAACTGATGAATTTATGAACGCTCAACACCCGTTGAATATGGCCGGTGTCAGTAAACGTCAGCAAAAAAGTGTAATTAAATTGTTGCCAGCAGCACAGTTACAGTCACCAATGCTCTGGATAACATAAAAAAAAAAACAGCTCTGCTAGGGCAAGTAAAATGGTCAGTGGGGTGTTCTCTCATTATGTGTCTGGAAGTAGCTAGCAAGCTAGCCAATGTTTGCCAGTTAGCTTGGGTGCTTGACTGCCATTGTGAGGTCAGAACGTTCGGATCAACCCTACTCGTTGGCCAGAGCGTCCGGTGTGCGCTCTGAACGCTCCGAGAGCGACACGTTTTGAACTTTTTGACAGCACAGTTGCAGTCACCAATGCTCTGGATAACATAACTGCCTAACCAGCTCTGCTAGGGCGAGTAATGTTCAGTGAGCTGTTCTGTTGTGTCTGGAAGTAGCTAGCAAGTTAGCTTGGGTACTTGACTTCTGTTGTTAGTACAGAATACTCAGATCAACCCTTAAAGAGATGGGTGCCCACCAAAACTATTTTAAAATAGAAAGAATAGGGCACCACAACAAACCTGCCAAGAGAGGGCTGCCCACCAAAACTCACGGACCAGGCAAGGAGGGCATTAATCAGAGAGGCAACAAAGAGACCAAAGATAATCCTGAAGGAGCTGCAAAGCTCCACAGCGGAGATTGGAGTATCTGTCCATAGCACCACTTTAAGCCGTACACTCCACAGAGCTGGGCTTTACGGAAGAGTGGTCAGAAAAAAGCCATTGCTTAAAGAAAAAAATAAGCAAACACGTTTGGTGTTCGCCAAAAGGCATGTGGGAGACTCCCCAAACATAGAGAAGAAGGTACTCTTGTCAGATGAGACTAAAATTGAACTTTTTGGCCATCAAGGAAAACGCTATGTCTGGCTCAAACCCAACACCTCTCATCACCCCGAGAACACCATCCCCACAGTGAAGCATGGTGGTGGCAGCATCACGCTGTGGGGATATTTTTCATCGTATGGGACTGGGAAATTGGTCAGAATTGAAGGAATGATGGATGGCGCTAAATACAGGGAAATTATTTAGGGAAACCTCTTTCAGTCTTCCAGAGATTTGAGACTGGGAAGGAGGTTCACCTTCCAGCAGGACAATGACCCTAAGCATACTGCTAAAGCAATGCTCAAGTGGTTTAAGGGGAAACATTTAAATGTCTTGGAATGGCCTAGTCAAAGCCCAGACCTCAATCCAATTGAGAATCTGTGGTATGACTTAAAGATTGCTGTACACCAGCGGAACCCATCCAACTTGAAGGTGCTGAAGCAGTTTTGCCTTGGAGAATGGGCAAAAATCCCAGAGGCTAGGTGTGCCAAGCTTATAGAGACATGCCCCAAGAGACTTGCAGCTGTAATTGCTGCAAAAGGTGGCTCTACAAAGTATTGACTTTGGGGGGGGTGAATAGTTATGCACGTTTGTTTCACAATAAAACATATTTTGCATCTTCAATGTAGTAGGCATGTTATGTAAATGAAATGATACAAATCCCACAAAAATCCATTTTAGTTCCAGGTTGTAAGGCAACAAAATAGGAAAAATGCCAAGGGGGGTGAATGCTTTCGCAAGCCACTGTATATAGCAGTTTAAACCTGGAGCCTGGTGCACGGTGGACCGTTGTCATCACAGTTCCGTGATTAGTGAGGATTAATGTAGATATACTACACTACTGTTCACCCCCTATTGTACACTTTTCTCACCATCCAATATTTTATGGTTTGAACAATTGAATATGGCAACTTTAAGGATGAAACAGACTTTGTTTTTGATTCACCAATATTTTTCATGCGTAAAGGCCCTCCAACCTTGTTCATGTTTGATTCACAAATACTTTCCTAATCCTAAATAATCTACAAGATCAGAGTATTTTTAAATCTACTAATTGGTGCTGAAATGAAGACACATACAGTGTGGAAGAAAAGTATTTAGTCAGCCACCAATTGTGCAAGTTCTCCCACTTAAAAAGATGAGAGAGGCCTATAATTTTCATCATAGGTACACGTCAACTATGACAGACAAATTGAGTTTTTTTTTCTCCAGAAAATCACATTGTAGGATTTTTTATGAATTTATTTGCAAATTATGGTGGAAAATAAGTATTTGGTCACCTACAAACAAGCAAGATTTCTGGCTCTCACAGACATGTAACTTCTTCTTTAAGAGGCTCCTCTGTCCTCCACTCGTTACCTGTAATAATGGCACCTGTTTGAACTTGTTATCAGTATAAAAGACACCTGTCCACAACCTCAAACAGTCACACTCTATACTCCACTATGGCCAAGACCAAAGAGCTGTCAAAGGACACCAGAAACAAAATTGTAGACCTGCACCAGGCTGGGCAGACTGAATCTGCAATAGGTAAGCAGCTTGGTTTGAAGAAATCAACTGTGGGAGCAATTATTAGGAAATGGAAGACATACAAGACCACTGATTATCTCCCTCGATCTGGGGCTCCACGCAAGATCTCACCCTGTGGGGTCAAAATGATCACAAGAACGGTGAGCAAAAATCCCAGAACCACACGGGGGGACCTAGTGAATGACCTGCAGAGAGCTGAGACCAAAGTAACAAAGCCTACCATCAGTAACACACTACGCCGCCAGGGACTCAAATCCTGCAGTGCCAGACGTGTCCCCCTGCTTAAGCCAGTACATGTCCAGGCCCGTCTGAAGTTTGCTAGAGTGCATTTGGATGATCCAGAAGAGGATTGGGAGAATGTCATATGGTCAGATGAAACCAAAATATAACTTTTTGGTAAAAACTCAACTCGTCGTGTTTGGAGGACAAAGAATGCTGAGTTGCATCCAAAGAACACCATACCTACTGTGAAGCATGGAGGTGGAAACATCATGCTTTGGGGCTGTTTTTCTGCAAAGGGACCAGGACGACTGATCCGTGTAAAGGAAAGAATGAATTGGGCCATGTATCGTGAGATTTTGAGTGAAAACCTCCTTCCATCAGCAAGGGCATTGAAGATGAAACGTGGCTGGGTCTTTCAGCATGACAATGATCCCAAACACACCGCCCGGGCAACGAAGGAGTGGCTTCGTAAGAAGCATTTCAAGGTCCTGGAGTGGCCTAGCCAGTCTCCAGATCTCAACCCCATATAAAATCTTTGGAGGGAGTTGAAAGTCTGTGTTGCCCAGCGACAGCCCCAAAACATCACTGCTCTAGAGGAGATCTGCATGGAGGAATGGGCCAAAATACCAGCAACAGTGTGTGAAAACCTTGTGAAGACTTACAGAAAACGTTTGACCAGTGTCATTGCCAACAAAGGGTATATATCAAAGTATTGAGAAACTTTTGTTATTGACCAAATACTTATTTTCCACCATAATTTGCAAATAAATTCATAATAAATCCTACAATGTGATTTTCTGGATTTTTTTTCCTCATTTTGTCTGTCATAGTTGACGTGTACCTATGATGAAAATTGCAGGCCTCTCTCATCTTTTTAAGTGGGAGAACTTGCACAATTGGTGGCTGACTAAATACTTTTTTCCCCCACTGTAGGTACACCGAATTTAAAGGGATGGTTTTAGATACATTTACTGAAAACCATTTTGAACGAAAACTAGACACCTGCTCGTCGAACATCTCCTTCCAAAATCATGGGCATTAATAAGGAGTTGGTCCCCCCTTTGCTGCTATAACATCCTCCACTCTTCTGGGAAGGCTTTCACCTAGATGTTGGAAGATTGCTGCGGTGACTTGCTTCCATTCAGCCACAAGAGCATTAGTGAGGTCGGGCACTGATGATGGGATATTAGGCCAGGCTAGCAGTCGGAGTTCCAATTCATCGGAAAGGTGTTCGATGGGGTTGAGGTCAGGGCTCTGTGCAGGCCAGTCAAGTTCTTCCACACCGATATTGACAAACTATTTCTGTATGGACCTCACTTTGTGCACACGGGCATTGTCATGCTGAAACAGGAAAGGACCTTCCCCAAACTGTTGCCACAAAGTTAGAAGCACAGAATCGTGTAGAATCTCATTTTATGCTGTAGCATTAAGATTTCCCTTCACTGGAACTAGGAGGCCTAGCCTGAACCATGAAAAACAGCCCCATTCCATTATTCCTCCTCCACCAAACTTTACAGTTGGCACTATGCATTGGGGCAGGTAGCGTTCTCCTGGCATCCGCCAAATCCAGATTTGTCCACGTTTTTTAATTAGCGGTTTAATTAAATGTATTCAGTGTGTGCAATGGAGCCACACCTGTAAAGCCTGTTACACACCTGTTTATGGTAAGTATGATTACCAACTACTGAGAAGTGTTTAGATCAAAATGCTTAAAGGAATAGATTTCCTAAGTCTGAATCTGGCCCAATATGAATTGGCTACAATGATGGATACTTCCATGTTCCAGTGCCTCCTGGGACATTGTGTTTTCACAGAAGAAAACGGAGAACAGTTTTGTTTCTCAAATGAAAAACAAATGTAGTCGGATGGAAAAATTGGAGAGGGGTGGTTCTCTGTCTTCCGCAAGGTCACATACCCCAAATGAAAATCCCCCCACAGTGGAACGAGAACATAGTTTTTCTAACAAATTTTTTTTCAGCAATCATAGAAATGCAGTGGGGAAACGTAAGGGCCTTCTATGGGATGCTGACCTAGGCAGAGTTGCAAAGCAAAAGCCATATCTCAGACTGCCCATCTTAATCTTTTATTTTTATTGGCCAGTCTGAGATATGTTTTTTTCTTTGCAACTCAGCCTAGAAGGTCAGCATCCCGGAGTCGCCTCTTCACTGTTGACGTTGAGACTGGTGTTTTGACTGGCCTCCAATGGTGTTTTGACTGGCCTCCCACTCCTCTTTCTATTCTGGTTAGAGCCAGTTTGCGCTGTTCTGTGAAGGGAGTAGTACACAGCGTTGTACGAGATCTTCAGTTTCTTGGCAATTTCTCAGATCAAGAATAGACTGACGAGTTTCAGAAGAAAGTTCTTTGTTTCTGGCCATTTTGAGCCTGTAATCGAACCCACAATTGCTGATGCTCCAGATACTCAACTAGTCTCAAGAAGGCCAGTTTTATTGCTTCTTTGATCAGCACAACAGTTTTCAGCTGTGCTAACATAATTGCAAAAGGGTTTTCTAATGATCAATTAGCCTTTTAAAATGATAAACTTGGATTAGCAAACACAACGTGCCATTGGAACACAGGACTGATGGTTGCTGATAATGGGCCTCTGTACGCCTATGTAGATATTCCATTAAAAATCAGCCGTTTCCAGCTACAATAGCCATTTACAACATTAACAATGTCTACACTGTATTTCTGATAAATTGTATGTTATTTTAATGGTCAAAAAATTGCTTTTCTTTCGAAAACAAGGACATTTCTAAGTGAGCCCACAATTTTGAACGGTAGTGTAAGTCTATGGCAATTGTATTGCCATTGAAATGCGTTTGGAGCAAACGTAAATGTTGTTGTAGTACAAAAAGTGTAAATGCTATAAAACATATTTTCTTATGCAATCTAAGTTGGGGCAGTCTGCACATTTAGAAGTTGGTTTCGAGTTAATAGCTTAAACAATTTAAGCGCTAGAGCGAGTGGAAGAAATCCAATAATAACTAGAAAACTACATTTCCTGAAGAAAATGTGGTGTGGTTGCTAGCTTGTTTGAAAAGATTTATGGTTTTGAAATAAGTTATAGTAGTGAGCTATATAGCTTGTGAGGTGGAGGAGATCTTTGTGGGATATACTCAGCCTTGTCTCAGGGTAGTAAGTTGGTGGTCTGTTGATATCCCTCTAGTGGTCTGGGGGTTGTGCTTTGGCAAAGTGGGGGGGGTTATATCCTGCCTGGTTGGCCCTGTCCGGGGGTATCGTCGGACAGGGCCACAGTGTCCCCGACCCCCCTGTCTCAGCCTCCAGTATCTATGCTGCAATAGTCTATGTGCCGGGGGGCTAGGGTCAGTCTGTTATATCTGGTGTAATTCTCCTGTCTTATCTGGTGTCCTGTGGGAATTTAAGTATGCTCCCTCCAATTCTCTCTCTCTCCCTCTGCTCCCGGAGGACCTGAGCCATAGGACCATGCCTCAGGACAACCTGGCCTGATGACTCCTGACTGTCCCTAGTCCACCTGGTCATGCTGCTGCTACAGTTTCAACTGCTCAGCCTGCAGCTATGGAACCCTGACCTGTTCACCGGACGTGCTTCCTTGTCCTGGATCTGCTGTTTTTGACTCTCTCTCTCTCCCTGCTGTCTCGACCTCTGAATGCTCCGCTATGAAAAGCCAACTGACATTTACTCCTGAGGTACTGACCTGTTGTACAATTTACAAACACTTTGATTATTATTTGACCCTGCTGGTCATGTATGCACTTTTTAACATCTTGAATAACAATCTGCCCTTAATGGCCATGTACTCATAATTTTACATTATAGTCATTTACCAGACACTCTTATCCAGAGCGACTTACAGTTAGTGAGTGCATACATTTTTTTCCTTCTTTTTTTCATACTGGCCCCCCGTGGGAATCAAACCCACAACCCTGGCATTGCAAACGCCATGCTCTACCAACTGAGCTACACGGGACAGCCAGAAGAGGACTGGCCACCCCTCAGAGCCTGGTTCCTCTCTATGTTTCTTCCTAGGTTCCTGCCTTTCTAGGGAGTTTTTCCTAGCCACCGTGATTCTACATCTGCTTTGCTTGCTGTTTGGGGTTTTAGGCTGGGTTTCTGTGTAGCACTTTGTGACATGTGCTGATATAAAAAGGGCTTTATAAATGAATGTGATTGATTGATTGGTAGTATCTGCAGAAGTAATGGTGGTGACTGGTTATAGTTGAAATACTAGGTAGATGAAAAGTTTGATATATTGGTTGATTAATTGATTGATTGATAGGATAGGATAGCCTGAATATGTGAAAGCTGGTTTGGTGTGTCTAGCTTGAACGGTTCAAGAGTTACAATTATTGTTGGTGGGTATTATATTCTAAATTATGCACATTTAAGTATTTATAATATATATAGTGCAGACCAGAGCTAGACCAGAGCTAGATCAGACCGGGTGTGAACTAGAGCTAGCCAACTATGCACAGGAGCAGGGCTGGACCAGAGCTAGTGCAGACCAGAGCAGTAGTTGTGGTCAGTAGTTGTGTGGTTGTGTTGCAGCTTCTTTGGGCCCTTCAGTATGGATGTGGTCAGTAGTTGTGGTCAGTAGTTGTGTGGTTTTGGTCCGTAGTTGTGTGTTTCAGTAGTTGTGTGGTTGTGTGGTTGTGGTCAGTAGTTGTGGTCAGCAGTTATGTGGTCAGTAGTTGTGGTTCAGTAGTTGTGGTAAGTAGTTTTGTGGTTCAGTAGTTATGGTCAGTAGTTGTTTGTTTTTGGTCAGTAGTTGTAGTCAGTAGTGGTCAGTAGTTGTGGTCAGTAGTTTTGTTGTTGTGGTCTGTAGTTGTGCTCAGTAGTTGTGTGGTCAGTAGTTGTGACCCTTCAAGTCTATGGTCCTTTTTGCCCCATTTGAAATGCATTGGGAGCTCATTTAAGTATTGTTATAGTTCAAAAAGTAAAAATTCTATCATTTTTTTTAATCAAGCTATCTAAGTTGGGGAAGTCTGGACATTTGGAAGTTGGTTCCATTTTAATAGCAGAAATTGTTTAAGCTCTAGAGCGGGCGGAAAATATAGAATAATATTAAGACTATGTAAAAAATCTAGAGTTGTGCTTTGCCTTCAGCAAGCACACCTAATAAGAATATTTAAGAAATCTAGAGTTGTGCGTTGCCTTTAGCAAGCACACCTAATTAAGATCATTGAAGGGACGGTAGAAAAAAAAGGATAGGATTCAAAAGGGACAATGGGGTTTGGAATAGAAAATGTGATGGATGATGTGACCTGCCAGGCAAAAAACTGTGCCTAGAGTAAAATGTGGGGTAGCACATTATAATAACTCCACGTAATAAAGCATGTATAATGGATTAGTAAATAGTTTATTCATCATTTATTAATCATTACTCACACATTTGTAAATGTTAGTAACCTAGTTATTCACACATTTACAGTGAGGGAAAAAAGTATTTGATCCCCTGCTGATTTTGTACGTTTGCCCACTGACAAAGAAATGATCAGTCTATAATTATAGAATAACAACAAAAAAATCCAGAAAAACACATGTACATTTTTTTATTAATTGATTTGCATTTTAATGAGGGAAATAAGTATTTGACCCCCTCTCAATCCGAAAAATTTCTGGCTCCCAGGTGTCTTTTATACAGGTAACGAGCTGAGATTAGGAGCACACTGTTAAAGGGAGTGCTCCTAATCTCAGCTTGTTACCTGTATAAAAGACACCTGTCCACAGAAGCAATCAATCAATCAGATTCCAAACTCTGCACCATGGCCAAGACCAAAGAGCTCTCCAAGGATGTCAGGGACTGATTGTAGACCTACACAAGGCTGGAATGGGCTACAAGACCATCGCCAAGCAGCTTGGTGAGACGGTGACAACAGTTGGTGCGATTATTCGCAAATGGAAGAAACACAAAAGAACTGTCAATCTCCCTCGGCCTGGGGCTCCATGCAAGATCTCACCTCGTGGAGCTGCAACGATCATGAGAACGGTGAGGAATCAGCCCAAAACTACACGGGAGGATCTTGTCAATGATCTCAAGGCAGCTGGGACCATAGTCACCAATTGGTAACACACTACGCCGTGAAGGACTGAAATCCTGCAGCGCCCGCAAGGTCCCCCTGCTCAAGAAAGCACATATACATTTAAGTCATTTAGCAGACGCTCTTATCCAGAGCAACTTGCAGTTAGTGAGTGCATATATTATAATTTTTTAATTTTTCATACTGGCCCCCCCATGGGAATCGAACCCACAACCCTGGCGTTGCAAATGCCATGCTCTACCAACTAAGCTATATCCCTGCCGGCCATTCCCTCCCCTACCCTGGGCAACGCTGGGCCAATTGTGCGCCGCTCCTGTGTCTCCCGGTCGCAGCGGCTAAGACAGAGCCTGGAATCGAACCAGGATCTCTAGTGGCACCGCTAGCACTGCGATGCAGTGCCTTAGACCACTGCACCACTCGCTGCATGCCCGTCTGAAGTTTGTCAATGAATATCTGAATGATTCAGAGGAGAACTGGGTGAAAGTGTTGTGGTCAGATGAGACCAAAATGGAGCTCTTTGGAATTAACTCAACTGGCCGTGTTTGGAGGAGGAGGATTGCTGCCTATGACCCCAATAACACCATCCCCACCGTCAAACATGGAGGTGGAAACATTATGCTTTGGGGGTGTTTTTCTGCTAAGGGGACAGGACAACTTCACTGCATCAAAGGGACGATGGACGGGCCATGTACCGTCAAGTCTTGTGTGAGAACCTCCTTCCCTCAGCCAGGGCATTGTAAATGGGTCGTGGATGGGTATTCCAGCATGACAATGACCCAAAACACACGGCCAAGGCAACAAAGGAGTGGCTCAAGAAGAAGCACATTAAGGTCCTGGAGAGGCCTAGCCAGTCTCCAGACCTTAATCCTATAGAACATTTGTGGAGAAGGCTGAAGGTTCGAGTTGCCAAACGTCAGCCTCAAAACCTTAATGACTTGGAGAAGATCTGCAAGGAGGAGTGGGACAAAATCCCTCCTGAGATGTGTGCAAACCTATTTGCCAACTACAAGAAACGTCTGACCTCTGTGATTGCCAACAAGGGTTTTGCCACCAAGTACTAAACTACATGTTTTGCAGAGAGGTCAAATACTTATTTACCTCATTAAAATGCAAATCAATTTAGAACATATTTTACATGCATTTTTCTGGATTTTTTTGTTGTTATTCTGTCTCTCATTGTTCAAATAAACCTACCATTAAAATTATAGACTGATCATTTCTTTGTCAGTGGGCAAACGTACAAAATCAGCAGGGGATCAAATACTTTTTTCCCTCACTGTATAAACAACTTTTCAAGTCTTTAATTAATCATAAGATCATTCATAAGATGTCAAATCAAATCACATTTTCTTTGTCACATGCGCCAAATACAACTGGTGTAGACTTTACCATGAAATGCTTGCTTACGAGCCCTTCCCAACAAAGCAGATTTTAAAAATATTAAAGAAATAGTAACAAGAGGAATACAATAAAATACACAATAATTGAGCTATATACAGGGAGTACCAGTACCAGATCAATGTGCAGGTACAAGGTATTTGAGGTAGATACAGTGCATTTGGAAAGAATTCAGACCCCTTCCCTTTTTCCACATTTTGTTACGTTACAGCCTTATTCTAACATTTATGAATTAAAACATTTTCCTCAGCAATCTACACACAATACCCCATGATGACAACGCGAAAACAGGTTTTTAGAAATGTTTGCAAATACCTTATTTTCATATTATTCAGACCCTTTGCTATGAGACTCAAAATTGAGCTCAGGTGCAACCTGTTTCCATTGATCATCCTTGAGATGTTTCTATTACTTGATTGGAGTCCACCTGTGGTAAATTCAATTGATTGGACATGATTTGGAAAGGCACACACCTGTCTATATAAGGTCCCACAGTTGACCGTGCATGTCAGAGCAAAAACCAAGCTAAGATGTCAAAGCAATTGTCCGTAGAGCTCCGAGACAGGATTGTGTCGAGGCACAGATCTGGGGAAGGGTACCGAAACATTTCTGAAGCATTGAAGGTCCCCAAGAACACAGTGGCCTCCATCATTCTTAAATGGAAGAAGTTTGGAACCACCAAGATTCTTCCTAGAGCTGGCCGCCCGGCCAAACTGAGCAATCGAGGGAGAAGGGCCTTGGTCAGGGAGGTGACCAAGAACACTCTGACAGAGCTCCAAAGTTCCTCTGTGGCGATGGGAGAACCTTCCAGAAGGACAACCATCTCTGCAGCACTCCACCTATCAGGCCTTTATGGTAGAGTGGCCAAACGGAAGCCACTCCTCAGTGAAAGGCACATGACAGCCCACTTGGAGTTTGTTAAAAGGCACCTAAAGGACTTTCAGACCATGAGAAACAAGATTCTCTGGTCTGATGAAACAAAGATTGAACTCTTTGGCCTGAATGCCAAGCATCACCTCTGGAGGAAACCTGGCACCATCCCTACGGTGAAGCATGGTGATGGCAGCATGTTTTTCAGAGGCATGGACTAGGAGACTAGTTAAGATCGAGTGAAAGATGAACGGAGCAAAGTACAGAGAGATCCTTGATGAAAACCTGCTCCAGAGCGCTCAGTACCTCAGACTGGGGGGAAGGTTCACCTTCCAACAGGACAACGACCCTAAGCACACAGCCAAGACAACGCAGGAGTGGCTTCAGGACAAGTCTCTGGATGTCCTTGAGTGGCCCAGCCAGAGCCCGGACTTGAACCCGATCAAACATCTCTGGAGAGACCTGAAAATAGCTGTGAAGCGACGTTCCCCATCCAACCTGACAGAGCTTGAGAGGATCTGCAGAGAAGAATGGGAGAAACTCCACAAATATAGGTGTGCCGAGCTTGTAATCACTGCCAAAGGTGCTTCAACAAAGTACTGAGTAAAGGGTCTGAATACTTATGTAAATGTCAAATTTCTGTTTTTTATTTTAAATAAATGTCTAAAAATGTCTAAAAACCTGTTTTTGATTTGTCATTATGGGATATTGTGTGTAGATTGATGAGGGGAAAAAACAGTTTAATCAATTTTAGAATATGGCTGTAACGTAACAAAGTGTGGAAAAAGTCAAGGGGTCTGAATACTTTCCGAATGCACTGTATGTACATGAAGGCAGGGTGAAGTGACTAGGCATCAGGATAGATAATAATAAGAGTAAAATAAAGAACAGAGCAGCAGTAGCAAATTATGTGTTTAAAAGTGTGTAGTGTGTAATGTGTATGTGAGTGTTCTATCGGTCTGCGTGTGTTTGTTATGTGTGTGCGCGCAAGTAGGTTTTTTGTGCGAGTGTCAATGTAGTGTGTGTGAGTGAGTGTGTATATGGTTTGTGAGTGTGCGATAGAGTCAGTGCAGATAGTTTGGGTACTATTAATTGACTATTTAGCAGTCTTATGGGTTGGGGGTAGAAGCTGTCTCTGAGCCTTTTTGTCCGAGAGCCGATGCTTTGGTACCGTTTGCCGGACGGTAGCAGAGTGAACAGCCTGGCTTGGGTTTCTGGAGTCTTTGGCAATTTTCCGGGCCTTCCTCTGACACTGCCTGCTATAGAGGTCCTGGATGGCAGGGAACTCGGCCCCAGTGATGTACTGCGCAGTCCGCACCACTCTCTGTAGCAGTTTGTGGTCAAGTGCGGTGCATTTGCCATACCAAGCGGTGATGCAGCCAGTCAAGATGCTCTCAATGGTGCAGCTGTAGAACTTTTTGAGGATCCGAGGGCCCATGCCAAATCTTTTCAGCCTCCTGAGGGGGAAGAGGCACTGCCGTGCACTCTTCATGACTATGCAGGTATGTGTGGACCCGCTCCACAACAGCCCCATCGATGTGGATGGGGGCGTGCTCTTCCCTCTTTGTCCTATAGTCCACAATCAGCTCCTTGGTCTTACTGACATTGAGGGAGAGGTTGTCCTGACACCACACTGCTAAGTATCTGACCTCCTCCCTGTATGCTGACTCATCGGATTCGGTGATCAGGCCTACCACCGTCGTGTTGTCAGTAAACTTGATGATGGTGTTGGAGTCATGCATGGCCACACAGACGTGGGTGAACAGGGAGTACAGGAGGGGACTAAGTCACACCCCTGAGGGGCTCCCGCGTTGAGGGCTAGCGTGGCAAAGGTGTTGTTGAATACCCTCACCATACCCTCACCACCTGGGGCCGGCCCGTCAGGAAGTTCAGGATCCAGTTGCAGAGGGAGGGGTTCAGTCCCATGGTCCCTAGCTTGGTGATGAGTTTGGAGGGGACTATGGTGTTTAACACTGAGCTGTAGTCTATGAACAGCATTCTCACATAGTTATTTACCCTCTTGTCCAGGTGGGAGAGGGCAGTGTGAAGTGCAATTGAGATTGTTTAATATAGGTCCTTATAAACCATTTAGTAATTAGTTAGTATTTCTGCGAAGCCTCTTCTAATGCGTGGGCTATTCATAATTTATAAATAACCTACTTTATAAATGTTTTGAGTGACCAGTGTAATTTCTCACAAAAAGATGGACATGACATTGGTAGACATTCTAGCATTACCTGATTCTCCATAAGGTCTCAAAATGGCCACTAGAACATATCAATGGTTGAAGAATAAGCAAACAATTCAGAGGATGTTTAAGAAAATGTATTGAACATTTTATTACAAAACAGTCTGATTTGTAACTTCAGACACTCTATGCTGAGTAATATAAAGTTTTTTAGTGTGAAAATGCTAACATAAGTGTTTCTTGGCACACTTTTCTACCAAAACCAAAGTATGGATTGCAGTCAATCTAATCTCGGTTAACCCAGAACTAAAAGTTGATCCAATTTTACCACAAGCGCAAAGCAGTCAAACTTTAAGCACCGCCTTCGCTCAATCCTGGTATGTCCAAATATTCAGTGAGCACCAACTTTGCCCAATTCTGGTATATCCAAATAATCAGTGAGGAAAACCCAAACACAGGAACTACTGCTGCTCCTTATCATATGCATTCCATCTCCTCAAGGCAGATTATTCAGTTTACGCGCAGAATCTGTCCAGAATCTGTCCACAGACTGCTTACGAGATTTGGAAACAAATATCTCAATACATTAATTCTTTGAACTATCCCATTGTGTTTCAAGAAGTCCTCTAGTGATTTTTGAACTTTTCCTGTTGAAAATCGTGATTTTTAAAGAGGACCAGTAAAGGTGTCGCCAAACAAAGCCATGTGTGAAAATAGTCTGCGGTTAAAAGACTGAAGCACTGGAAGCATTTAAAGGTTGTACATGTAACAATTCTACCTGCAAATCATACGTTACAACCTCAATCACATATCAGTAGTAATGAAGGAATTCAAATCCACTAGAGAAAAACTGACTGGTCCGGCCAGCTGTTGTGTATAGGCTACATCTCCCTGTTTTATGATTAGTTTGCGTTCGTGAGGTTGACAACATTAGCCAAACATTCACATGACAACTTTTCCTTAAGTCCTTGCAAAAGTTATTTCACAACAGTTTTTGTGAATAAAATGTTCAATATATTTCCTTTAACATCCTGTGTTGTGTGCTTATTATTTTACCATTGATATGTTCTAGGCTGTTTTGAGACCCATCTTTTTGTAAGAAATTACACTGGTCATTCAAAACATTTATAAAGTATTTATAAAGTTCAAATAGCACACACTTTAGATGAGGCCACGCAAAAATACTAATGATTAGTAAATGGTTTATAAGGACCTATATTAAACATCTTATGAATGATACAATGATTAATACATTATGAATAACTATTTACTAATCCATTATAAATGCTTTATTACGTGGAGTTATTATAAAGTGCTACCAAATGTGGCTTTATGGCAGAAACCGTAACCGCAAAAGCATGCCTCAGTGGGGCATTCTGCATTGCTCCCTGTAGACAGTTGGCTAATTACTCTAGTTAAATTATGTGACTCCTTAGCTGATTACCTGCCTGTGTTTTTTCTCCTCCACCATTTATGTACTTTAGTCTTCCATCCATCTATTCCCCACCCCGCCAAACTTTTCAGACTAACAAGTCAGAGACAATAGGGAAGCTATTAAGGGAGAAGGAGAGGGGAAGAGGGGGAGTAAGTAAACAAGTTTGTGGCCTCTTTTTCCGAAGGCCCCGACAGTTGAAGAGGACAGCAGAGGCAGCATTCATTCGTATCGACCAGATCGCTGTGTGAAAGTGTGGAAAGTCATCTTGATTACGTTAAAAACTTTTTTTAAGTAGCAGCTTTCTTTCATTTTCACCAAACCCTGGGTAAATTCATAATGCTCACACAGGTTTTAGTTTATTCCTTAAACCATCGCCCTAAAAAAATGCATGAAGTCGGGGATTATCAATGACTACTTCATTGTAATGCGTAATGCATAATGTTCAAAATGATGATGAACAGTTTATGGTCACTAAATATTGTACATTAAATGCTGGGTGTAGTTCTCAAAAAAACCAATATCTCCCAAACTTGCTGCTATGGGTGAGGTATACCACTCAAACTTCCAACATAACTTTTCCCTCCACTTAATATGCTCTAGGGTAATTCAGCTTGTCTGTATGTTTAATTGTTAGGTGAGGGCATTTTCAGCAAAGAGCTTCATAAAAATGTATGAAGCCATGACAATACTAAGAGGCAATTTCCTCTTCTGACTGAATGTATGTTAATGCTGGCAGCTGAGGTCAGGGCTAGGCTGGGCCAATGACGGGACTCAGAGGGATGAGGTCATAATTCAAGAGAGGTGGTGCTGGCAGGGGGGAGATCCCTTAGGTGTCCCACAAATGTCATCGGGAGTCCCGCAAGCCCCCTGCTTCGCTGATAGATGGTCGCTCTAATGGGCACTCGTCTAGAGTAATTGTTTTAAAGGAAGTGCTGACTCGTTGACGGAGGCCCTGCCACGTAGTTGATATATCTCCTTAACACTGCCAAAAGACACTGCCCCCCCAGATGTAACAGTGAGCTTGAGATAATGTGAATTAGAACATTACATTGCAGTATCGAATTTGCACCACAGGCAGGAAATGCATCCCCAAATCCATGTTAAACACAAAAGAACCAGGAAGTAAACAAAACAGGAAGTAATTCTGCCACGTCAGCGGATTTTCATGCCAATTCACTCAGATATTTGAAACCAGCTGAGCTGTCGACAATTACCCAGAATGCAGGTCTGGTTGTCTCGTCACAGCTACTGCTGCATGGCGCTCCAACCAGATGCCAATCGCTCGTGGCTGCCAGGTTGGCTGGTTCAGGTTTCTCTGGAGCCTGGCTTTACCTTGTGTTACTAACACAAGACAATTACCCCAATTAATCTGGCGGGAGAATGTAATGGAGATGTGAGATTGTTCTGATCGAGTCAAAATAAACAGCATCTCCTACAACCTAGTTCATACACATTGCAGTTTAATGAGCAGAGCCAGCTAAATTTAGGAGACATTTTGAGTGTGTGAAGTTGGAATAAGGCATTTCATGTCATGTACTGTAAATAATTTATGGTAATTAAGATATCTAGCAAGATCAGGGATGGGCAACTTTGATGGGGTGGGGGCCACAAAAAATCTGAACTCATAAAGATTTAGCAATTTTATAACTAATTTCATGCAATTCTACTAATTTTCCCGTTGGGCAGAGAGAACAAATTGCAGTTTTACAGCTCATTTCCTGCAAATTGTACACATTTTGCCATAGGTTGTAGAGAAATGTTTGCAGTTTTTAATATGATATATGAGTGAGTGAGAGTGACTAAGAAAATAAATCGACCATGATTACTCCAAGTTTTTTGCTTACATCGGCTAATTGAGTGAGTGTCAGGGAAATTGATCCGTGGGCCTACAAAAGGACCACAAGCCGCCAGTTGCCCATCCCTGAGCTAGATCATCTAGAGATTTAAAGTCCCTCAGTTTCGAGCATTGGGCTAAATTGAGTAGGCAAAGACGACTCTGGGCTGTATTTGCACAAAACTAACACAATGGTATATCTTGGTGCTGGTGGTAGCGCTATAGGTCGGGGGGTGTGTCAGAAATATTTTTGCTATTTTCACAGCGGGAATTATGGGTGCGGTAGATGGTGGTGGCGCGAAAGGGCTGTGTTTTGATGAATAAATAAGTTGTAGGTGTTTAGAGGATTGACCCTTCACTTGCCAATCAGAACATGCTCCATGGTTAAATATGTGGTTGCTTCAAGTTGTGTATTTACAGTCTTTTGTTATCAACTCCAATTCGAAACGTTAGTCCGTTATAGCCTAGTTTGTTAAATAGCCTACAGAAACAAAATAACAAAATGTAGGCCTATCACATATTTGCTAAATATGTTTAGCATCTTCGCAATCCACATTGTTCTAAAGTAATTGTGTGGTTTCAATATGGAAATATATTGTTAAACATAGCATTCGCATTGATATAGGCCTACTTTAAAATGCATTTTGTCTGAGCCATGGACATGCCAAACGTTGTTAATAAACAAGATTAAATTCACTATTGATAAGACCTAAAAAGACAATGAATAATTCTAAGCAAATTCTAATAAAAATAAACAACTTGTTTTAAATAGGCTATGTTCCCCGTGGGCATATAATATTAAGACAACATTGACTATGGAGGGTTTTACGCACATCCAAACTTTTCACAGGAGCTGGAAAAATATCTAATATATAAAGAGAAAGGGGAAATGTACACTCACTGTTATACTGCTCCCAAATGTATATTGCTATAGCCTACTATCACCGTTGATATGGCCAGAGCCCTATACTACGAATCAGGTTTAAGGAGTTAGCGAGGTACTTTGGTCAACTCTGAGTTCAAGTCGGGATAACCAGTACCACGAAAGTGGATTATCTTTTAGCCAGGTATATTTTTATGTCAATGAATACTTCAGAACTAACCTGCTCCAGGTTAACATAGGGCTAACTCCATTTATCCTGAATGAAGTGTCTGAGCCAGGAGTTGAGGAAATATTTGATTAATACGCCCAAAAAGGAGTTTGACAGTCAAATTGCCAGGGTTAGAGGTTCCAAAACCCTTCTATGGATTATATGTATATGGCCACAACGTAACAAGCTGTTCAACAAATAGAAGGAGCGATAGGAGTGGGAAAAAGGTGCTTGTTCATTGATAAGCACACCAAACCACACCAAAGACGGCATTAACGATAAGTATTAAAATAAAGATGGCACTTCTTCTTCACCACCTTTTTCGTGATATCCAATTACGATCTTGTCTCATCACTGCAACTCCCCAACAGGCTCAGGAGAGGCAAAGGTCGAGTCATGCGTCATCTGAAACTTGACCCACCAAACCACGCTTCTTAACACCTGCCCGCTTAACCCAGAAGCTAGCTGCACCAATGTGTCGGAAGAAACACCATTCAACTGACGACCGAAGTCAGCCTGCAGGTGCCCGGCCCGCCAGAACCCGATGAGCCAAGTAAGGTCCCCTGGTCAAACCCTCCCCTAACCCGGATGACGCTGGGCAAATTGTGCACCACCCTATGGGACTCCCGGTCACAGCCGGTTGTGACACAGCCTGGGATCAAACCCGGGTCTGTAGTGACGCCTCAAGCACTGAGATGCAGTGCCATAGACCGCTGCACCACTCGGGAATCCCTAAAGACAATATGCACAGCCACCTACAGATGTCCGAAAGGGACATCTTGTACATTTACATTTACATTTACATCATTTAGCAGACGCTCTTATCCAAAACGACTTACAAATTGGTGCATTCAACTTATGATAGCAAGTGGGACAACCACTTTTTTTCTTCTTTTTTTTTGATGGGGGGTGGGGGGGGGGGGGGTAGAAGGATTGCTTTATACTATTCCAAGTATTTCTTAAAGAGGTAGGGTTTCAAGTGTCTCCGGAAGGTGGTCAGTGACTCCGCTGTCCTGGCGTCGTGGGGGAGCTTGTTCCACCATTGGGTGCCACAGCAGCAAATAGCTTTGACTCGGCTGAGTGGTAACTGTGCTTCTGTAGAGGTAGGGGAGCTAGCAGGCCAGAGGTGGATGAACGTAGTGCCCTCGTTTGGGTGTAGGGTCAGATCAGAGCCTGAAGGTACGGAGGTGCCGTTCCTCTCACAGCTCCGTAGGCCCCATGGTCTTGTAGTAGATGCGAGCCTCAACTGGAAGCCAGTGGAGTGTGCGGAGGAGCGGGGTGACATGAGAGAACTTGGGAAGGTCGAACACCAGACGGGCTGCGGCGTTCTGGATAAGTTGTAGGGGTTTAATGGCACAGGCAGGGAGCCCAGCCAACAGCGAGTTGCAGTAATCCAGACGGGAGATGACAACTGCCTGGATTAGGACCTGTGCCGCTTTCTGTGTAAGGTAGGGTCATACTCTGCGAATGTTGTAGAGCATGAACCTGCAGGATCGGGTCACCGCTTTGATGTTAGCAGAGAACGACAGGGTGTTGTCCAGGGTCACGCCAAGGCTTTTCGCACTCTGGGAGGAGGACACAATGGAGTTGTCAACCGTGATGGCGAGATCATGGAGCAGGCAGTCCTTCCCCGGGAGGAAGAGCAGCTCCGTCTTGCCAAGGTTCAGCTTGAGGTGGTGATCTGTCATCCACACTGATATGTCTGCCAGACATACAGAGATGCGATTCGCCACCTGGTTATCAGAAGGGGGAAAGGAGAAGATTAGTTGTGTGTCGTCTATGTAGCAATGATAGGAGAGGCCATGTGAGGATATGACAGAGCCAAGTGACTTGGTGTATAGCAAGAATAGGAGAGGGCCTAGAACTGAGCCCTGGGGGACACCAGTGGTGAGAGCATGTGGTGCGGAGACAGATTCTCGCCACGCCACCTGGTAGGAGCAGGTTATTGGGCGGCTTGCCGTCACAAGTCGCAAGATTTCATCTGTAGAGAGAGGGGAGAAAGAAGTCAAAGCATAGGGTAGGGCAGTGTGAGCAGGACCAGCGGTGTCATTTGACTTAATAAATGAGGATCGGATGTCGTCAACCTTCTTTTCAAAATGGTTGACGAAGTCATCCACAGAGAGGGAGGAGGGAGGGGGAGGAGGAGGAGGATTCAGCAGGGAGGAGAAGGTGGCAAAGAGCTTCCTATGGTTAGAGGCAGAGGCTTGAAATTTAGAGTAGTAGAAAGTGGCTTTAGCAGCGGAAACAGAGGAAGATAATGTAGAGAGGAGGGAGTGAAAAGATGACAGGTCCGCAGGGAGTCTAGTTTTCCTCCATTTCCGCTCAGCTGCCCGGAGCCATTGAAACAAGCAAAACTACAACCAGGAGGACCACACACCTCATGAAGCCGGGTTAATCACCTGGTATTTGACTTCATCATAGAGATGACACTCACCTAGAGCATGTCTTCTTGCTGTGATACAACAGCAATATCTGCCTTCAATCATCTGAGTAGGCTAGCTTCAGAATAGGCCTACTGTCTGATATGTGGGTTTATTGCACCTAGCCGCACTTTTTTTGCTAAAACTACACTGTTCATGTTGTAAAAAAAATGTTTTCATACAGTGAGGGAAAAAAGTATTTGATCCCCTACTGATTTTGTACGTTTGCCCACTGACAAAGACATGATCAGTCTATAATTTTAATGGTAGGTTTATTTAAACAGTGAGAGACAGAATAACAACAAAAAAATCCAGAAAAACGCATGTCAAAAATTTTATGAATTGATTTGCATTTTAATGACGGAAATAAGTATTTGACCCCTCTGCAAAACATGACTTAGTACTTGGTGGCAAAACCCTTGTTGGCAATCACAGAGGTCAGACGTTTCTTGTAGTTTGCCACCAGGTTTGCACACATCTCAGGAGGGATTTTGTCCCACTCCTCTTTGCAGATCTTCTCCAAGTCATTAAGGTTTCGAGCCTGATGTTTGGCAACTCAAACCTTCAGCTCCCTCCACAGATTTTCTATGGGATTAAAAGCATAATGTTTCCACCTCCATGTTTGACGGTGGGGATGGTGTTCTTGGGGTCATAGGCAGCATTCCTCCTCCTCCAAACACGGCGAATTGAGTTGATGCCAAAGAGCTCGATTTTGGTCTCATCTGACCACAACACTTTCACCCAGTTCTCCTCTGAATCATTCAGATGTTCATTGGCAAACTTCAGACGGGCCTGTATATGTGCTTTCTTGAGCAGGGGGACCTTGCGGGCGCTGCAGGATTTCAGTCCTTCACGGCGTAGTGTGTTACCAATTGTTTTCTTGGTGACTATGGTTCCAGCTGCCTTGAGATCATTGACAAGATCCTCCCGTGTAGTTCTGGGCTGATTCCTCACCGTTCTCATGATCATTGCAACTCCACGAGGTGAGACCTTGCATGGAGCCCCAGGCCAAGGGAGATTGATAGGTCTTTTGTGTTTCTTCCATTTGCGAATAATCACACCAACTGTTGTCACCTTCTCACCAAGCTGCTTGGCGATGGTCTTGTAGCCCATTCCAGCCTTGTGTAGGTCTACAATCTTGTTCCTGACATCCTTGGAGAGCTCTTTGGTCTTGGCCATGGTGGAGAGTTTGGAATCTGATTGATTGATTGCTTCTGTGGACAGGTGTCTTTTATACAGGTAACAAACTGAGATTAGGAGCACTCCCTTTAAGAGTGTGCTCCTAATCTCAGCTCGTTACCTGTATAAAAGACACCTGGGAGCCAGAAATCTTTCTGATTGAGAGGGAGTCAAATACGTATTTCCCTCATTAAAAAGCAAATAAATTTATAACATTTTTGACATGCGTTTTTCTGGATTTTTTTGTTGTTATTCTGTCTCTCACTGAGGGATCAAATACTCTTTTCCCTCACTGTATTTCTATTTCTCATTTTAGTCATTTAGCAGACGCTCTTATCCAGAGCGACTTACAGTAGTGAGTGCATACATTTTCATACTTTTTTGTACTGGTGTCCCGTGGGATAAGTGTTTAGCACCATCCATGTTGCTGTGTACTTAAGCCCTTACTTATACCTGGTTTTAACATGTATCCTTTGTCCTGCACATTGTGTTTGTGCCCACATTTTTAAACAGGTGTACATGATTAAAAGTCATGATTGTGGTCTGACTGTGATCAGATCTTATAGGTGTAAATTGACAAGATCAGGATGAAGGATGCATGCTAGAGGCAGGTATACAGGGCTTAAATACATTTTTGTCACAATGTTTTGTGATGTGTTCTAATGTGGCTCTGCTTTGTGGCTCAAACATCCTGCAATAAAATGTTGTTAAATTGGTAATAATCTTTTTTCTTCTTCTTATGTGTTTAACGGGTGAAGTAATCCAAAAGTAACTGAAAGTAATCAGATTACGTTAATGAGTTTAGGTAATAAAAAAATTACATTACTGATTACAATTTTAAACAGTTAACTAGTAACTGTAATGGATTACATTTAAAAAGCATCGTAAGTTGACCAGCTGGTGATTTATTAGCCAGGGCACTCTGTCGACCGGCCTCCTTAAACTCCAGAACATGTCTACTATGGAGGCAGACTGAGGTACAGGACAAATATGTGGTGGACGGGAAGCCTGATATGGGGATCATGGAACAGGTGGCGACCGCGGTTTGACGAGGCCGGAGAGAGTCTGATCAAAGCATACAGTGGCCAGGAGTAGAAGCCCTCACTAAGCTCCCCAATGCAGACTTCTGTCTTATTTTTAATGCGAGGAATTCAATTTATGAGGTCTGCAAAATCAGAGTTGAGCTTTGACATGAATAACAAACTTACGGTATGGGACTCTCATTGTAATTGTATTGCTCGTGATACAAGCCATTACACATTTATTATTTAATCTAGTGAAGACATGCCAGCAGTCGGAAAGCTGATACCTTGCGTCTTGATTTAGTTTTTGCTCCATTTCTTGTTGAATTCTATGCTCTGATAGACTGAGAATACAAAACATTAGGAACACCTTTCTAATATTGAGTTGGGCCAGCATGCCCTCAGAACAGCCTCAATTTGTCAGGGCAAGGACTCTACAAGGTGTCGAAAGCGTTCCACAGGGATGCTGGCCCATGTTCACTCCAATGCTTCCCACAGTTGTGTCAAGTTGGCTGGATGTCCTTTGGGTGGTGGACCATTCTTGATACACACGGAAAACTGGTGAGCATGAAAAACACAGCAACGTTGCAGTTCTTGACATAAACCGGTGCTCCTGGCACCTACTACCATACCCCGTTCAAAGGCACTTAAATATCTTGTCTTGTCCATTCTCCCTCTGAACGGCACACACACAATCAATGTCTCAGTGGTCTCAAGGCTTAAAAATCCTTCTTTAACCTGTCTCCTCACCTTCATCTTCACTGATTGAAGTAGATTTAACATCAATAATTGATCATAGCTTTCACCTGGATTCACCCGGTCAGTCTATTTCATGGAAAGAGCAGGTGTTCCTAATGTTTTTTACACTGTGTATGTGTTTTCTGGTCATTCTAGTTTTTTTAAAGTGATACATCATCTGACCAGCTCCTCTCCTGGTCAAAGGAATGCTTGCAATCCAATAGGTGCCCTTGACAGAGCCTGTGATGATTTAAAGTTAATCCAACAGGTCAAAACCCACTGTACAGTACACTGAGTGTCTAATAATTACTCTATGCCCCCACTCCCCGTGGCTTCTATGAAAATTGTAAAGAGATCTGTGAAAAAAAAGTCCAATCCTCGACCATCGACCTCCCTCTTTGTGCTGAACTCTCCTGACTTCTAAAATAAAAGGGGCCTCAGTAGTTTCCTCAGCTGTTCTGGGTTTCTGGCCATCCGATAAGCCATTCCACGCGGCTCATTCTTGCATCCCTGATTCGCTGACCTCTCTGCTCTCTGCGTAATTGCCTCAGAGTTTGAAGGACTGGTGTCTCCGAAGCAGACAGTCTCTCTCATCATATGAGGTGATAACAGCTATGAGTCTGTCTCCCGTCCATTGTCGACCACCTCGTCCTCTATAATGAGTAAACGTTGGTGGCGAACGAAGTCGCCGTCTGCTAAGGAAATAAAGCCTGTTGCAAACTCCCCCTGAAACTCTGGTTTGAATTTCTACTTGGGGATAGATCCTCATGCTTTCCATCATGCACCTTTTAGCAGCACTTATGAAGCATATTTACATGGCACAGTTATAGGCCGATCTCTCTACTTAATACAGATGTCAAAATTGCTGCTCCGGTCCTACTTGTTGTGATCAAAAACACCTTGGACTCTGTGATTCGTTCCACTTAGAGGACGTGGATCCTAAAGCCAAGTAGCTCAGTTGGTAGAGCATGGCGCTTGCAATGCCAGGGTTGTGGGTTCGTTTCCCACGGGGGGCCAGTATGAAAAAATTTATGCACTCACTAACTGTAAGTCGCTCTGGATAAGAGCGTCTGCTAAATGACTAAAATGTAAAATGTATGTCCTGGTACCACTCACAGGGCATTATTCGTTTCCCTGTTTGTAGAGTGCATTTCCTTTGCTCCAAAACAAAGCAATGCCTCATTATGGAATTTAAGTGGGAAGATTAGGGTGATTAGTAGTCTAGATAATGTGAAAAATGCAAACTAAAAATAAGACACATCCTATATTGTCTGATACAAAGCAAATGCGCTCAGAGTAACAATGAGAATGGGAGAGCTGAACAATAGGCCACGCAGGAAACACATGTTTACCAGAACAGTAAAATAGGATAAAGCCAAGAAACATCATCCTGGGCTTGGCCCTTATCTTCTATCTCATCTTCCCATTCGGAGGATAAATAAAAGTGAAATGTATACTGTATCTCTGTGGAAGGCAAAGGGATTCATCCACACTGATTTTGGCAGACCTTTTCCACAGACAACAGAAAGTCATGTCTGACAGGCCAGTGGACAGAGATAGACAGATTGATGAATTCATAGGTGTTGAGTAAAGAGCTCACGAGACACACATGCATGGAGGCTTTATCCCCTGAGCTCCTGAGATGCCCCCGAAGCCCCCGTGCTGACGGACAGGACGGAGGATGATAGATGAAGATGTACGACTGCAGATAGACCATCAGATTAGCTGTCTTCTATATCTGATGTTGTGGTGTAATCAATCCCACTCCCAGTCCCTCTTTTGCCTGCTCTGCTAGCTCTGCTATCTACCCCTATGTCCAGCCACACACACACACACACACACACACACACACACACACACACACACACACACACACACACACACACACACACACAAACACACAAACACACACACACACCCTAAACTGAAGGATCTGATGCCATACAACAGCAGTAATGCTTTCTTGCCTTCTTTCTTACTTTCAACCTTCTTTCTCTTTATTTTGTTCTCATTCTTTCTTTGTCTTCCCTCCCTCCCTCCCTCCCCCCCTCCCTCCCTCCCTCCCTCCCTCCCTCCCTCCCTCCCTCCCTCCCTCCCTCCCTCCCTCCCTCACTCTCTCCCTTCTTCCTTCCATCTTCCTTCCTTCCTTCCTTCCTTCCTTCCTTCCTTCCTTCCTTCCTTCCTTCCTTCCTTCCTTCCTTCCTTCCTTCCTTCCTTCCTTCCTTCCTTCCTTCCTTCCTTCCTTCCTTCCTTCCTTCCTTCCTTCCTTCCTTCCTTCCTTCCTTCCTTCCTTCCTTCCTTCATTACACTCAATGCTGTTGTAAATTATCCATGGTAATGGAACACAGAGCTGGTTCATTGCAGTATCATTGGACATCTTTTGGTGATTATTTTGCTCTGTTTTTTCACAGGGACGTGATATGTTTGAGGGGGTGTGCATATCAGAAGAGAGCTCTCAAGTCTTGCCAGCTCTGTTATTTCCCTGGTGAAGATTAGCTAATTGTTAACAGGACAGTTATGGTGTGCAGGATGTAATAGAATTCAGGGCTGCAGTCAAATGTGTGAGACACATGTGGAGAGAATTTGGAGCCAGATGAGGGGATAAAGACCCAGCCACCTACGTCAATATATCCATAAAGAGAGAGTTCTGGCTCACAAAAACAACTGTAAACATGCAGATAAACAGAAAATGAATCAAAATCTCAGAGGATGGAGAACGCATGTGGTCCTTAAACTTTTTATTTACATCCGTTATAGATAAAAACAATGACAACATCCTGGACTGCCTTTGAAAAACGATCTCTTATACAGTTTTACTGATTCCTCAATAAATCTTAACGTGGCAAGACTTTCTAATTTCGCTGGGTTATCCATTTCACATGATTGATACATATGCACAATCCCAATTATAACTTGTGTTTCCATTATCTAAACGTACAAACTCTGAAAGCCCACTTATACACTTGGTGGTCCATAGAAGCAATGTGGTGGACCAAGCTTGGCTGTAGACTCTAATGACAGTTTTTACATGCCAAAACACCCTACACTTAGGCCTACAATTCTCCACATCTATGAGATGCATCCCTCTTCATTTATTTAAAGTGCAAAAAAGTCAGGGATTTCTCATAAAGAAAGTCATAGTTGCCCTTTCAATGAAGCAAGCAGAGGATTTTACTTAGCTTTCCTCAGAAAATGTTTAGTGAACTTACTCAGCCAATTAGCAGGTAGTCTGTAGATGTTGGGCTGTGCTTTAGACTCTCTGGCAGAACTGTTTAGCTGCGGACACGCAAGGTGAGCTTTCCTCCCCAGCTGCACAGTGCTAGCGTAGCCTACATCTGGCAGCCATGAAAGGTAAATAATAATAAAGTGTTATTCCACCATCAGCACTAATGGGAATAAATGGCTTACCTGAGCTCCTCGACAGCTAACCACATCGTGCTAGGCCACTCAAAAAGGCTCCCTGTCTGTCTTGGGGCCTAAACGATCCTTTCAGCAGCAAAAAAGAATGTCTGAAAGTAAAATGTTTACATTTAATAATCACTTTCATTACAGAGTTTGCAGAAATGGGACAAAAAGGAAAAGCATCTCTTTCACTATCATATTCTCCATTGGGGAGTGTCAGACAAACATACCAGAGAGTCTATAGAGTGCTGCCTAACACATAACTGGCATGTGAACCATGCTTTTCCTGGCATGAATACGTGGGATTCTATCTAAATGGGCAACATCTTTGAAATAAAAAAGAAAGAGCATACCAATCGGCAGAAATATAATTAGCACGAGTTGCAGTGCTAATTAGTTGCACATGGGGGAACAAATCAGTCACTGGGGTGTGGGAGCAAAGTAGTCGAAAGGGTGATGAAATGTTTAACTTATTTTGTGGTATGGGAACTCACTGCAAACAATTCTGCCAGTGACCCAAACTGCATGATGAGTTTCTTCCCTTTACTTCTGATTTACTCAGAGCTTTCATTTATATCAGTTTTTTTCATTCCATGTATTTAACCTGTGAAAAATTGGTTAGTCAAGAAGCTTGGGCTCTAGTAGATAAACTCCTATTCTCTGTTTAGCAGTCTAAAAAGTAAAATATGATGATAGAAAAGTGTATTTGAATTGCTTAATGTGCTGATGTGCACTTTAATTAAAGCAATGTGGACAGAATAGTGATTTCGAACTTTGATTTCAAACTTAATTGAAGCTTTCCTTCAAACCCTCCCAACTGTCACCCCCTCTGGAGAAATTTGTCTCAGACCACGCTCAGATTTTTAATTAGCCATTTAGCGCTAATTGCTTTTCGTTAAAAAGTGACCATTTTCACTACCTTTACGTTTGCCACTATGCGTAAGCTGAGAAAATGTACGATTTGGACATGCACACAAGAATGCACACGCACACACACACAAACACTAATATATCAACAAAATAACATCATCATCACACACCATTGCTCAACAAACTTGACCTTTAACCTCATGAACAACCCCTATAATAAAGATGTGTAAGGCTCACACTAGGACTTCTTATTTACACTACCGTTCAAAAGTTTGGGGTCACTTAGAAATGTCATTGTTTTCAAAAGAAAATCTTTTTTTTTTGTCCATTAAAATAAAATAAAATAGATCAGAAATACAGTGTAGACATTGTTAGTGTTGCAAATGGCTATTGTAGCCGGAAAAGGCTGATTTTTAATGGAATATCTACATAGGCGTACAGAGGCCCATTATCAGCAACCATCAGTCCTGTGTTCCAATGGCACATTGTGTTTGCTAATCCAAGTTTATCATTTTAAAAGGCTAATTGATTGATTAGAAAACCCTTTTGCAATTATGTTAGCACAGCTGAAAACTGTTGTGCTGATTAAAGAAGCAATAAAACTGGCCTTCTTGAGACTAGTTGAGTATCTGGAGCATCAGCAATAGTGGGTTCGTTTACAGAATCAAAATGACCAGAAACAAAGAACTTTCTTCTGAAACTCGTCAGTCTATTCTTGTTCTGAGAAATGAAGGCTATTCCATACGAGACATTGCCAAGAAACTGAAGATCTCGTACAACACTGTGTACTACTCCCTTCACAGAACAGCGCAAACTGGCTCTAACCAGAATAGAAAGAGGAGTGGGAGGCCCTGGTGCACAACTGAGCAAGAGGACAAATACATTAGAGTGTCTAGTTTGAGAAACAGACGCCTCACAGGTCCTCAACTGTCAGCTTCATTAAATAGTACCCGCAAAACAACAGTCTCAACGTCAACAGTGAAGAGGCGACTCCGGGATGCTGACCTTCTAGGCAGAGTTGCAAAGAAAAAGCCATATCTCAGACTGGCCAATAAAAAGAAAAGATTAAGATGGGCAAAAGAACACAGACACTGGACAGAGGAAGATTGGGAAAAAGTGTAATGGACAGACTAATCGAAGTTTGAGGTGTTCGGATCACAAAGAAGAACATTTGTGAGACGCAGACCAAATGAAAAGATGCTGGAGGAGTGCTTGATGCCATCTGTCAAGCATGGTGGAGGCAATGTGATGGTCCGGGGGTGCTTTGGTGGTGGTAAAGTGGGAGATTTGTACAGGGTCAAAGGGATCTTGAAGAAGGAAGGCTATCACTCTATTTTGCAACGCAATGCCATACCCTGTGGACGCCGATTGATTGGAGCCAATTTCCTCCTACAACAGGACAATGACCCAAAGCACAGCTCCAAACTATGCAATAACTATTTAGGGAAGAAGCAGTCAGCTGGTATTCACAGTGGCCAGCACAGTCACCGGATCTCAACCCTATTGAGCTATTGTGTGGGCAGCTTGACCGTAAGAAGTGCCCATCGAGCCAATCCAACTTGTGGGAGGTGCTTCAGGAAGCATGGGGTGAATTCTCTTCAGATTACCTCATAAAAATGACAACTAGAATGCCAAAGGTCTGCAAGGCTGTAATTGCTGCAAATGGAGGATTCTTTGACGAAAGCAAAGTTTGAAGGACACAATTATTATTTCTATTAAAAATCATTATTTCTAACCTTGTCAATGACTACATTTCCTATGCATTTTGCTATGTTTCCTATTCTAACTCATTTCATGTACAGTGGGGAGAACAAGTATTTGATACACTGCCGATTTTGCAGGTTTTCCTACTTACAAAGCATATAGAGGTCTGTAATTTTTATCATAGGTACACTTCAACTGTGAGAGACGGAATCTAAAACAAAAATCCAGAAAATCACATTGTATGATTTTTAAGTAATACATTTGCATTTTATTGCATGACATAAGTATTTGATATATCAGAAAAGCAGAACTTATTATTTGGTACAGAAACCTTTGTTTGCAATTACAGAGATCATACATTTCCTCTAGGTCTTGACCAGGTTTGCACACACTGCAGCAGGGATTTTGGCCCACTCCTCCATACAGACCTTCTCCAGATCATTCAGGTTTTCGGCTGTCGCTGGGCAATACGGACTTTCAGCTCCCTCCAAAGATGTTCTATTGGGTTCAGGTCTGGAGACTGGCTAGGCCACTCCAGGACCTTGAGATGCTTCTTACGGAGCCACTCCTTAGTTGCCCTGGCTGTGTGTTTCGGGTCGTTGTCATGCTGGAAGACCCAGCCACGACCCATCTTCAATGCTCTTACTGAGGGAAGGAGGTTGTTGGCCAAGATCTTGCGATACATAGCCCCATCCATCCTCCCCTCAATACGGTGCAGTCGTCCTGTCCCCTTTGCAGAAAAGCTTCCCCAAAGAATGATGTTTCCACCTCCATGCTTCATGGTTGGGATGGTGTTCTTGGGGTTGTACTCATCCTTCTTCTTCCTCCAAACACGGCGAGTGGAGTTTAGACCAAAAAGCTATATTTTTGTCTCATCAGACCACATGACCTTCTCCCATTCCTCCTCTGGATCATCCAGATGGTCATTGGCAAACTTCAGACGGGCCTGGACATGAGCTGGCTTGAGCAGGGGGACCTTGCATGCGCTGCAGGATTTTAATCCATGACGGCATAGTGTGTTACTAATTGTTTTCTTTGAGACTGTGGTCCCAGCTCTCTTCAGGTCATTGACCAGGTCCTGCCGTGTAGTTCTGGGCTGATCCCTCACCTTCCTCATGATCATTGATGCCCCACGAGGTGAGATCTTGCATGGAGCCCCAGACCGAGGGTGATTGACCGTCATCTTGAACTTCTTCCATTTTCTAATAATTGCGCCAACAGTTGTTGCCTTCTCACCAAGCTGCTTGCCTATTGTCCTGTAGCCCATCCCAGCCTTGTGCAGGTCTGCAATTTTATCCCTGATGTCCTTACACAGCTCTCTGGTCTTGGCCATTGTGGAGAGGTTGGAGTCTGTTTGATTGAGTGTGTGGACAGGTGTCTTTTATACAGGTAACGAGTTCAAACAGGTGCAGTTAACACAGGTAATGAGTGAAGAACAGGAGAGCTTCTTAAAGAAAAACTAACAGGTCTGTGAGAGCTGGAATTCTTACTGGTTGGTAGGTGATCAAATACTTACAGTGGGGAGAACAAGTATTTGATACACTGCCGATTTTGCAGGTTTTCCTACTTACAAAGCATGTAGAGGACTGTCATTTTTATCATAGGTACACTTCAACTGTGAGAGACGGAATCTAAAACAAAAATCCAGAAAATCACATTGTATGATTTTTAAGTAATTAATTTGCATTTTATTGCATGACATAAGTATTTGATACATCAGAAAAGCAGAACTTAATATTTGGTACAGAATCCTTTGTTTGCAATTACAGAGATCATACGTTTCCTGTAGGTCTTGACCAGGTTTGCACACACTTCAGCAGGGATTTTGGCCCACTCCTCCATACAGACCTTCGCCAGATCCTTCAGGTTTCGGGGCTGTCGCTGGGCAATACGGACTTTCAGCTCCCTCCAAAGATTTCCTATTGGGTTCAGGTCTGGAGACTGGCTAGGCCACTCCAGGACCTTGAGATGCTTCTTATGGAGCCACTCCTTAGTTGCCCTGGCTGTGTGTTTCGAGTCGTTGTCATGATGGAAGACCCAGCCACGACCCATCTTCAATGCTCTTACTGAGGGAAGGAGGTTGTTGGCCAAGATCTCGCGATACATGGCCCCATCCATCCTCCCCTCAATACGGTGCAGTCGTCCTGTCCCCTTTGCAGAAAAGCATCCCCAAAGAATGATGTTTCCACATCCATGCTTCACGGTTGGGATGGTGTTCTTGGGGTTGTACTCATACTTCTTCTTCCTCCAAACATGGCGAGTGGAGTTTAGACCAAAAAGCTCTCTTTTTATCTCATCAGACCACATGACCTTCTCCCATTCCTCCTCTGGATCATCCAGATGGTCATTGGCAAACTTCAGATGGGCCTGGACATGCGCTGGCTTGAGCAGGGGGACCTTGCGTGCGCTGCAGGATTTTAATCCATGACGGCGTAGTGTGTTACTAATGGTTTTCTTTGAGACTGTGGTCCCAGCTCTCTTCAGGTCATTGACCAGGTCCTGCCGTGTAGTTCTGGGCTGATCCCTCACCTTCCTCATGATCATTGATGCCACACGAGGTGAGATCTTGCATGGAGCCTCAGACCGAGGGTGATTGACCGTCATCTTGAACTTCTTCCATTTTCTAATAATTGTGCCAACAGTTGTTGCCTTTTCACCAAGCTGCTTGCCTATTGTCCTGTAGCCCATCCCAGCCTTGTGCAGGTCTACAATTTTATCCCTGATGTCCTTACACAGCTCTCTGGTCTTGGCCATTGTGGAGATTGTTGGAGTCTGTTTGATTGAGTGTGTGGGCAGGTGTCTTTTATACAGGTAATGAGTTCAAACAGGTGCAGTTAATACAGGTAATGAGTGGAGAACAGGAGGGCTTCTTAAAGAAAAACTAACAGGTCTCTGAGAGCTGGAATTCTTACTGGTTGGTAGGTGATCAAATACTTATGTCATGCAATAAAATGCAAATTAATTACTTAAAATTATACAATGTGATTTTCTGGATTTTTGTTTTAGATTCCGTCTCTCACCGTTGAAGTGTACCTATGATAAAAATTACAGACCTCTACATGCTTTGTAAGTAGAAAAACCAGCAAAATCGGCAGTGTATCAAATACTTGTTCTCCCCACTGTATGTCATGCAAATTAATTACTTAAAAATCATACAATGTGATTTTCTGGATTTTTGTTTTAGATTCCGTCTCTCACAGTTGAAGTGTACCTATGATAAAAAATTACAGACCTCTACATGCTTTGTAAGCAGGAAAACCTGCAAAATCGGCAGTGTATCAAATACTTGTTCTCCCCACTGTATGTTTTCATGGAAAACAAGGACATTTCTAAGTGACCCCAAACTTTTGAACGGTAGTGTATGTCTTGGAGAGGGGGTCCAGTTGCCTGGCTTGTCCTCCAAATATTTGTCCCTCTTCTATAATCAGTTTCTTGCCATTGACTTACAACAACTAATTAGTGTGATAGCTGATTTGTTAAAGCCTCATACTGTCACACCCTGATCTGTTTCACCTTTGTTCTCTGTTGGTCTGCCAGTTCGTTTTGTTTCGTCAAGCCTACCAGCGTTTTTACCCTTGCTCCTGTCTTTCTCAAGTTTCTGTTTTCTAGTTTTCCCAGTTTTTACCATTCTGCCTGCCCTGACACTGAGCCTGCCTGCCGTTCTGTACCTTGTCACACCACCCTAGATTACTGACCTCTGCCTGCCGTTGACCTGTCGTTTGCCTGCCCCCTGTTTTTGTAATAAACTTTTGTTACTTCAACACTGTCTGCATCTGGGTCTTCTCCTGAAACGTGATCCATACTACAAGAAACACAGCTTCAAGCTACATATTCAGGCTCAATGCCAAAATCATTAACCATATTTTGTGAGGTTATGTCATGTTATCGTATGGAAAGGATTGTATTCCTTGTGACGTAAATCAAATATGCTAATAATAGAAAGTCATTTGGTTTTTTTTAATTATGAAAATAAATCCCATATGGGACCTTATCATAAATATTAGATATTGTAATTAATGGAATGGATTACAGTTTTATTGCACTCTTTCCAAAGGTCTCAAAGTGCCTAATATTGTAAGGGGGAACTCACCTCATCACTCAAAGGTTGTAGATTTATAAGCTTTCTGCAAATTCACGGTTCTACACTAACTTTGTCCACTGGTGGCACCACCTTTTTCAGTTGGTGACACCAGCACATGTTTTGGTTGCACCATTTTTTTAAATAGAAAATTGACAGTGACCTGACCTGGCCCACAATGTATCCACATTCCATACTGAACCAGGCTAATAATGACTAGCCATCCTAAAATATAATATATATATATATATATATATATATATATATATATATATATATATATATATATATATATATATATATTAGGGGGTAGATCAGTTTTAATATTGCAGATAGATTGTAGCTTCCATCAATGTAATTGGCTGCATCATTTCCAATCCCCCATGTCTATTTTGTTAAATATACACCACCAGTCAAATTTTTGGACACACCTACTCATTGAATGGTTTTTCTTTATTTTTAAAAATGTTTACACTGTGGAATAATGGTGAAGATATCAAAACTATGAAATAACACATATGGAATCATGTAGTAACCAAAGAAGTGTTAAACAAAATCAAAATATATTTTATATTTGAGATTCTTCAAATAGCCACCCTTTGACTTGATGACAGCTTTGCACACTCTTGGCATTCCCTCAACCAGCTTAATGAGGTAGTCACCTGGAATGCATTTCATTTAAAAGGTGTGCCTTAAAAGTTAATTTGTGGAATTTCTTTCCTTCTTAATGCGTTTGAGCCAATCAGTTGTGTTGTTACAAGGTAGGTGGGGTATACAGAAGATAGACCTATTTGGTAAAAGACCAAGTCCATATTATGGCAAGAACAGCTCAAATAAGCAAAGAGAAACGACAGTCCATCATTACTTTAAGACATGAAGGTCAGTCAACACGGAACATTTCAAGAACTTTTGTAGTCGCAAAAACCTTCAAGTGCTATGATGAAACTGGCTCTCATGAGGACCGCAACAGGAATGGAAGACCCAGAGTTACCTCTGCTGCAGAGGATCAATTCATTAGAGTTACCAGCCTCAGAAATTGCATCCCAAATAAATGCTTCACAGAGTTCAAGTAATAGACACATCTCAACATTAACTGTTCAGAGGGGACTGTGTGAATCAGGCCTTCGTGGTCAAATTGCTGCAAATAAACCACTACTAAAGGACACCAATAACCGGTCGCTCCTACCAAGTGGCGTGGCGAGAAGCTGTCTCCGCACCACATGCTCTCACCACTGGTGTCCCCCAGGGCTCAGTTCTAGGCCCTCTCCTATTCTCGCTATACACCAAGTCACTTGGCTCTGTCATATCCTCACATGGCCTCTCCTATCATTGCTACGCAGACGACACACAACTAATCTTCTCCTTTCCCCCTTCTGATAACCAGATGGCGAATCGCATCTCTGCATGTCTGGCAGACATATCAGTGTGGATGACGGATCACCACCTCAAGCTGAACCTTGGCAAGACGGAGCTGCTCTTCCTCCCGGGGAAGGACTGCCCATTCCATGATCTCGCCATCACGGTTGACAACTCCGTTGTGTCCTCCTCCCAGAATGCGAAGAGCCTTGGCGTGACCCTGGACAACACCCTGTTGTTCTCCGCTAACATCAAGGCGGTGACCCGATCCTGTAGGTTCATGCTATACAACATTCGGAGAGTACAACCCTGCCTTACACAGGAAGCGGCACAGGTCCTAATCCAGGCACTTGTCATCTCCCGTCTGGATAACTGCAACTCGCTGTTGGCTGGGCTCCCTGCCTGTGCCATTAAACCCCTACAACTCATCCAGAATGCCGCAGCCCGTCTAGTGTTCAACCTTCCCAAGTTCTCTCACGTCACCCCGCTCCTCCGCACACTACACTGGCTTCCAGTTGAAGCTCGCATCTGCTACAAGACCATGGTGCTTGCCTACGGAGCTGTGAAGGGAACGGCACCTCCGTACCTTCAGGCTCTGATCAGTCCCTACACCCAAACGAGGGCATTGCGTTCATCCACCTCTGGCCTGCTGGCTCCCTACCTCTGCTGAAGCACAGTTCCCGCTCAGCCCAGTCAAAACTGTTCGCTGCTCTGGCACCCCAATGGTGGAACAAGCTCCCTCACGACGCCAGGACAGCGGAGTCACTCACCACCTTCCGGAGACATTTGAAACCCCACCTCTTTAAGGAACACCTGGGATAGGATAAAGTAATCCTTCTAACCCCCCCTTACCCCACCCCAACCCCCCCCAAAAAAAAATAATAAAAATAATAATTGTAAAGTGGTTATCCCACTGGCTATAAGGTGAATGCACCAATTTGTAAGTCGCTCTGGATAAGAGCGTCTGCTAAATGACGTAAATGTAAATGTAAATGCAATAAGAAGAAGAGACCTGCTTGGGCCAAGACACACGAGCAATGGACATTAGTTCGGTGGAAATGTGTCCTTTGATCTGGAGTCCAAATTGAAGATTTTTGGTTCAAAACTCTGTGTCTTTGTGAGACGCGAGGTGGGTGAACAGATGATCTCCACATGTGTAGTTCCCACTGTAAAGTATGGAGGAGGAGTTGTTATGGTGTGTGGGTGTTTTGGTGGTGACACTGTCTGTGATTTATTTAGAATTCAAGGCACACTTAACCAGCATGGCTACCACAGCATTCTGCAGCGATACGCCATCCCATCTGGTTTGGCCTTAGTGGGACTATCATTTGTTTTTCAATAGGACAATGACCCGACACACCTCCAGGCTGTGTAAGGGATATTTTACCTAGAAGGAAAGTGATGGAGTGCTGCTTCAGATGACCTGGCCTCCACAATCCCACGACCTCAAACCAACTGAGATGGTTTGGGATGAGTCGGACGGCAGAGTGAAGGGAAAGCAGCCAACAAGTGCTCAGCATATGTGGGAATTCCTTCAAGACTGTTGGAAAAACATTCCAGGTGAAGCTGGTTGAGAGAATGGCAAGTGTGTGCAAAGCAGTCATCAAGGCAAAGGGTGGCTACTTTGAAGAATCTCAAATATCAAACATATTTTGATTTGTTTAACACTTTTTTGGTTACTACATGATTCCATATGTGTTATTTCATAGTTTTGATGTCTTCGCTATTATTCTACAATGTAGAAAATAGTAAAAATAAAGAAAAGCTGTGAATGAGTAGGTGTGTCCAAACTTCTGTACTGGTACTGTGTATACATTTTACATTTTACGGACACAGTATATTTTACATTAGTTTACTTGTTGTTTTTAGTCCCACCCAAAAACGATCTAATGATTCTGTCTCTTCGCAGAGAAATCTGCAGTGCTGGGATGGTTGTATCCCCCATAAATATAACATTCCATTGGTTGCAAGAATTTTGTATAATAATTTAATTTGAAAAATTATACGTTTTGAATCCGGCGTCGTTTTTGTGTATGAGTTCATAAACTATGTGCCATGGAATCAGTACATTGAAAATCTTTTCCCAACTATTTTGCAATCTATATGCAACAGCTGTCCATTTTTTGGTCCTGAAATTAAACTGGTATACTTTTTTATTTATGACACTTTTCTTTAACCAATTTTGGTCTTTAAGACAGTCAAATTCCTTACTTTTTCCCCTTCCACTTGCCTCTTCCATTTTTGCAGTAATGCTGCAATTAGTTGGTTGTAATTTTGGGTAGAGCAGGCATTTCCATATACTTTTGTTAGCTGCATGTGTGACATAACTCCACCAGTCATGTTTATGATATCATTTACAAAGATTATACCTTTTTTGAATTGTTATTACAAAATAATGTAAAAAAAAAAAAATCAATTAGTATATTTGAGTTCAACCATAATATTTGTTGTATTATTTGTTCTGTCTTTCCTGCTGGATTAAACTGAAATTGCAACCAACTTTCTATGGCTTGTTTTAAAAATAGCGATATTTTGGAGATTATTTCAGTTTCAGAATAACTGAAGGTGAGAGGTTGTAATCTGAATAAAGGGAAAAAGGCCATTCTTGAAAATGGGGTGAGACATTTTTAGTAATCTGCTAGAGAACCAGTTCGGATTTAAGTATAACTTTTTGTTTGACTGAAGCCTTTAGTGAGAGGTCTAATGCTTTAATATTTTATAATTTCTGCCCTCTGAATTCTTATTCATTATATAAATAGGCCCATTTAACTTTGTCTGGCTTGGCGTTCCAAATAAAATGGAATATGTTTTGGTCATGTAATTTAAAAAAACAAGTCGCTAGGTGTAGGCAAGGCCATAAGCAAATGGTTAAACTGGGATATGACTAAAGAGTTAATCAGGCCTATTTCTTTCACAAAAACAGGTATTTTCCTTTCCATAATAGCAAGATCTTATCTATTTTTGCTAACTTTCTATAAAAAAATATTGTAGTGAGATAATTTCTATCTTTCGGGACATGAATACCGAGTATGTCCACATCACCGTCAAACCATTTTATTGGTAAACTACACGGTAATGTAATAGTTGTATTTTTTTGTGATGCAATAATGTAATATAGTACACTTATCATAATTTGATTGTAATCCAGAGAGGTTAGAAAAAGTCTCTAGCAGTGGTTCTTCCTTTAAAAGATGCGTCATACTGCAGCACAGCTTGCGGGGTGCTGCGGAATGGTATGGCGTGTTGGAGTGCATAACGTCATAATACACTGCTCAAAAAAATAAAGGGAAGACTTATAAGATCTGAATCCTAGATCACATCCTAGACACTTATAAGATCTGAATCCTAGAACACATCCTAGATCTGAATGAATGAAATAATCTTATTAAATACTTTTTTCTTTACATAGTTGAATGTGCTGACAACAAAATCACACAAAAAGTATCAATGGAAATCAAATTTATCAACCCATGGAGGTCTGGATTTGGAGTCACCCTCAAAATTTAAGTGGAAAACCACACTACAGGCTGATCCAAATTTTATGTAATGTCCTTAAAACAAGTCAAAATGAGGCTCATTAGTGTGTGTGGCCTCCACGTGCCTGTATGACCTCCCTACAATGCCTGGGCATGCTCCTGATGAGGTGGCGGATGGTCTCCTGAGGGATCTCCTCCCAGACCTGGACTAAAGCATCCGCCAACTCCTGGACAGTCTGTGGTGCAACGTGGCGTTGGTGGATGGAGCGAGACATGATGTCCCAGATGTGCTCAATTGGATTCAGGTCTGGGGAATGGGCGGGCCAGTCCATAGCATCAATGCCTTCCTCTTGCAGGAACTGCTGACACACTCCAGCCACATGAGGTCTAGCATTGTCTTGCATTAGGAGGAACCCAGGGCCAACCGCACCAGCATATGGTCTCACAAGGGGTCTGAGGATCTCATCTCGGTACCTAATGGCAGTCAGGCTACCTCTGGCGAGCACATGGAGGGCTGTGCGGCCCCCCAAAGAAATGCCACCCCACACCATGACTGACCCACCGCCAAACCGGTCATGCTGGAGGATGTTGCAGGCAGCAGAACGTTCTCCACGGCGTCTCCGGACTCTGTCACGTCTGTCACATGTGCTCAGTGTGAACCTGCTTTCATCTGTGAAGAGCACAGGGCGCCAGTTGCGAATTTGCCAATCTTGGTGTTCTCTGGCAAATGCCAAACGTCCTGCACGGTGTTGGGCTGTAAGCACAACCCCCACCTGTGGACGTCGGGCCCTCATACTACCCTCGTGGAGTCTGTTTCTGACCGTTTGAGCAGACACATGCACATTTGTGGCCTGCTGGAGGTCATTTTGCAGGGCTCTGGCAGTGCTCCTCCTGCTCCTCCTTACACAAAGGCGGAGGTAGCGGTCCTGCTGCTGGGTTGTTGCCCTCCTACGGCCTCCTCCACGTCTCCTGATGTACTGGCCTGTCTCCTGGTAGTGCCTCCATGCTCCGGACACTACGCTGACAGACACAGCAAACCTTCTTGCCACAGCTCGCATTGATGTGCCATCCTGGACGAGCTGCACTACCTGAGCCACTTGTGTGGGTTGTAGACTCCGTCTCATGCTACCACTAGAGTGAATGCACCGCCAGCATTCAAAAGTGACCAAAACATCAGCCAGGAAGCATAGGAACTGAGAAGTGGTCTGTGGTCACCACCTGCAGAACCACTTCTTTATTGGGGGTGTCTTGCTAATTGCCTATAATTTCCACCTGTTGTCTATTCCATTAGCACAACAGCATGTGCCATTTATTGTCAATCAGTGTTGCTTCCTAAGTGGACAGTTTGATTTCACAGAAGTGTGATTGACTTGGAGTTACATTGTGTTGTTTAAGTGTTCCCTTTATTTTTTTAAGCAGTGTATTTTACTGTCAGCCATTGTTGCCATTAATGCTAGTCGACCACCAGAGGGCATCTTTGAGAAGCTAAGTTATTGAAATGACAAGGAGCTGTAGGCCTAAGAGTCCTGTTTACTGTAGCTGTTTTAGCGTAACTTACTTACTGGCATAAAGGCCTACTTCAGTATACAGTATATCAACCAATCATTCATTAATTTGTGCATTCATCACACAGCATCCATGTCTTTAAATACAGTCAAGCATTTTAGTTATAAAACAAAATAACAAAGGGAGCCTTGAATAACTAAACAATGAATAAACCGCAACATGTCGACTAAATCGATGGAATTCACTAATGCATTTGACTGTTTTTAATATTGGCTGTACTAGAGATTTGAAAACCTTTTTTTGTTAGAACAGACTATATGGGATTGATTATCATTTGTTTGTAAATTATTATTGTATTTGTTGTGCTGTTTATACTTTTAGAAATGTAGCTTAATTAAATTGATTAATATTATGGTGTTTCTACTTCAAGAAAAACGAAAATACATTTTACAGTAGCCTATGTAGGCCGCAGGGTTTCCATTAGGAAAATATGGCGCTGTACAATGTGACCGGTCGGGAGTAGGCCGAGGCTACTACAGTTTTTCTCAGTCGCTTTGGTGCATTTTTCACAACATCCCTAACATGTGCAAAATAATAAGTGCATTTCTCAGAACAATTTGTACAAACTGCAATATACAATAGATATGTTTCTAAAGCTAGTCAATCACTAAAAATCCTTAGTACATCTCTCAAAAGTAAATATTCATGCCAATGATCATGTCAGTGTCATCAGAATGATAAGTCATTGAGTCATTGTTCACGAACAAGGTTGTCAAAATGTTTAGGCATGTTGTCAATGGAACTGTGTACTTTGACAGTATTACCTGATGTAAACTTAGGCTACAGTTTGGATGACAGTTACTGTATTGAAAATGCACAAGGCTGCACTTCTATGGCATATATCAATTTCAACAGTACTATTTACATATTACTGTATGTGGGTTATTGATTGAAAGAGACTGGACAACCCAAGGGGCACAAAGGAAAAAAACTAAATTAGAAAGAAACACAGGAAACCACCCCTAAGGCACAACTTTGCCCACAGCACTGTTCTAGTGCTGTCTCTACATATCCAGACGTTCCTGTCTGTCAGCCCACATATTCTCATCCACATCACACCGGATATTTTCCCTTCCAATGCAACGTGGAAAGAATCTTTTGGAATGCCTTATCCATCCTCTGCAGGCGTCTACTGTGGTGTCCTCACATGCTGCATCCATTGCAGCCAGCAGGGTCATCTGTGTGTGTGGCTGACGATCGTACACCTTCCACCTCCATGCTGAAAAGAACTCCTCAATTGGGTTAAGGAATGGTGAATAAGGTGGGAGGAATTCTATGAGCATCCTCGGGTGGGTCACAAACCATTGCCTTATGATGTTTGATCGATGGAAACTCACATTATCACAAATGACCACATACTTTGGCAAATCCTCTCTAAACAGACCCCTCTCATCATCAGGGATGAGAGCCCTGTAGAGAGTCTCTAAAAAAGTTGAGTAGATGCTGGGTGTTGTATGGCCCTAAAAGGGGGATATGGGTTAGGACACCATGCTCCGAAATAGCAGCACACATGGTGATATTTCCTCCCCGTTGGCCTGGCAAATCCACAGTAGCTCTGTGACCGATGATATTCCGACCCCGCCTTCTGCATTTGGTCAGGTTGAAGCCAGCCTCATCCACGTATACAAAGTTGTGAGAGGGTTCACTTGATTCCAACTCCATCATACGCTATATCCCAGAACACACAGTTGAATTTGTTTTGGTAAGGAAGAGTGACATAAAATGTACATATATTGCATGTTCCTTCCACAGCAATGGAAATGTGTGCAGTTTATGCTTACTGTACTATGTAACACTATAAAATGTTGCTGTAAAGTAGTTACATAGATATATGTTTTACCTGTACATACTGGTACCGTAGCTCCTTAACTCTGTCCTCATTCCTTTGGAATGGTACACGGTACAGCTGTTTCATACTCATCTGGTTTCTATGCAGCACCCTGTCGATGGTTGAGATGCTAACCGTATGGATGTTTTCAAAGACATCGTTGTCTTCTATAATGGTCCTTTGTATTTCCCTGAGTCTCATGGCATTGTTTGCTCGGACCATGGTGCAAATAGCCTCCTCCCTGTTGAGGTGTGAAAAGGCGTCCTCTGCCACCGGTTTGAGGTAATCTTGCAGTCCTATGTGTGGAAAAATGCAGTGATGCATCGCACACTTTCACATAGACAAAAACTATGCGAACACACATTTTACTGTAAAACATACAGGTGGGTGCATGTAAGGTGCAGTATGTATCTGTATAGAGTATATTTCTGTATGCTGTGAAATACAAGTGGACTACTGTAATATGAAGCATTGTAGGAAGTATACAGTATACTGCTTATATACAGTAACAGTGCACTGTACATTGGTGGACATACCTGTTCTCTCTTCAAACGTTTGTACTATTGAGGACACGGTTGATCTCCCAATATTCGGCTGCACCCTTCGACCCGCCTCAGCCATTGTAAGGCCATGATTGACAACATGGTCTACAATAGTGGCCCTTATGTCATCAGATATGCGCCTATGTCCTCTTCTGCCTCTTCCTCTGTTTTGCCTTCCACCACGCATCCTTGCTCCTCTTCTTCCTCCTCTTGGCTGTTGACCCTGTTCGTTTCCTGGTCCATCCATTATTGGAAAATTGCAACTCTGTGTTGTGGTCTGTCTATATATGCTTGCCAATTGATTCTTCATGAGATGCACCTTTGAGCAATTTAGACAACTGGTTGATTGTTGGTTGAACTAACACTTTACATTCCTTCATGAGTGAGGGTTAATTTCACCTGCACGATTCAGCAATTTACGTTTTTGTACAAAAGGTCTAATAGAAATGTGTAAAACTATGCTTGACAGTTTATGACAAATAGTTCAACAATTTTGCATGTAATGGCTTATGCAAGGAACTAATGCCTAGATGTTTTGAGGGGTAAGACTATTCAACAGAGAACCATCTACTATATTTTGATCAACATGACATGAGCAATTGAAAATGTGGAAAAAAGCTGACACTTGTACATTATCAATTGCAATATGTACAAAAGCAATTGCAATTTGTTCAAAGGAATAAGAAATTGCTTTAATGATGTGCACAAGTGACTAGATGATTTGGAATTTGTACAAGTAGTATCAAGAATTGCACTTTTGATCTAAGAAATGCACCAAAGCGACTGAGAAAAACTGTAAGCGACTGCGAGTGAACAGCAAAATAATCCTAACATTTCCACACACAAATTGTAGGCTAACCAATACCCAAAAGGAGATTCAGTGAAAATAAAAGTCTGATTGATTTATCAAGATCAGTCCTCATGCTTGTCTCAAAGCAGCACGAAATGGTGCTGAAATAGTTGAAGCTATTGCTTCAAATCCTGTTATAACAATTGACAAAAGCTTTTTGGCCATCAAGGAAAATGCTATGTCTGGCGCAAACCCAACACCTCTCATCACCCCGAGAACCAGAGTGAAGCATGGTGGGGGCAGCATCATGCTTTGGGGATATTTTTCATCGGCAGGGACTGGGTAACTGGTCAAAATTTAAGGAATGATGAATGGCGCTAAATACAGGGAAATTCTTGAGGGAAACCTGTTTCAGTCTTCCAGAGATTTGAGACTGGGACGGAGGTTCACCTTCTAGCAGGACAATGACCCTAAGCATACTGCTAAAGCAACACTGGTGTTCAACCTTCCCAAGTTCTCTCACATCACCCCGCTCCTCCGCACACTCCACTGGCTTCCAGTTGAAGCTTGCATCTACTACAAATAATAATATGCCATTTAGCAGACGCTTTTATCCAAAGCGACTTACAGTCATGTGTGCATACATTTTTACGTATGGGTGGTCCCGGGGATCGAACCCACTACCTTGGCGTTACAAGTGCCATGCTCTACCAATTGAGCTACAGAGGACCACAAAACCATGGTGCTTGCCTACGGAGCTGTGAGGAGAATGGCACCTACTTACATTCAGGCTCTGATCAGACCCTACACCCAAACGAGGGCACTACGTTCATCCACCTCTGGCCTGCTTGCCCCTCTACCTCTACGGAAGCACAGTTCCCGCTCAGCCCAGTCAAAGCTATTCGCTGCTCTGGCACCCCAATGGTGGAACAAGCTCCCCCACGATGCCAGGACAGCGGAGTCACTGACCACCTTCCGGAGACACTTGAAACCCTACCTCTTTAAGGAATACCTGGAATAGTATAATAGTAATCCTTCTACCCCCCCTTTACTACCACTGTATTTTGTCTAAACTAACACCTGACTTATTTCACCTGCTAGCACTGACTTGTTTAAAGAAATGAACTTATTGTGATCGAGATGTAGTTGTCCCTGATTGCACTGACTTTGCTCACAGCTGCTTGTTTGAAGAAGTGTACTTACTGTGATCAAGATGTGGTTGTCCCACTGGCTATCCTAAGTTGAATGCACCAATTTGTAAGTCACTCTGGATAAAAGTGTCTGCTAAATGACTTAATTGTAAATGTAAATGTTTAAGGGGAAACATTTAAATGTCTTGGAATGGCCTAGTCAAAGCCCAGACCTCAATCCAATTGAGCATCTGTGGTATGACTTAAAGATTGCTGTACACCAGCGGAACCCATCCAACTTGAAGGAGCTGGAGCAGTTTTGCCTTGAAGAATGGGCAAAAATCCCAGTGGCTAGATGTACCAAGCTTATAGAGACATACCCCAAGAGACTTGCAGCTGTAATTGCTGCAAAAGGTGGCTCTACAAATTATTGACTTTGGGGGGTGAATAGTTATGCACGCTCAAGTGTTCTGTTTTTTTGTCTTATTTCTTGTTTATTTCATAATCAAAAATATTTTGTATCTTCAAAGTGGTAGGCATGTTGTGTAAATCAAATGATACCAACCCCAAAAAATCCATTTAAATTATAGGTTGTAAGGCAACAAAATAGCAAAAATGCCAAGGGGGGTGAATACTTTCGCAAGCCACTGTAAAACCTTACAGTTTAACAACAGTTTTAGTAAGTAATAAGCTACGGTCCAGTTACAGCTTCTTCTGACAAAGTAGAAACAGAGGAAGAGCAATTCTTACACTATTGTTCTAAATTGAATCACTCTCTTCTTCATCCTCATCATTCATTCATTCAAATTCAACTGTAATACATTTTGTCAATCCCGTTCAACAACTTCAAATCACTTTTGCATGTGCTCCAAAGGGATAACTTGAAATAACATGATATAGGTAATTAAATAATCGAAAGGAAAATTTTAATTATTTATTAGCCTAGTGGATATACAGTAAGTGTTTTAGGCGTATCATGTGAATTAGGCCTCATGTAAAATCATTGTCAAAAGCGCATGATATACTGTTGCATGACAAACAGGTGCTGTTAGATTACAATATAATTTATTTTCCAGTTTGAAACAGTATAAACAATACTAAATAAAGTGTAATACCAGAGATTCTGTTCTAATGAAAAAAAATTGGAAAGCCTTTAATACAGCATAGCAAAGTTCTAAAAAAGCCGGATTTGTGAAATTGCTTTATCCAACATTTTGCAGTTGCATGAGGCTTGATGATCACATAATCAGTAGGATATTAAACAGACACTCACATAGGCAACATAAGCAGGAACAGCATAGGGCTGAGTGACTCAGTCATTCCTGGCTTTTGTTCAAAATAAGTTATATTATAATGCAGCGTTAAAGACACATTCTTTCTGATTGTCTTTAGCATGCAGTCTTGTTTGAATTATTATGTGGATTATAATATATTCATATATTTGTAGTGGTTGACCCATTTTCCGTAAGGGCAAATCTGGTCTGTGATATTGAGTTAGAAATGTAAAACTTTAGAGTACTTAAGCATCGAATACATTGCAAGTTTGCCCTTTTTTGGCCATTAGGCTTCACTTTACAATAGGACTTAACTCTGACTGACCACAGCATCTATCGGTAGTCTAAACTGTGGCACAAATTGGGGGATTTTTCACACCTAGCCGAGCTATTAGACTATCCTTTTGTAAATTAATGGAGGTGTGAATGTTTCAGTCAGTCTTTCTCACATTGACAACTCAAATTGCTTTAAAGAGCCTTCTAATATTAGACAACAAATTAAAATACTCAAACTAAGTCCATTCATCACTGGATTTCTTCAAATTGCTATACAGGAAAAGGATGTTATCAACCGTGCCTGGTCGCAGGCTCGTAGCTGGCTTCTCTCTGAAACCACACATCCATCTGAAGGTGACACTTTATCCTTTGGAACCACACAATTACCAGGTGGACAGTAGGCCTCTTGAAGCGATAGAGGAAATCAACAAGATCCACAAGTATTCGTTCACAATAGCTGGCCTTATGTTATCTGCAGTTTTGAGCTGCACTGTCCCACTCTGTGGCGGATAACTTCCACTCTTCGTTTATGTAATGGGCTGTAAGGCACAAGTATCCTATTTTTCAAAAATCGTCAGTCCACATGTCAAGTGTAATTGCTCCATTGTATTTACCCAAGTTCTCTCTCAACTCCGGCACCGCCAGCAATAAAAATGTTTGCCTGTTGTAGGACTCTAGTGCCAGAGAAGAGAGACTCTCGGACTGAAACATTCACACCTCCATTAATTTACGAAAAGATAGTCAATTTGTGCCACAGTTTAGACTACCGATAGATCAGCGTTCTAACTCCCCCTTGTGATAGTGTGGTGCAATGACCGAATGACACAATTTACCACAATCTGCCACCATCTACATTTACATTACATTTACATTACATTTACGTCATTTAGCAGACGCTCTTATCCAGAGCGACTTACAAATTGGTCCATTCACCTTATAGCCAGTGGGATAACCACTTTACAATGTATTTTTTTGGGGGGGTGGGGTAAGGGGGGGGATAGAAGGATTACTTTATCATATCCCAGGTATTCCTTAAAGAGGTGGGGTTTCAAATGTCTCCAGAAGGTGGTGAGTGACTCCGCTGTCCTGGCGTCGTGAGGGAACTTGTTCCACCATTGGGGTGCCAGAGCAGCGAACAGTTTTGACTGGGCTGAGTGGAAACTGTGCTTCCGCAGAGGTAGGGGAGCCAGCAGGCCAGAGGTGGATGAACGCAATGCCCTCATTTGGGTGTAGGGACTGATCAGAGCCTGAAGGTACGGAGGTGCCGTTCCCCTCACAGCTCCGTAGGCAAGCACCATGGTCTTGTAGCAGATGCGAGCTTCAACTGGAAGCCAGTGTAGTGTGCGGAGGAGCGGGGTGACGTGAGAGAACTTGGGAAGGTTGAACACCAGACGGGCTGAGGCATTCTGGATGAGTTGTAGGGGTTTAATGGTACAGGCAGGGAGCCCAGCCAACAGCGAGTTGCAGTAATCCAGACGGCAGATGACAAGTGCCTGGATTAGGACCTGTGCCGCTTCCTGTGTAAGGCAGGGTCGTACTCTCGAATGTTGTAGAGCATGAACCTACAGGATCGGGTCACCGCCTTGATGTTAGCGGAGAACGACAGGGTGTTGTCCAGGGTCACGCCAAGGCTCTTCGCACTCTGGGAGGAGGACACAACGGAGTTGTCAACCGTGATGGCGAGATCATGGAACGGGCAGTCCTTCCCCGGGAGGAAGAGCAGCTCCATCTTGCCAAGGTTCAGCTTGAGGTGGTGATCCGTCATCCATACTGATATGTCTGCCAGACATGCAGAGATGTGATTCGCCACCTGGTTATCAGAAGGGAGAAAGGAGAAGATGAGTTGTGTGTCGTCTGCGTAGCAATGATAGGAGAGGCCATGTGAGGATATGACAGAGCCAAGTGACTTGGTGTTTAGCGAGAATAGGAGAGGGCCTAGAACTGAGCCCTGGCGGACACCAGTGGTGAGAGCACGTGGTGCGGAGACAGCTTCTCACCACGCCACTTGGTAGGAGCGACCGGTCAGGTAGGACACATTCCAAGAGTGAGCCGTGCCGGAGATGCCCAGCTCGGAGAGGGTGTAGAGGGGGATCTGATGGGTCACAGTATCAAAGGCAGCAGACAGGTCTAGAAGGACAAGAGCAGAGGAGAGAGAGTTAGCTTTAGCAGTGCAGAAAGCCTCTGTGACACAGAGAAGAGCAGTCTCAGTTGAATGACCAGTCTTGAAACCTGACTGGTTTGGATCAAGAAGGTCATTCTGAGAGAGATAGCAAGAGAGTTGGCTAAAGACGGGACACTCAATAGTTTTGGAGAAAAAAGAAAGAAGGGATACTGGTCTGTAGTTGTTGACATCAGAGGGATCGAGTGTTGGTTTTTTGAGAAGGGGTGCAACTCTCGCTCTCTTGAATACGGAAGGGACATAGCCAGCGGTCAAGGATGAGTTGATCAGCGAGGTAAGGTAAGGGAGAAGGTCACCGGAGATGGTCTGGAGAAGAGAGGAGGGGATAGGGTCAAGCGGGCAGGTTGTTGGGAGGCCGGCCGTCACAAGTCGCAAGATTTTATCTGGAGAGAGAGGGGAGAAAGAAGTCAAAGCATAGGGGCAGGACCAGCAGTGTCATTTGACTTAACAAACGAGGATCGGATGTCGTCAACCTTCTTTTCAAAATGGTTGACGAAGTCATCCACAGAGTGGGAGGAGGGGGGGAGGGGGAGGCGGATTCAGCAGGGAGGAGAAGGTGGCAAAGAGCTTCCTAGGGTTAGAGGCAGATGCTTGGAATGTAGAGTGGTAGAAAGTGGCCTTAGCAGCAGAAACAGATGAAGAAAATGTAGAGAGGAGGGAGTGAAAAGATGATAGGTCCGCAGGGAGTCTAGTTTTCCTCCATTTCCGCTCGGCTGTCCGGAGCCCTGTTCTGTGAGCTCGCAATGAGTCATCAAGCCACGAAGCTGGAGGGGAGGACCGAGCCGGCCGGGAGGATAGGGGACATAGAGAGTCAAAGGATGCAGAAAGGGAGGAGAGGAGGGTTGAGGAGGCAGAATCAGGAGATTGGAGGGAGAAGGATTGAGCAGAGGGAAGAGATGATAGGATGGAAGAGGAAAGAGTAGCGGGAGAGAGAGAGCGAAGGTTGCGACGGCGCATTACCATCTGAGTAGGGGCAGAGTGAGTAGTGTTGGAGGAGAGCGAGAGAGAAAAGGATACAAAGTAGTGGTCGGAGACATGGAGGGGAGTTGCAGTGAGATTAGTAGAAGAACAGCATCTAGTAAAGATGAGGTCAAGCATATTGCCTGCCTTGTGAGTAGGGGGGGACGGTGAGAGGGTGAGGTCAAAAGAGGAGAGGAGTGGAAAGAAGGAGGCAGAGAGAAATGAGTCAAAGGTCCCCAGAACTGTGAGGGGTGAGCCATGTGAGGGGTGAGCCATCCTCAGGAAAGGAACTTATCAAGGCGTCAAGCTCATTGATGAACTCTCCAAGGGAACCTGGAGGGCGATAAATGACAAGGATATTAAGCTTAAATGGGCTAGTGACTGTGACAGCATGGAATTCAAATGAGGAGATAGACAGATGGGTCAGGGGGAAAATCTACCACAAACAGTCGTGGCATAAGCTCAAAACGTTTAATTGAGGAACCACTATAGATCCTCTATGAGGCTGTGGAGGAATCCAAATTGTGATTTTAAAATAAAACATGAATCATCAGCGTACAATGACACCTTTGTTTTTAAGCCCTGGATTTCTAGCCTCTTGATATTATTGTTGGATCTGATTTTAATAGCTAACATTTCGGTGGCCATAATAAATAGAAGTAGACATTATTTACACCTAGGGTTACTATACATAACTTTAACCCATTGTATAAGAGATTCTCCAAAATTGAAATATTCCAGGCATTTATATATAAATTCTAGTCATACTTTATCAAAAGCCTTTTCAAAGTCAGCTATGAATACCAGGCCTAGTTTCGCAGATTTTTCAAAGTGTTCTATTGTTTCCAGCACTTCTTATATTGTCTCCAATGTATCGTCCATGTAAAAAAAAACTTCCTGATTAGGATGAATAATATCCGACAATACCTTTTTAATTCTATGCGCTATGCATTTTGCTAGAATTTTTGCATCACAACACTGGGGCCTCCAATTTTTTTAATGAACTAGATCTTTATATTTACCACTTGGGTCCTGTTTCAGTAAAAATTTAATCAGACGTTCTTGTTGAGTATCTGATAATCTACAATTTTTATAGGAGTGGTTACATTAAATATTTTAAATTAGCATACCCTTGTGTTTTTACATTCATTTGGATAGATTTACTGTAACAGAAAAGAAAAGAGATGGTTAAAATAAATTGCTAAATGTATTTATTGTAGATTTGTGTTTTTTCTTCAAAATCCTCTAGAAACATGATAGCAAAACGTTACCAACGCAAAAAAAAGAGAAAAAAAAGCAGTGAGTAGGACTGTGATTTCCCCCAGTTTTCAAGTTTTTGCTCTCAAAATCACACTTTAGTAATAGATAAACTACAAAATTGGATGTTCTAAGTCCACAACAATGCTTAAACCACATCAGGGGACTATTTTTGAGGTCTGGGAATAATCAAAGAAATTTAGATTTTTTTGTGTAGTTACCCTTCAGATGCGCACCAGCCAGACAGTTGTGTTTGGCTAGCATTGTTTCTGTAGCGCACTTGTGATGGCGTTTTCAAAACAAATGGCCACTGGATTAATGCAAATAATCATGATTCTGCCAAGTAGGCATAGGCTACTTTGTAGTTATCTTTTAATTGCCTTTCCATCTCTACCCAAAGACGTTTAGGCTATCATTAGCATCGTTAACGGTTACACAAAGTGGTAGACATAATAGGCCCTATGCACACTCTACAGCAGGGCTCCACATTCAGGTAAATTTGCCAGTGGCACACTGGCCCACGTCAAGATCTGACAAGAAAGTGAATGATGTGTGCATTATTTCACTCTGTATGGAAAACCAAGTTAATGCCAAGATTCATTGTTGTCTTGCTCATAATAACCGCACATGGTTTACCGCAACAAGCGCAACAGACTAGCGCAACACCCTTCAATTGAAACAGCGGGACACAAACGAAAGTAGCTCTCATAACAACTGATCAGAAATTAAATCACAGAATAATTATATTGGAGCATGCTCCAGTCAACAACCAACTATTTGAGAGCTGCACTCTCTCTCTGCCTGACATATTATCTATAGGCTATGTGTACAATTTGTGTGTGATAATTTTTAAAATCAATTATATAGCCTAGATTAAAAATAGCATTATTACAATATTTTTTACACTGGCCCTAGCGGGCCACTGTCGGGGATGATCGACTGGCCTGTACGGTTTACAAAACCTCCCCTGTATGTCGAGCCCTAACACATACAGACAGGGGCATTCCGTGCCGTTGTTGCCTCTTCAGAAAGTTGGTTTATTTTTTGTCAATTGCACATTATCATCATGATAAAAATATAAAACAATTAATTATAACATGACCAGGTACCTCCTAGCCTTAGACGTGTGTGCTGTATTAACTTCATTAATCAACTCTACATGTGAAGGAGGCGGAGAAAGAATTAGAGAGAAAAGATATGGAGAGAGAGATAAAGTAGTGGATAAGGAGGTAGCGAGAGAGAGATTGAGCGAGAAAGATGGGTTGAGAGTTAAGAATGTAGGGGAAGGGAGAATGTGAGAGTGAAAAATGTTGTGGGTCTTGTGGAGAGAGAGAGAGGGAGATGGTGGGCGGTGTACTAGTCAGGAGAGAGGGGGAGCTGGAGGACTGTGAGATATGGCTCGCTGAGTGGGTGTTATAACATGGGACCTGATAGGGAGCTAGGAGAGTTTGGGCCTCTTTGACAAGACTTCTCTCCCATTAAAGTAGGGAGTTCAGTTCCATTTAGGATTATTAAAGTCCACTAATATTTAAAGTATCTGCAATAATAATGTCACACTTGAATAGGGATATTGAAGTCATCCATTAAACCTAGAACACACTGTGGCAGTTCTATCTACAATAACAATAATCATGGTCCAACTCCTCTCATTCATACATCACAAGACTTGAGACTTGAAACATACAAATGAAGAAAGTGTTTTCTTTCCGATAAGAGGGTTCTCCCTTATGCTGGCTGTTTCCAAGAACATTAGATTATGTATACACTACATGACAAATCGCTGCTAATTTAGGTTTAGGGAGATATTAAAGCCCTCCGACTTCAAATACACATGTACAGATTATTATTGACTCCCCCACGTCTGATATGGATTCACTATTTGTCAGTCAAACGGTTTTATGCCCCCTTAATTTAAGATGTCACTGATAATATTATCCAGTCCAGTATCAGTGTCTGACCACACAAAACATATTTTGAGTGCCTATGTAATTTTTTACTCATCTTAAGTATTCCCAGATGTTTTATTGTTGTTGAACATGCCTAGCCATTGACCCGATATATAGACCGAAAGCTATTGAATAGGGTCTTGTAACTTCAAGAAACGTGTGAATGTTCATGTACCACGCATCTTGACTCTACATGGGGTAAAGAATACTTATAACCCTTCTGATGGGTTCAAAGAGTATTTGGCTTCTTTCAAATACATTACCTGCTTTGATTGAGCTTGCCTGGTGTAAATGAACCAATAGAATACCCTCAAAAGTGCAAACCTCATCCATCTGGCACTGGCACAAGTACCGTTTGAACCCAGGTCTGCTTAATTCCCAAAACAGCAAGAATGTCTCATGGAGCGGACTCTTTGGGGTGTTGTGATTGTACAGAGAGTCTGGATTACTTAATGCTAATCCATCTGAGAGTCATCTGTGCCTCTCTCGCCGTGACCTTTGAACTCTCTCAAGCTTCCTTGTCCCACATCCTTGTCGGTATGGAGGAAGGGAGGGAGGAGGAGGGGTGAAACTCTTTCTCCGTAATGTTTCCCGTGGTCAGAAATGTTTCTAAACATTTCCAAGCCTCAGGTCTCTCTAGGCTGGGTTCCTCCCAAAACCCAGTTCCCCGAGCTCTGCCCAAAGGGCAGTGCTTTATTTGTTTCCCACTGACGCTAATAGAGAAAGGGTTAGCCCCTGTACAACTAATCGCTACCAGAGGAACTGCCAATTCCAAATGATGTGAGAACTTTGCAGGGAACATCAATCAACTCCCTCTCTTAAAGTTGCTTGCTATTTAATCTGTCAAATAATCTCTCAAAACACTCATCCCAAATCCTTGAGTCTGTCAAAAGGCTAGTATGGCTCTTGATACAAAGTCGTCATCTGTGTTGCTGGGTCCTTCAAGGAGATGGGCACTGGGAAATCAAACCCGGGCAACCCACCGCAAGGCTCGTCTAAATCTTTTCAGGGGGGCTTTACTGGCGGAAAACCGGACAGGAAGATATTTGAGTGGTAATCATAGCTGAATCGTTAGCGGCGGGTCCCGGGGGCTTTAGAAGACCCACTTTGACACTTAAGGAGCGACCCTGAGCCTCATCGCGAGATGAGATCCTGTCTAGTGCCGGGCCAACAGGAAAGGGGGGAACTGGCTGGGTAGGGGTGAGGGGGTGTGTGAAGGGGGGGTAGGTATGCATGGGTAAGGGGCTTGAATTGAGAAGTTTGAATTGAGACGCCTGCCACCCTATATGCTTCCCTTGCGTAGACAGGGAGGTAGAGAACAGAGGGGTGTGGTGGGGGGGAATTGTTGGGAAAGGGGCGGACTAAAGAATCCGAGACACACAGTGGAGCAGGAGGACAACGTCTCCATTTAGGCCTGCAGAAAAACAGCTGCGTCCAAATGTTCCCTCACTCGGGTAAGCCCCAGGGAGGGACCCTAGCCACTGGCCCTGTATTCTGGTAATCCCAGTCCCAACTTCCCTCCCACACACACACAAACACACACACACACACACACACAACCTCTCTCTTCATTGACACACACACACAACCAACCACTCTCTTCATTGACCCCTTCTACCCCCCCATTCCATCACTGGTTTGAGAGTGGATTCCAACAATCAGGCAATAGTGAACATGAACAAATGGGAGATGTGGACCACCCCTATACTCCTCAGCGCTCTCTTAGAGCCCCGGCTCGTACACAAATAAACTGTCACAGATTTAATGACATTGGGCTTCGGGATTTTTTCCCTTCCCTTTGTCAAAGGATCAAACACTTCAAGAATCTCTGCTGCGCTGTGTGTGTGTGTTTGTGTGTGTGTGTGACATGGGAGCTGTGGTGATATACACTGAGTATACCAAACATTACAAACACCTTCGTAATATTGAGTTGCACCCAGAACAGTCTCAATTTGTCGGGGCATGGACTTTACAAGGTGTCGAAAGCGTTCCACAGGGATGCTGGCCCATGTAGACTCCAATGCTTCCCACAGTTGTGTCAAGTTGGCTGGATGTCCTTTGGGTGGTGGACCATTCTTGATACAAACGGGAAACTGTTGAGCATGAAAAACCCAACAGCGTTGCAGTTCTTGACATAAACCGGTGCGCCTGGCACCTACTATCATACCCCATTCAAAGGCACTTAAATATTTGTTCTTGCCCATTGTCGTGATGTGACTTACATTATTAATATGATGACTGTTATTTATGGAATTAACTAACTATGTTTAATTGTCACTCTATTAAATGAATCATGTAACAATTAACTCATTAGGAATTTGGGGCACCACGGAAGAAGTTGTTTAACGAGCTACCATCTCCCGAATTAAACTCTTAGAATAGTTATGCACACTCAAGTTCTCTTTTTTTGTCTTATTTCTTGTTTGTTTCACAATTAAAAATATTTTGCATCTTCAAAGTGGTAGGCATGTTGTGTAAATCAAATAATACAAACCCCCCCAAAATCAATTTTAATTCCAGGTTGTAAGGCAACAAAATAGGAAAAATGCCATGGGGGTTGAATACTTTCACAAGCCACTGTAGGCTACATAGGGAATATGATGCTGATTGTTATGACTGTTAGTATATATGTTTTGTATGATCTGTATGCATTGAAGAGCAAAACATATCTTACAGCTAATGCAATAGGACATGCAATGCAATTGATCCAAATTACAATTACAGGCACCGCTTAGTTTTAATTTCCTTCAAATAGAAATATACCTATCCTTTTACATTGCAGCAAACAAAGCCAACGCTGACAACCTACACATGAACAATTTGTCTGCACAAACCTCAATGTGATCAAAATAACAAAAACGTAATTAAAATGCATTGGGTGGGTAGTTTGTATCAAGGACAAGTTCAAGGTATTCTGAACCTTATGTAAAGTATGGACATGTGCTGGTTCATTTTGTGGTAATTATACATTCAAACTCCTTCTTTCTTTTTATTTCTAATCAAGTTCAAATGTGATAACTCTACAATTAGTATTTTCTTTACTCCTCTTCACGACAAGAGCCACAATTAGGACCTTTAAATATTTTATACATTCAGTTCTATAAACTATTTCCCCACAGGCGTAGGGATATGTCACAGCCCTCTGGGCCTATAAAGTATATAGGATGTGTTACCCCTGTCACAAGGTCTGCATCTGAGACAATACATGGCTTATTTATTTGCCGTTATTTGTTTCTGTCTGCTCCAGTGGAGGCTGCTGTGGGAAAGACGGCTCATAATAATGGCTGGAATGGAGTCAATAGAATGGTATCAACCACATGGAAACCACGTGTTTGATGTTTTTGATACCATTCCATTGACTCAATTCTAGCCATTATTATGAGCCATCCTCCCCTCAGCAGCTTCCACTGGTCTGCTCACACGTATTGACAACATAGGCTTAACCCTGGTAGCCCGAGTCAAACTGATGTCATCAATACATGTCCAAAAAGAAGCCACTCTGTGTCACAGATAGAGGCTGAAACCTCATGTTTATTTCACAATAACCTTGATGGAGAAGAGACTAGTTAGAATACTGTTTGGTTTATGCCAATCTTTAGCAAAACAATACTGCATTCATGTAAATATAATGTGCTTGGTACATACAGTAGTTGCCTTATATTATGATCTCTGTGTTGACATTTTGTTGAAATCCCTTAAATTCGTATCCTGACATGTGTTTTTAATATGTATGTTAACTTATATTGAATTCATCAACATTTGTTCATGATTTATTCTACCAGCTCTCACAGTCTCACGTCAGAATTAGACTTTCATACATCTTTCTTAAAGGATACATTTCGAAGTGGTTGCAAACGTCCAATTTCGAAGTGTTTAAGATTAAATTTAGGCATGAACTCCGAAATGGTAAGTTTAGGGTTAAGTTTAGGCATTAACTCCAAATTCTTAAAGTTAGACATTAACTCTGAATGGTTAAGGTAAGGGTTAAGGTTTGGGATAGGCTTAAAACTAAAATGTGACTGACCGCCTTGATTCGGTCTTATGTAGCAACATTTGAAATTTTGTTTTTTACATTGGATAAAAGCAGAGACACAGAGCTACAAAATGGTATATCATACATTGCATTTAAGGGAACAATGGGAAGGTAATTCTTCTTTGAAAATTGATAAACTTGTAATCTCACTTTTGAGAAAATGGCCTTTGAATGTTTTGGTACCTACTGAAGAGCTCTTCTTTGTCTACACCCATTCAGCATCGTTCACACCCTCTTAAGCTTTAGCCCCACCCATCTTGTTTCGCTCTCGGAGCGTTCAGAGCGCACACTTGACGCACTGGCCGATGAGTAGGGTTGATCCGAGCGTTCTGACCTCACAACGGCAGTCAAGCACCCAAGCGAACTGGCTCACATTGGCTAGTTTGCTAGCTACTTCCAGACACAAAATTGTGATTATGGTTCATTGTTTACCTCTGGATAACATGAAAACAACCATTTTACTCGCACTAGCAGAGCTGGTTAGGCTGTTTTAATGTTATCCAGAGCGTTGGTGACTGTAACTGTGCTGACACCAGCCACTGGTGTTGTGTGTTCGTAAATGTAGGAAAACCAAGCAGGTTGAATGTTAGCAAGCAAATGGCTCTGGGATACGAATAATAAGATCATACATGTAAGGTAGCTAGCTAGCAGTACACTTTAATTTGAAATGAAACCACTTTCTGTCAAAATTAGATACGTGTAATATCTTAAAATGTAGCTAGCTAGACTATTTTACCCGTATAGATCATGCATGATGGACGCGTCTCCCTGTCATGGATGCCATGGTTGCCCTTAGTTTGAAGATGTAATCCGGAGAAAGGTGTTTTCTCCATCTCTTTAGCTATCATACTCTAATTCCACTGATTTCAAAACACAATCCTCCAGAAAGTGGAGAGCAACACTTATGCAGCTCCACTACACAAATTTTTTTGTAAAAAGCCACGTTAGACAGGATTACCTACACATACTGACCAGCTCAAATAGACAGAATCCTGCTATATGACAGACCAATCCGAACTCCTCTCTTGGCATGTCCAGCCCACTCATTATCTCAGCCAATCATGGCTAGTGGGAAGGTTGCTGTCTTTTTCTGTGGCTTAATCAACTAGGCTTGTAATTGTACAATTTTATTCATATTTACAGATGGCATACACGTTTGTTATTATAGGCACATTAAAGTTCACGTTCCAGAAGGCATTTCTGCCAAAAAACGCATTTTGATTTAAAAAAAAAGTTTACATTTAACTGGCTCTCCTGTGAAGTAGTGACCCCCAACATACGCCTAGTTTCCTGAAACGAGTCACAAATATAAAAAACAACTTTCTATCGCTGGATTACACCCATCCGCCTTCCCCATCCACAACGCCCTAGCAAAACCATCTTAAAGGTAACAGCACTCACTGTTTCCCCTAGTGTCCGGTTTCCACTTCATCTCCCGACATCCTCAGAAATGGATCGACGTTGAATACTGACTGGGTTTTTCATGGGTGACCTGGCTGTATTTATAATGAGTTATTATGGTGCTCATTCTTGTGTCGGTGAATATTCATGTCATTTGAATGCATCCCGATCTAGACCTTGTGGGCAGAAACGTCAATGTTTTTAACTAAAGTGAAAAGCATATTCAACAGATTTTAGTAGTGTAGTGTATTAAGATTATGTCTTTGTTAAATGTTTTTCATGAAGAAAGGAATGTTGTTTATGGTAGTATCAAAAGGGAATGTTTTAGGGTGACGCCCCAGGGGAGACTGGTGATTGGCCAGAAGAGGGAGCATCAGTGTTTATAAATAGGGGGGAAAACGAAGAAGAAAGTCAGAACGAGCAGCCATTCTGAGGCGTCACTCTCCGGGTGTCATGTCACCTGTCACTCATGCTGAAGCTTGTGGTCTGAATAAACCTTATGATCAACGTTCAGTATGAGCAGACTCCTTTTGTTCATCAGCAATAATTGCCACCACTCACTCGATACGACAAATGGCGAGCTTGCCAGGAGGGGTCTGCACTTCTCCTCTGCTGCATTTGGAGCCGCCAAGCTAACTCAAGCTAACTTCGGTCTGGAGTCATGACCAGACCAAACACAGGTAAGTTGTTAGTTTTGTTACTGCTTGTGTACACTGGTGGAATATACCATTACGACCGTGCCTCTGGTGGTGTTTTTGCTGATGACTGGGGGGTCTGGCTAATCATTATACAATTTTAAAAACTGCGCAAAAGTGGTTAGAGTTTATGGATTGTTTATAGAGATGTGTTGCTTGAATAGTAAGTCAAGAACAATCGGGGCCAAGATATGTATACAATTTTAGAGCATTGCAGGTTTAGATAAGCCCTCGTGACAAACGGGGCGACCGAAGGGTGGGCCACAAAATCCTGGAAACGCATTAGGAATTTTCAGGTCAGTCTGGGACTGGGGTTGGTGGGACATTTTCTTGGGGATGGCTTGCTCAGCTTCTGTCCGACGGGATATTTGCATTGGGGGGGATCGCTCATAGAAATAGCCATACTCACGGCAGAATAAATTTAGGACAAACGAAACAGTAATCAATTAAAGACGCAATGCGGGTTTTGTTACATGTTGTAGGCCGCAGTTGGCTAAAGGCTAATGCTAAATGCTAATTGCTAAATGCTAATTGTGTTTCGTGCTACATGATAATCTTAACCTTAGAGGTCCACTGCGATGGATTCAAGCCTCTTAAACTTGTTTGTTTGTATGTGGGTGGAACTGAAAGTTCTATGCAAATGTGAGTTCTGTTATGTGTTATTGTCTGGCTATAAGTGTAAAATAGAGAAACTGAGGTAGAACGCGGGCGTTCTATTGTGTGGTAAGCATGGGCTTAAGTGGATGTGCGCATGCGCTTGATTTTACAGGGCTAAAACTACGACATGCGGTTATGTGCTAAGCCTACAGAACACGGCATTTTGGGTAAGGGTCATAGGTCTTTGGGGTTTCCCTGCAGGGGTGAAATAGCTACAGATAAGGGGAAGGTGGACACGAATCTTTTAAAATCGTTAAAGTAACTGTTATTCGAACAAGAAACTAGTTGTTGAGATGTAGTAAATTTATAAATTAAATATATGTTGGCGAAGTATAATGCATTGAATTAAATGACGGATTAAAATAAAATAAAAATGTTTTGAGCGATCTATTTAGTCCTAGGTTCAGTCTTATGGCAAATGTGAGTGGGGGAATATTGAATGTGGATAACTTGGTTAAGTGTATAAACTTTGAATGCTTGTCTGTACTGTTTTGTTCTCTTGTCATATGAGGCTATAGAACGGAGCAAAGGAGAGAGAGGGGGGCTAACGTGTGACTGACGTGCGTGACGTGACGTGACAAGGTGTGACGAGGCAGACGAGAGGATCAGATATCAGGCTAGTTCACAAAATCATCCTTTACACAATATGTGATGTTATGACGATTTTACATAGGCTTGGCAAATGTTTCATTAAAAATTGCATTTTGGAGTCTCTGTGTATCACTGGGGTTTGATGGGAGTTGTGTTGGGAATCAAGGACTGACATTATTCTGTAAATTTAAGATAATTAGGTGCTGATAGAGCAAGGGGTTTATGGGAATTGTAGTAATGATAGGGTTAGAGGCTTTGTTTTTGGGATTGCTTTGAAGTTGACTAACTTACATTTACTTGGGTGCATATTAAACAATGGAGTTTATGGTTACATTTACTTTCCTGATGGATTGTGGTAAGATAGCCATTAAATTGATAAATTGGTGACATAGAATATAGAAATAAAAATTGGTTTTAAATTATTCATAATTTTTAATTGAGTTTTTAATTGTTTTTTTATTTTTAATTAAATGGTTTTGAATAAGGCATTTAATTGAATTTTTTAGTATTCATATTTTGATTGATTTATAAAAAAAAAAAAATATTAATAATTACAGGGGGGGAAGCCATAGGCTATACAGGCTAAAATAAAATAATTCACGATAAAGGAATATAAAAGGGTTGATATAGGGGAAAAAATAGTAATCCTTTAACTAAAGTAGTGTTAGAAAAACTAATGGCAGAAGTTAGTACACCTTTCTCACATACGGATTCAGCAAAAAGTAGAGCTTAGGGATGTTTATCCTTAGCTTCCGGTGATCATCCAGGAGGGTGATTGTTGCATCAGAGATGAAGATGAATAATAGATAGAGGACAAGCAGAAACGACGATGAAGATGAATCAAAACTCCAGAAGGAAGAAAATGTGATGTCTGGAAGAAAAGAGGGAGGTTAAGGAGGATGGAACTTAAAGAAGATGAGGATGATGAAGATGAGAGTGATGATGAAGAGGTCATGGGTGGAGATGACTCTGTGATCAGAAGGAAGTTGGCAAGAGAGGAAAGAAGAAGGATACTAGAGATTTGATCTCTGATGGAAGTTGAAGATGAAGAAAGCGATGAAGATTTGGAGATTAAAGGTGCTTTATGTTCAAGAGGATTTTATCCTACAATGACTAGCAAAGAAGAAATAGATATATAGACCGATGTTTATCATGCCTGGATAAAGCAAATAGTGTAGAAGAAGTAACACAGCTGAAGATACAGAAGAGGAGAAACTGCTGAGAGGATCCCAAGAATTGGAGAAGAAGAAAGAACAGGACGAAGAAACTCTGAGAACTCAATCATACAACGGGTGGAGAAGAGAAGCTTTGGTTATGAAGAATCAGAATGAATCAAATCAACAATCACTGTTACAGCTTCAACTGAACAATATCAAATGCAATTGTACCAGCCAAGGGGGGTACCAGATGTTCCATATCCACAGCCAGTTTCTGGACAGACACAGAATTGGAGAGGAAGAGGACGAGAAGAAATAGAAGGAGGAGGAAGATTTCAGCTACACTTCCAGCAACTTTCAGAAGACTGTTATAATTGTGGACAGATTGGGTACTTTACCTGTGATGGAAATGCGTCAGGAGAAAACAACAGAGGAAGATAAAGGAGCAAGTGAAGATCACCTGTTAGTGCCTAGAAGATCCGGAAGGGGGGTATCAGCTGAGAGCATCGATTAGAGAAGAAGAGAAAATAGCTAACAATTGAAGTAAAAACAACCGACCATTAGAAGTGATGGTGAATAGTGGAAAAACTTATCTGTGTTCAGCCTAAAGAGGTTAAACATCTCACTAATTGATAACTAATTAGGATAGGGATTTGAGGTAGTAAAACAGTTAATTACTCTTAAGGTACTAATATTAGAAGATACTGTTATTGCAGTATTGGAAAGAGATGCATTGTTTATTCTGGGTTACATTCTTACACTAAGGGATTTCAGGCTAGGCTAAAAGGTGTTTAGTTTGCCAAGTCTGTGTGTAATGAGTCAAAGGCAGGTGGGGAACTTTCCCAATCACATATTCTAAAAATTTGGTGGTAAAGGGATTTTGTGAATAAATCAGTGGAAAAGGTTTTTAAAGGTTAGGAGAGGAAAACATTAGATTAAAATAAGTTAGGAGGACTAGGTTGAAGGAACTCTTAAGACAGTAAGCTAAGTTTCAAAGTTAGTAGTAAGAGAGAGAGAGAGAACAGTAGTGAATGACACTTTAGAGTAGGAAGATCAAGGTAATTATAGTTTAAGTTTGAAAGTCAGGGATTATAGAGAGGACTGAGATTTGGGGAAAAAGTGACACTAGTGGTGATAGATGGAAGTACAAGCAAAGACAACTTTTTTCTTTGGGGAAAAACTAGGAGTAACTAAGGACATTAACACTTCAGTCTATTATAACAACAGTGAGAAGCAAGTTAACTGTTTCAACATTGATAGTTATTAAAGTCATAAATATATCGCATTTGATTATAAGGGAACCAATAGCTCCAGTGCCAATTTTAGGGTTAGGATGGGGACGTTTCTTCCATATGGAGAGATAATTATGGCGAATAAGTATTGTTATCAGGACCAGGAGTAGAAGCTGTTGCACCTAGTCAAAGGAGGTATAGTTTGGAAGAGGTTAGGAGTGACTGTTCACTTATGTTGCGTAATGTTACAGAGAAAGGTCAGGGAGAATATATGTGTACTTATCTAGTGCAAGCATTATAATTTGTTCCGGTTAAGAATTATTGGTTAAAGGGCTATGTAATTCGTAAAGTGATGCCTATGATGGAAGATTTGAAATCTGTTGTAGCCTTCACAGTCATTGAGGGAGTTCAGGAGGAGTAGATTACAGTAGTCACTCCAACAGTGAATAATACACATAGGATATCGGTAGCTTTCCTACTAGAAAGAATTAAGGTTAATACATCAACTACTTTAATGGTAACTTTGGAAGGGATTAATGATACTATGGCAATAGCAAATGTAGGAGTATGACACCGACAACAACTTTTCTGAAATTAAAGGAGGCAGCAAGAGAGACTCAGGGGTTTATGTTACGACGAATAGGGTTAAAATAAGAGAGCAGATAATGGTAGAGAGTCAATATAGATTCATCTGAAATAGTGAAGGATACTATCATGGAGGACAGGATGAGGTCTTTGATTTTAATGACAGACAAGGAGAGGTATCTGATCAGTACCGCTCGTTAGGGGAGAGAGAAACTAAAGGGAGTGGTTTGATTCTTCTGTTGTGAAAGTTAGAGATAGATGGGCAGGTTCCAGCAGCTCATTCTGTAAGATCAGTGAGGAATCTTGAGGGTCCATGTCTGGTGAGAATTCCAGCAACAAACATGTTAGAGACGGTCGTTCGACCTCTATCAAGTATGTGTCAATCTTATGCGTTGTCATGACTGTTGTATCAGCAACAGTCAGTAACAGATAAAATAATGTCGTTGTCAAAACATTTGTTTAAGTCTAGGGTTAGGTGGTATTGGGTTAAGTGAATTAACTTGGGTGCATTTGTTAGATGGAAAGTAAAATCAGGTAACAGCGTAACTGAAGTATTGGAGGTGTAACCATTGAGGGCTAAAAGTTGTTTGTTCTAATAAAACATATGAGGTAAGGGGTATGTTTATGGGAATATCAGATTGTGATGATTATATGATGACTTTGGATAAGCACGGACATAAGGTTAGAGAGGACAAATATAATGTAATTTTTATGTACCAGTTAGCAGAGGTGGGACAAAGTCATTGTTATGCAAGTCACAAGTAAGTCTCAAGTCTTTGCCCTCGAGTCCCGAGTCAAGTCGAGTCAAAGATGAGGCAAGTCCCAAGTCGAGTCAAAAGTCAAAACCATCAAGTCTCAAGTCGAGTCCAAAGTCCTACATTTTAGTTTCGAGTCATTTCAAGTCCTCTTAGCAAGCCTTTGCAAGTCATTACAAGTCCTCGTAGCAAGTCTTCTCGAGTCATAAGGCGCAAGTCCAAGTCAAGTCACGAGTCATTGATGTTAAAGTCCAAGTCGAGTTGCAAGTCTTTGTACATTTTGTCGAGTCGAGTCTGAAGTCATCAAATTCATGACTCGAGTCTGACTCGAGTCCAAGTCACATGACTCGAGTCCACACCTCTGCCAGTTAGTAGGAACAGCAGGACTTTGATGGTTAAAAGATTAGCTTTTGCCTGACAATGTGACTATGGGGAATTTTAGAGATATTTGGAGGGTTTGTGGTGATAAAGCATATATATTCTTACACTATGGATAGACAGGATTTTGTTACATGTCAACGTTGAAGCTTCCATATGAGGTTTCTACCATTATAAGAGGGATAGCACCGGACACAGCTAAATCTAGGGTTAAAAGGGTGACATGGCTACATGTCATAGTCTTTAAGCCTATCATTGAAGGATAAATCTAAGGGAGAAGGGGGGATTATTATTTTTTTAATTTTTTATTTTCCATGGTATGGTGTAACATTTGGAAAGATCCTATTGATGATAATAGTTATACTTTGAGTCCAGATAGTTCGATAATGTCACGAGTGTTATATATGCATTTAAGAATATAAGGGATGTGTTTGGGAGATCTGAGAAGATTTGGTTGCAGGATCAGGTAGGCCAGTAGGGGCAGTGATGGGTTACATTTAATGGCAGCTTTGATAGCACTGTGTGATGTTTGTAATTTGTTACTGATCTTTGAGAAAGCTATGATATTGAGATAGGTTGGAGAGTGATTCCTGGAGACAACACGCAGATGCCGGTGTTGACTGTTCCTGATCTGGATAAAGATGGACAAGTGGAACTGAATGGATAAATATCATTTTTGATTATTTGATGATTTTTCAAATTTTTTTTTTTTTCAATATTAGGGTGATGTTGGTATGATTTATGAATCAAAGGGGGGAATGGGTTTATGTGATTCATGCATCATTTATATATCATTTATATATTCTTCGGTGATATTGATGTTCAATTTGAAAGTGTTTGTTTTGCAAAAGATACTGTTTGGTTTTTTCTTTTCTTCCAGAAGCATTTGGGGGAACATGTGGAGATTGAAATACTCAAAACAGGGACAATATGAAGGGACAATATGACTGGAGGAGATGAAACAAGGAGGGTGTGGCCGATTCCATCATCAACAGTCCATTGGAAGAGGAGACTACGGGGAGATGAAGTGTAGTGGACTACATTCCAGTGTCTGCAATGAAATATAGACATGTGTAATACATAATTGTGTCATATTCTTAGGTATTAATTTTTGTAGAATGATGTTTGATGTTATTGAATACATGTGAGGAACTTAGATGTTTTTGTTTATTTCGGTGATGTTTAGGGACAGAGAGGCTAGGCAGGGAGAGTTTCACTGCAAGGTCCAATGGGTTGACCAGCCTTACAAGTGGATATTTTTGGATAGGATTTTGTTTGCAAGGGCTTACATGTGTATTTAATTGCATCATAGTTTCAAATGCATTTACATGGGTTATGAGGTTATCTGGAGTACCGAAGGTGGTTGCCTGGGGCAGAGGGACCGTGAGAGAATTTTACTGTCTTGATTGATGGATGGAAGGTTGCCGGACAGTTTTTCGCTCTTACACTCCATAGAGATTTGTTCATATTTCATAGTAATGTATTCACACTTCATAAACAGTTATTGCATAGAAAGGTATTTACACTCTAGAGAAGAATGTTTTTGGTTTAATGTTAAAGATACTCAATAAGATAAATTGTTACTGGTCATAATCCTATTCTGTTTGTTTTCGAGACTTTTAGTTTGTCTCGAAGGGGGCAAATATGTAGTGTATTAAGATTATGTCTTTGTTAAATGTTTTTCATGAAGAAAGGAATGTTGTTTATGGTAGTATCAAAAGGGAATGTTTTAGGGTGACGCCCCAGGGGAGACTGGTGATTGGCCAGAAGAGGGAGCATCAGTGTTTATAAATAGGGGGGAAAATGAAGAAGAAAGTCAGAACGAGCAGCCATTCTGAGGCGTCACTCTCCGGGTGTCATGTCACCTGTCACTCATGCTGAAGCTTGTGGTCTGAGTAAACCTTATGATCAACGTTCAGTATGAGCAGACTCCTTTTGTTCATCAGCAATAATTGCCACCACTCACTCGATACGACAGTAGGCCTTGGGATGAATGGTTAAATCAAGTATATTTTGTCTATCCACATGTTTGTGTAAGGTTCTGTACTTATTTTCTTAGTCAACCTTGTGTTATTGAACGTAGCCCTGTTTCTTTGTGTTCTTGAATGTAGCCCTGTCTTTCATTTTTGTTCACTGATTTCACCTGTGTTTGTTACTCACCTGGTCTCATTAGCTCCTTATTTAGTTCAGTTCATTCAGTTTGTGCCTTGTGAGGTATTGTTTGTTTTGACTCTACTAAGCCTTTTACTAGCTCGTTTGTGAGAACCGGTTATAGCCTTCAGTCCTAGTTTTTGATTCTCCTGCCTGTTTGCCTACCTGTGTATGACCATTGCCTGCCTGTGACCACGATTCCTGCCTTTTGCGAAGGCGAAATAAACACCTACTGCACTCTGCGCGTGAATCTACACCTTTTTCTCCCTGAGTATTCATTACAGTTTGAGAGAGGAGAGCGAGATTCATTGTGTGCTGTTGTTCTGCTGAACAGATAAATGTGCTTTAAATATTCAAATGCTGATGGTTACATTTTTGCCCCTCGGAGCAGATTGACTGGATTCATTGCAATCTTTCCCTCTCCCCTGGCAGATGTTAAGAGCTCTCGATGTTTGATGGTTCACCTGCACAGCAAAGGAAAACAGTCATAACCCTGTTTTATCACTTCAATTCACTCCATTTGAAAGGAAACGGCCAAAGCAGACAATCACATGGTGGTGACAGAGTTACAGAGATACATTAAAGTAAAAACCTATTTTTTTTGTACACCTGTTTTGAACCACTCTCAAAAAAATGCAGCTTCGAACATATAGACTATTTGTCGAAGTAAAGTGATAACACATTTATTTACCATGTTATTATCAATGATACATAAGCCTTAGGGATGACAATAAACCATTGAAACACATATTTGTTTGCTGTTGTACTACGTAAAGTGAGAGTTCAAATGCTTTGAATCTCCAAATCCAGGCCTACCAAATGTGAAAAAGAGTGAGGGTACTGTACTTATTTCAAATCACAGAATTCACGCATTAAAGTCTCTTTTAGCACTTCTTATCCTTTATTCAGCTCTTCTATTCTATCCTATTCCATTTCCTTTTGGCCACCAAAAACATCTGTTTCCTCTCTTTACCCACGAGTTCCACTAGGCTCACAGTGATGTATAGTACACACCACCTAGAAGCACCATGTCTCCAACACACTTCCCATACGACGTCTTGAGACGTTAATCTTATGACCGTTTTACCAAAGTTCATTTTGTAGCTTTTAGGATGAACCGCAGAACAAATCCAGCATCATTAGTCCATCTGTGGCTCCTTTTCCTGCGAGTCAAGGGCATGAAGAAGGAGAACCCCTGCTGAGCGTTCACATGTAACCCAGCATAAAGTAGAAGGGTGAAAGTAAGGCGGTGTGGTCCGGTACGGCGTCCTGGCAAAATAAATAGTGGGGGTACGCCGTACCGGTAAACAATGAGCCTATCACAATAATTAAAACAAAATGTCAAGTCCGAGTGGCGCAGCGGTCTAAGGCACTGCATCTCAGTGCTTGAGGCGTCACTACAGACCCCCTGGTTCGATATCACAACCGGCCGTGATTGGGAGTTCCATAGGGCGGCGCACAATTGGCCCAGCGTCGTCCAGGTTTGGCCGGTGTAGGCCGTCATTGTAAATAAGAATTTGTTCTTAACTGACTTTCCTAGTTAAATAAAGGTTAAATATATTTAAAAAAAGAAAACTGTAGGCTATTTCACCACTTTTTATAATTATCGGATGTCAGAGGCATAAAAAATGAGCAAATTAGCGAATGGCAGGTGGTATAGCTTACGCTCTAAAATGCAATGTGGTTTGACGAGAACACTGAAATGTTGTCAAGGCAGAGATGAGTGGCCGACACCGAGACGCGCATGGACAGCAGTGGAGGCATATATTCTGGCCTGATGACAATCACCAAATGTTTGGAGGTTGTAAATATGTTGCGAGCGGATGAACGTGAGCAGGTAGCCTAGTAAAGGAGCCCTTTGAAGTGATTGTTTGACAATCAGATGAAAACATCATGACTGGTTGTGTTTATGCCACAATAAAATGTAATACATTTAAAAAGTGAAATGACAAATCTTTACGGCTAGGCCCACAGAGATCCTGTTGAATTAATAGGGATTCTATATGTAATTATGATTAGGCCCATAAATTGTTTGGGTGCACGCGCATATAGGAGGTCTCATACCGGGAAGAAATTAATTATATTTTCACCCCTGATAAAGCATAAAGTAGGGCCTATGGCTCTGAGGGTGAAAAACCATCACAGCGAGAGAGGAGAGAAAAAGCACACGGTAGTAGGTCAGAGGTCACCCAAAAGTGATGAATGAGCAAATAAATGTGTCCGGGATCGGGCCTGGGAGTGCAACATTCCGTTCCACATTCCTCCCGTCTGAGATACTCCTTGCTCTGGGAGTCCAGGGCGGAGCACATGGTGGGCCCACCGGAGTGTCATGGAGTAAGGTTTGAGAGAGGGTTACCCACGTTAGGAGCCCTCTCTGTAAAATATAGGCAAAATATATGTGACAAGCCCCACTGTAATTTCATACCATGTGTTCCACATTGGCTAAAAAGCTGTGGCTGTTGCCGTGTGTGTAAGAGAGACACGAAACCGTCTTCCAACCTTCTAAAATATCTTCCTTTTTAGCAGCCCCCTTCATGTCTCAAGCTCAGTGTCTCGAGTCGCTTTATGTTTTTCTCTCATGTGTCTCTAGAGGTTTAGAAGATTACAATATAGAGAGGAGCTGGGTTTCCGCAGGGCTGGGTTCTGTGCACGCTCTACTCCCCCCTTCCCACATTGCTTCCACACAGGTTGTTTGTCTGCAGACTGTTTATTTGTGGGTGCATGAGTGTTACCTTTCAGCTCCAGTTCAGCATGGGGAAAGGGATCTTACACCAACCAATCAGTCATGGACTTTGGCCCTTTATGTCCTCCCTGCCCTCTCCACTCCACCTGCTGTTACTCTGCTGCCCAAATGTAATCAAGCTTACAGTCAGAGTGGTTATGTTGTCTGTCCGAAAACATCTGACGCTATATCATTTTACAGAGCTAGACTAGTGTGACACTTTTTAAGTTACTGTATATGTATGGAACTTTGTTTCTACATTCTGCTATATCTGAAAGGGTGCACCTCCATTTCAATGTTTCATACAATCAGTCATGATTTTGATGACTTTAAAACCTGTTAAATGTAATGTCAAAATGTAGATTTCCTCATTAAGAGACATACCCAAAAGTAATTATTTATCATACCTAGAAATGCTTATACTGCCAGAAAGATTAAATTCTCACCTTGCTAGTAAAACATATATATAAATTGCTGAGGTGTAGTCACTTTTGAAGACACAAGCTCAAGTACACAGTACAAATATGAAATATAATGTTTTTGTTTTTGTTAGTTTTTCCTATTCAACAAGTTAGGGAATATGGCTTGAAATGATTTAAATGCTTTCTAAATATAGTAACAATAAAATTATAAATGACTTATGATATGATATTTAACCTTTTATATAACATTAAAATAAATTTGATCATACTACGTGACAGTACAAAATTGCCACCATTTCACATAACTGACGACAGAGCATTTTCTGCCCAGCATCCTCTGAGCGACGCAGAGAAGCCATTCAAATGCCTGCTGACTCGTTACAACTTCAGCTCTACGCACCAGGATTTCGTCCCTTTGTGACCAAGAGAAAGTGGTCTTGTTTCAATTATACGAAATCATTTTGTATTTTATCATGTTGAGAGCTCTAAATCCATCTGAGAACATCACAGCAAGATGAGAAAAATGTTTCTGCAATCGATAGGGTCTCCCGTTATATGCCGTATTGTAAGCGGAGCTGCGAGGTTCACAGGCAGAGAAAATCTATCCTTTGTCTGGATAGGCCAGAAAATGTGACGTGACACTCCCTATGCAAATTAGGTGTCAGATTTCACATACTGCATTTCAGATGAGAGCTGAGAGCGGCATGTGAAGCGGGACAACCAGAGTTTTCACGGAGTGAACAGCAAGTGATATTGCGCCATTTACAGAGCGCTCTGTTCATAAAAAAGTTGTTCAGAATCGGTCCAGAACCGTTAAATAGGGGACTTAACGTTTAAATGGGACTCATACTGAAGTAATGCTACTTGCAAAAGGTTTCAGTCACTTTTCATTCAGATTTATCTGACTCATAAAACCGACAGAACACCACTTTAGGTTTGAGAAAGTATTTGATTTGCATCCTATGATGATCCCATATTTAGAGGTGCTGCTTGGAAAGCCACTCCTCTGCCAACTTCCTTCTACGACGGACACAGAGTCTCCAACATCGTTAAACACCAGGCACGTGCACAGACAGGGCTCCACCTGTGCAGAGCACATGCCCCTTTGACCTTCCAGTCTCCAAAGTGCCCTTTTCGGTGGTGGTATAATTTCCCCAAAATTAATTTTTTTGTATGTATTTTTTGTCGTTGTTCTGAACCCACTTCTGGTTTTTCTTGGTCTGGACTCGAGAGAAGGGACATGATATATCCCTAGATGATATTGGCTGCTAAAATGAAATACTTACAGCTCCAAATGCAGATGTAAAACCGTTTATTTCTGTAGCCTACAGTATCTTGCATTTAGAAAATGTGTGTGCGCAGGAAGTCGCAAGATTTGTACCACTCCTTTTTGGGGGTCGTTGGTTAAAAAGTTTGAAAACCACTGGGATACATGATAGGGGCAACAAATGGAGTTGGGTTCTATATAGTAATGGTAGTATTTCTTACAATCTTCTATTTTGACTGGAATTGTGTAGGTCATTGTTAATAAGTGCAACATTTATTTCAGGTCTAAATAGTTTATCAAAATACTTTACTCATTAGATTGTGCTGCTTTCCCCTTCTTCTTGTAATAATAGCTTAGAGTCTGTGACCACAGGTGCAATAATAAAAAAAAAAAGACATGCCCCCCTAAAGGTCTGTGCACAACCCCTGTTAAATACCCCAAGCCACTAAGGCCTCGAGCCAGACGCCAAACAAGGAATTAAAGACCCGCGACGACTTAATTACCGTCCAGGAAAAGGGAGGGAAAGAAAGAAAACAAGTATTACAGAGGCGGTTGCCAGCCCATTCGTTATTCTGTTTGTAAGAAGCGCCTTCGATTATGGTTAATTGAGGAAAAGTCTCAGAGAAACACTCAAGCCTGCCTTGTTAGGCCCTGCTTATCCTAACCTGGCACTGTCATTTGGTAACACCATGCCTGAATCCCCCTCGAGCACTAAATTACATGAAGAGGTGCCCGGGGAAGGTTGGCCAGGTATACACAGAGTCACAGAGAGGTGAGAAGATGGCAGCGATCCATGTACTCTGATTTAGAGAGGGCTACTGCTAACTAAAAAACAATGTCTACACATGCACAAGCCAGAATAATGTAGAGGCTAACCATTTGTGTATATTAGAGAGGGACTGAAGGGTATTTGAATAGGAAGTGGAAAGACATCAAACATTAATGTGTTAGGTCAATTGGACACTATCCATGAAGGATAAAGTATCCATATTGAGTGACAATCTTCAAAAGTTGTTATATTAGAGAGAGAGAGAACATACAAATGCTAGTGATTTGGTTTTAAAGACATTCAGGGTTATCCAATGGACAAAGTGGTTTGAAATTTTGTTTAGTGCACCACTGGGAAGCAGCTCTTCCATCAAACTTTTCAACTGTTGTTAAAATATATATATATGTTTACCGTCACTGCACATAATTTGGTCACATTTGAAAGTTAAAACATGTATACTTCTACTTCACCTGCAGTGCCCTCTATACCTTCTATTCCTTGAAAGAGCAAAAATGAAAATGAGAGAACCCTACACTTTCAAAGAGGTGAAAAAGTGTGTTCAAATATACTATGGAATATTTTGAATAGCTAACTCAATATAAATAATAAGCTGGGTATCCATAACATGTTGAATTAATCCTTAAGTAAGCTTTACAACATATTTTAGCATTTCTTACTGAGGTCACCTCCTGGAGAAATGTATATTTGACTATCTTTAAATGAACTCTCTGTATAACATCCATATTAAAAACTTTTGCTTGGAACATTTGGGAATTGATCAGTTACTGCTTGCTGCACTGGATTCTTATGCCCAAAGCAAATTTGTTGAAATGTCTCAGAAAGTTCTGTCAAAGTCAACTCAAACCACATTTTACTGAAGAAGATGCGTTCTTAGAAAGATCATTGATAGTTATCATTATTTAAACATGATGCATAGGGAATTTGCAAGTAGTTCGCTGCTCTGGCACCCCAATGGTGGAACAAGCTCCCTCACGACGCCAGGACAGCGGAGTCACTCACCACCTTCCGGAGACATTTGAAACCCCACCTCTTTAAGGAACACCTGGGATAGGATAAAGTAATCCTTCTACCCCCCCAAAAAAAATAAAAAGTATAATTGTAAAGTGGTTATCCCACTGGCTATAGGGTGAATGCACCAATTTGTAGTCGCTCTGGATAAGAGCGTCTGCTAAATGACGTAAATGTGCCCTTGAGCAAGGCACTTAACCCTAATTGCTCCTGTAAGTCGCTCTGGATAAGAGCGTCTGCTAAATGACTAAAATGTAAATGTAAATGTAAAATTTGCAGAGGCAAACATTTACAAATCAGCAGATTACTGAGATAGCAGCGTAGGAGCACAAGAAGAGAGTTACGCCCCGCTCAGAAACCAGAGTGTCCCAGATATTGAGGGTTGAACCCTGGAAGGACATGAGAGAAATATGCAAAAACCATCAACATCAAATGAATGAGATATGCAATCACTTGTCGAGATGTTTTATTCAATACAGCCGCAATGCTGAGCAAAACCCTTATTTTCCCATAGAGATTATGATTTGAGATTGCTGAAGTAGACAGAAATATGGTTTGTATAAGGACGTTTCTGCAGTTAAATAACACAAAATCTTAAATCCTTATAATAGGATATCAATTTGTTGTGGACTCATTCCAAAGTGTTTTTACTAGCATGCTGTGGGTAACAGACTGACGAGAGAAAAAGTTTGTGAGAAAGAAAAAAAGTAAAGTGAGAGAAAGAGTAGTTAGAAAGCAGCAAAGCACGGCTCTCTGGAGAAGCGAATTGAGACGTTTTTCTAGGAGATTATGTTGGCAATTTGCTGGTGCCTGCGGTGTGCAGTTTCCCCCACTCCCTTTTTCCTCCATCTTAAAGTGAAATCACCTGCGATGTAATTAATTAATTAGCAGCAGCGCGCGGGGGTGGGGGTTTACCCATGTGTTTCAGGGTGAGCTGTGGTCGCCAGGTTCCGGGTGATTGGAATTAATAACAAGGGCCAATTTGAAATAGGAATTGGAGTGCTTAATAGACAGAGGAGGGGGGTGGCATGGGGGTGTGAGGACCTCCCACACCCAGGGCCATTGGAACAAAGGGGGCTTTGTGAGTGGGTGCGTATTACAGTATACAGCGTGCTCTAGTTATAGTACACCAGATCCCAATTGTAATGCAGTGTAGTAATTATATAGGATAATTTACAGCAAATGTCTCTATTTCGGATAATAAAATGCTATTTCGAGCACAGCACTCAAACAATTCATTTCATGAGGCGTATTGTATTTCCATTGTGGATATTGGGATGTTTCTCTGAGTTTTACTGTAAAAGCTTAGTTTTGTGAATATAGAATCATCACCTCATGGATTAACGTGTTCTTCAAAAGCATGGCAAGAAGCGATGCAGACTGCTTATCAAAATGCTTATACCTTTTTTAACGGCTATGGTGCTACATGACCTACAATAATTCAAAACCATTAAAATAATGCATTAAACACTTCCCTGAGAGTAGAGACTCGGGAGTGAGGGTAACCAGACCAAACATGTGCTCTAGTTTAACATCAGCCAATCAATTGCTCTGAAATCCTGAAATTAATTTGGCTAATGTAGCAATCAGAAATGTGGTTGGTGGGTTGATTATAGTGATGCAATAGTCAAAATCTGGGTTGGATGGAGGGAGGTTCTGTAATGCATAAAGATGGAGGATCCAAGGGGGAAAATGTGGGCACATTGTGGTATTAGGGCAGGGGATGAACACTTTGGATAGAGAACAGATACAGTACCATGTCTGTTTTATCGCAGTTCAATAATAAAATCTTTTCTGAGGGAGGGAATAAGGAAATCAGTGTGTGAAAAGTAATATTCTAACAAATGTGTGGTTGGTAAAGAAAAAGCCTCGCTACACATAATTGTTAATCAAATCTACACGCATCAGCTGAACATGGAGTGTTGAATATTAGTCTCATCTCTCAGGAGGTGTGAAAACAGTTTTCAGTGCCAAGTATATATCGTGCCCAGGGAGGAAGTGACACGTTCATGGTACTCCCTGAAAGAGAAAACAAACAATCAAAATGGAGGGAAAAAAGAAAAACATTTACAGGAATTAAAGAGTTCCACCACTTTACGATTGGTATGACCTGAATCAGTCACATTGGCATAATGACAGCCTATATATAATGTTTAATGGAACTAAAAACATGAAACCAAAGGAAACTGAATAGTAACTTCCTTCCACCTGGGTTTCCGTAACGATGGCCACGTCTAGCTAAACCCTGAGTCAGCATGCCTAATACTGCAATAATATATAGAACCTATAAGTGTTTCCAGGGTATAACTTTACCCAATTAAAAATGACTGAAGGAGAAACTAGTCAGCTAAGACGTCCTATGTTCAAGACCCTGTATCGGTTTAACCTTTTACTGCAGTGGGCTAAATCAAGGTCACACAGAGTGTTTCTTGGTAGTCTTAAACAAATCTACTTAAAACTAAAGTATACACCGCACACACATGGTTATTGGCTTTAAAAAAATAAGGCACCTGTAGCATGTCAGATATAGAGTTGAATGTATTCCATTTTGAGTTTGCATCCCAATATTACACTTTATATACATCACAGAAGAGTGAAATATAACAAAACCGTTTGACATTGTGTTTTTTCAAATAATGTTTATTAATTATAAATTATAACAAATATTAATAACATTCCACGCGTAAGGCCACCAGGTCATTTGACTGCATTAAAGGAATACAGGTTTCCATCACCTTGCCAATAGAAACGAGGTAGATAAATATCGGTGAGTCAGTTTCAGACAAATGTAACCAAAGGAAATACTGTACCTTTTCATGAAGAAAATGTGTTTTCCAGGATTTGTCTTATTGTTTTCATTGCAATTCATATTTGACAGAAACGTGGTGGTTACACGTCATGTGGCATACAGTGGGGGAAAAAAGTATTTAGTCAGCCACCAATTGTGCAAGTTCTCCCACTTAAAAAGATGAGAGAGGCCTGTAATTTTCATCATAGGTACACATCAACTATGACAGACAAATTGAGAAAAAAAATTCCAGAAAATCACATTGTAGGATTTTTAATGAATTTATTTGCAAATGATGGTGGAAAATAAGTATTTGGTCACCTACAAACAAGCAAGATTTCTGGCTCTCACAGACCTGTAACTTCTTCTTTAAGAGGCTCCTCTGTCCTCCACTCGTTACCTGTATTAATGGCACCTGTTTGAACTTGTTATCAGTATAAAAGACACCTGTCCACAACCTCAAACAGTCACACTCCAAACTCCACTATGGCCAAGACCAAAGAGCTGTCAAAGGACACCAGAAACAAAATTGTAGACCTGCACCAGGCTGGGAAGACTGAATCTGCAATAGGTAAGCAGCTTGGTTTGAAGAAATCAACTGTGGGAGCAATTATTAGGAAATGGAAGACATACAAGACCACTGATAATCTCCCTCGATCTGGGGCTCCACGCAAGTTCTCACCCCGTGGGGTCAAAATGATCACAAGAATGGTGAGCAAAAATCCCAGAACCACACGGGGGGACCTAGTGAATGACCTGCAGAGAGCTGGGACCAAAGTAACAAAGCCTACCATCAGTAACACACTACGCCGCCAGGGACTCAAATCCTGCAGTGCCAGACGTGTCCCCCTGCTTAAGCCAGTACATGTCCAGGCCCGTCTGAAGTTTGCTAGAGTGCATTTGGATGATCCAGAAGAGGATTGGGAGAATGTCATATGGTCAGATGAAACCAAAATAGAACTTTTAGGTAAAAACTCAACTCGTCGTGTTTGGAGGACAAAGAATGCTGAGTTGCACCATACCTACTGTGAAGCATGGGGGTGGAAACATCATGCTTTGGGGCTGTTTTTCTGCAAAGGGACCAGGACGACTGATCCGTGTAAAGGAAAGAATGAATGGGGCCATGTATCGTGAGATTTTGAGTGAAAACCTCCTTCCATCAGCAAGGGCATTGAAGATGAAACGTGGCTGGGTCTTTCAGCATGACAATGATCCCAAACACACCGCCCGGGCAACGAAGGAGAGGCTTCGTAAGAAGCATTTAAAGGTCCTGGAGTGGCCTAGCCAGTCTCCAGATCTCAACCCCATAGAAAATCTTTGGAGGGAGTTGAATGTCCGTGTTGCCCAGCGACAGCCCCAAAACATCACTGCTCTAGAGGAGATCTGCATGGAGGAATGGGCCAACATACCAGCAACAATGTGTGAAAACCTTGTGAAGACTTACAGAAAACATTTGACCTGTGTCATTGCCAACAAAGGGTATATAACAAAGTATTGAGAAACTTTTGTTATTGACCAAATACTTATTTTCCACCATAATTTGCAAATAAATTCATTAAAAATCCTACTATGTGATTTTCTGGAATTTTATTTCTCATTTTGTCTGTCATAGTTGACGTGTACCTATGATGAAAATTACAGGCCTCTCTCATCTTTTTAAGTGGGAGAACTTGCACAATTGGTGGCTGACTAAATACTTTTTTTCCCCACTGTATGTAGGTAAATGGATGTGTCTAGGCTTCAATGGAACATCACCAGGAGGATGATCATCGCAGGGATTGTTTCCCCCTCGATTCTCTTCTTGTAACTCCACTCTGACTTCAGGAATATGAAGACCATATTCATGGTCCTTTAGACTAGTAATTTGAAAATGACAATTTTTGTAGGTATTCCCAGACATATGAATATCTGTCTCCTGCTGATAGAAAATTGACTTTCCAAGGAAATACTAGAAAAGTAATAAATGTAATAGTGTGCCTGTTCAAATCAGAGCATATCGATAATTAAAAATACTTTTCAGACCTCCCTTTTTCCCATCTGTTGGAACAATGGTTGCTTTTCAGTGAACACTTGTGAAATCAGGGTTTATAACCTGTTTTACAGATTACAGAAATAACATGAACACATATTAAGCAGAAAAGTGCATTTACTGGTCACTTACTGTATGTTCCCAGATACCACCCACATATCCACATACCTGTAAGTAGTAAAGTGAACTTCAAGAGCACTTAGTCTTCACTCATTGCCAGTATGTGCAGAATGAGAGTCCATTGTCAACGGTACTTCTTTCCAGCGACATTATAAAGGTTTAATGTGGTGCGTGAGATTGCTTTAAAGTAGTAAATTAGATCAAAGCCTTCAAACAGGATAAGGACCTGGGTTCCTGTGCAGTGTTGTCAACTGATGCCTCATTTACTGGGCAGGATATTTTTTATACTGGGCATAGCCGTACAAAAACAAACAGTATGATTTAAGTAGACCGAATTCCCTGTTTTACTGCTGCCATGAGAGTGATGTATAGGCAGTGGTGTAGGTGGTCGGTCATCTGATCATATGTGATGTGTGTCTTATCACAAAATGTGGTTTTGTGGCAGTTTAGGAAACAGTACATTACTGAGTTATTTCACATTAAAACATTTTACAATACGTTCCATTTTACAATACGTGTCTCAAATACCTTTGTATTTACATAGTAGTTACAGTGTAGGTAGACATTGTAACATATTACAACTGTTATTATCTTGGGGCATGTGGCAGTGTTTTCCATCAGTACATGGAGTAGCCAGACAAATAGAAAAAGTAGCCAGCTAGGGAGTTCCTGCTGGGGAGGGGGGTTCCATCCAAAATACGTAGCTAAATTATTCAATACTTGAATGACTTTACCTTACAGATTGGTAAAATTAGTTGTGGTATTGAGTAGAAATACATGACTTTACAATTAAAATGACTGAAAATGTATGAATTGAGTGTGTTGTTCGTTGTTTTGGATATCGTCTAGGCCTAAATGATCAGGACTATTTTCTAAGTAAGATAACCTTTTTTAACATTAAACCTGTCTTCTCTTGAGATTAAAGTAATATTTACAGTTTTACTGCAAGATATGAATTGCCACAATTAACCCACACGAGGCCCTCTTAGCGAAAAACACACTTTTAATTACCTGGGAAAACTTAAGTCGGAGACGATACGCTCTGCACTGTTACGCACGTCTGATGGCACGGGTTTGTCAGGAAACATACAGGTTAATTACAATTCATCCAGCGCTCTCTCCCTTTCTGTCTCTCTCTCTCTCCTCACTATCTCTCTCTCTGCGTGTCACTCTCTCTTTCACTCTCTCTCTCAACATATGCACAATTGAAAGCTTATATCACATAATGAATGAGAGGAAAGAAGATAGTGCTCCTTTCTCTGTCGTGACAGCTTTCTATTTGTGTCCTTCCTGTCAAGATATCTTTTTTCATGTCTGACGTGACAGATGATGGCTCCGGCATAGCTGTGGCATTCGATTCCATCGGGAAAAGGGACTGCGAGTTTATATAGCTGCGAAGATTCCACTTTTTCTGCCAGGCATCCAGATTGCCGGTGTCATAAACTATTAATTATGCCTCTGATGTACTCGAGTTGGAGATAGCAGAGTGTGAGTCCATAAACTATTAATGTACGCAAAACAATTCCGCGCTCACAGCAAGTGTTAGTCACTGGTTCATATGAGAATAAAACGCTGAATACTTATGGTAATTGTAAGATAAACACCACATTTTGTTTGTTTCAAGATATTGTAATGTCTTTTGTCTAAAAATTCCCACACGTGGAGGAGAAGCCATACACATCAGTTAAGTACCGGGGTTTTCAAATGAGCTGTTTAAGATTAGCAATAAAGAGGCTATTAGGACTCTTAGGACAAGTATTGTCACAATACTTTTATTCCCCTAAAATGGGAGGACTATGTATAAAAAGTTCTGTAATTTCTAAACGGTTCACCCGATATGGATAAAAATACCTTAAAATTAAAGCTGACAGTGCACTTTAACCTCATAGTCATTTCAAATCCAAAGTGCTGGAGTACAGAGCCAAAACAACAAAATATGTGTCACTGTCCAAATACTTTTGGAAGCCCACTGTATATGTTTTGCATGTGCTCTTTAAGAAAACAATGGCATTGATGAAGTGCATACCATGAATAGCCACAGAGGCCAGTCACTACCAGGCTTAAATGGTGCTGTGTATAGTGGCCAGATTTTAGTGTCAAGGTTTCCACCATTCCTTTTAAGTGTCATCTGTAAAGGCAATTGTTCACATTAGCCACGCGCTACAGAAGGCTGGTTGGGTGTGTGGTTGCCGGGCAGTGTCAGAACTATGGTTGTCAAGGCATAGGCATGTGGGTATACACGCCATCATCTCTGGCCACGGCCCTACTATAACACACACTGCTGACACAGACACACATTCACACACACACACACACACACACATACACATTCACACATACACATTCACACACACACATTCACAGGAGGAGGAGGATGCTTGGCGTAGCCTGTGCTGGTGTAGCTGCCTTGGTGGTCGTGCTGGCTGTGATGACAGCTAACGGGCTGTTAGTGCATAAAACGTTACCTCCACCCAGTAACAAAAGGGCACACCTATGCATTGCACACACACATAGCACACATGCACATACACACATTCATGCATACACATGCGCATATGCCTGCACGTGCACGCGTATAAACACATGCATGCACACATGCACACGCACCCAAAAACACTCATTGGGATCATGACCTCATCTGGCATTTCTCATGGCCAACACTTGCAAAGTGTCAGTCCTCCCTCCATCCTTAATTCCATACAGCAATAATTTGTTAATAGCCCTGCTGCCTTTTCACAAATAAAGGGATGCCTTGTTGAGTTTTTCAGATGGGGGACCAATAATTCTCTTTTTCCCGTTTGAATGCTGTTTTCTGGAAGAATGGCTCAAACATCGATTTTGTGAGAGGATATGAGAAAGAGGCAAAAACATCAAGTAGGCCTACATTGCAAAGCTTTTTTTCTTGTAAAGCTCTGTATTTCAGTTTCATATTGGAATGTGGCCTTGAGAATCAAAAGGGCTTGAAATACTATAGGCCAATGAATGGTGCAACCTTTCTCCCACTCACATTGATTCAGACCAAATGTTGTATGGCAGTGGCCATGTCTTCAAGAGCCATTCTGTGACACAAAATGCACATTTTGAGTATATTCTTATCCCATTCTGTGGTGCTCCTCGGTATAACACTCTGAGCATCTAGCATTTAACCGTGTTCAATGCTGAGTTTGCTGGCACCATTTGGTGGAAGTGCCAGACATACTTCGCAGATTGCAGGAATGTGTGTGCATGAATGTATGCATAAGTGTGTTAAATGTGTGTTAAGAAAGGTTTGCTGGCAAGCATGATAATCTCTGATGGTCAAGCAGGTATGTGTGTGTGTCTAATTGTGTGGGTCAGTGTGAAAGCATGTGTAGGTCAGTTTGTGTGTGTGGATGTGTTTAACTATACTTGTCAAATGCTATTTCTAGGGGGTTTAGAGTTAAGGTTAGAATGAATGTTAGAATTAGGTTTAGGGTTAGGGTTAGGGGCTAGGGTTAGTTTTAGGGTTAGGAGCTAGGGTTAGGTTTAGGGTTAGGGTTAACTCTTTGATAGATACGATCACATATTTGTGATCATTGTTGAGTGGTCCCTGCAGCGTATCATCACAAATATGTGATTGGAATAGTAGCAACAGAACGTATGATGCAACAAATGCGTCTAAACAGCATTGTTGTCTGAAACGCCTCTAAATATTGTTTTGTACTGATGGAAAATAAAGGTCTTCAACATTATTCCTCAATTTCACCTTTTATTATAAAAGATCAATGCGAACTTCATCATCGAAGCATCACACGGAACACATCCAAAGCCAAACTCATTCCATAAACCAGTCTAAATAACAGGTTGCGCTTGCAAAAAAGCTAAACATAAATTAGCGACCTAACAGTTAGACTTGTTTACAATGTACCACATCTCTGGTGAGCAAAAGGGAGAAATGTAAAATTGTTTAGAAAAGAGAAAACAGTATGTGTCAGTTAAGCTAACAGCAGCCAAATTCTTTATGATGGCAGCTGTGTTTGTTTATGTTTGACATGCGAAAACTACTTAATCCCAGAATGCCATTTACTATAAGACGCAAACAAACAAAGTCAAAATCAAAGATGGCTGTGCCCATTGCCCGAAAAATATCAACTTAGTTTGGCCACTTTTCAGCATATTACAAATCTTTGATGTGCTTGTTACAGTGTATACAAGAAACAGAGCACATGACTTGACAAGTCGTTTACAGATTTTGACCCCAAATACAAGCCTACTGCCTAGCCTAGCCATAGCTCGAAAGCTAAACAGGATTGCCAGATTTGGGTGAAACAATTTTAGGGGGGTTTGTGGGGGGGGTTTCAAGACCATGTGGGGTATGATGGAGGAAATATTACTATGTTGGGGGAATTATCAATAAATAGGGAGCAAACACATGAGAAGTTTATAAGCTGAATATAAATAAAACCCCAGGAAACGGGGGTCTGAACTGGCAACCCTGAGTAAACATAGTTACAATCTAAGTCAGTCCTGACGGAAAAACGTAACTCTTGACAGACACTGATAGCCATTGAGTATGGAAATAAAGTCTGGTTTCAAACGGAAACGCCTCACTGATGAGGAGATACGAGAAATATGTTTTAATTCTGACGAAGAATCTGTGTATGAGAGTGAGTCGGATCAATCAGATAGTGACGAGGAATATCTGCCCCCCAACCTTCTGGACTGTGAGCGTGAGATGTCTGAGGAATATAGTGCCCACCCCAACCTTGCAGGCAAGATGCTGGTGCTGCTGCCAATCTTGTAGGCTGTGAGGAAGAAGAGGTTGACGTTGAGGAGGATGGTCCCTGCTGCTGGAGATCCTGTTACTTCACACTATCAGAGCAAGACTTCAATGACACCCTGTCTGGCGTACAAAGCCTACCCACACAGAGGCAGAGTGTTTTAAACTGTTCCTTGATTAGGAATTGGTGGAAAGTGTGGTGCAGAAAACCAACAGGTATGCCTATTATCATGTTACAGAAAATCTCAAGGCTCTCTTCAAATGTTACAAATTCAGAATGCCTTTAGCCTATTAAATATGCATTTTTTACTTTATTTTCATTTTTTATTTCACCTTTATTTAACCAGGTAAACCAGTTGAGAACAAGTTCTCATTTAAAATCAAATCAAATCAAATCAAATTTTATTGGCCACATGCGCCGAATATAACAGGTGCAGACATTACAGTGAAATGCTTACTTACAGCCCTTAACCAACAGTGCATTTATTTTTAACAAAAAAAGTAAAAATAAAACAACAACAAAAAAAGTGTTGAGAAAAAAAGAGCAGAAGTAAAATAAAAGAACAGTAGGGAGGCTATATATACAGGGGGGTACCGGTGCAGAGTCAATGTGCGGGGGCACCGGCTAGTTGAGGTAGTTGAAGTAATATGTACATGTGGGTAGAGTTAAAGTGACTATGCATAAATAATTAACAGAGTAGCAGCAGCGTAAAAGGATGGGGTGGGGGGGCAGTGCAAATAGTCTGGGTAGCCATGATTAGCTGTTCAGGAGTCTTATGGCTTGGTAATAGAAGCTGCTGAGAAGTCTTTTGGACCTAGACTTGGTACTCCGGTACCGCTTGCCGTGCGGTAGCAGAGAGAACAGTCTATGACTAGGGTGGCTGGAGTCTTTGACAATTTTGAGGGCCTTCCTCTGACACCACCTGGTATAGAGGTCCTGGATGGCAGGAAGCTTGGCCCCAGTGATGTACTGGGCCGTACGCACTACCCTCTGTAGTGCCTTGCGGTCGGAGGCCAAGCAGTTGCCATACCAGGCGGTGATGCAACCAGTCAGGATGCTCTCGATGGTGCAGCTGTAGAATTTTATGAGGATCTGATGACCCATGCCAAATCTTTTCAGTTTCCTGAGGGGGAATAGGCTTTGTCGTGCCCTCTTCACGACTGTCTTGGTGTGTTTGGACCATGATAGTTCGTTGGTGATGTGGACACCAAGGAACTTGAAGCTCTCAACCTGTTCCACTACAGCCCCGTCGATGAGAATGGGGACGTGCTCAGTCCTCTTTTTTTTCCTGTAGTCCACAATCATCTCCTTTGTCTTGGTCACGTTGAGGGAGAGGTTGTTGTCATGGCACCACACGGCCAGGTCTCTGACCTCCTCCCTATAGGCTCCCTATTTACAACTGCGACTTGGCCAAGATAAAGCAAAGCAGTGCGATAAAAACAACAACACAGAGTTACATATGGGGTAAACAAAACATAAAGTCAAAAATACAACAGATATATATATATATATACAGTGTGTGCAAATGTAGCAAGTTATGGAGGTAAGGCAATAAATAGGCCATAGTGCAAAAATAATTACAATTTAGTATTAACACTGGAATGATAGATGTGCAAGAGATGATGTGCAAATAGAGATACTGGGGTGCAAATGAGCAAAATAAATAACAATATGGGGATGAGGTAGTTGGGTGGGCTAATTTCAGATGGGCTGTGTAGAGGTGCAGTGATCGGTAAGGTGCTCTGACAACTAATGCTTAAAGTTAGTGAGGGAGATAAGAGTCTCCAGCTTTGCAGTTCGTTCCAGTCATTGGCAGCAGAGAACTGGAAGGAATGGCGGCCAAAGGAGGTGTTGGCTTTTGGGATGACCAGTGAGCTATACCTGCTGGAGCGCATACTACGGTTGGGTGTTGCTATGGTGACCAATGAGCTAAGGAGGTTTGGAGATATTCTCATAAACTGAAAGAGAAGACTGCCCCTGGTGTAAAAGGGAAGCTCTCAAAATGGGTGAACAATATCATCAGTGAAATGTTTCCTTCCTGGTCACGATGCTGCTGATGGGCTAGTGAAGATGGGCTCTGTGAGAGCCTACTGAACCACTGACCCCATGCTGCAGACCCCTTTTTTCCCCACCCTTTTCTCCCAAGACCCCTCCCTTGTCTTGCTGAGAGCGCTCCACTTTGTGAACAACGCCACTGCCAACCTCACCGACCCCCTTCACAAAATTAGGAATGTCCTGGGCAGCTTGACCAGACATTTGGAGTGTTTATGCCTTACAAGGACTTGTGCATTAATGTGGCTTGGAAAGGGAGGCTTGCATTCCGTGAATACATCCCATCAAAGCGCCACAGATTTGGAGTCAAGTTCTTTGTTTTATGTGACTGTCTGACAGGATACAGTGGGGAGAACAAGTATTTGATACACTGCCGATTTTGCAGGTTTTCCTACTTACAAAGCACGTAGAGGTCTGTAATTTTTATCATAGGTACACTTCAACTGTGAGACGGAATCTAAAACAAAAATCCAGAAAATCACATTGTATGATTTTTAAGGAATTAATTTGCATTTTATTGCATGATACATCAGAAAAGCAGAACTTAATATTTGGTACAGAAACCTTTGTTTGCAATTACAGAGATCATATGTTTCCTGTAGGTCTTGACCAGGTTTGCACACACTGCAGCAGGGATTTTGGCCCACTCCTCCATACAGACCTTCTCCAGATCCTTTAGGTTTCGGGGCTGTCGCTGGGCAATACGGACTTTCAGCTCCCTCCAAAGATTTTCTATTGGGTTCAGGTCTGGAGACTGGCTAGGCCACTCCAGGACCTTGAGATGCTTCTTACGGAGCAACTCTTTAGTTGCCCTGGCTGTGTGTTTCGGGTCGTTGTCATGCTGGAAGACCCAGCCACGACCCATCTTCAATGCTCTTACTGAGGGAAGGAGGTTGTTGGCCAAGATCTCGCGATACATGGCCCCATCCATCCTCCCCTCAATACGGTGCAGTCGTCCTGTCCCCTTTGCAGAAAAGCATCTCCAAAGCAATGCTTCACGGTTGGGATGGTGTTCTTGGGGTTGTACTCATCCTTCATCTTCCTCCAAACAAGTCGAGTGGAGTTTAGACCAAAAAGCTATATTTTTGTCTCATCAGACCACATGACCTTCTCCCATTCCTCCTCTGGATAATCCAGATGGTCATTGGAAAACTTCAGACGGGCCTGGACATGCGCTGGCTTGAGCAGGGGGACCTTGCGTGCGCTGCAGGATTTTAATCCATGACGGCGTACTGTGTTACTAATGGTTTTCTTTGAGACTGTGGTCCCAGCTCTCTTCAGGTCATTGACCAGGTCCTGTCGTGTAGTTCTGGGCTTATCCCTCACCTTCCTCATGATCATTGATGCCCCACAAGGTGAGATCTTGCATGGAGCCCCAGACCGAGGGTGATTGACCGTCATCTTGAACTTCTTCCATTTTCTAATAATTGCGCCAACAGTTGTTGCCTTCTCACCAAGCTGCTTGCCTATTGTCCTGTAGCCCATCCCAGCCTTGTGCAGGTCTACAATTTTATCCCTGATGTCCTTACACAGCTCTCTGGTCTTGGCCATTGTGGAGAGGTTGGAGTCTGTTTGATTGAGTGTGTGGACAGGTGTCTTTTATACAGGTAACGAGTTCAAACAGGTGCAGTTAATACAGGTAATTAGTGGAGAACAGGAGGGCTTCTTAAAGAAAAACTAACAGGTCTGTGAGAGCTGGAATTCTTACTGGTTGGTAGGTGATCAAATACTTATGTCATGCAATAAAATGCAAATTAATTACTTAAAAATCATACAATGTGATTTTCTGGATTTTTGTTTTAGATTCCGTCTCTCACAGTTGAAGTGTACCTATGATAAAAAACATTACAGACCTCTACATGCTTTGTAAGTAGGAAAACCTGCAAAATTGGCAGTGTATCAAATACTTGTTCTCCCCACTGTATGTACAGGACCTAATCATCTACACCGGCGCCACCACAGATATAAGGCATGTTGAGGGCCTTGCCATATCTGGATCAGTGGTGATCACCATGCTACTGCCAGTCCTCGGAAAGGGGCACACTGTATTTGTGCACAACTGGTACAGTAGCCCTAGCGTGGAACCCCGTATTATCGGCATATTCAGCAGCGTTTAAGAAATATATTACCTTCAACAGTGTTTTCTTGTGATCAAGCCTTCAATGTTATGCGATTATTGGTGTCGTAAAAATGTTAGCTAATGGGTTAGCAATTAGCATGTTTGACATTTCAGTGGAAATACTACTATTATCAGCTTTTTGATAAGCGGTTTAGCAAATAAATATGTCCCGTATTATCGGCATACGTTCCCCAGTTATTGGCCACCTTACTATTTTGTTCAATTACAAGATATTCCGTTTAATTTTGTTCAAAAAAGAGACATCAACCACGTACCCAGTGTTTACTAGATAGTTGACTAGATAATGACTTTTCATTGCGTAGCCCGGTGCGCCCTCCTGTGGACTCTTAAAAAATGGTTCTTCACCAACATATTCAGTGTTGTAACAAAATGATGTCTCATAATTTATTTTACAGATTAATCTTATGTTTTGAGAAAGTACATAACAGTTGAATACTAAAATATGAGTGTTAATAATTTACATCAAATAAAACTTTACTTTCAGTTATGTGTACTGACATACATTTACATTTTAGTCATTTAGCAGACGCTCTTTCCCAGAGCGACTTACAGTTAGTGAGTGCATACATTAATTTTTTTTTTTCATACTGGCCCCCCGTGGGAATTGAACCCACAACCCTGGCGTTGCAAACGCCATGCTCTACCAACTGAGCTACATCCCTGCCGGCCATTCCCTCCCCTACTCTGGACAACGCTGGGCCAATTGCGCGCCGCCCCATGGGTCTCCCGGTCGCGGCCGGCTACGACAGAGCCTGGATTCGAACCAGGATCTCTAGTGGCACATCTAGCACTGCGATGCGGTGCCTTAGATCACTGTGCCACTCGGGAAACCTACACAATGAAAACACTGTCGGAGATTGTGTTGCAGAGGTGCACTTGGAAAGTAAGAAAGAAATACACAAGATGGGTTGAATAAATCTATGTATATTATATTTTTGACATTTAATTTTTTGTACAAATAAATAATTTCATATGAACAATTAAATCTCGACCTCCATCCCTATAATGTCACAAAAATCACAATAAAAATCCAGCTCCACCGCTACCTCTGGATCCCACTGCACACACAGTGGAACCAGTGCTGGCAGAATTCACAGCACACCCATGGCACCTCGGATCTACACTCCTGAGGGGAGCTTGCAGGCGGATCATGCTCCCCGCAGCGAGCACAGCAGGTGGTGTCTTATTTTATAAAAAATAAAATAATAATACAAATTGATTAATATGGTTTTGAAAAATGTAGAAGTTCTTCAACAACAATAGTAATTGATACAACTGAGAGAGAGAGAAAAACATATAATGAAGTACCTGAGAGTGGTGCCATGGGTGGCATGACAGACGTGACCGGTGGAGCTTTTCTCTTCCTTTTCTGTGCTGCATATTGAGAAAAAAGTAGTGGTAGACAGAGCATGTTGCATGAAAACCCTTTTCAACTTTTTTACATCAATATCTCTGGAGGAAGCTGCAGAGGTTTTGGAGGAGTTGGAGATGACTTGAAGGCTGGTGCTATTGACTGTACATATGTAAAGACCGATTTACTTATTTTTTACATTGCTGTTTTATAAAACAGATAACAAACAGTCAATTTTTCATAATTTAACATGTGTTTACCTGTGGAGGGGGCAGTATTCAAATTGCAGGGGGCAGGGACACCAGACGAGGCTGCTATGGTGGTGTGACCAAGGGAGACGGAGGAGGCAGTTGGTCCAGAGGAGGCCATGTTGGTGGTGACATACAGGGGTGGTGGTGTGCATCGTGGTGGTGGTGGACAAAACCACAGAAGATGGCTTCGAGGAGCTGATGTTTGTAATGGTGGGGTTGAGGGGCCGACGATGGTGTGGCCGGGAGAGAAGGCACGTGGCCTTCTTCTGCAGCTGGGGACTCCGGCGGCTCCCACCTGTACACTGGGAGGCACTGGCAGTGGTGATGCAGCTGTCAGGAGTGGTTCCAGCAGGGGGTCCAGCAGAGGCGATGGCATCAATGGTCTCATCCATGGCACCCCTCTCCTGCCACTGGCGCGTGTATTCCTCCCCGGTGAGGCATGTGGCGACCACAAGGGAATCTTCTGTATCGATCCAGCCGATACTTCAGGACTGTAAGGATGTGCCCCAGGTCCTTCGCTATCAGTCCCCCCTCTTTTAGGGGGTGCTCTTCTAGAGCTAGGGCTGGGACTGGAGCAGGGGCTGGGACTAGAGCAGGGGCTGTGGTCACTGGGGAGGAGGTGCTGATGGACGACACAGTGCTGCTGGTTCCAGGAGAGGCGGTGGTGGGACCCGGTAGGGACCGAGACGGCATTAAACGGGACCCTTCAATGGCTGAAGGGTCAAAAGGGAAGAGGCCAAACTTCTTAAACCCTTCCACCACATAGCACATGTCCTTGCATCACTGGTACGGGTAGCGGAATACTCTGGCAAATTCTGATTTGTTTACCATGTAGGAGTGGTCAAAATGGCTAAGGTCTCCAGCTACCTTGGAGAACTCAGCCTTTAAAGGGCCAAAGTATGCCACGTCCAGTGGCTGCAGGACATGGGTGCAGTGTGTTGGAAGACAAAGAAGTATAACCCTTCCCTTTGTGCCGCCGCGAGCACCTCCGGGTCCATGTGGCTCTTGTGCCCATCGAAGAGGAGAAGGAGAGGGCGCTCTTTCACTGCATGCTTAATGAAGTGCTGAAACCACTTCCCCGTCAATGTAGCCACTACTTGACCGTCCTTACAAGGCTTGGGTGGAGGGGGGAACACTTGGGGTAGATGATAAACGGGGGGACGTCCTCCCCAGCTGCATTGAAGCAGGCCAGCACTGTGATGTGCTCCTTGGTCCCCGGAGCCTGCTGGTACACGTGTTTTGCGCCCCGGGGAGCCAGCATTTTGTGCCTGCTCTGGTTGCTACGAAACCCAGACTCATCGCATTTATAGATTTGTCTGGGTTTCTCCCTCAACCCACTCACCTCCAAGTGATTCTCATAAGAAGTGAAGAAGGTGTCCATTGTCGGACGTGTGGCACACTCAGCTCTCCCTCTGTCCAGGGTGTCCGGCATTCTCATGCTCAGGTTCTTGTGCCTCCTCCTGAACATTTCCCACCACCCCTTCCCCAGTGGTGGGATTGTTTCCCCTGGGTGCCGAAACCTACAATAGAATAGAATATATAATTGTCCATCCAGGATGAAAATGTTTGTTTTGGCATCACCATACACATCCACATTTACATCACACACATTGAGAACAGTCAGTCCACCAATCTACATACATAAACACATAGAACACCAAATACCTGTGTATTTTGTCTGCGTATTTCATCAGCCTCTGTCTGGTGAAGGGGAACACATGGCTGGCACAGTAGATACAGTACTGCACCAGATTCATCCTCTGGTGCAAGCAATGTGGGTGGTCCACTACGACAACCATGGGTCACCAGGCCGCTCAGCCTGTCCGCCAGGGTCTACCGAGGTACACCATGCACCTTGGTAGATAAGAAAATTAAACTGTTACTAGCAGATAAAATTCACATACAGTTGAAGTCAGAAGTTTACATACACCTTAGCCAAATATATTTAAACTCAGTTATTCACAATTCCTGACATTTAGTCCTAGTAAGAATTCCCTGTCTTAGGTCAGTTAGGATCACCACTTTATTTTAAGAATGTGAAATGTCAGAATAATAGTAGAGAGAATGATTTCTTTCAGTTTTTATTTCTTTCATCACATTCCCAGTGGGTCAGAAGTGTACATACACTCAATTAGTATTTGGTAGCATTGCCTTTAAATTGTTTAACTTGGGTCAAACGTTTTGGGTAGCCTTCCACAAGCTTCCCACAATAAGTTGGGTGAATTTTGGCCCATTCCTCCTGACAGAGCTGGTGTAACTGAGTCAGGTTTGTAGGCCTCCTTGCTCGCACACGCTTTTTCAGTTCTGCCCACACATTTTCTATAGGATTGAGGTCAGGGATTTGTGATGGCCACTCCAATACCTTGACTTTGTTGTCCTTAAGCCATTTTGCCACAACTTTGGAAGTATGCTTGGGGTCATTGTCCATTTGGAAGACCCATTTGCGACCAAGCCTTAACTTCCTGACTGATGTCTTGAGATGTTGCATCTATATATCCACATAATTTTCCTTCCTCATGATGCCATCTATTTTGTGAAGTGCACCAGTCCCTCCTGCAGCAAAGCACCCCCACAGTATGATGCTGCCACCCCCATGCTTCACGGTTGGGATGGTGTTCTTCGACTTGCACGCCACCCCCTTTTCCTCCAAACATAACGATGGTCAATATGGGCAAACAGTTCTATTTTTGTTTCAGCAGACCAGAGGACATTTCTCCAAAAAGTACGATCTTTGTCCCCATGTGCTGTGGTTTTGGAATAGTGTCTACTTCCTTGCTGGCCTTTCAGGTTATGTCTATATAGGACTTGTTTTACTGTGTATACATACACTTTTGTACCTGTTTCCTCCAGCATCTTCACAAGGTCCTTTGCTGTTGTTCTGGGATTGATTTGCACTTTTCGCACCAAAGTACGTTCACCTCTAGGAGACAAAAAGCGTCTCCTTCCTGAGCGGTATGACGGCTGCGTGGTCCCATGGTGTTTATACTTGCGTACTATTGTTTGTACAGATGAACGTGATACCTTCAGGCGTTTGGAAATGAACCAGACTTGTGGAGGTCTACATTTTTTTTTCTGAGGTCTTGGCTGATTTGTTTTGATGTCAAGCAAAGAGGCACTGAGTTTGAAGGTAGACCTTGAAATACATCCACAGGTACACCTCCAATTGACTCAAATGATGTCAATTAGCCTATCAGAAGGTTCTAAAGCCATGACATCATTTTCTGGAATTTTACATGCTGTTTAAAGGCACCATCAACTTAGTGTATGTAAAGTTCTGACCCACTGGAATTGTGATACAGTGAACTATAAGTGAAATAATCTGTCTGTAAACAATTGTTGGAAAAATTACTTGTGTCATGCAGAAAGTAGATGTCCTAACCGACTTGTCAAAACTATAGTTTGTTAACAAGAATTTGTGGAGTGGTCGAAAAACGAGTTTAAAGACTCCAACCTAAGTGTATGTAAACTTCCGACTTCAACTGTACACATTGTACTCTCCTAAAAACAAAAGATGCCTAACCTTGGCAGCCTGGCGGATAGCCATCCCTGCCCGCAGTCCTCCATGGCATGGAACATGTCCACCTCACTCCACTGCTTCCTCTTGACTTTCTCCATGCTGTGGTGGTAAATACATGTAGCTAAATAACTTGTCATACTATACACATTTTAGAAAGATAACTGAATCTGAATATGTATAAACATTTACATTTCAAAGCAAAGGCATTGAAAGGTGATGAAAGTTTTCAAAATAACTAAAAGTGTACACACGTTTTTTGTTTGATGTTATCTGTAATGAAAATGTGTGTCCCATTTAGTTTAATATTGATGCATACATTGTAACAAATGACTAAATACTGCCTCTATGCAGCTGTTGTGAGATGAAACATAGCCAACAGTGATAGGTGTCAAAAAGTTAATGGTTCAAAGTTCCAAATACATTTTTGCAGATTGTGCAAAACGCCTCCGTCAGAGGACTCCAATTTTAATACGGTAAAGCTTGACAACATTCAGCTGTTTTTGTGATATGTATTATCTAACGCTTACAATTTCTTTCCTTTTTGCTGTCTTAGCAGTTCTATCAACATCTAGCAACATTAGAAAATCCGTTAGCTATATTTCAGAGGTAAAAAGTTGGATATTAAATGATGTGTGGTCTGTCGCGCAGTCGAATTTTACAATATACAGTGTGTCCCACAAAATGTGTACATACAGTGGGGAAAAAAAGTATTTAGTCAGCCACTATTTGTGCAAGTTCTCCCACTTAAAAAGATGAGAGAGGCCTGTAATTTTCATCATAGGTACACGTCAACTATGAAAGACAAATTGAGAAAAAAAAATCCAGAAAATCACATTGTAGGATTTTTTATGAATTTATTAGCAAATTATGGTGGAAAATAAGTATTTGGTCACCTACAAACAAGCAAGATTTCTGGCTCTCACAGACCTGTAACTTCTTCTTTAAGAGGCTCCTCTGTCCTCCACTCGTTACCTGTATTAATGGCATCTGTTTGAACTTGTTATCAGTATAAAAGACACCTGTCCACAACCTCAAACAGTCACACTCCAAACTCCACTATGGCCAAGACCAAAGAGCTGACAAAGGACACCAGAAACAAAATTGTAGACCTGCACCAGGCTGGGAAGACTGAATCTGCAATAGGTAAGCAGCTTGGTTTGAAGAAATCAACTGTGGGAGCAATTATTAGGAAATGGAAGACATACAAGACCACTGATAATCTCCCTCGATCTGGGGCTCCACGCAAGATCTCACCCCGTAGGGTCAAAATGATCACAAGAACGGTGAGCAAAAATCCCAGAACCACACGGGGGGGACCTAGTGAATGACCTGCAGAGTGCTGGGACCAAAGTAACAAAGCCTACCATCAGTAACACACTACGCCGCCAGGGACTCAAATCCTGCAGTGCAAGACGTGTCCGCCTGCTTAAGCCAGTACATGTCCAGGCCTGTCTGAAGTTTGCTAGAGTGCATTTGGATGATCCAGAAGAGGATTGGGAGAATGTCATATGGTCAGATGAAACCAAAATAGAACTTTTTGGTAAAAACTCAACTCGTCGTGTTTGGAGGACAAAGAATGCTGAGTTGCATCCAAAGAACACCATACCTACTGTGAAGTATGGGGGTGGAAACATCATGCTTTGGGGCTGTTTTTCTGCAAAGGGACCAGGACGACTGATCCGTGTAAAGGAACGAATGAATGGGGCCATGTATCGTGAGATTTTGAGTGAAAACCTCCTTCCATCAGCAAGGGCATTGAAGATGAAACGTGGCTGGGTCTTTCAGCATGACAATGATCCCAAACACACCGCCCGGGCAATGAAGGAGTGGCTTCGTAAGAAGCATTTAAAGGTCCTGGAGTGGCCTAGCCAGTCTCCTGATCTCAACCCCATAGAAAATCTTTGGAGGGAGTTGAAAGTCTGTGTTGCCCAGCGACAGCCCCAAAACCTCACTGCTCTAGAGGAGATCTGCATGGAGGAATGGGCCAAAATACCAGCAACAGTGTGTGAAAACCTTGTGAAGACTTACAGAAAACGTTTGACCTGTGTCATTGCCAACAAAGGGTATATAACAAAGTATTGAGAAACTTTTTGTTATTGACCAAATACTTATTTTCCACCATAATTTGCAAATAAATTCATAAAAAATACTACAATGTGATTTTCTGGATTTTTTTTTCTCATTTTGTCTGTCATAGTTGACGTGTACCTATGATGAAAATTACAGGCCTCTCTCATCTTTTTAAGTGGGAGAACTTGCACAATTGGTGGCTGACTAAATACTTTTTTTCCCCACTGTATATAACTTTTTTGAAAACTCTCAAAACCTAACTTAACTTACATAAATTGCACTGAAAATCGGTGGTCAGCTAGCTAGAAGGGTGTGTTTAGTCGCAACACTTACCGTTATTTTCCAGTCCATTTAAATGTTGAGCTCGAGGTGATTTACTCTCCAACTGCTAGAGAGTGTCCGAAGTTAGGGGGTGTCCGATGTTAGGTGAAAATTAGCTACCCTTTTCCAGTACCTTTTGAGGGCGAACATAGGGGCCTGTGGAAAATGAGCAAGGTGGAGTTCTAAATGAACGGGGAGATAATGGCAATACAATGGCACGACAAACGCAATGTCCATTTTCTGCCCACTGTGCACACCTCCAAAATGTCAGACACAGAAAAACTGGACTATGTCACCGGAGAGAGGAAAATGAAGCCAGACTGTTTTCTTGGAGTACAACAAGAAGATGGGAGCAGTTGACAAAGTGGACATGCAGAACAGTTTTGTTGAGTGTGCCAGAAAGTCCCTTAAATGGTACAAGCTATTTTTCCACCTAATAGACAGAGGTCTCCTCAACGGCCACATTGTCCACCGGCAGGTCACAGGACAGGTGATCTCGTACCAGCAGTACGGGATAAACCTGATGCAGCAGCTCCTTGAGGACCACCACACTCCTCATCGTCTGTCGACTGGGGTCCGGCCTGCCTTTGACAATCCTCTGCGCCTCACTGGACACCACTTCCCAAGCGATGTTCCTCAGACCACCCTGCAAGGGAAAAGCACAAGGAGGCATTGCAAGGTCTGTTTAATATCTACCCGATGACAGAAACAAAGGAAGATGACTAAGTACATGTGTGAGCCTTGTAACACAGCCTTGTGTGCAGTTCCTTGCTTTCGCGAGTACCACACCCTCAAGCTGGTTATGCTGTTATTTAAAACAATATAATTGTAAAATGTATTGAAATGTATAACTTGAGGTGTTTGATGGTGGGTGGTGGGGATTGGGGAAAAGTTCCCAAAAAATAGAAAGGTAACATATGTTTGTTTACCTGAAATGAAATACTTTGTTTGACTCCTGCACTCTATTTCTGAAATAAAACAGAACAAGAAAAGTATGTAATCAACAATTGTTGATTTATGCTGATATTTAAAAAAGTTCAATTGTAAAAAGTATTGAAATGTATTACTTGAGGTGTTTGATGCGTAGGTAGGGGGGATTGGAGAAATGTTCTTAAAAAGAAAACGATACAAAAAAAGATAGAAATGTAACATGTTTGTTTACCTGAAATTATATATACTTTGTTTGACTCCTGTAATCAACTTTTGTTATTCCTTGATTTGTAATGCATTCTCGTAATTATGTTTTATCAAAACTTTTCAAAATCATATTTTCCCTAGCCAACAACTTTTAGCCTAAGAGCACAATGAGTTTTCCTAGGAATATACTGTATAGTTAGTAATACTTGAAGTTTATACAAATGTAACCACATTTTGGAAGGAGAGCGATAGCTGGTCCACCCACGTAACATTCAGCCCGTAGATGACGCCAAAGCCAATTCTGTCTAGCTCCATAGTTTACGATAACCCATTATATCTACAACCTCGCTTCACTTATGCCACGGTCACTGCATAAAATATAGCTGATTCAATATGATCACCCGCACAACCTCACTTTCTTGCTTACATGACATGATCCACCACCCTGTTCTCATTCTCCTCCGCCTCGACCAGGCTAAAACCTATCCAAGCCATAATACTCACTGCATTTGATGATTGCGAAATATCTTCCTCGCTTCGCGATTAGGCAGGCATCTGTAGACTACATGTCCAGTGGTGATAATTAGTTGACATTATGATTAAATGTAGCCACAGCTGTAGTCTAGTTTTTCCAGGGGAAAATAAATTTAATTTAATTTAAAAAATGAACAAAAAGTATTTAGGATGCCAGCATTTCCCGGCCTTAGCCATGGTCGGCATATGCAATAGGCATCTATTTGCTCATACCCTGCTCTCACTTTGTTTGTTCGCCACTATTGTATCAAATACACCGCACCTCAGGTTTCCCGCCCTATATTAACATGCAGCCCCTCAGACAGGTTAATACCAAAGCCTCTTTCAGATAATAATAAATATAATATAGATGATAATAATAAGTATACAATTATCAATAATACTATAGATACTCGCTGCTACTACTATAGGAAGAAAGGATATGTTTTATAAAACCTCATATGAAGCAGACATTGCGGTCTTGATGCAATGAGGGGTGCAGAGAATAGCAGCAAAATGCAACAATCAAATTCTAGAATAGCAGCATAGAATTATGGTACAACATGCAAAAAGAACTCACGCTGTAAGGGCCGTTATTAATATTTAGCACTTACGCGTCAAAAGGTTAAGGTTAGGTTTTGGGGATAGGGTTAAGGTTAGGGTAAGGATTAGAGTTAGGGTTAGGTTTTGGGTTAGGAGTTAGGGAAAATATGATTTTGAATGGGACTGAATTGTGTGTCCCCACAAGGTTAGTTATACAAGACTGTGTGTGTGTGTGTGTGTGTTTGTGTGTGTCTGTGTGTGTGTGTTTGTGTTCTTGCGTGCGTGTGCGAGTGCATGCACATGCGTTTGGTCAGAAAGTATTCACACCCCTTTACTTTTTCCACATTTTGTTGTGTTACAAAGTAGGATTAATATGGATTTAATTGTCATCTTTTGTCAACAATCTACACAAAATACTCTGTAATGTCAAAGTGGAAGAAAAATTCTAACATTTGTAAAACATTTATGAACAATTGAAGACTAATATATCTTGATTAGATAAATATTCAACCCCCTGAGTCAATACATGTTAGAATAATCTTTGGCAGAAATTACAGCTTTGAGTCTTTCTCGGTTAGTCTCTAAGAGCTTTCCACACCTGGATTGTGAAACATTATTGATATGCCATCCAAAGTGTAATAATAACACCATGCTCAAAGGGATATTCAATGTCTGCTTTTTTTATTTTTACCCATCTACCCTTCTTTGCGAGGCATTGGAAAACCTCCCTGGTCTTTGTGGTTGAATCTATGTTTGAAATTCACTGCTCGACTGAAGGACCTTACAGATAATTGCATGTATGGGGTACAGAGATGTGGTATTAATTCACATATCATGTTAAACAATATTATTGCACACAGAGTGAGTCCATGCAACTTATTATGTGACTTGTTAAGCACATTTTTACTCCTGAATTGATTTAAGCTTGCCATAACAAAGGGGTGAATACTTATTGACTCAAGACATTTTAGCGTTTCATTTTTTATTAATTTGTAAAAAAGCAGATTCTCCTTTTTCTTCTCCTTTGTGTGGCGGAGAGTGAATTTAAACACAGACTTGCAAACGCCTTTTTTCGACGCTCCCCTCTCGTTGGAAGCCAATAGCTCTTCCACCGAACTTCAGAAAAAGAGAGAGAGAGGGTCTTCCCATGCTCTGTGAATGATATAAAGCTAAAAAGATCCAAGGCTTCACTTTAAGACTCGTCCTCTAGGACATTTCTTGCCAAGATGGCCGCGAGATGTGTCAGAATCCCAGCTGCTAGGAGTGTTAGAGAGGTTTTGGCATCCTTGGACAACCTTAAGGTTATGACAGTGTGGATTTGGAAGTGGTCACATACTGTAAACGTTGAATTATGGAATATGGAGAATACAGAACGAGGTCTGGATGCAGCGCCCACATATTTTAACATCATTATAATCCAAATGCTCTAATTCTCAAGGGGCAAAATTGCCTTGTTTTTTATTCTCACTAGCAAATGTGTATGTCTGTCTGTCTAAGCAGGACTGTCCAGGGAGTCCTGGAATCCAGAATAACAAAAAAAATTAACAATTTAATGAAGTTAGTTACCGCTATTGATTGACAATTGAGTCCACTCACTTTGGAAACCCCTGGTAGATGTCCTAAATAAAGCAATCTCTATATTTTCTCATCCTTATTTCATCTTGTCTTTCTGGATTTGAACAAGTTGCATGTGGTGTGACACAAAGAAGTACTACCTCCCCCTCATCCAAGTCATGCAGTACCATTTTGCAGAGGTGCCAAAACAACTTTTCAAGCTTTGTTTCGTTTATGACAACGTTTCTCTCTCCTCTCCTCCCTGGCCTTGCTGATGTTTCCCATGCTTTGTGTTTACTCTCTCTGTCCTTGGTGTGGCTGGGAGAGGGCTGGGGAGAGGGGGATGAGGGAGAAAAAGGATGGAAGGAAGAAGAGATGTGGTGGACAAGTAAATGCGGAGAGAGACAGAGATGGAGACAGGGAAAGAGGGAGGGATAGAATGAGGAAGGGAAGAGAGAGCTCCACTGTACACATGTTTGACAGAACTAATGGGAGAAAGCCGTCAGTGTGAGCCTGTTTGTGCATCCATAACGCCGCTCAAGTAAACATCCTCTTAATGCAGCCTGTCAGGACAGGCCGGCGTGAGAGAACACAGAGCAGACAGGCATCTTGTGATTGTTTTCTTCTAGCTCCTGTCTTGTGCACGTTACTGTATTGACTAACTCACGCCTCTCGTTTACTGCTCTACTTTTATGTCTGCCCAGGGCGGTGTGTGTGTGTTTTTGTTTGCGTGTACATTATGTTTGTGTGTGTGCGTTTGTGTGTGTGTTTGTTTGCGTGTACAGTATGTGTGCGTGTGTGTGTGTGCATGTGTGTTAGTGTATTTTATTTTATGCCTGGCTCCTCCGCACACTCCACTGGCTTTCAGTCGAAGCTCGCATCATCTTCAAGACCCTGGTGCTTGCTTACGGAGCAGCAAGGGGAACTGCCCCTCCCTACCTTCAGGCTATGCTCAAACCCTAAACCCCAACCCGAGCACTCCATTCTGCAACCTCTGGTCTCTTGGCCCTCCCACCCATATGGGAGGGCAGCTCTCGCTCAGCTCAGCCCAGTCAAAGCTCCTCTTTGTCCTGGCACCCTAATGGTGGAACAAGCTTCCCTCTAAAGTCAGGACAGCGGAGTCCCTGCCCATCTTCCGAAAACGTCTGAAACCCTACCTACCTCTTTGAAGAGTATCTTAAATAAATCCTATGAAAACAAATATGCACTTGTCTTTTACTACTAGCACTGACTTTGCTAATAACAAACTACTTTGTTGAGGTAAAATGTACTTGCTAAGTTGTGATATGTTATTGTTGGCCCCGTGTAGCTCAGTTGGTAGAGCATGGCGCTTGCAATGCCATGGTTGTGGGTTCGATTCCCACGGGGGGCCAGTATGAAAATGTATGCACTAACTGTAAGTCGCTCTGGATAAGAGCATCTGCTAAATGACTAAAATGTCTCACCTAGCTATCTTAAGATGAATGCTCTGGATAAGAGTGTCCACTAAAATGAAAATATGGATGTGGAACTCTACCAATGTTTTCCCAATTAAATTGAATAGATGATTAGATTCTAGTTGATTACCACACCATGATAAACCAGCAACTTAAGTGGGGAGAGACAGGGGAATGTGATAATTATAGACTGTGTTAATTTGTAGAGTGGGATGTAGAGTGTGTTAATTTGTGTAGCTATACATATAATTCTGCATTGGTTTACACAATTGCTTTTATATTGTACTGTAAAATGGAGCCAGCAGAAGAAGATACACCTCATCCATGCTTATAGCTCTCTCTCATGTGAAGTGTCACGATCGTCATGAAAAGTGGACCAAGGCGCAGCGTGATATGCGTACATCTTTTTAATAGTGTACTGGCAACACGATACAAAAAACAAAACAACCAAACGAAACGTGAAGTCCTCGGTTAACAACACAAACCAACACGGAACAAGATCCCACAAAACATAAGTGCACAACAGGCTGCCTAAGTATGGTTCCCAATCAGAGACAACAAGCAACAGCTGATTCTCGTTGCCTCTGATTGAGAACCACCCCGGCCAACATAGAAACACACAACCTAGAACAGAACATATCAAACGAAACATAGACACTACACAAAGAAACTAACACCCTGGCTCAACATACAAGAGTCCCCAGAGCCAGGGCGTGACATGAAGCCATTGCCACCGTTTGACAAACCATAAAATCACTCAGCCCCTGCTGCATCATCTGTTACTGTATGTATTGTCTATACAGCGCCGGTCAAGCTCCTAGCTGAACTTGTCATTGTATCTTTGCCTCTCTGATTAATATTCCTAGAAAAATTAGCTGGTGAGATAGCAACTCGTATTTTACAGGAGCTTAAGGCTATAATGTACCATGCTCATCACGCCCCTGCAACTGTACTTTAGTATGATAAGCCGTGAAAATGTGTGGCACACCTTCCCCGTTCCCTGTGTACTGTTGGGGAATGCCTCCGCATCCCACGGATTCTACAGCGCATTATTCCTGCGTGTATTATGAATATTCTGGGATTTCCCATGGCTTCTAATTACAGGTTTGAGTTCCTTCCACTCAGGAAGAGACAAAGATCCACAGCTGGGGTGCTAAGGGTTGGCACAGTCCGGGGTGGAGAGAATGATAACAACGTTGTTGACGAGGAAGATGTAATCCTCGAATGCATGGTGTAAACGAGGAGGGAGGGAGTCGATCTGGGTTCATATATTGTGTTTTCTTTCAAGTACTGTGAGTTTTTTTAATTGAGTGCCAAATGGGTGAGCTTTGAACTTCTGGTGAACATATTTGAAAGAAAACCATCACCATATGAACCAAAGTCTGGTGTGTATTAGAAATAATGAGGGTAGGGAGTGAGGGAGAAATTGTTATAGACTATGTGTATTTTATTTGTGTCACTTAATGCCATATAGACTTCTGCTCAATTTAAAATGTTGGCAACATACAGTTGCATTGCCATGGACATTTTTTAAGTTGAGTTCACCTGAATTGACAGAGCAAGAGTATACACAGTAATGGATACAGTGAGAAAAACACGGTAGCCTAAAGTGAGATAGAGTACAGTACTCAACAAATCATCCTATAGCACTCATACAGCCCTCTCTCCTTGCTCAGGTATCCACCAACCATACATGTTTTATTGAAGCCAGAGCAGAGCTCCTTTGTGTGGTCAGTCACAGGTGCAGGGGAAATGGCTTCCTCTCACTGGGCCGTAACAAGTGTCAGGAGAAATGAAGGGGATGGTGGAGACTGGCAACCTGAGCTGTCGAGTCGGCCAGGAAAAGTAACTTTTCTCCCCTGCTTTCAGATGAAGGACGGACAGCAGAGAGAAAGAGAGAGAGAGAGAGAGAGAGAGAGAGAGAGAAAGAGAGGCGGCCCATGTCTTAAGCAGGTCACAGTTGGCAGGCCTTGCTTCTCTCACCCAATACCTCACACTCCCAGAGGAGGAGGATGACAGGTCCCTTTGTGCACACAACTCTGTGTGCACGTTTTTTTATGTCCCCCAGGAAACTTTGGTCAATGTTTTTTTTGTGGTTTCTCTTTGGAAGAAAAGTGTTTTGAAGCAAGGGGTTGTGGAGTAGAGTATTGGTGGTGTGTGTGAAATTGTTGCTGATATTGGATATTACTACATTCCCCACAACGCTGTGCCAGGATCCTTATGATGCGTCGGAACCAATGAGTTGTCAGACGATAACTCGACAGAAGTTGACACCGGATGTATGCGAGACAGTGAAAGCTTTCATATAGAGTTTGACTGGTCTGTATACTCATGGGCCTTCATACTGTACACAATAGTGTTTGTGAAAGTTCAATCTTCATTATATGTCAAATACATTCCATAGGGAGAGAAAACAATGTAATACAGTATTTCCCTAACACGTGTCTATCCCTTCTTCACATGGAAGTGGACTAAACTGCTTGTTATCATTCCTGCATATAAATAAATATGTGTGTCCTGGCTAACTGATCTATGTCCAACAAAGACTATGCAGCCGTAAAAATGATGAAAAGACCAGTGGGTTCCCCACATGTTTGTCCCCCCATCTGAAAGCCTTTTGTGTCTCCGACAACCCCTAAAACCCTTTATGGATTTGGACTGAATAAGTGCAAGTGCCGTATGAAGTCTAAACTCCTCTGTAGCATGTCTGGATTGGATTTCAACTGATGATGCATGCAGACCAGCTGGGATGGCAGTGCCTGCATTCTTTTTGGATTAATAATCACCAAAAGTCCATACACGCTCAGCATAGCAGAGCTCAGCATATCAATTTGATTAATTTGTTTTTGTTTATTGATCTACATGAATGAAAAAAAGCCAAACACAAGGTTAAGTACATAGAAATTGGCTTTCATACAAAATCCAACTCTTAATGATGAGGATAGCTACTTTAAATACACCCATTGATACCTAGCAAACATAAATAATTGTCACGCCCTGGCTCTGGGGACTCTTTAATGTTGAGCCAGGGTGTTAGTTTCTATTTTTAGTTTTCTAGGTTTCTGTTCTAGATCGTTGTTTTCTATGTTGGCCAGGGTGGTTCCCAATCAGAGGCAGCTGATTCTCGTTGTCTCTGATTGGGAACCATACTTAGGCAGCCTGTTGGCACTTTTGTTTTGTGGGATCTTGTTCCGGAGAGGTTTGTGTTTGTTAACCTTAGGACTTCACGTATCGTTTTGTTGTTCGTGTTTAAAGTACTCATTAAAAGATGTACGCATATCATGCTGCGCCTTGGTCTGCTTCTTACGACGATCGTGACAATAATGCAATGCTCACACTTGACTTCATATTATATTTAATGTATTTGGGTCATTCTACAGAAGTGGTGCAAATTGGGGGTTGGAAAAAAATGCTAATTTGTATCCTATTTTTCCCAAGCTTTCAGCATGCATCTCTTCCAACATACTGTATGTCAGGAAGACATATATACTACTCACACACTTTGTTTGTATTGCATGTTTGACATTTACCTGAATTCCTTACCACCCCACCAAAAAAGTTGCAGTAGCAATAAAGGGAGAACCACTGTGTAGTGATCATTTTGATTAACCTTCTATTACAGATTAATTTTAGAAATTGTACCCTGTAGTTTTAAAATCCATTCAATTGAATTTAGAGAAATATAATCTCTATTGTTCTCTTAAAAATTTTAAATGTTGATTATATGAATCTGAAACTTGTTGATTGATTGAATTACTTACGAATCAAATTAATTAAATTGTTAGATGTTTAAATTATCTATTTATCTACCTTTATTTTGCAAAATAACAGATGTTTTGATGTCAAGTGTCAATCATAGAGATAAATGTAGGATTCTAGATGGATATAACTCGTTTTAGTACAGACATTGCCATTGGGGGCTTCCACCATTTAAAGGTAGTCAACTGGGTGGGGATAACTATGGGTCAGGGTTTGGGACAGCCACCACTCAATAGAAATAGGTGTATAAACAATGACTTTGTACTATATTAATTTAGCAATATGTTTGTTATTGCCATGGATTGAATTTGAACATATCATGATGTAAATAAATGTCCTAAGTTTGGTGACCTAACTGTTTTTGAAAATATATATTTTGGGGGTGGGACTGCAATTTGCACCACTTCTGTAGAATCATCAATTTACATGATTTCTTGGTTGAATTGCTTGTCACTAATTTCAAACAGATTTAAATTAAAAATTATGCCATGCAGTTTGCTTTTATGACAATATACAGCTCAGTAATTACACTTTGGCTGCCAAAGTAGTTATAGGTTTACTACTGTATGTGGCATAAGGGCAAGTTAATGTTAAGTGCCGCTCAATAATATTTTACATGCATACACGGTGGGAAGGGAATTGTGAAAATCTAGCAGTGCTTTGAAGGAAGTCCCATACAGCAGCATGTGTTGAGGAACATTATGGGTAGGTGCCTCCATTGCAGAAGGGTGTTTGTATTGCTTTGTGTGTGCGTGCGTGCGCGTGTGTGTGTGGTGGCTGTGGGCCACACACGCTGCTGAACTTGTAAATGCCTGCACTACTATCAAAAGCCTGGCCTTTCACAGGCCTACTTGATAAGTAAAGGGCAGCAGTCTGTGGCAGCCAGACAGACATAAGGCTAGAAAGACATATGGACGGTTCTCTGTCACTCTTTTGAACATAATTTCCATATTTTTAAAAGTTGTAAAAATCTGTCAGTTTAAGCTAGAGAGCTATATTTTTTTTGTATTGGATGTGCCTCAATATACTGCATCCGCCTATGTAACACATCCGCATCTACAGTGAAAGGTTACAGAGCTAGAGTGTTTCTTGTCAGACCATGAGACATCCCGAAAATGGGTCTTCTCACCAAATCCTCTGTAGCATCTGAACGGTTTGACCGACAAAGTATTATGACCCCCCTATGAAAAGATGAGACTTTCTCGAACACGATGGTGTTCTCCGTTTTGCTCTATGACTACGACGTCTTGGGACTTGTCTGAAGTCGATTCAGCCAATCTGCCAACTTCTGTCTATCACATCCGAACAGTTAGGGCTACACACTAATATGACCTCTCTGTGTAAAGGTGAGGCTCTCACGAACACATACAGTCGGAAGTTTACATACACCTTAGCCAAATACATTTAAACTCTGTTTTTCACAATTCCTGACATTTAATCCTAGTAAAAATTCCCTATCTTAGGTCAGTTATGATCACCACTTTATTTTAAGAATGTGAAATGTCAGAATAATAGTAGAGAGAATGATTGATTTCAGCTTTTATTTCTTCATCACATTCCCAGTGGGTCAGAAGTTTACAAACACTCAATTAGTATTTGGTAGCATTGCCTTTAAATTGTTTAACTTGGGTCAAACGTTTTGGGTAGCCTTCCACAAGCTTCCCACAATAAGTTGGGTGAATTTTGGCCCATTCCTCCTGACAGAGCTGGTGTAACTGAGTCAGGTTTGTAGGCTTCCTTGCTCGCACACTCTTTTTCAGATCTACCCACACATTTTCTATAGGATTGAGGTCAGGGCTTTGTGATGGCCACTCCAATACCTTGACTTTGTTGTCCTTAAGCCATTTTGCCACAACTTATGCTTGGGGTCATTGTCCATTTGGAAGACCCATTTACGACCAAGCCTTAACTTCCTGACTGATGTCTTGAGGTGTTGCTTCAATATATCCACATCATTTTCCTTCCTCATGATGCCATCTATTTTGTGAAGTGCACCAGTCCCTCCTGCAGCAAAGCACCCCCACAGGATGATGCTGCCACCCCCGTGCTTCACGGTTGGGATGGTGTTCTTCGGCTTGTAAGCGGCCCCCTTTTTCCTCCAAACATAACGATGGTCATTATGGCCAAACAGTTCCATTTTTGTTTCATCAGACCAGAGGACATTTCTCCAAAAAGTACGATCTTTGTCCCCATGTGCAGTTGCAAACCGCAGTCTGGCTTTTTATGGCGGTTTTGGTGCAGTGGCTTCTTCCTTGCTGAGCAGCCTTTCAGGTTATGTCGATATAGGACTCGTTTTCCTGTGGATATAGATACTTTTGTTCCTGTTTCCTCCAGCATCTTCACAAGGTCCTTTGATGTTGTTCTGGGATTGATTTGCATTTTTTTGCACCAAAGTACGTTCATGTCTAGGAGACAGAACGCGTCTCTTTCCTGAGCGGTATGACGGCTGCGTGGTCCCATGGTGTTTATACTTGCGTACTATTGTTTGCACAGATGAACGTGGTACCTTCAGGTGTTTGGAAATTGCTCCCAAGGATGAACCAGACTTGTGGAGGTCTACCTTCTTTTTCTGAGGTCTTGGCTGATTTATTTTCATTTTCCCATGATGTCAAGCAAAGAGGCACTGAGTTTGAAGGTAGGTCTTGAAATACATCCACAGGTACATCTCCAATTGACTCAAATGATGTCAATTAGCCTATCAGAAGCTTCTAAAGTCATGACATTATTTTCTGGAATTTTCCAAGCTGTTTAAAGGCACAGTCAACTTAGTGTATGTAAACTTCTGGCCCACTGGAATTGTGATACAGTGAATTATAAGTGAAATAATCTGTCTGAAAAATTACTTGTGTCATGCACAAAGTAGATGTCCTAACCGACTTGCCAAAACTATAGTTTGTTAACAAGACATTTGTGGAGTGGTTGAAAAACATTTTAATGACTCTAACCTAAGTGTATGTAAACATCCTACTTAACTGTACATGTTTTGCTCTAGGATGCCCACAGGCCTCACAAGACTCGCCTGAAGGTTCCTCGATACCAGTTGAACAAATTTGTGGAAGTATATATGGGGTTAAATGCATGTTTCCTAATTCTTTCTTATATCGCTCAGATTTAGGATAGACACTTCAGAACAAACTTATAGCTTCAAGTGTTGTGTCCAAATACTGGTGGAGTCAACTAATGAAAGAATGGACGACTTGACCAGAGAGGTCCAGGACCTGAAGAACAGTTTGCAGTTCTTCCAGGGTCAGCTCGATAAATTTAAACAGGAGAATGGCTAGATTATTATTTTAAAAAATGTCATTTAGAAGACACTCTTATCCAGAGCAACTTACAGTTAGTGAATGCATACATTTTTCATACTGGCCCCCCGTGGGAATCGAACCCACAACCCTGGCGTTGCAAGCACCATGCTCTACCAACTGAGCTACAGGAGGCCCTAGATGACAGCAATCTGTAAGTCATTGAGAAAGGACATCAGTTCTGTATGTGAATCCATGATAACAATGACAGAGAAATCCAATTATCTCGAGGGACAATCAAGGCGGAACAACATTGTTGTGGACGGAATTGCAGAATCTCCACATGAGATATGGATGGAGTCTGAGCACAAAGTAAGGGAAATGATCTTGGAGAAACTGAAGATGGGCCACAGGAAGATTGAGGTGGAGCACGCCCACAGGACTGGAAAACCCATCACCGGCCCAGGTGACAGGCCCGATAGTGGTCAAGTTCCTGAGGTTCAAGGATAAGTTCCTGAGGTTCAAGAGCCAAGAACTTGAGAGGAATGTACATCTTCCTCAACGAGGACTATCCTGAAGCTCTGCGCCAGAAGAGGAAATAACTTATCTCAGCTATGAAAGCTGCCAGAGGGCATGGGGACATTGCTTATATCCGCTATGATAGGCTCATTGTCCACCCTCCCTCCCAAAAGCCTGGAAGGGATGAGAGAATCAAGCCTATATGTTCGTAGCTTCAACCCTGCAGCACACACACACTTCAACTGATTAATGGACTGCTGAATGTATATTTTTTATCTTGTTTTGTTAGCACTTTTGCATATTATGTCTATCTCTGATAAGCTACCCAGGAAAGGGCTGAAAATAGCCCATACTAATATATGAAGCCTTAGAAATAAGGTTATTTAAAACAATGTTTTTGTTTACCTTTATTTAACTAGGCAAGTCAGTTAAGAACAAATTCTTATTTACAATGACGGCCTACACCGGCCAAATCTGGACGACACTGGGCCAATTGTGTGCCGCCCTATGGGACTCCCAATCAAGGCCGGTTGTGATACAGCCTGGAATCGAACCAGGGAGTCTGTAGTGACGCCTCAAGCACTGAGATGCAGTGCCTTAGACCGCTGCGCCACTCGGGAGATCATGAAATCAATAACTTGCTAAAATCAGATAACATTCATATATTAACCCTTTCTGAGACTCAATTAGATAATTAATTTAATGATTCAGCAGTAGCAATACAGATATAACATCTATAGAAGAGACAGGAATGCTTATGGGGAGGTGTTGCTGTTTATATTCAGAGCCATATCCCTGTAATGCTTAGAGAAGATCTTATGTCAAGTGTTATTGAAGTGTTGTGGTTGCAGGTTCACCTGGCACATCTAAAGCCTTTTCTTTTGGGGTGTAGCTATAGGCCACCAATTGCTAACAGTCAGTATCTAAATATTATGTGTGAAATGCTTAATATTGTATGTGATGTAAACAGAGCGGTCTACTTTCTTGGTGATCTGAATATTGACTGGTTTTCATCAAACTGTCTGCTCAAGAGGAAGCTTCTCACTGTAACCAGTGCCTTTAATCTGGTTCAGGTTATTAATCAACCTACGAGGGCGTTTACAAATACTACAAGAACAAGATTATCCACATATATCGATCACATTTTTACTAATACTGTAGAACTTTGTTCTAAAGCTGTATCCATACCCAAAGGATGCAGTGATCACAATATAGTGGCTATATCCAGGAAAGCCACATTTCCAAAAACTGGGCCTAAAATAGTGTATAAGAGATCATGCAAAATATTTTGCTGTGACTCTTATGTGGATGATGTTAAAAATATGTGTTAGTCTGATTTGTTTAATAAGGAGCATCCAGACGCTGCACTTGATGATTTTATGAAATTACTTCTTCCAATTATTGATAAACATGCACCTGTTAAGGCTCCATGGATTGATGAGGAATTGAAATACTGTATGGTTGAAAGAAATGGGGCAAAAGGAGTGGCTAATAAGTCTGGCTGCATATCTGACTGGCTGATTTATGGCAAATTAATACATTATGTGACTAAACTCAACAACAAAAAGAAGAAACTGTATTATGAAGCCAAGATCAATGATAAAGTGGGGGGGAAAAATTAATTAAATTATGGTCAGAAAGACTAATTCAACTCCATCTTTCATCAAATCAGATGGTTTATTCATCACAAAACCATTTGATGTTGCCAATTTTTTGAATGATTATATAATTGGCAAAGTGGGGCAAACTTTGGCAGGAAATGCCAACAACGAACAGTGAGCCATCGTATTCATGCATAAAAAAATAAAAATAAAAACCGAGTGTCAATTAGATTTTTGTGAAGTTATTGTGGGATAGGTGGAATAATTATTGTTATCGATCAATAATGACAAACCTCCTGGCATTGACAACTTAGATAGAATGCTACGGAGTATGGTAGCTGACTATATCCACTTCTATCTGTCATATCTTGAATCTGAGCCTAGAAGAAAGTCTTTGTCCTCGGGCCTGGAGGGAAGCCAAAGTCATTCTGCTACCCATGAGTGGTAAAGCGGCCTTTACTGGTTCTAACAACAGACCTTTCAGCTTGCTGCCAGCTCTTAGCAAACTTTTGGAGAAATTGTTTGACCAAATATAATGCTTTTTTTTGTAAACAAATTAACAACAGCCTTTCAGCATTCTTATAGAGAAGGGCACTTAACATGTACTGCACTGACACAAATTATTCATTATTGGTTGAAAAAATAGTGGGAGCTGTACTGTTAGATTTCAGTGCGGCCTTTTATATTATTGACTATAACCTGTTGTTGAGAAAACGTATGTGTTATGGCTTTTCAAACTATGTATATATATAAATATCGTGGATTCAGAGCCGTCTATCTAATACAACTCAGAGCATTTTCTTTAATGCTTCTTTAATGCTTCTCTAATGTCAAACATGTAAAGAGTGGTGTTTCGCAGGGCAGCTCTCTAGGCCCTCTACTCTTTTCTATTTTTACCAATGACCTGCCACTGGCATTAAACAAAGCATGTGTGTTCATGTATGCTGATGATTCAACCATATACTCATCAGCAACCACAGCTAATGAAGTCACTGAAACCCTTAACAAAGAGTAGCAGAGAGTTTTGGAATGGGTGGCCAATAATAAATTGGTCCTGAACATCTCTAAAACTAAGAGGAAGTTGCAGTGGTCAAAATCTGGAAAGCATCACTCTTCACCAGCACCATTGACGATGTGTCTGCAAACTTCCAGCTCTGCCCTACTGAAAATTAATGGGGACAGAATAGTAGAAGTCTAATGAGCTTAAAGGAAAGAAAAATGATATTATGTCATACTAACTGTGTGTGTCTTGGTTATTTTTCCCTCACCATTCTATAATATGAATAGCTTTACATTACACAAAAACAACAGTGGTTAGAATGTTGTTTTTTCTAACCTACAGTATAATGACTAGTTGTCTCAATTTTGATGGGAAATGCTGTCAACTTCTCCCCATTTTAGACTTCATTATGGCATACTTCCCCATACCACTTCAAATTAACACATTTCAATGTCCTCCAAACATGGGAAGATGTGTGCATGTGTGTGCTAGCGTGCATGCATGCATGTGTGCATGCCTATGTGGATGCCTGTGTGTGCGTGCCTATATGCATGTGTGTTCATGTGTATGTGTTCACGTGAAATAAGAGAACAAAGCTTCCTTCCACTTCTACATTCACATGCACTTAATGAGTGTGAACACATTAACATAATTTACACAATACAGTGGGCCAAGGACCAGAGACCAGCGCCTAACTCCATGAACACTCTCTGAATGCTTTTTGAACGTGCAAATCAGACCTTGGAACATTCTTACGGTTATGATACGTGTTCAGATAACCGTACAATGTATAACCCACTAAGACCCAGGCACACACAAGTACATGCACCTATGCCAGTGCACACATACAGTACATACTGTATGTACACACATAAACACACACACACACACACACACACACATATATATCCATTATACGTCCTAGGCTTTCACCAAAAGTCTCCCAAAACAATTTCAGACCTATTTGGTTCAGACATAAACACGCAGTTATCATATTCATATGCGGTTTGGGGAGTTAAATTATGCAAAAGCTTTACTTAAGCTGCAATTGAAAATGAGACGGGTGGTTTAGCCGGTGGGACGACAGAGGAAATAGTTTAAATGCTTTTAAAATATGGTTTAAGAACACAGAGTACATCAGCAGACATCAGTTTAAGTCTAATTGTTGTCCATAATCCATAAGAATTAGGTAAACGCAACATAATTATTTCAACATCACACTACCATGAAATGTCTTATCTTGATTAAGCAATATTTTTCATCTCATTTGCATAATGGAATAATTTTAAAGTGGCTTACATGCGGGGAACATCTGTTATATATTGAAAAGAAATACTGACTATAACTTGAGTTTATTTTGTGTTGTAGATATAATCTTTGACCTTTAAAAAAAGTTGACATGTCTTTGAATTGCTGATGAGAAGTTTAATTTGTAAAGAAAAGCAGATGAAGTCTGGAGTGGATAAAGAATGTATTGTCTACCATATGATCCCTGTGCCATCTCGAATGTTGAAACCGTGCTTGAAACACACAGAAGCTCAGGGAGGGGGCTCTATGGGGGACTTTGATGCTCTGGTGTCTCTTTCTAACGCATGTCCCCTCTTTCCTCGGCCTTGAAATAATACTGTGCAGCGGTGTTGACTGAAGCCCACACTTTAGCAACGCAAACTTTATAATTCACGTCAGCGGCTCGATGATTAAAATATGTAAACAGTTTGGAGATACTGTATGGCCGGCATGTTACGATATGGGCAGAGTGTCTCCAAGATGTGCTGAAATGTAATACCCCATGTATTCCCATGGGAGCTGGGTCAAAAAATAGACTTTAAAAAATAATCCAAGTTGAAGGATGTAAATGTGTCCATTTTTTAAAAATTAAAGCGACAACAGATTTATGGCCGATCCTTTGTTCCTCAGAGTTGAACATGGAGTGGACAATAAGCAGCTGTTGTTGGAAGAAAAGCGAAGGGAAGGGCGACATACACTGAGTATATATATATATATATATATATATATATATATATATATATATATATATATATATATATATATATATATACATATATATATATATATATATACAGTTGAAGTCAGAAGTTTACATACACCTTAGTCAAATACATTTAAACTCTGTTTTTCACAATTCCTGACATTTAATCCTGGTAAAAATTCCCTGTCTTAGGTCAGTTAGGATCACCACTTTATTTTAAGAATGTGAAATGTCAGAATAATAGTAGAGAGAATGATTGATTTCAGCTTTTATTTCTTTCATCACATTCCCAGTGGGTCAGAAGTTTACATACACTCAATTAGTATTTGGTAGCATTGCCTTTAAATTGTTTAACTTGGGTCAAACGTTACGGGTAGCCTTCCACAAGCTTCCCACACTAAGTTGGGTGAATTTTGGCCCATTCCTCCTGACAGAGCAGGTGTAACTGAGTCAGATTTGTAGGCCTCCTTGCTCGCACACGCTTTTTCAGTTCTGCCCACAAATTTTCTATAGGATTGAGGTCAGGGATTTGTGATGGCCACTCCAATACCTTGACTTTGTTGTCCTTAAGCCATTTTGCCACAACTTTGGAAGTATGCTTGGGGTCATTGTCCATTTGGAAGACCCATTTGCGACCAAGCATTAACTTCCTGACTGATGTCTTGAGATGTTGCTTCAATACATCCACATAATTTTCCTTCCTCATGATGCCATCTATTTTGTGAAGTGCACCAGTCCCTCCTGCAGCAAAGCACCCCCACAGCATGATGTTGCCACCCCCGTGCTTCACAGTTGGGATGGTGTTCTTCGGCTTGCAAGCGGCCCCCTTTTTCCTCCAAACATAACGATGGTCATTATGGCCAAAAAGTTCTATTTTTGTTTCATCAGACCAGAGGACATTTCTCCAAAAAGTGCGATCTTTGTCCCCATGTGCAGTTGTAAAGCAGTTTTGGAGCAGCGGCTTCATCCTTGCTGAGCGGCCTTTCAAGTTATGTCGATATAGGACTAGTTTTTCTGTGGATATACAGTGGGGAGAACAAGTATTTGATACACTGCCGATTATGCAGGTTTTCCTACTTACAAAGCATGTAGAGGTCTGTAATTTTTATCATAGGTACACTTCAACTGTGAGAGACGGAATCTAAAACAAAAATCCAGAAAATCACATTGTATGATTTTTAAGTAATTAATTTGCATTTTATTGCATGACATAAGTATTTGATCACCTACCAACCAGTAAGAATTCCAGCTCTCACAGACCTGTTAGTTTTTCTTTAAGAAGCCCTCCTGTTCTCCACTCATTACCTGTATTAACTGCACCTGTTTGAACTCGTTACCTGTATAAAAGACACCTGTCCACACACTCAAACAGACTCCAACCTCTCCACAATGGCCAAGACCAGAGAGCTGTGTAAGGACATCAGGGATGAAATTGTAGACCTGCACAAGGCTGGGATGGGCTACAGGACAATAGGCAAGCAGCATGGTGAGAAGGCAACAACTGTTGGCGCAATTATTAGAAAATGGAAGAAGTTCAAGATGACGGTCAATCACCCTCGGTCTGGGGCTCCATGCAAGATCTCACCTCGTGGGGCATCAATGATCATGAGGAAGGTGAGGGATCAGCCCAGAACTACGCGGCAGGACCTGGTCAATGACCTGAAGAGAGCTGGGACCACAGTCTCAAAGAAAACCATTAGTAACACACTACGCCGTCATGGATTAAAATCCTGCAGCGCACGCAAGGTCCCCCTGCTCAAGCCAGCGCATGTCCAGGCCCGTCTGAAGTTTGCCAATGACCATCTGGATGATCCAGAGGAGGAATGGGAGAAGATAATGTGGTCTGATGAAACAAAAATAGAGCTTTTTGGTCTAAACTCCACTCGCCGTGTTTGGAGGAAGAAGAAGGATGAGTACAACCCCAAGAACACCATCCCAACCATGAAGCATGGAGGTGGAAACATCATTTTTTGGGGATGCTTTTCTGCAAAGGGGACAGGACGACTGCACCGTATTGAGGGGAGGATGAATGGGGCCATGTATCGTGAGATCTTGGCCAACAACCTCCTTCCCTTAGTAAGAGCATTGAAGATGGGTCGTGGCTGGGTCTTCCAGCATGACAACGACCCGAAACACACAGCCAGGGCAACTAAGGAGTGGCTCCGTAAGAAGCATGTCAAGGTCCTGGAGTGGCCTAGCCAGTCTCCAGACCTGAACCCAATAGAAAATCTTTGGAGGGAAATGAAAGTCTGTATTGCCCAGCGACAGCCCAGAAACCTGAAGGATCTGGAGAAGGTCTGTATGGAGGAGTGGGGCAAAATCCCTGCTGCAGTGTGTGCAAATCTGGTCAAGACCTACAGGAAACGTTTGATCTCTGTAATTGCAAACAAAGGTTTCTGTACCAAATATTAAGTTCTGCTTTTCTGATGTATCAAATACTTATGTCATGCAATAAAATGCTAATTAATTACTTAAAAATCATACAATGTGATTTTCTGGATTTTTGTTTTATATTCCGTCTCTCACAGTTGAAGTGTACCTATGATAAAAATTACAGTCCTCTACATGCTTTGTAAGTAGGAAAACCTGCAAAATCGGCAGTGTATCAAATACTTGTTCTCCCCACTGAAGATACTTTTGTACCTGTTTCATCTTCACAAGATCCTTTGCTGTTGTTCTGGGATTGATTTGCACTTTTCGCACCAAAGTACATTAATCTCTAGGAGACAGAACACGTCTCCTTCATGACCGGTATGACGGCTGCGTGGTCCCATGGTGTTTATACTTGCGTACTATTGTTTGTACAGTTGAATGTTGTACATTCAGGCGTTTGGAAATTGCTCCCAAGGATTAACCAGACTTGTGGAGGTCCCAAAAAAAAATTCTGAGGTCTTGGCTGATTTCTTTGGATTTTCCCATGATGTCAAGCAATTGTTGGAAAAATGACATGTGTCATGCACAAAGTAGATGTCCTAACCAACTTGCCAAAGCTATAGTTTGTTAACAAGACATTTGTAGAGTGGTTGAAAAATGAGTTTTAATGACTCCAACCTAAGTGTATGTAAACTTCCGACTTCAACTCTAAAGTTTTAGAACATCTACTCATTCAAGGGTTTTTCTTTATTTTTACTATTTTTTACATTGTAGAATAATAGTGAAGACATCAACACTAATAAACATATTTTATATTTGAGATTCAAATAGCCACCCTTTGCCTTGATGACAGCTTTGCACACTCTTGGCATAACTAAATCACAGATAGTGTCACCAGCAAAGCATCCCCACACCATAACATTTACATTTTAGTCATTTAGCAGACGCTCTTATCCAGAGCGACTTACAGTTAGTGAGTGCATACATTATTTTTTTATTTTTTCATACTGGCCCCCCGTGGGAATCGAACCCACAACCCTGGCGTTGCAAACACCATGCTCTACCAACTGAGCTACATCCCTAACACTTCCTCCTCCATCCCTAACACTTCCTCCTCCATGCTTTACGATGGGAACTACACATGCAGAGATCATCCGTTCACCCACACCGCGTCTCACAAAGACACAGTGGTTGGATCGAAAAATCTTCAATTTGGACTCCAGACCAAAGGACAAATTTCCACCGGTCTAATGTCCATTGCTCGTGTTTCTTGGCCCAAGCAGGTCTCTTCTTCTTATTGGTGTCCTTTAGTAGTGGTTTCTCTGCAGCAATTTGACCATGAAGGACTGATTCACACAGTCCCCTCTGAACAGTTGATGTTGAGATGTGTCTGTGACTGCAGCAGAGGTAACTCTGGGTCTTCCCTTCCTGTTGCTGTCCTCATGAGAGCCAGTTTCATCATAGCGCTTGATGGTTTTTGCGACTGCACACATTTTCTGTATTGACTGACCTTCATGTCTTAAAATAATGATGGAATGTCGTTTCTCTTTGCTTATTTGAGCTGTTCTTGCCATAATATGGACTTGGTATTTTATCAAATAGGACTATCTTTTGAATACCCCTCCTACCTTGTCACAACACAACTGATTGGCTCAAACACATTAAGGAAAGAAATTCCAGAAATAAACTTTTAACAAGGCACACCTGTTAATTGAAATGCGTTCCAAGTGACTACCTCATGAAGCTGGTTTAGAGAATGCCAAGAGTGTGCAAAGCTGCAGTGGTGCAAAGTACTTAAGGAAAAATACTTTAAAGTACTACTTAAGTAGTTTTTTGGGCTATCTGTACTTTACTTTAATATTGATATTTTTGACAACTTTTACTTTTACTTCACTATATTCCTAAAGAAAATAATGTGCTTTTTACTCTATACATGTTCCCTGATACCCAAAAGTACTTGTTACATTTTGAATGGCTAGCAGGACAGGACAATTGTCAAATTCATGCACTTCTCAAGAGAACATCCCTGGCCATCTCGATTGCCTCTGATCTGGCGGACTCACTAAACACAAATGCTTAGTTTGTAAATTATGTCTGAGTGTTGGAGTGTGCCCCTGGCTATCCGTAAATAAAATAAAAAATAAAATGGTGCAGGCTGGTTTGCTTAATATAGGGAATTTGAAATGATTTATACTTTTACTTTTACCGTCAATACCTAAGTATATTTCAGCAATTACATGTACTTAAGAATATTTAAAAATATATATTTTTAGACTTTTACTCAAGTACAGTGGTTTGCGAAAGTATTCACCCTCCTTGGCATTTTTCCTATTTTGTTGCCTTACAACCTGGAATTGAAATTTATTTTTTATGGGGTTTGTATCATTTGATTTGCACAACATGCCTACCACTTTGAAGATGCAAAATGTTTTTGATTGTGAAAACAACCCCCCCCCCACACACACACACACACCTTTTGCAGCAATTGCAGCTGCAAGTATCTTGGGGTATGTTTCTATAAGCTTGGCACATCTAGCCACTGGGAATTTTGCCCATTCTTCAAGGCTAAACTGCTCCAGCTCTTTCAAGTTGGATGGGTTCCACTGATGTACCTGTATATAGCGCCAACCGTCATTCCTTCAATTCTGACCAGTTTCCCAGTCCTTGCTGATGAAAAACATCCCCACAGCATGATGCTGCCACCACCATGCTTCACTGTGGGGATGGTGTTCTCGGGTGATGATAAGTGTTGGGTTTGCGCCAGGTTTTCCTTGATGGCCAAAAAGCTCAATTTTAGTCTCATCTGACCAGAGTACCTTCTTCCATATGTTTGGGGAGTCTCCCACATGCCATTTGGCGAACACCAAACGTGTTTGCTTATTTTTTTCTTTAAGCAATTGCTTTTTTCTGGACACTCTTCTGTAAAGTCCAGCTCTGTGGAGTGTACGGCTTAAAGTGGTCCTATAGACAGATACTCCAATCTCCGCTGTGGAGCTTTGCAGCTCCTTCAGGGTTATCGTTGGTCTCTTTGTTGCCTCTCTGATTAATGCCCTCCTTGCCTGGTCTGTGAGTTTTGGTGGGCGTCCCTCTCTTGGCAGGTTTGTTGTGGTGCCATATTCTTTCCATGTTTTAATCATGGATTTAATGGTGCTCTGTGGGATGTTCAAAGATTTGGATATTTTTTAATAACCCAACCCTGATCTGCACTTCTCCACAACTTTGTCCCTGACCTATTTGGAGAGCTCCTTGGTCTTCATGGTGCCGCTTGCTTGGTGGTGCCCCTTGCTTAGTGATGTTGCAGACTCTGGGGCCTTTCAGAACAGGTGTATGTATACTGAGATCATGTGACAGATCATGTGTCACTTAGATTGCACACAGGTGGACTTTATTTAACTAATTATGTGACTTCTGAAGATAATTGGTTGCACCATATCTTATTTAGGGGCTTCATAGCAAAGGGGGTGAATACGTATGCACGCAACACTTTTCCGTTATTTATTTTTTAGAATTATTTGAAACAAGTTATTATGTTCATTCCACTTCACCAATTTGGACTATTTTGTGTATGTCCATTACATGAAATACAAATAAAAATCCATTTAAATTACAGGATGTAATGCAACAAAATAGGAAAAACGCCAAGGGGGATGAATACTTTTGCAAGGCACTGTATATAAAGTGAAACCCTACGTCACTTTCACCCAAGCCTGCCTGTGGCACTACCAGGTAGCGTAATACAGTGTTAATAAACACTTTTTCTGTGTTATTACATGACATAAAGTAGTGCTCAGTGCCACAACTGGCAAGATTACTGTTCCCATAAAGGATCGGAATGTGAATGGATGGGGTAATTAATTAAGCTAAAACATGAAAAACAAATGGTCTCCCAAGGACCTCCACTTTTGGAAGAATTACCTGTCCCTGTCCAATGGGCCAAATTTAATGCTTTTTTTAAATGAAAGTGATGTTTAAAGCCCAGCTGACATGGTTTACATTATAACATAATTTGAAATTCCCTCCACTTTACTCCACTTTACTTTTTTTTTTTTTACTTGCACTGACTTTGCTGATACCTACTGTATTGAGGAAAAATTTACTTACTATGACTGTGATATGTGGTTGTCCCACCTAGCTATCTTAAGATGAATGTGCTAACTCTAAGTTGCCCTAGATAAGAGCATCTGCTAAATGACTAAAATGTAAAAATGTAAATTGAGTTATGGAGAGGTAGAACACGTGGCTTTTACACTGCTGGGAGACAGCCAAGGGAGATTTTCGCATAAAATTACATACCCAAATCTATCTGCCTGTAGCTCAGGACCTGAAGCATATTCTTGATACCATTTGAAAGGAAACACTTTGAAGTTTGGGGAATGCGAAATTAATGTAGGAGAATATAACACATTAGATCTGGTAAAAGATAATACAAACAAAAAAAAAAGTTTTATTTGTGTTTTTTTGGGGGGGGTTCATCATGTTAGAAATGCAAGAGAAAGGCCACAATATAATATTGCAGTTTAGGCGCAATTTAGATTTTGGCCACTACAGTATATGGCAGCAGTGTGTGTGCAACATTTCAGATTGATCCAGTGAAGCATTGCAATACTGGAATATTTTGTATCAAGTCTGCCCAAATGTGCCGAATTGGTCAATTGATACATTTTCAAGTACATAACTATAGAGAACATACAAAAGTGTAAGTTTACACACTCCCAGGAATATGTCATACATGATGGATCATTAGCTTATACACTAACTTTCACACATCTAGATTGCCGGGCGGGGTGGGTGTGGAGCCAGAGACAGCAGGGGTTCAAACTGTAGAACCCAGTTCCTACCTTTGAATATAAAATTGATTTTATCAAACAAAACTATGCTACATTTTATCTCTGGGACCCTTAGGATGATAAATCAGAGCAAGATTATTGAATGTAAGTAAATTATTTACCTTCAGAGGTGAGTGTATCAAACCAGTTGCCATGATACGTTTTTGTAGTTGTCAGGGGCTGATGTGGATGCGGTGTTGGAGTCAGGCGCAGGACACAGAAGCTTAGTTGATCCGACTTTAATAGTCACAGGAGCAAAATACAAATCCAACGGGCCTCAACAAACAGGAGGCGAGCGAATACGCAAAACAGTGCGTAAAGTGCGAAAAGCACTAACAACAAGAAAACAAATAACCTACACCAATGGACAGGCGTACAACAACACACAACTACATACAAAACCAAAGGAAACTTATAGGTGACATAATCAATACGAGATATGGAACAGGTGCACTAATCAGACAAGACCAAACAAACATAGATAACATCAAACGGTAGCAGCTAGTACTCCGGGGACGACGAACGCCGAAGCCTGCCCGAACAAGGAGGAGGAGCAGTCTCGGCGGAATTCGTGACAGTTGTTGTGCACTCTCCTCAAACAATAGCATAGTCTTTTTTCACTGTAATAGCTACTGTAAATTTGACAGTGCAGTTCGATTACCAAGAATTTAAGCTTTCTGCCCATATAAGACATGTGTATGTCCTGGAAAGTTTGCTGTTACTTACAACAGTCATGCTAATCACATTAGCGCACGTTAGCTCAACTGTCCCGTATAAGGGACACCGATCCCGTAGAGGTTAAAAGGAAAAGTGCAGTATATCATGCAAAAGCTTTTGAAGAAACTACAGTCGAATGTGCTTTAATTTTGGAGGCTTTAGGAAGTTGCTCTACAGTTTATAGGATATTGCAATAAACTTCAAAGAACAATTTTCACTAGATTTTGGTCAAGCTTAGATACACTGTAGTGTTCTCCGGGTGTGTTTTTGTTGATACAGTAAGTTGGCCTCTGAAGTAATATTTGTTTGCCATCCAACGCAGAAATGAAGATCATTATTGACTTTGGCTTTTAACAATTTTTTCATAATGTGATTTTTCCAAATTCCCCATTCTTCATAGCTAGACTGAACCAAACCAGGGCATGTCTTCAAACAGATTAACAAAAAAAAAGTCAAGTGATAAAATTAACCTTAAAGCACTGTTAAAACATCGGTTTAGAATTTTAGACAATTGAATGTGCCCTATATTTTATAAAAATGTAAAATAAAATGTTGACAATGCACAAGAGGAGCAGCTTTTTTGGATTGTGTTCATTAGGCACCAAATGAAAAAAAAAAGAACACGAAAACAGTCTGAATCAGATTTTCACTTTCCTTTGCAAAACACTTTAAAACATTTTCTGTTGCTTACCCTTATGAAGACAGCCCAGGTAGAGTACCAATGACCTCACAGCTCAAAGTAAGTTGAGGAACAGGTGCCTGACTGTAATGTAGAGCTACTCCCTGTGCCACTGGGTCCTCGGGAATGGGTCTTTAAAAAGACAGGGCCATCCGCTCTGTAGAGAATGTTCTCAATAGCCTGGTCTGACCTAGTAAAAAGCCTGAGCTGCACGTCTGTCACTTCAGGGGGCCCTCCCAGGGGATGCAGCGTAATTACGAGAGCAAGGGCCCTGGGGCCACATCAAATCCACTCTGAGCACTCTGAGCCGCCCACTAATCACAAATCACACACCCTGGAGGTGGCTTCCCTCAGAAACTGAACCAAAAACATTTGAACTGGAAAAAGGTCAGGTTGGAAGATAATTCCAGAGCCAGGTTTTTTGTGTGTGTGCATGTGTGTGTAATCCCAAAATAGTTTTGAATGGAAACCCAGCTGTGATTTCTTGGACAGGGTCGTTTTTTGTTGACTAGGTCATCACAGGTCAAAGTTGACCAATGAGCTGATTTGTATGGCACTATACTAGGAAAGATTTAAAACATTTGCAAATGTTACATAAGATGGCTAGGATCTTACTGGACACAAATAAGTATTGATGTCAATATTAATCTGTGTTGATTGAACAGTGTGATGGTGTTGTCATATGTTGGATGCTATTATATTGCAGTATTAATGTATAATATGGTTATGGATTAGTATTTTGTCCAAAAACTAAGCACGCATCAACAAAACCTGTAAATATGCCATTCACGATCATATGTATTCATAACAACACCCCCAAAGAATCTGCATTAAACACATATTCTCCCCATAAATACAGCAATACAGTGAGCACCAGTACCATAGTAGCCCTTTCCTGCAGTCAAATGACCTAGTGGCCTCATGGGTGCTATGTTATTAATATCTTTCCTTATTTCATAATGAATCATTTTTTATTGAAATTTTTTACTGAAAATCCGTTATTTCTATGTCAAACGGTTTTGTTATATTTCAGTCTTCTGTGATGTATATAAAGTGTAATATTGGTATGCAAACTCAAAATGTAATACATTTCAACTCTATATCTAACATGGTACAGGTGTCTTACACTGAACAAAAGTATAAACGCAACATGTAAAGTGTTTGTCCCATGTTTCATGAGCTGAAATAAAAGATCCCATAAATGTTCCTTACGCACAAAAAGCTTATTTCTGTCAAATTTTGTGCACACATTTGTTTACATCCCTGTTAGTGAGCATTTCTCCTTTGCCAAGATAATCCATCCACCTGACAGGTGTGGCATATCAAGAATCTGATTAAACAGCATGATCATTACACAGGTACACCTTGTGCTGGGGACAATAAAATACCACTCTAAAATGTGCAGTTTTGTTACACAACACAATGCCACAGATGTATCAAGTTTTGAGGGAGCATGCAATTGGCATGCTGATGCCAGAGAATTGAATATTGATTTCTCCACCATAACCACCTCCAACGTTGTTTTAGAGAATTTGTCAGTATGTCCAAACCGGCCTCACAACCGCAGACCACGTGTATGGTGTCGTGTGGGCGAGTGGTTTGCTGATATCAATGTTGTGAACAGAGTGCCCCATGGTGGCGGTGGGGTTGTGGTTTCGGCGTATGATGGAAATGTAAATGTTCCTAAAAATACAGTGAAGAGATCCTGAGGCCCATTTTTTTAAAGGTATCTGTGACCAACAGACACATATCTGTATTCCCAGTCATGTGAAATCCATACATTAGGGCCTAATGAATAAAGTGTACTGGTGCTCACTGTATTGCTGTATTTATGGGGAGAATATGTGGGGAGAAAAAGTATTTGATCCCCTGCTGATTTTGTACGTTTTCCCACTGACAAAGAAATGATCAGTCTATAATTTTAATGGTAGGTTTATTTGAACAGTGAGAGACAGAATAACAACAACAAAATCCAGAAAAACGCATGTCAAAAATGTTATAAATTGATTTGCATTTTAATGAGGGAAATAAGTATTTGACCCCCTCTCAATCAGAAAGATTTCTGGCTCCCAGGTGTCTTTTATACAGGTAACAAGCTGAGATTAGGAGCACACTCTTAAAGGGAGTGCTCCTAATCTCAGTTTGTTACCTGTATAAAAGACACCTGTCCACAGAAGCAATCAATCAATCAGATTCCAAACTCTCCACCATGGCCAAGACCAAAGAGCTCTCCAAGGATGTAAGGGACAAGATTGTAGACCTACACAAGGCTGGAATGGGCTACAAGACCATCGCCAAGCAGCTTGGTGCAATTATTCGCAAATGGAAGAAACACAAAATAACTGTCATTCTCCCTCGGCCTGGGGCTCCATGCAAGATCTCACCTCGTGAAGTGGCAATGATCATGAGAACGGTGAGGAATCAGCCCAGAACTACACGGGAGGATCTTGTCAATGATCTCAAGGCAGCTGGGACCATAGTCACCAAAAAACAATTGGTAACACACTACGCCGTGAAGGACTGAAATCCTGCAGCGCCCGCAAGGTCCCCCTGCTCAAGAAAGCACATATACAGGGCCGTCTGAAGTTTGCCAATGAACATCTGAATGATTCAGAGGAGAACTGGGTGAAAGTGTTGTGGTCAGATGAAACCAAAATGGAGCTCTTTGGCATCAACTCAACTCGCTGTGTTTGGAGGAGGAGGAATGCTGCCTATGACCCCAAGAACACCATCCCCACCGTCAAACATAGAGGTGGAAACATTATGCTTTGGACAACTTCACCGCATCAAAGGGACGATGGACGGGGCCATGTACCGTCAAATCTTGGGTGAGAACCTCCTTCCCTCAGCCAGGGCATTGAAAATACAAACAGTCTTATTCATTTTACATATCTACACCATGAGTGTCACGCCCTGACTCAGGGGACGTTGATTTGTTGAGTCAGGGTGTGTATATTCCGTGTTATGTTGTGTTTTTCTATGTTTAGTTCTAGATCGTTTAGATCTATGTTGGCCAGGGTGGTTCCCAATCAGAGGCAGCTGTAGCTCGTTGTCTCTGATTGGGGACAATACTTAGGCAGCCTGTTGGCACCAGTTAGTTTGTGGGATCTTGTTCTGTATAGGTTTGTTGTTTGTACCTTAAGAATTCACGTATCGTTTGTTTGTTGTTTTGTCGTGTTCAGTACTTAAATAAATATGTACGCTTATCACGCTGCGCCTTGGTTCGACCAGTCATTAAACGATCGTGACAGAAGATCCCACCAAATGAGGACCAAGCAGCGTGTCCAGGAACAGACAGCCTGGACCTGGGAGGAGATCCTGGACGGGAAGGGATCCTGGACTTGGGAGGAGATTCAGGCCGGAATGGATCGCCGTCCTTGGGAGGAGACTGTGGAGGCGTGCTATAGAGAGGAGCAGCGACAACGCAGAAGTTGCCAGCCGAGGAGGAAGCCCGAGAGACAGCCCCAATAAAAACATTTTTGGGGGGGCTAAAAGGGTGGTTGGCTGAGCCTAGTTTTAGAGCAGAGCCAACTCCCCGTACTCATGCTAGGAAGCGTTTGACTGGGCAGGCTCCGTGTTATGCGGAGCCACGTACTGTGCCGCGAGTGTTCCGGCACAGTCCTGTACGTCCTGTGCGAGCACCACGCATGTGTCGTGCGAAGATGGGCATTCAGCCAGGACGGGGTGTGCCGGCTCAACGCTCATGGTCTCCAGTACGCATCCTCGGTCCCGTATATCCTGCGCTGGTGCTACGTGCTGTATCGCCAGTACGAGTGCACAGCCCCGTACGTCCTGTGCTAATGCCTCACACATATTGTGTGGAAGTAGGCATTCAGCCAGGACGGGTTGTGTCAGCTCTCCGCTCCAGACCTCCAGTCCGCCTCCACAGTCCGGTACGGCCCGTTCCTGCTCCCCGCACCAAGCCAGTGGTGCGCGTCGCCAGCCCGGTCCAGCCTGTTCCTGTCCCTCGCACCAAGCCAGTGGTGCGCGTCGCCAGCCCGGTCCAGCCCGTTCCTGCTCCCCGCACCAAGCCAGTGGTGCGCGTCTTCAGCCCGGTCCGGCCCGTTCCTGCTCCCCGCACCAAGCCAGTGGTGCGGCGTCGTCAGCCCGGTCCGGCCCGTTCCTGCTCCCCGCACCAAGCCAGTGGTGCGTGCGTTAGCCCGGTCCGGCCCGTTCCTGCTCCCCGCACCAAGCCAGTGGTGCGCGTCGTCAGCCCGGTCCGGCCCATTCCTGCTCCCCGCACCAAGCCAGTGGTGCGTGTCGTCAGCCTGGTCCGGCCCGTTCCTGCTCCCCGCACCAAGCCAGTGGTGCGTGTGTCCAGTCCGGCACGGCCCGTGCCTGTTCCACCGGTGCACCGGTCAGCTGCTCCACTCCGGAGCCAGAGCAATCCGCTCCATCGGGGTCCGGTCCAACTCCAGTCAGCGGATCCACTCCGGAGCCAGAGCAATCCGCTCCACCGGGGTCCAGTCCAGCTCCGGTCAGCTGCTCCACTCCGGAGCCAGAGCAATCCGCTCCACCGGGGTCCGGTCCAACTCCTGTCAGCGGATCCACTCCGGAGCCAGAGCAATCCGATCCACCGTCGTCGGGTCCAGCTCCAGTCTGCGGTGCCAGTAGAGACCCAGACGTCAGCCCCTCTCCAGGTTCGGGATCTCCCACACTAGGGTCCAGACAGGGCTTGGTACTTCGTGGGAGGAAGGAGAGGGGAAGCAGCGCGCCGAGGTCCAGACCAGACCAGGGGCGCAACAGGGAGGTGGAGAGAAATTGGTGGTCACGCCCGGAGCCGGATCCGCCTCCGAGGCGGAATGCCCACCCGGCCCCTACCCTGTTATGTTTTTGTGGCGCGGTCGGAGTCCGCACCTTTGGGGGGGGGGTTACTGTCACGCCCTGACTCAGGGGACGTTGATTTGTTGAGTCAGGGTGTGTATATTCCGCGTTATATTGTGTTTTTCTATGTTTAGTTCTAGATCGTTTAGATCTATGTTGGCCAGGGTGGTTCCCAATCAGAGGCAGCTGTAGCTCGTTGTCTCTGATTGGGGACAATACTTAGGCAGCCTGTTGGCACCAGTCAGTTTGTGGGATCTTGTTCTGTATAGGTTTGTTGTTTGTACCTTAAGACTTCATGTATCGTTTGTTTGTTGTTTTGTCGTGTCCAGTACTTAAATAAATATGTACGCTTATCACGCTGCGCCTTGGTTCGACCAGTCATTAAACGATCGTGACAATGAGTGTTGCCCTACCACTCTCCATTACTGATGTAGAGTACAGCTCCGCTGGTATGTTGTTTTGTTCAGAAGGGGGCATCTCCTGCCTTTGTTTGTTCACTGTTCCGAGCAGGCTAGTTTTCTTTGCAATCAACATGGGTGCCTGGGAATTGATATGAAGAAGTTGTCCATGGTCACATTTCTGCCTTTGCCCATGTAAGGCTCCACGAGTCTCAAAACCACAGTCTCACAGTCGCTCACCCGCTGGCCTGGTTTAATCTTTCCCCTGGAATGGAAAGCCATTGAGCAAGTACTTGGTTTCGACATCGACGACTAACCAAAACTTAACTGAAGTCTCATGCACCATTATCAGTTTCTGTCTGGTTTCTATCGCCCAGTCATCCATTGACGACAGAATTACATATCGTAATTTTACGTTTATTATGTTACTAGTTTTTGCTTAGTAGCCAGAGCAATGCTGAAGCTTGAGTGGCCATGTGCTGAATGCATGGACAGCACGGATATTCTTGGAAAAAATGAACTTTGGAAAAAGAGCTGCACCTCTTGAATTTTGAGAGTTATTTGACGAAGGTAAGTGTCATAGAAATGGCAGAATATGCTCTTTCAGATACTATATAGAAATCACAATGTTGTACCTGCATGTGGCTCTGAAGGAGGATTTGATAAAGCGAGGCTCCTTTCCCTGCATCTGTCAATTACAAGATGTGCCCATCTCTTCATGTACAAATTGACAACTGATAGGCCTAATATTGTCACTCATCAGTTTATTGTAAATGTAATCTTCTCTATAGGCTAACTATGATTGTGTGTGAAATTAGTTTGGGTATAGTTTAGGTGTAGTTTCGATGGGCCGGCTATGCAGGCTGACTGGCATCGTTTGTTTCCCGCTCATCAACTTGGAGAGAGTCAAGGATATGTTTTGCATTATTCTAAATGCCTACTGCAACATGCAGCATGTTTTCATTTCCCTTACAATACATTTGATTTGTAATAGAGTTATAGTAAATAAAACAGTCCCATAACAGCTTATTTTTACAAAGTAAAACGTAAAAGAGAATGGTGTCAAATTATTTGCTGCTGATAAATAGGCATAACACAAACTCATCATTACACTATTGTCTTTCTAAATTAAATCAACCTCTTCACCCTCCTTATCATTCAGTTAGGCCTAATTTAAATTCAGTTGTGAAGTAAGGTGCACAATTATTGCCCATTCATCCATTTGTCATTAATTCAGTGAGGAGAATGGGTACCAACGTCCTACAGCACCTTGTCTTGGTGGATTAAATTAGGAATAGGCGTGGGAAAAAAAACATGTAAAAAGGCTCTAAATACAGTACTTTTCTGTTTGTGATTTCAAAATTCTGACAAACGAGCAGTGTAAAATACCAAAAAAAAATGTCACTAGAGTGCAGCTAACTTCAGACATTAACATATCCCCCACCACTCCTCTGACTGTTGCCATGTCAAGGAAGTGACCAAGAACCCAATGACCACTCTGACAGAACTACAGAGTTCCTTGCCTGAGAAGGGAGAACCTGCCAGAAGGACAACAGTCTCTACAGCACTTCACTCATCTGGGCTTTATGGTAGAGTGGCCATACGGAAGCCCCTCCTGAGCAAAAAGGCACATGACAGCACGCCTGGAGTTTGCAAAAAGGCACGTGACAGACTCTGGGAGCATAAGTCAAAAGATTCTGTGGTCCGATGAGACAAGAAATATACTTCACTTGAGGAAATTTGCCAAAGACAGTGTTTTCTCCCTCTCTCTCCGCCTGTCTTCATTGTTTTTCTCTCTAGTGTCCGGCTGGAACTCACCATGATAATTGGGCATTGGAAGCAAATAATTCTCAACGATAGAGCATTTCTTCTAAGAATGTTACAGTTACAACTTCATTTGTCATTAAGAGGCAGAGATTTCCATTTAATACGGAATACAGAGGCAGAACAATCTTAATTTGATTAGGCATGCCGAGTGGTTCAGTCTGTCTGCTCAGACTCCAGCAGGAGAGGGAGTTGGAGTGAACAAGCAGAATCAACGTGCAGTAAATACTATTTCTAAGAAGAATTGCAGGTTTATTTTGTATGGTAACCATGCCATGTAAGAAAGTCCACTCTTTTTTTGTGATGGTCACACTCATAATTTCCTTTTCCTGATATTGTCTCCCTCTTTTCCTGCCTACCCCATTTCCTCTTGATTTTATTATTTAGGTAACTTGCATATATCCTAGCTTTCTTTTTACAACGTCATCAATTTCTCCTATCTATCGGTTGTTATAGTAATCCTCCCTGTCTCTAGCTATCCTCCTTCGTCTTTTCTATCTTTTCTATCCCCTTTTCCCTTTCAAACCATCAGGGCCTTCAAGGTTTCCTCAGATCACGTCACTGTGCCTCGGCATCTGGTTCCAATCCCCTGAAATTAATCAGGCCGACTGGGGTATGTTGCTCTCTCCTGCATTCCCCTCCATTTCTACCCCTCCCTGCTTCTCTCTCTCTCAATCTTTCTAAGTCTGTCTCTATCTCACTTTCTCTGTCCCACTCTCACTCTCTCTGTCCCATTGTTTCTCAGCTCTTTGGAACATATCCATTATTTTCGTGTCTCTCTGAATCAAAACGATGACCAATCTCATCCAATTACAAGGTTTGTTTTCCAATGGGTGGACTCCTCAGTCTTGTGCTCAGAATGTTACTTTTGTAGTTGTAGAGTAGAGCTAAGTGCATTTATATGTCCAGTTCTTAGGTATTCATATTAGTCCATGAGCCAGACCCCCAAATATGGGCCGTCGGGCTCACTTGGGGTGACGATGTCTCATAGTGATTTCTTTGAAGGTCTGTGTCCCTATAGTTGGAAATGTGTGATAGCATTTGAGCAATGGTAGCTTTCTGTGTGTAATCACACTTTCTTTCATCAATCCATCCCAATATTTTTTCACATAGGGATTTTACCCTATGACAAACAATGTCAGGCCAGCTAGCACATATCGTTCTGAGAACCATATGTTTCTTAGTGCTTGGTGAGAGTGTGGTTGTCCTATGGTTATTTTGCATACAACCTTCCCACAACTTTCTGGGAAAGGTGCAGGATAGTTGCTTGGGTTTGGAACATTCTCAGCACATTTAAGAAACTTGACAAAAAATAAATAAATCTTGGTATTTCAGTAATGTAACCCTCATACTACCGACTGGCAGGCATATTTTTGATCATAGACCAAAGGTGGTTTATTAAATGTTCCCAATATTTCATGACTTTGTCAATCAACTTGTTCTTAAAAAAACTAAATATGGACTTTTTAAACATGCAAGTCCTTTGGGGTCAGCCAAAAACACCTAATTCCACCTATAGTAATTTGATAAATAGGACCTTTATCTGAATCTAGGTTTATCTGGGGACATAATTACAAGTTATCCATACCACCAGAGGGTGGAGGGGTACCTGTATCAGTGATTTTTACCAGATAGACAGATCGTCTGCCGAGATAATACACCCCATGTATTCGCATAAGGTTGTACTTTTCTATACCACGTATCGTGTTACTTTTTTTTGGCACATTCTGTACATATCTGCAAATGGTATAAAAAAAGTATACCAACGGTATAAATACTTGATAGAATTACAATACAGAACTCACATACAGATACACTCTGAATCTACATAGAGAGCTCTATTGGTGTGTATTCTCAGAAAAGTAGTTCTTCTAGGGCAAATTTTAAAAAGTCTTTATTTGAAACCAGGTTTCTCTGGAGACATAATATTAAAGTTATACATATCCTCAGAGGGTGACCTGTAGCAGTGATTTTGACCAGATAGACAGATCACCTGCAGAGAAGGAGCACCTTATGTACTCACATTTTACATTACATTTACGTCATTTAGCAGACGCTCTTATCCAGAGCGACTTACAAATTGGTGCATTCACCCTATAGCCAGTGGGTTAACCACTTTACAAATTATTATTTTTTTATTATTTTTTATTTAATTTTTTAACTATTGTTTTTATTTTTTTATTTTTTATTTTATTTTATTTTATTATTTTTTTTAAGGGGGGGCGGGGGGTAGAAGGATTACTTTATCCTATCCCAGGTATTCCTTAAAGAGGTGGGGTTTCAAATGTCTCCGGAAGGTGGTGAGTGACTCCGCTGTCCTGGCGTCGTGAGGGAGCTTGTTCCACCATTGGGGTGCCAGAGCAGCGAGCAGTTTTGACTGGGCTGAGCGGGAACTATGCTTCCGCAGAGGAAGGGGAGCCAGCAGGCCAGAGGTGGATGAACGCAATGCCCTCGTTTGGGTGTAGGGACTGATCAGAGCCTGAAGGTACAGAGGTGCCGTTCCCCTCACAGATCCATAGGCAAGCACCATGGTCTTGTAACAGATGCGAGCTTCAACTGGAAGCCAGTGGAGTGTGCGGAGGAGCGGGGTGACGTGAGAGAACTTGGGAAGGTTGAACACCAGACGGGCTGCGGCATTCTGGATGAGTTGTAGGGGTTTAATTGCACAGGTAGGGAGCCCAGCCAACAGCGAGTTGCAGTAATCCAGACGGGAGATGACAAGTGCCTGGATTAGGACCTGTGCCGCTTCCTGTGTAGGGCAGGGTCGTACTCTCTGAATGTTGTAGAGCATGAACCTGCAGGATCGGGTCACCGCCTTGATGTTAGCGGAGAACGACAGGGTGTTGTCCAGGGTCACGCCAAGGCTCTTCGCACTCTGGGAGGAGGACACAACGGAGTTGTCAACCGTGATGGCGAGATCATGGAACGGGCAGTCCTTCCCCGGGAAGAAGAGCAGCTCCGTCTTGCCAAGGTTCAGCTTGAGGTGGTCATCCGTCATCCATACTGATATGTCTGCCAGACATGCAGAGATGCGATTCGCCACCTGGTTATCAGAAGGGGGAAAGGAGAAGATTAGTTGTGTATCGTCAGCGTAGCAATGATAGGAGAGGCCATGTGAGGATATGACAGAGCCAAGTGACTTGGTGTATAGGGAGAATAGGAGAGGGCCTAGAACTGAGCCCTGGGGGACACCAGTGGTGAGAGCACGTGGTGCGGAGACAGCTTCTCGCCACGCCACTTGGTAGGAGCGACCGGTCAGGTAGGACGCAATCCAGGAGTGAGCCGCGCCGGAGATGCCCAGCTCGGAGAGGGTGGAGAGGAGGATCTGATGGTTCACAGTATCAAAGGCAGCAGACAGGTCTAGAAGGACAAGAGCAGAGGAGAGAGAGTTAGCTTTAGCAGTGCGGAGAGCCTCCGTGACACAGAGAAGAGCAGTCTCAGTTGAATGACCAGTCCTGAAACCTGACTGGTTTGGATCAAGAAGGTCATTCTTAGAGAGATAGCAAGAGAGTTGGCTAAAGACGGCACGCTCAATAGTTTTGGAAAGAAAATAAAAAGGGATACTGGTCTGTAGTTGTTGACATCAGTGGGATCGAGTGTTGGTTTTTTGAGAAGGGGTGCAACTCTCGCTCTCTTGAAGACGGAAGGGACATAGCCAGCGGTCAAGGATGAGTTGATCAGCGAGGTGAGGTAGGGGAGAAGGTCACCGGAGATGGTCTGGAGAAGAGAGGAGGGGATGGTGTCAAGCGGGCAGGTTGTTGGGCGGCATGCAGTCACAAGTCGCAAGCTTTTATCTGGAGAGAGAGGGGAGAAAGAAGTCAAAGCATAGGGTAGGGCAGTGTGAGCAGGACCAGCAGTGTCATTAGACTTAACAAACGAGGATCGGATGTCGTCAACCTTCTTTTCAAACAGAGAGAGAGGGGGGATTCAGCAGGGAGGAGAGTGTGGCAAAGAGCTTCCTAGGGTTAGAGGCAGATGCTTGGAATTTAGAGTGGTAGAAAGTGGCCTTAGCAGCAGAAACAGATGAAGAAAATGTAGAGAGGAGGGAGTGAAAAGATGCCAGGTCGGCAGGGAGTTTAGTTTTCTTCCATTTCCGCTCCGCTGCCCGGAGCTCTGTTCTGTGAGCTCGCAATGAGTCATCAAGCCACGGAGCTGGAGGGGAGGACCGAGCCGGCCGGGAGGATAGGGGACACAGAGAGTCAAAGGATGCAGAAAGGGAGGAGAGGAGATGTGAGGAGGCAGAATCAGGAGATTGGAGGGAGAAGGATTGAGCAGAGGGAAGAGATGATAGGATGGAAGAGGAGAGAGTAGTGGGAGAGAGAGAGCGAAGGTTGCGGCGGCGCATTACCATCTGTGTAGGGGCAGAGTGAGTAGTGTTGGAGGAGAGCGAGAGAGAAAAGGATACAAAGTAGTGGTCGGAGACATGGAGGGGAGTTGCAGTGAGATTAGTAGAAGAGCAGCATCTAGTAAAGATGAGGTCAAGCGTATTGCCTGCCTTGTGAGTTGGGGGGGACGGTGAGAGGGTGAGGTCAAAAGAGGAGAGGAGTGGAAAGAAGGAGGCAGAGAGAAATGAGTCAAATGTAGACGTAGGGAGGTTGAAATCCCCCAAAACTGTGAGGGGCGAGCCATCCTCAGGAAAGGAACTTATCAAGGCGTCAAGCTCATTGATGAACTCTCCAAGGGAACCTGGAGGGCGATAGATGACAAGGATATTAAGCTTAAATGGGCTAGTGACTGTGACAGCATGGAATTCAAATGAGGAGATAGACAGATGGGTTGGGGAAAAATTGAGAATATCCACTTGGGAGAGATGAGGATTCCTGTGCCACCACCCCTCTGACCAGATGCTCTCGGGGTATGCGAGAACACATGGTCAGACGAGGAGAGAGCAGTAGGAGTAGCAGTGTTTTCAGTGGTAATCCATGTTTCCGTCAGCGCCAGGAAGTCGAGGGACTAGAGGGTAGCATAGGCTGGGATGAAGTCAGCCTTGTTGGCAGCAGAACGGCAGTTCCAGAGGCTGCCTGAGACCTGGAACTCCAGGTGTGTGGTGCGTGCAGGGACCACCAGGTTAGAGAGGCAGCAGCCACGCGGTGTGAGGCGTTTGTGTAGCCTGTGCAGAGAGGAGAGAACAGGGATAGGCAGAGGCATAGTTGACAGGCTGTAGCAAAAGGCTACAATAATGCAGAGGAGATCGGAATGGAATGAACTAAACATCTGGGAAAGGAGAGAGTAGGGCCTCCCTCACCAAAACTCCCAAATCTAACTCTCCCAACTTCCACCTCAGAAACTATAATTGTTTCACTGAACCACCCGAATAAAACTCTCCCAACTTCCACTTTAGAAATTAGAATTGTTGTAAACTACAGCGGTTCAATGTTTCAAGGAATAGACTCAACTTACTTTATTCAGCTAGCTAACTATGACGCCATAGCTAACTAGCATGCTAGCATCCAATAACACACAGTTTAGCACCAATACTTGGTTACAACAAACTACCAATAGTGTGTTAACACACTAAACAGATAATTCGTGTCCGTGTCTAGTTCCTTTCATAACGCAGCAATAATTAAACGTTGGCTAGCTAGCACAAATATATTGTATTTAGCTGCTACAGTACAGCTAGCTGGTCGTGTTGGCTAGCTAGTAATGGCTGCTGTGTTGACTTTGTTTTGAAAAACGGCGGCGCTGCAAACAAATGTAGCTGGCTAAAAGGATATTGTATTTAGTTTCTACCGTTGCTAATAGCTACTCGCCAGCTAGTCCAGCAGGTGAGTTAGCTAGCTAGCTAGCTTCGTGCTACACCCGGCACCGCCGAATACAATGCTAACCTACAATAATTACATACAATAACTACCCACAACAACCCACGATGCCTACCTACAATACCTAACTACAATCTAAATATATAGTTTAAGCCTTACTCGACAAAGCCCAAGCTATGTATAAAGCCAAACTTACCCGACGCCAGCTGTCTGGGTGGCAGACAAGAAGACATTGGTCTTCTGCAATCAGTAGCTGTAATTAAGTACAGTAGCTACTAACTACCTAACGTTAATGCCTCAGATAATGAGGTTAGAAAAACAGCTGAATGGTAGGTAGCTAGCTGGCTTAATTACAGGTACTCTTAAGCGTGAAATAACATTGGAAACAACTATCCACAGTTGTTAAAAGTTACCAGTAGCTACCCGCTAGCTAGCTAGCTTTATTGGTCCAGGTAGTGGGTTAGCTAGCCTCGTGCTAGCCTCGTGCTTCACCGGGCACCGCCGAATACAATACTTACCTACAATAATTACCTACAATAACCTACAATAACTACCTAAATAAACTACCTACAATATCTAGCTACAATACCTACCTACAATCTAAATACATGGTTTAAGCTTTACTCAACACCATATAAGAAGCCAAGCTTACCTCCTGCTAGAGAAAACACAACCTCTCCCGACCTCTCCCGACCACCAACTCACCTATGGTTATAACTGGTTTAAATCAAATTTGTAAAAAAAAATTAACATGCTTCATAAACAACAGGTGTAGACTAACAGTGAAATGCTTACTTACGGCTCCTTTTCCAACAATGCAGAGTTAAAGATTTTTAAAAAAGTAAATATCGATACGAATAATAAATACACCGTGAATAGCTATTAACAATAACAAGTAAAAAATAATATGGCTATATACAGGGAGTACCAGTACTGAGTCGATGTGCATTTTGTTTTGTTACAGCCGGAATTCAAAATTAATGAAATATTTTGACAAATCTGCCATCTACACACAATACCCCATAATGACAAAGTGAATACATGTTTTTAGAATTTATTGAACATTAAATACAGAAATATCTCATTCACATAAGTATTCACACCCCTGAGTCAATTAGAATCACGTTGGCAGCGTTTACAGCTGTGAGTCTTTCTGGATAAGTCTCTAAGAGCTTTGCACACCTGGATTGTACTATATTTGCACATTCTTTTTTAAATTCTTCAAGCTCTGTCAAAGTTGGTTGTTAATCATTGCTATACTGCCATTTTCAAGTCTTGCCATAGATTTTCAAGCCAATTTAAGACAAAACTGTAACTAGACCTCTCAGGAACATTCAATGTCAGTTTTACTTTAGTGTCTTACTGCAAACAGGATGCATGTTTTGGAATATTTTTACTTGGTGTATTGATACACTATCCAAAATGTAATTAATAACTTCACCATGCTCAAAGGGATATTCAATGTCTTCTTTTTTATTTTTAACAATAGGTGCCCTTCTTTGCGAGGTATTGGAAAACATCCATGGTCTTTGTGGTTGAATCTGTGTTTGAAATTCACTGATCAACTGAGGGACCTTACAGACAATGACGTGTATTAATGGATGCCAAGGGAAGCTAGGCTTCCCCAAAAGAAATTCAAAGAAAAATATAAAACATTTAAAATAATGTATCTTTCGTCTCTCTGTGTTTAATCCTTTTCAGAAAGCATCCGAGCGAAACAGTGCCCCTCTGTCTCTGCATGTGTAGCCCATCTATTGCCACCTGTAGCATAGAATGCAAGAGAAGCCATAAAGCATTTGGCCTCCCTTGATAAAAAAAAGTTTAAAATAATGATTTTGAGCTAAACTGAGTGAGCTCCACTGTGAATGGTCCTGGCGCACCAAAGAAAAGTGTCAAGGGAAGACAGTTGAGATTTGGCTTCACACCAATCACATCACATTGAGAGCAAAACATAATTAACAGAAAAAACTTGAATTGTTGAATCTCATTGTGTTGTTGTCCTCTGATGGCTAGCTGGATAGCTAAAATTGTCCATTGCGTAAACATGAAAGAGAGGAGGATGGCATTGGCGTTTCTCTACAAGTAGGGTGAGTCAACATGTTTTTTTTTCCACTTGCACGAACATGTGCGCACACACACACACACACAGTCTTCTACAACTAACCACAATTCAGTCCCATCCAAAATCCTATTTTCCCTAACCCCTAACCCTAACCTGTTGGGTTAGGGACCAGAAGTCCCCACAAGAATAGTAAACAAACAAACATTTGACAAACTTCTGGTCCCCACAAGTATAGTTAAACATGTCCACACACACACACACACACACACACACGCACACACACACACACACACACACACACACACACACACACACACACACACACACACACACACACACATACAGCTGTCACTGTATTATTATTTTATTGTATTTTTTTATGTAACCTTTATTTAACTAGGCAAGTCAGTTAAGAACAAATTATTATTTACAATGACGGCCTACACCGTCCAAACACGGACAACGCTGGGCCAATTGTGCGCCGCCCTATAGACTAAGCAAAGGTGATTTGATAATGTTGAAATGTTGAAGTTGACATGGTGCTGGAATAGTAGAGGCAGTAGTCCTGTAGTAGTACTGTTTAGTAGTCCGAAAATGTCGGAAACATTAACTTGCTTGACCATGCTGTAGGTCATGTAACTGTTTGTTACATGCAATATGGTTTGTGGACTTCACCGGACAGAGGTTGCTCTCCGGTTTTGTAATGAAACAAAGGTGTGGTTGAATTTATTCTGCCGCTGTGTCTTCTTATTGCCTTGGCCTTAGGCCTATATATCACGGTCGCAAGGCATATGAAATAACATGTTATTGAGCAAACAACGCAGTTATCACAACGTAGGTTGAAATATGGCTTTTTTTCTGGCTTGGCTTCCCCAGTGATCTTACCGATGCACCACTACTGCTTACAGATAATTGTATGTGTGGGGTACAGAGATGAGGTAGTCATTAAAAAATCATGTTAAACTCTATTATTGCACACAGTGAGTCCATGTAACTTATTATGTGACTTGTTAAGCAAGTTGTTACTCCTGAACTTATTTATGCTTGCCATTACAAAAGGGTTAAATACTTATTGACTCAAGACAGTCCAGCTTTTCATTTTTTATTAATTAGTAAAAATGTCAAAAAACATAATTCCACTTTGACATTATAGAGTATTGTGTGTAAGCCAGTGACAAGCTATAACACAACAAAATGTGGAAAAGGTCAAGGTGCGTGAATACTTTCTAAAGGCACTGTAGTGATGCATTGGTGTGTGTTATCCCCCAAAATAACTATTATACGGAAAATTTTGCCTTATATCCCATAATATCCTCCAATATTCTATATGTGTAACTTGTTATGGTATTTTGGTTGCTATAAAATTTGGTTTGAAGAGATTTGGGCATGCTTTTTGAAGCATCCTGTCATAGGCCCTACCACTCCCATTGTTTCAATAGCAGTGATGCTAATGCTGGCTGTGGAGTAAGTAAATAAAGAAAACCAAGCCATGTTCTTTGTCATTTTCTTTCAGGATCGTTTTTGTAAATAAAATTAAGCATATAGAACTTTTTGCTGTCGATTTTTACCACTGAAATATGACAAAATGAGTATTTACTTCAAAATTCTAAAAGCTAAATGATTCTACAATCAAATGACGGTAAATCAGCTTTAGAGTACTTAAGTAGATTGTAATTAGGCAAAATATTGCACATTATTTAAGAAAAAAAAAATAGGTTTTACATAATATGCTAATTAGACTCTCTCCTTAACGGTGGGCCTCAGAAGCTGGCCTGGAACCCTGAGGCTGACTCTGCCTTCAAGAGGCTGAAGGAGAGGTTCACCACAGCGCCCATCCCAAAACACCCTGGATGCATCTCGTCCTTTCATCCTGGAGGTGGACACATTGGAGGAGGGTGTGGGTGCGGTCCTCTCCCAGCGGCACGGTAAGCCAGAGAAAATGTATCCCTGTGCCTTTTTCTCTAAAAAGCTTACCCCCGCAGAGAGGAACTATGGAGTTGGAGACAGGGAGCTGTTGGCAGTGGTCCTCGCTCTGGAGGAATGGAGACACTGGCTGGAGGGTGCAGTCCATCCATTCCGGATTCTTACTAACCACCGAAATTTGGAGCACATACGGGCAGCGAAACGGATGAACTAACGTCAAGCCAGGTGGGCCCAATTTCTCACTTGCTTCCAATTCATTCTGTCCATCGCCCAGGATCTCAGAATGTGAAGGTCGACGCACTCTCCAGGATGCACCATACCAGAGAAAGGAAGGATCTGGGGGGTCTTATCCTGCCCTTGTCTCTCATCGTTGCACCTGTCGTTTGGGATGTGGACGAAGACATCCGCCTTGCGGCTCAGGAGGACCCAGCGCCTGCCAACGCCCCTCCGGAGCGCGTGTATGTACCCACCAGTGTCCGTGACCGCCTGCTGATCTGGGCGTACACCACCCTTACGGCAGGGCACTCTGGTATTACGCGCACCCTGCATTCTCTAGCTCAAAAATACTGGTGGCCTACCTTGGCTTCTGATGTCTCCAGCTATTTCAACTCCTGTTCCGTACGTGCCCAAACGAAGACAACTCGGAATGCACCGGCAGGCAAACTAGTTCCTCTCCCAGTGCCTCAACGACCTTGGTCACATAGACTTTGTCCATAGACTTTGTCACCGACCTTCCACATTCTGACGTCTTCACCACAGTCATGGTGGTCGAAGATCGGTTCTCCAAATCATGTCGTTTTTTTGCCACTAACTGGTCTTCCTTCGGCTCTCCAGGTCGCTGAGGTTCTGTTCCAACAGGTCTTCCGGCATTATGGACATTGTCTCGGACAGTGGCCCCCAATTCACCTCCCAAGTGTGGAAGGCTTTCCTGGAGAAGATCGGGGCCACGGCCAGCCTCACTTCCGGGTATAGGCCTCAGTCGAATGGGCACGTGGAGCACATGAACCAGGAGCTGGGGAGGTTTCTTCGTTGCCACTGTCAGGACCGGCAGGGTGAGTGGGCGAGGTTTCATCCGAGGGAAGAATATGTCCAGAACTCCCTTGTTTACTCCTCCATGGGGCTCACTTCCTTCCAGTGCGTCCTGGGGTACCAGCCGGCCCTGGCCCCTTGGACATTCAGCCAGACCAATGCGCCCGCTGTCGACGAGTGGTTCTACAGGGCCGGACAGGTCTGGGATGCCTTCCATGTCCATCTCCAGAGGGCCATTCGTCGGCAGAAGGACCAAGCCAACCGCCACCGCAGTGAGGCCCCTGTATTCCAGCATGGGGATCATGTCTGGCTGTCCACAAAAAACCTCCCTCTCCACCTGCCCTGCAAGAAACTGAGCCCCCGGTTTGTGTGGCCGTTTAAGGTCCTCCGGCGGATAAATGAGATATCATACCGGCTGCTCCTTCCCCCTCACTACCGTGTCTCACCCACTTTTCATGTAACTCTCCTCAGGCCGGTGGTTCCTGATCCTCTGGCAGATGCCGTCCCCTGGGGTACACCTCCTCCGCCCATAGACATTGACGGGAGTCCAGCGTATGTGGTGAGGGACCTGCTAGACTCCAGGTTCCGTGGGGGACGGCTCCATTACCTGGTGGACTGGGAGGGGTATGGTCCTGAGGAGAGGAGCTGGGTTCCGGCTGGGGACGTTCTGGACCTCAACCTAATTCGGGACTTCCACCGTCGCCGCCCTGACCGGCCCGCTCCTCGTCCTCGGGGTCGTCCTCCTGGCCGGCAACGTCCAGCAACTGGAGCCACGCGTCCGGGGGGGGGGGGGTTCTGTCACATCTCATCCTGTTGCTCCCCTCCGGCACTCTGATTCGCCGGTCTACTGAGCCACCGGTCTGAGTGCACCACCTCGTCAACACCGTAATGGAAACCCAACGCACCCTAATCACCTTCAGCGCACCTGCACCTCATCATCTCATCACCACCCCGCTTTAGACCTGGACTGTTCTGTATGATGTTGTGTGTGATTTTTAAGCTTTGTGTCCTCTACTCTATCTTTGTTATTTCTCTTGCTCATTGTTAAGTAAACATTGACCTTGTAAATTCCTGCATCTGCGTCCTGCCTCTTCGTATACTCAGTACGTTTTACAGCACTACATCATCACACACTGATTTTTATCTGCTACAAGTCAGTTTGGTGGAAACACACCATATTTTCTATATGCAGATTTTAGAATATTCGCATGAAAATCTGCACGTGAATAGTCATGGATGTGCTGATGATTAAAATTATATACAGTACAATGTTATCCTATTAACTGTTTTCATAAAAAAAGAGGACTAGAAACTTGCCGCATACATTACAATGTAAAATACCATAGGATTGCCAATATGTTATAACCTCATATATGGATGATGAGAGCGGCAAACCATTACACGTCTAAATTAAGATGTATTCTATAGGGATTGGCAGATTGGTATGTTAATAGAATACTAAAGTATCAAGTAAAATACAGTAGCAGTCAAAAGTTTGGACACAACTACTCATTCTAGGGTTTTTCTTAATTTTTTACTATTTTCTACATTGTACTACATCGTGTAGTAACCAAAAAAGTGTTAAACAAACCAAAATATATTTTAGATTTTAGATTCTTCAAAAGTAGCCACCCAACTTTGCACACTCTTGGCATTCTCTCAACCAGCTTCATGAGGAATGCTTTTCCAACAGTCTTGAAGGAGTTCCCAAATATGCTGAGCACTTGTTGGGTGCTTTTCCTTCACTCTGCGGTCCAACTCATCCCAAACCATCACAATTGGGTTGAGTTCGGGTGATTGTTGTCATGAGCCCTCTCACTCCACCGGGTTACCACCTTAATGTGTTTCCACTATCTTCCACTCTGCTCATCTCTCTCTCTCTACTCAGCCTAACTAGCTCCACCTGTCCCTGCTCTGCTCGGCTCTAATTACTCTGCCAGCTGCGCTGCATTACCCACTAACCTCTCCCAGTATTTAAAGTCCTGTCTTTCAGCTCTCCTTTGTCAGATCGTCTGCAAAAGCTCACACCCGGAACCTGTGTGCTCGCGCTTCTGGCTCACCCTTGTTTTGTGACCCCGGACCTGCCTGATTCTTGGATACTCTTCTGCCCCAGGAAAACCAGACCTGCTTTCTGCCATTACGACTCCTGACTACTCTTCGACCCCGGTAACTCTGACCAGCCTTCTGCCTTGCTACAACGTATTTGGATTTCCCTTGAACTGTACTTCTGCCTTGTTTCATCCGCCCCGTTGTGTCTGTGTTTCCTCCCCCCCCAGGACTTCTGGACCACCAACCACCGGCGTCATCGGACGCATCGCTGCCACTGGGGGGGGGCACAGACCCAGCACATTGGACGGGATAACCCCTGGAGCCTTCACTCACTCCCTACTTCCCTTTTCCCTTAAGTTTTAATAAACTTTCTGGTGTGACGCAATTGTGGTCCTCTTGTCGTCTGTCTGAACCGTGACAATTGTGGAGGCCAGGTCATCTGATGCAGCACTCCATCACTCTCCTTCTTCGTAATATAGCCCTTACTCAGCCTGGAGGTGTGTTTTGGGTCATTGCTCTGTTGAAAACAAATGATAGTCCCACTTAGCGCAAACCAGATGGGTTGGAGTATCGCTGGAGAATGCGGTGGTAGCCATGCTGGTTAAGTGTGCCTTGAATTCTAAATAAATCACAGACCGTGTCAAAAGCAAAGCACCCCCATACCATCACACCTCCTCCTCCATGCTTCACAGTGGGAACCACGCATGCGGATATCATCCGTTCACCTACTCTGCGTCACACAAAGACATGGCGGTTGGAACCAAAAATCTCCAATTTGGACTCATCAGACCAAAGGACAGATTTCCACCGGTCTAATGTCCATTTCTCTTGTTTCTTGGCCTAAGCAAGTCTCTTCTTCTTATTGGTGTTCTTTAGTAGTGGTTTCTTTGCAGCAATTCGACCATGAAGGCCTGATTCAAGCAGTCTCCTCTGAACAGTTGATGTTGAGATGTGTCTGTTATTTTAACTCTGTGAAGCATTTATTTGGGCTGCAATTTCTGAGGCTGGTATCTCTAGTGAACTTATCCTCTGCAGCAGCGGTAACTCTGGGTCTTCCTTTCCTGTGGCGGTCCTCATGAGAGCCAGTTACATCATAGCACTTTATGTTTTTTATGACTGCACTTGAAGAAACTTTCAAAGTTCTTGAAATGTTCTGTATTGGCTGACCTTCATGTCTTCAAGTAATGATGGACTGTCATTTCTCTTTGCTTATTTGAGCTGGTCTTGCATTAATATGTACTTGGTCTTTTACCAAATAGGGCTATCTTCTGTCTACCAACCCTACCGATTGGCTCAAACACATTCAGATGGAAATAAATTCCACAAATTAACTTTTAACAAGGCACATCTGTTAATTGAAACGTATTCCAGGTGAGTACCTCGTGAAGCTGGTTGAGAGAAAGCCAAGAGTGTACAAACCTGTCATCAAGGCAAAGGGTGGCTACTTGGAAGAATCTCAAATCTCAAATATATGTTATGAGTTTCTCCGGTATCAAGTAATTCAGGATGCAAGAGAATAGTTAAACACTTAGATGGAGAGTTGATGCAAAGTATTTCATATTACGGTACCGGATTCATCATGGCAAGCGGTACGTGAGTAGCCTATTGTCATTTGAATGACTTACATAGAAAACCTCTCAGTTTATATAATGATTTCCGAGCTAATTCCATCCAACAGTTGCCAACTATTATTGAGCGTCACTCCTCACCACAATAGCATCACCCTATATGGTATCGTCTTGCACCCTAGTTAGGATATTCCATCACGTACTCCTTCTAAGATTAGCACCAGTGGCCCCCCAGCTATCTTGGCATGCATACCTACTGGCACCCACCAGTGACAGAAATAAATACATGGAATGTCCTCATCCTCCAAATTCTATGCAGTTCACAATATCAAACATGAACTAATCCTGTATAAAAGACGTAATATCAATCCCCCATTTTCTTTCTTTTTGTTGTTGCAAGTAGAATTCCACCAATATAACATTACTTAAATCAAACAATTCACACCACAATCCACTTCCACAATAATATATTATCCAATAGTGGTATATATGCTTGGAGTCTAACTATTCCATATAACTGAGAATTCATCCCTCCTCTACATTCTCTATATTTGAATCCAACCAGATTCACAATATATTTAATCAACAAAGATATACATTCTCAGTCATCTGGATCATGCATGGTCAAACATCTCAAACCTCTATTGATTTGGCCTGAGTAAAATATCATTACATGACTAACTAATATAGATTCATGCTAAATACCTATGTAGTCAAAACCTTAATGATATATCAGGAAAAATCTCACATAGACCATCCATATTTTTAAATGACACCCTTGTATACATCATTTTCAAATATATTCATCCTCCTAGACATTCTAACACGAAAAACATACATAGGAATAAATGCTTAACATCATGACATCATCCCAGAAAATACATTGATTCATGACAATTTCTAAGTTACATGGAGACTACAATATAGGAAGATGAATATATCCCCATAAAAATTACTTCAGTCTTCATTCTCCATTTCTTCATTCAGAGGAACCTCAAGCTTTTCTCTGGTCACTTGGGGCGCTATCTGATCGACTGAGGTAGTCATATTTCCACATTTTCAATCCTGTAAACCTTATATCCAACGTTATACAGTTCCAACATCACATTCATTTTTTACATTTACATTTTAGTCATTTAGCAGACGCTCTTATCCAGAGCGACTTACAGTTAGTGCATACATTATTTTATCGAACCCACAACCCTGGCGTTGCAAACGCCATGCTCTACCAACTGAGCTACATCCCCTGCCGGCCATTCCCTCCCCTACACTGGACGATGCTGGGCCAATTGTGCGCGCCGCCCCATGGGTCTCCCGGTCGCGGCCGGCTACGACAGAGCCTGGATTCTAACCAGGATCTCTAGTGGCACAGCTAGCACTGCGATGCAGTGCCTTAGACCACTGCGCCACTCGGGGCCCTTAGACCACTGCGCCACATTCCCCACTCCTCAGTCAACATTATCAATGGACTCTACACTTGAATAAGATGATATAGATGAAGAATTTGTACTCTCCCTCCTTGCATTAATATTGAATGATACATCTCTAGCTGTAATCACTGGCATTATAGTAATCGTTTGTACAGATCTCAAAATCTATCCTAGAAATATGGGAAAACAACACCCCATAACTATGGCTACAATAAGTACTATGGCCACCAGGGGACCTAGAATGCTTGCCATCCATTTTCCTATTGAATTACCACAAAAAAACGTTGAAAATACTTCAACAGCGTTCCAATTGCTATATCCCCCCACAATCTTTGCATCTCTATTCGTATTCTTAATTACATCCTGTATTTCTCTTATATTACCCATAGCTTTAGTTCAATTCCCAAGACCTTCCTATTCTGATGGTAAGTATGTACAACATGTATTACCTCCTACAATTGCACAAACGCCCCCCTGAGCTGCAGTAATTGCATCCAATGCTATGCGATTATCAATCGCATATTGTCTAATGAGTGCCATCTCAGACCCAATTGCTTGAAAACCCATGCCTGTTGCATTAGCCACTCTAGCAACATCATGACGTGTCAATGCTATGAGATAATGATTGGAATATTGTAATTCCGTATTCCCAAAAATAGTCCTAAAAACCAACTGAGTACGTGTAAAAATTCTAAAATCTTGAGGTATTGCATTGTATCTAGTAGCCAAATCAATCGGATCCGAATTCTTTAAATGTACATAACCCATAAGTTCTGAAGTCTCCCTTCTAAATCGTCCCATAATGTTCATATTGACAAATTCCACAGGCTGAACCACATAGAGAAGGTTGTTTAAAGTACACACTCCACATATTCCCCTGAATAGTGGAGGAAGATTAGTCCATATATTATTTCCAAAACACCAAAAAAAACTGGAATCGGTAGGGTTCCCACTTTCGAAATGCTATATTTTTCTCCCATGTCCTTAAACGTCATGGGACATTGAGAAGCTCTCAAAAACCCAATATCTATTGCCGAAAACTCTTCCCTCTGTTGTCCCTTTACGCACACATCATATACAGAAGATGCATTTACCATAGTTTATACTTTAGTGGGTACAATTGATAAATCATTAGGTAGTTGAATTACATGTTTATTATAGAAAATCGGACATCTAGTAACGGATGGAAAATGTTCCGGGATCGCGAATGTGGTTGAATGAACCTTATTCAAATCTATACCAGTCTCCTGTCTTACAGAGATGTTAGAATAAATAACATATTGAGACATTTTATGAAGAATCCCATCATTCTTGATGATCATGTTATTGGTTTTGCCTATGTAAATGTTATTTGACAAAATTATCGGTCTGACTGATTGTAATCCCATCGCAGGATGAGTGTTCAATACATACTGATAAGCAAGAATGCATAGTGTTGGCAATCCTTCTGACCCCTGAAGTGGTACCGCCCAATAAGGAAATAAATCCTCAGTTGATTTGGGAATTAGTAAACGCACATAACATGAATTTTGAGTCAATCTTCTAACTTTCTAAATTGTGGTAATTCAATTTGTACCACAAATTAGACACTATTGGGTGAATAGAATTGACTTGTGAATCAATATCCTCATAGATAAGAGCTTCCTCCTTCTCTACCAACTCAGCATTCTTATCCTTAGGTAAAGTCGTTGGCCAATAACTTGTTGTGCCACCTTTAGCTGCAATGACTCCAACCAAATGCTTCCTGTAGTTGTTGATCAGTCTCTCACGTCGCTGTGGAGGAATTTTGGCCCAGTCTTCCATGCAGTACTGCTTTAACTCAGTGACGTGTGGGTTTTCAAGCATGAACTGCTCGTTTCAAGTCCTGCCACAACATCTCAATTGGGATTAGGTCTGGACTTTTACTAGGCCATTCCAAAACTTCCAATTTGTTGCTTTTTAGCTATTTTCATGTAGACTTGATTGTGTGTTTTGGATCATTGTCTTGCTGCATGACCCAGCTGCGCTTCAGCTTCAGCTCATAGACGGATGGTCTGACATTCTCCTGTAGAATTCTCTGATACAGAGCAGAATTCATGGTTCCTTCTATTAAGGCAAGTCGTCCAGGTCCTGAGGCAGCAAAGCATCCCCAAACCATCACACCACCACCACCATGCTTGACCTTTGGTATGATGTTCTTACTGTGGAATGCAGAGTTTGGTTTTCGCCCCCCAGAGATAACATTTGTCAAAGTTATAAGGCCTATGATAAATGTTACTGATCCAATATCTCCACTCATCCTTCCCAGGAGTTTGCATCTCGTCATGGTTTTCTCCATGACTCCTCCAGAAAGTCCCTCCGTTCTCTCCTCCACCACCTACGTATGATAAAAATATATAGATATATACAAAAAACAAACAAAGAGATGATAATGAATATAAGAATAACACAAACTATAATGACGATCGAATCCTATACATATGTCCTCTCTATTTCATTCCATCCCTAACGACTCCGAAGTTGGTGTTTGCCTCGTAGGTGCAACTTTAAGCCTGGATGCATGTATCCACTGTGGTTGACCTGTGACCTTAACTGCTGTACGTGTTACCAGAAGAACCTGCGTTGGACATCCATAACGTGGCTCTCCTTTAAAAACCACAGGTTTTAAACTTCGTACCAGAACATAATCGCCTGGCTAAAAATTGTGTATTGGTTTCTCCCCTGGTGAGGGAAGGGAATCGATTACCTGTTGAGAATATTTGGAAACAAAAGAAAACAAATGTTGAACATAATTTTGTTGCAATTCCTGTAGCTGTGTTATATCCCCCACTGGATACTCTTTCATCAATGCACCTAGAGGAAAAGGTCTACCCATCAACACTTCATGAGGAGACAATCCAGTACACGCATTAGGCATTGCTCTTATTGATAAGAGTACTAAAGCTAATGCTTCCAACCAATTCATCCCTCTTGATAGATGTATTTTCATAAGCTTAACTTTAATAGTGTCAGCTTCCTGCTTCCCCTGTTTGTCTCCTGGCCTCTAGAGGTCAGCTGTGTTCCCCTTTGCCTTAGTTCTTCCTCATGTGTCCTAATTAGCTTATCCAGGTCACCTGTGCCTTGTTTCCCCTTGTGTATTTTAGCTGTGTGTTTTCCCCTTGTTTGTCACTTGGTTATTGCGTCCTGACTGTGTGTCTCCTGCTTTGTCTCACCGTGTCTGTCCTAGTAAGTTTTTGAAGTTATCTTTAGTTTGTTTTTCTCCCCTCGTGGAGTTGTTTTGTTTTGCCTCCTGTTTTGTGAACATTATATCTACTTGCCTGGAGTATTGCCTTGGTGTTTCATTTGGGTCCTACAACATCTCCTCTGTGGCTAAGGGGTAGTACCCCCAGCTCTACACTTCTGAGACCGGAGTTCTAACCCGGATTGTGACAGAATAACCAAGTCAATCATGGACCCAGAAACACTCAGTTCCCAGGACCTGTTGGCGGTGATCATTCGACATGAGGCTTCTTTCCAGCGCCATGAAGCCGTTCTCAGCCGACAAGAGGAGCTGATGGCGAGACATTCTCAACTCCTGGCCGAAATGATGAGTTCCCTTCACCAGCTCTTTGAACGCCTCCTTGGTCCTCCCCCCTTCCCCCCGGTCACCTCCCAGTGACGACAGGCCTTCTCGGTTGGCGGAGCCCCGACTACCACCTCCCAAGCCCTTTTCCGGGGATCCAAGCTCTTGCCAGGGTTTCCTCACCCAATGCTCCCTCACCTTCGAGCTCCAACCCTCAAGTTTTCCCACAGACCGTTCCAAGATTGCCTACCTCATTACCCTTCTTTCAGACAAGGCGCTCGCCTGGGCCTCTGCGGTGTGGCAGTCCCAGGAGGCCTGTTGTGACTCCCACGCTGCATTTGTAGAAGAGTTCAAGCGGGTGTTCGATCATCCTGTCAGTGGGCGGGGAGGCTTCCAAGCGCCTACTGTCTCTCCGTCAGGGCCCCCGAAGCACGGCAGATTTTGCCATTGAGTTCCGAACCATGGCAGCAAGGAGCGGATGGAATGATGAAGCGCTGAGGGTCTGCTTTCAGGGAGGGTTATCTGAGCCCCTTCAAGATGAGTTAGCCACCCGTGAACCAGCTGAAGATCTCGAGTCCCTCATAGCCTTGGCCATCCGCCTGGACAATCGTCTAAGAGAGCGGAGAACGGCTCACCGTCAGGTGTCTCAGTCCCAAGTTCCTCTGAGCAGCTCTGTTTCTCCTGTTTGGACTCCGTCATTCAGAGCTGCCCCGGCTCCTGAACTGCCCCAGGATTCCCCGGAGAGCATGCAGTTAGGCCGTTCCAGGCTTTCTTCCAACGAAAGGGAACGTCGCATGAGGGAGCGTCGGTGCCTCTACTGCGGGGTTGCCGGCCACTTCCGCTCCACTTGCCCCGAGCTGGGAAACGCCTGTCCCCGCCCAGCTACAGGAGGGTTGTGATGGGGAAAATTAGAGCTCCTCCTACTAACGCGGTCCTAGCGATTCCAGCCACTCTGTCCTGGGAGGGCCACCAGCATCGGGTCCAGGCTATGATCGATTCCGGTGCCGCAGGTGATTTTATGGATGTAACCTTGGCTAAGGAACTTAAGATCCCTACCCAACTACTTCCTCAACCCCAGGCAGTTACAGCCTTAGATGGCAGACCTCTGGAACCAGGAAAAGTTACTGAGGCGACTCAGTCCCTGCGACTTACCATCTCTCAACACCAGCAGGAGGAGACCTTCTATCTCATTGACTCTCCCGAGTATCCTATTATCCTGGGTCACCCTTGGCTATGCAGACATAATCCCCAGATCGACTGGCCTACTGGCACCATTCTTAGCTGGGGTCCCACTTGCCAACTCACCTGCATGCTTCAGAGTTCCTCAGCCCCTAGTACCCAGTTTCAAGAGTCTGTTGACGTCTCCCGCGTCCCCAGTGTTTACCATCGGTTCAAGGCAGTGTTCAGCAAGGCCCGGGCTACTGCCTTACCGCCTCATCGCACTTATGACTGTGCCATTGATCTACTCCCTGGGTGCTGCCCTCCTAGAGGTCGGATCTTTTCCTTGTCCTCCCCGAGCACGCAGCTATGGACACCTACATTAAGGAGTCCTTGGCAGCCGGCCTCATCTATGCCTCTACTTCCCCGGCTGGGGCGGGCTTCTTTTTGTTGAAAAGAAAGACGGGGGTCTGAGGCCTTGTATTGATTACCGGGGACTCAACAAGATCACGGTTCGGAATCGATACCCTCTTCCTCTCATGGCCACTGCTTTTGAGCTGCTTCAAGGGGCTTCCATTTTTACTAAGCTGGATCTCCGCAATGCTTACCATCTCGTGCGGATCCGGCCAGGAGACGAATGGAAGACGGCGTTCAACACGCCCACGGGACACTATGAATATCGGGTGATGCCGTTCGGGCTCACCAATGCCCCCGCAGTATTCCAAGCCCTGATTAATGATGTTCTCCGGGATATGCTTAATCTGTTCGTCTTCGTGTACCTGGACGATATCCTCATCTTCTCGAGGTCACTGAAGGAACATGAGGGGCATGTTAGCCGGGTTCTCCAGAGGCTCCTTGACAATCACCTCTACGTTAAGCCTGAGAAGTGTGAATTTCATGTTTCTCAGACTCAGTTTCTCGGGTTTATTGTCACTCCCGGGCACCTAGAGATGGATCCCAAGAAGGTCAAGGCGGTCCACGATTGGCCCACACCTGCCACGGTCAAGGAGGTTCAACGGTTCATTGGCTTTTCTAACTTCTATCGGAAGTTCATCAAGAATTTCAGCTCGGTGGTAGCCCCTTGACGACGCTTACCAAGGGAGGAGGGACCAAGATTCACTGGGGTCCGGAAGCAGCAGGGGCCTTCGAGGATCTCAAGCGCCGCTTCACTTCTGCTCCGATTCTGGTGACCCCTGACCCAGAGAGACCTTTCGTGGTGGAGGTGGACGCCTCAGAGGTGGGGGTGGGAGCCGTCCTGTCACAGAGGGGTGCGGATGGGAGATTACACCCGTGTGCCTTCATGTCTCGCCGCCTGTCTGAGGCCGAGCGCAACTACCACGTGGGGGATCTAGAGTTGCTTGCGGTAAAACTGGCCTTGGAAGAGTGGCGCCATTGGCTTGAGGGGGCTCAGCACCCTTTCCAGGTTCTCACAGACCACAAGAACCTGGAATATCTCCAACAGGCTAAGCGGATGAACCCTCGGCAAGCACGATGGTCCCTTTTCTTTAATCGATTCCAGTTCCTCCTGACTTACCGACCTGGCACCAAGAACGTCAAGCCGGATGCTCTGTCTCGAGTCTATTCTCCCGAGGTACAAGAGAAGCCCTTGGCATCGATTATTCCGAGGTCTAGGATCGTCGCACCTCTTCAGTGGGAACTAGAAAGAGGGGTACGAGAAGCTCTTGCCCATGAGCCCGATCCAGGCGGTGGTCCTGCCGGTCGCCTGTACGTTCCTCTCTCGGTTCGGGCCCGCGTCTTGCAGTGGAGTCATGAGTCGCCCTTGACATGCCATCCTGGCAGTGCTCGCACACTGGAGTTCCTCCGACGGCGGTTTTGGTGGCCGTCCATCAAGAAGGACGTGCAGGTCTATGTTGAGGCCTGCCCTGTGTGCAACCAGGGAAAGTCGACACGCCAGCGACCCCAGGGACTGCTCCATCCCTTACCTGTTCCTCGAAGGCCATGGTCACACCTTTCTCTGGACTTTGTTACGGGACTTCCTCTATCCCAGGGCAACACCGTCATCCTTGTGGTGGTAGACCGTTTCTCGAAGGCTGCCCGGTTTATTCCCCTGCCCAAGCTGCCCTCGGCTAAGGAGACTGCTGAGCTCCTCATGAACCATGTCTTCCGGATATTTGGCATTCCCCTGGACGTGGTCTCTGACCGAGGTCCCCAATCTCGTCCCGGTTTTGGGGGGCCTTCTGCAGGCTTATTGGGGCCACAGCCAGCCTATCGTCAGGATTCCATCCAGAGTCTAATGGCCAAACGGAACGGATTAATCAGGATCTGGAGACCACCCTGCGGTGTATGGCGGCCAGTAATCCCACGTCTTGGGCCACCTATATCATTTGGGCTGAATATGCCCACAACACCCTCCAGTCCTCAGCCACCGGATTGTCCCCCTTCGAATGCCAGTTCGGTTACAACCCTCCATTATTTCCAGAGGAAGAGGCGCAAGTTGGTGTTCCCTCGGCCCAGCGCTTTGTCCAACGCTGTAGGCGGACCTGGAAGAAGGCCAGGTGTACCCTCCTTCGGACCTCCCAGAGATACCAAAGTCAGGCTAATCGCCACCGCCGGACGGGCCCCTAGTTTCCGAGCTGGTCAGAGAGTTTGGTTGGCCACTAAGAACTTGCCCCTCCGGGTCGAATCCAAGAAGCTTTCCCAGAGATACATCGGCCCTTTCCGCATTGCTAGAAAGGTTAACCCTGTTTCGTATCGTTTAGTTCTGCCTCGCTCCCTTAGAGTTAACCCCACTTTTCATGTTTCACTCCTTAAACCTGTCTTGTCTTCTCCTTTTGCCCCCCCACACAGACCCCCGCCACCTCCCAGGATCATAGACGGCCAGCCGGCCTACACAGTCCGCCGGATACTGGACTCCCGGAGGGTCCAGAACTCTCTGCAGTATCTGGTGGACTGGGAGGGCTACGGGCCAGAGGAGCGCTCCTGGGTTCCAGCCAGGGACATCCTGGACCCAGGGTTGATCCGAGATTTTCGCACCCTGGGGCCGGGGTGTTCTGGAAGGAACGTCAGGAGTCGTTCCTAGAGGAGGGGGTCCTGTCAGCTTCCTGCTTCCCCTGTTTGTCTCCTGGCCTCTAGAGGTCAGCTGTGTTCCCCTTTGCCTTAGTTCTTCCTCATGTGTCCTAATTAGCTTATCCAGGTCACCTGTGCCTTGTTTCCCCTTGTGTATTTTAGCTGTGTGTTTTCCCCTTGTTTGTCACTTGGTTATTGCGTCCTGACTGTGTGTCTCCTGCTTTGTCTCACCGTGTCTGTCCTAGTAAGTTTTTGAAGTTATCTTTAGTTTGTTTTTCTCCCCTCGTGGAGTTGTTTTGTTTTGCCTCCTGTTTTGTGAACATTATATCTACTTGCCTGGAGTATTGCCTTGGTGTTTCATTTGGGTCCTACAACATCTCCTCTGTGGCTAAGGGTAGTACCCCCCAGCTCTACACTTCTGAGACCGGAGTTCTAACCCGGATTGTGACAAATAGTTTTATTTGTTCTTTCAACTTGAACAGAACTCTGCAAATTATAAGGAATGTGAAATGTCCACTTAATCCCTAATGCTGCTGATAACTGTCTAGTTAATCTGGACGTAAAAGGTGTGCCATTATTGGAATCAATACCAATAGGAATTCCAAACCTAGGAATAACATGTTCCATTAAACACTTCACTAGTATTTGAGCGTTCTCTTTTCTTGTCGCAAAAGCTTCTGTCCATTTATAAAAACTATCCTCAATTACTAGAAGATATGAATACCCCCTACTCTTCGGCATATGCGTAATATTAATTTGTAATTGCTGAAATGGACCCTCCGGCTTTGGTAAATGTTCCCTTTTAGGTGGATTGAGGCATGGATTACATCTAGCACAAATTAAACATCTTTGGAAAAATTGTCTAACTTGTTTCTCCAAACCTATCGTAAAAAACACCTAATTTATATACGCTGTCACGCCCTTGTACCCTACATGTGTTACTCCAAGAACATAGGAAATAACAGAATCATAAGCCAACTTTGGTAATGGAATTCTATCATCAGTACATTTCCACAAACCTACTTCATCCTTCTTACAACCCTTCATTTCCCATTATCTTAATTCATTTTCAGTTGCTTGGTTCTGAAAAGCCCTTAAATTATCACAAGTGAACGGAGGATCCACTTGACTAGTTAGTTGTACAGATACCAGTTCCCTTTCCATCCATGGTGGGAAAGATTCATTCAAAGCTGCATCCTGAGCATATTTACAGTGGGGAAAAAAGGATTTAGTCAGCCACCAATTGTGCAAGTTCTCCTACTTTCATCATAGGTACACGTCAACTATGACAGACAAAAAGATAATTTTTTTCTCCAGAAAATCACATTGTAGGATTTTTTATGAATTTATTTGCAAATTATGGTGGAAAATATGTATTTGGTCATTAACAAAAGTTTCTCAATACTTTGTTATATACCCTCTGTTGGCAATGACACAGGTCAAACGTTTTCTGTAAGTCTTCACAAGGTTTTCACACACTGTTGCTGGTATTTTGGCCCATTCCTCCATGCAGATCTCCTCTAGAGCAGTGATGTTTTGGGGCTGTCGCTAGGCAACACGGACTTTCAACTCCCTCCAAAGATTTTCTATGGGGTTGAGATCTGGAGACTGGCTAGGCCACTCCAGGACCTTGAAATGCTTCTTACGAAGCCACTCCTTCGTTGCCCGGGCGGTGTGTTTGGGATCATTGTCATGCTGAAAGACCCAGCCACGTTTCATCTTCAATGCCCTTGCTGATGGAAGGAGGTTTTCACTCAAAATCTCACGATGCATGGCCCCATTCATTCTTTCTTTTACACGGATCAGTCGTCCTGGTCCCTTTGCAGAAAAACAGCCCCAAAGCATGATGTTTCCACCACCATGCTTCACAGTAGGTATGGTGTTCTTTGGATGCAACTCAGCATTCTTTGTCCTCCAAACACGACGAGTTGAGTTTTTACCAAAAAGTTCTATTTTGGTTTCATCTGACCATATGACATTCTCCCAATCCTCTTCTGGATCATCCAAATGCACTCTAGCAAACTTCAGACGGGCCTGGACATGTACTGGCTTAAGCAGGGGGACACGTCTGGCACTGCAGGATTTGAGTCCCTGGCGGCGTAGTGTGTTACTGATGGTAGGCTTTGATACTTTGGTCCCAGCTCTTTGCAGGTCATTCACTAGGTCCCCCCGTGTGGTTCTGGGATTTTTGCTCACCGTTCTTGTCATCATTTTGACCCCACGGGGTGAGATCTTGCGTGGAGCCCCAGATCGAGGGAGATTATCAGTGGTCTTGTATGTCTTCCATTTCCTAATAATTGCTCCCACAGTTGATTTCTTCAAACCAAGCTGCTTACCTATTGCAGATTCTGTCTTCCCAGCCTGGTGCAGGTCTACAATTTTGATTCTGGTGTCCTTTGACAGCTCTTTGGTCTTGGCCATAGTGGAGTTTGGAGTGTGACTGTTTGAGGTTGTGGACATGTGTCTTTTATACTGATAGCAAGTTCAAACAGGTGCCATTAATACAGGTAACGAGTGGAGGACAGAGGAGCCTCTTAAAGAAGAAGTTACAGGTCTGTGAGAGCCAGAAATCTTGCTTGTTTGTAGGTGACCAAATACTTATTTTCCACCATAATTTGCAAATAAATTCATAAAAAATCCTACAATGTGATCTTCTGGATTTCATAGTTGACGTGTACCTATGATGAAAATTACAGGCCTCTCTCATCTTTTTAAGTGGGAGAACTTGCACAATTGGTGGCTGACTAAATACTTTTTTTCCCCACTGTATCTGCTAAATAATTCCCTCTTGCTATCTCCAAATCTTCCCTAAAAAAACCTTTACATTTTACAATAGCAATGTTAGCTGGTAACATCATCGCCTCAATTAAACTTTTAACTAAATCGTCATGCTGAATATGTTTCTCTGCAGTCATCACAAAACCTATATTTTCCCATATTTTACTAAATTCATGTGCCACTGAAAAAGCATATTTGAATCAGTGTATATGGTGACAGTTTTATTCGCAGCATAAATACATGCTCTGGTTAACACAATTAATTCCGCAGATGAAACTGGTATTTCAATGTGTCACGTTCGTTCAATGACGGGTCAGACCAAGGCGTAGCGTGATATGCGTACATGTTTATTGAACTATAAACACACGACAAAACAACAAAGGAAACGAAACGTGAAGTCCTAAGGTAGATACACAACTATCCTTACCAGGAACAAGATCCCACGACACACTAGTGCCAATAGGCTGCATAAGTATGATCCCCAATCAGAGACAACGAGCGACAGCTGCCTCTGATTGGGAACCACACCGGCCAACATAGATATACACCTACTAGAATAATACCAAAGAATATACACACCAAAGAATATACATACCCTGACTCAACATATATGAGTCCCCTGAGTCAGGGCGTGACAGTACCCCCCCAAAGGTGCGGACTCCGACCGCACAACCTTCACTTAACAGGGTAGGGGCTGGGTGGGCATTCCGCCTTGGAGGCGGATCCGGCTCCGGGCGTGACGACCACTTACTCTCCGCCTCCCTGTTGTGCCCCTGGTCTGGTCTGGACCTTGGTGGAGTGGACTGCTCTGGCTCCGCAGTGGAGCAGCTGAACGGAGCTGGATCAGGCACCGGTGGAGCGGACTGCTCTGGCTCCGGAGTGGAGCCGCTGACCGGTGCCGGACCAGGCACCGGTGGAACGGGCACGGGCCATGCCGGACTGGACACACGCACCATGGGTCTGGTGCGAGGAGCAGGCATGGGCCGGACCGGACTAGGAACACGCACCACTGGCTTGGTGCGAGGGGCAGGAACGGGCCAGGCTGGACGGGCGACGCGTACCACTGGCTTGGTGCGAGGAGCAGGAACTGGCCGGGTCCACCACTGGCTTGGTGCGAGGAGCTGGAGTAGGCCGGGTCGGGCTGGCGACGCGCACCACTGGCTTGGTGCGAGTAGCAGGAACAGGCCGGGCCGGACTGTGGAGGTGGTCTGGAGGTCTGGAGCGGAGAGCTGGCACAACCCATCCTGGCTGAATGCCTACTTCCGCACAGTATGTGTGAGGCATCAGCACAGGACGCACTGGGCTGTGCATGCGCACTGGCGATACAGTTCGTAGAACTGGCGCAGGATATGTGGGACCGAGGAGGCATACTGGACACCAGGAGCGTTGAGCCGACACACCCCGTCCTGGCTGGATGCCCATCTTCGCACGGCACGTGCATGGTGCAAGCACAGGACGTACAGGACTGAGCCGGCGCACTGGCGACACAGTACGTAGCTCCGCATAACCCAGAGCCTGCCCAGTCATACGCTTCCTCGCGTGAGTACGGGGAGTTGGCTCTGCTCTGACACTAGGCTCCTCCAACCACCACGTGTGCCCCACCCAAAAAAATTGTCTTGGGGCTGCTTCTCGGGCTTCCTCCTCGACCGGCCTCCTCCGTGTTGCCGTTGCACCTCTCCTGCCTTAGCCCATGGTCCTCTCCCCGCAAATATCTCTTCCCATGACCACAAACTGCCCACCTGTGACATGGCTATTCGCTCCGCCTGGGCACGCTGCTTGGTCCTCGTTTGGTGGGATCTTCTGTCACGTTCGTTCAATGACGGGTCAGACCAAGGCGCAGCGTGATATGCGTACATGTTTATTGAACTATAAACACACGACAAAACAACAAAGGTCCTAAGGTAGATACACAACTAACCTTACCAGGTACAAGATCCCACGACACACTAGTGCCAATAGGCTGCCTAAGTATGATCCCAATCAGAGACAACGAGCGACAGCTGTCTCTGATTGGGAACCACACCGGCCAACATAGATATACACCTACTAGAATAACACCAAAGAATATACACACCAAAGAATATACACACCCTGACTCAACATATACGAGTCCCCTGAGTCAGGGCGTGACACAATGCAGTTTCCTTCATTATCCACGACTGAAAATCCTGATAATACAGTTCTATCATCTGGTCTCATCATTGATCCGTCACAATATAAAACCAGATCATTATTCTCTAATGCCGTCTGTTGTAAATCAGCCCTCACGCTAGATGAGGAATTAATGACTTCCATACAATCATGTATGAGATCTTATTTATCTAGACCACTTTCAATCCCATGTAATAATGTTTTTAGATTTAAAGCTGGGTTCATATGTGTTGCTGTAGAAATAGTCAAATTTTGAAATCCAGTCAAAATATTTTCGTAATTGCTACGCTGCTGGCTTGTCATGTGTTGTGTGGTTATGTTTAGCAAAATGATATTCACTGTGTGTGAGGTGTGTAATATCATTGGATGCACTAACACAATGGTTTGGGATTTCTCAACCATTAATGCAGCAGCAGCCACCGCCCTTAAACATGGCGCCATACCTTTAACAATCATTGGTAACATCTTACTATAATAAGCAACAGGTCGCATTCCCTCTCCATGCATTTGAGCCAAAACAGCTGACACAACACAGCCATCGTCGGTCACACATAAATGGTAGGTTAGATTGTAATCTGGTAAACCCAGTGTTGGAAAATTGCATAAAAGATACTTGATGTGACGAAAAGAGTGTTTCATTTCATCAGTCCATATAATATCCCCAGGAGCATCCTTCTTCGTTGTTCTGCGCAGTATCGAATCATACACTGCGTATTCAGCCAACCAAGGTCTGCAATAATTCACAAGTCCCAAAAAATATAACATTCCAGTCTTATTTCTTGGCATTTCAATGTCTTTGATCGCTTTCACCCTCTCCGGTGACAAAAATCTACATCCATTGCGCAGTATGTATTCCAGATAATTAACAGCCTCCTTAAAAAACTGTAGCTTGGCGAGGGACGCTCTGTGACCCCCTTTAGCCAGATGCTTGAGTAGTGCTATTGAATCCTTCACACACTCGTCCTCGCATATAGAAGCAATCAGTATGTCATCAACGTACTGTAAAAGCGTTGAATTGCATGGGAGAGACAATTGAGCCAAGTGCCTATTTACAGCTGAACTATAGACTGCTGCTGAATCAATAAATCCCATTGGTAGACGACACCAAATATATTGTTCCCCTCGAAATGTAAATGCAAACAACGGCTGTGTGTTTTCATGTACAGGGATGGAGAAATATGCAGAGCATAAATCAACAACAGTATACCATTTAGAATTAGCAGGCAATCCCGTTAATATCGAATTAACATCTGCCACAATCGGTGATATCGGTATTATGGCCTCATTAATTTTCCTGAAATCCTGAGTAAATCGATATTTCTTACTGCCTGGTTTTAAAATTGGGTTTATAGCGGTATTTTTTGGTGACATGCCTTTGTAAACCACTCCTTGTCGTAGTAGACTTTCAATAATCGGACTAATGCCTTCTTTTTCCTTTGATAAAGGATTTTGTTTACTAAAGACTGGATACTTATTTGGATGCATCTTTGCCTCATAAGGTGGAACATCAATTAACCCCACATGATTAGCATGTAAGGCCCATAACGATGACGGTACTCCACTTAACACACTTTTCATTTTCCTTGTCTATATCAATCAATGGTTTCATGTCAATCTGTAAATCCTTTACAAAAAAAAGCTTTTGTCACATTTGTTTAAAGACGGGTCAGACCAAGGCGCAGCGTGATATGCGTACATGTTTATTTAACGATTAACACACGACAAAACAACAAAGGAAACGAAACGTCACGTCCAAAGGTACAACACAACAAACCTTACACGGAACAAGAACCCACAACTAGACAGTGCCAAAGGGCTGCCTAAGTATGATTCCCAATCAGAGACAACGAGCAACAGCTGCCTCTGATTGGGAACCACACCGGCCAACATAGAAATACAAATCTAGAATATTCACACCCTGACCAAACTAGCTAGAGTTCTGTAGGCCAGGGCGTGACAGTACCCCCCAAAGGTGTGGACTCCGGCCGCACAAACCTGACTGAATAGGGGAGGGTCCGGGTGGGCTTCCAGCCTCGGTGGCGGCTCCGGCTCCGGAGTGGAGCCGCTGCCCGGAGCTGGCTTGGGCACCGGTGGGGCGGACTGCTCTGGCTCCGGAGTGGAGCTGCTGACCGGAGCTGGACTGGGCACCGGTGGAGCAGACCGCTCTGGCTCCGGAGTGGAGCAACCGACCAGATCTGGATCAGGCACCGGTGGAGCGGACTGCTCTGGCTCCAGAGAGGAGCCGCTGACCGGAGCTGGATCAGGCACCGGTGGAGCGGACTGCTCTGGCTCCAGAGTGGAGCTGCTGACCGGTGCCGGACCAGGCACCGGTGGAACGGGCACGGGCCGTGCCGGTCTGGCGACGCGCACCACTGGCTTGGTGCTAGGAGCAGGAAGAGGCCGGGCCGGACTGGCAACGCGCACCACTAGCTTGGTGCGAGGAGTAGGAACAGGCCGGGCCGGACTGGCGACGCGCACCACCAGCTTGGTGCGAAGAGCAGGTACAGGCCGGGCCGGACTGGGAACACGCACCACTGGCTTGGTGCGGGGAGCAGGTACGGGGCATACCGGACTCGGAACACGCACCACTGCCTTGGTGCGAGGAGCAGGAACAGACCGGACCGGACTGGGAACACGCACCACTGACTTGGTGCAAGGAGCAGGTACAGGCTGGGCCGGACTGGGAACACGCACCACTGGCTTGGTGCGGGGAGCAGGTACGGGGCGTACCGGACTGGGAACCGGCGCTGGAGGTCTATGACTGTCTCCGTCCTTTACACTCCGCGCCCCGTCCTCCTCAAGTGAGGACTCCTCCTTGAGCCCCCACGAGTGCAGTGGTCGGGGCTCCTCTCTGTCGCTCCCCGACCACCCTTTTAGCCCCCCAACATTTTTTTTATTGGGGCTCTCTCCTTCTCCACCCTGATCCCTTTCAGGGCCTCCATCTGCCTTGTCAGATTCTCACTTATCTCCCGCCAAGTCCATACTCTCTGCTCCTCCACCTGAGTCCAGGGTGTCTGCTGCTCCTGGGCACGCTGCTTGGTCCACGTTAGGTGGGTTCTTCTGTCACGTTCGTTTAAAGACGGGTCGGACAAAGGCGCAGCGTGATATGCGTACATGTTTATTTAACGATAAACATACAACACAACAAACCTTACACGGAACAAGAACCCACAACTTCAACGCCAGGGTTGTGGGTTTGATTCCCATGGGGGGTATGATTTTTTATTTTTTTATATTATATAATGTATGCACTCACTGGATAAGAGCGTCTGCTAAATGACTAAAATGTAAATGGAAACTAGAGAGTGCCAAAAGGCTGCCTAAGTATGATTCCCAATCAGAGACAACGAGCGACAGCTGCCTCTGATTGGGAACCACACCGGCCAACATAGAAATACAAATCTAGAATATTCACACCCTGACCAAACTAGCTAGAGTTCTTTAGGCCAGGGCGTGACAGCTTTGGCTCCAAACCATAAGACCAGATAATACAACTCTTGTTTTGCTCATCCCCTGTTGGTGATAATGTTATATATTGATTAAAATAATTAATCAAAGCATCAATATCATTCAAATAATTCCTCACTGCACATACAAAAGTCACAATATTATTAGAAGTATCTTTCCATAATAATAAAAGCCTGTGTGGTGATATGAAAAGATTTTGTGGAATTTCCTGCCTTGTGTCTACCTCAATTACATTGCTACCGCTGCGGCATGGCAAGACGCAAATCTTTTTATCCTATCCATAGTAAATCATTTTGTCACTTACTCTGCCTTAAACAATGTCGTTTTCGCCCTGTATGTACGTTGATTGCCTTTAGAAAACAATTGATATGCACAATTCGGCGGAATGTGTACCTCGATGCCATCTGTTGAACAAAAAATGGTTGCATTAAGTTGACTTAAAAGGTCTCTTCCCATCAACGCCATAGGAGTTGTAGCGCTTACTATAATTGAATGTTGAAAACTAATATTGTCCAAATCAATTTGTAATGGGAGAGATATAGGATCAATTTGCGGAGTTCCACTAATTCCGATAGACTGGACCTTCTAATTACTTAAAGGACACTTTAAATCTCGTTGCCTTAATCTTTACATAGTTGGCCCTGTATCTATTAGAAATTGAATTATTTTACCAGGTACACATAAACTTGACTGTGGTATTTCTAATGGTCTATCTGAAATATGCAATTGTGGTGCATTGATCATGTATTTAACCTTCTCCCTGCCTATTGGTGTTGTATGTCATTGTCCCCATAATAGATTACCCGGCGTCTCCTCTCTAGGTTTATTCTGGGAATCAGGGTGCTGTTTGGCAGGATTCCAATTCCCCCTCTCTCTATCTCCATATCGCCGTCTCTCCTCATCCTGTACTCTCACGTAACAATCTCGAACCCAATGTCCCCATTGTTTACAATAATTGCAAGTATCCATGTCTCTGTTAAACCTCATTATTCCTCCTCTGGAATTACCTTTGGACCTGCCTCTCCCTCAATTATTATTATAAGGAAGAATTGCCCTTTTGTATGCTGCTGAAATGGTACCATTTTATCCTGCTGTTTGAATTTGGGAAATTGCAGTGCCTGAATTGTAGGTTTCTGCTCATTAAATAATCCTACTGCCTCCATTTCCCTAATCTTTTTAAAGAGTTGTAATGGTTTTATTGAATATATTTCAGGTGTAGACAATTTCAGAGTATACGCAGACTTTGTCCATGCCATTCAAAAACATGCTTATGGAAAAACTGTCCTTCGAATCATTGATTTCCAATTTAGCCTCCTCTCTCCATGTTTTTTGAAAACATGTTGCGTATTCAGACATTGTTTCAGTTGGTTTACGTTTACAATTTAACAATTGGGTAACATCTCCTTCCTGACTAGTATGTTATTTTAAGAATACTTTTCTTCGATATGTGCTTCTTTATGATCCCTACTCAACCAAGGAAACCTACAGTATCTTCTGGATTCCTCCCATCTCCAGGCCCATCGTTATCATATGATAAAGTCTCACATTAAGTTATCAATGTTTCCATGTTAACATTTGGCATTAGAGTATTTAAAATGTATCTGACGTCTTTACCACTCATCGATCCATGCATTAAAGCTGTGCGCCACCAATTTATAAATCCTAGTGGGTTAATTAATTTCAGCTAACGTAAGCGGCTTATCCAAAACCCTATCTTCCATTACTAAAAGTGGTGCAATCACTTCGCCATCCTGTACATTACCCTCTTCACATTGTCTATTTCTATCTCTACTTGCCAAATCATCCACAATCAATTCAACTCTCTGAGAAATGTCTTTCACTTCATTATTCATAATACAACATAAAACTAATGTTATATCCTTTGTCTGGACTACGGATGTTGGATCAAGTTTAATCTTTTTCTCTATTTGGTATCATTCCACTGCTTCAACGAAAAATACCATACTTTTATTTGATAATCTATCGTTTAAAATCGACAATTTGTTTTTGTTTGACTATTGCAAATATATTTTTATATTCACTTTCCACACACTCTCTAGTATATCTAATTTTTTCAATGTTTGTTCATCCTGTATAACCTCTAAACCTTTTTTCTGCCATTTCGAAAGCTCTAACAAAACATTGTAACCACAATGCCTTGCATTCCTCGCGCCACCGTTTGATCTCAAAGTTATCTGTTTTAACTATAGGGAACATGTATGTTGAACTGATTTTAGGAATAATTTTTTTCTTAGCCTGACTTCCATGAGATTTTATAAATAACCAATTGTATATGTCGATATCCCCTTCTACGTCATCCTCTGTACTATAAGCTGGAGGCTGAATAGAGTTCGCTAACTGCGGATAAATTCCTTTCATATTGTCAGATCCTTTTATAGCTCATGTGGTCTGACTCTTTTCAGAAGGTAGATTATGTTGTTCCATTGCCAAATTACGTAATTTCTTAACTGACTTTTCCTCCTTCCTAATTATATTTACAGGCCATTGTCCACTCATTATATCCCATGCTTTATATACCTCTTTCATATAATCTAAATCCCATTTTGGGTTGCTTATGGTTGTATTGTCAATGATATACTTTCACTCTACCTGTAATTTATCCCTTTTAAAACTACCATCTTGAGGATAGTCATTATCTGTCCATGCTGATAAATCACTAAGATATGGTTCTACATAGAAAAACCCTAATTTAATTAACATCCAGTCGTGCGGTGTCTGATTTGAGATATTTTTAAAAGAGATATGTTTTAGATGCAGATTTGTCTGCAACAATTACGTCATTAACTTTCGTTTCCTTCGAGATAAATCTAGCTCTGATTTATTCTTAACTGTCATTGTCTTGCCAGAAACCGGTATACTGAGTTGGCTCCCCATTTTCTTGTATTATTAGTTCATACAATATAAGTAAGTAAATATTTGAATCACCTTGATCTTTTTTTTTATTATTCTTTTTTTTCCGTTCCACTATTTAGTCATTGGTGCCATGATTCAACACGCATAAGTGTAACTGCCCTGATTCTTTATGCAGTATGAGTTATTGTTCTCTCTCTTTCCTGACCATTTTGAGTAATTTCACAAAGGACTCATTCTCTCATAGGGCTTTTACAAATGACTCTAACCTTTAACTAATCTTGTTGAGGACTTGAACCTCTTAACAAATCTTGTTGAGGATTTGAACCTCTTAAAAAAGCTAACCTTTACTCAAAACTAACACTTTATGAGGATTCTTGCACACCAAAGGACTCAAACCTAACACTTTATAATGATTTTTCACAGTAAAGGACTCAAACCTCACAACTTTCTATCTTTATAATGTCGTCTTGTTGAGGACTTGAACCTCAACAACTTTATAATGATTTTTCACATTAAAGGACTCAAACCTCACAACTTTATCTTTATAATGTTGTACACATTAAAAGACCCTACGCCCAATCTTGTTAAACCCACTCTCCTTCTCCTCTGTTGTTTTTACTCATTACTCTGAACACACCCTGTTTTGAATCATAGTCTAATTTGATATTTCTCTGCATATCTCATTAAATAACTCAATGAAACTCATCTTCCCCATGCTTACCTGTCAGTTCGGCTGTAAACTGTATCCTGTTCGTTAAGACGACAATCTGTTATGATGAGTTTCTCCGGTATCAAGTAATTCAGGATGCAAGAGAATAGTTAAACACTTAGATGGAGAGTTGATGCAAAGTATTTAATATTACGGTACCAGATTCAACATGACAAGCGGTACGTGAGTAGCCTATTGTCATTTGAATGACTTACATAGAAAACCTATCAGTTTATATAATGATTTCCGAGCTAATTCCATCCAACAGTTGCCAACTATTATTGAGTGTCACTCCTCACCACAATAGCATCACCCTATTTGGTATCATCTTGCACCCTAGTCAGGATATTCCATCACGTACTAATTTTACATTTACATTTTAGTCATTTAGCAGACGCTCTTATCCAGAGCGACTTACAGTTAGTGAGTGCTTACATTTTCATACTCCTTCTAAGTTTAGCACCAGTGGCCCCCCAGCTATCTTGGCAAGCATACCTTCTGGCACCCACCAGTGACAGAAATAAATACATGGATTGTCCTCATCCTCCAAATCCTATGCAGCTCAAAATATCAAACATTAACTAATCCTGTATAAAAAACGTAATATCAGAGCCCAACATAGGATTTTACTACATTGTAATGTAATGTACGGGGCAGGTTTATAGTCCTCATAATGAAAACAGTTAATAGGATAATGTTGTATATCATTTTAATCAGCCCACATTCATAAGTATTTACATGTATAAATCCATTTAAAATGTTTGAAGAGGAAATATTGCAATTATTGATCATAACATCTTCAGAATTCAGCGATTCTGACAGCTTTTTGGGCACATTTTTACTACAACTCTGTCAATAATTTATCATCTTTATATATCTCGCACACCTGGCTAATTTGGTTGTGTATTCTACATCACTATGAACATTTAAAGATATTGGGCATACTATAATAATATTTCACACAGGTATGGTCATGCGAAATTGATCCAATAAGACCCAATGAGTTGTTTAGCGGCCATATTGGGAAAAGGCTTCCATTGGGTTAATGCCTGAATCCTGTGATGGCCCTGTATCTACACATCTTTTAAAAAACCTGTTCTAGCTGTGTGTGTGCAATTTGGCCAAAGTTACAATCCAAAAACATAGCTGCCTTACTACATGGAATTCTATGGCTAATCTTCCAATGGCGTAATATGGGCGATTTTTGAATAATAGTTGTAACTGGTGCTTTCAAAGTTGGTTGTATTATATATAATTTGAAAGGTAATTTCATGACCTTTCAGAACCACTTGTCAAACAACATTTAAAATGTATCAGGGAGCCCTTTTTAAAGCAATTTATACAGGTAACCTTTCGCTAAACCCCGCCCTCCTTGGTTACTGTTGCAACCTCAGACAACATTTTCCTGGGAAGCCCAGTTCCCCATTCAACCACTGGTGAAATCTGCTCACATTGATCTCAAACTGTGTTTCGAATACACAATTAAATTAAACACCCCTTGCTAATCAGGAAACTATTGGGCATGTTGTGGAGGACTGTCATTATAATTGCTTCTTGGGAACCTGGTACAATTATGTTTTACCAGCATGCAGTCATAGCTATAACCACTTTTGGAGCTAAATAGTGCTCTCAAATTGTATTCTGATGTCTACAGCAGACTGAAGTTATATTCATAACATTGCTAACTTAGCTAGCTAACATACATTTTGAGATAACAAATTATATTAAGTGGCTAGCTAGCGAGCAGTAGCAACATTTGGTGGTCAATGAGAGATAGCTAACCAGAGGAGCTAGCAAACAATGTAAGTATAATTTCGGATTAGAATCACAGTAGCAAGTACTCCTGGTGCACTGTTCAATTATTTAGCCATTTAAACAATTGATTTTCTGAAGAAGACTCAGTTTTTGCCATAGCCCTCACTGGCTTTCATGCGATTTAAACATGAGCTTGTGTCGGACTCGAAGACAGTTCCTATCCATTGGAGCGCTGCGATTGGTTGTCCAACATTCTTAGTGTAGGGTCAATTCTTATATGTAGAGGTCAAAGGTCAAAGTTATGTTGACCTGAACATTACGATAATGTTAACCGACACACAGAAAGCTACCATTGCTGCATTGCTATCACACATTTTCCAATTCTAGGGACATAGACCTTCAAAAAAATCACAATGAGACATCGTCACCTGGAGTGAGCCCGACCAACCCCCCTGGCTCATGGACTACATGTGTGAAATAACAATTTAAAGGTCTTGTTTGGTGCTTCAAACGTTTTAAATGAAACATATGTTCAAATGACACCACATAGTCAACGAAAAACTTTATTTAACCATAACAAAAACTAAAATAATAAATGCCAGAACAGCATATATTATTTAAATGATGTTTACACAGTGGATACATTAATGCAGTCTGGGCTGCGGGTCTGCAAAAGTTGTCTTGTTTTTCTTGGTAACCATACAATAACCCTTGGAAAAGTGTTTTTATTCCTCATTGAAATGGCTGCTTTCCCCCTTCAAATACTCCGCTAGCCCATAAATCCCAGCCTTCCAGGTGCTCGAAAACTTGGAACGCCAATTGCTGGGAGGAGAAAGACAGAGAGAAGCGGAAGTTCCTTATGTTCCCGGCTTTCCTCTAAGCCAGAACACAATCCGGGGCAAAGCAGGCTTCTAGAGCATGGGGTTCAGCAGGTCCAGCTCAAACGTAACCGACAGTCGCCATGGGGTTTAGACTGAATACAGCACTAAGAACAGCCAGTGACCGCTTTATAAGCTTGTGGCCGACTCGCAACACAATTTACAACGAAACTACATTTGGCCACTTATTGTCTCCAGTTGACTGTATTTCATATATACACTGCCTAAGGAAGATTGTGTCGTGATTGATCATTATAGACAACAAGATTGAAGACCAAACTTTGACAAATTGACCATGGATATGAAATATTAAATGCTGTATTTACAGCCAGGGGCAAACGAGCTATAAAAGGCTCAGAAGAGTCAAAACAAACAATACCTCACAATGCACAAACAGAAAGAACTGAACTAAATAAGGAGCTGATGAGACCAGGTTAGTAACTAACACAAGTGAAATCAATGAACAAAAATGAAATACAGGGCTATGTTCAAGAACAAAAGGTGAACTAAGAAAACAAATACAGAACCTTACAGTCTAGTAACCTTGCCAGCAGGCATGCCAGCTAAGATAGTTAAACAATCTACTCTAACTTGATTGCAATTCTGAAATGGCTTGGTAGCTAGTTATGAGGTTGGGAGATAGCTAGCCAGCTAGATTGGGAACCTAAAGACAATTTAATAAAATTGCTAGGTGGCTACTATTACAGAGAAACAACAAAACATTTTTGTTTTATTTATTCATCAAGAAGGAATAAATAGGCAATATAGCTTGATCAAATTCATTTACAAATTCATGCTCTACCAACTGAGCTACAAAGGACCAGTTGTCAGGTCACGGAACTTACTATAACGTCCTGATCAACAGTATCAAAATGGGGGGAATTTAATTACAAATCAAGATCTTGGCACTGCTAGGCCATAATGTGTATAGCATTAGATATACATCAAACAGAAAATGAACACACACACTGAATGTTATATACACACATACCTTTCTCTCCTCACCACACCGGTCCAAAGGGGAAAGATCAGTCACATACAACACTAAATGTTCCCTTTACAAGTGAAGCTTGACCGTGTTTGTTTGGTTTGCAGAGTCTGAGCCCAAAAAATGTGAGGGTCCACTTTCACTTTCAAACCTCGCCAAGGCTCCATAGTCTTCCTCTCAATCCAAGTGCTCGGTAATTTAGTATGGAGTTTGTATATTTGTCTGACACCAGTAGCCTTGGGCTTAGAGCATAAATTATGCATAACCAATGTATTTTATTTAAAATTAATTAGCAAGGCACATACAGTAAGTGGGAGTTGTTTGCCAATGGAAAGTGAGAAGGAGAGAGGGAGAGGGGAAGAGCATGGTGGAAGCTGTGGCTGCTGTTCCCTCACCGCTCTCCAGTAGAATATTAATTGTTAATGGAGGTGCTCTAGGCCATGGAAATGCCCACATCGGGCCCTTCTCCCAGCCTGCACTGAGAAAGATGCAGAGCTCATTGTCAAGGCATCGGCTCAGTTGCAGGGAACTAGACCCCGAATGGCGGACATTTCCCAAACCTCAAACCTTCCGTCATTACCCAGGCTAGAAAAACACATTACTATCACGTTTGGCACCACATGCCAAGGAAGCCAGTACCTGTTCTATATTTTACATTTGACTCGCTATGGCACCACAGGCTAATTCATATATAAACAACTTCAAACCAGAGTCCTCCGGTTTCTCACCCCCACTATGACGTCGGTGATCTTTAAATAGAGAGAGAGTCAGGTTAATTTCTCATACGTGCCACAGTGCATTATCTCTGGTGCGGCGAGTCAAATCGGCTCAGCAGTTAACTTTGGGCTTAGCACGCTATGCTAATCATCTGCCTTGTTAAGAGGACTGGACTGATTTCTCTCTTGGCAACTAGCCCGCTTCATTAATTAACATTAACTAATCATGCATGCAGATCGATAGTGTAAATCACATTGGCTGGGAGCACACTTTGGGAAGTTGTATCGTTGCCGCTACAATACAGGATTGGCAAAGTAATCAACTGCACTGACATGTTGGATTAATGGACTTGAAAGTATACAGTGCATTATTAAGTACTGTAAAAAAGTTCCATATTTTGTTACGTTACAGCCTTATTATAAAATATATTCAATTGTTTCCCCCCCCATCAATCTACACACAATACCCCATAATGACAAAGCAAAAACAGGTTTTTAAATTTTTTTGCAAATGTATTACAAATAAAAAACATAAATATCTCATTTACATAAGTATTCAGACCCTTTACTGAGTACTTTGTTGAAGCACCTTTGGCAGCGACTACAGCCTCGCATCTTCTTCAGTATGACGCTACAAGCTTGGCACACCTATATTTGGGGAGTTTCTCCCCTTCTTCTCAGCAGATCCTCTCAAGCTCTGTCAGGTTGGATGGGGAGCGTTGCTGCACAGCTATTTTCAGGTCTCTCCAGAGATGTTCAATCGGGTTCAAGTCCGGGCTCTGGCTGGGCCACTGAAGGACATTCAGAGACTTGTACCGAAGCCACTCTTGCGTTGTCTTGGCTGTGTGCTTAGGGTCGTTGTCCTGTTGGAAGGTGAACCTTTGCCCCAGTCTGAGGTCCCGAGCGCTCTGGAGCAGGTTTTCATCAATGATCTCTCTGTACTTTGCTCCGTTCATCTTTCCCTCGATCCTGACTAGTCTCCCAGTCCCTGCCGCTGAAAAACATCCCCACAGCATAATGCTGCCATCACCAAGCTTTACAGTAGGGAAGTGGCGCTTGGCATTCAGGCCAAAGAGTTCGATCTTGGTTTCATCAGACCAGACAGTCCTTTAGGTGCCTTTTGGCAAACTCCAAGCGGGCTGTCATGTGCCTTTTACTGAGGAGTGGCTTCCATCTGGCCATTCTACCATAAAGGCCTGATTGGTGGAGTGCTGCAGAGATGGTTGTCCTTCTGGAAGGTTCTCCCATCTCCACAGAGGAACTCTGGAGCTCTGTCAGAGTGACCATCGGGTTCTTGGTCACCTCACTGACCAAGGCCCTTCCCCCCCGATTGCTCAGTTTGGCCGGGCGGCCAGCTCTCGGAAGAGTCTTGGTGGTTTCAAACTTCTTCAATTTAAGAATGATGGAGGCCACTGTGTTCTTGGGGACCTTCAATGCTGCAGACATCTTGTGGTACACTTCCCCAGATCTGTGCCTCAACACAATCCTGTCTCTGAGGTCTACGGACAATTCCTTTGACCTCATGGCTTGGTTTTTGCTCTGACATGCACTGTCAACTGTGGGATCTTATATAGACAGGTGTGTTCTTTTCCAAATCATGTCCAATCCATTGAATTTACCACAGGTCGATGATCAATGGAAACAGAAAGCACCTGAGCTCAATTTCGAGTCTCATAGCAAAGGGTCTGAATACTTATGTAAAAAAAATATTTTTGATAAATTTGCAAAAAAATCTAAAAACCTGTTTTTGCTTTGTCATTATGGGGTATTGTGTGTAGATTGATGTGGATTTGTATTTATTTAATCAATTTTAGAATAAGGCTGTAACATAACAAAATGTGGAAAAATGGAAGGGGTCTGAATACTTTCCGAATGCACTGTATATCACATGCTAGTCCCTTGACATCTTTGCCCGACAAGTTAGGCTTTATATTTGGTCCAGGCACATAACAAATATTCCAAAACCAAATGGTGTCCAAATTATGCATGCAAGATCCAAGGGCAAGGAATACTGATAAGGACAAACATTTTAGGGAGATAATGGAATTCTTCTGAAGTTACTTATGAACTGCTTTTGAAAATAAAACTCAAGGGAAAACCATGTCCATGATGAAGAGGGCTTTAACTCATCTTCATCACGCATAATATTCCTCAAACTTAATTAGCAAGACTAGAGGTCATTTATTACTAGGGATCACGGGGAGATAAAAAAAACTGTAATATTGTCTCGACATTGTAACTTAACATTGTAATTGCAGGAAAAAGTTGTCACTGGCTGGAAAAAATTCAGAGTACAGCAAGTTCTGCTTTGAGATGAACCATCAATAATGAAAGCACTTAGGGCCTAGCTGGCATTGGTCAGCCTTGACCCCTAACTCACATCGACCAGCAACACAATTTACCCAGGGCCCAATTAATCCTCCCCAAAACCTATGTGCCTTTTCCACAAGTCCTCTGTGACATACACATGCACACACACACACACACTTTAATCATTTAGCAGACACTCTTATCCAGAGTGACTTACTGGAGCAATTAGGCTTAAGTTCCTTGGTCAAGGGCACATCGACATATTTGTTCTCCTAGTCGGCTCGGGGATTCGAACCAGATACCTTACCGCTAGGTTACATGACACCGTACATCCACAAGCACACACACATAAACAGACACACAGACTCATGTACACAGACATAGACAGACATACACAAGGGCGCGCGGGCACACACAGAAAACACAATAGCTAAAAACGACAGTGTGTGGCAAGACTTTAGAAACAGATAGAGTGACATTGAGTTTTATTTCACTTCTGGTTGTGGTTAGACTGAGAATTTGGGAGATATTTCCTTCTCATTATTGAGAAAACACAGTTGGGAGACAACGCCACGAGGAGCATTTTTCTGCTGAATCATTTTAAGATGAGGTGGATTAGACACAGTATCTTTTTTTGGGGTGGAAATATATAAATTACTAGTTAGCTCTGTACGAGCTCTGTTTAACTGTAAGGCCATGTGGTTGCGGCTAGAATAATATTACCCTGTATTTCTGTGACCACAGGAAATTACCCGACAGAGCCTGAACGTGTCACTTCTCCCCTCTAAGGAAAGTAGACTGGCATTATTGATTTGAAGGAGTGAAAATTATTGGAGAAAGGTCACCAAAAACCATCACTATCCCCACTTCAGTGGCGTGTCCAGAAAATGTTGAATTGGGTGGCCAAGGTGGAGCAAAGGCCCATAACATTTTGAACCTTAATCAATGCAAGGTGGATTTTTGCAACATAATGATGATGGTTCAACAGATTAAATGCCTTAGCTTAGGTTTGGTTCATATCCCTGTTCAAATAAATCATAAATCAATTCCAAAAGTCTTGTTACAGTGTTTGCATTCAAGATTAGGACTTTACATAAACATACAGAAGTAAATTCACTTGAAAGTGCCATCCAGAGTGTGAGTTATACTGTGACATTCGGGGGGTCAAAAATGTTTTAATGGGACCTCCCATAATTGTTTTATGGGCTTCATAGTAAAAGACATGTACAGTTGAAGTCGGAAGTTTACATACACTTAGGTTGGAGTCATTAAAACTTGTTTTTGAACCACTCCACACATTTCTTGTTAACAAACTATAGTTTTGGCAAGTCAGTTAGGACATCTACTTTGTGCATGACACAAGTTATTTTTCCAACAATTGTTTACAGACAGATTATTTCACTTATAATTCACTGTATCACAATTCCACTGGGTCAGAAGTTTACATACACTAAGTTGACTGTGCCTTTCAACTGCTTGGTAAATTCCAGAAAAGGATGTCATGGCTTTAGTAGCTTCTGATAGGCTAATTGCCATCATTTGAGTCAGTTGGAGGTGTACCTGTGGATGTATGTCAAGGCCTACCTTCAAACTCTGTGCCTCTTTGCTTGACATCATGGGAAACTCAGAAAAAAAATTGTAGACCTCCACAAGTCTGGTTCATCCTTGGGAGCAATTTCCAAACGCATGAAGGTACCACGTTCATCTGTACAAACAATTGTACGCAAGTATAAACACCATGGGACCACGCAGCTGTCATACCGCTCAGGAAGGAGACGCGTTCTGTCTCCTAGAGATGAACGTACTTTGGTGCAAAAAGTACAAATCAATCCCAGCACAACAGCAAAGGACCTTGTGAAGATGCTGGAGGAAACAGGTACAAAAGTATCTATATCCACAGTAAAATGTGTCCTATATCGACATAACCTGAAAGGCCCCTCAGCAAGGAAGAAGCCACTGCTCCAAAACCGCCATAAAAAAGCCAGACTACGGTTTGCAACTGCACATGGGGACAAAGCTCATACTTTTTGGAGCAATGTCCTCTGGTCTGATGAAACAAAAATATAACTGTTTGGCCATAATGACCATCATTATGTTTGGAGGAAAAAGGGGGTACCGAAGAACACCATCCCAACCGTGGAGCACGGGGTGGCAGCATCATGCTGTGGGGGTGCTTTGCTGCAGGAGGGACTGGTGCACTTCACAAAATAGATGGCATCATGAGGAAGGAAATTTATGTGGATATATTGAAGCAACATCTCAAGACATCAGTCAGGAAGTTAAAGCTTGGTCGCAAATGGGTCTTCCAAATGGACAATGACCCCAAGCATACTTCCAAAGTTGTGGCAAAATGGCTTAAGGACAACAAAGTCAAGGTATTGGAGTGGCCATCACAAAGCCCAGACCTCAATCCTATAGAAAATTTGTGGGCAGAACTGAAAAGCGTGTACGAGCAAGGAGGCCTACAAACCTGACCCAGTTACACCAGCTCTGTCTGGAGGAATGGGCCAAAATTCACCCAACTTATTGTGGGAAGCTTGTGGAAGGCTACCCGAAACATTTGACCCAAGTTAAACAATTTAAAGGCAATGCTACCAAATACTAATTGAGTGTATGTACACTTCTGACCCACTGGGAATGTGATGAAAGAAATAAAAGCTGAAATAAATCATTCTCTCTATTATTATTCTGACATTTCACATTCTTGAAATAAAGTGGTGATCCTAACTGACCTAAGACAGGGAATTTTTACTAGGATTAAATGTCAGGAATTGTGAAAAACATGTATTTGGCTAAGGTGTATGTAAACTTCCGACATCAACTGTAACTGTAAAAATGTGTTACCTTTTAATGTTTCAAAAAAAAAAGTAGGTTAAATAGGTTACCTGCGCACATTCGTCTACTATAAGTCCAGCATCGAACAGTGTACTGTGCACCTGCCATGTGAATGGAAAGGGACATCTATTACAAACACCATAAGTGTAATTAAAGCAAGCCTACAAAGTGTATTCATGGATGCCATGGGGTGCCAGGCTTCCCCCAAAATGTGTACCATAAAAAAAGAAACAAATTTATAAAAGGATTTCTCATTCTTGTCTATCCGTACTTCAGAATATTCCTTCAATTCGCAAGAGGCTGAATCTATTTCACCAGAGAAAGCATCTAAGTGATTCAAACAGCACCCCTCTATCTTAGTATCTGTAACCCATGTATCTGATGCTGTCTGACCGAAAAGAATGACTTGTCACATCGACAGATTTTTAAACAGGAGAGGAAGTATAGTATTGTTTAAACATTTCTTAAACACACTCCTTAATAAAATAAAATAAAAAATGGCAGCCCACCACTTGGTTTGCTATAAAGCTGAGGGATGGGGCAGGGGAAACAACCACTCCCAAATTCATAAATGGAGCAGTAATTCATGAGATCAAAAACAGTTGAAAATATCACCCTCAGACTTAGTGGAGAATTGATCTGGTATTTCTCAAATCCAACATGGAGTTGGCTGGGGTGGAACACCCAGAGTTCTCCATTTTGGGATTGTTCTTCATCCTCTTTCCCACCCAGGGCAGAAAATGAGGACAGATCGCCTAACTTTCTGTGGCAACTTCCTTTTATTTCACAAACTGAGGCCTGTCGCCGTATATCAAATGCACATATGAAGATGACTTCTCCTATCCAGAGCTCTAGAGCTCTGTTCTGTTGGTTTCCCAGCAATGCTATAGCAATATTTCCCTTTTATTTCTGTTGGGGGGAAAGCTGGGAGTTATTTTATTGTAATCATTCCTTTTTTTTCTTCCACTTTATCAGTCTCTCAGAGCAGTGTTTTCCATCAATTTGTTGGCTGTTTACTGGTGTGTATTTCCACTCAACTCATATGAAGTCACCCCTCACCTTGCGCAATAAGGTTGTCAAACATATGCACATGGCATACGCTTTGTCCAAAAGCTCCATCCTAGACTTCATTGATCATTTCGCAGGTAGTTATTATTAATAATTCTAATTTATGATGGGTTGGAACCACAGTGCCTGGGTTCTCGGGAATCAGAACTAAAAGCCCTGACTAGTTGATTTGAGTTGAATTGATGGCGCTGCTGATACAATCAAGGATCAACGTTTATTGCCCAAACTGCTTTCAGCCATTTCCATTCGAAATGCATTTTCACAGTGTGAACAAAGTCAACACCCAGCCATGCAGTAAATACATCCAAAACAGTTCATGGCCATGTTTCTGAACTTGAGGAAATGAAGGCAAGCATATTTACGCCACGTTGTGAAAAAGGTTATTATTGACATTGACCTCTTGTTCTGTAAGCACTATCCCCCATTTTTACTACTCATAGCTTGGGAGTCGGGATCCCGAGACAGCGCAAAGAGCTCTTTTGCTCTTCACGTAGACTTTACAAGTTGTAAAAGAGAAATAAACACCCGCAGTAGACACTGACAGCAGCTTGTTATAATTCACATTTGAAAGACTGAGGTGAGTGTTGTTTGCATTGCTATCCGCACATATTAGTGACACAAGCAAAACATTTTTGGTAGGAAAAAAATTCAAAGCTCCCAGTCTTTCAGAGGGAAAAGCTGCTCTGGCTGTTTAGAAAAGGCCTTGAGAAATGGCTAGTGAGATACCTGCAGACATAACAGGGTTTTATGACAAGGCCTAGCCTATGAAACTGTCTGTGCTTGACGTTCTACAGTGAGGTCAACTGCAGTGTCTTACAGTTTTGTTCATATTTGTGTCATTCTGAAGTTCACTCACCCAATGGTTATTATCTATGAGGGAAAGCCATTCTACTGTAGGCCAGCTCCTAACAGGGTTAGTTGTACCCAGAGCCCATAGAAAGTCATATATCTCTATATGTGGCTCTGGTTGTACAGGACTGTCAACTATACTGTGACAAGTGAGGTCATAAGCACCACTGTCATTGGAAAAAGCAGGTAACCATGAGTAAAATAGAGTGACAAAGGTCTAACTTGAACTTCCCATGATGACAATATTGCAGGCCTTGTTGGTTATACTAGATATCCCTCTGCATATAATAGCGTTTTTCCACCTACAGTAAGGGAAAAATGTATTTGATCCCCTTGTCACGGTCGTCGTAATGAGTGGACCAAGGCGCAGCGTGAAATGCGTACATCTTTCCTCGGTAAGTCCTCGGTCATAAACACAAACCTACACGGAACAAGATCCCACAAAAGACAAGTGCACAACAGGCTGCCTAAGTATGGTTCCCAATCAGAGACAACAAGCCACAGCTGTCTCTAATTGGGAACCACCCCGGCCAACATAGAAACACATAAACTAGAACAAGAACATAGAAAACGAAACATAGAACCTAACACCCAGAAACTAACACATGGAAACTAACACCCTGGCTCAACATATAAAAGTCCCCAGAGCCAGGGCGTGACACCCCTGCTGATTTTGTATGTTTGCCCACTGACAAAGACATGATCAGTTTATAATTTTAATGGTAGGTTTATTAGAACAGTGAGAGACAGAATAACAACAAAAAAATCCAGAAGAACGCATGTCAAAAATGTTATACATTTATTTGCATTTTAATGAGGGAAATAAGTATTTGACCCCTCTGCAAAACATGACTTAGTACTTGGTGGCAAAACCCTTGTTGGCAATCAAAGAGGTCAGACGTTTCTTGTAGTTGGCCACCAGGTTTGCACACATCTCAGGAGGGATTTTGTCCCACTCCTCTTTGCAGATCTTCTCCAAGTCATTAAGGTTTCTCACCCAGGATTTGATGGTACATGGCCCCATCCGTCGTCCCTTTGATGCGGTGAAGTTGTCCTGTCCCCTTAGCAGAAAAACACCCCCAAAGCATAATGTTTCCACCTCCATGTTTGACGGTGGGGATGGTGTTCTTGGGGTCATAGGCAGCATTCCTCCTCCTCCAAACACGGCGAGTTGAGTTGATGCCAAAGACCTCGATTTTGGTCTCATCTGACCACAACACTTTCACCCACTTCTCCTCTGAATCATTCAGTTGTTCACTGGCAAACTTCAGACGGGCCTGTATATGTTCTTTCTTGAGCAGGGGGACCTTGCGGGCGCTGCAGGATTTCAGTCCTTCACGGTGTAGTGTGTTACCAATTGTTTTCTTGGTGACTATGGTCCCAGCTGCTTTGAGATCATTGACAAGATCCTCCCGTGTAGTTCTGGGCTGATTCCTCACCATTCTCATGATCATTGCAACGCCACGAGGTGAGATCTTGCATGGAGCCCCAGGCCGAGGGAGATTGACAGTTCTTTTGTGTTTCTTCCATTTGCGAATAATCGCACCAACTGTTGTCACCTTCTCACCAAGCTGCTTGGCGATGGTCTTGTAGCCCATTCCAGCCTTGTGTAGGTCTACAATCTTGTCCCTGACATCGTTGGAGAGCTCTTTGGTCTTGGCCATGGTGGAGAGTTTGGAATCTGATTGATTGATTGCTTCTGTGGACGGGTGTCTTTTATACAGGTAACAAGCTGAGATTAGGAGCACTCCCTTTAAGATTGTGCTCCTAATCTCAGCTTGTTACCTGTATAAAAGACACCTGGGAGCCAGAAATCTTTCTGATTGAGAGGGGGTCAAATACTTATTTCCCTCATTAAAATGTAAATCAATTTATAACATTTTTGACATGTGTTTTTCTGGATTTTTTTGTTGTTATTCTGTCTCTCACTGTTCAAATAAACCTAACATTAAAATTATAGACTGATAATTTCTTTGTCAGTGGGCAAACGTACAAAATCAGCAGGGGATCAAATATTTTTTCCCTCACTGTAGGTACTGAATCGTACCGTACCCGAGATGGTACGGGTGGGTCCATTTTTCTATTACGTTTGGGTGAGGTTCGGTTCATGTGGGCCAAAAGCGCAATGTGTAATGTGTACTGAGTGGGCGGAGTTTCGCACTCTCATCCATTCTCTAAAACAGGCTGAATTAATCTAAGCTAAAACAATACATCTGTAAATAATATTGATATATTTTTGATGAGGAAATCTTAGTCACTCCATTTTACATCTAGCTAAGGTGTTTTGTGCATCAATGAGCAGTATTTCTGAAGTTTGACAATGTGCATGAACACAAGTTTAAATTTCCTACCTTAAGGTAGCTTAAATTTGTCCAACAACATTAGATAGCAGACCTGGGATAACTATAGTTTTAGCTATGCTTTGTGGAAAGTATATGTATTTTTCCGGGGGAACAAATGATTACTTAGGAGGTGACTAGAGCTATTTGAATAAAGATCCCCAAAAATGACTACTTTTTAAAACTGTTTGAATACAGACCTCAGAAAGTGATTACTTTAAAAACTATCTGAATACAGATCTAAGAAAGTAACATTTTTAAAGAGTAACACCTTAAAAAAGAGTCGTGTCGTGGATCAGAAATCCAGTAAGTATCTGGTGTGACCACCTTTTGCCTCATGCAGCGTGACACATCTCCTATGCATAGAGTTGATCAGGCTGTTGATTGTGGCCCGTGGAATGTTGTCCCACTCCTCTTCAATGGCTGTGTGAAGTTGCTGGATATTGGCGGGAACTGGAACACGGTGTCGTACACATCAATCCAAAGCATCCCAAACATGCTCAATGGGTGACATGTCTGGTGAGTATGCAGGCCATGGAAGAACTGGGACATTTTCAGATTCCAGGAATTGTGTACAGATCCTTGCGACATGGGGCTGTACATTATCATGCTGAAACATGAGGTGATGGCGACGGATGAATGGCACAACAATGGACCTTAGCATCTCGTCATGGTATCTCTGTGCATTCAAATTGCCATTGATAAAATGCAATTGTGTTCGTTGTCAGTAGTTTATGCCTGCCCATACCATAACCCCACCGCCACCATGGGGCACTCTGTTCACAAAGTTGACATCAGTAAACTGCTCACCACATGACGCCATACATGCTTCATCTGTCAAGAGCACACTTCTCCAGCGTGCCAGTGGCCATTGAAGGTGAGCATTGGTCGGTTATGACGCCGATCTGCAGTCAGGCCAAGACCTTGGTGAGGAAGACGAGCAAGTAGATGAGCCTCCCTGAAGCGGTTTCTGACAGTTGGTGCAGAAATTCTTCGGTTGTGCAAACCCACTGTTTTATCAGCTGTCCATGATTGCTGGTCTGAGGCGATACCGCAGGTGAAGAAGCCGGATGTGGCGGTCCTGGGTTGGCATGGTTACACGTGGTCAGCTGTTGTGAAGCCGATTGGACGTACTGCCAAATTCTCTAAAACGCTGTTGGCGGCAGCTTATGGTAGAGAAATTAAATAAAATTATCTGGCAACAGCTATGGTGGACATTCCTGCAGTCAGCATGCCAATTGTACGCTCCCTCCAAACTTGAGACATCTGTGGCATTGTGTTGTGTGACAAAACTGCACATTTTAGGGTGGCCTTGAATTGTCCCCAGCACAAGGTGCACCTGTGTAATGATCATGCTGTTTAAATCAACTTCTTGATATGCCACACCTGTCAAATGGATGGATTATCATGGCAAAGAAGAAATGCTCACTAACAGGGATGTAAACAAATGTGTGCACAAAAGTTTAGAGAAATACACTTTTTGTGCGTATGGAACATTTCTGGGATCTTCTATTTTAGCTCACGAAACATGGGACCAACACTTTAAATGTTGCTTTTATATTTTTGTTCAGTGTATGTGAATACGGATCTAAGGAAGTTACTACTTTTCTGAAACTATTGGATTGGCTCCTTTCAACTAATGGCAGGGCTGTATCTGGAACTGCGTGTTGAAGATAGAAATAGAAATATAGCTGCGAGCAACAATAAACAGGGTTCACAGGATGACAGATAGTTCCTACTCTATCATGTAGGAACTATCTTCCTTTATGTGCAATCAGTGAAAGCATTACCATGTTGATTTAAATCTCAGTTGGTAGACTTCATATTAGCGTTGCAAAAATACTTCAATACACTCTCACAGCTGTAATACGCTGTCTGCGCAAGCGGCAGGACTTCTGGTTTCTAATTTGACCAAATAAAATATCCACTGTTCACTACATAATAGTGCAGCAATATGTGATTATACAGATACTGTATACTAATCACAATATTTCACAGTGTTCATCTGCATAATTTAAATCGAACATTCATTTGCATGAGACAAAGTCCACTTGATCAATAGATATTGCTCTAGTATCCTACGGTGCCACTGGTGCCATCTGAGGGTAAGTGTTTCAAACACATACTATACCATATTTAAAGGGATAGTTTACTCAGAATAGAACAAACTATTATGATTTTCCACCTACCTTGGCTGTAGTTGATTGAAGAAGGCAGTTTTGGGATATTAGTTTCCATATTTTGTATTTCTCAGTAACACTTAACGTTAAACTGTTATTGTGCCTGTGTAATGTATCTGTAACTACTTTTGGAGCAACATTTTATTAGCATGTTGTTACATACTACTTTGGTAATTGCATTTTAACTGCATAGCAATGAGCTGAGTTTTTGTAACTACTGTACACAAGAAGAATAATGACTGTTCCATATTCCACTTATGTATTAACAAAATCCTATGCAGCAACAATGCTGCTATTTTAAAAATCACAAAGTTACTAAACATGTATAAGAACTTGAGTGTTACTGTACTACCTTGTGTCTCACTCATTATGAAAATATATGTGTTAGTCATTTTGAAACTGTAAAAGTGGTCGACAATAATGTTGAGGTGATTCCATGTCCCGTATGTATTTAATTCTAGGCGATAGGCTACAGTGGGTATCATAAGTATTCACCCTCTTGGATATTTTCAAATGTTGTTGCGTTACAAAGTGGGATTGAAATAGATTTAATTGTGAGTGTTTTTATCATTGATCTACACAAAATTGGTGACTTTAAAACAGCTATGAAGTTCAATGGCTGTGATGGGAGAAAAGTGAGGATGGTTCAGCAACATTGTAGTGACTCCACAGTAATGACATAAATGACAGAGTGAAAAGAAGAATAAAAGTATACAGAATAAAATTATTCCAAGGCACTAAAGTAATACTGAAAAAAAAAAAACACAGCAAAGGAATACACTTTTTTGGACTAAACGCAAAGCCTTATGTTTGGGGCAAATCAAACACAACACATAACTGAGTAACTGCCTCCTTATCTTCAAGCATGGTGGTGGCTGCATCATGGTATGGGGATGATTGACATCGGCAAAGACTGGGGAGTTTTTCAGGATAAAAATAAATGGGATGGCACTAAGCAGCAAAATCCTACAGAAAAACTTGCTTTACACCAGACACTAGGAGAGGAATTCCCCTTTCAGCAAGACAATAACCTAAACACAAGGCCAAATCTATACTGGAGTTGGTTACCAACAAGACAGTGAATGTTCCTGAGTAACATAAATCTGCATGAAAATCTATGGCAAGACTTGATAATTGCTGTCTCCCAGTATCCTGCCCTGAACCTCAGACACTGTCACTAGCCGGCTACCACCGGTATTCTACCCTGTAACTTAGAGACCGCTGACCTACACTACCAGTCAAAAGTTTGGACACACCAAGGGTTTTTCTTTATTTATATAATTTTTTACATTGTAGAATAATAGTTAAAACATGAACACTATGAAATAATACATATGGAATCATGTAGTAACCAAAAAGGTGTTAAACAAATCCAAATATATTTTAGATTTTAGATTCTTCAAATAGCCACCCTTTGCCTTCATGACAGCTTTGCACACTCTTGGCATTCTCTCAACCAGCTTCACCTGGAATACTTTCCCAACAGTTTTGAAGGAGTTCCCACATATGCTGAGCACTTTTTGGCTGCTTTTCCTTCACTCTGCGGTCCGACTCATCCCAAACCATCTCAATTGGGTTGAGGTTGGGGGATTGTGGAGGCCAGGTCATCTGATGCAGCACTCCATCACTCTCCTTCTTGGTAAAATAGCCCTTACACAGCCTGGAGGTGTGTTGGGTCATTGTCCTTTTGGAAAACAAATGATAGTCCCACTAATCCCAAACCAGATGGGATGGCATATCGCTGCAAAATGCTGTGGTAGCCATGCTGGTTAAGTGTGCCTTGAATTCTAAATAAATCACAGACAAAGTCACCAGCAAAGCACCCACACACCATAACACCTCCTCCTCCATGCTTTACGGTGGGAACTACACATGCGGAGATCATCCGTTCACCCACACCGCGTCTCACAAAGACACAGTGGTTTGAACCAAAAATCTCCAATTTGGACTCCAGACCAAAGGACACATTTCCACCGGTCTAATGTCATTTTCTCGTGTTTCTTGGCCCAAGCAGGTCTCTTCTTCTTATTGGTGTCCTTTAGTAGTGGTTTCTTTGCAGCAATTCGACCATGAAGGCCTGATTCACACAATCTCCTCTGAACAGTTGATGTTGAGATGTTGTTACTTGAACTCTGTGAAGCATTTATTTGGGCTGCAATTTCTGAGGCTGGTAACTCTAATGAAGTTATCCTCATAACTCTGGGACTTCCATTCCTGTGGCGGTCCTCATGAGAGCCAGTTTCATCATAGCGCTTGATGGTTTTTGCGACTGCACTTGAAGAAACTTTCAAAGTTCTTGAAATGTTCCGTATTGACTGACCTTCATGTCTTAAAGTAATGATGGGCTGTCGTTTCTCTTTGCTTATTTGAGCTGTTCTTGCCATAGTATAGACTTTTACCAAATAGGGCTATCTTCTGTATACCCCCCCCCACCTTGTCACAACACAACACAAGGAAAGAAACACAACTGATTGGCTCAAACTCATTAAGAATGAAAGAAATTCCACAAATTAACTTTTAAGAAGGCACACCTGTTAATTTAAATGCATTCCTGGTGACTACCTCAGTAAGCTGGTTGAGAGAATGCCTAGAGTGTGCAAAGCTGTCATCAAGGCAAAATGTGGCTATTTGAAGAATCTCAAAAATAAAATATACACCACCGGTCAAAAGTTTTAGAACACCTACTCATTCAAGGGTTTTTCTTTATTTTTACTATTTTCTACATTGTAGACTAATAGTGAAGACATCAAAACTATAAAATAACACATATGGAATAATTTACTAACCAAAAAATTGTTAAACAAATCAAAACATATTTTATATTTGAGATTCTTCAAATAGCCACCCTTTGCCTTGATGACAGCTTTGCACACTCTTGGCATTCTCTCAATCAGCTTAATATAATAATAATATGCCATTTAGCAGACGCTTTTATCCAAAGCGACTTACAGCTTCATGAGGTAGTCACCTGGAATGCATTTCAATTAACAGCAGACATTGAATATCCCTTTGAGCAAGGGGAAGTTATTAGTTACACTTTGGATGGTCTATCAATACACCCTGTCACTACAAAGATATATGTGTCCTTCCTAACTCAGTTGCCGGAGAGAAAAGAAACCGCTCAGGGATTTCACCATGAGGCCAATGGTGACTTTAAAACAGTTACAGAGTTGAATGGCTGTGTTAGGACAAAAACTGAGGATGTGAAAAAAAGAAAGCCTGTAAAGAATAAAAACATTTTCAATAAATGTGCAAACATTTCTATAAACCTAGTCCCTGTGCCCAAGAACGCCAAGGTAACCTGTCTAAATGACTATTTCCCCGTAGCACTCACATCTGTATCCATGAAATGATTTGAAAGTCATGGCTCACATCAACACCATCCTCCCAGACACCCTGTACCAACTCCAATTCGCATACCCCCTCCCCCAACAGATCCACAGATGATGCAATCTCTATTGCACTCCACAGCTGGACAAAAGGAACACCTATGTGAGAATGCTGTTCATTGACTACAGCTCAGTGTTCAACACAATAGTGTCCTCCAAGCTCATCGCTAAGCTAAGAACACTGGGACGGAACACCTCCCTCTGCAACTGGATCCTGGACTTCCTGACGGGCCACCCCCAGGTGGTGAGGGTAGGCAACAACACATCCTCCATGCTGACCCTCAACAGGGTTGCGTGCTTAGTCCCCTCCTGTTCCTCCTGTTGACCCATGACAGCAAGACTCCAAACCATCATTAGGTTTGCAGATGACACGACGGTGGTAGGCCTGATCACCGACGACGATGAGACAGCCTATAGGTAGGAGGTCAGAGACCTGGCAGTGTGCCAGGGCAACAACCTCTCCCTCAACTTCAGCAAGGCAAAAGAGCTGATCGTGGACTACAGGAAACGGAGGGCCGAGCCTGCCACAATTCGCATTGACGGGGTTGTAGTGGAGCGAGAGCTTCAAGTTCCTTGGTGTTTACATCAGTAAGGACCTATTATGGTCCAAACACACCAACACAGTCGTGAAAAGGGCACGACAATGCCTCTTCCCTGTCAAGAGGCTGAAAGGATTTGGCATGGTCACCCAGATCCTCAAAAGGTTATACAGCTGCACCTTTGAGAGCATCTTGACTGGCTGCATCACAACTTGGTAAGGAACTGCTTGGCATCCGACCATAAGGCACTACAGAGGGTAGTGCGTACGGCCCAGTACATCACTGGGGCCAAGCTCCCTGCCATCCAGGACCTCTATACCAGGCAGTGTCAGAGGAAGGCCACATGCGCCGAATACAACAGGTGTAGACATTACAGTGAAATGCTTACTTACATGCCCTTAACCTACAATGCAGTTTTTTAAAGAAAAAGTACAATTCAAAAAAGTGTTAAGTAAAAAAATATAAAAGCAAATAACTAACCAGCAGCAGTAAAACAAAATAACAGTAGGGAGGCTATATACAGGGGGTTACCGGTGCAGAGTCAATGTGCGGGGGCACCGGCTAGTCGAGGTAATTGAGGTAATATGTACATGTGGGAAGAGTTAAAGTGACTATGTATAGATAATAAACAGAGTAGCAGCAGTCTCCTGAGGTGGAATAGGCTTTGTGTGGCCCCCTTCACGACTGTCTTGGTGTGTTTGGACCATGATAGTTTGTTGGTGATGTGGACACCAAGGAACTTGAAGCTCTCAACCTGTTCCACTACAGGCCCATCGATGAGAATGGGGGCGTGCTCAGTCCTCTTATTTTTCCTTTAGTCCACAATCATCTCCCTTGTCTTGATCACGTTGAGGGAGAGGTTGTTATCCTGGCACCACACGGCCAGGTCTCTTACCTCCTCCCTATAGGCTGTCTCATCGTTGTCGGTGATCAGGCCTACCACTGTTGTGTCATCGGCAAACTTAATGATGGTGTTTGAGTCGTGCCTGGCCATGCAGTCATGGGTGAACAGGGAGTACAGGAGAGGACTGAGCACGAACCCCTGAGGGGCCCCCGTGTTGAGAATCAGCATTGCAGATGTGTTGTTACCTACCCTTACCACCTGGGGGCGGCCCGTCAGAAAGTCCAGGAATGCAGTTGCAGAGAGAGGTGTTTAGTCCCAGGGTTCTTAGCTTATTGATGAGCTTTGAGGGCACTATGGTGTTGAACGCTGAGCTGTAGTGAATTCATAGCATTCTCACGTAGGTGTGCCTCTTGTCAAGGTGGGAAAGGGCAGTGTGGAGTGCAATAGAGATTGCATCATCTGTGGATCTGTTGGGGCGGTATGCAAATTGGAATGGGTCTAAGGTTTCTGGGATAATGGTGTTGATGTGAGCCATGACCAGCCTTTCAAAGCACTTCATGGCTACAGACGTGAGTGCTACGGGTCGGTAGTCATTTAGGCAGGTTATCTTAGTGTCCTTGGGCACAGGGACTATGATAATCTGCTTGAAACATGTTGGTATAACAAACTCAGTCAGGGACATGTTGAAAATGTCAGTGAAGACACTTGCCAGTTGGTAAGTGCATGCTCGGAGTACACGTCCTGGTAATCCGTCTGGCCCTGCGGCCTTGTGAATGTTGACCTGCTTAAAAGTCTTACTCACATCGGCTACGGAGAGCGTGATCACATAGTCGTCCGGAACAGCTGAGGCTCTCATGCATGCTTCAGTGTTGCTTGCCTCGAAGCGAGCATATAAGTGATTTAGCTCGACTGGTAGGCTTGTGTCACTAGGCAGCTCGCGGCTGTGCTTCCCTTTGTAGTCTGTAATAGTTTTCAAGCCCTGCCATATCCGATGAGCGTCAGAGCCGGTGTAGTACGATTCAATCTTAGTCCTGTATTGACTCTTTGCCTGTTTGATGGTTCGTCGGAGGGCATAGTGGGATTTCTTATAAGCGTCCAGGTTAGAGTCCCGCTCCTTGAAAGCGGCAGCTCTATTGTTTAGCTCAGTGCGGATGTTGCCTGTAATCCATGGCTTCTGGATGGAGCATGTATGTACAGTCACTGTGGGGACGACGTCATCGATGCACTTATTGATGAAGCCAGTGACTGATGTGGTGTACTCCTCAATGCTATCGGAAGAATCCCGGAACATACTCCAGTCTGTGCTATCAAAACAGTCCTGTAGCTTAGCATCTGCGTCATCTGACCACTTTTGTCAGAGTCACTGGTGCTTCCTGCTTTAGTTTTTGCTTATAAGCAGGAATCAGGAGGATAGGGTTATGGTCAGATTTGCCAAATGGAGGGTGAGGGAGAGCTTTGTATGAGTCTCTGTGTGTGTGTGGACACTTGCCACCCAAGTCATAGACTGTTCTTTCTGCTACCTCACAGCAAACGGTACCGGAGCGCCAAGTCTGGGACCAAAAGGCTCCTGAACAGCTTTTACCCCTAAGCCATAAGACTGCTGAACAGTTAATCAAATGGCTACCCTGACTATTTGCAATAACCCTTTTTTTATTTGCGCTGACTTTCTTTCACCGGCTCTAAGCACACTCACTGGACTCTACCCACACACTCATACATAGTACACTGACACTCCAACACACACATACACACTCCCAGACTACATAGGCTCACAAACACAAAACACACACACACACTCACATAGACACACTTCCACACTCTTCACATTCACTGCTGCTGCTCCTCAGTTTATTATCTATCCTGATTGCCTAGTCACTTTTACCCCTACATATTACCACAATTACCTCAACTACGTCATATCCCTGTACATTGACTCGGTACTGGTACTCCTTGTATATAGTCTCGTTATAGTTATTTTATCGTGTTACTATTTCCTTTTTTATTTAGTGCATATTTTTCTTAATTTTTAAATCTGCATTGTTGGGAAACGCCTTGTAAGTAAGCATTTCATGGTAAAGTCTTCACCTGCTGTATTCAGCGCATGTGACAAATACAATTTTATTTGATATCTTGTGTAAATTCATCCGGTGTAGATACGTATAGGTTGCATTTGGATTACCGTTACAGTGCTATTTGGGCTGTTATTGGATTCGTTCTGACTTGTCTGTATTTCTTGTTGTTCTTTCAGTTTTTTTTTGTTTTTATCTATTTATTATTTGTGTACCTGTTTGACATTTACTGCATTGTTTGGAGCAAGTAAATAAGCATTTCCCTGGACCAGCTGTAACTTCTGCTGAACTGTGTAAGCGACCAATAAACTTTTGTTTGATTTTTGATTTGATTAGATGCCTTCAAATCTTTTTTGGTTTTCTGAGAGGTATTCAAAATACTTTCAAATAGTATTTGTTTGTCTGAGACCTGTATTTGAATATCATAGAAAATAGTTGCATTTTAGTTTAAACTCTATATAAAAACAATATTCGACTACCTCGAGTATTTAAAAAGTTGGAATTTTCAAATAAACCACAAAATACAACTATTTTCTCTCCATGTCTGTTAACTAGATTGTTAGCTGAGCCAGCCAGTCAGAAACAAAAGTGATGCTGCTAACCAGCTACCCAGTGCTGCACACACAATGTTTATTTTTTTCACCAAACCTAGCTAATGTAGCTTAGTTATTAGCTAGCTAACATTATTATTAGTTTTCAAGAAGCAGCTACCTACTGCTGAGTGCAGTAGCCTCCCGTGATCCACAGCTGGCCCAAAGTAGTGTCACAGAGAAACATGCTGATCTACAAAATGATTGCTGATAACGTTCCCTCTTATTTGGCGCAGCATGTCTACAACTTCAGCGTAAATGAAATAAGCTAAGCAATCAGTTTATGTCAGAAGAGGTAGAGATAGCTAATGTTAGCTATGTCAGTTTGGTATTCAGCTAATGTTAGCTACAACAAGTTGATCAGGTCATGGCGACCGACATAGTTGCACATCATTTTTGCAGGAGGTAGCCACAGCTTTGTTTTTATTTCCTCGCAATTGCACATTGTTAAGTCACTGTCACAATATTAAGGTTTAATTCAAATATACTATACATTCTTTATGGATTTCATTTTATTTTTATGAATAATCTTTGTTAATGATATTATGAATAGGAACGGTGGAGTTATGTCACATGTGCAGTTAACAAAAATATATGGAAATGTTTGCTCTATCCAAAATTACAACCAACTGATTGCAGCATTATCACAAAAATGGAGGAGGCAAGTGGAAGGGGGAGAAGATAGCAAACTTCTTTGTCTACCCTTTGTTAAAGACCAAAATTGGCACTCACAAAAATGTCATAAACAAATATACCAGACAGCGGCGCCATACAGGTTGCAACATAGTTGGGAAGATATTTTCGATGTGCTGATTCCGTGGCACATGGTTTATGAACTGATATACAAAACAACGCTTGATTCAAAATTTACCGTTTTTCAATTTAATCGCCTAAGGTCGATGTCCACGCCCCCGTGGAAATCTAAATAGCGTAATCCAAAAATCTCTATTATTACCTCTCTATGGAAAGATGAGACTCTCACGACGATGGTGTTCTCTGTTTTCCTCTACGACCCCCACAATCGTCTTGGGACTCGTCTGAAGTCGGTACAGCCGATCTGCCAAGCTCTGTCTGTAGCTTCCGAACAGTTTGGGCTACACACTAATATGACGCCTCTGTGCAAAGGTGAGACGAACACATACATGTCCGTTTTGTTGCTCTAGAACACCCACAGGCCTCACAAGACTCGTCTGAAGGTCCCCCGGTACCAGTTGACCCAAAAATAACAAATAAATAGAAAATTCACTGTCACAACGTATTTTAATGAAACAGGCAGGGGGATTGAGCCTGGTACAGTAAAAACAAAAATAAACAAATCTCCTCTTTCTAAAGATATAATTTCACTGTACTGTATATAATAATATGGATATGTATACTATCTGAATAGTGTGTACATTGTATTTGTGTTGTCTCTTGGTGTCTTTCCAATATAAACTCAGCAAAAAAAGAACCGTCCCTTTTTCAGGACCCTGTCTTTCAAAGATAATTCGTAAATATCCAAATAACGTAACAGATCTTCATTGTAAAGGGTTTAAACACAGTTTCCCATGCTTGTTCAGTGAACCATAAACAATTAATGAACATGCACCTGTGGAACGGTCGTTATGACACTAACAGCTTGCAGAAGGTAGGCAATTACAAAAAAAACTGACCTGTAGTCGTCGGGTGAGGTTGTGTCTCTCTCTGGCAGGAGGTAAGTTTGGCTCATATGGCTTATATGGTGTCGAGTAAAGCTTAAACCATGTATTTAGATTGTAGTTAGGTATTGTAGGTAGTTATCGTAGGTCATTATAGTTATCGTAGGTTATAGTATGTAAGTATTGTAGGTAAGTAATGTATTCGGCTGAGCCCGGTGAAGCACGAGGCTAGCTAACCCACTACCTGGACTAGCTAGCGGGTAGCTACTGGTAACTATTAGCAACTGTGGATAGTTGTTTCACGCTTGAGAGTACCTGTAATTACGCCAGCTAGCTGCCTACCATTCAGCTGTTTTTCTAACCTCATTGTCTGAAGCATTAACGTTAGGTAGTTAGTAGCTACTGTGCTCGAAATGTAGCTAGCTTGTTGCTACCTGGATAGCTACTAAACAATAGCTGGAATGACCTAGCGAACAGATGCGAACTGGCTGAGTCGATTCAGTGGCTAGCTTTGCACTTGGCTAGCTAACAGTAGCTGCTAGGGGTAAGTTATAACCTACATTTGTGTTTTGTTTTTACATACTGGTAACCAGAGTCATTCAAGGGAATTCGGGACATGGCTGACTAGTTAACGTTAGCTTGGCTCTCTCTGTGTGTTCGTGCCGTGGGAGGAGGGTTTTTTTGTTGGCAGAAAGCAATGGCTAGCCAGTATGCTAACTATTCTAGCTAACTAACTGGCTGAATAAGTTGACGACGGACTCGCTCAAGCTGTCGGGACTAACCCACAACGTTAGACACGGACACGAATGATCTGCTTTGCGTGTTGACACACTTGTGGTTTGTTGTGACCGAGTATTGGTGCTAAACCGTGTTGTTGGAGGATGGCATGCTAGTTGGCTGTGGCGTCATAGGATTCGGTGCCCTGGACGGCTTTCACGGAAGAATACTGTACCAAGTTAGCTAGCTGAATAAACTAAGTTAGTCTATTCCAAGAAAACATTGAACCGCTGTAGTTTACAACAATTATAGTTTCTGAGGTGGAAGTTGGGAGAGTTATATTTGTGTGTTTCAGTGAAACATAAGTGAGGGGGCCCCGCTCTCTCGCTTTCCCAGATGTTTAGTTCATTTCATTCCGATCTCCTTTGCATTATTGTAGCCATTTTCTGTAGCCTGTCAACTATGCGTCTGTCTATCCCTGTTCTCTCCTCTCCGCACAGGCTATACAAACGCCTCACACCGCATGGCTGCTGCCACTCTAACCTGGTGGTCCCTGCGTGCACGACCCACGTGGAGTTCCAGGTCTCCGGCAGCCTCTGGAACTGCCGTTCTGCGGCCAACAAGGCAGAGTTCATCTCAGCCTATGCTACCCTCCAGTCCCTCGACTTCTTGGCGCTGACGGAAACATGGATTACCACTGAAAACATTGCTACTCCTACTGCTCTCTCCTCGTCTGACCATGTGTTCTCGCATACCCCGAGAGCATCTGGTCAGCGGGGTGGTGGCACAGGAATTCTCATCTCTCCCAAGTGGACATTCTCTCTTTTTCCCCTGACCCATCTGTCTATCTCCTCATTTGAATTCCATGCTGTCACAGTCACTAGCCCATTCAAGCTTAACATCATTATCATTTATCGACCTCCAGGTTCCCTTGGAGAGTTAATCAATGAGCTTGACGCCTTGATAAGTTCCTTGCCTGAGGATGGCTCACCCCTCACAGTTCTGGCTGACTTTAACCTCCCTACGTCTACCTTTGACGCATTTCTTTCTGCCTCCTTCTTTCCACTCCTCTCCTCTTTTGACCTCACCCTCTCACCGTCCCCCCCTACTCACAAGGCAGGCAATACGCTTGACCTCATCTTTACTAGATGCTGTTCTTCTACTAATCTCACTGCAACTCCCCTCCATGTCTCTGACCACTACTTTGTATCCTTTTCTCTCTCGCTCTCCTCCAACACTACTCACTCTGCCCCTACTCAGATGGTAATGCGCCGTCGCAACCTTCGCTCTCTCTCCCGCTACTCTCTCCTCTTCCATCCTATCATCTCTTCCCTCTACTCAATCCTTCTCCCTCCAATCTCCTGATTCTGCCTCCTCAACCCTCCTCTCCTCCCTTTCTGCATCCTTTGACTCTCTATGTCCCCTATCCTCCCGGCCAGCTCGGTCCTCCCCTCCTGCTCCGTGGCTTGACGACTCATTGCAAGCTCACAGAACAGGGCTCCGGGCAGCCGAGCGGAAATGGAGGAAAACTAGACTCCCTGCGGACCTGGCATATTTTCACTCCCTCCTCTCTACATTTTCTTCCTCTGTTTCTGCTGCTAAAGCCACTTTCTACCACTCTAAATTCCAAGCATCTGCCTCTAACCCTAGGAAGCTCTTTGCCACCTTCTCCTCCCTGATGAATCCTCCTCCTCCCCCCACTCCCTCTCTGTGGATGACTTCGTCAACCATTTTGAAAAGAAGGTTGACGACATCCGATCCTCGTTTGTTAAGTCAAATGACACTGCTGGTCCTGCTCACTCTGCCCTACCCTATGCTTTGACTTCTTTCTCACCTCTCTCTCCAGATGAAATCTTACGACTTGTGACGGCCGGCCGCCCAACAACCTGCCCGCTTGACCCTATCCCCTCCTCTCTTCTCCAGACCATTTCCGGAGACCTTCTCCCTTACCTCACCTCGCTCATCAACTCATCCTTGACCGCTGGCTATGTCCCTTCCGTCTTCAAGAGAGCGAGAGTTGCACCCCTTCTCAAAAAACCTACACTCGATCCCTCCGATGTCAACAACTACAGACCAGTATCCCTTCTTTCTTTTCTCTCCAAAACTCTTGAGCGTGCCGTCTTTAGCCAACTCTCTTGCTATCTCTCTCAGAATGACCTTCTTGATCCAAACCAGTCAGGTTTCAAGACTGGTCATTCAACTGAGACTGCTCTTCTCTGTGTCATGGAGGCTCTCCGCACTGCTAAAGCTAACTCTCTCTCCTCTGCTCTTGTCCTTCTAGACCTGTCTGCTGCCTTTGATACTGTGAACCATCAGATCCTCCTCTCCACCCTCTCCGAGTTGGGCATTTCCAGGCGCGGCTCACTCTTGGATTGCATCCTACCTGACAGGTCGCTCCTACCAAGTGGCGTGGCGAGAATCTGTCTCCGCACCACGTGCTCTCACCACTGGTGTCGCCCAGGGCTCAGTTCTAGGCCCTCTCCTATTCTTGCTATACACCAAGTCACTTGGCTCTGTCATATCCTCACATAGACTCTCCTATCATTGCTATGCAGACGACACACAACTAATCTTCTCCTTTCCCCCTTCTGATAACCAGGTGGCGAATCGCATCTCTGCATGTCTGGCAGACATATCAGTGTGGATGACGGATCTCACCTCAAGCTGAACCTTGGCAAGACGGAGCTGCTCTTCCTCCCGGGGAAGGACTGCCCGTTCCATGATCTCGCCATCACGGTTGACAACTCCGTTGTGTCCTCCTCCCAGAGTGCAAAAAGCCTTGGCGTGACCCTGGACAACAACCTGTCATTCACTGCTAACATCAAGGCAGTGACCCGATCCTGTAGGTTCATGCTCTACAACATTCGGAGAGTACGACCCTGCCTTACACAGGAAGCTGCACAGGTCCTAATCCAGGCACTTGTCATCTCCTGTCTGGATTACTGCAACTCGCTGTTGGCTGGGCTCCCTGCCTGTGCCATTAAACCCCTACAACTCATCCAGAATGCCGCAGCCCATCTGGTGTTCAACCTTCCCAAGTTCTCTCATGTCACCCCGCTCCTCCGCACACTCCACTGGCTTCCAGTTGAAGACCATGGTGCTTGCCTACGGAGCTGTGAGTGGAACGGCACCTCCGTACCTTCAGGCTCTGATCAGTCCCTACACCCAAACGAGGGCATTGCGTTCGTCCACCTCTGGCCTGCTAGCCCCCCTACCTCTGCGGAAGCACAGTTCCCGCTCAGCCCAGTCAAAACTGTTCGCTCACGACACCAGGACGGCGGAGTCACTCACCACCTTCCGGAGACACTTGAAACCCCACCTCTTTAAGGAATACCTGGGATAGGATAAAGTAATCCTTACCCCACCCACCCAAAAAAAAAAGAAAAAAAAGAAAATCATATTGTAAAGTGGTTATCCCACTGGCTATAAGGTGAATGCACCAATTTGTAAGTTGCTCTGGATAAGAGTGTCTGCTAAATGACGTAAATGTAATTAAGGTCACAGTTATAAAAACGTAGGACACTAAAGAGGCCTTTTCTACTGACTCTGAAAAACACCAAAAGAAAGATGCCCAGGGTCCCCACTTATCTGCGTGAACATGCCTTAGGCATGCTGCAAGGAGGCATGAGTACTGCAGATGTGGCCAGGGCAATAAATTACAATGTCCGTACTGTGAGACGCCTAAGACAGGATGGACAGGTGATCGTCCTCGCAGTGGCAGACCATGTGTAACAACTCCTGCACAGGATCGGTACATCCGAACATCACACCTGCAGGACAGGTACAGGATGGCAACAACAACTGCCCGAGTTACACCAGGAACGCACATTACCTCCATCAGTGCTCAGACTGTCCGCAAAAGGCTGAGAGAGGCTGAACTGAGAGCTTGTAGGCCTGTTGTAAGGCAGGTCCTCACCAGACATCACCGGCAACAACGTCGCCTATGGGCAGAAACCCACCGTCGCTGGACCAGACAGGACTGGCAAAAAGTGCTCTTCACTGACGAGTCGCGGTTTTGTCTCACTAAGGGTGATGGTCGGATTCGCGTTTATCGTCAAATGAATGAGCGTTACACCGAGGCCTGTACTCTGGAGCGGGATCGATTTGGAGGTGGAGGGTCCGTCATGGTCTGGGGCGGTGTGTCACAGCATCATCAGACTGAGCATGTTGTCATTGCATGCAATATCAACGATGTGCGTTACAGGGAAGACATCCTCCTCCCTCATGTGGTACCCTTCCTGCAGGCTCATCCTAACATGACCCTCCAGCATGACAATGCCACCAGCCATACTGCTCGTTCTGTGCGTGATTTCCTGCAAGACAGGAATGTCAGTGTTCTGCCATGGCCAGCGAAGAGCCCGGATCTCAATCCCATTGAGCACGTCTGGGACTTGTTGGATTGGAGGGTGAGGGCTAGGGCCATTCCCTCCAGAAATGTCAGGGAACTAGCAGGTGCCTTGGTGGAAGAGTGGGGTAACATCTCACAGCAAGAACTGGCAAATCTGGTGCAGTCCATGAGGATGAGATGCTCTGCAGTACTTAATGCAGCTGGTGGCCACACCAGATACTGACTGTTACTTTTGATTTTGACCCCCTCCTTTGTTCAGGGACACATTATTCAATTTCTGTTAGTCACATGTCTGTGGAACTTGTTCAGTTTATGTGTCAGTTGTTGAATCTTGTTATGTTCATACAAATATTTACACATGTTAAGTTTGATGAAAATAAATGCAGTTGACAGTAAGAGGACCATTCTTTTTTTGCTGAGTTTATAACCCTTTGACGCGTACGATCACATATTTGTGATCATTGTTGAGTGGTCCCTGCAGCATACCATCGCAAATATGTGATTGGAACAGTAGCAACAGAACGTATGATGCAACAAATGTGTCTAAACAGAATTGTTGTCTGAAACGCCTCTAAACAATGTTTTGTACTGATGGGAAATGAAGGTCTTCACAACTTTATTCCTCAATTTCACTTTTTATTGTAAAAGATAAATCATCCAAGCATCACATGGAACACATCCGCAGCCAAACTCATTCCATAAACCAGTCTAAATAACAGGTTGCACTGACAAAAAAACAAAACATAAGTTAGCGACCTAGCAGCTAGACTTGTTTACAATGTACCACATCTCTGGTGAATACAAGGGAGAAATGTAATATTGTTTAGAAAAAAATATATTTATGATGGCAGCCATGTTTGTTTATGTTTACAAGCGAAAACTCCCTAATCCCAGAACGCCATTCACTATACGACGCAAATAAACAAAGTCAAAGTCAAAGATGGCTGCGCCCATGGCCCGAAAAATATGAACTTAGTTTGGCCACTTTTCAGCATATTAAAAATATTACATGTACTTGTTACAGTGTATACAAGAACCGGAGCACATGACTTAACAAGCTGTTTACAGCTTTTGACAAATCACAAAGCAAATACAATGTTATCACCTCACAGATCATCACCCCAAATACAAGCCTACTGTCTAGCCTAAACGTAGGTCAAAAGCTAAACAGGGTTGCCAGATTTGGTGAAACCATTGTGGGGGGGTTCATTTAATTTGTGGGGGATTTCAAGTCCATGGAGGGTAGAAATGGGGGAAGGTATCAGGAAATATTACTATGATGGGGGATTAATAAATGAGGGGCAAACACAGGAGAAGTTTATAAGCTAAATAAAAATAAAACCCCTGGAAAGGGAGGTCTGAGCTGGCAACCCTGAGTAACGTTAGTTACAATCTAAGTCAGTCGAGTGAACCATCACTTCACCTCATTTTGTTATAAGATCTTTGGTCTGACAGACGTTTACGTGACAACCAGAATGCATTGTATGATGTCAACAAACATGGCGCCACACATAGCTGGCATTGAGCTTAGCATTAGCTCATCATAATCAGTACAACCTTCCAAAAAGTACTTTACACACATCATATGTGTCCATTATAATCTATGCAAGAATCGGAATGCATGATTTGTCACCAGTACTTGAAAACATGTGTATAAAACAGTAAATACATTATGCTCCATAAAGTAGAAACGACACCACGATATACAGAAACTATGATGATAACATAATAAGGCACTTACTTAGAAACAGTAGAAACAGTAGAAACGACACCACGATATACAGAAACTATGATGATAACGTAATAAGGCACTTACTTAGATAAAACAGTAAATACATTATGCTCGATACATACACTACCGTTCAAAAGTTTAGGGTCACTTAGAAATGTCCTTGTTTTCGAAAGAAAAGCAAATTTTTTGTCCATTAAAATGACATCGAATTGATCAGAAATACAGTGTAGACATTGTTAATGTTTTAAATGGCTATTGTAGCTGGAAACGACAGATTTTTTATGGAATATCTACATAGGCGTACCGAAGCCCATTATCAGCAACCATCAGTCCTGTGTTCCAATGGCACGTTGTGTTTGCTAATCCAAGTTTATCATTTTAAAAGGCTAATTGATCATTAGAAAACCCTTTTGCAATTATGTTAGCACAGCTGAAAACTGTTGTGCTGATTAAAGAAGCAATAAAACTGGCCTTCTTGAGACTAGTTGAGTATCTGGAGCATCAGCATGTCACGATCGTTTATGAACGGGACGGACCAAGGCGCAGCGTGATATGCGTACATGTTTATTAAACGAATAAACACATGACAAAAACAACAAATGAAACGAAACGAGAAGTCCAAGGTAGCATACAACCAACATACCTTACACGGAACAAGATCCCACAACTAACAGGTGCCAAAATGCTGCCTAAGTATGGTCCCCAATCAGAGACAACGAGCGACAGCTGCCTCTGATTGGGAACCACACAGGCCAACATAGATCTAGACATACTAGAATCTAACATAGACAATCAACATAGCCAAACACAACACAGAAAATACACACCCTGACTCAACAAATACAAGTCCCTTGAGTCAGGGCGTGACACAGCAATTGTGGGTTCGATTACAGGCTCAAAATGGCCAGAAACAAATAACTTTCTTCTGAAACTCGTCAGTCTATTCTTGTTCTGAGAAATGAAGGCTATACCATGCGAGAAATTGTCAAGAAACTGAAGATCTCATACAACGCTGTGTACTACTCCCTTCACAGAAAAGCGCAAACTGGCTCTAACCAGAATAGAAAGAGCACAACTAAGCAAGAGGATAAATACATTAGAGTGTCTAGTTTGAGAAACAGATGCCTCACAGATCCTCAACTGGCAGCTTCATTAAATAGTACCCGCAAAACACCAGTCTCAACGTCAACAGTGAAGAGGCGACTCCGGGATACTGATCTTCTAGGCAGAGTTGCAAAGAAACTAAGACTGCCCATCTTAATCTTTGCTTTTTATTGGCCCGTTTGAGATATGCTGGACCACACATGCAAAGATGTGTTGCTAATTATGTGTTATACAGTATCTCCCAACACTTGGGGTCCATGTCACTTGATGTACTGTACTATATCCATCACATGGTACTCGTCAGTCGAAACATACCCCCTCCCCATCAGACATTCCCTTGTAATTTTGTCCCCAGAGAACTTTACACTGAAAATGCAACCACTGTGTCAACAGTGAGAGTGTGAAAGAAGGAAGCTCTCCACACAATAAAGCAGGTATAAAGTGGATGAACTGAGATTCTTGTTTACAAAACACACACATACTCAAGCACATGCACACACATATGCACACACGCGCACGTATCCACACACCCGCGCACACACACATACAGTGGTTCTTCCTTTAAAAATTGCGTCATGCTGCAGCACAGCTTGCAGGATGCTGCGGTTTGGTACAGCATGTTACAGTGCATGACCTCATGTCAGCCATTGTTGCCGTTAATGCTTGTTGAAACCCCCAGAGGGCATCTTTGAGGGCGTTTTTATGAAGCTTGCTTACTTTATGAAGCTTACTTACTTTCCCAAATAATCCTACAGAAGTCCATGCATGCTAGACGTTTTGATTGCTATACCCTATCTGAAAGAGCATAATAAGTTAATTAATTTCGTTGACATGAAGCAACCATAGCCTCAGCTACTATAGCACAGAGAAATACACCTTAAAACATGCTATTCTGTTCTTTTGAAATAAATTGTCTTAGTATCATGTTTTTTTAATGACCTTCCTAAACAACATTTTAATGGATTTCTTTGTGATTGTGAATATTAAATTGATTTATTAGACTGGCGGCTATTGGTAGTCTACTCGTTGAGTCCCAGCTATTCTACTGTTAATATGCATACCGCACAGCAGACCATGGCGCTTTGAGGATTAAATGCTCAGTAAGTTTTTGTCTTTTATGATATTTATCTTTATGTAGGCCTACTGCTAGAGTGTACACATCTTTCGGTAAATTCAGGGACAGGTGGGTTCAAGGTTTTTATTGAAATGACATGGAGCTGTAGGACTAAGAGACCTGTTTACTGTAGCTGTCTTAACATAACTTACATTCATGCATTTGTGCATGTCATCACCCCAGACAGCAAACATACATCTCGCCGACGTCTGCCCGATGTATACATGATACATCGGGCTGATGTAGTATGGAGAGCGTTTGCACATTGGCAAAACGTCGCCATGAAGTCGGCATTAGATCTCATTTGCCCTTCAGCGGTTGTTTGGATGATGCATGTCAAAGCTGCTAAATTATACTGGCAATTAAAAAAAACAATATGAATCACATTTTAGCAGATGCAACTTAAAGTAGTGAGTGCATACATTTTTGTATAAAAAAAAAAAATCATACTTGTACCCTGTAGGAATCGAACCCACAACCATGGCTTTGCAAGTGCCATGGTCTCCCAACTGAGCTACATGGGACTATGCTAAACTATTAGTGATTTTGTTTCTGGGTCAAATTAAGAGAGACGATTCAAGTTAATGTCAATTTTATTAGGCTATTGCTATACCACCAGTTCTTAAAAGAACTCCAGCACAGAGAAGAGGAAGGAGCCTTGAATAATTAAACAATAAATAAACCACAACATGTTGGCTAAAGCAATTGAATTCAGGAATTAATTCAACTGTTTTTAATCTTGGCTGTACTAAAGACTTTAAAACATTTTTTGTTAGAACAGACTGTATTGAATTGATTATAATTTCATAGTAAATTATTATTGTATTTGTTGTGTTTACACTGTTCGAAATGATCAAAAAAACAATTAATCCCACATACCGTAATAAGCACGCAGAGCTTGCTCCTCCTACACTCCTTTTCGATCTCCTTCTTCTATGCCCTCCGACGAACCATCAAGCAGGCAAAGAGTCAATACAGAACTAAGATTGAATCGTACTACACCGGCTCCGACGCTCATCGGATGTGGCAGGGCTTGCAAACTATTACAGACTACAAAGAGAGGCACAACCGCGAGCTGCCCAGTGACACGAGCCTACCAGACGAGCTAAATCACTTCAATGCTCGCTTCGAGGCAAGCAACACTGAAGTATGCAGAGGTCATCCCCAAAGCCAACACCTCCTTTGGCCGCCATTCCTTCCAGTTCTCTGCTGCCAATGACTGGAACGAACTGCAAAAATCTCTGAAGCTGGAGACTCTTATCTCCCTCACTAACTTTAAGCATCAGTTGTCAGAGCACCTTACCGATCACTGCACCTGTACACAGCCCTTCTGAAATTAGCCCACTCAAATACCTCATCCCCATATTGTTATTTATTTTGCTCATTTGCACCCCAGTATCTCTATTTGCACATCATCTCTTGCACATCTATCATTCCAGTGTTAATACTAATTGTAATTATTTTGCACTATGGCCTATTTATTGCCTTACCTCCATAACTTGCTACATTTGCACACACTGTATACATATTTTCTGTTGTATTTTTGACTTTATGTTTTGTTTTACCCCATATGTAACTCTGTGTTGTTGTTTTTATCGCACTGCTTTGCTTTATCTTGGCCAGGTCGCGGTTGTAAATGAGAACTTGTTCTCAACTGGCTTACCTGGTTAAATAAAGGTGAAATAAAATAAAAATAAAAAAATGCATGAGAGCATCAGCTGTTCCGGATGACTATGTGATCACACTCTCTGTAGCCAATGTGAGTAAGACTTTTAAGCAGGTCAACATTCACATGGCCGCAGAGCCAGACAGATTACCAGGACGTGTACTCCGAGCATGCGCTGACCAACTGGCAAGTGTCTTCACTGACATTTTTAACCTCTCCCTGACAGTCTGTAATACCTACATGTTTCAAGCAGACCACCATTGTCCCTGTGCCCAAGAAAGCGAAGGCAACCTGTCTAAATGACTATTTCCCCGTAGCACTCACATCTGTAGGCATTAAATGCTTTGAAGGATGGTCATGGCTCACATCAACACCATCATCCCGGAAACCCTAGACCCACTTTGCATACCGCCCCAACAGATCCACAGATGATGCAATCTCTATTGCACTCCACACTGCCCTTTCCCACCTGGACAAGAGGATCACCTACGTGAGAATGCTATTCATTGACTACAGCTCAGCATTCAACACCATAGTGCCCTCAAAGCTCATCACTAAGCTAAGGATCCTGGGACTAAACACCTCCCTCTGCAACTGGATCCTGGACTTCCTGATGGGCCGCCCCCAAGTGAAGGGTAGGTAACAACACATCTGCCACACTGATCCTCAACACGGGGGCCCCTCAGGGGTGCGTGCTCTGTCCCCTCCTGTACTCCCTGTTCACCCATGACTGCATGGCCAGGCACGACTCCAACACCATCATTAAGTTTGCCGACGACACAACAGTGGTAGGCCTGATCACCGACAACAATGAGACAGCCTATAGGGAGGAGGTCAGAGACCTGGCCGTGTGGTGCCAGGACAACAACCTCTCCCTCAACGTGACCAAGACAAAGGAGATGATTGTGGACTACAGGAAAAAAAAGAGGACTGGGCACGCCCCCATTCTCATCGACGGGGCTGTAGTGGAACAGGTTGAGAGCTTCACTTCTACCCCCAAGCCATAAGACTCCTGAACAGCTAATCATGGCTACCCGGACTATATGCACTGCCCCCCCCCCCACCCCATCCTTTTACGCTGCTGCTACTCTGTTAATTATTTATGCATAGTCACTTTAACTCTCCCCACATGTACATATTACTTCAACTACCTCAACTAGCCGGTGCCTCCGCATATTGACTCTGCACCGGTACACCCCTGTATATATAGCCTCCCTACTGTTATTTTATTCTACTTCTGCTCTTTTTTTCTCAACACTTTTTTTTTGTTTTATTTTTACTTTTTTGTTAAAAATAAATGCACTGTTGGTTAAGGGCTGTAAGTAAGCATTTCACTGTAATGTCTGCTCCTGTTTTATTCGGCGCATGTGGCCAATAAAATTTTATTTTATTTTATTTTATTTGATCACTGGGGCCAAGCTTCCTGCCATCCAGGACCTACAGTGGGGAGAACAAGTATTTGATACACTGCCGATTTTGCAGGTTTTCCTACTTACAAAGCATGTAGATGTCTGTAATTTTTATCATAGGTACACTTCAACTGTGAGAGACGGAATCTAAAACAAAAATCAGAAAGGCAGAACTTAATATTTGGTACAGAAACCTTTGTTTGCAATTACAGAGATCATACATTTCCTGTAGGTCTTGACCAGGTTTGCACACACTGCAGCAGGGATTTTGGCCCACTCCTCCATTCAGACCTTCTCCAGATCCTTCAGGTTTCGGGGCTGTCGCTGGGCAATACGGACTTTCAGCTCCCTCCAAATATTTTCTATTGGGTTCAGGTCTGGAGACTGGCTAGGCCACTCCAGGACCTTGAGATGTTTCTTACGGAGCCACTCCTTAGTTGCCATGGCTGTGTGTTTCGGCCCATCTTCAATGCTCTTACTGAGGGAAGGAGGTTGTTGGCCAAGATCTCGCGATACATGGCCCCATCCATCCTCCCCTCAATACGGTGCAGTCGTCCTGTCCCCTTTGCAGAAAAGCATCCCCAAAGAATGATGTTTCCACCTCCATGCTTCACGGTTGGGATGGTGTTCTTGGGGTTGTACTCATCCTTCTTCTTCCTCCAAACACGGCGAGTGGAGTTTAGACCAAAAAGCTCTATTTTTGTCTCATCAGACCACATGACCTTCTCCCATTCCTCCTCTGGATCATCCAGATGGTCATTGGCAAACTTCAGAAGGGACATGCGCTGGCTTGAGCAGGGGGACCTTGCGTGCGCTGCATGATTTTAATCCATGACGGCGTAGTGTGTTACTAATGGTTTTCTTTGAGACTGTGGTCCCAGCTCTCTTCAGGTCATTGACCAGGTCCTGCCGTGTAGTTCTGGGCTGATCCCTCACCTTCCTCATGATCATTGATGCCCCACGAGGTGAGATCTTGCATGGAGCCCCAGAACAAGGGTGATTGACCGTCATCTTGAACTTCTTCCATTTTCTAATAATTGCGCCAACAGTTGTTGCCTTCTCACCAAGCTGCTTGCCTGTTGTCCTGTAGCCCATCCCAGCCTTCTGCAGGTCTACAATTTTATCCCTGATGTCCTTACACAGCTCTCTGGTCTTGGCCATTGTGGAGAGGTTGGAGTCTGTTTGATTGAGTGTGTGGACAGGTATCTTTTATACAGGTAACGAGTTCAAACAGGTGCAGTTAATACATGTAATGAGTGGAGAACAGGAGAGCTTCTTAAAGAAAAACTAACAGGTCTGTGAGAGCCGGAATTCTTACTGGTTGGTAGGTGATCAAATACTTATGTCATGCAATAAAATGCAAATTAATTACTTAAAAATTATACAATGTGATTTTCTGGATTTTTTATTTAGATTCCGTCTCTCACAGTTGAAGTGTACCTATGATAAAAAATTACAGACCTCTACATGCTTTGTAAGTAGGAAAACCTGCAAAATCGGCAGTGTATCAAATACTTGTTCTCCCCACTGTATATACTAGATGGTGTCAGAGGAAGGCCCCAAAATGTGTCAAAGACTCCAGTCACTCAAGTCATAGACTGTTCTCTCTGCTACTGCACGGCAAGCGGTACCAGAGTGCCAAGTCTAGGTCCAAAAGTCTCCTTAACAGCTTCTACCCCCAAGTCATAAGATTGCTGAACAATTAATCAAACGGCCACCTTGACTATTTGCATCGACCTCTCCCCCCCTTTGTTTTTACACTGCTGCTGCCCGCTGTTTATTATCTATGCATAGTCACTTTACCCCTACCTACATGTACAAATTACCTTGACTAACCTGTACCCTAGCACATTGACTCGGTACCGGTACCCCCTGTATTAAGCCTCGTTAGTGTTATTTTATATATATATATTTTTTTGTTTATTTAGTAAATATTTTCTTAACTCAATTTTCTTAAAACTGCATTGTTGGTTAAGGGCTTGTAAGTAAGCATTTCACGTTAAGGTCTACACCTGTTGTATTTGGCGCATGTGAAAAATAACATTTGATTTTTGATTTGATTAGATTTATTTTGAAAGCATCACATACATTGCAGATTTGCCCTTTTTTGTCCAATAGGCTACACTTTACAATAGGACTCAACTCTGCCTAACTGGAGCATCTATCGGTAGTCTAAACTGTTGCACAAATTGGGGGATTTTTCACACCTAGCCGAGCTATTAGACTATCCTTTTGTAAATTAATGGAGGTGTGAATGTTTCAGTCAGTCTCTCTCCTATTGCACTAGAGTCCTGCATCAGGCAAAAAAAAAATCAGGAGTTGAGAGAGAACTTGGGTAAATACAATGGCGTAATTACACATGACATGTTGACTGACGATTCTTTCAAAAAATAGGATGCTTGTGCCTTACAGCCCATTACATAAAGGCAGAGTGGATGTTATCCACCACGGAGTAGGACAGTGCAGCTCAAAACTGCAGATAACATAAGGCCAGCTATTGTGACAGAATACTTGTGGATCTTGTTGATTTCCTCTATCGCATCAAGTCCTACTGTCCACCTGGTAATTGTGTGGTTCCAAAGGATAAAGTGTCACCTACAGATGGATGTGTGGTTTCAGAGAGAAGCCAGCTGCGAGCCTTTGACCAGGCACTGTGGATGACATCCTTTTCCTGCACAGCAATTTGAAGAAATCTATTTTCATTAGGTTATAATAATCCTTGCCTTCTGGGAATGTTATAAAGTCCAAAAGTTATAGGTGGAGATAAAAATGGGGCTGTCAGAAGTATTACAATGGAAATTAACTTTTAATCTGTCTGTCTGCATATTTCAAGACATGGCATATAAGGGTGCAGTGAGATACCCTATGGGTTGGATGATACTTTTCTCATCAAAAAACGTATACTTAAAAACTGAAAATCAATGTCACATTTAAATGCTTTATTATCCAAATGTTGAAAGTGCGTGAGCGACGAAAATAAACAAAATGATGCAGTTTGAGGCCATGTGGCGGAGAGTGATGCGTTTGTTTACATTCTTCATTGTAACCACAATGTTACAAATAATTGAACACACACACACAACATGAGCAGATTAACTTGGTCAAAACATTTATTTATTAAAGACTATCAGAAAGAATGTAGGTACTTATTTATTTTGATCCAAAGCCACGAATGAGTGAGTAACATCAGCTTTATCCTGACAAATATAGCTTTATGCTGCAAAATAGGCCACTAAATAGGTCCAAAAGATATGGGCAACCGTTTTCCTCTCCCTATCCCCACCGGACTCTCTTTAATTCAGTTTGTTCTTCACAAAGAAGGACTCCATGTTTCAGAAACTCTATATAGAGGGACTATCAGTCTTTCACACTGTCGTAAATAAAGCCAGTTTGTTATTTAGAATCCTTTCTTTCTGTTTTTAGAGGGAGAGAAACCAAAAGCATAATCAGCGTTCTAACTCCCCCTTATGACAGAATGACGCAATTTAACACAATCTGCCACCATCTACCACAAACGGTCACGGCATAAGCTCAAAACTTTTAATTGAGGAACCACTCACACACCGAGAGTAAAGCCATGGCCAGTGGTGAACTGCAGGTTAGCTTCCCCACTCTCCCTCTTCTCCCTTTTCCTTTTATATTCCACAAGGCATCTGCTTGGACACCACTTTTTTTAACCACATTTTGCTGATGCATGAGGCATCACTGCAGAGCTTGGCTACAGAGTTTACGACCACATACATTTTCCTTCACTGTTGACATGACTTGGCTTTCTCTTTTCAAACAGTCCAAGTACATTCCATGGCTGCTACGCGTCTTTGTGATTCAAAGGGTGCAGGTTTGGGGGAGGAGGAGGTGAGTGTATATCGTACAATGTACAATGTGTGTGGGTGTGCATTTGTGTGTGCATGTGTGAGCCATCGTGTGTCCTGACAGGTTACCAGAATGTCCTGACAAGGTAGGAAAACAAGAAACATTTCAAAAATGACTTTCTTCGTGTCCTGAATTTGTTAAAATGCTATTTTAGTCTTAAGGGTTAGGTTTAGGGGATAAGGTTAGGGTTAGGGTTAGGAGCTTTGGGGTTAAGGTTAGAGTTAAGGTTAGGTTAAGGGTTGGTTTAGTGTTAGGGGTTAGGGAAAATAGGGCGTTGGATGGAATAACTTTTGACTCCCCAAAAAGTCCTGAGATTTCACTTTTAAAAAGCTGTGTGAGAGTGTGTATGTATGTGTGTATTTGTGTGACTAAGTGTGTGTGTTCAACCAGGGACTGCTCCAAATGTCTGGCTGGCGGTGGCAGACAGAACTATCACTGTTGACGACTAACCTGTACCCCATGTATATAGCCTTGTTATTGTTATTTTATTGGTGCTCTTTTATTTTCTTATTTTATTTAGTAAATATTTTTCTTAACTCTTATTTTTCTTAAAACTGCATTATTGGTTAAGGGCTTGTAAGTAAGCATTTAATGGAAAAGTCTACACCTGTTGTATGATTTGATTTGATTTGATAATGGCGGGTGGGGCTCAGGATGAGTGGATAAGACCGGGGCAGGTCTGGCCCAATCCGGAGGGGCCTAGACACACGGGCATGTACCGGCTCGGGTAATAGTCCCCATGTGTGGCACATCGGGGCGTATCCCTTGGGGCACTGCACACACAGCAGGCCACTTGAAAGCCTATCTGGATGTAGCAGCACTCAGAGCCAGGGAGAGCGCACAGGGGAGTAATGTGTTCCAGCTTTTAGAGCGTGCCGGGGTAGGGGAGCAGAGTGGAGCGAGGGGCGGAGTGGGATCAGGCCTTCATTTGGGCAAGGTCATGGGTGGGTGAAATATGCATTTGTCCCAACCTCCAACCGCCTGCGCTATTCCAGTACACAGGATCATCAGCCTGTGGCCAAAACCACATCATAAAACCCCCAGTAACTATTGAGTTATAGATGGTTAGTCAACATCCAAGGACATATCATAAGACTGGTAATACCAAGAGCCAGCAAGGTTTTTTCTCACTCTGTATAATCCACCATGGAGATGGTCACATTCACTATTTCCTATTCTTGATATCTTACCATTTATTTTGCTGTACTACACCCCATTTCACTCTTCATATGTGACTCGTTTCAGGAAACTGGGCCTATGTCGCACGTCACTACTTCACAGGAGAGGGATTTGAACATAAAAAAATATTTTTTATAAAAATGTGTTTTTTGGCAGAAATGCCTTCTGAAACATATGAACTTTCATGTGCCTTAATAACAAACTTGTAATACTTAATCCATCCATAAATATGAATACAATTGTTAAATTACGAGCCTAGTTGGTTTAGCCATGGAAAAAGACAGGAACCTTCCCACTAGCCATGATTGGCTGAGATAATGGATGGGCTGGACATGCCAGGAGATGAGTTTGGATTGGTCTGCCAAATTTAGTCAGAAAGTGATTTTTATTGCAAGTTAAAGCATACTGTTTGCTGGCAAGCTAGCTAACGTACCGTGTATGATCTGTGTAGTAATATTATTCTAATCAGAAAAACCATTTGCATTGCTAGCTAACATTGAACCTAGTTTGTTAGCTTTAGCGACCTGCGGAGTCATATTACACTATTGCAATGTTTGTATTGGTAGTAGTATGAGTTGGGATTATGTCGGTTCATATTTCATGAACATGTGTACATATCTAGACAATAGTGACCCATCCACTTAACTAGGTTATAGCATTTCCTTCACGACCCATCAATTTGACAAGTGTGTCGGGTAAGCTTAATCTAATAATTATAAAATATGTATACAATATTTTTATCTGGACACTTTCTGTTTTTGACATTGCTACTATGCAAGTAACCATTTCAGTGTACTGTTTACACCTTCTGTATCCTGTGCATGTGACAAATGAACTTCGATTGTATTTGATATAGCATGTGTTTACCACATGGCCTCACATGTGAATCCTTAAAGAGTTGGGAGGGGCTAAGGCTTAAGAGGGTGTGAACGATGCAGAATGGGTGTAGACAAAGAAGAGCTCTCCAGTAGGTGTACCAAAACATTCAAGGGACATTTTTTCAAAAGTGGGGTTACAAGTTTATCAACGTTCAAAGCAGAATTACTACTTTTATCCAATGTAAAAAACACCATTTCAAATGTTGCTACATACGACCGAATAGAGGCAGTCGGTCACATATAATGTCTTATGTGACTTTCAAATGTCCGAACCTTCTTTCTATAAAAGCATCATATTTCACCCATTTATCGGTCATTCTCTTATCCTCCCTAACTATTTCTCTAATCCAGCATGAAAGATGGAAGAGCACACCTCCCCTCTCTTTTTAAAGTATACCTACAACCACTTCCAGGAGGTGGATTCTCGACCTGCCAAGCAAGGTTGCCCTACAGATATACACTACCAGTCAAAAGTTTGGACACACCTACTCATTCAAGGGTTTATCTTTATTTGTACTATTTTTTATATTGTAGAATAAGACATCAAAACTATGAAATAACACATGGAATCATGTAGTAACCAAAAAAGTGTTAAACAAATTCAAATAGCCACCCTTTGCCTTGATGACAGTTTTGCACACTCTTGGCATTCTCTCAACCAAATTCATGACGTAGTCACCTGGAATGCATTTCAATTAACAGGTGTGCCTTTTTAAAAGTTCATTTGTGGAATTTCTTTCCTTGTGTTGTGTTGTGACAAGGTGAGGGGGTAAACAGAAGATAGCCCTATTTGGTAAAAGACCAACTCTATATTATGGCAAGAACAGCTCAAATAAGCAAAGAGAAATGACAGTCCATCAGTACTTTAAGACGTGAAGGTCAGTCAATACAGAACATTTCAAGAACTTTGAAAGTTTCTTCTAGTGCAGTCGCAAAAATCATCAAGCACTATGATGAAACAGGCTCTCATGAGGACCACCACAGGAATGCAAGAACCAGAGTTACCTCTGCTGCAGAGGATAAGTTCATTAGAGTTACCAGCCTCAGAAATTGCAGCCCAAATAAATGCTTCACAGAGTTCAAGTAACAGACATATTTCAACATCAACTGTTCAGAGGGGACTGTGTGAATCAGGCCTTCATGGTCGAATTGCTGCAAAGAAACCACTACTAAAGGACACCAATAAGAAGAAGAGACCTGCTTGGGCCAAGAAACACGAGCAATGGACATTAGACCGGTGGAAATGTGTGCTTTGGTCTGGAGTCCAAATTGGAGATTTTTGGTTCCAACCACTGTGTCTTTGTGAGACGCGGTTTGGGTGAACGGATGATCTCCGCATGTGTAGTTCTCACCGTAAAGCATGGATGAGGTGGTGTTTTGGTGTGGGGGTGCTTTGCTGGTGACACTGTCTGTGATTTATTTAGAATTCAAGGCACACTTAACCAGCATGGCTACCACAGCATTCTGCAGCTATATGCCATCCCATCTGGTTTGGGCTTAGTGGAACTATCATTTGTTTTTCAACAGGACAATGACCCAACACACCTCCAGGCTGTGTAAAGGCTATTTGACCAAGAAGGAGCGTGATGGAGTGCTGCATCAGATGACCTGGCCTCCACAATCCCCCGACCTCAACCAAATTGGTCGATATGACAGTGGTCAAAAATCTATAATTGTCAGTTATTGGACACATTATTTGTGGGCTGGCTCGTGCTTACAGTATGGTGTGCATCTTCACGCAACAGTTGGATCTCATTTTGCTGTTATCCCTTGTCCTAACAGTCGCCACAAATCACTGTCACTTGATTGCAACACTTCCCACTAACAAGCCGCTTGTAGCTTAAACAAGTGTCGTGGATTCTGTTCCGAGTGCATCTGCCCACCTGGCAGTTTCTCCTCCAGGGAGAAATTTGCGCAATTTGACTCGCACAATGGCTCACGTGGAATCTTTGCCCCTGCTGCTGCCTTGGCCCTCATGTCTCTCACGTAGTCCGTGTGCCAGACTCATGATGTAGTCCCCTGTAGCTCAGTTGGTAGAGCATGGCGCTTGCAACGCCAGAGTTGTCGGTTCGTTTCCCATGGGGGGCCAGTGTGAAAAATGTATGCACTCACTAACTGTAAGTCGCTCTGGATAAGAGTGTCTGCAAAATTACAAAAAAATAAAAAAATAAAATAAAGGATGAAGTCTCTCCTGCTCATGGTGTTGTTCATGCACTGCTTGAACAATACGTGTGCGTTGATACCAGCCAAGTCAAGCATGTTGTAGAACAAAGCAACAGGCCAGCTGCGAGTTCCTCCTTTCACAGTGTCTTCTGATCCAAGCATTATCCGACACTCCCTCGCGTGCTGCCCGATACGGATAATTTCCCAGATATGGAAAGCCGTTCAGCATAAATCAGAATAATAATCATCAGAGATGTCATCATCGATTTCTTCCCGGCCATCTGAGTCATTTTCATTCAGATCTTGTAGCAACGCTAACGCAGCACGTGCATCCATTCGTCTTGGTCTTTCCATTGTGAATTATGCACACTCTCACTGTGTAGCCTACTCCAAGTAGACCTAGAGTAGAATAATTATTATTATTATCAACTGGGCATGGCACATTCAACTATCAACTATCGGGAGAATGAGAGGAACAGGCCAGGGAAAACCATTAAAATAATTACATCCCCTCTTAAAACTGGTTATAACTCCAGTTCTGTTTGTGATATTAAGATTCTAACAATGACAGTGTGTTAGGCTACATTATATAGACTTATTTAGGATAAGTCAAGGACAAGGAGGACATTACTTTAAAAATGGCAGAATAATTAAGCATATAAATTTGCTTTGAGTCATTATGATGCACACTGCCTTTCTAGTGTTAATATGTGACCCGTTTCAAGAAGCTTGGTGTATGTCACACGTCACTACTTCACAGGAGAGGCATTTGAACATACTTGTATGCCATTTGTAAATACAAATGAAATTGTTAAATTACAAGTTTGTTTAGCAAATAAAAAAGACAGGAACGTTCCCGCTAGCCATGATTGGCAGATATAATGGATGGGCTGGACATGCCGAGAGATGACTTCGGATTTGTCTGCCATGTAGCATGCTTCTGTCTATAACATGAGCTGCTCAGTATATGTAGATAATCCTTGCTACCGCGTCTTTTTTGAAAGATATAACGTTAGCCATGGAGAACTGCAAATGTGTTGCTACTGCACTCAACAATTTTGCTGCCCTGAATTTAGCAGGCGCTATCGACAAAGATCAGTGGGAAAAAGTTGTGATGGACTACTTTCTGCACACGGTGTGAACTGAAGTGATTTGACACAATGGGCCAAACAAGCTGTAGCTACAAACAAAATGGAAACGACACTGGACGTCTTTTACTTAGTTAAAGGGTTCCAGTCTGCCGTGAAGCGTTCAGCCATGTGTACGTGTAAGAGTCTAGCTACATTTTCAGATATTTTGTCAGAAAGTCGTTTTCATTGCAAGTTGAAGCGTACTGGCTAACGTTATGATATGTGTAGTAATATTATGTGTATCTCAGAAATCCATTTGCATTGCTAGTTAGCTGACGTTGAACCTAGTTGGTTAGCTTTAGCTACCTGCAGATTCATACTACAGCATTTCATGCATGGTGACTAGCTATGACAATCCGTTTGTACTGAATGGGTTGGAACGACGGTTCATTGTTTAGCTAGATGTCTAAGCTAAAGACTCCACTTCACCAGATGATTACATGACCCATTAAGTTAGCTTGTTGTGTCTGGGGGTGATTACGGCCATCTATTCTATTTTATGAAAATGTGTAGACAATAGTGACCCATCCACTTAACTAGATCTGGCTGGGGGGGTGTCTGGATAAGCATAATCTAATAATGATAAAATAATAATAACATATTTTTATCTGGACACTATTTTTAATATACACTAACTATACAAAAATATGTGGACACCCCTTCAAATTAGTGAACTCGGCTATTTCAACGACACCCGTTGCTGACAGGTGTATAAAATCGAGCACACAGCCATGCAATCTCCATAGACAAACATTGGCAGTAGAATAGCCTTACTGAACAGCTCAGTGACTTTCAACATGGCACCGGCATAGGATGCCACCTTTCCAACAAGTCAGTTATTCAAATGTCTGCCTTGCTAGAGCTGCCCCGGTCAACTGTAAGTGCTGTTATTGTGAAGTGGAAACGTCTAGGAGCAACAACGGCTCAGCCACAAAGTGGTATCCCACACAATATCTGTCCTCAGGCTAAGATCACTATGCGCAATGCCAAACGTCGGCTGGAGTGGTGTAAAGCTCACCGCCATTGGACTCTGGAGCAGTGGAAACGCGTTCCCTGTAGTGATGAATCACGCGTCACCATCTGGCAGTCCGATGGACGAATCTGGGTTTGGGGGATGCCAGGAGAACGCTACCTGCCCCAATGCATAGTGCCAACTGTAAAGTTTGGTGGAAGAGGAATAATGATCTGGGGCTGTTTTTCATGGTTCGGGCTACAGCATACAATGCCATTCTAGACGATTCTGTGCTTCCAACTTTGTGGCTACAGTTTGGGGAAGGCCCTTTCCTGTTTCAGCATGGAAATGCCCCCATGCACAAAGCAAGGCCTGTACAGAAATGGTTTGTTGAGATCGGTGTGGAAGAACTTGACTGGCCAGCACAGAGCCCTGACCTCAACCCCAACGGATATATTTGGGATGAATTGGAATGCCGACTGCGAGCCAGGCCTAATCGCCCAAAATCAGTGCTCGACCTCATTAATGATCTTGTGGCTGAATGGAAGCAAGTCCCCTGCAAGAATGTTCCAACATCTAGTGAAAAGCTTCCCCAGAAGAGTGGAGGCTGTTATAGCAGCAAAGGGCATATTAATGCCCATGATTTTGGAATGAGATGTTCGATGAGCAGGTGTCCACATACTTTTGGTCATGTAGTGTAGGTCATAAGAAACCTCAGGACACCAAATGTAAATTGTAATCAGTCAGAAAATGTATTGACCGAGAGGCGCATAGACTGTAAATACAAAAATAAGATTATAG